>NC_067282.1:93474894-94769269 GCF_020740795.1 Apus apus | reverse complement strand
GAGGGCACGAAAATGAGGAGGGCACAAAAATAAGGAGCACTAGCAAGGCAGTAGCAGCAGCAGAAATGAGCTGGTCGTGGTCCACCCCCTGGCTGGCCCTGATGTAGCAGCCTCAGAAAACAACAAAACCTGGTCTGACACCCACTCCACTGGCCCGTGCCTTTTTCCTGATAAAATTACCATGTTTTCAAGCACAGGGAGATGTGTTCTATGCTCATATTCATATACATGCATCTCACCTCCTGGGAAGATTTTGCAGATCAGTGTAAGCCTAAAATGCTGCCTGTGAGAAGGCAGCTGAACATGGGCTCTTAAATCTTATATACAGGCATTTCAAGAGAGGGACCTGACTTTTTCAGAAATGGGGCCCATCCACAAACACTAATGCACAAAACTCAATAAAGTCCAGGGGTTCTGCAGGCTTGTGGTTCCTCAAAAAAACCTGTGTTTTATTTGACATCAGTATCAAAGCCCAGCTTCAAGTGCAAAGTGTGTATTTCACTTCTGACCAAGCATTCTCAGTCCTCCGAAGGCCCCGTATTTAATGTTACTTTTGGTGAGGTGGAGACCTTTAAGTTGTATCTGACCATACCATAGCCAAGTAGGTGTCTCTAAAACTATCACTGCAAGTAAAACAGAGATTTCCTGGACTGAGAGCTCAGGACGTAGTCCAACAGTTGTCATGATACAAAAAGCAGTTATATGCCTTCAGTTTCACCAAAGACCCTTTCAGTAGCTCTGGTTCCTCATCAGCCATTGTCATGGGAAATGGGAACATTTCCACTCTCTGTGCTATTTCCTGCACCCCAAGCAGGTGCATCTGACAAGTTATGTCTGCCTCTTAAAAAGCAATGGAGCCTGACCCCAGGAATGCAGCATGCATGGAGGTTGTGGAGTCCCCTTTTCTGGAGATATTCAAGACCCACCTGAATGCAGTCCTGAGTAATGTGCTCTAGGGGATCCTGCTTTAGCAGGGGAGTTGGAGTAGATGATCTCTGGAGGTACCTTCCAGCTCTGAAAATTCTGTACCAGAAGAAATATTATGGTGCCTTATTTCCTCCAGCAAACATGTCCCCAGCATGAAGCTCTGGGAAACCTACTGTAGAAGTTGTGTCCTGCCCTACATGAGTGTGATGGACACCAAGGAGACTCACTGACAGAGCACTGGAACAGGCTGCCCAGAGAGGTTGTGGAGTCTCCTTCGCTGGAGACATTCAAAACCCACCTGGATACATTCCTGTGTGATGTGCTCTG
Organism: Apus apus; assembly: GCF_020740795.1. Taxonomy (NCBI): domain Eukaryota; kingdom Metazoa; phylum Chordata; class Aves; order Apodiformes; family Apodidae; genus Apus; species Apus apus. The sequence goes on along the minus strand of NC_067282.1, from coordinate 94,768,015 downwards.
GGTGATCCTGCTCTGGCAGGGGGGTTGGACTAGATGACCTTTTGAGGTCCCTTCCAACCCCTAATATTCTGTGATTCTCTGTGATTCACTTACCTCTTTATCCTAAAAGGGAGGAGGGGTTTTGGACAAGATGGATTCACTAACAGGATGATGAGAGAAAGGTACCATTTTGGCACCTGGTGCTAACTTCTCCAGGCTTGAGGCTGGAGAAGTTGTGGAGACAGCCTCTCTCCCAGTGCTTCTGCTGGTATCCTGAAATCTCTCTCAGTTGATGGATCCATAAGGCTGCACAAGCCTGTGTTCAGAGCCATACTATAAAGGTTGAATTGGTCTGAAAACCCCCAAATTTTAATTCCTGAACCTTAGGAAGGAAATCTTGAATTCAGCAACTGGTTAGAGCAGCTGAAGGGCTTCCAATGTAGGAGGAAAAATTGGCAAAACTCTAATCTACCTTCTCGAGGAAAAAAAACTTTTTTGTTACTCTCTAATTACTGGTTCTCCTTTGTTTGTAGAGACCAAGTTTCAAGCTGGGAGATCTTACAAAGGGTTTTCAGAGTATTCCCTGCCAAAAGTTTAAAGCTGGTCCTGAAATCTCAGGGCTTGGCTACCCTCAAGAGAGGTGTTTAGTACACAGCCTGCTTTCAAAGAAGTGGTTAGTAAAGGACAAACCCATAGATAGGTAGCTGAGAGAAAACTTCACTGGCAGTTCAGGTGAAATATTTCAGAGAAGATGCTTTGGGCAGCATGGTTTGCCTGGGAACTGCACTTCACTGCAGAAGCTTCTTTTTCCTTGCTTGTAGTGATACAATCCACATAGGTATGTTTACCAGTTTGATGTATAAAAGAAGTGGGTTAGCTGTGTCCTGCCTCAGTTAGGATCTTGCTGGCATAAGAAATAGAGGTTGGGTGCACCTGCTCACATGTTGGCATGCCCCGGGGTCCCAGCTGTTTTGATGGCTGCTGGTTTAGCTAAATGGAGGGGAAACATCTGGAGCATTGTATCAGGGCAACCAGTCACTGTATGCCTAGATGAGGTGGTTGGCTTGGGTACCCAGCAGTTTCCCTGGCTGCAGGGCATGGGCAGAACTAGGAGGACAGAGGAGGAGGTAAGTTCATCAGTGGGCAGAAGGAAGGAGGAAGTCTCTCCGCAAGCTTGGAGAGCACCCTGGAGGCACTCATGCTGCAGATGGAGAGCCCACTGGCACCCACTGGGCTGCTGCTGGCAGAGCACCCCTCTGTGGGCAGCAGGCATATCCTGGGACCATGCTAGCTTATTTTCCAGGATTGATCCCGTGTAGGAGAAATCACCCTACATCCTTGGTGTCCAGGAACCTCACTCTGCACAGACTAGATTATCACCTTTTAATAATGCTGCAAAGATTGTATTGATTTTCTAGGCTTAAATCACAAGGAATATTTTAGCCATTATACAGCAGTGAGATTCAAAGCCGAGGTTTGCTTATTTAGTTTCAGCAGGCAGACAATTCCCAGGAGATCTGGAAATCTTTATAAGTGTAATTTTTTGTGCTGACATGGAATACCCCAAAGGAGGTTATTTCACCTCTGGATAAATGCTTCCATCTCAGTGACTAAAACCCACTGGTGCAAGCTCACAGAACCAGTTCAGGCAACCACAAGTCTCAGTGCTATACTTAAAGACTTTTTATTTTTTTATTGTATATATGACCTGGTAGCATTTATCTAAAACAACAAAACAAAAATAAGAAAGCAGATATATTGAGAACAATCCTTCTAGCTGGCTGAAAGCAGGGATGGCTGGGAAAGCCTGGTGCCCTCATCCTCTTTACACACTTGCAGAGCACAGGGGATGGGTGAGAAGGAACTGTTTATTTTCTGCCTGGGAGAAGAGGGGCAGAGCACACACTGGGGAAGGACATGGGGGAGCCTGCAGAACCTCTGAGCACCTCCGGCTTGGAGAGGAGGAAACAAGGAATGGTGCCAGGATGCCCTGAGCCTGGAGGCGTGGGCTGAGCCCTGGGTGTGGGTCAAGCACTCACATATCAAAAGGAAAGGTTTGGACAGAATTAGTATAATCTTAATCCTGTTCAGTTTTGCAGTATTAAGTCCCATGAAGAGAGTGAGCATGATACATACAGACTGGCTTTTCATACCAGAGAAGCTGCTTTGGTGCTTTGCAGGAGGTGTTAATGAAGTGTCATCAAACAGGATGAGGCAGCAGGGGTGTGGCTGGTGGCTCCTGTGTGCCTTCAGGTAACCTCCTCTCCCTGTCCTAGCAAGGAGCACTGATGCCTTCATGACCAAACTTAATTTAAATACTCTCATGCCAAGAGCCAGCCTCAATGGTGTATCCTAAAAGGAAGGAACTCCAGACTGTCTGCTCCATTTCAGGCTCTATGATGCACTCCTTTTCTTTTTTAGAGCCTGCCCATGTTTTGTCAAGCTGCTGCCTGTGAGAGAAGAGAGCCTGTCTCCTCTGCTCACAAAAGCCCTGGCTCTTCCCAGTTCATGAGCTGGAGGTACTGGGGCCAAGGCGTGCACGATGGAGTGAGAAATTTGACATTTCTCCCAGGTTGAGGTTACCAGCAGGTGCAGGAGGAAGAGGCCACCCACCTCTTATGATAGTAGTCCATAAACTAAGGGCAGCATCTGTAGTAGGGGGAAAACTGCAGACAGCCTGTGGCAAGAAGCACACATATCTGGCTGGTCAAATTGACCCTGAAAGCCATGCGTTTTTCCCCAGGAGGCTTTTCATATCAAGCACTTGTGTTTCCAGGACACCTCTGCAACAGGAGCCATGCCAGAGCACCACGCCAGCTCTCCTTTTGTAGTGACAGAGGCACAGTGTGTGGTTTGCAGACACCACCCTTATGTCAACTGGCAGGTTACGTGCCTGGGCTCTGGCTGTCTTCTGCATTGCTGCTGATACATCCTCTGGGAGCTACGTTGCTAATGCAGAAGATGAGTCCAAGAAAGAGGTAAAGTACATTGACAGTCATGGCCAAGGGATTGTGACAACATGTATCTTAACACGCACCCTGAAGCGATGATCCTCCTTGGAAGCAAACCCTCCGAGTCCTCCAGAAGCTCTTCAGTTCCAGCAGGTCAGGGGTAACAATTGGACTTTTACACTGACAAGACAAATACACTCTCACCCCCAAAGCAAGACTTGTTACAAGACACAGTATTCAGGTGTTTTTGATTCTGCCCCCACACAGAGACACACACATAGATGCAAGAATTCTCCTTCCAGTAGAAATTATCTCTTCGTGCCTTTGGACTCTAACCTAAATCAAACCCTCTGAAGTATCACCTTAGCCTCAAGAGATTTACTCTTTTTACCTGTGTTCTTTTTCCAGACCCCTTGACTCATACCCATTTCACCAGCTGTCTTCTCTTTCTGATGCTGTAAGACCCTGTTTATTTTTGCTCCTACTTTTCACAAATGTTACTGTTTGAATAGGTAGTTTTTGCATAGATGTCTGCTCAGGCTGAATGATTGGAAAACACCAAACCGAATGGTTAGGACATTTACAGAAATATAAGTCACAGAGAAGTAAAACAAAATAATTTTTGTGTGTGTGCAAATATTATCTTTCTTTTTGTTTCTCAAACACAGAGGCATAGGGCTTTTAATAGGAAAATGTGAATTATCCAAATCTGGCAAAATGTTTGTTTGTTGAGGATTTGTGTTTTCCTGCCTTTTCAAAAATGCTGCCAAATCTGGAGAAATTATAGCAAAATTATAATAATGAGAGTTTTGTACGTGCTCAAGAAAGTGTTTGTCAATTTTAGCAATTTGATTCCCTGAAAACTCTGTTGGTTTTGGGTATGTTCCAGAGCCAACTATTATTTTTTTTATACATTTGCAATGAAAAATCTCTGCAGATACAATTTTCTTTTGGCTGATGGGGGAGTCTTTCAACTTGGATTCAATCTGCAGGAGAACATGATCTCTTCCTCTACCAGTGACCCATGGGAGGGAGTCTACCTGGCTTAATGTCAAGAGGATGACAATTAGCCTGCCTGGAGGAGATGAAGGAGTGTAACTGGACAAAGAAATTGGATGGGGACTTGGAAACAAGCAAAGAGAAGACAGCAACTGGGTTTGAGAGTCAGAGAGGAGAAACCTGGGGTCTGGGCCAGGGACTCTTGTGTGGTGAGACCAGAAATGACCAGGGCTGGGATGCAGAACATAGATGGGGGTAGGAGACAATGGTGGGGCCAAAACAGAGGCATGAAGCCAGAGGTTTTGAAGAGGCTGGGTTTGGGGAAAGGGTAGGAAGGAAGGACAGGTCAGGACAAGTCCTGCCTGAGGACGGATGGAGTGAAGAATTTCCCTCAACAAGAAATGCAATGATGCTCAGAGATGCAGACTGTCTCAGCTGCCGTTGGCATTGGTAGGGGGAAATGCTTTTGACTAATGAAATACAGGTAATGCCAGAATACTATAAAGCAACAAAGCTCCCCAGTTAGTTATTACTTTTGGCTATGACTCTGTGCCTCAACTCACCCCAGCAATAATTTCTCTCTCCCTCCATCTGCCACACTTTACTCAGGAGTGGTGAAGCTAAATACTTCTGGGGCACTCTGACACTGCTGTGCCCATGGAAAAGCCCATGAGGACACATAATAGATATTATTCCTTAATAGATACTAGGAAGAAATTCTTCACTATAAGGGTGGTGAGGAACTGAAATGGGTTGCCCAGGGAGGTTGTTGATGGCCCATCCCTGGAGGTTTTTAAAGCCAGGTTGGATGAGGTTTTTTGCAACCTGATCTAGTGGTAGGGTTCCCTGATCATGGCAGGGGGGTTGGAACTTGATGATCTTTAAGGTCTCTTCCAACCTTAATGATTCTATGATTCTATAATTCTCCATAGAGCTGAAATAGTATCTATCACCAAACGATGATGAGAAGCTAAATACTGAAAGCTGCTCTCTAAATCAGTGTAGTGGATGTTGAGTAAGGACAAGGTCCCTCAGAATGTAGATGAAGCTCACACACTCCAAAGGAAACAGGGGTGCCTGAGCAGCTTCCCTTATGTTATGCCATGTCTGTCAGATGAGATGGCTCTCCAGAGTGCTGTGGTGGAGTCCCCATAGGCAGCTTCAAGACATCATCCTCCACCCTCACTGGCAGAAAGTCCCTGCCAATGCCCACTTAGGTCAGGGCAGGGAAGCAATGACAACTAACACCTTCAAACCCTGGGACAGGGCTTGTGAAAAGAAATTTTTTGGAGGAATTATGGCAAGCCAAACTTTAATCCCAGCAGGCAGTTCTTGTGAGCTCTTGCCAGATGTGTGGGAAATTGTACTTCAATGAACCCAAAGCCACCATGGAGAGGACTTGCCTGCAACTTCAGTGAGTGGTTAGTATTATTTTGTTTCCAAAAGTGGCCTTCCCCACATTATCTTATAGCTTTTCCCTGGTGAGCATTGTTTTCTCAGCTTTAGCTTTATCTCCAGATCATGTTTACATTACTCTGCCTTACATGTGGCATTGTTTCTCTTTTTGGGTGAAATGGGGCTACAGTGCTGTTTGATGAGGTGAGTCTGCCGGGGAAAACATAAGCACATCCCCAGGTACCTCTCTGCTCTTTAACACTTCTTGGCCCTTTGCACTCCTGTTGCGGGGGGCTTCCCATTGCCTGTCCTTCCCTGGGCGCATGACCAGCACTGAGAGTACCTTTCAGACCCTGTTTTGCCAATGCCTGTTACAAGCCCTGCTACAGGTGTCTCTAGAACAAGTAGTTTAGCATATTGTCTACACTGCAGCATATGGTAAGATGCATGGTACAAATGCAGAGGCCATATCCTTCTTTCAGTTGCCATTCAGTTGTTCTCCATCTTAAGTGGACCTTCGTAGGACCAGTACTGGTGCAGCATCCAGAGTGATGGAAACCATGCAAGTAGCAATGTACACAGTGCACAGAGCCCAGATTTTCCTACCTAAGTACATCATAGAATCATAGAATCGTTTGGGCTGGAAAAGACCTTTGGGATCACCACGTCCAACCATTAACCCAGCACTGCCAAGTCCACCACTAAACCATGTCCATAAGCATCACAACCACACATCTTTTAAACTTCTCCAGGAATGCTGACTCCACCACTTCCCTGGGCAGCCTGTTCCAGTGCTTGATACTCTTACTAAACAGAGTGTGTCCTGAAGATTCTGCTGTTTCCTGCAAGGCAAACATGCTGAATCTCAATCAGATGTGTTGATGTGTGGCAGTGTTTATCCCCTGTCAGGGAAAGCCCCTGTACCCCCTGGTGTTGGGAGGGCACTGGAAGGAAGAGGTAGACTGGGACTAGACACTTTGGTGGCATGTTCTTCTCAGTGCTGTCCCTAATAATTTTAGAGTGGTTTCTTGTGGAGGGTTGTGTTTGCTTCTAAAGGAGCGGTTGTGATTCACCTGCTAGTGTTGAACATTGCTGCTGCAAGTACAAATACATTTGGTTTTCATCATGTCTCACAGTCTGCAGATGTGACACTCCATCACTTCTGATGAAGTTCAAATCGCCTAACATACCTCAATTTACAACTTTTTGAAGCCTTATAGACACAAGGAATGCTCATGCTTTGACTGGCACTCAGTCATAGAGTCAGTCACAGAGTGGTCGGGGTTGGGAGGGAGCTCTGAAGGTTTCAATACACATTTTTTGGCCACATTTATTTTGCACTCCCAGATTGCTAGTATTTCTCCTTGCTGCACTACACAAGGAAGACTTTTGAGACTGATGTGGTCATAGAAACTTCAGCTTACTTCTTCAGGGCAAAACTGCTTTTGTCCTGAACATAGTCCTGAACATACACATAGCTGCAAAAAAGAGGCAGAGGACACAAACCACCACAACAGTCAGTGACAGGAGTGGATGACAAACAACAGGTATCTCTGCACTTCAGTGGTGAAGTAAGTTAACTTGCACCAATTTAGCCAATACTTTGTGTATGCAATTAAGCATGAAAGTCTCTGGGACATGGATTAATTTTTCTTGGAAGAAGGTAACAAGGGCTGAAGTGCCACATCCTTCACTGGGAGCAGGAGGGATGCAGCTCCCTTGACCTCAGTGAAGCTTTTTGTTTTGTTAAGCACAGAAGAGAAGGGCCGTTTATTTTGCGTTTCCCATTGCCTGCTTCTGTGACTCCACTCTGCTGTGGAGCTGCAGCTCTGTGCATTTAATCCAGCTTCTGGCCTATGAGAACTGACCTGTCCTCAAGTTTTCATACTAATTTAACACCGTCAGGTTAGAAGTAGAGTAGTTTAAAAAATCCATCCTCAGAAGCCAGACCTATAGGAGGAGATGTTTAAATCTTGCACAAGGGGTACCAGCATGGCATTTGAGCTAGCCCTCAGCTGTGTTCATTTTTGTACCCATATTGGGGCAAGCCGTGCTGTCCTGTTGCTCAACGCTCAGCTGACATCTGATGTCTGCCTCACATCATTGTCTCTGGCACAGCTGGATTCAGCCCAGAAGCACCCACCAGATTTACACCCTTTAGTACTCATTTCCCAGCGCTCAGTACCTTATTTGCAGGAGGCCAAAAAGACTGTAAAAAATCAGTTGTTTGATATGATGGCCCTTTGCACCTACTTTGCAGGGGCAGGGAGCAGATGCTGTAAGAGGTGTGAGCAGTTGGAAATCACTCTGCTGTGCGTTGGTTTGTGTGCGGCTGAATTTGACCAATTCCTGTGGTTAAGCTGTAGGAGTTGGTGAGCAAGCTTCCTAAATATTAGGGCAGACTTGCATCTGCAAGCCTGCTTGCTACTGCAGCTGCTTCCACACCTGTCTATTAATAGACTCCAAATGATCTTTTTTTTTTTTTTTTTCCCCTCCTGAAAGTTGCTGCTGCAAATTCACTTTGCAGCGGGACTTGATTATCCTAGTTATTAGCACAAATCTTGAGTTAGACCTTTAAGGAAACACAGCGAGGTGTCAGTTGTTAACTTAACACAGCTCTGCAGCTAGGATGAGAGCTAAGGTCGTGACCTTATAATGGTCAACCAGCCTATTAGTTTAGCAATGCAGGACTCAAATGGCATTTCAGCACCGGTCGGATGCTTGAATTTATTACCCGGGAAGCTCCTTACTTGAAAATGATAGGATTTTTTCTACCAGCTGCTAGAAGTCCCCTTTTTAAAAATAATAACTACAAATCTGCACTTTAAAAGTTCTCTCTGCACGACTTAAATGGTAGGGTGACCTATGGCGAATGAGTAGGCAGAGTAGGTACAGCAAATAATTCGAACCTGCAGGCTTCAGAAAAAGGGGGGAAAAGGCAAGATAAAGGAAAAAATGCCAATCAAATTTAAATGATGATCCCATTAAATAATGATTTTCATTCAGACCTCACCTTTCACAGTTTTCACATTTTATGGTTATGTCTTACAGGAAACAAATTCTGCCCCTTTATTTCCCACCACCCTTCTTCACACCCCCCATTATTAATTTGTGATATTCTGCAATAATAAAAAAAAAAAAAAAAGAGAGGAAAAAACCTGACCAAAAAAATCTTGCAGTATTCAGTCCCCTGAGAATGTTGGGTCGAGTTTTTTGATCCCTGTTGCTCATTGATTTGAGGGCTGATGTAGTGCAAGGGGTCCCTATTAGTGGCGTCTGTCACTGCTGTAATGTTTTTGTTATTTTTCCTCATTTGTTCGCTCTGACATCATGTCATTACAGAATGGTGCTGTTCAGGCCCTGCCTTGGCTGTTCGTTAGCGTGTGTTTAATGAGCAGCTTAATTGAGCTGTCTACTAGGCCACCTGTCACCCTCCGGACTTATTAACATACTAATGGCCTGACATTGTATTCTCTGACAGGCAACAGGGTTTACTGATTTGATGTCTGGACATGGGGATTTTATGCAGGAATGAGAGAGGATATTGGGAAGGAGGTTTAAAAACGCAAATTAACTCTTTGGTATCTATGTATTTATGGCTTGCTTGTAAAAGTTCAACACAAAGTAGCAGGGGGAAACGGCCCTGCTTAGCAAGCTCGACTTTGTCATTGCAATTGCAGCACGTTTCTTCAGTAGAAAATATGCTTGGTGTAAGAAGAGCAGGCTTTACTTCTATTACAGTATTATTGTTGTTGCTGCTTCAAAGGAGAAATCTTCTTAAGCACAGAGGAAAGTTTTGTGACTAGTCTTTTCTCTACTGTGGCTAAACAAATGAAAGGCAAGAAATTTCCAGTTAAGGGATTTAAGTGCACGACATTGTTCCCACCTTTTAAAGCCAGATGAAGACATTCATGACGCCAGTGAACACTGTGCTGAGTTGTAAAGGTTCAAAGAAATGGCTTAAGTGCATGCAAGTTTAATAAAAACACTTGTTTTGATTTGGTTGTTTTTTTGTTGTTGTTTTTGGTTGTGTTTTTCTCCAGCAGAGGAGAAGCAGACCTTCTGTCACAAGAAAACTCGGGTTACCAAGCAGATAACAGACCCAGATGGGGTGGCTCTAAGTCCAGCGCTGCAGTAAATCTACCTCATATGCATAGTGCACACCCAGACATGGGGCCATATTTTTGGGTGGTAAGTTTTTTTCCTCCCTGTAGGAAAGGCTAAGGCTGGGTGGGTCACACCAGACCTTTGCATGGGTCGAGCCACTACTGGCCAGCATTCAGAAGAAAAAGAAATCCTACTAGGAGCAGTGCAGAGGCAAACCCTGAGGAGCATGGTTTTGGCTGCCAGCTGCTTGGTGGTGGGTGACATGACTCTGCACGGGACTCAGCCAAGAGCCTGGGCAGCTGTTGGGACCCAGCCACAGGAAAACACCTTGGGTCTTGGTCACACAGTTGCCTGGCACCATCCTCATGGGTGCTTGCAAATGGCATGGAGGTTGGGCAGAGAGAAACAGACCACATGGGGCAAGCGGAGGGTCTCCACCACCACGGCAGAAGGCTCCTTCTGGGAACAACCTCATCTCCCCCTGAGTGGTTTCATGAGTAGCAATTAGTCATGTTTAAGCATAACAGTGCAAAATAACCATACTACCAGAAACACAGCAAAGTTAGGTGGTGGGAGTCCTCTAAAATATCACCCAGGGTGACCAGCTTAATTTGGTGCATCTGATTGAGTGACAACCGCCCAAATCTCTCCAGTCTTAATGGGCCAGTAAGTGGCTAGTTTTCCAATTTCCCAAACTATGGTTGGTCACAGATTTTAAGATCAAGGTATTTTAATAATTACATGACATGGTAACCTGTAAAGTAGCCATCAATTTCTGCTGTGACACCAGAACCTCTGTCTGAGCCAAAATATGTTGCTCTGAGATTTTCTCATCATCTGAGTGAGACACAGCAGGGAACTGGCTGGGACTCAGCTTCAATGAAACTGTGCTAAAGTGGTCTAGGAGGGCAGCTGACAGTAATTATATTTCTTGTCTTGTTGGGGGGAGGAAATTTTGGTCACCTCTGCCAAAGTTTGTTTTCTGGAGTTTGGTCAGAGTCCCAGGTTGCTTCAAACAACAGCAGTGACCAGAGCAGCTATTTTCCATCTGTCTTTGGCAAAGAGAGCTGCTCACTTTCCTCTTGAGTGTGGATGTTGCTGATGCGATGTGTGCTTTTTGCCCTGTCCAGATTAGATTCTGCACTGAGCTCCCTGCAAAATCAATGCAGAAAACAAAGTTAGAATGAAACACAGAGGCTCTCTTACCACCCAAGCACATCCAGATGAACTTTGGGTCTGGTTATTCATTGGTCCTCAGTTATACTAGATGGGGTGAGTTTTGATTCTCAGAGCTCAAAACAGCCTGAGGTCTTCCTCCCTGGGAAACCACTTGCAGCTCTCATGGTGCCACAGCCAAGATGATGAGCAGAGGTGGGGGAGCTGCTGGTGTGGAGCTGTCCTCTTGGGACTATTGGATTTGAGTTTCTGCTCTATCACATCTTGGGAAGCCAGATCCCATCAAACTTGAAAGGCTCTTACTGCATTAATAATTTCAGGTAGGTATCTTCTTGGCTTGCAAGCATAGCTTCTTTGATAAACATCAGAGATTAAAGAATTCTTTTGGCTTCTGTCACGTTTGTTGTATATATGAGCAAGGAGAGAACACTAATATCCAAAGTATCTTTAGTCTCCTCCCTAAGATGGTTTTTATAAGCACATAGGATTGCTGCATGTTACGGAGGCTGAAAAGAACTGTCATTTCTGATGAAGAAGAGCATGCCCCTGCAACACAGGGTGGGTGGCATTTTTTATTGCACTACCTCAATCTAATTAAGCACATAATGCCTCAGTCTGAAAAGTATTTTCTGGTCACCTTGTTTCATGCAATTTGGGCAGGAGTCCCACCTGTGCAATACCAGATTGCTGTAACAGGATCACACAGCAGCCATGGGCATGTCTACATGCAATCTAATTAAGGTTCTTCTGAAGGCATGAAATTGTTTACAGATCTGCCACAACACTCTCAGCAGTCTAAATCTGTAGATTTATTTTATTCACCACTAGTAATGCCTGGTGGGTGTCTGGGTTATGATGTGGTGGTAGATCTATACACAATTTAATGTCTCATGACTCTGCTTATGAGTTTTTTTGTGTCCTTCCTTTCACAGAGCTAATGCACAACTCCTGAAGTTAGTGTGGATCAGGGAAGCTCATCAGAGGTGACAGGAGATAAAATAATATACCAGTAGGATTATGTCCCAGTGACTTTGGTTGTGCATGGATAAAGAGCAAAATGCAGCTGGTTGTGACTCGCTCTGGTTGGCATGACTGACAGTGAGAAATCTCACATCATGAATTATTTCAGTGGCTGATGAAGAAGCAGAAAAAGTCAGCATGTCTCAGCAATGCCTGAGTTTCAAGAGGAAGACAAATGAATTTCCTTGTAAGTTTCCAATCAGTGAGCAAAGAACTTTGGGCCTTGCTTTTGAAGCTCCAAATGCTGCATTTTTTTCATAGCTGCTCGTTCTTTGAACAAGGTGCTTTTGCACACAGCATCAATCTTTAATTTCCATCAGGGTATAAGTTCCCTTCTACCTTCTCCTCTCTTCCAGGATCCTCTGCATGCTGATGGACATGGGCCACATAGCACTGTCCATGGAAAACCTCAGAACTACAGGTTGAATAATTAGGACAGTGTTTATAATTGTATTTTTAATACTGCATTGATGACTATTTTTTTTGCTTTAGTAACAACAACAGAAGTTTATGGCTGCATGGACCCTCTCAGTGTGCAGTGGACACTACCAAAATGGTTCTAGTTGTTACTTACGGGGTGCATTAACAACAAATACTACCCTGCACTGTCAGAAGAGTAAGGCTAAAGGATTTACAGCTGCAGAAAACAGTGCTTAATACCACCCAGGTGAGTAGCCTGATCAAATATATTTTCTTTCTACTTCTCTGGGAACTGCTGTGAGAGTTCAAAAAGCATGTTTGCAGGTCACAGCTGGACTGCAGAAGGTCACCAAGGGGTAGAAGATGGACATGAATCCATCTTTTTGCAGTGCTTAGCCAGGATCCTAACCACAGATTCAGACCCTTGATTTGGGAACTGCTTTCTGGGGATCACTTACTAATAAAATAAATATACAATAGAAATATCGTGGTGCAAATACATATTGAATGACACACATGAAGTACTGAGGAGTTTACTAATCCTAGCTATAGTGACAGGACAGCAATGTGCTGCCAGCTTGATCTGGAAGAGCATTGAATATATAAAGTAGGATTTATCCAAGTTGCCTGTTTTATCAGACAGAAACATGCTCCATCCCTTTATAATAGTCTGGCTTCTTTAATTTATGCCTAGGGTATTTAAGGTATTTTCAGGAGACTTAGAATCACAGAATAATAGAATGGTTTGGGTTGGAAGGTACCTCACAGAGACATCCAGTACTCCCACCATCTGGACATGGCTTATGGGCTATGTTGCAAGATGAAACACCATCTCCCAGGCTTCCCTGACAAGGGATTAAGAAAGCAGCTACCCTCAAAGTTTTGTCACTCCTGTTCCTCCCCATCAAGATGTCCAGGATCCATAGGATCTGGGCTCCTGGCAGATCAGCAGGTGAATCAGAAGCCCAGAACCTTGGAGATCCTTGAGACTTCCTGCTCCATACTGTGGAGCATGGAGCCTACAAACCCTGGCCACCATCACCAGGCCTCAAGCAACGGGTACCCAGGGCTCACAGATCCCATACCCATAGCCAATGCATATGAATGACTTAACAACTCCCAGAATTTCTCATATAAACGAAATATCTGTTTCTCATGGATCCAAAACAGAGGGAATCTGGAGAGTCACCCTCTCCTCATTCAAGTTAAACCACTACCTGAGTGTGTTTCTCTTTTTTTTCACAGGCTGCTTTCTTTTAGGAAATGGTGGATCCTACTTCAGAAGCTACAGAAAGAGTGTACTATTATCTTTTTCACTGAAAAGGTTAGCAAGGGTTTTGCTTCAGCTGAGCCATTGTGCTCCATCTGTCAGAGATAAACAACTAGGCAACAAACACAAGAGCTCTTCTAGCATCACTCCAGAACACCTTCTCACACAGACAATGGAACAGGCAGAAGCTTTGATTGCCTAATGCTTCAGAATGTATGCAGATATACCTGTTTAACTGAAAATAATAGAAGTCTGGAAATAAAAAGTGGAAGGCAAATCTCACACAAACCTTAATTCTTACATAAAATGACAGTTTCTCACTCCAAAAAAGTGTCCCGTCCCTCTCCAAAGTGGCACGAGCATTCAGTTACTTCAAAAACACACAGAAAAAGTATGTCCTCTTCCTGCTTCATCAGTTTTTCATGGGGTTTTTTTATGGCCTTGTGGCTCTGGGAGAGGATCTGCTGTAGACTGCAAACACAGTGCTGAGAAGGCAAATGTCCTGACCACATCTTGTGTGAAAGGTTTTGAGGCTGTTAGTAATAAACATGCTTCTCTTTTTGATGGATACTAATAGGACATGAATGTGCCTTTTATATTATTGCATGTGTGGAAGAGTAATTTTCCTCAATGTGGAAAAAACTTACTTCTGCAAATGCAGGGTTGGGTTATACAAGTACTCACTCCTTCTACATGGGTTTCACCGATTCTGTTAAGGCTTGTTCACCTTCTTCAAGGGGACTAAAGACCAAGCTTATACCCCTCTTGGGAAAGCAGCAGGATACTTTTGTGATCAGAATGCCAGCAGGAGTCAGGCTGAGGAGAGAAGCCAAAGTGGTTGAGCTGGAGGTCTTTGCAGCACTTCTGCAAAGCAGAAGTACACATCATTGGGCTTACACACTTACAGCAGCTGTACACATCATTGGGCTTTTCCTTTAGCAATTGGTTCCATCCCCACCCTTCCAGATATTGCTAATGGATCTCAATGTTTTTTTCTGAAATTTTAATTCTGGAAACACAAGAGAGAAATTCCTCAACCTCACAGCTGATTATAAAGGAGAACAAGAGACATGTCATTTTAAAACAGCCAAGATTTCTGTTGAAGATCATTTGTCTGCCAAAGCATACATTCCTCACTGAAAGAAAGAGAGAAAGCCAGGAGCCCAAACTTTGTGACAGGGCAGGTTATGGGTAATGATGACAAATTGGCTCAGGCAAGAATAAGGCAAGGCTGCAGAGATGTCTTTTTGCTCTTGAAAATAAAAGGCAAAGCACTGAAGCAAGGGAGAAGGTACAGAATTAAGCACATTTGTCCTTGTTCAGCATCCTCATTTCAGCTTAATTGGGCTATTTAGCCCTGCTACTACTGAAAAAAATGTACAAAAACATTTTTATGAGACAGAAAAGGGATGTTTATTATTTCACCACCATTCTCTTGATTTTTCACTGGAATTAGATGAACCTCAAAGCCTTTGCCCCAAAAACCTGGCCACTTACCACAGGACTAGTTTGAAAGCCCAAGCACAGTCCAAGAGCAAAACCTCAGCAGGACAAAACAGACCTGCACTCCCATGGAAGAGCACAAATGAAAAAAGGTGATAAGGGAGAATGAAAGAGGAATGGCGGGAATAAATGAAGCTATGCCTTAGGGAAGAAACCCTTCCCAGTCCTAGCTTATCAGACAATAAAGCAAACTACACTTATAAACTGCCAGGTATCTGCAGCTTGGCATAAGGCGGAGTTGTCAGCCACAAATGGCAGAGGGATGAGGACTTTCTCACAACTTCCCTTATAATAAAAATAAACTCTTCATGGCCAGGAACAGGCACTGGACCTTCAAGAGAGCTGCTTTAGAAGCTTGCAAACCAGAGCTCAAAACTCACTTTATCCCACACACTCCGCTTTCCACCAGGATCTGCCTGACATTGGTGTCCATTAATATTCAACATGCTGGGCAGGACCCTGCAAACCTCCAGACCCTGGTCTAGCAGTACTTCACAAGGCAGGAGGCAGGTCACATATTTAGAAATAAATTTTTCTGACACATGGTCAGCAAAATATTTTTTTTTGTTGCTTTGAAAAATTAAATCCTACAGAATTTAATGGAAATGGTGGCACCTCCCCTTTCCTGCCTATGGAGGATCATAGAATGACAGGATGGTTTGGGTGGGAAGGAACTTTAAAGATCACATCGTTTCAACCCCCCTGCATGGGCAGGGACACCTCCCACTAGACCAGGTTGCTCAGAGCCCCAGCCAACCTGGTCATGAACACTTCCAGGGAGGGGGCAGCCACAACTTCCTTGGGCAACCTGTGCCAGTGTCTCACCACCCTCACAGGAAATAATTTCTTCCTAATATCTAATCTAAATCTCCCCTCTTTCATCTTAAAACCATTCCCCCTTGTCCGTTCACCACAAGCCCTTGTAAAAAGTCCCTCCCCAGCTTTCCTGCAGCCCCTTCAGGTACTGGAAAGCTGCTATAAGGTCTCCTTGGAGCCTTCTCTTCTCCAGGCTGAACAGCCCCAGCTCTCTCAGCCTGTCTTCATAGGAGAGGTGCTCCAGACCTCAGATCATCTTTGTGACCCTTCTCGGGACTTGTTCCAACATGTCTATGTGCTGTTGGAAGAAGAAGAGGGGGTCACAGGTCCATTGAGGTACAGCAGGTGGTAAATTTAGTAAAAGAGGGAGATCATAGTGCTGATGGCAGGAGATACTGTTTCTCACCATTAAAGCTGGATGATGAGTTTTCAAGTATTTTACATTCTGAAAAGTAGAGTTGCATTGGATGAAACTATTTGCAAATGTTTAAATACGAAAGAAACTTCAAATATAGTTTAAAAAAAAAGTCACCTAGGACCAGTAAAATTCAACCTACACTTGAGAAAAAAAAAAACAACAAACAAAACACCAACAAAAAAAAAAAGAATGTATGATAAAGTATTGGAACGCAGAGTTGATGTATCTCATACTTACTTCTTCCTTTGGATCCTCACCTTCTTATGCAGCTTTTATGGACAGCCCATATTTCCTCAAAGAATTATGGCACAGTCTATCCAAACAACTGCTCAGGGATGCAGGCTCTGGGGGATGCTCCTGGGCTGTCATA
Organism: Apus apus; assembly: GCF_020740795.1. Taxonomy (NCBI): domain Eukaryota; kingdom Metazoa; phylum Chordata; class Aves; order Apodiformes; family Apodidae; genus Apus; species Apus apus. The sequence goes on along the minus strand of NC_067282.1, from coordinate 94,751,591 downwards.
TACTGCTACAGTGTACAGACCTGAGGGGAAGAGTTTCCAGCCGAGCCTCTGCTTTAGGCATTCTTGTGTCTGCTACTATACTTCATCTACCCAGGATGACTCAGAGGAGCTCCACAGGACATTTGGAGGTGGTATTACTGTCACTGTCTGGACAACAACAATTCTCTTAAAAGGAAGGATGTGAGAAAGCCTTGATTATAAGGCTACTGAAGAATAACTAAATAAAACAATGAAAATTCTTACATGATCTGTTGGATTGCTCAAGCTGTGCCACAGTTTCCTCTTCATTTACCTACATTTGTATTGTAATGTTTACTATAACACAAAAGCAAAGTAACTTGACACACAGAGTCGTGCTGAATAGTTGAGAACCCAACAAGAAACAAGAATGTCTGGTTTCAAAAAGACTAAAATGCCCATCCAACACTGCTGGAATTTTTCCCTCCTGAAGCAAAACCACAGCAATATCATCTTGATGTTGATTCTTGTAACTGAAGTGGTATTTGCAAGTTCATAAGAACTTCAGGGTGCAAAGTACAAATTCACAAGCTCCCCTGAGACCAAAGGACATGATGTATTTCTAAGTGTCTATAGCTTACTTGAATATTCATACTGTGCACTGGAAAGCACTGATTACACTGGTCTGAAGCAGATCCAAGTTCGAGAGGCACTGACAGGATCTTCAGCCAGCCTTGTAGCAGAAGCTGCACATGCACCCTATAGGTGATCTTGGAGTCTAGAGGATACCTGCCTTTCCGTTTTGTAGCAGGATATCCTATTGCTGTGGACACTCTGATAGTGTAAATGTGTCTGCCAGCTTCTGTTTCTTTCTTAAGTGACACATTATTTTTATTCTTCATGTTTACCAAGCTGTAACTTATTAAAATCCTGTCAGTTTGGGGCACAGTTGCTAAATTTAACAGCAGTGAAAGAAGTGTCTATGTTGTTTTCTTAGGGACAAAAATAAGAAGTTAGAAAGCGCTGATTATGCTAAACCAGAAACTTATCTGTTATTTCCGAAACAGTAATAGTTTTTCAAAAGCCAAGGCATTCCTTAATGGACTATATTCTGAGGCTAAGAAACCACCAGGGCAAGAAAATCCTTGAGAAAAGTTGACTGAAAGTAAGTCCACAGATTCCCCACAGGGATCATCATGTTCTTCAGAGACATGTATTTACATGCAGTCAGGAAAGGGTGTTTTTCAGAGAGTATCTGATAATTTTTGTGATCCAGAACCGAGGGTAAAATCCTCCTACCGGAAAAGACAGACAAAGTTTTCACTGGAGGCAGGATTTTCCCCGGAATAATTTTAGTATAATTTCTTCTTACTTTTTTTCCCTTTCTGTTTGTCAACATTGGATCAACCTTGCTGTCCTCTCAAGTCTGTCTGGGGCTCAGATGTCACCCTGTGGTTGGGACCACTTCTGCCCCTTCTCTCCCCTGCAAGGCCCCTGTTGCCTTCTCTGGGGGGACAATGTGGTCGACTCTTCAAATTGAGCTGTTATCTGTGCTTTGCTGTCCCTTTTTGTCTCAAGGGTTTGACACACAGCCAGTCTATTCTCTTGTCTTTTCATTATCTAAGTGTTTCTTTTGCCATTGATCTAATGCTCACCCTGATCATTTTCACAGGGCACTTCACTGTGTCCTTCTCTAAGGGTCTCCCATATATAGCTCTTGGGTACATTTTCAGCTCCTCTTTACATTGGGAAGTGCTTGATAGTTTTCACTTGCTTGTTGAAACAATAAGCTAGACAGCAATCTCCTAGACCAGCATATCTGAAGATTCCCCTAAAAATAGACTTTAGCAACATCCCTCTTTTAAATGGCAGTTCTGGTTTTGAACAGCCACACTCAACCTCCTAAAAGAGAAGAAAGAATGGCCAAAGGCTTGCAAATGAAGCATGTGTCCTCTGATTTATCCTTCATGTTCATCCCAAAGGTTCAATGTGTTTACGGACCTCTTCCATCAATCCTGCAGTGTCCTAAAAGGTCACTGCTCTTTTCTCCAGGTAAGGCAGTGCATGTTGGTCTATGCTCAGAGTGAAGAATTTTTGCAGAGTCCAAAGGAAAGCTTTTTTCCAGGTGATCTTTAAGGTCTCAATAAAGATTGACCTGTGTCGGGCACTTCTGGACAGTCTGCACACTTCTGTAATATCCACCAACACACACTAGTGCAGATTTAAGCACTGTGAGAAACACAGTTTGTGATACATTTAGGTAAGCCCAGAGATACTTTCGTCCATCTGAACTGCTCACCTCCAGTTTTTCTGATGTATTTCCAGTTTCCAGAGGAGAAGGATTACCCCACTAACTGCATGTCCAAGAAATGCAAACATACCCTCTTGGCTGTGTTTATATGAGCTGTGGCTCTGCTCACACCAGCCAGATAGTACTGCACAGGGATTTGCAAACTTGCTTCTTTCCCTTTCACCTTCGGAAAAACAGTTCTTCTCAGAGATGGTTTCAACTAGAAGCCATGCACAGGTAATGTAGGTCGTGGAGTCCAGCACTGGCGTGGGACTTGAGACATGATCTGAACATCCAGATGTTGCCACTGCAGAGGAGATGCGAGCTTCTTGGATAGGGGCACCTGTGGGTGGATGCTGACTGCCATGACAAGCTTTGTTACTCACGGTTGCTTGCGGATAACAGCTGGGAGCATCTGCTAGGGGCACCTGGAAGACTGAGCCTTTTCCCACCTCCAAGTAGAGGAAAACCAGAGGAGAACTGGCACCGAGGACTTTGCTGCAACATCAGAGCTGACCATCATTGTTTGCCAGTAGCTCCTGGGACACCATCAGTGGCATAAGTGGCTCTGATTTTTTGCCTGGCACATTTTGGGCAGAGTTAAGACAGGCAATAATGGGGGTCAATGGCTTTGTGACCTGGGGCCCTTTCTGCACTGTCAAGACTACATCCAGGGCACTGGAATGCTTTTAGGCCACCATCGTCTCTGAAACTCCTGGGCAGGATGGCAAAATCTGTCCTGAAGTGCTGCAGTCTCAAATGGACATTTCCAGGATTCCTGCTCCCTAGGGCTTTTTCACCACTACCATCACAGTGAGCATCTGGAAATGTCAGCTTAAATCAGCCAGCTTCTATGTTTGCTTCAGTGACACATTCTGTTCCCAGCAGTGTATTGCACCTGACAGGCAGAGAGCACCTAGGGATCCCTGTTCCCTCGCCACCCACACCATGTGCCTCTCCAACACCCTTGTGTGCAGGTACGGGCTGCATCACCCCACTCATCTCCACTTACCTGCACTGACAAATGTTTTAACAAAAACTGTAAAAAGTCTTTCTCCCATGTCAGGGGTGGTTGTATTTTCAGCATTGCTGTCCCCAGTCCCTCCTCCTTTCTGCCTTCCTGGGAATGCTACAGTCTCACAGTCAGGATGCCAGATGAGGCAAGATTGCCTCCAACCTCTGACCTGATGCTTACTGCAGGTGAAAAGATCATTCAGAAAAAAATCTATATGATTAGGTGCTGCTGTCACTCATCCTCAGAAACCTTTCCATTTATTTATGGTAGCAGTTGCTGATCTATATGGACACCCATTTTGAAGACGGTAACTTTATTCTAATAGGTAATTCTACGCCTTCTTGTTCCCGCAAAACAGGCTGAGCTATTTCTAAGGTCATGGCCCAGATCTGTGTCTCTACAATGAACTTTGACTGGGTCATGCATTTAGTTTTCAGTGTGTCTGCAACTGAATGGACATTACACTGACCCCTGCTAAAGAAGCCAGTACTGAAAATGCTGCTTTCAATAATTAATAGTAACTCATTCTGATCCTCAGGCTGGCCAGTTAAGATAGCAGATGTCAGGAGCAGCTAGGGCAGATGGCCTTGAGCCTTGTCCTGCTCACCAGTTGGAAATCATGAAGTACAAGGACTCTTGCTCAAATGTGCTTTCAGTTTTATTTGATTTTTTTTCCCCCTCACAAAACCAAATTAACAAGCTGATAATTATTCTTCCAATTCCTGTACTGAGGGAAAAGGAACAAACTCCACTAGAATTGGATCTGATTTGGAAGAAGGGATGCAGTGGCAGCATTCTGTGAAGTCCAGAAACTGAAATATGTGTCACGATAACATAACATACAGAAGACAAAACACTTTCTCAAACATATTAAATTCAATATGATAGAGAAGCAAACTGGCATTCTCGTCTCATTCTACCTGGAGAGGGGAAGACAAAGGAAGCACCTCCTATTAGTAATGTTCCCTGAGGTATTTCCTTCTTCAGTCTCATTTTCAGTTGCAAATTTAGAAAATCATTAAGACCTTGGGGTTTTTTTTTCCTTCACAGTTTCTTTTCCATCAGAACAGTTCTTGAAAACAAGGGCAGAAGAAAGCACGATATTTTGCTCCTATCAAAACCCAAAATCTATGATCCTTTTCTCTAAAAAGCTGTCAGATTCCCTTTTTTGGAGGCAGTGTATCTTAAACCTAGCAGCTGGTTAGCCTTTTCATTAATGTGAAAATACACACCACCGGTCAAATCGCAGCCTTTCAGAAAAGAATGGCTTGCATATGCTTAATGAGACTGTATAGGTTTCAGCCAGTGACATCCCTGAAGAAGATGAGGGCAGGCTTCAGTGCCAGACTGAGCCTGAGTCCCTCTGAAACTAACTCCAGGCAGCACTAGGAGAGCGGAGGACGTGCCCATCTCCTGAGGACCTCCCCACCAAGAGCTCACCTGACCTCAGGATGAAAACCTCAAAGATCAGAGAACTCTGTTTCCCATTTGCCAGAAGGCCATTTCACCCGCTGTTAATTGCTACATTTTCACTGAAGCTCTGAGTTAAGCTTTGCTTATCTAAATGCCTTTGCTGTCCAGATAACAAGCAATGTGTAAACTGGAGCCTGCTGCCCTCCATCCCTGTGCCCCTGTAGCCTGTCCTGGAGAGGGGTGGAGTTGTCCTGATGGCTGGCCCAGATCTCTCACAGTGGTAGTATCACAGATGCCAGCTAGATGCAGTCATTTTACAAAAGTTTGGAAATATGAAATATGAGTCTTTTCCTTTTTCAAGAGTTACTGGAAAGTCCATGCATACCCATATGGCCCTTGTTAAACTACATGGAAATGAAGAATGTACAGCTGGGAAAATAATAGAAATTAATTCTATGATTCTATGAATATCATTACATGCATCTGGTTTGTGGGAAAATTAAGATAAGGCAATAAGCCTTTAATAGAGCTAGACATTATAAACATACAGGGAGGAGATTATAAGCCTACCAAAAAACAGTTTGCATAAAGTGATTTATTACAAGCATGTTATAAGGTACCACCATCTCCTTCCCTCTACAAGATGGGTTAAGGTCTAACGAATGAATGAGGATCACCGAGCTCTCCGGACACCAAAGTTAAAGGCAACAAGATTTACTACACCCATTCAGCCCAGGGTCCACAAAGGAGCCAGCTCTCATTATTTTCAAGGGGGGTTACGGTGCTAAATATGTCAAGGCTGTCCTCCTCACTTTTGAGTGCCTGCTATTGTTGCTATTGAAAGCCACCAGAGTGGTGTCAGCCTTACTCGTGGCTCTGGCCCTCCACGTGGAGCCCGTGCTGGCTGCAGATGGCAACCAGCAGCGCCCTGTCCCACGAGCAACAAAGGGCTGGGGGAGTTACTGGGTGGCCACTTAACCTGATTCATGCCCTCCCTCCATTCGTAGGTAGACAACACAATCTTACTGCCTGTTCCTGGCTGCTCATCATGCTGCTTGGAGAAGCTGTGCTCCTACATCTTTGCTCCTTGGTCTCGCCTTGCCTTAGTTTAGGGTCAGGTTCCACCTCCTTTTTCCTACCATGAGGTACCAGAGCCTGGAGAAACAGTGGAGTCTTCTGCTTTGGGAGGCTTCCAGGATAGGTTACACAAACCTTTACATATGATAGATTTTGGAGACTGATGGTTGGAGGGAGGGACATGGGACACGTAAGTTGACTTTGCTTAGGCCACACCTTGACCTGTGAGTCCATGCCTACTCTGATCACCCTCATGGAGAAGCTCTAATATATCTCTACATGCCTTGCTAACTATTGAGGGCATCAGCTCCCAGGACTGCTGTAACTGGTCACAGAATCACAGAATCCTAGGGGCTGGAAGAGACCTCAAAAGATCATCCAGTCCAACCCCCCTGCCAGAGCAGGATCACCCAGAGCACATCACACAGGAACGTGTCCAGGCAGGTTTTGAATGTCTCCAGCGAAGGAGACTCCACAGCCTCTCTGGGCAGCCTGTTCCAGTGCTCTGTCACTCTCACAGTAAAGAAGGTTTTTTCTGATGTTTACATGGAACCTCCTATGTCCCAGTTTGCACCCATCGCCCCTTGTCCTATCACTAGACATCACTGAAAAAAGCCTGGCTCCGTCCTCCTGACACTCACCCTTAATGTATTTGTAAATATTGATGAGGTCGCCCCTCAGTCTCCTCCAAGCTCAAGAGACCCAGCTCCCTCAGCCTTTCCTCATAAGGGAGATGTCCCACTCCCTTCATCATCTTTGTGGCTCTGTGCTGGACTCTTTCAAGCAGTTCCCTGTCCATCTGGAACTGAGGGGCCCAGAACTGGACACAGTATTCCAGATGCAGCCTCACCAGTGCAGAACAGAGGGAGAGGAGAACCTCCCTTGACCTCCCTTGCTCACACTTGTTCCAGGAGTGTGGTCTGGAGATTGTGTGTAAATGCTGTGGAGCAGCTGCAGAAATGCTGTCCTGACCCTCAGAAGCAGAAGTGACACCCATCTGTACTGGCAGGACAATGCTGCCACCTCCTTCTGGCCTTTGCTAGGTGGTGTAGACAAAACTAGCACAAGAGAGGGAGTGGAGAGTCCCAGGTGGCTACAATGACAGGCCAGTGTTTGGTGAGAGGACATCAAGGAGATCATGCAAGAGAGGCTGAAAAGCAGTCTGTTATGGAGCTTGATCAGAGATCATGATGCTTGTTTGTGTGCCCAGTTAGGTCTTAAAAGGCAGATCTCCCCTACTCTGCACCAGCATCGAAGGTGCTGTGGCTCCTGACTGCAGGGTGAAGTTCTGGTGCAGCTCCAGCTCTTGATACCTCTGGGTCCTGATTGACTGCTGTTTCCTCTTCTGTATCTCAGTTGGATCTGACAGGTAGGAATTGTGAATTATTTTGACAGGTCCTTTCAGAGGACATAAAATGCTAAGGAAAAAAGTACAGTTCAATTATACAACACTATGGTTCTCATATCAGAACTATCCACAGCTGCCCTTGTCTGGTGCACGCTAGCTGCTCTTGAAGGTCTAGCACTTGGAAGAAAATTGTATTTTAATACCACTGATTCAGTCCCTGTTATTTGCAAGAACAATTCATTTCTGTCATCCTGTGTGGGGGCACTGCCAAGAAAAACCTGGATCTGATTGCAGAGCTTAGTTACAGTCTCTATGTTCCAGATTGGTACTTTGCTGCTGCAGCTGACCCTGAATATGCCTGTGTCCTGACTCTTGAGTACATCTTTTTGATTTGATGATTCAGGACCCAAAAGAAGTCAGATTTCCACATGCTTTGTTTTCAGATGGCTAAGTTGGCATTACCAATGTTTAGTTACCTGGAAACTAGGCTGCTTTAAAGTTCTTTTGTCTTTTTTTCATTTCTTTTTTTTTTCTTTCTTTTTTGTTCTTTTTTTTCTTCCCCCTCCCCCCCAGTTCTAATGTTTCTTTGAATTGAATATCTGATTTTGTGGAAAGTATTTTGTCCATTTGCTTGAATCTTTGATGTGTTTAAAAGTCTTTATTACAAACTGGAGATCCCCTTAAGGCTTTTGGCCCTGGTAATGATTTTTTTTTTTCCTAGTAGATCTCCCAAAGTCATTGTTTCCAATAAAAGTCACCCTCGCAGTGGCCAGACTGGTTAATACTGCTAATCATAAGGTTATGCTATAAGGAGTTCTTAATAGGAAAAAAAAAGAAGCTTCCAGTATGTTCAGCAATTTCATCCCTTGCTGAGACAGCCTGGCAAGTGGCTCTTATGCTGGGATGCTGAGCCATAACGAAGCATAAAACCATCAAAGGCAGAGGCACCAAGGGGAGCACAGACACAATCAACTCTCCAATTTCCAGCCATCCAGGCTTCTCAGCTAAGGCAAGCAATTGCCTCCAACAGATCCTTTGCAAAACTGCCAAGTTATTAGGAGCTGCTTCAAGAGAGAGGGAGTGCAGGAGGTGTTCCCAGTGGCTGAAACCTCTCCCACTGCCCTAAGCCACTACCCAGCTCAGCTCATCAAAGTTCTCAGCCTGTTTTCCTTGAGGCTGATGGGACAGAAAGTGAACCTGAGTTGCTTTGTGGCTGCCATTCAGTGCCCACATTTGAGTGAGTTTTCTTCCTCACAGTTCTCTTTTGAGAGAACTGTTCTTCCCTCCCTATGGTCAACATCTCTGTGCAAGGATTTCTCTTAGGAGATCTTCTTCCTTCCCTTTCCTTTACCCTCCTGCAGGCAGATCTCTGCCCTTAGTCATAGGAAGACTTTATAGATGATGTCTGATCTTTTGATGGGACTATCCAGATGCATCACAGGGGAGACAGACTGTCAAAATAAATGGCTTTTATTATTACTTGCAGTAGCAAACAAAACCCACAACACTCAAAGGCAAATGTAGGAGGAGTGGGGAAAAGTTGGAGAACAGGGTAATTGAGATTGTAAATCAAGTAACAGAGAAGTGACGGTGAATAGTCTGTTGCCAAGATTTCCCTTCTTGGCTATAATTCTTAGTGCATGGCAGCACTAAGCCAAGACATGGTTATATCAGGCCACATACAGACACACAGCTGCAATGTCCCTGTTTCAAAGAGCTTAAGCCAAGTCGATGAGATGGACAACTCACCCTGGCAAGGAGAAGGGCTGCAGAAGTGAGCAGCAAAATCCACACATGGGATAAAGCAGGCATGAGTGTGATGGCAAGAGGTGAGGGGGCTGCAGGCTCTGCCAGAGCATCCACCAAGAACTTTGAGCAGCTGAGGGTCCAAACAAAAGGGCTGAAGCAGAGATTTGAGGCATGCAAGGTTCTGCTAGTAAGTGAATCTTCCATTCAGAAGCTGAATGGAAAAATAACATCAACCTAACACAGTTGATAAGTACTTTTATTTCTTGCTCAAGAGAAAAGAAAAAAATAAAAGCACTCAGCAAGCTGTGTGGGAAACCTGGTGGGTACCATCCTCTCCTCAGACAGGAAAATAGGGTCTCAAAGCTTCTTGGGGGGGGGGGGGGGTCTTGCTCAGGTGGGTGCTTCAGCCACTGTGGCTCCTGAGTAAACCTGGAAGTAGCTCTTCCTCCTACAATTAATCTTATCCTTCTGTTTCTTAGCTTGGGCAAAACAGGTGAAGTCAGGCCAGACAAGCAGCTTAGGTTGCCCCAACCTCTTGTACATTCTGCTGTTGTTACTATCTGGCAAACTTTAACCAAGCAAGAACATTGGTGTTACCTCATTGCTACTCATTCATCTTCGGGGATGGTGCCTGACCATGACATTCTCATAGTTGAACATGGCACATCTATCCTCAGCTCCTTGCACACCTCTAGGAGACACTGGGAGCCTTAGGGGAATTATTCAGAGCTCCTTGGGGGAAAAATGATCCCTCCCACTGAGGAGCACACGCTGCAGGTAACCCAGGTACCTTCTGCCAGGCTTCCTTCCAAGTGTCGCTGCTGGAGACAGATGTTTTGGTACTGCCTCTCAGCCACTACTCTTAATACCTTGCTTCTTTCCACTATGATTCTATGATTCTGTGAATTAGTGCCTGGACATGGCAAGGCTCCCTTGAGGAGCAAGGGCTCAACCCCTGAGGATGGAAAACCAAGGTATGGCAGCCACCAGCTGAGGAGAGGGATACAGCAGCAGCTCTTACTGCATCGGCATTGCGGATGCAGGCGCCCAGCCACTGCCCTGGCAGAGCAACTGCAAGCTCCCAGTGATGTTTTCCCAGCAGGATCAACTTCTCCACCAGCATGAGTGGGTCCAGCCCATCTGAAGACTCTACCAGCCAGCCAGCCCACTCCATGGCTGCAAAGTGCTCACTGACCCAAGAATGTCCCTTTGCAACCACAGGGCAGCCAGGAGGGTGGGCTTGAGCAAACACGTGCTGAAAGCCTCAAACCTGAGCAGCAGCAAAAGCCCTGCCCTGTGTGTGCCAGGAGGCTATCCCACCCCCTTTAGGAAAATGGGGGATGGAGGGTAGGGGTGTTTTCCTGGTTTGTTTCCAGCAGCCCCATGCAGACTGGCCCCCAAGCCCCAGACCCAGTTGTGTATCTCTCTCAGGTCTCAGTGTTATGAAGCGAGGACAAAACCTGCAGGTAAGCCTCTCCTTGGGCTACACTGGCTGCGTGGAGCAAAGCTGGGCTCTCACAGAGCAGAACATGCTCCCCCTCCCGGGGAGGGGGACACCCAGGGTCAGCAGTGGGGATGCAGGCACCCAGAGACCAGCACTTGTCCCGTTTCGCGCTGGCCGTCATTGTTGCTTCCCACTGACCAGCTGCCTGCGATCCCCCGACCGAAAGCAAAGTGGGTAACACAGCCCCCATTCAGTGGAGATTAAATGCCTGAAATGAGCCACACCTCTGAACAATTGCTTCCTCCAGGAGGACCAGCATTCAAGAGCCAGGGAGCCCATTGATCCCTGCCATAAAGGAGGTGGGGGCCCGTAGGAACAAGGTTTCACGCCACCCCTCACACCAGCTCTCTGTACCTCCCTCATCCAACTGCCTGCTTCACCCACATTGCCCCTCGGTCTCCTCCACCTCCCCTGAGGCAAGCAGCAGTCTTTAAAACTCTCACATTTGTCCCTCAAGGCATCGTATTCCTGGCTGATCGCATTAGGACCATCATCTTACAACTCTCCCTCTCTGACAATTAGTTACTATCATTCACACTGTGCAATCAGCTGTTAAATCCTCATTTATGTTAATTTGAATGTGAATGTGCTGCTCAGCAAAATGTTAGATTGCCATGTTTACAAATATACTACAGGTATTTAGAAATTTAGATGATACAAAACATACTGCTTAAGCTACTTGTGATGCCAGTTTAAATAACTTAAGCCTATTTATCAGTTATTTAGCAATTCTTTGCACATACTACTGTTTTTCTTCATGCCACCCCTTGTCACACAAGCAAAAACATGCTTGCTTTCTTAAAAAAATACATATATAATCTAATAACTAGTAATCTCAGTGATAGAATTTAATTACATGCAGCCTCTAGGTGGGTAGCACTATTTAAGCAAAACACGTTTTTCTAATCCATGAAAGCATCCTTTAAAGCTGGTGCATTTAGAAATAAAGAGGAAAATAACCTCTTTGGCTTAGTATTAGTAGAAGCTCTATCTTAGAGAATGTTACATGTCCATGTGAAGTGATTTTCCAAAAGCTATTTCAGTATAATAAGATGAAGAATTAGTTTCAAGTTAAAGTTTATCTCATTATGTGCTCTGACCTGTATGCAGCTCACACTTCCCATCAAAAGCTGCTTTCTTCTAATGGTTTTTCTTCAACGCACTCAGCAGAGTTAGGCCACTTAGCTGAACAAAACCTGCCTCTGGGGCAGAAACTCTTCCCCTGGTCCTTGTTGAGAGCGAGCACAGAGGAAGTCCCCCCTTCCACCACATGGAAAGCAGGCAGGTCTTCCTCCTGGTAAACCACTGCCTTTTCACCTGGAGCACAGAGGTCAAGGCCACCCTGATTTCCTGGCCAAAGGATTTTGGTTGGTCCAGTTGTCCAAGCATGCCTGTGTTTCTATCACACCAAATGGGAAGCAGGGTTAGAACAATCTACTCGTAGTCCTCTCTTTGTGAAAACAAGTTGCATTGAATTAAGGAGGAGAAGGAACTGCATCTCACTCTAGAAATCCTGTCAAGTTTCAACAAAGCTGTAGGTTACTTACCAGGTCCTACACAGTGGTTGCACAAAGGCTGCTCCTGCTTCCCTTTGTCCCTGGACAAACAGAGAACAGGAAGTCCCAGGACTGACATTGATTTTGATTGCTGAATGAATCATCAAAGCAGCAGCATTACTCTTCCCCTGGCACCCTAGAGTCACAGGCACTATCAACCACTACTGATCCTCCAGCCCCAAAGCCATCCTGCAATCTCTGTTCCTGAGAAGAAGGCAATGGGTGAAATTCCTATAGACTGTTGCTTGAAAATAAGTGCTTTTAAAGTCAAGGGAAGCTGCATGCTTTCATTTTTGGGGGGTGGATGGCACTGTTTGTAGCAGTACGCACGTCAGGATGGCGGGACATTGCAGAGGGCACAGGAGGTTTACTTGCCAAACACATAGTCTGTGTCCTACCTCTCTTCTACCCAAAATGCATCCCACCTAGAAGAAAAGGAAGCCTCTTAAAAGGAAGATGCTGACCATGAGAATACCATGGAGAAAGTTGGATCAGGTGACACATTCAATGGACCAAGCATGTGGCCCTGAGGCACAGCAGCTTCACTGGAGTTGAAGAGAGCACCATGGAAAGCCCTATGAGAGTATCAGTGGAGAGAATGCTGCTTTGTTGGAGCTGTGGTTGCTGCATGACTGCAACATCCACAGCTCTAGCTAGGCAGCACCGGCTCTGCTGATCTTCTGGGGCTGAGGAAGCCCCACAGCTGTTGTGGCAAATTTTACCCCAGTGGATGTGGGGCAACAGCAGAGTGTATTTGTAGAGGGGTAGTTTGCTCTGTTGGTCTCTGCCATCATTGAGATGTGCATGTGTGGGTTTTTTTAACCTGCAAAACAGAGGGGAAAAAAAAAAAGTCAGGTCATTCTTGTGGTGTCTTTTGATTGAGTGAAATAGGGAGGTTTGGACTTCCCTAGAACTGTAGGCACCAGTGAAGAGTGGAAGCTTCCTGCAGGCTCAGGTTTCCATTTTCACCTCCAGGGTTTGTTTGCAGACACTGGCACCTGCAGGAAAGGACCTAGGTCCAGCAGAGGTGGGGCATGACATAGGAGAGAGTTGCCATACTTAGGAGGGCGAAGATAAGAAAACACTTAAGACCTCAGGCCAGAGCCATCTGAAGCAGAACAGGGGTTGGTGGAAGCCATGTGGGTGGTCTGGAACCCATACTCTTAGGTCAGGAGTTTTTCCACCCCAGCCAACCTTTGCAAACTGGTACCCGGTGTGACTGCCATCTAAAATTGAGAATAATCTATTGCTTTCTCACAGAAAATAGGCTTATTCCATGCCTGAGCCATCAGGCAGGCAAGGCAGCGGTAGAGATGCTGGAGGACAAGACACTGCATCATCGGGAGCAGCAACACAGGCTAAAGGCTGCTATCATCTGCCTTCTCCATCCTTCTTGGCCCCTTATTACCCCAAGGTAAATAAAACCATCAGTCCTCTCTTCCCAATTATTCACCTTATTAGCAGACTGCATTTCAGTCCTGGTTCTGGAGGTGCCCAAGAAGTGCTAAGACTCTCCAGTGTCTAACAGTGCATGAAATATGCAGATTGCCTGCTGCCCATACCAGCCCCTCCAAGTCCATGGGTCAGGCTGAAGAGACATTCCACTTCTATACTATGAGATGGCTTTGATTTTTAATATTTCAAATATATTACATGCCCTTTTGGTCGAGCTCCCTTTCATTTCTCCTTAGCAAGAGTTGTGATTGCCAGGTGACCAGTACAAATTAAGTTACTTTCTGGCAAAGAATCCTTCCTTTAGGGAATCCCTCCACCAGATTCCCAGCCTAACCATTTGCACTTTTTGTGAAAACACTGGAAAAATGTATTTGTTATGTTTATTCAAACGCAGAGCTGTCTCCAAGGGAAAAAAAATTTTAAAAGAAAAACCAAACCAAAAAAACCCAAATTATTTTAAAGATGAAAAGTCAGTCGTTCAGACAATCTTCAAAGTGCTCGACTTAATCCACGGGGGTCTCGATTTTGCTTTTTCAGTGCAGATTTCTTCCCCCCTTGTTCACACACCTTGAGACAAAGGCTATAGTTAAGAAGGCGAAGGGGAGGGGAAGAGGGGGTGGTTTTTTTGTGTGGGATGCGTAGCAAATTTATTCTAGAGCCCGCCTGAAATAGGCTTCAGAAAATGGATAGAGTGTCTTCTGGAAGAAAAAAGGCCCCTAAGTAAACTCCACCGCCATTCAGAAGATTTGCTCCAGCACTTAACAAGTGGAGAACGAAGAAAGAAAAATCTGTTGTCAGGTTTGGGGTGTTTATCAGCTACCCTCTAGACACTTGACCTGATGCCGGGGACCCCCTAATCCGCTGATCTGCATGCGGTGAGCCTTGCAGGATTCAGGCCCGCGGCCGCCGCCGCAATGGGCTGGAGCACTTGTCCTAATGCGCTGATCCCGCGGCACATTGTGTGCCACTCACCTTCTCCCGCCTCCCCCCCAAATTTAATTCTACTCACAAATTGTGAAATAAGTTGTTTGGGCTGGATTTGTCGAGTGAATTGTCCTCCTAATGAAACAGTCTGGTCATTATACAGTTGTCGAAGGAAGATTTAGCTCTCCCATACCCCAAGACCCAGGCAGGTTAACGTTTTGCGACGGACGGTTGACAAAGGAATGAATGGCCCAGCGCTGTCAAATCAGGCTTACAAACAGCTTGGCATACAAACAGTTACTGCTTGTGTGCATGTGGATTTAGGGTCCCTGCTCCCTTAATGGCACAGATTTGTAAGGACAAATCGCTCGGTCTTCAAACTGTTTGCAAAGGGAAGAAAATCACCAAAAATTAGTTTGATTTAGGAGCTGTTTCCTCCTCTCTCTACTATTAAGAGAATAAATAAATAAGCAAATAAATAAAAAATAAAAGGTGGGTTGGGGAAGCACCTACTCCTGTGTTTGGTGAAGCACAACCTACTTGCGCAGCCTGGTTTTGCCAGAAGCCCCTGAGCTGCTTCTTCCCTTTATCTGTCCAAAGCAGTAAGAAACCCAATAGAATGAATTCTGAAATCTTGGGGATCCACAGCATTCATTTAAGGGATTTTTAATACCTGCTGAATAAAACTGTTTGCACGAATTTTTACATTTTTAATTGCATTAATCATTAACTACAATTACTTACATTTTTAAATTCTTTTGTTCAGCAGCTATGTGTGAACTATATGAAAACAGCTGGATTTTCATAAGGTAGAGTGACTTACTTTGCCTAATGAATCGAACTAAGCAGAAATCCCAGAGCAAGAGTAGACTGTGGAAAATTTTTACCAGGTGATTTATCACCAGAGGGACACTTTAAATCTGGATCAGTTTTATTAAATCTGCCAGGCATTTATTAAAGCTGGAGCAGGAATAATAGCTGTCTGCAATATCACATAATGACCATCATTCTGCAAAGCCCTGAAATAGCTGGCTGAATATGGTTTTCAACTAACAAACAAGGATAATCTCAGGACATATTTGAAATAACTTGTGAGCCCTGGCCTCAACCAACATGGGTTTTGCTCATGAGGACATGGGTTTAAAAAAACACTTTCCCCCAGAAGTGCAGCAGCAGGGTTGGGGGTTACACTTGGATTCCCCAGCACAGCTTCTTACCCCCTCAAATTTTGGAGGAACTGGAAGCCATGTCCCCAGAGATGCAGGTGCTTGGCTTCTGCCTATCAGATGTCCCCTGGGGATGACCCCACTGATGTAGTGTGGTCCCCTCACAGCACATTGTGGAGGTGTTACCGAGACTACGTAGGACAATAGGGTCAGCTTTTTTTCCAACAGCCCTGGGAAACTGCTGTGAAAGCCATCAAGGTGTCAGTACAAAACCTCTGCCACATCCCTGTTACCCCAACAGCTGAGGCTGGAGGCTGCAGCGCTCAGCCCCACTCTCACGGGACCTGCACTGGTGTAGGATTCCAGGGCTACTGGCAAGATTTTCCCCACTGACAAAGGTTTTATTTGTGGTTGTTGTGGTTTCCCTCATCAGAAATAAGGTAAGAAGGGATGTGGTTCTCCCCTCTCCTGCTCGTGGGGCTGTTCATCCTGCTGGGCCCCACTGCCCCACTCTGCAGCGCACCAAAGATGGCAAAGTGATCTCTTCAGCTGAGACAACAGCATCTGCTTTTACAGGAGAGTGATAAAGCAGGAGGATGCTTGGTGTAAGCAGCAAGCCTATGTGCCTTTGGGTCAGCCAGAGACTTTTTACAGGTGACAAGACATTACTGGTTTATTTTTTCAAGTTAGTTTGAGAATGCTAAGCCATTGGTGCAGAGAACAGCACCATTATCCTTCAGTCTGGGTCTGGATTCACGTGGTGTATCTCCTGCTGCCTCCACTGGGGAACTGCCAGCTCGCTCTGTGAAGCTCCCAGCCAACCTGAATCCATGGGACTGCCATGGTCTTCCAGCTGAAGCTTGCGAGCTGTGCTCAGCCACACAGTGCCTAACTGGGCATCTCTGGAGTCTGTTAAAGGGCAAAATCTTTCCCCTCTGGAGAAGCTGGTCTCCCTCTTTCCTGACTACAGAAGGAGCCTGTGGAATGCCTTCAGGCTGGGCACTTAGCTCAGATGGATTAAGGCAGATGAGATATGTGTATATATATACTATATATATATATATATATATATGTATATATACACATATATATACTATATATATATATATATATATATACACATATATATACTATATATATATATGCTCATGCTTTGACGTACCCTGAGGTGGCTGCAAAGATCTGGGTTACAGCTGCTGCTGCTGCAGCTCCAGCAGAGGACAGGTACAAGAAAGCCAATGCCTTAATCCCCTGAAAAGGAGAAAGCACCTGGTAGTTCCCCAGCTTCCAGCCAGCATCACACCAGAAGGAAGAAGGACACAGTGGTAACTGTTGTAGCATCTGCAGCCCTGCTCTCCTGGCTCTTGTCCACGTGGCCATGTCCCTGAGCCTGGATCCAGCCCACCACCAGATACTACTTATGTGCGATATGACATGAGAGTATCCAGACTTCACAGCTGTGATTGCAGGGTAGAGGCATCCCAACGTGGACCAGCCATGTGGTGAGATGCAGGGATCAAGATGGAAGAATGGAGGAGGTGTAGATGGGAGTGTCTGAAATTCCTAACAGCAAAAAGAGAGAAGACTGGAAGAAAGTTTACTGATGTCATTTCGTGAAAAACTGGAGGTGTGTGGGATTGCTGGTGTTTGCAGGGGAGTAAGAAAGGAGCTTTTGCATTTTGGATACAGCAGAAGGCAGCATCTGCATGGATGTCTGATAGGGGTACTACAGATTTAGTGAAGTTGTAGTACTGTTTTGGATTAAAGTATTTTAATAAAATTATAGTCTTATTAACAACTATCAGATTATTGGAAAACAAAGGGGAACGCACTTTGCTAAAGTGTTGCAAAACAACTTCTGTCCCCCAGCTTTTTCTAATCTTCAGTGGCAGTTGCAGATAGACAGAATTTCTGAGAATCAGAGCACAGTGTCTAAAATTGTCCTCCCCGACAACAAGCCTCCCCCTCCCCTCCCTAGCTTGTAGGCCCTTCAAAAAACACAAGACTGAGAGGCTTGTCAGCTGAAAGAGCACTGCTCAGCCTTTGGACACCTGGTCATCCTTTAACATACTGCAGAGGGTAGAAGTTACACGTGTTCCCAGCTTTTGTAGAGACACTGAAGGGTAAGTAGCCTTGTGCAGCATTTTTGCTCTTTTTTTTTTTTTTTGCCTAGTACCACATCAGTGAGAGAAGGCCAAGGTCATTTTTTGTGTTAGAACGAACGAGACACCGAAGCAGCCTGGTAACACGGAGCCACTGCAACGTTTCGGAACAATTTTCCATGGTGGTGTTGTTGAGCTTTTCCTCTTTTGATTTAAAGCATTCACATCCTCTTGATGTAAATTAGCTCCTTATTTGTAGGCTCCCCAAGATCACTAGGCATCACTACCAGCCTAGGTACTGTTTATGTGCTGTATGACTAAAAGAGTTGTGCACTGTGTTGCCATTAAAAATGGAAAGACAATACAACCCAGTGTGGCTATGTTATGTTTATTAGGGTTATGAAGAAGGGAAAATAGGAATTTTTATCCAGCTGTAGCTAAAGGACCATGCACAGGAGTTTAACAATGAGATTTCAGAAATTCAAAACATAAGAATAAGCAGCACTTCATTGCAGAGTTGAAAGATAATTGTGCAATTAACTGTATAAGGTCAATAATGCCAGAGCTGGATGCTTCTGACAGATAGGGATAATCAATTCAGCTTCTGTATGAAAGGCTCAGAGGTAGCAATGGAAAAATAACATAGCACAAATGTTTCAGTGTTATAATGAACACCAGACAAATCATTATTGACTTTTTTGTTTGGTTTTTTTTTCCTTATTTTAAATGCTAGCACACAAGTATCTTCTTTGATTAAATGTAACTTTAGAATTTTGCTTTGAGTTCAGTGTCTGTCCTGAACTAAGCAAGGACATTAATTTAGAAACAAAGCAATCTCCTCATCGCAGTTTCAGCATCTGAACAGGTAACTGCCATGAAAATTGTCTGCAATGATGCCCTGTCCTGGTTTTCTTGTGGAGGGGAAGGGGACCATCTGATCTCTCCTCTCCTTGGTAGACATCCAGAGTTGGGTACATCAAAATTCATTTTAAAATCTGGTCCTGTGGGTGCTTATGTCTATGGCTCTGGAGGCATAATGAGCTCCAGAATGGCCCTTGGCAGGGATCAGTGATCACAAATTCAGGGGGAAAGAAATGTGCAGCCACGGAGCTATGGCTATGGACAGTGACACCTCTTTCTGCTTAGGTTTCCCTGTGTCATCAGGCTGAGCTCCGCGACAGCATGCCAGGCAGAGGGCCTTACAACCTCCTGCATAAAGGCAGAAATGTGGACAGGGAGCACTGTCACCCTTCACCAAGGCTTGGTATTCACCATTCCATGTTGTGACTTGCTTGTGCTCACCCCATTAAGCTGGTGCTGCAGCAGGTTGATCCTTTCACAACCTAAACAATGTTCCAAAAGCCTCCTGGGAGGATGCTAATGAAAAATGAGAAGAAACACAGCTGTCCATGCCCATGCCACATCCCTGCCATTGCCAAAGTGGCAAGGGCTTGGTCTCCTCATGACCACCCAGACGCTTGCCAACATCAGAGCCAAATAGGTGTGAACCAACATGGGGCAAGCAGGGGCAGTGACTGCAGTGACTTGGTGACACCAGGGGAAAACCAAGCCCTTTCTGTCCCCATGGTTAAAGCCCGATGCCACAGGTCTGACCGTCACCTCCTCCACGTGCTCTCTGTGCCCCAGGGATCGGGGAGAGGAGCCGCCAGAGCAAGGGGAGGACGGCGCCTCGCAAGGCCTCCCCTCCACCTGCAGCCCTGCCGTCTGGCCATCGCAGCAACCCTCGGGCCTGCGAAACGATCCCGCTTCGAGTGATTAAAAGGATTAATTTGGTGATGCTGCAATCAGAGCAAGAGCACGTGATTCATTATTCATCAATTAGGGGTCTCATCCGCACACGGCTGATTAGGGTGCATCGTTGCCTCAAATTAAGCACGAAAAAGATGTTTTAAGCAACCATATGGTTCTACTTCAGAAGCAGTTAGCTTACAAATTGAGTGCATTGACTAGTCATAACTATTGATGAATGAGGGAAGAGTGCACCAAATTTATTTAGAGCGTTCCCCCTTCACTTTTTGCTGTGTTGTGTTTTTTTTTTTTTAGTGTGATCTAATGAATAAGCAGAGTCAGCTTTAATTGCTGACTCGCTCTAAGATGAAAAGAGAGCCTCCAAAAGACCCTTTTCCTCCTCCCTTCCTGCATCACTTGCTGGAAAATCAGGCCAGGATAGATGATTTTTTTCCCCTTGGACTGAAGGCAAAACCTCAGCTTTCTTTTTTCTTTACTCTGTGGAGCAAGGTTGAATTAAACCATGACACTGCAGCCAAGCAGAAGAGAGGCTTTACACGCTTGTCAAGGAGAGTGATGTATTTTTTGGCTGCAGTGTGGGTGTCTGTAGGGGGCTGAAGAGGTGTGGAGGGATGCAGCAAGATGGTTTACTGGGTGACAGGAGAGGCTGCGCGGAGCTGCCACCTGCACTGGCCTCACGGCTAAAAGAGGAGGCAGGGGATGGAAATGGCAGCACACAAACAGCTCCTTGGTGGAGAGGGTGTCTGCTGTGATGGCTGTGGCAGGACTGTTGGCATACCCGGTAGTTATGTTAAGAGAGAGAATTGCACTGGTGCAGGAGACCCCAGAGCTTTCCTCTTGCATGTCAAAGAACCATAGAATCATAAAATGGTTTGGGTTGGAAAGGACCTTAAAGATCATTTAATTCCAACACCTTTCCACGGGCCCCTCCCACTAGACCAGGTTGCTCAAAGCCCCATCCAACCTGGCCTTGAACACTTCCAGGGAGAGGGCATCCACAATTTCCCTGGGCAACCTGTGCCAGTGTCTTGCCACCCTCATAGGAAAGAATTTCTACTTGATGTTTAACCTAAACCTACTCTCTTTCATCTTAAAACCACTGCCCCTCACACTATAACAGATTGCTCAGAGCCCCATCAAGCCTGACCTTGAATATCCCCAGGGATGGGGCCCCCACCACCTCTCTAGGCAACCTGTTCCAGTGATCCACCACCCTCACTGTAAATAACTTATTCCTGATATCCAATCTGAATCTACCCTGCTCTAGCTTGAACCATTACCCTTTGTTACATGCCCTAGTGAACAGGTCTTCCCCAGCCTTCTTAT
This sequence comes from Apus apus, assembly GCF_020740795.1. Classification (NCBI taxonomy): domain Eukaryota; kingdom Metazoa; phylum Chordata; class Aves; order Apodiformes; family Apodidae; genus Apus; species Apus apus. The sequence continues at coordinate 94,730,938 of NC_067282.1, read as the reverse complement.
AAGCTCCTTTCAGGTATTGGAAGGTTGCTATAAGGCCCCCCCAGAGTCTTCTCTTCTTTAGGCTAAACAACCCCAACTCCCTCAGCCTGTCTTCACAAGAAAGGTGCTCCAGCCCCCTGATCATTTTCATTGCCCTCCTCTGGACACAGTCTAACAGGTCACAGAATCACAGAATCACAGAATCATAGGGGTTGGAAGGGATCTCAAAAGATCATCTAGTCCAACCCCCCCTGCCAGAGCAGGGTCACCTAGAGCACATCACACAGGAAGGCGTCCAGGCGGGTTTTGAATGTCTCCAGTGAAGGAGACTCCACAACCTCCCTGGGCAGCCTGTTCCAGTGCCCTGTCACTCTCACAGTAAAAAAATTTTTTCTGATATTCACCTTAAACCTCCTATGCTCCAATTTGTATCCATTACTCATTGTCCTATGCCCTTCTTGTGCTGGGGGCTCCAGAGCTGGACACAGTACTCCAGGTGGGGTCTCACCAGGGCAGGGTACAGGGGCAGAATCATACTTTCCTTCTTTTTGTTATAGTTTGCTAATTTTAGTAAAATTTTAACCTGTTATCCTTCCTAAGGAAAAATATAAATAAAGGAGGACAGTCATTCTGACTGTTAGTTTTTAGAACTAGAAGTTACTTATTTGGTTGTACCCAGCTGAAGAAAACTGCAAGAATTCAGTTTGTTTGCAGGCATTTCTTCTCTTGCTTTGATGTGTAGTGTGCACTGCCAGCCTGCTCTGGGGCTGCTGTCACCCACCTGGAAGCCAGGGCCACATAAATGTAGTGTGGATAGAAAATGACACACCATATCAAATTAACATATAGTCAGACAAATACTAAAAAGGTAAAAACCCTTACCCTTAAAATAAAACATTTTGTAGTTTTTCAAACAAACTGTAGAGATGTGATATTTGATATTTGTTAGAGCTGATATTTGTTCAGATTTTGCTTTATGAAAGTGGTCAACATTTCAGCTTTTTGTTCTTGTTAAGAACTGGAAAAGTATTTACATTGGTGACAATTCTTGAGTTTTGGGTGAACTGCAATACATTCAGGCCTAATTCAATTCAGTGGCTTTATGTTCATAGCTTAATTACAATGAAGATTCTCTGATTGTTTTCTCTCTTTTTCCTTTTTCTTTCTTTTTATGACTTCTTTTCTTTTTTTTTTTTTCCTCTTTTCCTCTTTTTTCTTTCTTACTTAATTAAGGCATGTCCAGCAAGCAGGAATGTATCTGTGCTAGAAATATTTCTTTACGAGATCCCCATGAGCAGAATAGCAACCAGAATCTTCTAAAAAGCAAGCAAATATTTTCCCCCTATCTATCTGGAAAGCAGACTTACATTGGTTTTGCAAATCAGAGTGAATTACATTTTCCTATGTGATTTTCAGTTCTTTTTGAATCCCTGATATATACTGCGATTAATTGCTTCCTCCTGAAGCTTCAAATAAAAGGTAGTTTCAAATTAAAAATTGCATCCATTGAATTTAATTAATTTCTCATGCAGCTGGTCTGCTGAAGGGGCACCTGCTAATTGAGAGCATTTTCTAAACAGTAGATTAGTGAGAATACTCTGGTTGGTACTGGGAAAAGCATTAATATTTGCCCCTCGTGCATGAGCACTGTGGAAATTGCTGTGTGTAAAACTTATTTCAGGCATTTTATGTGAAAGCAGAGTTTGAGGAGAGGGTCTTGCTGACAGCTCCCCAGCCTGATCTATCCGATCATCCCATGCAATGGGTACAGTGCAGGTGGCACCACAGGAGCCCAGCTGGAAACCTTCCAAAAGGAAAACAACCCCCTTTTTTTGACATTCTCACCCATCCCTTGGGATTACCAATGATGCTCAGTCCCACTGAGGACTGGTTTTGTAGTACGGCTGCTTGGACTCTGAGAGCTAATATTCAGCCACCAACCTTGTTTTAACCAGAATACCAATTTTGGAGTCTGCTCACCACCCCTACTAGTCAAACCAATGTGATAAAGGAGCGTAGTTTTCTCTGTCACTCCATATCCCCCTTTCACAGGCAGTTGGATCTCCTCCTCATCCTGGTAAGACCCATCTGGGAACCAGCTTGGTGAGGAAGGGGTTGCATGGTTGATCCTGCCAGACAATTGCTCTGGACATCAGAGGCTTCAGCACTGCAAGTTCTTCCAAAATCGGCTGCATCCCCTGCAGCTTTGTATTGCTAAGGGTAGCTATGGGAAGGGTAATATATTGAATCCATAGCATCAGGGGCTTCTTTTTCAAACAGTGCTCCAGCTGGGAAGACAAAGGTATTAAATGAGGAAAGAAAATGATACACTTAGGACATCATCAAACTACGTGCAAGTTTAGGACAGTAACAATATGATGAGTTTTAAATGCAACACAGCCAACTTGCTCCAATATGAAAATTACTAATGATTTTAATTTCCCCGCTTTTATGGCTTGATTTTGCAACCTTGTCACTAATAATGGTGATGTTTTCTCATTCCCCTGTTTTCATGTTATTGATGAAAAGAAACAGGAGAAAAGTTGGGGAGGAAAAGACAGTAAACTTCTTACACAGCACATCTTTCTTTGGTGTGTCTTTCAGCCTTTACATCATTAAACTGCTGTGGGAATTTTTAAGCTACCTATCAACATGTACACACCCCTGTGAACTGTGCGCATCCCTCCACTCTGGTTCAAATTATCTGGAGCATTTCAAGTGTGAAGTAATTTTTCCTCAATCTTGTATTGCTTCACAAGGAAAATAAAAATAAGCAAGACTGATCACAACTGTGATTCTGCATGCAGCGTTGCCATCCGAATGTAAAGGAAAACTCTCTCTCCCCTTGTTCACATAGCTCAAAGAAGTCTTGAGCAGCTTCCTTTAAGGTTTCCCAAAATGGCCTCTTCCAGCTGAGATCAAACAGGAAGCTTTGGCACAAAGGAATTTCTCTGAAAAGCTACTCAACAGGATAGCGGGATCAGAGTGGAAACTACGTCATTAGTTATTACTGTGTTTTCTACCAGCAACTGGATAACAAAAAGACAGGATTGACTCTTTTTGCAGGCATCTCTCCATGACCTCCAGTCTGTGTTGGTGCCCATAATGAACAGAGAGACAGAAAACATCTTCTGCATTTTCCTTCTCTTTAAAATACATTATTAGAAAGCCTTTAGCTTTTGTTCCTTTTTATGAGTGTTTAAACACTCCAAAGCTCCTTGAATAAAACTGGCAAGATAGAGCAGGAAGCTTTAATCTTCTCCAGGCCAGCTACTGGAGGGGAAGTTGATGTTGGAGTAGAGGGTGGTTAAAGAAGTCAAGATAAAAATGTGAGGCAAAAAGTGAAAAAGGAATAAATGTGTATGTTCCCTTCTCCTTCTCCAAAAGGAGCGATCTGGCTCACTCTTCCTTTATTGTTTGTTCAATAGATGGTCTGATAGCACCTGACACAGATGGTAATTGTAGAACAGCTGTAATAAACTAAAAAAGCTTGTTATTTGAACATTAATACTCTTTAGCACTGTATTTTGCTGCAGTTTTAAGTAACACTTCATAAGAAAAATGCTGAGTGATGGAAATGAAGTTTACTCCTATGAGATGCCTTCAGCTGAAGCAGCAGCTGAGGCCATGTGGGACTTCCACATGGGTAAGCAAGGGTGTCAGAAACCACCATGGTGGGGGAACCGGTCCAGGGCGAAGAGTCCTCAGGCCACGAGTCAGACTGCAGGTCTGTGGGAGATGAGAAGAGTGTGTGAACACTAGAACAAAGCAGAATGTTAGGCCAGGTGAGAAGTATCTGGTCCTTGCAGGATGTGCACATGCAGCCTTCCCTTCAGGAGTATGAGTGAGACTGATCAGCTGCATTGGCTGATATCAAAATTACACTATGTATTATAAATACATTGATGCAAAAGGAGACATTGCTTTGAAAGCCAAAGTTATCAGGGCTGTTGGAAACAGTGATGGGAAATGTGTGCAGTGATCTGATCAACACCAATCAGCTGCCGAAACCACGGGGACAACAGCTGCTGGGTCAGGCCTGGGCTTGGGCTTTTGAGGTGTTCTCCCAATTTATTCCTTTGGCTTCCAAGCCTTGCACAGCTGGCTGCCATTTGGGACATACATGACTTTGTATGCTTGTGGAAAGATTCAGCACAAAATATACCAATATTTAGTATTTGTTAAACTAACAGAGACATGTCACAATTTGGGATATGTATGTCAGCTACTGAAATATGTTTCAAATTATGTAACTATTTTTATGTGAAGAATTAGTGTATTGAATAACTACTATGTTCATAGAATTAATTACAAACTTTGAAGGTTACTCTGGCTACACTTGAATGAAAGGTTTGCAACATCAAAATCCAAGGCTATTAGCCTATGACACCCATCACTCCAGAGTCTGCACGTAAAGTCCATGTTTTTGGTAAAACACTGAGCCTGCTGATGGTACTTGCAAGGAATATATTATTTGCTTGACTTCTTTTGAAATCAAATGGCAGCAGTTTGGAAAATTATGCCAGGTGATGAAACATATTTTTTTAATATTTCAAGCACTGATGCAAAATGCCTCTGATAAAATTATGTATTTACATTTAGTTTGGGAATAAACCATAACATTGACACAGAGACACCTGAGGTAGTGCTAATGCTGAGTTAATCAAGGTCCAGCAGAGATTACTGCTTTCCAGATGACTTGGATATTGGCATCGCATTCCTCCAGCCAGGCAAAGAGGGGAGCACCATGGAAAGACACCTGAATTAGCCCCACATTGTCAGCTCAGGTGGCATCAGGGCTGCCAAGGAATCTCAGCTAATTAGTCCTTTTGGGCCAGAACCTGCTCCATGTGGAGCTATTTTGCTAATTTGGGTACCGATTTGAACCATGTGTACCAAGTTCCTTAGAGCACCTTATCTTTCATTTTATGTTCAAAATACATCCTTCCTCAATTTGCGGCTATCATGAATGTTAGTAGAAATTGTACTTTAATATTTTAATGTAAAGGCTAAGTATGTTGCCATTTGTGCCATGCCATTAAATGATCTCAGATCTCACTGTATTATGAGTGGATGCAAATCCCAATAAACATTACTGCTGCCAAGCCATGAAAATAATGCAAAACTAATCTGATTAATATCAACACAAAAAAATCACAGTCAGTATGGAAACGGACATTTCATTTTGGTATTATTTATGCAGTCATTTATACAGTCCTATTTTTCTTCCCTGGGTGGGCACCAGTCCTTATCTTCTCATCATATCCCCTGTAATTTTTGCTCAGCAAATCCCACTCTTCAGGGCTCACTGATCCACTTTGCTCTGTCACCTCCCTCTCTCCCTCCCAAGGGCAGGTTCTCTGCCTGGGCAGATTGAGCATCAGCCTCTCGCACTGCCCCTGTGCCCCTGCCCATCCACCCAAGCCACATCTGTAACAGGGGCTTTTTGGAAGTGACACATCCTTTTGCCCACTGGGGCAACAGGTCTCCCTACCTTGCAGGTGCTACCAGGGTAATAAGGAAACATCTTTCTTACAGACAAGTCCAAGGGCTGGAAAGGACTGATGCAGAGAGTAACAATGCACAAAATGTCCATTTTACCAGAAGGCAATGTTTCTGTTAACAGACCCATGAAACCATATGAACTGTGTTTCATTTAGTTAGTCTTTACCCTGTCCCTGCTGGACCGCAGCTAATCCTCTTTAGCTGAACAACTTCAAAGTCTTTGATTAGATACCCCTTGCAAGCAGCCAGCAGCTGCCTCTTTGCTTCTGGTTACCTGCTGGCAAGAGCTGCAAGAAAAAGTGTTATTGGTGACCGTCTGATCCAGTGCTTTGGGTCAGCCCTCAGGATTCCAACCCCTGGCCACAGGACACTGCTCCCCAGCAGGCAAACGCCCAGGCTGATCAGGTCTGAGTTACTGACGTTGAACTCTGGCCATCTCATCTGGGAGGGAGCAGGAGGAAGGCGGCAGCAAGGTGGGAGGGCAATAGCAGCAGTTCAAACCCTGCAAATCCCTCTCTCCCACCTCAGCAGCTCCTGTGGTGCCAATTCCATGAGAGGATGTGCAGCAGTGCATGCATTCCACGGAAGTGCTGCATGACAATTTATATGCATTTACATATGGAGACACTGAAAAACATCACTGTGCACAGGATGAATTCTGCAACACAGAGGCATATGTTTAGAAGTAAATTCTATAAAGTCAAGAACTAGAGTTTCTCATGTGTTGTCATGCTCAGGTCTCTCAGGATACTCACAGCATTTACTCATGTTAGGCCAAAACAAGATTAGTTCTGGATCTCTCTTTTCAGTATGATGTTCAACTTCTGTTTCTCTCAGCCTGGCAACGGTGTTACCCACAAACCTCACCGAGATACAGCCTCTCCTTACAGCAGAAAAATACTTAAAACTACAGCAGCACATAGTCTACTTTCCCAGCAAAATGTATCTTTCACCAGCAAAACTCAAGCCCCAAACAGTGCCTTGGTACTTGTTCAACTGATATGAAAAATAAGAAAGGCTACACCAGAAAGATCTTTTTTTCTCTTTTTGGTTCTTCCCTATCCAGTCTGTATAACTGAACAACAGCAATGCATGTCAGGCAGGATCTGATCGTATCTCTAAAACAACAAATAGTTATTTTCTGAGTTCCACAGTTAGCTTTAACTTTATTATTATTAGTGTTATGCGGAGGCCAGAGTACTAATAAGAGGTCAGGAACTGGTTACTGCAAACCATAAAAGTCTCCAGGTGATGGCTGCAGAGTCGGTAAACCCACAGCACGTGCCTTGTTTTTGCAGCACTTCTGTCAAACGTGCCTTCCTGGATGTGCCAGATTTACACACCTGGGAATAAAAATCCCAGTGCGAGGCAAGTAATTCCACAACAGCTGCTTCCTGGCAGTCTGATGCAGGGCAAAAACCAGCCTCTACTCCAAATACTTGGTGCTGTGAAGGCACACACTAAACAATATCAGATTATGACAGTCAGAGTATTTTGTCTTCTTATGGAAAGGCTCCTTACAAGTTGACTTGTTGCTAAGGGTCAGCAGTCTTGGGGACAAAATTAGACCTGACCAAGATCTCCACCTGACTCCTCTTCACCTTTGGTCAGTCTTGAAGCATTTCTTTCCCTTCTGCTTTTCTAAAAAGACAGGAGAAAGTAAAAATGGGAAAGAAGACAAACAGGACACTTGTGTTTGGGTGGCTGCAGTGCAGGGGAGATCTAAGGTAGGGAAAGGCCCCAGGAATGGACTGAAGTGTTTCCTCCAGAGAATAAAGGAAGCCTTCATCTCAAGCTAAGAGCAGTTTGCTGCCCAAGCTGCCAAGGCACTTCAGTTTCTGCTTGGTGCGTGTGATCAGTAGCAGGGTGACTTTCATGACGGGTTTCTGCCTTGAGGACTGTGCAACATTCATTCACTCCTTACCATGTGGCAAAGGAGAGGTCAGTATTTGTTACAATTTACATTTGAGATTCATTTAAATTTTCCGCACATTTAAGAAATAAAGGACATACAATGTTTTTGAGGACAGGTTGTCTGTCTCTGGGAATAATATGACCCATCTCTCTTCTCTTGTCTAGCATCCCCCACAGCTCCAATATTTGAATGGTTTCCAGGCATGAGCTGGTTTATCCTTAAAACTTACCTGTGAAACAGGGAAATGCTGACAAACCCATTCTGAGGGACAGGGAAGACAGCAAGATGTGGAAGGTCTGGATTTACCGCACAGCATCCTCCATGTGTGGGGTACACTTTTGTGTGTCCCAACCCACCAAAATCAACTTCATCCCACTGGTGGCACCATGGCACCACCTGCACACTGGGGTCCACAGAGGTAAGACAGTTTATACCTCCTTTTAGCATTAACTGCTTGCAGCATGCTCTTACCCTGGTAGCTCATGGGAGAAGGAAGGAAGCCTTCTGCTCCCTCAGAGAAGGAACATTTATTTTACACTTACTGCTGAGTAATAGCCCACTTGCAACCAAATTGCCATGAAGTAGATGTTGTACTGCACATTAGGGGGCTTAGGTTGATTTACAGAAAATTGTCCATCTGTCAATATCTTTCAAATAGACCCCTCTCTCCCAGCTGTAATAATCATGTCTATTTAGTGCAGCACTTCTGAATTTAGGAGGTGAAACCACACTTGAGATACAATGTAATTCAGCAGTTAAATCACAAAAAGGGATCACCCTGTAAATAGTGGCATTATCAGAGAAGTTTGGGGATGCTGATTTAGTGCTAACTAGAGCATAGATCCTTGTAGAGGATCAAAAAAAGGGAATTTCCACAAAAATAATTAAATAAAAGAAAAAAAGAAAGGTAGAAAAAAAGGAACCAAACTTCAAAGCCAAAGCTTTTGCTTTAGTTTAGAGAGAAGTGTTTTGTTCTGGTTTTTGGTTTTAAAAAATAAAGCAGAAGCAAATTTTATAAAAGAAATGCCGAGAGTAATATATATACGTTAAATCTCCCATTATAAACAATTAACACTTCTGGCTGCTTTTACCTCTATTATAAATGAAAACCACTTCTGGTTACTCTTCCCAAATAGTTCACAACTGGGTAAACATGGCATAAGCTTATGACATTTATTTGATGTCCTACGTGTGCGATTTTGTTGTGTTTTTTTGTTGTGTTTTTTTTTTTCATTCACCCCATTTTGGGAAGTTCTAAAACTAGATAATTATTTGTTGCATTTCTATACTCCAACAGCAATTGCTGCAAGCACTGTGGGGAATCCCTGCCCTGTCCCAGCACCCTGGCTGCCACGCAGGTCTGTGGCAAACGCCACGGGGGTCCTGGGTGTGCTTCAAGCACAGCACTCAGAAATCATCATGTCATTAACTTTACAGCATCTTCCATACTTTGACACTGGAGTGACCAGGGGAGAAACACTGACTGTAGCATTTCATAACCTGAAGCTGAATGTGAGGGAGGGAGGTGCAGCAACATTCATATGGGATTATTTGGGGGGAACCATCTGGGATTCTCTGAGTCTGGTAGGGGCTGCTGAGCCCTGTGATGCTGACCGTGAACCAATCCTGCTCATGTTTCACAGCAGAAGAATGGGAACTAACTGCTAATGTTCAGTTTCACACGAAAAATAATCAAGTGTCAATCACTGGTCAATAAGAGAGCTGGTGGCAGCAGGGAGGTTGCTCTTCCTACCATATGTCTTTTCTCTTGCTTTGGATCCACGGTGGCATTTGTGAAGTGTCAGTACTCAATTCTTTTCATTACCTGGTTTTAATTAACCCCCTAAAGTCCCTTTGTATGGCTGGTGATATCAGCTGGGGTTCTGAATAGAAGCCACCCCTGTCAAAAAATTTTGGAACAAGCTCCTCTTGAATGGGCCCAATGAGCCAAGGGGATGTTTCCTCCCTAATCCCACAGTTAATAGCATGAGCTGGGGACAATAGGCAGCTTCTCCAGCTTTTTGCAGCTTGATTCTGTTTGACATATCCAGCCCTCTTTTGTCCCCCTGGTGAGGACATGCCACCTCCGCGTGCTCTGCACGGGACACCCTCCCTGAGTGTCACCGAGATGAAACATCCCCAGGCAGTTTGTGCCTCTGGACCTGTGCTGCTGGCTCCACTGCTGCCCGAAAAGCTCCCTGCTGGCAGGGAGGGCTCCAGCCAGAAGAGCAAAAAGACACAGATTCTGCCAGTTTTGAGTCTATTTTTTTTTTCTTATATTCCTATAAGGATATGTTCCCATCAAAGAAGTCAAGGATTATAAGATTTCACCATGGCAACATGCTATTATAAATGCAAACGTAAAACTGGAAAAGGAGGAAGCCTTTATTTCTCATAATTAGATGACAAAAGGGTATAACATTGCAATTTTCCATATACTTTGAAACTGGAAAAATCATCGTCTGCTCTGCCATCTTCATTTCTGGAGGGCTATTTCCTTCAAAAAGAGCTTTTGTCTGGAGACTGTGGAAAAAAGAAAAATTGTAAATTTATTATTTTTTTAAATTTGAGTGGCGAGGCTGACACTTCATCTGAACAGTAGCTAGATCTGACTGGGTGGTGCTGTTTTGGGCAGGCATTTGCTGTCTAAAAGGATGAGTAAAAGATCAGTGTGATCATCAGTCTGGGAGCCACATTTTAAATCAGGAGACTTCACAAGCAGAAGCTGTACTGCCTGTGACCTTTCATTTGTATTTACGGTACCAGAGATGATCACATGTTCATTAGGTATTTCTTAAAATGCCTGCTGCATGTAGAACAAGTGGACTAATTAGGTTTAGTTTTAGAAAAAAATAAAAATAAAAAAAAGAAGTCCTAGCACATGTATAGTTGGCTAAGCATAAAATGCTGAGCAGCACATTGTACAGAGAACACCTGTTAGCATCTTTTCTCCCTTGTATGTCAGTATTAATATTCTTCACCTTTGCAAAAAAAAACCAACTTTAGCACAAAAACAAGCAATGACCAGCCTCAGTGTCAGATCACTCCTACCTCAGGAACTATAAAAAGTTTGAATTATAGCATATACTAACCCCATCTACCTTTCACACTAAACAAACATCCAAACCAAAAACCCCAATATAAAGGCCTAGTGTTGGCCCAAATTTCCATGTGTAAACAGTGACATGCGGGGACTCCACTTTTGGATGGTGCAATTAGGACTCTCTTAAAGGGATCTTGTTTTCACAGTAATGAGTCTTTCCAGGAAATTACAGTGTCTTATGTCTAGTTACCGAAGATGAAAACGAAAATTAGTAATAACTCCTCCAGTTTATCTGCATAACATCCAAGCAGATTTTTTTCCCCAGCTATTCATACAACCCTCTTTCAAAGTCCTTTTAAAAATAAATTTCTTTAATGACGCCTGCAAACTCCCATCCTGCCCTCTGAGGATTTTTTGCTAATTTGGTGAAGACCACACACATAAAATCAAATGCTTTTGTCATTTGTTTCTCTTTGTACCCACTTTCTAAAAGAAAGCATCGCCTGCGTTGTCTGATCATAAACATTGGAGTTTGCAATCTGGCACCTTTCCAAATGTTCATTTTTCAGCGTAGCATTTTAGATAATTGTTGAGCTTCATGTTAACTATCAATCGCATGACTCATTGGAAGCACTAGCACACTTTTCTGTGGCTGATATACCTTATGGTCTGGCTTTAAAACCTCTTTGTGGTTTTAGTCCTTACCAACTCAAGTAAAGTAGGATTTCATCCTGTGACTGTATCACTTGCATGAGTATGCAGTGGTAAAACAAGTTCTCTTGAAAGTGGTACTATTAAAAGTTGCAACAATTGGTATACAGCATCAAGAGTTATTAAACCTTATCCCAATGGCATATAAAAATATTTTATGGTACATACTTCCAGCTACACATGTATGGCTTATGATTTCAGTTCTCAAGCTAAGCACTGTTTATTCTAGTAACTATTTCCAACAAACGCAAATGCAGAAGCATCACCCATCTGGGTGCCAGGGGCCAAATCCTTCAGGGCTACGACACCCATTAACTCATCACCTGACCCTTAGACCCTGACTCCCTCACCTGGGGCCTGACATAAACCACTGCTCAGCTAGGTATCCAAGCTTCCTTCATTCTGAAAGAGGTTTGGGTTAGGGATGAGATGTGATTTCCAACAAGCAGCCAGCTTGCTATGTCAGTCAATAGCATGCTGAAAAGTTATGTCTGAAACACAAGCTTCATGCACCTGACTCAAGCAATCCCATACGCTTTTGAACTATGACCAAACAGGCTGTCCTAGCACTTGCATGTTGGCTAACTTAATTGTATCACATAAACTCTGGATGACACTATTCTCGCTCTCCTTCCTTCGGTGTTGTCAACACAAGGCAACTTGACCACGCTGACTACTCCATCCTGACCTGACTGACCCTGGATGGAGCTGCTGTTGGACAGACATTGTCCTTGTTGCCAAAGAAGGGGATCACTTCATGGTCATTTGTAGCTGCTGTCTGCAGAGGGTCAAATATTGTCTGCAGGCTGCTCAAATACTTATCTGTCTCTCCTTTCACTTTTTCCTTTTCTGTCCTTGAGCTCCTGCAATGCCTAGGATGCCTCAGTAGCCTTGAGACTACATCATAACATATATTTCATCCTAAGATGAAAGTAGTTGTTTTCCTTGTGATGATGGACCTCATTCCCTGAGCTCTTCTCTCACCCTTTGTAATGACCCTGGCATCCCTGTGAAAACTCTCTGTTGGTGCCCCTTGCCCAGGAATCATCCTTTCAGAGAGGCCAGAAAAACTGGTGAGGGGATATCTAAGTGCAGAGCACCCAGGGGAACTTAGCCATGGCCAGCACTCATGAAGATTCAACCAGGAAAAGGCAAGATGATTAAATATGTGGTCAATGATGGTCTCAAACAATAAGGATCCCAAAAATCTGCAGGCCTCACAATCGGAAGTCGAACAGATTTCTCATTATTTCAGAGAAATAACTTCAGGTGGGCTTAGGGCCAGTATACTCTCTCATACCAAAGTAACTATCAGCACAGTAGCTAAAAGAGACATTTTTAAACGACAGCTTGCCAAGCAAAAATGTAAGGGGCCATTGCCTCTCAAAAGATGACAATCTAAGATACTAAAAACCCATCTAAAGAGATTTACATGAATCCAGTTAGGTAATATTTCCTAGGAAATTGGTTGAAAGAACTAACAAATTTGAACACTGTTGTAACTAAATTTCTCACATTTCTTCCCAAATCCTCACAATTAACGGTTTTTGAGACAATCTATATTACTGTGTCAGGATCCATTCCTGCCACATGAAGAAGGAAAAGAAGGGATTTCATCCTAGAGAGGAAAATAAGTCTTCAAAAATAATGAAATTCATCTGAGGGAATGAAACTGAAAAGCTGTTTTCATATTAATATCTGAAGTGATGAAGGTTGTGTAAAGGAGGAGTTCAAAGAACTGGTATGATACTGGAGTAGCAACAGCATTAGGAGTCATGTATGTCTCCACATGTGACTCCATTAATTGTCATAAAGTAAGCACCATGTTTAGTCTTGGGATTTTTTTCCAAGCTTTTCAGTGATTCTCCTCTCCATAGACCCGTGAGTGAATAAAATTGTGTGTTTGTAAAATGTTTGTCTTCATTTACTGTGGTTTCTTAATTCTGTAAAAGTAATTGTTCTCCAGAATCCGTCAGCTGTTGCCCTCTGACTTCCAGGGGTAAAGCATAGTGGTGAGGTCCCTTTAGCTGGGAAGCTTCCTGCTCTTTGAAGATCCACCTGCTCCATGAAACTTGTTAGTTTTCACATCCTCAGTCTGTATTAGAGTGCCTAATTTTTCATCCCAGATGGGTTTGTATCAGTAGCCTGGTAGGCAGGAGTGTTACTAGGAGCACTGAGAGGAAAGGTAGCTTGCTGATTAGATTTGTGATTTAGGCATCAATGCTGAAAGCACATCTAGTATCCAATAAACAGTCATAGAATTGAGACTGCTGCTCTAAGTGTGCACAAACCGTCACACTCAGAAAAACTGTCAGTTAAATTAAGAACAAGCTTCAAGACTTTGCCTCCAATGTTTGTTGCTGGATACATCACAGGAGCAGAGGGAGATCAGAGGAGATGAAGCTTGCCAGAGGCTCTGCTTCACTGCATGTTTTGCACCTCTTTCCCCTGCCTGTTCTTTCAAAGCCTGATTACACAAAGTTAACGAAAGCCCTTTTGCCTTCTGTAAAAGGAAAAGGATTAAGTGGAAGTTTGCTGGTTCCGAGTTAATTCAGCCACTCTCGCCTCATCTGATACAGAGCCCTCAACGATGTCTGAACAAATTGTTCAGTAGAACTGGGATATTAAAAGCTCAACTGTAAGGCTTCTTTCCTTCATGTTGAGTAAGGAGCTATCCTTTTCACTGGATGGTGCCTTGTTTTGTGATGGTCAGTGAATATGAGAACAGCAATTAATCTGGAGGATCCTAAATAGGGTTATTTTACATAGAAAACAAGAGGCACTTCTCCTCAGCAAGGAATAAATGTGCTCTATTTAAATGCCATTCCTACCTTGGGTAATGAGCTAAAGGTGTGACACAAAGGGAAGGGCATGCTATAGAAATCCTGCAGGATACTCGGTGCAAGTGTATTGCATCAATATTTAAAAATTATTAGACACTGATCACGATGTTGGAGTGTTCCACTTCAAACACAGAAATGTACTAAAAGGAAAGTCCGAGCAGCGGTAATGAGATTTACTGCTTTAGAGGTGAACTTGGGGTGCTTTAGAAAAACTGAGAAAGAAAGGATGAGCAGAAACAGCCACAAAAACTGGAAGATGAGTGTCTGTAAGATTGACATAGTTTTGGTTTTTAAGCCTGTTTTTGATCAAATTTTTTTGCAAGGTGTTTTAATGGCAATGAAAACTGTTTGCTTTCTACTAGCGTCCCTGTCTCTGAGGGGCCATGAATTTTCCCATGAACATATAGTCAAAACATAGCCAGGAATTCCCTGGTTCTTGGAAAAAAAGGAGAAAGGAGGGAAGGAAAAGATACAGTGCAGCCCAACGGCCAACATGATGCAGACCCCAGGCAGTTTGCAACAGGGATTTGCTCCAAATGCCCAGGTCTCCAGCCGCAGGCATGGCAGGAGGGAACCTGAAGAGAGGCATTGCTCAGCAATCCCCACACCATTTAGATCAAAACAGGCACATCTAATCCCAGGCAAAGCAACCTGGGACAGGCACAGGCACCAGTAGCTTAGTAGCCTGGGCCCAGAGCTCCCAGGAATGCATCAGCAGTGGCTATCCTCAGTGCCTGTATCTTGTCCCCCCATGCCCATGTCCCGCTCCCTCCATGCCTAGGGAGGCTCCAGTGAGGGTCTGTCCTGAGGGAGGCTGCCCAAGCACCTCTTCTCAGCAGTAGCCACTTGACATGGGCCACTCTGGAGCCTCCCTGTTGGCCATGACAAAGAGCCATATCCCAGACCTGCTTGAAAGGGAACCAAAGCCCCCTGGAGATGGCTGCGAGGGCTGAAGGGAAACCCCAAGCACAGCCAGAATGAGGAAACCCCAGCCATCTCTGGTTTCTCCCCAGCCATCTGTGTCCCACCCTGACCAGGGGGGCTGGGCTGGAGGGGTGCAGACGTGCTTGCTCTGTGTTGCACGGGGGTCTTCCTACTGCCTGGGAGTTGTGTGGAGTGGGGCAGGTGTGCCACTAAAGCACGTCCTCCACAGCCCACCCTGCAAGGAAGGAAATTTCTGCATGGCGACGGATCCAGCAACACTGCTGTCCAAGATTCCTTGACACACATTTCTCAATATAACCTGCTCAACACCCACTGGGGAGCTAACCTTTCCTTTCAGCCAGGAAAAAGGCTGTTCCAAAACCCGCCCCCCTCCCCCCACACCACCACCACCACTCCCGACAGCGTGTCCCGAGGCCACGGTTACGGTGCAGGGAGGGTTCTGGCCGTACCTGTAACCCCGCCCCGCTCCCGCTGCAGCGCCCGGGGAGGGCGCGGAGGACCCCGCGCACCCCGGCTCCGCCACCCCGCCAGGCGGCGCCCGCCCGCCCTCCGCGGGGCTCGGTGGCTCCCCCTGCCGGCCGCGGCGGGCGCTGCGGGGCAAAGCAGCGGGAGGGGCAACACCGCCCCCTGGTGGCGGCCGCTCGGTACTTCAGCGGCCCTGCCGCACACCCCGACACGCGAGCCGCAGGCTTTGATCGCTTCCCCCCTCCGCGGGTTTCCTCTTGCATCTGTGTTTTGTTTACAGAGAAGATAAATCCCTCCTACAGCACTGCAAATCCCTCTATTGACGCTAATTCCTTAATTTGCTGCTGGGCTGTTTGCAATGCCTGGCACCTCGATTTAGCAGGTTTTCCAAACCACAGGGATGTCTACGCGGCATTTTGCAGGCAGGTAGAAGCTCCCGCTGCCCACACCTGGAGGCAGGTAAGCAAAAGCCAGCTGCGAACTGAAATTTGGCAGTATGCTTTCACAGAATCACAGGATCTTAGGGGCTGGAAGGGACCTCGAAAGATCATCTAGTCCAACCCCCCTGCCAGAGCAGGGTCACCCAGAGCACATCACAACAGGAATGTGTCCGGGCAGGTTTTGAATGTCTCCAGTGAAGGAGACTCCACAACCTCTCTGGGCAGCCTGTCCCAGTGCTCTGTCACTCTCCCAGGAAAGAAGTTTTTTCTGATGTTTATGTGGAACCTCATGTGTTCCATTTTGCACCCATTGCCCCTTGTCCTATCACTAGACATCACTGAAAAAAGCCTGGCTCCATCCTCCAGACACTCACCCTAAACGTATTTGTAAACACTGATGAGGTAGCCCCTCAGTCTCCTTTTCTCCATGCTCAAGGGACCCAGCTCCCTCAGCCTTTCCTCATAAGGGAGATGTTCCACTCCTTTAATCATCTTTGTGGCTCTGCACTGGACTCTTTCAAGCACTTCCCTGTCCTTCTGGAACTGAGGGGCCCCAGAACTGGCCACAATATTCCAGATGTGGCCTCACCAAGGCAGAATAGAGGGGGAGGAGAACCTCTCTTGACCTACTAACCACACCCTTTCTGTCCTCTGTCCTTCCCCTTTCAACTCGTCACCCCCCAACCCCTCCACAACACAGCTCGGCACAGCGGCAGGGCAACCTCTCTGTTGCCTGAGGAGGACAACAGAGACATGCCTACAGCACCCAGGCTTCTTCTGCCTCTCTGGTCCTTTTGGACTGTCAAGATAAGCTGGTCATCTGCTTCCCTAAAGATCAAACAGGTTGTTGATTTCTAGATGTGGTTTGCCCCCTCCCTGGCAGTGTTCAAGGCCAGGCTGGATGGGGCTTTGAGCAACCTGTCCTAGTGGGAGGCATCCCTACCCATAGGAGGGGGGTTGGCACTAGATAATCTCTAAGGTTCCCTCCGACCCAAAGCATTCTCTGTTTATAATTGCAGAACTGACACAGAGACTGCCCAAGGAGGTAGCTGGTGCACTAGAGGAGGAATAAAATGAAGGTTGATGGGATGAGAACTTCAGCCTGTACCACAACTGTAAACTGGCTTCATTTCATGGCCCTACTACAGGTCGCATCTCTCTGAGGATCAGTGGGGCCCAATCTCTCCCCTTCCCTCGGAGACGATGGCTCCAGCTGGCAGATGACAGCATCTTGCTGTCGAAGGACATGGAGAGACAGCACACTTGGTCTGGCACTTCAGTGAACAGCCATATGATTTTCCCAGACTCTAAGCTGTTGCATTCAGTGGGAGAAGGGGAGAGCTGAGCTCTGTTGGGAACCTGTATCCAGCTGCTAAGTGGCAATGATGCAAAGCCAAGATCAGTAGAGCCGTGTGTCAGCCAAAATCTAGGTGTAACCGTGAAGCACCTGCATGGTGCCATATACAAAATCAACTGCAGGTTTTAGTCCAGCTGTTAGTGGATGACTGGCTCCACAATGGAAAGTACAGCCATAGCTGATGGCACAGTTCCTCTGAGGATTGTTGGACATGATCCAAGCCAACAAGAAAGCCATGACATACAGCTCCTAAAACAATCAATATTGCAGTCACCTGAAGCTAGATACCCCACGTTAGAGCCAGCAGAATAATGACTGTTGATCATGGGTGAGGCCCATGTTGCTCAGCTTTTTCAAACAACATCATTGGTTTTTTTTCTATGTTGTGTAATGAGAAAACACGCTTTGCACACAGATAGGAACATGTTACCATTCCCTGCGATGACATACTGAGAAATGCTGGACAGAAGCAGAAGCACTACTGGACAAAAGCCATTTGGCTCACTTATGAATCTAAACCAGAGATGAACCCAGGCAGGGCTGATATCCATTCCTGAGCCTGGCTCTGAACCCATCAGAGGTTTAGGGCCTGATTCTGCAGTGCCTGTCATATTGCAGAATCAGGTCCTCAGGGAAGTGAGCTACCAATTAAGAAAAGAATAAATTGCCATCTAATGGACTATTATATAATGGGGACTGGTTGTTGCTCACAGTAAACCCTTGACTGAGCAGAGAGCTACCCACAGGTAGAAAAGAGGGCACACTCCCACTTCAGTGACCCTACTAGATGCAGGGAGACAGAGGGGGAAAGGCTGAAAGAAGGCTAAAGGTTGGGATGGATTGCAGCCATCGTCTTGGTAAAGTCAATTCTCAAAACTCAGCTTAAAAGCACAAGGTTACAGAGCTGTTTGTTCTAGAAAAGGGAAGACTCAAAATGAGCATTTGAAAATTTATTTTTAAAATACGTTGCCCACCAAGAAAGGAGAAAAAACAACACTATTTGCAGGTAACTGAAATAGGACCTCATTCATAGAAACATAGAATCATTAAGGTTGGAAAAGACCTCTTAGATCATAAGTTCCAACCGTCAACCGAACATCACCATGCCCACTAATTCATGTTCCAAAGTGCCACATCTACATGTTTTTTGAACACCTGTGACTCCACCACTTCCCTGAGCAGCCTGTTCCAATGCTTGACCTCTCTACATCCAGTCTGCACTTCCCCTGGCACAAATTGAGGTAATTTCCTCTCACCCTATCACTAGTTACTTGGGAGAAGAAACCAACCCCCATCTCTCTACAACCTCCTTTCTAGTAGATGTAGAGAGCACTGAGGTCTCCCCTCAGCCCCCCCTTCTTCAGACTAAACAATCCCATCCCTTAGCCACTCCTAAACCTTTCACCAGATTTGTTGACCTTCTCTGGACATGCTCCAGCACTTCATTGTATTCCTTGGAGTGAGGGGCCCAAAACTGAACTTAGTATTTGAGGTGTGGCCTCACCAGTGCTAGCTACAGGGGATAATCACATGCCTAGTCCTGCTGGCCACATTATTTCCTCTGGGAATGAACTCTTGAAGGGGGGTGGGAGGAGGAGTGTTCAGTTTTTACATAGTTCACAGACTTAGTTGCAATAGTGGGACTTTTCTCCTGCGTGGGCAGGAAAGGCTTGACAACAAGTATTCTACTTGAGGCAGACATGAAGGAAAAGGTGCTGTCATTGAAATGCCAGAGCCCCCCAGTTTCCCCATCATGCCACTGTGTTTTATCAGTAGCTCTGCTTCTGGGTCCCTGTTTCTCTCCAGACCTGTCAGCGCAGGGGTCTCCTCTTAGTTTGTACAGCAGCTTATATACATAGCAGTATGATGTAAGCTGGGCTCAGAAGATGTTCCTCCAATTCAGATGTTAGTAACTGCTACTAACAGAGCCCCGCGGGTGCCCACAGGCGGGCTGTGTGCCACAGGATGGCAGTCGCGCCCCTCGCATTGAGCCGCCCTGCAGACAGGCAGCATCTCTCCACTTCCCTCTCCCGCTGCTAGAAAAGCAGCTTGTAAAAAAGGTCTCTTGAGGGAAATCACAGACTTTGAAAGCTGCCTCCCCGGTGTAGCTGTAGCCAGGTACTGAAATCTCACTTCACAGAACTCCTCAGCATTTTTAGCATAGACCTGAAGCTACCAGCAGTTTGTTTCACCGTGGTGTCCATACACTTGGGTTTGACAGTTAACATTTCCAGAGCTGTAGCTATACAGCAACCAGAGGAATAAACTGTGCTGAGCTCAAAGACTGGGGTAAATTGTTCAATACCAAACAAACCAAACTGGAGGGATGAGTCAATATGTTCAAGGGCAGGGCTGTCACTCAAAGGGACCCCAACAGGCTGCAAGAAAGGCCAACAGTAACCTCAAGAAGTTCAAGAAGGACAATTACCAAATCCTACACTTGGGAAGGAATAGCCCCTTGAAATGGTAAGGGCTGGGTGCTGACTGGCTGGGAAGACCTCTGCAGAAAAAGACCTGGGGCTCTGGGCTGACAGCAAGCTGAGCATGGGCCAGTAGCCTGCCCAAGCAGCAGAGGGGGCCAGCAGCATCCTCGGCTGTTGGAACAGGAGCACAGACAGCAGATCAAGGGATGGGATTTTCTCCATTTATTTGACACTTGTTAGACTGCATCTGGAGTAAGCCATTTGGCTTTGGGGTTTGCTGTACAAGAAAGACATCGGTAAACTGGAGCAAGACTGGGAGAGGGCCACCAGGATGGTAAAGGCTGGAGCACTTGTCCTGTGAGGAGAGGCAGAGGGAATAGGGCTTGTTCAGCCTTTACAAAACAAGGCTGTAGAGGGGACCTACTAGTCACCTCTTCACATCTACCAGGAAATCATCACAAAGACAGAGTTAGGCTTGTTGCTGGGGTGGACAGTGGCAGTAAAGTCAGTGGGAAATCTGGGAGGATGCAAACTGATATAAGGGAAAAAAATTCCAAACACTGGAAAAGGCTTCCCAGAGGGGTTGTGCAGACCCCATCCTTGGAAGTTTTTGAGACCCAACCGGAGAAAGCTATGAGGGTCCTGGTCTGATGACAGAGCAGGCTCTGGTCCAGGCAAGAGTTTGACCCAGAGATCTGCTGAGGGCCCTTCTAGCAGAGTGACACTGTGATTCTGTGAAACTGCCTGACAGTCTCCTCCTGAGCTGCAAGAACTGAATATCTAGGGATGCAAAAGCTGGCTCTGTGTCTCATAGCTGTGTGAGAAGAAGAACAAGCTTTTATAAATGTCAAAAATCATGGATGCAGACACAAGTGTGTCAGACACAAATGAGTCCTGACCAGAGCTTCCCATTGCTCCCATCTATAATGCCAAGTTGCAATATCAACCTCTATGCAAGTGATGTCTAATAAACACATTGTCCACAAGTTCTCAGTAGCAAGATGAAATCACTTGTATGACTGTGGGCCTCATCCTGATTTTCTTGAACATCAAACTCCTGGGCACTGCAATACAAAACTTCTTTAGAAATCACTAGAGCAGAAAACAGTAACTGTTTTTCACAGTTAGCGTAAATGGCACACATTTTGTAGTGGATGTAAAAGCAACAAAAAAGAAGCACGATGAAAATCTACTAACCTTTAATTAAATATGTTTTTACAATTGACAGTATCTTATATTTTCACATATATATTCTTTTCAACAGAAGGACCTTTCTTTCCTTGTGCCCCAGCATGGCAGTAGTAACATAAGGAACCAATGTGGCATGTCAAGGTGGATGAGAAGAAGCTGGCAGTAACTATCTTCAAACTCTCCTTCTATTTGCTCCAGGGACAGCTCAGTCCTGCAGAAAGGAAGGGTGAGTCAACCTTAACAACCTACCATTTTATTCCGTATTCCTTGTGCCAGATTATAATATTTTGCAAGAAAATACTACAGTTGTGTTAAGGGAAGAATCTATTAATTGATCCTTTTCTCATGTTTTGTGCTGTTGAATGACAAGGACAAAAAATGCTCTCTTTTGAGGCTGTCCATTCAGACTTGCTCCAGACCTTTTGGTACTAGGTCCTTGGAGTGGAGGTGCATGCAGATGATCAAACCCAGGTTTGCTCCATTTCCATAGCTGGGCTATTGAGCAGGCTGCCAGCCAGACCCTTTCTTAAATTACTTGACAACACTCAATGGACCCAAAGGAAGACTGGCATTACCAGAAATGAAGGCACCTTTTTTAACCCCAAGGGAAAACATAAAACTAAGGATGGATTAGAGCAAAGAGGGGCTGAGTGTCTTCCCCTATTAGATGCATCCAAGAAGGGCAAAATTGAGTTTATCCTGAAATATAACAGAATTTTCGCTAAGTGTATACAGAGTCAAAATTGCCTCTACCTTACACACGACATAAGTAAGGCAAAGTGTCTCTTACTGTGTAACATTAACAGCAGTGAAGTATTCTAGTGAACAGATCCTTACTTGCTGATGCCCAGCCCATGTGTTTATTACAAAACAGGGTTCCCCAGAGCACCTCTGCTTCAGGAGCTGAGTGGGCATCTTGAGAATTACAATGTCCAAATGGACTTGTGTTGGGAAGAGAGCAAAATACTGCTCCCTCAATTCTGAATCAGGGTGAGAGAGGACTGAAGTCCCTCATGCACCAGCTCTTCCAGGAAAAAAAAAAAAAAAAGGTACAGTGACAAATCCCGAATTCACAAATCAGACTACTTGCCTGAAACACCTTTAGTATAATGGTTTGGAATTTCCTTCACATTTGTATCTGCAATACATCTCATAAATAAGTAGGCAGGGCTTGAATCACAGCAGCATTTTAGTGTCTAACTTCCATTGGTTTCAGTGATGATAAAATGACCAAACACTTCTCTGAATTGGGGCTAATGAAACTCTAACTCCTGGCTTTGGCCAAATAGCCTTACTGAGGTAACAGCATCAACAGGTCCCAGAGGGCTCTTGGGCATGTAAAGGCAGGCATTGTTTTTCAAAAAGCATCAAATAACTTTTCATTTGAATGAAGCTAATGCATTACTCTTCGTTGCTCGCAAGTGCCCTTCCAGAGTACCTTTGCCATGCAGCACTTTGGCTCATGGGTTTTTTAGGATGCTTCTACTGCATTTCCTCATGAAGTTGCTTATGACTGACATCTGCTTGCAAATAATCCTTCTGGTTATTCAGGTTAGTTAGTACCAGGCTATCTGCACAGATTCTAGCTTTTGGCAGGCGCTCTCCTTTGGAAACAGCATCATAAAACATGCCACAGAAATGTTTTCCATGCTGGATCATGGAGAAGCATCCTCAGCATTTTAGCTGTGCTTGAGAGCCATGTTGTGCCTCTGCTAAGCTGTGACTGAAAATTTCCAGTTACTCCTTCCAGTTGGGTGAGCTGGCTTGCAAACCAGACCTGGTTTTTTTTTCCATTTTAAACCTACAAACAAAGCCCCTGGAAAGCGGGCAGAGCAGAGTGTGTCCATTGGTGTGGTCACAGGGCTCCCCAGAGAGTGCTGGGAGGGGAGCACAACACGCCGGAGGTCTCGTTTCCCTCCCTGTGCACCAGGCTGGACATCCCCGTGTGAACACAGGCCCCCAGCTCCCACCACTCTGCTACACCCCACCTCCCCTCCCAGAGCAAGGAGGGGAGCATCAGCTCCAAGCACATCCAGACGAGCCCTTCGCTTCCCCCGGCACAACCCATGGTGTGGGAGCAGCGGTAGTGAGGACAGGTAGGGATCCTGCCCCGTGGCGCTAAGGATCGGGGTAGACCTTGGACCCCTCTCCCGGTTGTCAGGGGAACAGCACGGGTTGCCGGCCCCGCCAAGGCATAAAAGAGCAGCAGCGAGTGGGAGAGGAGGCACTGCCGCCTGCCCCGCGGGCTGACCCTGTTCCCAGCTCCAGCCGAGCATCCCGGCTCGGCCAAGCGGGAAGTCGGGCGGCGAGGAACCCATCCGCTGGTAACTGGAGGAAGAGTAAGTCAGTGTCCTTGTTTCAGCTCTAAAAGAGGGGGGCAAACAACAAAGGGATGTCTAATAGCTTGTATTTCTACAAATGAAGCCACTTCTCTTCCAGCACAATTATTTCCTTGCCAGAAATCTCTGCTCCTGGCAGGTATTTTGTTTCAGATTTGTTGTTTTGTAATCACACTGAAATGACAGATTCTGCAAAGTTTGCCTTTCATATGTTGCAATTGTTTAGATGTTGTATGTGTATGCCTCAGGTAATAATTAACAGTTTTATGAATAATGACCACAAAGAAAGGTAGAATTATTTTGCTCCCCTTTGCAAATGCTTCTTTAGGCAAGTCTTTAAAGGCAACAGAACTGTCAGTGGGAATTATTCCACCTGACAGGAGTCAAGTAATTTTATTCAGTTAAAACTGCCTAGAGAAGAGCACTGGAAGAGAAGGATCGGTGGAAGAGCAGCTGGGACCTGTGTTTTATTCTGCCATTTAATTTACCTGTGGTTTAGTCCTTTAGTTTATAAATCAAACCAGTGATAAAGTAAGGACAAAACCAAGTAAATACCCCATCAATATATGTCTTTAAAGTCTCAATGGCAATGACAGCATCCACTATCTGAGAGGGAGAACAGGAGCTGAGGTACCCAGCACCAGGTGATCCTTCTTCAGAGTTTCAGTCTCCAGTTGCTTAGTGAATATTAACATTTCATAACAGCTTTCCACCATACAGCTTTCCCCTCTCGTGTCTTTTTTTTTTTTTTTTTTTCTTAATTTTGGTTTTAAACAACAGAAAATAAAGTGTTACAGTACTTTTTAAATACCACTTTCATTCATGACGCAAGCATTATGTTTTAGGCTTGGCAAATCTTTAATTTAGTGTAATGCTTAACTTGAACTTTTGTCCAGGTCAGGTTAGACAGGACACTAGGAAATAATAACAAAACGTTGCAGTCAAGATTTCTTTCCTAAAGTTCACTCAGTGTAAGTATGCTTGCCCCAGGGAGTAGCTGGTTTGACATTAAAAATCTGAGACTTGTAAAAAATAGTTTTAAAATTAATTTTAGTACCTCAGTGTTCAAATGCTCAGCTTGAGCCACCAAAAATAACTCTGTATTTCTGACAGTGCTGACCACCCGCTCTTGGGCACCTCATTTCCCAGGTTGTATCCCTTTCTAAGGAAAGATGAATAAACAAGAGATTTGATTGCACATACCTTACAATTACAAAACTATTTGTTGTAGGAAAATGTGATGCATTTGTGAGCATACAAATTCTGCTTTATGCATGTGTATGTACTTTATTTTTAATACTCAGACTTAAATCACAGAAAGGACAACCCCACTAACATTGTAGCTTACATGCACCCAGTACATTCAGAGTCAGCACCAGCACTGCAGGAAATGGTATTTGCTAAGGCTTCTCTTTTACAAAAAAAACCCTAAAATTAGCCTATAGGAAGGCAAAAGGCTAGATGGTTCAAGAAGTGAACTGGGAAGTTGATTTGGAGTAGAAGTAAGATCTTTTCACAGTGAAAGATAAAACTATGTACTTTGTGGTTCTCTTTAACACAAAGCCAGGGCATGATTTTGTATTCCTGACACCTTTTTAGAACAGGGCTCTCTCACAGGCATCAGCAAAGGAGTTCAAGCCACTAGTGCTTCCATTATTTGAAAGCTGTAGAAAGTACTGGAGAGAAATACCAGTCAACAGACTGGAATAGCTGTGTGGTTAGATAGCAACAAGAAGAAACTTTTTTTTCTATAAAGCCTTCCCTCTGAGACTATATAGCCACTGAATAGAAAACCTGTAGTCATAGGTTGTACTGCCAGGCAGGATGGAGACACACTGCCATAATGGCACTGATTTTCCATTTCATTAGATCAGATTTATACCACTGATCTGGTTACACAGGTGCGATAATAAATCCTGCCTATGGTGCTCAGGTGAGTAAGGTGTGTTTGATCTGCTACTGCTTTGTAAGGCTGTGCAGAACACTGCTCTCCTCCCGAGTCAGTAAAGCTTTCTACCACTTTCTTCTGACTTTACATTTATGTAAATGCTTATCCTGGCAATTCAAAGGTGAATACCCAAATCAATGTGGTTCAGCTTTCCTGGACAGAGTGTACTGTGCACACTTCCAAGCTGGAATAGCTCCAGGTCTGTTCTGGCAAAGCAAATCCTGCCAGTCATCTTGGTCCCCTGCTCAGCAGTAGGAAAAGTGCAGACTGCATGTGTGAAGCCAGGCATGAAAATGAAGGGTTACACCCACCCTTACACATGCATCCTTTCTACTCTCTCAGGGTTGGGGATAATCAGGCTGTGACCTGCCAAGGGAGGTATCACCACTCCAAATCCTTTGGGACAACAAGATTTCCTCCTTTCGTTTGAGTTTTTTCCTATTAATCTGGCTCCCTGCAGTTACGTGTCACAACCATCCCCACTGTAACATTTGCCTCCAGCATAGACAGAAGCTTTGCAAGGGATAGACAGGCTTGACAATTTTGCAGAGCTGTTTTTAAGATGAATTGTCTGTCCCGCAGTCTGTGTACACCTGAACACCAAAATACCCATACGGGAACATTTTCAAGGGTCTGTGTGTTTTTCAAGTTGCGTGCACAGAATTGCCTATTTTATCTTGCATTTTTAATCATTGCTGGGAGGGAATTTGTTCCGCTACACTTGACAGCACCACTGCTACAGCACTGGCTGCTCAGCCTAATGACAGCAGCCCAGGCTTTTGCTGCACAAGCAAATGCAAATACAATTTTCAATTATTGACAAGCACAGACCACACTGCAGCCTGGAAGTATGTAGAATGTCAGCTTTTATCACGAAGTTATTTTCCTACACTTATCTGTGGAGTAACTAAATAAATATGGTAATTGTTTAAACAAAGAGACAGAAGACAAAATACCTCTCTCTCTCCATCAGCCCACTTAGGGAACTCCTAAAAATCACATAGAGTAAAAAGGTCTAATCTAGTATTTTGTTTCCCTCAAGGCCTGAGCCTCCCTAGGGCTTTCTGGTCAGATAATGTGGCTACCCTACAGTGAAAACTCAGACATGGCTGATTAAGGGATTGACTCTTTGCACTTTACATAACTCTTCCCATTTTCCTGTAATCTTGTATTTTAACACCTGCATAGTTCAGCAGAAGTTAAAAGCTAACCTTACTCTTTCTCATATTGCATGCCTCTCTGCAAACCAGAGATGTTATTTTTTTTCAGTTACAATTCAATAAGTTTTTTCCAGAAGATCTGATCGGCTTTAAAGCAAATTGTTAGCATTATCTTTGAGGGAAGGAAAAAAAGAAAAAAAAAAAAGTTAAAAAAAAAAAGTACAGAAGAGTTCAGTTTATTCTTTCACATGCTGAAGAAATTGCACTTCAAAAACTTTCAGTTAGTCACAATGCAAACACAGCACAGCTACCCAACAGGAGCCCCGTGAAAAACCCTATTTTTCAAAAAAAACATTTTACAGGTTAGACAGCTACTAAATATCACTGAAAGATTACACAGATGAATGCAAGCTTGGGGCATGCTTCACTCCTTAGAGTAACGGGAGCTTGTCTGAGCTCCTCCTTCCCATGCCTTCCTTTTGAGGTTTCTGTGCAGCACCAGCCCCCCCCTGTGAGAAGAGCCTGGTTAAGCTGCTGTCCCCACCTCCTTGCTGTCACCTTCACTCTGAAATGCAATGTATTTTTTTTTACACATCCCTCCCATACCTGCATGCAAACAGGAAAAGAGGCTGGCTTCAAAGTTCTTCTAAATGCTTTTGGTGCTGTCAAGCCCTTCATGCTACTTTAATCTAAACTGGGTGGGTTTGGTATTCATTCTGTGTACATTCCTCAAGCTGCACAAGATTATATGGATTTAAGCTCCTCTTTGCTTAATACAGCACTTTCACATAGGCACATGTTAACACAAGTGATCAATGAGGGGTTTTAATTAGGCTTTTTTCTGAATAGCGAATGGAAGAAAGCACCCTGTGAAGAAATTAATTGTGTAGGCTTGGGACTTCCATTGAATAGGATTAACTTTCCTTGAGACAGTAGTGTTCTCACACAACAGTCAAAGGCTTTTTATTGCTTTTTTTGCAGTTTTCTTAATACAAAGATCTGCAATTAGCAAAAACAAAAATTAAAATAATAATAATAATTAGTGGAGTGATCAAAGCAAATTCAGAAACCTGAAATCACACTGTTAGTAAATAAGCATAGAAAATCTCCTTTAGCTATGAAAAAAACTCAAAAAGCTGCAGGAATGGAATCTTGAGCTAAAAAGCTTCTGGGATAACATGTAATAAAACTGGGGTTTCATTGCTGGAAAGAGGATACACATCTGAAAACATGCATGGCTGAGGCAGTCAAACTGGAATAATTTTCTGCTAGTATCTCTGTCTAGTCTGATTTTCCCTGGAAAGCCCCTCCACTCAGGACAAAAATGAACAAATTATTTGCTGGATTGAGATAACTTAAAATTGCTTTTTCTGAAGGAGGTTATTGCTACTAGAAGCAAGGAAAATTTCCCTAAAATCATCAGGATTTTGGTTTGGTGCTAAGCAGAGAATGTAGCTTCTCTTCTCCCTGTCGCAGCAATCCCAGCTCTGAAGTGGTGGCTGTTGTCCCCCTGCCCAGGCCAGCACTGCAGGCTGGATGCCAGCAGCTGCTGGGATCTAGTTTTTCTCCAGTTTTTGCCTGGAAGGAAAAACTCATTACTGAGTAACACATCTTGGATTTGATATGTACCACACAAATCAGGAGCTGTAAAGCAGAGGCAGAATGGATGACTCTTCTAGAAGAACATAATTTATTTTCCTTTCTGTCAAGACATGCATGTAAAGCTAGTAAAGAACCTGCCCCAGACGTTCCTGATTTGTTGAGGAAGGCTTCCTACTCCTTTCTTCTCCTTCATTCCTTAATGCCATCTCTGGGCTGTACTTCCCTCTCCTCCACCCAGCCCCTTATCACCATCTTTCCCCTTTTCTCTACAGCTGCCTCCTTCACCCACACCTATCTCCTTGTCCCACCATACAAGCTGTTGTGATTTCCTCCTCATCCACTTATGTCAACTGAGCTGGTGCTCTGGAGCTTGGGTACTGTGTCCAGGTACTCCAGAGCTGCTCTTGGTGCTAAGAGCTGACCTTTCTTCCCTGTTCTCCAAATATTCAGCTAGATAGATCTGGTTACAACAAAAAGTCCTCCAACCTGGGGTGACGCAAGAGCTTCCACTCCATGTCAAGGAAGACTTCTAATGGAGTCAGTGAGGAAAACTGGATGGTAGCTTTGGACTTCAGGAAGCTTAAATGCCAGATTAAAAAGATAAGTTGCAAGCTCAAATTTGAAATACCATTCTTGTTTCTTGAGTTCAGCAATCTTCTAGTAAAAGCTGGAAAGCTGAAAAATACTGACACGATTTTTACCAGACTGCTATACCTGCTACGCTGTTACTGCGCAAGGAAATGTAAAATGGCTTACGGAAACAAGTTGTAAAATCTATTGTGTCAGGTGGACGAGTCTTTAAATAGCTCTAGATTTTAAAATTTTTAAGTAGAAACAACACTTTTTTCTTTGCAACTGTATGATACTAACAACTTTTGCCAAAGTTGTTAGTATAGTAGAAGACTAAGACACAGTCTGATTCTGTTGGTTAAGCATCCTTTTGCCAAAGTTGTTAGTATAGTAGAAGAGTAAGACAGTCAGATTCTGTTGGTTTTATCACTGAAATGCTGTCTCCTAGCCAAAATCAAGGAAGGATGCTGCACAGCTGTTAGACAACATGCATATTAAATACGTATGATGAGACTGTTGCTTAGTCTCTGAATATATACTGATTATATTGGAAATCTAGCTAAGCTTGACTTGAAAAATAGGGAAGAGAAAGTGGCATACCCACTAATTTTCCCTAGGAAACTGTATGGAAATTCTTTACATTTAGCATGATCTGATGCATTCTTTGGGTTTCTATAGCTTACATCTAACAGTATTTTAGTGAGCTCAATGCATAAATTGTCTCTGTTAAGGGAAGTGGGTAATGCTCAGAGAAAGCGTGGTGGAAAGATTTATCCCACAGCCCAAATTCTCCAGTTTTCTGAAGATACTCTGCTGTTCTTAGTAAATTTGGAGAAGACGAAGAACACGGAATTAATAGGCAAGATAATCCACCACATATTTTCTTTCAGTTTACTGGCATTATTACAGCTAAGAGCTTTTGTGTATCTCCAAGAGCCCTGCTGAAGGCACATTTGCATAGCAAGCAATTAAAAATACAGAGAATCTCTGCAAGGAAGGCTTTTGAAAATAACTGTTAGCTTTTGCAACTTCTAAAGTACTTACTCAGAGACAAAGGGTTTATTCTTTGTATAGCTCACCATGATACCAACACACCAAATGAAAAAAAAAAATTAACAAATCTGTGTTTCAGCCCTTTCAATTATTAAACACAGATTAAACCTGAACCATTTTGCTTCATCTTGCAGGTGCATACATTCAAGCCTTGGTCCTGTTTTCCAGACCCATGCTTCCCTTTGATTCTCACATTTTCTACCCTGACAAAGTTCTGTCCCTCAACTGCCATGTCTATTACTTTTGCTTCACATTCTTCTTTATCTTCCTTACTGAAACTCAGACTCTTCTGAGCCACTCCCCAAGAAGACAAGCTGAAGACCTCTCCTCCAGACTTCAAGTGAAAAGAACTTCTTGCTAAGTCATGACTCCCTCCTTCCTACCACTGCCTTGACAGCAGAAATAATTCAAAAAGATAAAACTCTGAGTCATGAAGCTAGTGCGATTAAGTTTTATCTATGCTTTAACTCACTTTTTCCTTAAAAGCCCCTGCCCCCCACCTCTAAAAATTAAAGCCAACCTTTTTCCAAGGCTTAACCAATGCACAGAGCAAAGTAATTTGATTAAGAGCCATATAACACATATAAAGTGTGCTTAAGTAAAGGTGCATTGCAGGTGATTTTGACACTTCAGGGACAGCCAGCCTGCAACATGTATTTCCCTGCTTGCACATCACTCACCAAAGCAACAGAGAAATTAAATACCAAGAAGTGAATTGATAGGAATGTTTCTGTGTGACATGTAACAGAAGAAAATAGCAAGTGTTTCTGGAGATAACATTTTCTGGAATGCCAAGATTGAGAATTGTGTTTAGATTTTGACGGATGGAGCCCAAATGCTATCAGCTAAGCTACACCTGAAAGACAATTTTCTTTGGTTGGCTGCAAGACAGTAGAGAACTAAAGAGTCTCCACTTCAGGTACTGAAAAAATATATGGAAAGGAATCAGGAGTTATAACTAATAAGGATGCATCAAAGTATTTTATTTTAATGTTTTATGACCTTTATGTCCTCACATGTTACGTGGAAAAAGCAGCATCACCCCTCTTGATGCAGGTGGGAGTTTGAAATGAGGAAGTGCCCAGTCTTCAATTAAAGTCTGTTTTACTAAGTTAAAACTCATATTGTTAACATTTTCTAAGAATTACTCTTGCAAATGTTACCTCCAAAACAGATTAATCCAAATAATTTATTTGAGTTGTAAAACAGAGGTCATATTAGAGATTTCTGATTTATCACAACAGTTAGCCATGGTTAAGGGCTGAGAAAATAAGCACAGTGTGGAGGCTTAGTAATAGGATTTTCATTGTGATGCATGATTAGATGCTTAGATACTGGAGACCAAATTAATCTAACAGGAATGATACCTAAACAGCTACAGCTTAGATGAGTCTGACCTTTGAAGTTAAACATTAGCTAACAGTTGGACTGGTATTTCTGGTATGTTCCACAACATGGATTAAAGATTGATTTAAGCATTTAAATTACTGTATCCTTCATTTAATAAAACAACGTACTAAATTCAGGGAGTGCATAAAAAATTAAATCATGTTTGAGTCAGTTTCTGTGCATTTACATGACACAGGTCTTGTATAAGAACACCCATAATCTGTGCGACCAAAGATCCACCTAGTCAAGTAGCGACCTCCACATGCAGCCACAAGAAGGTGCACAGGAGAGCTTTCAAATAGGGAAAGAACATGTGATACTTATTGCTATAACTTTCCCTCCACCTATTTGCAGCACAGGGCTTCCTGTAGCAAGTGTGGTGTCTGTGTACATGATAACCACAGTGGACTTCTCCTCACTGAACATATCCCGTCCTGCCTTGAATCTGTGAAAACTTTTCACACCAACATCTTTTGCTAAGGATCAGTAAATCAGCTGCGACCCTAGTGGTTTTATTTGAGATATCTGGTTCTTGGAAGAAGCAGTGAAAAACTGAACTTTACCCACCATCTTCATGTTATTTGTGCTGTTATAGGTGACCATCACATCCTGCCTCAGCCATCTCTTTTCCCACCTAGAGTCTCACCTAACCTAGTCCCGCCTTACTTAAAGGGAAGCCCTACGATGTCTCATCATTCTTGTTGCTCTTTTCTGAACTGCAGTCCTGTGGTATCCTTTCTGAAATGGTGGGACTGCACACACAGGCAAGTGTCAGCAAACAAGTGATCTATGCAGCAGTTCAACAGCACTGTCTCCTTTTTTTGCATCATTTTCCTGTTACATCTTAACAATTTAATGACGTTTCCACTGCTGTTAAGCAATATGCTGATGTTTTCACACAAATGTCTATCACAAATTCAAGATCTCGTTCCTGGAAACAATCTGGTGGTAATGTCTGGCCCAGAGTCCACCATTTTGTATGTGCAGATTTTTCTCCCATGTGCACAAAACTTTCCCTTTTATTTCTTTTCCCATGGTTGGCAAGGTCCTGGTCATTCATGAACCATTACAGTTTCCACTGATTCACTGACAGGAGACCAAGCTTCAAAGAAAAAAGGTGCACTAGAGGACTGTATCCTCTATAAATAGTGAGAAATGTGGAAAGCAGGACACAAACTATTCTGTCAGGATGCAGTTTTGTGATTTTTTTTAAAATGTAGTATTAGTCAAAGAACACTTCCACTTGAATTGACCTTAAAACACTTAGATCTAAATCACACACGTGGTAAACTACCATGCACACGATAGTGTTAGTGACTAAGAGAACTTCAGTGTGCTCCTAGACACTTCCCTTTAATTTTTAAATTACCATGAAGTTTACTGCAGAAGATTCCACTGTCTGGTGATGGAAGACTGAATAACAGACAAAACCAGTTTGTGTTTTTATTATAAATACTATTCTTTTCCTGTTTATCTGGTATGTTTCTCCAAAATTGTAGGTGTAATGCCATGTTTTCTGAGATGCTAGAGACTTACATTCTGGACATGGATCCAGAATCTTTACACATGCTAAGGACCAAGTTTTGCCTAATGCACGTTCTACTGCTGTCTTCACTAGGACCTACCACCTTTGATCAAAATTTGGCTCTAATGTTTCTTGGTGCTTCAAAACAATTATAGTCAAATCAGACAAACTTTCCAACATCTTATAATTTCTGTTGAGAAATGACATTCTGCATCGTTGCTTGTACCACCATCTAGTAATATGCTGGGAGAACCCAGATGCTCCTGGTAAGATCCAAGTCTTCTCTGAAAACCAAAGGCTAGTAGTTGGGTATTCAAGAGTTCCCCCAAACATGCTTCTGTGGAGGAAGGAGCATGGCTGGGATGAAAACTTGCTCCATTGTCATAAGCATGGGTGGAGGTGCTCTTTTGCTTTGCAAGGTAAATGAATGGAGGCAGAACAACCAACAATATCAGGTTCTATGCTATGCTAGTTGCTGTGCAGAGACATGGTGAGAGAGGGTCCTTGGTCCCCAAAACTTACAGGCTAAGGCTGAAGCAAATTCATATGGACCAAAAGCAGGTTATATTGGCACAGCACATAGCTCAGAAGGTGCTGCCTCCAGCAGCGCTTCTGACCTTAACACCTTCCTTCCTTCCTTCCTTCCTTCCTTCCTTCCTTCCTTCCTTCCTTCCTTCCTTCCTTCCTTCCTTCCTTCCTTCCTTCCTTCCTTCCTTCCTTCCTTCCTTCCTTCCTTCCTTCCTTCCTTCCTTCCTTCCTTCCTTCCTTCCTTCCTTCCTTCCTTCCTTCCTTCCTTCCTTCCTTCCTTCCTTCCTTCCTTCCTTCCTTGTCAGCTCTATCTGTTGGGAAGCAGACAAAGAGAAAGCAGAAAGGAGAAATGAGCAGAAGGAGTCCTGCCCTTACCTTCACACTGGGCAGGCTGAAGAGGTGCCTTCATAGAGAAGAGCATGTCCAAGCTGTCCCATTAGCAGATTAAACCATTCAGAACAAAAGAGGAGTGAAAGAAGAATCCCAAACATAAGTCACAAACCATTTTTTTCAATCAGTGTAGCTGTGCTTCCCCTCTAATGCAGGGCAACCTGCTAAACTGCAATATTGTTCTGAATAGATGAGACAGATAATGGGTGGGAAAAGCAAAGTAATATTAACCATTGAGTGGTCTTTAGTATAATAAAGAAATTGTTTTTCCTCAGTAGGTAAAGCCAACGGTTATAATTCACTGAGTAAAAGGAGGCGACGCTCGGCACCTTGGCACCAGTACTAATGAAGCCAATAGCCTTCTCTGCTTTCTCCTTTTGGCTGGCTCTCCTTTTGGCTGGCTGCCTCGGCGTACACATCACTGGCAGTTTTGTGAGAAGTCAGAAGAACCATACGCTAATTTTCACCAAGGAAAATACAATTCGCAACTGCAGCTGCTCAGCAGATATCCGTGATTGCGATTACTGCCTGGCAAACTTGATGTGCAATTGCAAAACAGTGCTGCCTTCTACCATGGAAAAAACTACCTACAGTAGCCACCTGACCATTTGGTTCACAGACACCTCTGTGCTGGAGATGCTCCTCAACTTCACCAGGGTGTGGGATTTGAAGCTGTCCTTCTGTGGCACCACTCCTCTCCCCACAGAATACTTGGCCATTTGGGGACTTCGAAAGCTCCAGGTAAACAAGGTCAAGGGACGGTTTCCAGAGCAGAGTGTAACTATCTACAGCAGCAGAAACAACAAAAAAGCAGACTCGTTTGCACTGCACAACAAAGACAGTCAAATGCTTGTATATATTTCTTTTCTGGATACCTCGCTTTTCAATGGCTATTCTTTGCTAAAGTCGTACAGTGTGGAAAACGTCTCTAGTATCATGGAGCACTTTCCCAGCCTGCTATACTCTGATGTTTCCCCAACCTCAGATAACAAGAGATATGTTGTAACATTAATTTACTGAGTTATTGAACATATTTACTAGTCAGAGGCATGACAAACTGTTAAGAGACTGATGGGACTTCTTTAAGTCTGTCTGGTTTGTACAGGAGCTGTTATGGGAAGGACAGTTCTGACTGGAATAGCACAAGGAGGTGTTTAAAGTACAACAGACTCATCAGACCAATTCAGTAAATGCTTTTTTAAAGAACAGAGAAAATGGGAAACAACTGTTTTAGAAAGCAATGATGCAAATTTTTTTTATATATTGTAAGATAAGAACTGAAATGCCCCAAAGACAGAAAATTGCACCTCCAGTTGTAGAAGAACCTGAGCCTCCCAGAGAATCACTCAGGTTAGATGGCACCTTGGGTGGTCTCCAGTCCAATCCTCCTTGCCTCAAGCAGGGCCAGCTCTGGGATCAGACCAGGCAGCTCAGGATTTTCTGCAGTCAAGTCTTGAAAATCCCCCAAAGATGGAACCTGCACGACCTGCCCCACTGCCTGCCTGTCCTCATGGGGAAACTTTTTTCCATGTATTAACCCCAGCCTTCCTTTCTCCAAGCTGAGTAAGCCCAGTTCCCTCACACTTTTCTCACAGTCACATGTGCCAGCCCCTGACCATCTTGGTGGCTCTCCACTGGACCACGTTAATTGATCCCTATCCTTCTTGCTTGGGGCAAGGGGGGAAGAAACTGCATGCAATTTAATCAGTGCCCAGATGAGGGGAATAATCCCTCCCGCCATTTACTGGCTGTGTCCCTGTCAATACAGCCTACTGCTGTCAGGTTCAAAGGGTGAGAGGTTGTTACAGGTTACTCCAACTGGGAGTGCTGTGTTGTCCTTGATCCCTGGTACTTGGTCAGAGCTGGGAACCCTCTGCTTGGGCTCAGTGACAGCCTCTTACGAGAGCAGGGCCGGGCTACGCAGGCAGCCTCCAACCTCAGTGCACCAAGGCAGGTGTGTTTGGAGGATGGCCAGGAAGCTGTGCTCACTGCCAAGCCATGGCACACACCATGGGAAAGCACTGGGCGAGAGGCCACCTGACAGGTGAGACACCATCTTCACAAAGGTATTTTTTCCTAGGGAAAGGCCTGTCTCTTGCATGTTGGGTGTGCCAACGTGTGCAATTTCCCCACATGCAGGGAACTTGACTCCATTTTTTGTGATAATGGCAAGCTGTGCTCATGTTCTCCCCTATAGGAAAGGAGAAAGGCCCCATTCAGCAACTCTCATCTGATAAGGAAGGCAAAGTTTCTGGCAGACATGCAGCAATTTTCAGACATGTTGCAGGAGAAAGATTGCCATCCCCTGAGAAACATATGTGGGCACTATTTTTATAGCCTAAAGTCTGCTCTTTACCTATGGCTGCAGGATTTGTACTCTATAAGATAAAGGCCACGATCCATCCATATAATACCGTAAAAGCTTTGGAATAGCAAGTCCTAACAGTCCTGTATGGCCAGCAATGGATTACATGAAATCACAGAATCACACTCTCAGAGCTGGAAGGGACCTCTGGAGTTCATCTAGTAAAACTCCCCTGCTAAAGCAGGATCCCCTAGAGCACATTACTCAGGCCTGCATCCAGGTGGGTCTTGAATATCTCCAGAGAAGAGGACACCACAGCCTCCCTGGGCAGCCTGTCCCAGTGCTCTGTCACCCTCACCATAAAGAAGTTTTTTCTCATATTTAAATGGAACTTCCTATGTTCCAGCTTGTGCCCATTGCCCCTCACCTATCACTGGGAACTACTGAAAAGGGTCTGGCTCCGTCCTCCTTGCACCCACCCTTCAGACACTTGTAGGCTTTAGTAAGTCTTCTCTTCTCCAGGCTAGAGAGTCCCAGCTCTCTCACCCTTTCCTCTTAAGGGAGATGCTCTAATCCCCCAGTCGTCCTCATTGCCCTCCACTGGACTCTCTCTCGGAGTTCCCTGTCTCTCTTGAAATGTGGAGCCCAGAACAGGACACAATATTCCAGATGTGGCCTCACCAGGGAAGGGCAGAGGGAGAGAATGACCTCTCTCGACCTGCTGGCCACACACTTCCTTATGCACCCCAGGATTCCATTGGCCTTCTTGGCAGCAAGGGCACATCACTGGCTCATGGATTATTTACTGTCTACCAGGACTCCCGGATCCTCTTCCTCAGAACTGCTTTCCAGCAGGTCCACCCTAACTTATATTGGTGCCTGGCATTCTTCCTCCTCAGGTGCAGGACCCTACACTTCCCTTGTTGAACCTCATCAGGTTCCTTTCTGCCCAGCTCTCCAAATTGGGATAAAATATGCGTAATGAGGAGAAAACCTAGCAAGATTCCGAGGAACCAATGAATTTGCTTCAACAACTTTAAAGAAAGACTTATCTGTAACCATTGATGGAGCATTTTTCTAGGAATCAAAACTAATTTTTCAGAATACTTAAATACGTGCACACCTTCCATTCCTGTGAGCTTTCCCACTGAAATCAACAATGTGGTAGCTATTGCATTAATGAGGTCTATTTGCAATCGCAGATTAACGGATTTAAGCACACAGGTGTTTGAAGGCTGGGGGCTGAACTCAGTTTA
Organism: Apus apus; assembly: GCF_020740795.1. Taxonomy (NCBI): domain Eukaryota; kingdom Metazoa; phylum Chordata; class Aves; order Apodiformes; family Apodidae; genus Apus; species Apus apus. The sequence goes on along the minus strand of NC_067282.1, from coordinate 94,694,056 downwards.
ATTCAACTGGAGAACTATTAAATCAGCTGTTGTGAAGACTTTGTTTCCTTTGTCAGGACCGTGGCAACAAACCATCAGCCTTCTCCCCAAACCACAAATATGTTTAATGTTGCCTCTCACGATGGTGTCACAGGTTACAAAATGGTTCAAAGCTGGAGGTGAGCTAACAGACTGGCAGTGTGATGTGCGTGTGTTCTGAGCAAGTTACATGCCTGGAATGTATTACAGATACGGGCAAACTATTCATACTGTCTGCTCAGGAAGCCCGTGCTCCAACTGTCTGTGCAGGAGCATTAACCTTGTCATCACAGCCTGGCCAGTCACTAATCCTGCACAGGATAGTGTTGTAAAAAAAAAAACCACAAACAAACAGAGCTGGTGCACACCAACGCACTGACTTCTAAATGTTCCCAACCTTCTCTTTAAAAGCTGAGAAAACCGAACATACTCTCTTCTGCGTATTCACTTACCGAGGCCCTGCTGCCCTCTAGCAAAAAATGTGCTGAATAGCAGAGCACCTCCACCTCGCCAGGAGAGCGGGGGTTGGCTGCAGCCTCTGTTCAGGCTTCACACATGCAGCAGTAACTGAGAACGTCTTTAGTCTGGCCTTGTTCAGAATAAACCATGAGATTAATAAATCAATGGGCTTTCTAACACTGCAAATCACAGTTTCAGTTACTTTTGCCACTGTGGTGTTCTGAATAAGGTTGATGTAAAAGACCTTTTATTCATGTGCCCAAGTAAGCGCTTGCAGTCTTTCCCTGGAATCGGGGAAAAAATCCGCCTCCCCGTTAAAAGTGCCTCAGAAACTCACAGCACCAGTATGGCAGTGATCTTTTCAACCCCCCTGTTCTTCTCTAGCATATATCAAGAACCTGGTTCTGTCAATTTCAGTTTTATATGGCTTTGCCATTTCCAAGTACTGCATTAGAAGCCTGCAAAATTTCTTCAGAGCAACGCAGACAAAACCACATACGTTGCGAGTTTTATTACGTTATGTTGGTGGAGGTGTCTTTTGGCTGCATGTAAACTACACACAGCAGTACACTCAGCATCACTCTGCAGAAATGATGATGCGACTTTGTGAATGTTTTACATCCCAGTATAAGATACGCACACTTAACCACACTCAACACCTACAGCCTTTGATCATATATTTTCAGCAATTAATATTTATATACATAGTGGCTTCATTTTCCATGTATCAAGTTCAGCCTTTAGTTATTGGCCAGTCTTCAACCTTGATGCATCATTACTGGGTATGTCAATCAATGGAAACCGAGGCGATTCTTTTTCTCATCAGAAAAAAATGGATATAGGAGCTGTGAGTTTAGTTTTGCTAATAAACTGGGTGTGACTCTGGGAAGTCAGTACAGATTGAGAACTGCACAGAAGTAACACAGTGCTTTCCACAAGATCTTGTGATGCAGCCACAGAGAAGCCCCAGGCCAGCCAGGCCCTCTACATCTCCTCCTGGGCAGATGCCCAGAACCGCTGGCAAAGAGGGGCTGCTCGGGAGTCTGGCCCTGCTGGTAACGGCAGAAGCCCGAGAAGGCGTCCGTCCCTCCAGCTCCCAACACTTGCATTTCGAGAGGCAGCCTTCAAAAAGGCCAGTGGTCTTTGGCATCCACAACCCAACTCACAGCTTTTAGTCAACACACCGGCAACTGAGGAGGCCCTGACTTACTCCTGAGGATACCCCAGCGCAGACGAAACAAACCTCACCCCAAAAGGACGTTACCCTGTCGCGCTGGCACATAATCTCCTGCCTCCAAGCCAGAAACCAACATTTCCCCGGGGAAGGGGGGCAGGGGCTTCGCGGCAGAGCCCGGGCAGAGCCGGGAGGCGAGACCCAGCGGAGACAGCGCCCTGGCCGAGGAGATGCGGGGTCTGGGCGCTGCGCGGGTATCAGCACCCCCGGTCCCACGCGGGTTGCGGCAGCCCCAGAGGCGGGACGGCGAGGCTGAGGCCTGCCACCATCCCTCCCGCACACCGCCCGCCATCCCGCCCGCCACTGCCATCCCTCCCGCACGGCGCCATCGTTCCCGCACACCTCCTGCCATCCCTCCCATACACCTCCATCCCTCCCGCACACCACCCCTCCCGCACATCTCCACACCCCCCCCGCACACCACCCCTCCCGCACACCTCCATCCCCCCCGCACATCTCCATCCCCCCCGCACACACCATCCCTCCCGCACACCACCCCTCCCGCACACACCATCCCCCCCGCACACCTCCATCCCCCCCCGCACATCTCCATCCCCCCCGCACACCATCCCTCCCGCACACACCATCCCTCCCGCACAGCACCCCTCCCGCACAGCACCCCTCCCGCACACCATCCCTCCCGCACACACCATCCCCCCCGCACACCTCCATCCCCCCCGCACATCTCCATCCCCCCCGCACACACCATCCCTCCCCGCACACCATCCCTCCCGCACACCACCCCCCCCCGCACACCATCCCCCCCGCACACCATCCCTCCCGACCACCCCTCCCGCACACACCATCCCCCCCGCACACCTCCATCCCCCCCCGCACAGCACCCCCCCGCACACCTCCATCCCCCCCGCACACCTCCATCCCCCCCGCACACCATCCCTCCCGCACATCTCCACCCCCCCCGCACACCTCCATCCCTTCTGCACAGCACCCCTCCCGCACACCATCCCCCCCGCACACCATCCCTCCCGCACACACCATCCCTGCCGCACACCATCCCTCCCGCACACACCATCCCTCCCGCACACACCATCCCTCCCGCACAGCACCCCCCCCGCACACCTCCATCCCCCCCGCACATCTCCATCCCCCCCGCACACACCATCCCTCCCCGCACACCATCCCCCCCGCACACCATCCCCCCCGCACACCTCCATCCCCCCCGCACGCCGCCTCCCTCTCCCGCTCCCCCTCCCCCGCCCCGCTCCCGCGCGGCGCCGCCACGTGACGCGGGGCCCTGCCTCGCGCGGCCGGCGGGACGCCAGACGGCGGCGGCTGCGGCTGCTGGGAAAGGAAGGCGGGAGCAGGGCCGGGCGGCCACGCGGGCCTCTCTAGCCCCGGCGCTCTGCGCTTCCCGCCGAGGACGCTCTACCTTCCGCCCCCCGCTCCTCTCTATGCTCGGGAGGCCGCCGGGCTGGGCGGGCGGGCGGCAGGGGGCGCTGTGGGCGGGCGGGCGGCAGGGGGCGCTGTGGGCGGGCGGGCGGCAGGGGGCGCTGTGGGCGGGCGGGCGGCAGGGGGCGCTGTGGGCGGCGGCGCGGCGGGATCATGCTCGGGGAGCCGGGCCTGGGCCGCGGCGCGGGGTGGCGGGAGCGGGCGGTGCGGGAGCCGGAGCGGCGAGGCGCGGGGGGTCGCTCGGCGTCCGGCGGGATGTTCCGCAAGGCGCGGCGGGTGAACGTGCGCAAGCGGAACGACTCGGAGGAGGAGGAGGAAGAGCGCGACGAGGAGCCGCCTCAGGAGCCGGCGCCGGCGGGCGGCGCGGGGGAAGGGCCCGGCGAGGCCTCGGTGGCGCTGGCGGCGGGGCCCGGGCTCCTGCCGCTGCCGCCGGGCTGCGTGCCCCTCGCCCTCCCGGGTAGCCCCGCGGCCTTCGCCTGCGCCGCGGGCTATGGCGCGGCTCTCGGCTTGGGGCTGGGCTTGATGGGAGGCGAGCGGGCCGCGCTGGGCGCTCTGCCGGCCCCGGCCCTCCTGCCGCCCCCGCCGCCGCAGCAGGGCAACGGGCTGCCGGGCGCCGGGCGCCCCAAGGAGAAGAAGCGGCCGCGGGAGAACAAAGAGGTGCCGCGGGCCAGCCTGCTCAGCTTCCAGGACGAGGAGGAGGGTGAGGCAGGGAAAGGGCCGGGCAGGGGGGGGGCTCCGCGTCCCCGGGCGGCGATCGGCTGGCTGCCTGCGTGGGGGGAAGGGAGCCGGGGCTGCTCCGCCTGCGCCGGGCCCCGGCCTGCCGGCTGCGTGCCCCGCTCCCCGGCCTGCCGGCTGCGTGCCCCGCTCCCCGGCCTGCCGGCTGCCTGCCCCGGAAAGCGCCGGGAGCCCCGCTGTGTCTGTTTCTGGAGGGAGTCGCGTGGCCCCGTGTGATGCTTGCGGGTGGTGAGGGGTCGCGTAGGAAGGGGGAGAGCCCCGGGTGGGGGGGCCGGGCAGGCAGGGGCACGGAGCACCCGGGAGACAGGCGCCTTCGGCCCCGACCCAGCTCCTTCGGGCCGTCGTGCGCCCGGCGCCGGCTGCCGGGGGGTGACGTCCCGTGCGGCCGGCTCCGGGTCGTGGGGGTGGGTTGCCTCTGCTCCCGCAGGTGCCTCTGCTACACTGTTGCACCCGTCTCGCCCGGACCGCAGCTGGGTCTCGCTTGTCGGGGCGTAGGCTTCAGCCTGACCTGGGTTTGTGCGGTAGCAGCTCCTGGGGCCCAGCAGCTTCCCCTGCCGCCCCCCAGAACCAGCAGCGCTGGCCGAGGGGCATCTTTCCGGCGGCTTTGTGTCGCGTTTGATTCCATCTGATGCGGTTGGGCTCACAGATCACATCGGACTGCCGATAGCAGTCCTAGCAAACTCCTATGTGAGGCTACTGGTGTTTTGTTGCAGAGCTACTTCATCTGGCAATCCACAAGGTTTATGAGGTTAACCTTCACAAGTAGTGGAAAAAGTGGTTGAGCAATTCGTGTACCTCAGCTTTGGGGAAAATAGTGTAGTTGTGTTTGTACAGTGCTTCAGGTAATAACTGACGAGTTCCAGCAGGTTCTGCACTCATGAATTGATCCATTCACAGTCAGATAATCCGATTATTGATAATAGTTATTGTGTATTAAATAGCATTAAAAATTATTTTAAAAGCTCACTCCTCAAAAGTCTAGAGTTTGTTGCATCCCGGACCTTCAGGGTGAATAGAATTAGGAGCTTGTTTCTGTGATATCTTTTGTCAACAGTAGAGTTACTATGCATTTTCAGTTTTCTTGGAATGACTTATCTTATAATCACTGTAACTGGGATTCTTAAGTATTGAAACAACTCCTGGAAACATGGAATTTCACTATGGACCTTACAAGAAAAACCCTAACACTTGTGAATTTTCTGTATCAAACTTTGATATTTTTTTCCTGTGCTATGTAGTTCTCTAGCTTACTGCATACTCTTTAGTAGGTTGTAGTGCTGCAGGCATTTGAGCTGGTAGCACAACCGAAACCAGCCATTCCCTAACTCATTAGTTGTGTATTTGTGTGGCTGTGAAAAGGCTGTTGTCACAAAATGTTTGGGCTTCATGTAGTGTTCTTTGAAATTTCATGGTCACAGCAAAGCATCAGCTGATTTTTGTTTTGCTGTTTTGCGTTTGTTTGTTGTTGTTTTTTAAAGATTACTACAGTCAGATAAAAGCAGGCTGTTTGCCTCCACTTTTGTGCAACTTCTGCCTTGCTTTTCTGTGAGCAGGATGAATACACTTGAAAATGACCACAAAAAGATGAAGTAGTTTGAGTCCACATGAAAGGGTGTGGGAGTGGTTTTGTTGTAACAGTGAGCATTTAAAATCACATGAAATTATGTTGTTAGTGGCATTTATTAAGTTCTAGGTACAAAATTAAGAGATTTAGTAGGTAAGTATATTTCATGGCAGGCCTAATGTAATGTTTTCCGACTTTTCTTTTAAAGAAACTGAAGAAGTTTTTAAAGTGAAGAAGTCAAGTTACAGCAAAAAGATTGTAAAACAGTTGAAGAAGGAATACAAAGAAGATCTTGAAAAATCAAAAGTTAGAACAGAGGTCAATTCTCCAACAGATGGTAACTGCAAAACTATCAGTAACTGTTGTGATGGAAAAGATTATTGTAAATACAGATTTCTTGTTTTCAAGATGAATTGTTAGTCTCTTTAGAGGATTTAGCATTTATGACTGAAGTAAAGCATGCATTAAATGTCTTAATTTGAACCTTACAAATGCTATTCTGAAGCTAATAGATGGTTCTTCGATTCTCTCTCATGTGGAAATGAATGTAGAAGGATGAAACTTGTAAGCTGTGTACTTCTCAGAAAGGAAGATTCTGGGGAGGGCAGAGTGGTGTTCTTTGTTATTAAGTGTATTACTCAACAGTTGCCTCTTTCAGGACTTGGATCTTAAGAGTAGACTTCATTATTAAGGTGACAGGATGAAAATACTGAAGCAGATGATCTTTTAACAACGTATTTTTAAATATTCCAGAGCTTGGAATAGAGCCTGGGATTTCAGTTTCACTGTACTTCTGCTGTTGGTTTTTGGGAAGCTCAGTGGTAAAGCGTAAATGATTTCTTTTCCAGTTAGGTTTTTGTGTAGAGCACTAATGTACAATGCCATGAGCACAAGCTGAGAGATATCATCGAAAGGTTACAATGGCATAGGCTAAAGCATTTGAGCACTGAACATGGTCCCATGCAGAAAATTGCCCTTTTATAAGTTAATTAAATTAGTAGTTTAAAAAAATATTCAAGATTTTTAAAGGCTTTTTGTGTCATTAAAAAACCCCACACGATTTCTTTCTTATTAGACTCTTTAAGTTGCCTGTGCAGGGGTATGGGACCTAAGCAAAACCAGAAGTTATAATTTCTGTGGCTATTGTTCAGATTATCTGTGGAAGCCTAGATCTTAGTTATTGCTGCTGTCACAAAGATCCTTAAAAAATTGCATTTAGCATGTGGCTAGTGGGGCTTTCTTTTCTGTTTGTCTGTTTCAGTCACTGTAGTTGGTTTGGTTGTAGCACAAAGACCTCATGTCTGCTACTGAGTCAGTTTGGATTCTCTAAACAAGTGCTAAAGTCTAAAAACTCAGATAGGTGCAGCTTGGATTGGATAGCTGGAAATAACTTGGATTTCTTAACATAATATTTGCACCTGCTGCCTGTACCTGTACATTACCTAATGTAGGGTAATTTTGCACCCAACCAAAGAGGAAAGTGAGAGGGTTCATTTGAAACGAGTCTGTTCTTGTAAAAAGATTTGGTGTAACACAGGCAATGCTTTCTAATTACATAGGTAAGTGGCTGTGTGAAGGTTGCACATATGATCTTGATTATCGAGTTCCCTCACATCTATAGTACTTGGCAATATGTAGAATGTTTAGTGGTTGTTGAAGTGTCTGCTTTGTCAGATTTTATTTTGAGTGGATGTCAGTGACGTATTTAGCATTAAGAAGGAGTATTTTACTAGATTTCAAACAATACAATTATTATTTAGCATTTTCATTTGATTTTTACTTTTGGTTGTGAGACCTAAAAAAATGCTTCTAGGTCATCTTTATAAGAAGGCTAAAACATCGGCTTTGTTGTCTTACCAGTCGAACCACCACAAGAAAAGACGGGACAGATTAAGGATATAGGTCAAGAAGATGGGACTGAAAACAGTGAGCATGGTGAAGAAGAAATGGAAGTTGAAAGTGAGAAGGAAGAAGAAAAACCAAAAGCTGGTGGGGCTTTTTCAAGTGCTTTATCATCACTGAATGTTCTCCGCCCAGGTTGGTTGTTGTATTATGTCTGATATGTCAATAAATGCTTTAGCCAGTGTTTACAGCAGACTAATGCATTTAAGAGATTAGGAAATATTTTCCAACAATATATCCAGCATCTTGTAATTCAGGAAATGGCTATTTTCCAAAGCTGTTCAATTTTACAGGCCTTTTGAAATAAAATGTTTTATTACAGAATCCTTCATCTTGATGTCAAAAGCAGAAATTTGTCTTTCAAAGTGATGACAAACTGTAAGAAAATCTAGATTTGGAATAGGTGATTTGACATGAATTTTAACTGCTTTCAATTAAAATTCTGTCTTCAGTTTGAATGTCTGCTAGGTATCTCAGATGGTTTCCTACACCATTTTGTCTGATGAGCTTCTAGTCAGTCACTGTAGCCAAAGAAATCAGTCTGTATTTTTGAAACTGGTTTACTAATTTTTAGCTAACTTGTGGTGGCCTGCTCCCCAAATAGAAGATTAATCACCTGGGTCCAGGGACTTGACCATATTTCAAGGGAAAAAGAATTTCATAGTTGACTCCTGAATAATTTTTCCTTTTAGGCGTAATTGCAAAGTGATGTAATATGTATGTTATTGCATCTCTAAAGCTCTTGCTGGCTTGAATAGTTTGTCTCATGTCAAGTATAGAGAGAATCTGAAATGTAACCTTTTGTACATGCCTGATCAAAATAGTGGTAAAAATTACTGATGTTTCAAAAAGTTGATGTTGGGAGAACATTCTTTATAGGACTTACAAAAGTTGCATTAATTTTGTACTTGGAATTTTGTATTTTTTTAATTCGGTCCGGTTTTTTTGTATCCCCTTCATTGTACAGTCTCTTCATATTCACTTTGTCTGGTTTGGTGTCCTCTTAATCTCTGAGCTGTCATTATCTGTTGAAATGGCCAACGGTTTTTGTTGCTCCAAAATAAGAAGAGTTGGGAGCAATGTCAGGAAAGGAAGTGACATAGTCAAGAACCTTGTTTTCTTCCTCCCTTTGCAAAAGTCGACTCCTTTAAAGGGCTTCCTTTTCTTCAGGAGTATTTCCCCTAAGAATATCAGGCTCCTGCTCTCATGGCACGTGAGCTGCTGGAAGCAGAGCCAGACCTTTTTGAAGGATCCCAGCTTTGAAGGTTTCTGGTTAGAAAGTTTGCACGTGCAGCTTATAAATTGCTTGCATGTGTTTCTGGGAGTATGGATTTTTTTTCCTCTCACATTTTTCGTTTGCAAAGATGATTTGATAGGGCAGCAGAGATGAGTATTAAGAAGTCGTAATACCTGTTTTGTTTCAATACTGGATTAACGGTGCAAATATCTGTCTCCAGGAGAAATTCCAGATGCTGCTTTTATTCATGCTGCTAGGAAAAAGCGTCAAATGGCTCGTGAACTTGGAGACTTTACTCCTGTTGACAGTGAACCAGGTAAAAGCCGCCTTGTTCGAGAAGATGAAAATGATGCCAGTGATGATGAAGATGATGACGAGAAGAGGAGGATAGTTTTTACAGTGAAGGAAAAATCCCAAAGGCAAAAGATTGCTGAGGAAATAGGTAAAACCTTTTTAGAAGGACAGCTGATAAATATTGACACTGTTTTGACTGCAGGTGCTCCCATTCTATGACTTTAAACAAGTTTTTTTTTAAACAGGCATGAATCTGAAGTTGTATTCCAATTTCAAGGAAAAATACTGTGTAATGGAAGCTGCATATAAAATTTTGAGCTACAGTCCTGTGCTTAGAAGCCCACAACTCTACTGAATCTGCTAGAAACTTACACCATAGATCAACCAGATCCTGTACTTTGTATTTTAGGAAGTATGTAGTTGTGAAAAAAATAAATAAATTAGGTTTTTGGTGTAGCATTCTAAAACAATCTTTTGGAACAGAATTAGTAACACATATAGGATTTTAATGATAGAGAGTTTTACCAGCAGTTAACTTGAAATGTATGCATTGGACTTTTTAAGTGGAAGTCATGTGATAATTGTTCAGTCTAATGTTCTTAATTCCCTGTGAAGGGAAAGGGAGGATGCACTGAGATGTTCCCACTAAGGCATAGTCTCTCAGGTTTTTGAACTCGTGGCCCTTATGAATACATTGTTGTCTTCATTTTGTTGCATGTCTGTTTTACTTGCTTTAAGGAATTGAGGGAAGCGATGATGAAGCACTAGTGGCAGGGGAGCAAGATGAAGAACTCAGTAGGTGGGAGCAAGAACAGATACGGAAAGGAATCAACATACCTCAGGCATGTATTTACTCGTGAACTCTGATTTGTTTCTGCATATGTATTCTAAATCCATTACAAACCTGAGTAGTTTACAGAAGGCTGTTTCATCCAAAATGTTCAGTGCGTAACCTGATATTCTTGAAGGAGAAATAAGAGGTCAGATTTTAAGAATCCAGTGGTATCCCTTTCATTAGTCTCTCAATTCTGGGTAGATGTTGATTCATTGTGCTGCTGTTAACTAGCATTTATTTGCAGCCTAAAACAAAGCTAGAATACTGCCACTTCTAAGAGGCCTCTGTTCTTGTTTATCATTGGGTTTGTAGGGTCTGTGTAAAGAGCGTATGTTCATTGTTTCTGCATCTGGTGTTGCAGCATAGAGTTGAAAGTTGTAGCAGGTTGTACCATATGTTTTCTGTGCATTCATAGTGAAGTTGCCCCTTAGTTGAAGGGGGTAGTTGTTTTTAAAAAAACTAAAAATTTTCAGCAAAATCACAACAGAACACATTGACTTTAAGAACCTCTGTCATTGGCTATTGTAGGAGTTATAGGCTGGTTAAAATTGTCATTTAATATCTTGTAAGCATAAATATTTAGAACGATAATGATATTAAGAGTTTGTCCATTTAAGAAGGTGCTTCTGAGGGAATTTGTTATGGGTTGGAAGTTCTATACTTAAATCCACTCTAATTACATTTTCTAAAATTGCTTTCCTGCATTTTTCACTTTCTAACATTTGAACTGTAAAAGAAAGTAAGTTTCTCCTTTCTTTAATATAGTACAATTGCATTTCCTCTTCCATTAGGTTCAACCAAGTCAGCCAGCTGAAGTGAATAATCTGTACTACCAGAACACTTACCAGACACTGTCTTATGGTTCATCCTATGGCATTCCATACACTTATGCTGCGTATGGATCATCAGAAACCAAGTCTCAAAAAACAGATAATACAGTTCCTTTCAAAACTCCCAGTAATGAGATGACTCCTGTTACTATTGATTTGGTAAAGAAACAGCTTAAAGACAGGTAGGACAGACCATCTTTTTAGACTTAAAGACCTGTTCTCTAGCTTTCTGTTCCTCAGGCATCTTTTAGTCTCGGTGAGCAGACACAGAGTTTCATCGCTGGAAAAGTACTGACTGGCACATCCATTAAAAAAAAAAAATAAAAAGGCAAACAAAAAAACTCAAAGTGAAGATGACATTGACACATTGTTTGAAAATCTCCTTGGATTGCTTCTCTGGAAGTGAAGCTTTAAATATGAGGCCATTGATCTTGTTGAAGACAGGTCTGAGTTGCATCTTCTGGACACTGCACAATCTTAGAGTCAAGAATTGAAAGGCCAGTGAGGTGTTTAGCTTGTCAAGTTGCATTCTTTTAAACTATGAATCAGATTTTTCCACGTCAGTAGAAAAAGAATTTAAATGTTAGTGTATACAGGGTTTTTTTTGTTTAAACACTGTAATCTGCTTGTCAGATATGCAAAAGAACCTACTGAATGAACAACCCAATTGCAGCGAGAAATAATTTTTAATTAACAACTTGCGCTTCGCGTCTTCAGAATTGGTTTGTATATCCCTTATAGTGTTACAGCCTTTGACAGTGAATCAAATTAGTAGAAGAATTAGACTGCTCTGTTTAAGCTATAGTTCTTCCTTCTGCCAAAACCTTTCCTCCCAGTTTTACTTTAGGGCCAACCTAGGACTATTCCAAGTGCTACCAACTCCTGTAAAAATCCATGGGAGTGGGCACTGCAATGCACACAGCATAGTCTATCAAATTAATTTCAACCATTATCCTTGCTGTTTATGTAGAGAGGGGAGAAAGTGGCAGATGAAAGTTAGAGAATATGCCTTTGCAGTATTTCCCATTTTTTGACTTGGTACTTGCACTGTTTGATATATCAACGGTCTGAAATATACAGACTTTTGGATGTAAATTTGCTATTTATCCGTTGCCCTTCAGGTTGGACTCTATGAAAGAATTGCACAAAGCTAATCGGCAGGAATATGAGAAACATCAGCAAAGCCGGGAGGACTCTACCAAGGCAATTGAATTATTAGAAGGGTCTTCTGGGGGTATTGGTGAACAGTATAAGTTTTTGCAAGAAATGCGAGGGTATGTCCAAGACTTGCTTGAGTGTTTCAGTGAAAAGGTAAGGATGCAAAAACATTCATCTCTTTAAAAAAAAAAAAAAAAAAAAAAAAAAAAAGGGACACTTAGTACATGCCAAACAACACATCTCCCCGTGTTTTCAAAAAAGTCCCCCAAGAACATATTCTTCTAAAGGTTTGGTTATTTGAGGGTTGAAAAGATAATTTTTCATCATGCTAAGTTGGGTATCAGAAATCTCTCTTTCACAGTGTAAGTGACTTTAGATTGCCTAAAACCACTTTTAGATTATATGTCTTTAGGATTTTGGTAGATACTCTGCTATTTCTGCTTTACTCAGACACTGCCTTTTACATGTATTGGAATCAGATTAACAAAAATAAGGGCTGAATTACAAGATTGCTAGTTTGTGGAATGCTTTATGAACACAGTAACAAAGACTTGTATTTTGTGTGTTGTTATAAACTTCCTCCTGCCAGACAGTTTTCACTTACTTGGTATTGCTTTAGCATCTGAAGGGGAAAAGTTTAAAACTAGCGTAGCTATCTGAAGACACCCAGACTTAAAAGTATCCTTCTTTGATGTAGTGTGACGTTTTTGTATATGTCTAACTAGAAGACTTAGTGTTTCTTTCTTATGTTATTCGTTATGCTTTAATTATTTTTTTGTTGTAAATATAAAAGGAGCTCTTGAATATATATATATATATCTTACATGCAGAGAGGAGCTGTAAAATTCAGTTAGCAGTACATGAGGTATTTCTTCATTGTCCTCTGACTTGAATATGATAGTGTAGTATCTTCTTAATGCACTAGCTGTCAGAATGACTTGACCAATTGAAGCTACTGCTGACCTAGCTTGTTAGGTGTGGGAGAGGAATTTAAAAGCGTTCTGGTTGCTAATCGGCTAGACATTAATTGTCCAGTATTAGTGGTGTTGGGAGAGTTCTGTCTTCAATCCTGTAAGTTGAAGAATAGCTGTCAAGAAACAGCAGGAAGTGTGGACCAGTTAATGCACCCAGCTAATGGGTTATTTACAAGAGATACTGTTCACAGAAGAAGTGGTATTTCTGCGTCCATGTTTGCCTTAGCTGTTGAGGGGTAGTAAAGTTGCCTTCCTTTGCAGCTCTGTCAGTGCTGGTTGCCTGGATGCCTAAATTTCTACTTAAAATTATATTTTTATATTATTTATCAGAGAAAAATTTCTGTTTCAGAAGACAAATACCTGTAGCTCTATTGAGCATTTGCTTTCTAAAGACCTCTTGTTAAACTTCTTTTGTGGTAACTATACAGTAAAGTGGCCGGAAGTTCTCTTGATAGCCAATGCTGTCTTGTTCAAATACTTTCTTTAAACTAATTATTTTGTAATGCCCCATTCTGAGTATAAACCAAGCCTTCTAGTTTCCTGGATTTTGTATAAACCAGGAAAACTATTTGTTAAGTTATAGTGTAGCAATTTTAGTTCAGTTTATAGGAAGGTTTTTAACCCATCTAGCTAGACCAGTAAATAGATTCCAGCTGTTATACAGTGAATCAGCTGCTCACAATTAAACAAACAGGCTTATCAAAGTTGCTTTCTTACAATGTACCTTTGCTTTCCTGGTAGTTAGTCTTCTGAGAATTCTACACTTGGACACCTTCCTTACCATTCCCACCTTCCCTGTACCCACCTGCCATGCCAGTCCATTGAACATTTAAGATGTGTTTTTCATCATGTCATGCTTCTTAGGGGCACTCAGGATTTTGCTGTTTTCAGTTGGGGGCTGTTGCAGTACCTCTGTGTACAATGAGTTACAAAATTAGGAAGTGACATGGTCAGTTTAACAGGAGTATTTAATTTATCATTATATCCTCTATATTCCTCTATTCTTTGGCTACGTTATCTGTTTTGGAATTCAGTGCTGTCAGCATGCCAAAAGTACTATCAAATTCAAAACCAGTAGCCCACAGGACACTGCAAGGTTTTCCAAACAGGAGGTGGGAGGAGAGGACAAAATAATCAAATCAGTATTGTGGTTTTTTTAACGAAGTAATGAAATACAACAGGGCAGTACGTTCTTCTTATTGAGTGTAGAGATAAATTACCTTTAGCTTTTTTGTAGAACCTGTAGCCCTGCTTACTTCATATTTAAAGTGTGCATATTTATAATGTATGTAGTTGTTATGATTATAATATACATAAGCATATTAAATGTGTATCCATATGTGTAATAACTATATTGTGCGTGTGTGTGTATATATACACACACGTACATATAAGAACACCTAAATGTGTAAAAAGCTAGATCCTTCCCTGTCCTTTCAGGTATGATGCTTTGGTGCTTTCTCTTTGTTTTATTAGGACTAATTATGGGTGCTAGTCAAATTCACATTTGTAGTGATCTGACTGAAAAAGTGGTTTGCTGAAGAAACGCTAATGGATACACAATACACTTGTCCACTTCAAAAAAAAGTCAGCTCCCCTAGAGTTTTCTTGTACGTCTGTTGACTTAGTTTTGAAGACTGAAATAACATTATCATAAAGTAGACATTCTTACCCATACCATCTTATTTCTGCACCTATTCACCATGCTCAACCCTTTCGAACCCCCAGCTAAGCAAAACCATTTTGTTTGTATTCTGTTTTGAAGAGTTTCTGAATTGTAGAGACATGTTGCACGTCGGTAAGGTGCAGTGGACACTATAATGAAGCAGCTATTATGCAAATTTCAGAAATAAGCAATAGAAATGTCAAATTCTCTGGGTTGTTTTTTTCCCCTCATAAATGATAAAACCAATGGAGTGGAAAATGCTTGCATGACTTCCTTCACAAGTAATTACTGTCAAAATTGAGCTTTCTGAGAAGGCTAGAAAGTAACTGTCTTTTCATTTTGAATGTAGACATATGCAAGGGATACAGGAAGATTGAGTTGTTCCAAGCATATCTTTGACAGCACAGTTAAATGAACTGTTAATTTACCTGCAAAAGCAAATTGTCAAAACACACTGTGTGTCAGAAAGGGGAAACTGTAGGTGAAAATTATCCCTTTGGTCTAAATGTTCAGAGAGCTTTCCAGTTTTCTTCTTACATTGTTTACAGTGGGTGTGAAGGAAAAAACAAAACAAAACAATTAATTTAAGGTATTGACTACACAAAACACAATGAAGGAGGGCTGTAACTTTATAGTAGTCAGTGAGATTGTCAGGCACTCATCAACCACAGTGCTTAGAAGAATAACGGCTTCTAACTCTATTGTGTTTTAAATGGGAAATACTTTTGAGTGGATTCATATATCTGAATACATAGCTTTTTTTTAATCCTCAGGCAATTACAGAAAGAACCTCTAGGGATGCTTTGAAAAATTTTCATTTAGCTTTTCAATTCTAGAAGTCCCTTTACAGTCTTAAGAGCTATATTTTCTATGGCAAAGTGCAATAAAACTAGTATTTTTTTACAGTTATTATTTCTGTTTTCAAAATTGTCTTAAATTCCAAATACACTCTTCCAGCACTGGGATATTGCCTCCTCCTATTAACCTCTATATTCTCCACGTTAAAGTTTTGTGTATTTTGAGTTGGTGCAGAGTTGCTTTCATTTTAATCCCTGTAGCCCAGTTTATACCACAAAGAGCTGATGCTTCTTTCTGTTTGATATATCCTCTGATTGATGTGTCATTCTCAGATAGCTGAAATGGCCCTGTAGCTGTAATCTCTTAATCTTATATTTTACTGGAGGACATTCTGTAACAGCGGCTGGGTCATGTTCTAAATCACATCAGGAAACAATTTATGATTTTATCTTTTGTTTTGAAAAAAACTTAATCCTGGATGGTAGGCAGCAATTAAATATTTGAGACAAAACTCCGGAAGACTGTGGACTAAGCGTGTGTGTTGGAGGTAAGGAGGATGTGGCTTAAATGTTCATACCAAAAGGACTTGCCTTTCCAAATTTAAGAGATTTTGAGAAGTTCTGTTTTGCTTTTTAATATTTATAAAAATCTAATTTTAACTTGTTCCGGGAAATTAATTCTTGCAGAAGTGGGCAGTGAGTCTGCCAGGAGATTCCTAGTTGTTGTAACATCTTCTGTTACAGTTACTACTGAATTATAGTCCACTTAAAAAAAAAACCACAAACAAAAAAAAAACCCAAGCTGGCAGGTCTGATTCAACTTAAGTCTGTATGGTTCAAAGGTTATACTTAATGCATAACTCACACAAATGGTATCATTTTAATGATAGGCTGGAGTAATATTTTACTGATTCAAATTACCTGTTAGCATAACATGCTTATGCAGCCTTTTACTGCATTTCAGTAATAACACTTCAGCATGTGCTAATAAGAGTTACAACAAAACAGTACGCGCTGGCTTCAGGAGGTTAGATTCATGCTTTTGTTTCTTTCACAGTATTCAGTCAGGTTATTTTCTCATTGAAGTGTAGAATACTACTACATTCTTGTTTAAGCATAGAGAGGCTACAACGAGGTCTGAGAATTTTAAGCGCTGTAACATAATATGTAACACACTCGGTAGAGAAATCGAGTACTTGAAATTGCATTTCAGGCTGTCTAAAATGGTTGTCTTACTGCATAGACTCATTCAGTCAACAGCAATTACATTCAGAATGCTATTGCTACGGTTAAAAGCTATCAGCATTATTAAATGCATGCATTTTCTTCATGTCGAAATAGGTCCAAGTGATACAAATGGGTAAAAGGAGATAATTTGTGCTGCTAGAAGTACAGTGACAGCATTATGCTTCGGAATAGTATGGTACCCCAGAAACTAAGCACCTGAAGAATTTGGTATTACGTAGTGTGTTGTATTTTTACAGGTGCCTCTGATTAACGAACTTGAATCTGCAATGCACCAGCTGTACAAACAGCGAGCTTCCCGCCTTGTCCAAAGACGACAAGATGATATTAAAGATGAATCTTCGGAGTTTTCAAGCCATTCAAGTCAGTCCATCTTGAAGGTTTTTATTATTCATTAAACAACCTTGTTTACTTAGTATGGCTTAATTTAAATGTAAATGTTTGAAGTATGACTGTCTTTAAGTTTATTCCTACTCTTGAGATAGGTAGAGGCAAGTTTATATAAAAGTTCTCTAGTTCGTTTGGTTTTAAACTCATAGCCACTCTAACTCTGACTTCATCTCTCTCTTCTGTTGTGCTTAACTATGTTTTCTCTTCCCTAGCACTGAAAATGTGTGTATGGTGGCAGTGGTAGTAGAGATAGCATGTGAATCCAAATTTTCCTCTTTTGTCAGGACTTTTTTTTTTTTTTCCCACCTCCTGGAATCCTATAACACCTACAGTCAACTCTGTACAAAGCCATGAAGCACTGGGCTAGAGTTGACTTCTATCAGATTCTCTATTTCTTACCTCTGGTAGAGGTAAGGAACTGGAAGACTGGTGCCATTTTTTTAAATTAGACTAATATAGAGTGACTCTATGTGAAATACGGCTTAAAATTAGTTAAAATATATGCTTACTGTGAATGTGTGGATGGGGGATTCTCACTGAGGAATTTTCTTGTGGTGATTGCTCTTCAGTGTGTAAAACTCTACAAAAGTATAAATGTTAACCTGAATGGAGATCCATGTTCCTTGGTGGAGGTTTTATTCAGCATTTTAAGTGATGGGAGAAATATATTATTAGTAGTCATCTTTCTGCTTTGGAGAGCTTCTCATTTCTAAAAATGGCTTTCTTGTCTGTCCTATTGCTAACCTAAAATCCTATTATAAAAGCCATTTCCTATTCTGTCACAGTATGTCCAGAGATTAATTTTTGTTAATACCATTAGAACTTACTGAGGGTGATAAAGTGTTAGGGCATCAGAGCTGATCATCCCATTACAGAGTGGTTAACATACATACTGCCTTTAGGACTTTACTTGGGTACCCATGCATCACACGTAGGCCTTGCTGTTTTACTATGAAAATGCTGTTGTGAGAACTAGAAACCTAATGTATTAGAAACATATTTCCTGAAAACACCTTAGAATTTATTATTTTGGACTGGAATTTAACAGTAAGGTGGGAATAGTAGTCAAGGCTGGGTTTCAAAGAAGGATCTTATTTAGTATCTGGGAGTCTCAAGAACTAATTTCACTGTCCAGAAGTAGTTCAGTTCTGTTCCTCAAATTATCACAGAGGTTAGGAATTGTTGCCAGCCTTTGATGTGTGTTTTGGACATAATCAGAATACTAAAGGGCTAGGAATGGATTTGAGTTTGTCTGCAAACTTTTGCCTTATTTCTGTGTAAAAACAAGTGTCTCAGCTTCAAATAACATGTTAAAAAGTTGGACAAATGATGGCTTCATATTAAGGTTTGTAGTAGTTCTAGTATAGAGTTGGAATACTGACATAGATAATCATCAATATTTTTAATGAGGGCTTTGTAAATAGCTTTATTTGAAACATGTACATTTACTACTGAAATTTGGGCAGGCTTTTATTTCAATTTTTGATGTTTATATTTGTGTGGATTTGAGCACTGGCTAATGTTCAATCCACTTCTGAAAATTTCCCTGAAAAGGATGAGCTGGAAACTCTTGGGTCTGCCTGCTAGTTGCCAATCAGCTTCACGGGTTAGCTGTGTTGTTTTCTATAATCAAGAACATCTATAATCAGGAAAATCTATAATTAATCACAGCTTGAAAAGAGGAGGCAAGGTGATTTATTTTCCTGTAGATTTTGATGTGATTTCGACTTCAGGCCATCTAAAGTATATGAACTTAGAAAACACTATTACTGGCACTCTGAAATATCATATGTTCCTGCTCTGGTCACTCTTCTCTGCCTTTCTTTTTTTGTTTTCTTTTCAAAAGATACATGGTGAATGTGTTTATGTATAGGCCACTTTTTGTCTCGTAACATTCAATTTAAGTAATTTCCATTTAAACTATTGACTTTTAGATAGTTTGGTGCGGTTGTGAGAAGGACAAGAGTGAAGAATGGTAAAAATTATTTTACCTTTCAGTGGAGATTTTTCCAAACTCCACTGCTTCCTCTTTTAGCCTCTACACTTGCAAATTCAGGCTTTTAGGTGCATATTTTTGGAAACTCTGACTTTCTGCTTACACTTAGTTAAAAGTAGGTAAAAGGCTCTTACAAAACTGCCTACAACACATTTACATAATCGTAGAACAGTATTTTACTTTTAATCAATGTAATTTTGCAGATAAAGCACTGATGGCACCAAATCTTGAATCTTTTGGACGAGACAGAGTGATCTATCAAGAACAAGTAAAGCGTCGGACTGCAGAAAGAGAGGCCAGAAGGTAAAGTACTGATGTTTCTTGTCCTTTAGAAGTCTTGTCTTGCTTGCAGAATAAAATTGTCCTCTGTCACATACTAAGATAGGCAACAGTGCTTGCTCCTTTCCTGCAAAGGGAAGAAAACACTTGATTATGTACTGGGCAGGGGTGTTCTGAAGTATCCCAGCTTCTCATGCAGGTGTACCAAACAAGGCACCATTACATGATACTGATTTAAAATCACTAAAAGAAAGCATAGTAAAGCCATTCTGTATTTATATGGTCTCTGCTGATTTCTCTTTCTGTTCGTTGAAGCAGCAACATAGTGGAATGTTTGTGGTGACATAGTGAAAGTTTTCTTCAACCTAGATTTGCTTGCATTAAAATTGTGTCAAGTTTGGGAACACCTGTTAATTGTATAGGAGGAGAAAAAAATCAGCAATAGCTGCTTTATACTGCTGATCTTTTTCAGAACTCGTCGTAGACAAGCAAGAGAGCAAACTGGGAAGATGGCAGATCACCTTGAAGGTCTTTCCAGTGATGATGAGGAAACTTCAACAGATATTACAAACTTCAACATGGAGCGAGGTTAGAAAAGCTACTGAAACTTTCTGTAATAAAACACAGAACATGTGACAGGGGAAAAATAATCCAGATGCATCCCTGCCCATATATTTCACCACATTTTGGAGGAAGCTTAGGAACTGTTCCTTGCTGGATCATCAATGTGACCAGAACAGTCTCTTTTGCCACTCTTGTATGCAGCTTGCATATAGCTAAATACTCCATCCTTAGTGAGATTCTTTTTATTTAACTCAAGCATTCTTTTGCTGGCAAGTAGTAAGTTTTTGTACCTTCAGTGGATAGTGGTTTATAATTCTTGAAATACTTGTTCATTTTACATGTGAAATTCTGAAAACCTCAGTTTTAGAAGCTTTTTATTGCTCGGTAGGAACTGTTTTCTGGAGTTCTGTGTAAGGATCTAGAAATGCAGTGAAAGAAGTTTTGTAGACTTCTGTTAAAGCCTGAAAAACTTTGCAGAAGACAGAAAACAAAGTTGAATGGAAACACTGCAGAAAGATCAGTCTTGTACTGACTGGATTTGTAATTAATCTGCAGTTTGGTGGTTTGTTCAAAGTAACCATTATTATGCATATAAAAGAGGTTGTAAGTTAAGCTAATGCCTCTGATGCTCTGGGAGAACTGCAAGAAACCTGTCATTTGGGGAAATACGGCTAGTTTGATGGAACAGTCACCTTTTACAGGAGCAGTTAAAGGGAAACAATTCCAGTTGTTACTGTGAAACAGTAGTGAAGAAAGTAGAACATCAGTGTGGTAATCCTGTTACATTCTCCTTTGGAACCTGAATAAAATTACCTTTCTCTCTGATTAAAAATAATTAAATCAGATTAGAAGAAAGGAGCAGCGAGAATCAGTTATATAGAATTGCTTATGTTGTATGTAGGAGGACGGATTAAACATCTGTGGACTCTTCAGCTAGGAGTCTTCACAGTGCAAGAGACAGGGAACATGAAATGAAATGATAGGGTAGGTTTAAAGTAAACAGGTCACTTCCCACAAGGAGTATAATAAAAATGCAAAAGTAATTGCTGTAGATGGTTATGGAGACCTAAAGTATGAACAGACTAAAAAAAGCAATTGAATGAACTGTCTAGCAGTTGGATCCTTCAGAAGTGCAAACAGTTTCCACACCTTCAGTTGCTGGCTGATTTGCCAAAATTGTGGATACAGGGAGAGCTCTTTAATAAACAAAGCAACTGTTTAAGGTTGTTAGGTGCTATAATTAACTTTGCAAAGTTAAATTATTAAAAATACAGCGTGGCTGAATTGCTTTTATAACTTGGCACTTTTATGTGTACAGAAGCCTTTTGTTAGGAGTTTGATCATTTTTTGAGTAAGCATAATATTTCTAAAGCTTTTTTTAAAAATAACTTGCAGCTTATGTTAGTACAGAATCAGCAGTGAACTATATGAAACAGGAATGCACTTTGGACCTTCTGATTTTACTTGTAGCATCTCTTCTTGATTCCAGTGTGAAAAGTGTGTTTACATGACAATCTCATGTTCCCTCTGCCCTTCCTTTACCTGCTGTGTGTATTAGTTATATTAGTTGTATACAAATTACTGCTGGAACCGAACGTTTAAAACTGTGGCTGCAGAAAAAAAAATACTGATTAAAATGAAACTAATCCCGGGAAGTAAAAAAGATTACGGGAAGATAATATATAGAGAAAAAGTTTCAGACAGTATAGAATACTGGTACTTTAAATACAAAAAAAAAAAAATTAAGGAAAGTGCTAAGGGATTGTAATGGTTGCCCAGTGCTAAAAGTCTTCTTATATTCAGTAGTTTAGCATGGTGTCTGCCAGGACCTGCTCAGTCTGAAGTGCTGATTCAGTTGACTTACCTGAGATGCTTTTGATACTTGCACTTGGATGAGCAATTTTGTAGAATAATTTGGGTTGGAAGGGACCTGGAGATCAACTGTTCCAAACAGAGCAAGGCCAGCTTTGAAGTTAGATCTGTACTATATACAGCCCAGTATATCACCAATCCAATGTCTGGTAACTGAAAATCATTGTATGAAATGTTTAAAGCAACTGTGATCAAACAGTATATCGGAGAGTGCTCATGTTTTAATTGCTTTGTATATTTGAGGCAGAAGTAGCAGAACTGTTAAAGGGTGGTGGGTTTTGGTTTTGTTTATAGAAGTTAGCTTATGACAGTGAGCACCAAAATCTGTCTTGAAAGAGGTATTACAGGGAATTAGGTGATTAACTTACTTAACACCTTTTCTCCCCCACCAGATCGTATATTGAAAGAATCCAGCAAAGTTTTTGAAGATGTTTTGGAAAGCTTTTACTCGATTGATTGTATAAAGTCACAGTTTGAAGCTTGGCGCTCAAAGTACTTTGCTTCTTATAAGGATGCTTATATTGGCCTCTGTTTACCAAAGCTGTTTAACCCTTTAATCAGACTTCAGCTGCTTATCTGGACTCCTTTGGAGGTAAGGTCCTCTGTAAGCAACTTCTACATAAGCTTCTATATAGTGGTTTTTCCACACTTCTGCAGGGCAAAGTAAATTGCACCTCTGTGTGCTTCTCATAAATGTGTGTTCTGATAATGAAGTTTGAAATGGACACACCTCTCTGGGTGAAGCTTTTCTGAGGAGTTTCTGCAGTGTTGTCCTCTGTGTTGCCAGCAGGCTAGAGTTGAATTCATCACATGTCAATACCTTCTCAATGAGTTATGTAAACCAAAAAGCCAAACAACTTCTTAAATAATGCACTTAGGTGTTAAAATGCTGGAGAAAATTGTAGTTGCAGAGATGTTGTTTCTTCAGAAGTGGAGCTAAGAAACCTGTCTATGTTAACTTTCAACCTATGCCTCTACATTATACATCTTTCTTTCTCTCATCTATGCCTTCATACTCTGTAGCACTCTGCTTGGCAATCTCCGAGTCTTCCTCATAGTATTCATTGTCCAATTATTAGATAAGGACCATGGGAAGAGCAGGACGGCATTATCACAGCCAAGTGTCTCTGGCACGTGTTCATTGTCCACCCTGCATATGTGTACTGACATGAGTAGTGATCAGGACAAACAGTCCAAGTAGCTTTTGGTTCCCATTCTGTTTTTCCTATCAGTGAAATGAAATGTCTTGGTAAGGCATTTTTCTTGCATTCAGGTGCTTATTTTCACAGTACTAGCAGGTACTTTTTTCTGCCATTTTGGCTTTTACTGGAAAATGGGAGTGGGTGAAGGCATATTTGAATAAACAAGGGAAAATCTACAAAAGGTGTCCTCATTAAAATTGTTTTTGTATGTTCTCCCTTCCCCTATGCTATTTCTATATGAGTTCCCAGGTTGACAAGACAAGCTTAAGTTAATTGGAGGCATGGTACAGAGTTCTTAAATCTCATAGTTTCCATTACTTTGGGTTACATGTCCTGTTAGAAAACTTACAAGGCATTCATGAAGAGAGGTTTTTAATCCAGAAAGCATAATTTTAAAATGCTACACAAATTAACTGGACTTCTCACTTTTACCCTCATCTGTAGGCTTTTATTTGGCTCAGGAGTAATTAGGAGTTTAAATCTGTAGGGCAGCAACTGTGAAAAAAACAGTCTTCCTTCCATCATTTTTGCTTTCATTAGATTTGGTGATTTTGTGGTTATAGAGTGAATTGGTTCATTTGGCTGATTTATGGAAAATTGACCTTTCTCCCCATCCTCTCTGCTTTTGGTTGAGTTGTCCATATACACTAATCTAACCTGTGATGGCAGGATTAGAAGTGTCCAGGCAAAAAGGCCAAATGTTTTCTTCACTTATCAGGAATCAGGCTGGCCTGTGCTTCTGAAGGAAGTAATATGGCTGCTTCAGAAGTAAGGGAGCCAAAGCAGATGAAGTAATTTGCCCATGCTTGTGCCTGATCAAGAGACTGTGGTCTGGAGGCACTATCTCATTTTTAGTATTTTTCCAGTGCAGATGAGTACCTGACTTATATACAAAAAGGACTAGATTTTTGAGTTGTTATTGTGGTCAGTTGCTGCTTACGGTGTCTGCTTAGCACACTTTGTAGACGGTTTTAAAGTAGCTTTGCTCTGTTTTGTAAGTGTATCATACTTGCCTATATAATACTTTTTCCTTTTCTTTTAATGTGTTGACTTTGAATCTCTGTTTAGGAATCTAACCTCAATTCTTTTTTTTTTTTTATTAGGGCAAGTGTCGAGATTTTGAGACTATGTTGTGGTTTGAATCATTGCTGTTTTATGGTTGTGAAGAACAGGAGCAAGTAAAAGATGATGCTGATATTTCACTGTTGCCTACCATTGTAGAGAGAGTTGTTCTTCCTAAGTTAACAGGTATGGTCTTAAAGAGCAAATGGTGGAAAAGGGGGTGTGGAAGCTGATCCGTTTTGTGCTTTCACATTTTACTGTTTTTGTAAATTTTTGTCTGTCTTAGTTACCTGTATTTGAGTATTTGCAAAGTGGAGTAATTCTTTAATCTGTTGCAGTGATCTCTGAAAATATATGGGATCCTTTTTCTACAACACAAACATCTAGAATGGTAGCAATTGTACAGAAACTGGTAGATGGATATCCTTCAGTGGTGAATGCAGAAAACAAAAATACACAAGTAAGTTGTTTTTTCTTAAATATCTTGCATAAGTTTAGAAATTTTAAGATTTATTTAGTACATTGTCTTGGAGAACACAGCATGCTTAGTGAAAAGCAAGAAAGAGAGTGTTGCAGTTTTTTGGTACTCTGCAGTTATGGACAGTCAAGTACAGTGATAAATTTG
Source organism: Apus apus (assembly GCF_020740795.1). Lineage (NCBI taxonomy): Eukaryota > Metazoa > Chordata > Aves > Apodiformes > Apodidae > Apus > Apus apus. The sequence goes on along the minus strand of NC_067282.1, from coordinate 94,669,708 downwards.
GAGGACAAACTTGATGAAGTCTCCCAAAAACAGATGGTAGTGATAAATAAGATACCAAATATACTAAGACTTTTTTGTCTGCAGTTTTGCTTTAAAGGTCAGATACAGATAGTCCAGACTTTTCTTTTTTGGATATTTGTATCCTTTTAAAATGTATCACCTTGAAATACAATTTTTTTACTTGTCTTCTATGAATGCAAGAACTGATATTATGAGTTCAGGTGCTGGAGCTAATGCAATGTATGGATTGCATGTGTATGGGGAAGTTAGCAGAAGAGTAAAAATGGCAAAAGCCCTAACTTCAGAGAAGCTAATTGTGTAGCCAGGTTTAACCATGAAGTAATTTCATTGCCTTCAGTTTTTACTGAAAGCATTGCATTTCTACTCTGTTAATTATTATAGACTTTTCCAAGACTTGAATTGCATGTGGGCTTAAGTATGTATGCCTTTTTACTGTTAAGTCACAAATATCTTGTTGCTTTTAAAAAGTTTGAGTGGTTAACTACTAAGCAGTGTTTTGAACTCTTAAAAAAAAATAAATAAAATTATCTGTTTCAGATGCTTTTAAAGGCATTGTTGCTAAGAATGAGGAGAACACTAGATGATGATGTATTCATGCCCTTGTATCCAAAAAAGTAAGTTTGCTTTCAACTATGGTGTTAGACATTTATTAGCAAGTTGGTGTCTTTTATCTGTAGTTACCAGGGGTTTTTTCCCAGTGAGGTTTGCTGACTGGATACACAATCTTACATTATCATGCTGTGAGGATTTAGCAAAGACAAGCAGGATGGAAGGGAATATTTATAGAAATGAAACTGTTTGTGGGAAGGAGGAAGCCAACAAACTCCAGACAGAGGTGGTCTTGGTTGCTTATTAAAGAAATCTCTTACTTTCCAGCATCTTAGAAAACAAGAACTCTGGTCCATATTTGTTTTTCCAACGTCAGTTTTGGTCCTCTGTTAAGGTAAGTCAGTAAATACATCCAGTAAATCTTTGGTCTAGACAGTGTAGCAATAAAATCCTCTGCCAGTCAGTGGAAAATGGTAGATGGGAATTGCTTTGAAAGAATTCTAAATTAGGATTCTTAGCAATCGACAACGCACTGTGCCCTCTTCAAAATATGAAAGCATCTTTGTTTTAACTTGTATTTTGTGAGTTTACTTAGCATACTCAACTCACTTTTTTTGTCATTTTGCTTGTCAGAATAAAATGTGCTGCTTTTATTTCACTGATGTGGGAATGAGAGCTTGGTTTTGTTTTACTTTTTTTCAAATACATATACATATATAGTGTGAGAATCTTCATAAAAATAACTGGGCCACTACCAGAAAGCTCACTCCTTTTTGTGAAGTGTAAGAGCATTCATAATATTAATTTATTAAAAAGATAAAGAGTGTGAAATAAGTCTCTGTGTGTAGAATGTGCAATATAGAGTTTGCAGAGATCTGTAAGAAGCTATGACTGTTGTAGTTTATTTCCAGTAAAAGGCTGTGAAGTTAATTAACTCCTAAAAATCAGAAAAGTGAAGTATGAGACTCATGTTTATTGAATTACTGATCTCTGTGATTATGCAAAAAGAACTCTTATCTGGAATTTTCTATTTATATTGCAACAGTGAGGGATACTGTATTCTGAATAGGTTTCCAATGCACTGCATTCTTTCATATTGAAGTAAAAGTCAACTTAAATGCTAGAGCAAAAAATTCACAAAGCTCATTTATTAAAATGCTGTTGTTAAAAGTGAAGCAGATAGCTAATTTAGCACCTGTGTCCCTTTTTAAGAGTGAAGCTGCCTGTGTCTGGCAGTATCTATTGGAGCCTGGGCAGTTCAGAAGCATGCACACTGTTACCACTGTTTTATTTTAGGAAGGCATTAAAAATACATCTCTCTTGCGCTAGCAAGGCAGTTATAGCATCACAGACCAGCAGGAATAGAAGCTGGGAAGCAAGCACTAAATTGCTGTTTCCTGATGATCTGCCTCAACAGTGAACTGCTGGCTGCCTTCCCTTGTACAATTCTCCACGGGCCATAACACCAGTGGGGAATAACAGCTGCACAGTTGGCTTGGCCAGCATTCCCCTGTGACACTTCCTGTGTCTGTTGTGTCACCAGGCCTTGGAAATAAGGATTTGCTGACAGCATAGCTGGAGATCTCATTGGCAAGGGCGCTGTGAATTTGCCCCCGTATGGCATATGCTGGGCCTCACTTGGCTTGATATTGGCATCAGACTTTGAGAACAAGACTGCTTAAAACTTTAATTCTTCTTTTATGATTTCTTGTTCAAAACATGAGCAAAGTTGAGGTGGTGGTGGTTGTGTGAGAATTCGTAACACTAGGCTGGTACTTCTTGGATTCTGAATAGTTTTGAAGCTAATAGAAGGCATATTTCCACTGCTTACCTTGGCCATGCTGTGTTGAATTGGAAGAGGCCCTAGAGTGTTTGATCAACTTCCTGGTTTCAGTACATTTTAAAATACTAATTTTCCCTGTGTTGTATTTTCAGTTATTAGGAAACTTTCTCCAGTGGTATGGAATCCTTTCAAACAAAACTCTCCAGGAACTATCAATAGATGGTCTTCTAAATAGATATATTCTTATGGCTTTTCAAAACTCTGAGTATGGAGAGGACAGCATTAAGAAAGCTCAAAGTGTAAGTAAAGTCAAACATTAGTTGAAGTGACTTGTATTTCATAAATTCCAACTGCAGGAAAAGTGTAGTTGAAACTTGAGTTTACCTATGAAATCTTGGCTTTGATATTTCAATGTTGTAATGTCAGTGAAAATATATTTATTTTTTATATCTGAACTGAAGAGAGAACCTTCTCCAGCTCATATCTGTAGATACCTTAGGTAGAGTGTACGTTTCAGTCTTACACAGCTTGAATTTTTTGTTATTTTTGATAGGTTTTCCACTGTTGCTCTTAGTTGGTTCTTGTCACTGCAGTCTTACCCATCAAGCTTCACAGATCACCTCAGATAATTATTTAAATGTTGTTACATTGCTTTTAACTATCTTTTTCCTTTTATAACTAGGTAATAGCTTGCTTTCCTAAACAGTGGTTCGCTAACCTAAAAGGAGACAAAACTATTTCTCAGCTAGAAAACTTCTGTAGATACCTTGTTCATCTGGCTGATACAATTTATAGAAACAGCATTGGTTGCTCAGATGTGGAGAAAAGAAATGCAAGGTAACGAGTCACTGCGGTTGCAATTCTTGTGCTTTCTGTTATTTTGTTGTTGCATGCAAAGATGGGTCAATACCTCCTACTGTTCCTTGTCCTTTGAAACGTTTTGCAATTCAGACTTTAAAAATATTATGGGATGGCAGATAGGGAGATTTTTGAGGTGTCTGAAAAAAGCAACTGATTTATAATTAATACTCATACGTGGTTGTTCTATTTCTGTATTAACTTCTGCTTCCTCTGTTTCAGGGAGCACATAAAGCAGATCATAAAGCTTCTGGCAAGTGTCCGAGCACTGGATCATGCTGTGGCAGTGGCAAATGATCACAATGTAAAAGAGTTAAAGATTTTAATAGAAGGAAAGTAGACTTTTCCAACAACACATGTTGAGCTTTACAACCATTCCTGATGTGTAATTTATGTACATATGTAAAGTTTCTTAAACTGTAAAGTATTGATCTTTGTTTTAATACAAAGTGCATTCTTATATACAGCATCCTTAATAAAAAATTGACTTCTTTAAAAACAAAAATGGAATCCCAAGATTGTCATCTTTCCAGAAATAAGATTTTCCTTAAAGTTTCTCAAAATCTTGTTTACAAAACACTTTATACCCCAGATTAGCAGTCATCTACTCCTGTTAATTGTTCCATAGTTAACTGGAATGTGTATAATATATTATATGTAATACAATATATGCATATATTTATACCACCATGTTGCTTTCACACTGGATATAGAGATCTCATACTGTTGAAATAAGATTTTCATTTCCTAAAAAATACTTATTTTGACAATAAAATGATCATATTATTGGTCTAAAGGGCTGGGAAAACATTCAAATATGTGAAAATCATTTGAGCTAGAGACACCTTCAAATGGAATCTGACCTTTAAAATCTAGCTTTGCTGCACTCTAATGGGAATAGCTCAAAAATTATTTACATTCAGAAAATGGAACTCTTAAGACTGTTCTTAGAAACAAAACAGAAAGGAAAATCCAAATCAGTGATTATTTTTTTCTAATACAGGCATAGCATGAGAACTTGTGCTTATTGCACAAGTATATATGGCAGCACTTTCTAAGAACCAAACACCTTTCATTTTGTAGGAGTAATAGTTTACCTATGAACTCTGGACTGTTGTTCATTGTGCAGGTTGATTAAATTGACTATTTGTGGGTTTGTTTGTTTTAGGGGTTTTTTTTGTAACTTCATACATGGAACCTGTTTCTTCTGATTGGTATGACTAATGATGTCAAGCAAAATGAAGGTGAAGAAAATTTTATATCCTAGGATTTGACGTATTTCTATTCTAGTAAATATTCAAATGTTACACTTCTCACTAAACCATCTAAGAATAGTTTTGCAAAAAAAGCATTTAAATGTAAATTAAAAAAACCACACTTTTAAAATCTGTTGATTTACATCTGAACACTAGTGACTTGATCTTGGGGTCCAAGGTGTAGAGTGGGAAGAGCTGTAATAGCCTTGGATTAAGAGCTATTTCCAGGTGTGCCCTGCTTTTTTGGGGAACTGTAGCAATAAATTGGCATACTGAATAAAAATAAATCATTGTATTTTATGCTCATGTCATGTGGTATAAATGAGTATTAAAAATGTACAATTTGTAACATGCAAACTTCATTTAGACACTGAACTTTTTCTGAACCATTGGGGTTGATGGAGTACATTCAGAAATATCTGCTTTTAAAAATTGTTTCAATAAACTTGTCTGTCAAGGAGCTGTTTCACTGCCACTTGGTAAACTTTATTCCTATAGGAAGGTGGTAAAGGAAATGAAACATGTGCTGGCTGACTGTAGGATAAACACTGGATTTCATATACCTACATGAGGAGTAGTTAAGATATTTCAAGGACATTGTTGTGCTTGTAGTTAAATTATTTAATAGTGACAGGTGTGACTTTTTCTGTGCTTAAATTTTTACCAGTGTTAGTATTTCTTATACTGAAGAGGATTGCAATAATCCATGCTACCAACATTTGTGAAAGAGTGTTTATCCTTAAGTGACTTAATCATCAGAGAGATTTTAAGTTGTAGAATATTTGATTGGGGGAAGAAAAAAAGAGAAGGTAATCAAAAACATGCAAAAGGAGATTTTTTTTTTTTTTTTAATGAGGGAGGGACAATATTGTATATTAAAGAATGCCTGCTTTCTAGGCACAGTTGAGACAGCTTTTGCATAGTCTGGTTTGGTTACTCTTTCTAGTGTAGCAACAGCAGTATAAAGCTCAGTGAAGGCTGACTTCCTGGCTTTGGGATGAAATCTTTAATGCAGGCTTTTATGGTACAGCAAAACTGCTGCCAGTACTCAGAATACCTGCTGCCCTTACATCTGTGGTTATATGTATTGGGGTGTGTGTGAGGGGGGTATATTCTGTGGGCAGAATAAAATGTGCTAAAGCAGTTCTAAGATGTGTGCTGCTAAGTCAGGTTAGTTGTCCAGCTGGATAGTTAGTGCTGCTGTTTGTAAATACATGTAAACAGCTACAATTACTGCGGGAGTGAAAATGTACTGTATTTCTATTTGGTTATTTAAAACAATCATATTCCTTCAACTGAAATTGCTGAAACAGTTGCACAGATTTTAGAAGCCTGTCCTCTCTGAATATATTAACATAAGTGCACACTGTGTAGTGTCAGATTTGTTCAGAATCACTCAGTAACAACCTCAGATGCCAAAGCTTTTAACGGGTTTTTCTACATCCAAAATGTTGGCTGCCTTCTAATATTGAAGCCAGAATGTGGCAGATTCAAAGATTTCTACACTGGAAAATAAAGTATTTGGTGTCAGAGGTTGAATTTTCAGTTATGTAATTGTTTGAACACTGGGTGTGATAAAGCTAGAGTGTGCAGGAAAAGGGTTGGAGTCAGCTATTCCCTTTTGGAGCCAGGTGCCTCTGCTGGAAAAGGTGGCCCATTCACAAAAAGTGGTCTACAGTAATTCATCTGAAAGCCATTTTCAGCCTCACTCTGCTGTCCACTCAGTCTGCTGATGGTGGTGTGCTGGGCTAATAAAACAACAATTTGTTTTAGAAATCCGTGTTTATTCACCCTCTCTACTGCCTCTCTGAGAAGAATACATGGAATGAGTCATTCACTTTCCTGGCTGTACTTGAGGGAGGAGTAAAGCTGTAGGTTCCAGTCACCAGCTCTGATCTCAAACTTTGGTTTTCTTCTAATAGTGTGTATGCATATATATGTAACTACAAAATTTAAGTGCAGGTTTGTAACTGCAGTTTTAGTGCTCCAGATTAGTGGAGCAGGAAAGCTTGAGACATTTATTAATAAAATGCAGGCATTTTGCTTCAGTTTGGATTGTGACTAGGACTGTAAGGGAAGGAATGGAGATACTGTCTTCCTTGAAATATTTTTTCAAGATAGCCTGCAGTCATTTTCCTAAGTGCTGCAGAAGACCAGCTATTCATGACACTTAGCCTGTCCTCCCTCTGCCACAGTGACTCCATGTGGCTCTGGTGTCTAAGCTCTTGGACACTCCAGGAGTTTTCTCCTTCTTGTCCCCATACAATGTCACATGTGGAGAACAATAACATGAAGACAGTTGCAGCAAAGTATACTTACAGGTGATAAATAATTTAACTTCTTGTTTGGGGCAATGTGGGGTCTTTCCTGTATATAAATGGTTAGAATTGTATAGGCACCTAAAGACTTCATGTACAAAATGTGACCCAATCTTATTTATGAACAAAATAACCACTTTTACATCTACCACTTCATCTGTATCTCTTCCATTGCTGCAAGTTGAATGTTAGTAGCAAAGTGGTTGTACTTTATGTAACAATCTTAAACAATGTTGCAGAACTGATCCATGGTTGCAGTGCAGTCCCAGGACAGCTGCTTTAACGTGCCTCACTGTTCATTATCAAAGTTGAACAGTAATTGTAACATGTTAAGAGGCTGATATCCTAGATCATAATGAAGTCGTGTGTGCAAAGGTACTGACACATTAAGTGACGTGGCAATCTTCTTTCTGCTCAGAACTCTAGAGAGACTTGGCAAAGTTCCTCTTCAGTAGTTGGCGTTGTTTAGGAAACACGAAGATGTAGCACATGTAAGAAAATACTGCATGCAAAATGGTCAATCACTGACATTTTTATAAACAGGGTAATGTATTACAGAGTATAGTTATTTATTTATTATAATTATTTAATTATAGTTACATATGACTACAGTTATTACAGAACAACTTTTACCCTAAAGGTCCCCAATAATAAATGGAAAACCTTGTCCTTTACTATAAAGGGGAAAAAAAAATGAAATCTGTAGTGTGAAATGGAGAAGTTTGAGGGAAAATTGTGCAGATATAGGCAGTCACATGATTCCCCCTTCTCCTCGTTTCAGATACATTGCATTTTCTGCCCAAGTTTGCTAACTGGTTGTTCTGCTTTCAGTTCTCCCTAAATTACTCTACACACCAAAAATACTCCCAACACATTTGTTTGTTTGTTTGTTAGAGAGAACCCTAAATACAGTTTTGATGTAGTACACATCTTTGGCAGAATGACTTGGTGAGGTTTCTTAAGCAGGCTGAACTGTCCTCTTCTGCATGGTGGTGCTTAAAAGCAGTATCCCTGCCATCTTAGGTTTATTAGTTCCCCAATGGAAATACATGTCCTGCAATCAGTGCTCTAAGAGGAAATAACAATATTGACCTGTGATCTGACCATTAGACTTTTCCTGTGAAGCCACAAGCAAACGGTTCCTGCAAGAGTTCACAGTGGTGTGTACAAAAAAGAGAACTCCTCTGAGGAGACTTCAGAAATGGTTGTTGCAAGGAGGGAGGATTGTTGTGGTTTTTCTAAGAAACTCACAAACAACCAACAGGATGGATCAGAGTTGAGTGGTTTTGCCCTGTGTGTGGTACTCCAAACATAAAGCTTTGGTAGCCTTACAAGCATTGGTTGAATCAGTCTGTCTGCACCATGAAATAATGTAAGACTATTTGTTCAAGAGTACTTTGTTTCTGTATATAACTAGAACTCTTGCCCTAAATATGCAGAAATAAATGAATGGGGATAAATTAGTTGCATGGAGACAAACTTAGTAGTAAAAGGGCCTGCAATAGAAGGCTCTACTCTAACCAATGACTGAAGTTTCTAGTTTTGTTCAAAGATGTGAACTGTCTGTCCTACTGGCTCCACTTATATTCCTTCTGTGCTTTATGAGGCTAGTTAAACATTTTCATAGAGAAGAGAAGGGACCTGGAGAAAAGTATGGATCTATCTTCAAGATTTGGTGTAGTATTTTTCTTACATGCTTAAGCCCAAATTTTCATGGCCTAGATTTGATACAAGTTCTTGAGTACTGGCTGTTTACCATCTGAAGACACTTGTGATACCTAGCTAACAGAAAACATTAAGTGGGATGTAGGTTATGTGACTATGGGTATCACACAACCTGGAGACATGTGGCTTAAAATCATTGCATTGCACTTAAATCATATATTGCCTTTTAACCCAAAACCTCCAGTCAGGATAAGACATTCATTGAACTAAAGATACTAACATTATCATGTACACACACGATTACTACCTCCAAGAGCTAGCAGTTCAGAGAACCTGCATCTGCAAACAGGTGGTGGGCAGAGCAAGCTCAGCTTTAAGGATTGAATGAGCAATAGGAGTTTGCAGGACTAGGAACTAGATGCTAATTAAATGTAATTTCAGAACTTACATTTATTTGGTGTTGATGTGCCAGTTTAGCTCTGTACAACACCACAAGTGGCTCTGAGAAAATGGGGGTTTGAACACTTAGTGGAATGGGTAAAATAGGAGTGCCCATGCAAGACCCTGGAAGCGCTGGGCTGCTGCTGCTGCCAAGGAGAGAGGTGGGGTATGTGAAGTTCCTGTTTCTGCTGAGGCTCACCCTCTCCCCATTTTTTGCCATTGCTGGGTTTTGCAGTCCTCCTCCCAATTATGCAACAGTAACTGCAGGCCCAGAAACCTTCCTCTTCCCCTTTCAGGCATCCTAATTCTGTCTTAATTTGTCTTCCCTGTGGCAGACACAGCATGGCCCTGGGCTTCCTCACCTTTCTGAGACCAAAAGTGAATGTTGCCTCTGTTGCTGAGGGGCCTTGAGCCAGCTCTGCTTTCAGACAGCAAAAAGTTTTAAATAGGCTCTGCTCTGAAGCCCAGTGAAGTCATGGTGGGTTGACCTTGGACTGTAGCTGGACGCCCACCCATACGCTCTCTCACACCTCTCCTCACCAGGACAGGATGAGAAATTAGGATGGAAAAGCTCATGGGTCACAATAAAGATGAGATCACTTAATTACTGCCATGGAAAACAGCTGTAACCTGGGGAGTTTGAAAGCCATGTAGTGCTGAGGGACATGGTTTAGCACTGGGCTCAGTACCGAGTTGAATTCACTGTTGAAGTCGATAATCTTACATGTCTTTTCCAACCCAAATGATTCTGTGATTCTATGATTAATGTATTGCCAATTAAAATAGATTTGGTTAACAAGAAACAAAGACAATCAACAGAACACCTCTTCCTGCCCCTTGTCTCTTTATCTCAGACTCAACTTCACTTCTTAATTCCTGACTTCTCTGCCTCCTCCCACTCCCTGAGCTCCAGGCACACAGGTATGTCTCAGCATTTCCATGTATTTAAGGTTGGTGAGATTCTGAAATTCAGTTTCCCAAACCTTTTATTACACAAAATTGAAGAACAAATTTAACTTTTTTTGTAATATGCTTTGCGGTATTATGCAGTACATTACATTGGCAATTAGTTAGAATCAAATGTTCGTTCTCATTCTCCATTAACATAAACTATAGCAGCCTTCCAGTACCTGAAGGAGGCTACGGCGTTAAACTGGAAGAGGGTAGATTTAGGTTAGACGTGAGGAAGAAATTCTGTAGTGTGAGGGCGGTGAGACACTGGCACAGGTTGCCCAGGGAAGCTGTGGCTGCCCCCTCCCTGAAGTGTTCAAGGCCAGGTTGGATGGGGCTTTGAGCAACCTGGTCTAGCGGGAGGTGTCCCTGCCCAGGCAGGGGGGTGAGAAGTAGATGATCTTTAAGGTCTTTTCCAACCCAAACAATTCTATGATTTTCTGAAGTTGGAAATATCTTTATCAAAGCTCCCATGGAACAGCAATACGTTTTTTTGCATTCTCAGCTGATGTAAACTGATAGTGGTGGATATAAAACTGGACATGAGCTGGCTGTGTGTGCTTGCAGGCCAGAGTTTTATCCGGGGCTGTGTAACAATAAACATGACCGGCAGGTGGAGGGAAGCGATTCTCTCCCTCTGTTCCACTCGGTGAGACCTCACCTGGAGTACAGCTTCGAGCTCTGGGGCCCCGAGCATGATACAGACATGTACCTGCTAGAGAGGGTCCAGAGGAGAGCCACAGAAATGGGGGCTTCCCATTTGGGAAGGCTGGAACACTCTCCTCTGAGGAAAGACAGAGAGGGCTGTGGTTGTTCAGCCTGGAGAATGCTCCAGGGAGACCTTAAAGTGGCCTTCTAGTACTTAAAGGGAGCTTATAAGAAAGATGCAGAGACTTTTTACCAAGGCCCTAGTGATGGGACAAGGCACAACGGTTTTAAACTGAAAGAAGGTAGGTATAGATATAAGGAAGAAATTACTTACTGTGAGACAGGTGAGACCTTTAAACTGCTGTTCCTGTTTGTGGTCTTTATGCATAGATAGAAACAGGACACACTTGCTTTGCTTTCACAGCAGCCACATTGTCATTCTTTTATTTTTTTACATTCTCAATAGTAAAATAGCTCCATGAGTTTCTTTCTGATGCTATGTAAAGATAGTGAACTATCACGTGTCTACTATGAGCAAGTAAGAAATAGCATAAGCTATAATAAGCTATTAGCAATTAAGCATTCTAGTAATTTCAAAACACGTGGAACTTATCTTGAAATAGTCTTTTTAAATATCATACTTTTATTTATCTCTAGAGCACTTCCACATCATGTAGCAAGTTGGCCATCTAAAAATCCACAAATCTTATTTACATTGTATTTTACATATATTTGCTCTGTGTTCTCTCCCACCCGTGTACTCCACTCAAATGGTACTTAGTCTATGGTAGGTATGCGGGATTAGCTCATATATAAACATCAAAATATTATGTATTTCTTTACAATAGACCAGAGCTATTCAGGGGGTATATATAACATACAAGTCTCCGTGTTTTGGTATGTTTATAAGAAACAAAAAAGGTCTTTCTGTTTTTAATTTTTGCCCTTTGCAATGGGAATTGATCTTGGATAGGAAGGTAGTGGGAAGAAATGCCACCATCTAAAACCAAGGATGGCCCAGCTCTTGCCTCAGGAGGTAGCTATACTTCTCGCACGTGCCCTTGGCATATTCCGCAGTTCAAACTCCAAGTCTCAGTGAAGAGAATTTCTCCAGCTCTTCACATTTTGATGTTTCCGCTTCAGCTCCCCATTCCAGCCACCACCCCCGCCCCAGCCCCAGCCCAGCCTGCCCGCCCTGCCCCCGCGGCAGCTTGCGGGGCAGCCCCGGCACAGCGCGGCTCCCGCCAGCCGCTCCTCCTCCTCCTCCTCCTCCTGCAGCCTGGGTGGAGACTGCCGAAGGAAGGCCGGGCGGTCAGTCCCCGCGGCTCCCGAGGGCTGCCAGGGAGGACACGGCCGCTCCCGCGGGCCAGCACCGCCCCGCCCGCCCCGCGCCGCTTCCGGCGGCGGCAGGCGCAGTGCGGAAGGGGCGCGGGGCCGGGCGGAAGTGGGGGCGGTCCCGCCGGCTGCCGCGGCGCGGAGCGGAGCGGAACGGAACGGGCGGCCCTGGGCGGCGGGTGGCGCGGCCGGTGAGGGAGGCGCCGGGGCCGGGCCGGGCCGGGCCGGGCCGGGCCGGGGAGGAGGGGGACGGCGGCCGGGGAAGAGGGCGGGGGCGGCACCGGCGGTGGCGGAGCCGGGGCCGCGGGGGCGCCGCTGTCGGCAGGCAAGATGGAGGTGGTGTCGGCGCTGCGGCGGGCCCGGGCGGGGCGGGAAGCGGCGAGCCCGGCCCCGGCTCCGGGGCTGCCCCTGGGCCGGGCGGTGGGAAGCCGGCGGCTGTTCGGTGGCCGCTCGTCCTGCCCGGCAGGAGAGGGGGGCTCCGGGTGGAGGCCCGGGGCCCCGCCGGTGCTGCTGGGGAGCTGGGCCCGGCGTCAAGTGCGAGTGCGCCCTGGAGGTGACGGAGACGGGGCTGGAGGGAAGGGAGAGGGCAGGAAACCCTGATCCTGGCTGTGAAGAAGCATCTCCCCCCCCCCCTCTGTTTCCTGAGCTTCAGCCCTTGCAGTTTGGCTGCTCTCGCGTTTGTTTATAGTTTGTTATTTTGGGGATTTTTGTTGTTGTCGTTGCTGTTGTTTTAAAAGATCTGACCTCTGTGTCTCGTAGGCAGTTCCACTCGCACAACAAATACTGCGAGGTTTCAGTCGTCAGCCGCTGCAGGGGAGGGTTTAAATCCAAACAAAACCCTGCTCCCGTTTAGAGAAGAAAGACGAAAACGGTTAACGTTGGGGTTTTTTTGTGTGTCATCTCTTAAATGCATCACTTTAGTGTTTCAAATATTCTGTCCTTGTGTACAAGGTCAGAATCAGTAAAATGGATATAAAATTGAAGCCTACCCAGGCTTCAGGTCCTCTGCATTTGGCATTAGTTTATGATTAAGATAGTTGCCACTCTTAGGTGTTTGTGGTGTCTAGAGAACCTTATTTTCATTCTTTTTTATCCTAAGAAGAAATCCTGTTTATTAAGTGTTGTGAAATAAATCCTCATTGTCTTTGAGAAGCTTTTAAATCTCTATTTTGAAAGATGTTTTTCTGGGCAATTGTATTTTTGAAACATTGTTATGTTGTCTTTAGATAGTGCCAATGTTTCTTTTGGAACCTGAGATAACATAAGTCTCATGAGGTAGAAAGAGCGAGTTGTTTATTTATGTTAAAACATGTAAACTCCCTAGGAGGGGATGCAAATCAGATCTGCTTTGCAGAAGGTATGTGGGAGCAGAAGGAGGTTTCACTAACATCATCTTGTGTTGGACAGGACTGCCTCTGATACAGGCAAAATGGCTTTCAGTAAAGGATACCGTGTGTATCACAAGCTGGATCCACTTCCATTCAGCGTGATAGTGGAAACCAGAAACAGAGAAGAATGCCTCATGTTTGAATCTGGAGCTGTGGCTGTCCTCTGTAAGTTGACATGTTTTGATAACTACAGTGTAAAACGTTGGCAAACTTGACATCGTGTAAACTGTTTATGGAATATAAAGGAACAGCTATTCTGTCTTCTTGTTTGCTAGTGGAGAGGCTTCAGGTTTAAATGGGAAAAAAATTATTTTCATATCTTCATCTGCTGAAAGATAATTTTACACATTTAATTATATTTCATCATGCATGTGTGTTTTCATGTGTGCTAGGTTTTCTTCTAATAGCTTCCAGCAACATCTGCTTATTTCTTTTGTTCTGAACAACCTTCTCCTTTTGAATACATGCTAACTCATTGAAAAGCTAATTCTCTGTGTTGTATTTCATAATAAAACATTCTATATTCTTAAATGGTATACCATCTTAGTTTTTTAATCTCATTTTGTATCATTATTTTTTATTGCTTTTTTATTTTTAGCTTTATTTTGTCCCTGTATTTTTAACGTATCTTAAAATTCTGTATTAATTTTTCTTGGAATAAAATGAGTAATACTTGGAGCAAGGTGTCTTGCATTGCAAAGTTATTTTTGTGTGTTTTCAGTGATAAATGCATTAAATTCTTCCCCCCCCCTTTTTTTTTAAAGACATAGTTGAAGGAGTATGCTAAACTGAGAAATGCAGAAGAGATCTCTGAAGCCTACAGAGAGGGTTTTAAAACATAGTTTGGTTTGTATTTTTCAGAACGTGTGAGTGCCTGATTGCACAGGGTTTCTAAGCTTGTTTTTGACTCTTTTGCAGAAAGCTTTCGTACCATGAAGTAATTTTTTTTTTTCTAGTCTATAACTTTTTGGTTAATTAATTCTAATGCCTATTTGTAGTTTTCTAGCCTAACTATTCTGAGCACTCAGTCAGAAAATGGGAGATTTGATTCACTGCCTGAAGTCTGAGTGGATTCTAAACCTGACCTTTCATCAGGATGCTCTGGCTTTGAGACTGTGGAGTAGGCTGAATGGGGGAGCTGTTCTCTAACAAGACTAGAGTTAGAAAAGTGATTTCCAATTAAGAGTGGGGGACTTGAGATATGTCTTCTTTCTGCAGTATTTGCAGTTGGTTCTCCTATGAGGTAGTGTGCTCCTTGGCAGTAGCATCGTCTGCTTCTGAGGCACCTGACTGTGTGTCCTGTGTAAGGCACCTGGAAGTAAGGCTGTGGAGTTATCTGTAGAGGACAGGCTGTGTGCAACTGCTCTCTAGCATGCCGCTTAATTCACATCTTTAATGTGCTGTTAGAACAAGCTGCCATGAACTGTTAGACGCCTAGTAATGGGACATGCCAGCACAATTGACATTATAGCTGCAATTGTATGATGATCCAGCTGAAAAACAGTGAGTGCTTTGCACCTTTTTTAGAGAATTGTTTGGTATTGTTGGGTTTTTTTCTCTGATACAGTTTCTTCTTACTATGTGTTTAACTGATTTTATTAACTTTGCTAGCAGCATTTGAAAGACATTGTGTAGTGTGGATCAGCTTGGGAATAAGTGTCCAGTGATAAAGCTAGTGAACAGGTTTGGTGAAATCTGTAAAATGGGGGTGGAAATGCTTTTGAGATTTGTGGAACACTTTATTTTAGCATGTATTTGGTATTACTAAACATGCTTAAGCTACTTAAGGACCAAGGTATTAAAAGCAACTTACTCCTGATAGTTATGCTCATAAAGGACACTAAGTTAGTAGCTTTCTGTGCTGAGATACATTGTAGGCATCTGAATAAGACTTTTCTTTCTAAAAATTAAAACCATATCGAAGTTCCTGCCCTATTCTGTGCTTCTTGTTATTACCAGACAGGAAATTTGAAAACCTCTCTTCTCTTGGGTTGTGTACTTAGATATAGCATGTTATTAATCAGTGAAGGTTTGTCCGTGGTATTCTCACTGGCAGGTTACATCACAGTAAACATTCATACTTCACTAGAAGTAGTTACTCTGAGCATCATTATTTTCAGTAACCTTAATGACTAATCTTCATACTCTTTTTCTATCTGGTTAATGGCCATATTTTCCTGATGCATATTTAGCTGTGGCATTTTGCTTTAATTCCCTTTTTGCACCTAAACTCTTAAGGTACGGAAACATGATTCTTCTGGTAACAGTTGAAAGATCACAATCATACCCTTGAACTGGCAGCAGAAAAATTTCTAGAGTTCCCTAGCTCAGGACTTTTTTTTTTTTTTTAATCTCTTTTCTGCTTGCTGTTAGCTTCTTGTATCTATTCTTTTTAATGCATATTTAAAGGAGTACAATTATTAGTGCTTGGGGAAGATTTGTAAAGTATTGCTTCTCAGTCTCTCAATTCATGACACAGAAAACAGAAGATTCTAGTTTGTAGCCTTACAAAATTCTGGCTATTGGTACAAATCTAAAAGCCAAAGTTAATGAAAGACTGGCCCTTAGGGAAGATTTCCCAGATGTTTGTAAAATCTGGGTGAATAGATAGAAAAAACTGTCAGATCAAGTATGTATCAATTTAAATCCAGAACAGCATCACTATAAAATGTTAAAAGCTCATATATTTTGGTGGTGGCACTAATGCTTTTTAGATGCTACAAAAATTGAAAATACTGATCTCAAACAGGCATCATTCAAAATATTTTACTAAATACTAAAGATAAATAAGGTGTTCAGCCTAATACCCAATCACAGTTCTTACATCTATGTAGAATATATAATATAGGCAGAACCTAGTGAAAAATGTTACATTAAAAGTGAATTCATTTATTATAGCCGTAGTGAATTGCATATTCTGGGGTATCTATGTATAGAAATTTGGATCTGAAATGGGCTAAGAGAAAGGAATTGAAAGCTTACTGATCCTTTAAATGTCACGGTAAAGAAAGTACATCTGTTACTTTGCTGAGAGAAGGGTAGTGGTATTAACCTTCATCCCCTTTACATTCAGTGAAGCCCTGCAAGATGATTCAGAGGGTTTAGCTAGGCCTCTGTAGGGAATGCTATACAACTCAGACTTTGCATGATTTTTCGTTGCATGTTGGATGTGCACTGAATCTTTTATTCAAATCAACAAAATAGGGTGGAGAAAAGGAAGAGGGTCAAAGGGAAAATTCAGATGTGGTGGTTGCGTAATCATTCCGTCTTAACGTGGAAGCAACCCCAGCCACACTTCTGCTGGAAGGGTTCTAAGTACTGCTCGTAACATGGATTAGCTAACCTTACAGTGACCAAAATGTCTGAGAAATACTTTGCCTGCCCTACATATTTAAATACCTTTTTCATTAACTCCTAGTACTGGGTTAGTTCAAGGTGTTGAATTCTGAGGGGTCCTGCCAACTTGCTCCTAAGGCCATGTAAAAACACTTAGTTTTAAATGTCAGGAGCTTCACTGCTGATTTGTTTCGATTTAGTGGGAGGATGTCATAGATATATTTTTTCTTATTTGACATACAAAATAGACAGTATATTTATTCTTTGAAACAGGACTGCTTGATGAGGTATCTTATCTGTAAATATTTCATTGAGCAGGAGGGTGTTCTCTCTCCCTGTTTTTCTGGTGAGTCATAATGAAACAAGTGGGAATCTGTCTTTACTCATGTTGTCTGCAATGAGTAAAGGAGATTGTTCTGTCCTCTGGGAAAATACTGAGGCCTGAGTGGGGAAAGCAGGAGCTTTGTGCACAGCCTTCAACTTCCATCTTGTGATAAAGCTGAGAAGAGAGCAGGTGTAAAGAGGAGGAGGCACTATGCACACCATGAGATTTCTGTAGAGCTAGACAAAGTAAGAGCTGTAATAACCTGTGTGCAGCAGGCATCCTGCTATTTGTGATCATGTTTAGCAGTGCTACTCTAATCACTCAACCACATTCCATTTCTTTTTAAAAAGAAAATTCTTCCACACTACAGACTTGGGGGCAGGGAGGAAAAGCAGATATGCGACTATCTATTCACAGTAGCAGATGGGATATATTGATTTTGCAAGAGATTTTAAGTTGGTGTGGTGCTTGAGGAAGCTTGGACACCCAGAAAAGAAACATGCTGACAGATACATTTGATGAGCACCTGCTGTGTGTACTCAGTAAGGAGGATAACACTTGGTATGCTCACAGACAGGTTGTTTTTTTTACTTCAGTATTTGCTGCCACCAGTAATAAACTGCCACTGTGTGATTCTCCATCCCACTCTCTCTCCCCCAATCCTGTTTATAGAGAGTTTTGAGTGGAACCACATCTCTTTAACTAGGGAAGGAGAATATTTCAAAATAAATTGCTTCATTCTGTTGGTCATGATGGGACCCTATAAAATAAGCTTAATATAAACATTTTGTTTTATATGCACATATAAAGGTACAATAATAAGAAGAATTAAAATTCTTGAAGCAGTAATGTGTTTTCTGGAAACAGTGTCTTTACATTAAAGATGAAAGGTCAAATACAGGCCATGGTAGAAACAATTTTTGAATGTGTTTTGATGCAGTATTACATTCATCTGAAGCCAATGTGGATGGACTAGGATGCAAAGGCAGACAGCAATTTTACCTTCCTGTCTTTATTGCTGTTTTGACTAAGTGTCATCTTCCGGACTACACCTTCCCATTAAACAGGATCTTAAAACAATTAAGAAGCTGCAGGGGAGTAACAGCTGCAATGGATGCCAAGGGCAGCT
This sequence comes from Apus apus, assembly GCF_020740795.1. Classification (NCBI taxonomy): domain Eukaryota; kingdom Metazoa; phylum Chordata; class Aves; order Apodiformes; family Apodidae; genus Apus; species Apus apus. Next base: position 94,651,705 of record NC_067282.1, on the reverse strand, counting down.
GTACTGGTAGAGGCAGCTGTAACCTGTCCTCTTCGTCATCAGGTGCCTTTCCTAAGATTCTACAAGAATTCACTGTCCTTTCAAATCTACTGGGAAGATGTTCCACTCATTGCTTCCCAGGCATTTCCCACAAAATCACATGATTTAACAAAGACCATGTATGCTAGCCTAGCACACTTTGAAAAGTACAAAACGTACAGTGAGAGTCTTCCCAGGAGGTCAGTAGAGGCAGTAACCCTTGCTTGGGAGGACTGTGACCTCTTTGAACGGCATAGTGGATCTGCAAGAATTTGGTCCACAGTTCTGGAAATATTAAAAAGAAGTTACAACAGAATCTGAAGGCACCTTCTTAGGGTAGACTAGCTTTACAGCGACAGTAAAGAACTATTCTGTGTGTGTACCACAGGCCTTTTATGTGATTCTAATGAGGGATATCACTGGCTGCAAATAATTCTCTTTATGATAATATTGCTTTTTCAATTCAGTAAATTTTTGTTTCTATGGTAGCACACTTGATACTAAAATTCTTGGTTTTACCCTACTGGACATCCAGTGAGTTATAGCTCTTGCAAATTAGATGTCTGTTAAAAAGCCTAGTTTGCATTTTTCTGGAGTTACTCAGGCGTAATTAAAAACTAATTAGCATTTCTACATTTTGGATAACTTGGTAGCTTTTTTGCATGCTAGCATCAATTTAAATTGAAAATATTGTAATTTTGTGAGTTGACTTGTACAGGCAAAAATTGCAACAGTTGTCATTCATGTAAAATAGCTGTATTTCAATCAAAGCATTCTGTATTGGAAGGAAGTCTTTGTAGATTATTTGAACTATAAAGTGTTTTTTTTCTAATGGAGAGCATGTAACTGGGTCAGAAGACCCAAATCTGATGGAAAGAAAATGCTTACATACATCAGCTTTGTTACCACACTTCCATTTCTCAGGGTTTTTTCCTCCTCATCAGCGGTGTTAGTTGAAATTACACATTTTGTGAAGTAAATTTGTATAGTATTGAAAAATACTATAAATAAAGCAACCAAGGCTTTTATTTGGTAATCTGTTACAATTATTTTTTTGTTGTTCCAAACAGTGTTGTTGTGGGTTTTTTTCCTGGTGTGTAAGAATTAAATATAACTGCTAACATCTGGAGATGTCTGGGGTTTTTTTGTTACTGGAGATGTGCTAATTGGAGGTTCCTTCTCATAGTCTTAAGATGTGTTTTGATTATGGTAACATAAATGTCTTTGTGAAGTGAGTAATGGTACTTCATAATTTGAGCTAGAAAATAAATTGGGGGAAAGAAATGGTCCTATTAATTAAAAGTAAATATTATATGAATTATGGCAGATTTAAATATCAGCTGTCATCCAGTTTCCTGTGCATCTCTTCATGACAGCAAAGTATCAAAAGCAATGAAGTGATTCTTCTGTTGGTTGATTTATAAATGGAAGGGGTGACTCTACTCAGATTTTAAAGTGTTAGCTTTAATTTAAATACTGAAAGTTTAACTGTTCTCATTTGACAAGAAGCTTAAAAACCTCCATCTCAAAAAGTCAACATTTTTCAGATTTTGTCACTTTAAAAAGTGACAGTAGCATGACCTTTTTATCATCCATCATAAATGAGAAGTCTTGTTTCTGAAGGAACACTTAATTTCAAGAGTGTCTTTGTTTCCAGCTCATTGTCCTGTGTTCTAGCTGAGAATTGTAGCCACTAACTTACAATGTGTTATCATGGCACCTTTAAACCCACCAAGAACTTAACTGTAGAAAGCCTGAATGATAACTTTTAATGTGATCTTAGCTTTATAATTTTTTAAAATTACAAAACTAATTTCCAATCTGGAATTAAGCAGAATGCATGTTGAACTGAGTTATCCTGAAGACAGGGTTTTAAAATGAGGTTCCATTTGCCTAACAGTAAGAGGGCTGATGTAATCCCTTTAAAATAATTTAATCGGTCACCTGTCTTAAATGAGCCAGTGACTGATACGGTGTGATTATTACAGATGCACGCTTGTGATTTAACTTGATACAAATGAGATGTTAACACTTAAGAATACTATTACCTATTAATTTTTAATAAAGATTGACTTAAAACAATTTTATTCTTTTCCTCTTGATACCACAAATGAGGCTTGATGGCTTTCTACAAGATCGTGTTACAATATGACCTGAAAACCACTTTAAGATAGTGTTTGTGTTGGGTTTTTTTTGACTGCTAGATAGCAAGTCATCACTTCTCTTTTAGAAATTAATCAACTTGAATCTAACTAATGTAGTGGGTTAAGCAGAAGCTGATTTTAATTTCCTTTCTGATTAAAAACTGAACTGACAAAGAATTAGAAGAAAATTGCCTCACAGGGTTTTGTGTCCATCTTTATACACAGACATGTGTATGCTTGCATTGTCTGATGTTTACTGCTCCTCTACAGTATAACTTGACATCAGTTAAGTCCAGTGTTGTTAGTGAAAGCTGTTATTCCAATTTCTGTCTTTAGAAGTTGCATGCCTTAATTTGTGCTTCTTAGCAAGTGACGGCATTTTATATCTTATTCAGGTAGCCTTAGTTGTTCATTTACTTCCAGCTATTTAAAGATGAATACATAGAAAAATCAATTTCTCAAGGAGAAGTAGGTTCATTAATTTGTAGGACTTTACATTTTTCTGAGTGCATATTTATGTTAGCTACATTTTTTTCAAGGTATGGAGCTCATAAATCAAAGTCAAAAGGGCTGTCATGGCTGCAGGCCAACCTACCATTCTAGGAAGAGATTTTCTCATTCATTAGGAATGTTACAGAGGAAATGAGGAAATGCTCATGGAAATGCTCTCTCCTTCTGTCAGAATTACCTCAGCGTTCCTGTGGTTTGACTTCTAAGCTGCAGTTTCACCCAGTTGATAATTTCACTGTTCATAGAGCTTTGCCTACACAGAATAGAAGATAATACAATCATAGGATCTTAGCCATGTATTTTTGTAACTCTTTTGTATCCAGCTGTATCCAGTGATGTTGCATGCTGAAGAAAGTGAGAGAGCATAGATCTTCATGAAGGTTACAGCTTTGGTGAAGAAGGATGAGTTAAATATGATACTTGTGGGGAGAAACTGCATGGTTCCAGAACACTTACATTGTTATTCACACTGTTTGGTATGGAATGATATGAAAACATGCAGTGGCAATCAGTAGTAGATTACACTCTGCCTTGGGTGTTTGAGGCTTCGGGTTTTTGTAGCATCCATAAATGAAAGGCATTGTTGTGGCTAGCCCTGGTGCTGATGCTGGTTCAGGAAATGCTTGAAAATGTTTGGAGTCTAAATGGACTTTTGGACTAAACCAGCTATTTGCATGTTTTCATAGCATGAATGCTTTTTCATGTCAGAGCCCTAAGGACACCACCAGCCCTGACTGTCCCTGCCCAGACCCCTGATGCTTCCCTGGCCCTGCCTGCAGCCCAGGACCCCATTTCAGTCCCCCAGGGCGGTCAGTCCCTGCCCCAGTGATGCTGCTGTGAAGTGCTGGGCTACAGCTCTCCACAGCCCTGCCCAGCCTGGACATGGGCACTGCCAAGCTGATGTCTGACATCTGACAGCCTTGGCCTGTCCCTTTCTCCATCCCCATGGCCTGTCTGGCTATCCCAGGGCAGTATCTGGCTATGATTACCCTCACTAGGCCTGACCCTCACCCACATATTGACATCCTGGCCTGGCCTCAGCCCATCGTCACAGAGGCATCTGATGTCCTGGGCTGGGGTTGCCCCCAGCCTGCCCTGCCTCTTTGCGGGAGCCCCCCTGTGATTACCAGTAACCTGACTCCCAGGGAGATGTTGCTCCCCATGGTGTCCCAAAAGTTCAAATGGAGGAAAATGGAGTGTGGTGTAGCTGTGTCTCATTCCCAATTTCATCTTGGTTTTCAGAAAACTCAAGTGCCTTTCCTTAATGTTGCAGTGCTCCTGATGGTGAGAAGTCCCTTATTGTGCATTACCCTGGGAGCAGCCTGAGCACTGTTACAGTCAACTATCCAAAACATCCCTGCATGGTGTGGTAGGGAAGAGGCAGCAATGCAGTGCTGTGGGTTTGCTCCCTTTTCTGCTGTAGGTGCTACTTTTTTGACTGAATTCCTTTTAGCATGTTTTTTTTTAGGAAAATAAGGTTTATGTGATAACCATAGAATCTTAGGAGTTGGAAGGGACCTTGAGAGATCATCTAGTCCAACTCCCCTGCCAAAGCAGGATCACCTAGGGCAGACCACACAGGAAAGCATCCAGGCAGGTTTTGAAAGTCTCCAGAGAAGGAGAATCGAAAACCTCTCTGTGTAGACTGTTCCAGTGCTTTGTCATCCTCACAGGAAAGAAGTTTCTCCTCATGTTGGAACGGAACTTCCTATGTTCTAGCTTATACCCATTGTTCCTTGTCTATTACTGGGCACCACAGAAAAGAGACTGGCCACTTCCTTTTGACCCCCACCCCTCTGATATGTATAGACATTAATAAGACCCCCTCTCAGCCTTCTCAAGACTAAGCAGCCCCGGTTCTCTCAGCCTGTCTTCGTAGGAGAGATGTTCAAGTCCCTTAATCATCCTTGTTTAACTCTCTGTTGGACTCTCTCCAACCATTTTTTTACCCCTCTGTATTGGCTAGTATCAGGCATCACCAAATTTCAGAATTCTTTCAGGTTTCATGAGCACTGATGGCTAGAGTTTCAAACAGGTGCCCTCAATGAAGGGGAATCTGCCTTAGAAATTTTTGTTATGAAGTTGTAACTCATAGTGGGCACGATGTGCCTTGTGGGAGGGTGGAAGGAGCGTGTTGCAGGTAAGCACTTCTGCATCCTCGCTGCCTGCTGCAGGACCTGTTAAACGTACCTTGTGCCTACACTTGGGTTCAGTGGAGGCAGTGCCTGAAACCTGGGGGTAGGCGAGGATGTGCAAGGACAGATGAAGTAAACTTTCTGAGGTGTGAGCTGTTTTTTCTGCATTTTCCTGCATTTTCCTGTGTGAATTTTGGCCTAAAAAAAAAAAAAAAAAAAGTGCTGGAAGTATGAGATAGAAATACCTGCTCACTGTGGAAAAGTGAATTTTGCTCAAAGTTCACACTGTATTAGATCTAATCTAATGGAAATTGTGGCATGAAATTATTTTGATTGGTGTTGGGTGATTCATTAATAAAATACTTGACTAGCCAAAGTAAGCTTTTCTGTTTCCTTTTTTGTTTTTGCAACCCCTGGCTGCATTATTAGCAGTGTCCTCTTTGTTGAGCTGAGTTTGCACAGTACATGTTACTTAATTTACTTAGAGCATTTATTTATTAAGGCTTAGCAAGGATAATGGGCATCCTATGCAATGGAAAAAAAGAATAAATCCATAAAAAACAGAAAAGCCTTTGTTCTGAAATGTCATTAAATGCTGGCAGGCACCTTTAAGAAAAATCCTGCAAAAAGTTTGAAACTAAACCTAATCTTTCATTAATAATTTGAAATGTGAAAGAAGAACATGGCAGTTCTGTGGTCAACAAAATTTGAACTTGGAAGAGCTGAAATTGACATGCTGAAAAAATGGCTTGAAAGAATCAGAATTTGGAGATTAGTTGTTCTTTCCAGCTGATGGTGATCTGGTTAAGAAGAACATGGTTTGGTGATGCTGATAAAATAATTGTAAACAATGTGTTTAGATTGGCTGCAAATCTAAACACTTACTACTGGTGAGGACTTTGTAAGTAATCACACTGCTAAAATTCTCATCTCTGGCATCTGGATTATAGGAATACAGTACAAATAGTGGAAGAAACTTTAAAAAAATGCACTTAATAAAACACTGAATGAGCTTAGATTTCAGGCTGAGGTTAAATAATTGTTTAATCTTTATTGGAGTTTCTGATACACTTTAATAATAGAGCTGGCAGACATTTGAACAGAAGGGATAGGCTTTTGCACAGGCAGGGCTATGCTAAGCTTAGAGAATACTCATTAGAAAGTTTGACAACAGCAATTTTAAAGAAACTATAGCTAATATGAGAGAGAGAGCACAGCAGAAAGCCAGAGCAATAGGTGTTTTGATTTATGCTTTTCTTTATATCAAGTTATCCTTTTTTAGTGTCAAAGTGAAAATTAATTAGAAGATCATTTCTGAGGAGGGAGAAGGTGCTGATCTTTGGTGATCCAGAAATCTTGATCCCTATGGATCCAGTTGCACAGGTGGAATTGTTGGGTTTTGCACTTCAAATGCAGTCTCAGTCATGAACAAAAGCTCAGGACAGGTGGGATCTGGTTCCTGCTCTGCAGCATCTGTGTAACCTGACTCTGCAGTCAAGCTTGTGGGCCTGTTTGTTCAAGTGCTGATTTAAGTTCTAAAGTGTTCACTAACATTAACTCCCACGTGAATAATGGTACATAAACTTTATTATATTATTTTAAAATATTACCATTTTTTTCCCAAAAATTGTGTATGAAAATTGTGTTTTCCTAATCTGAGACATGGCTTTTAAATGTCATTATCTTGTGGACCTACAAGAGTTTTGATTTGCCTGGAATATATCTAAAATTAGCTAAAATGCACTTGCGGTAACTTTTTTTGCTTCTCTGGAAATAATACTGCTGCATTATGGTTTTATTCCTGGGGAAAAAGGTAATTATTTTTTTTTCCTAAAAAAAGGTAGTATTTAGCACTACTCCAATTTTATTTAATTACAGGAGAGCATTCTCATGGAACTCATTTGCCTGTGTTTTCAATGCTTTTTTATGTTAGGAGATTATGATGTTTAAAATGCCAACATTCTCCTTTAATAACACTTGGAGTTCTTGCAAATAATTTTTTTGTTGCCTAATAACAGTGTGATTAGACGTTATTATAGAATTAAATACTCATTTTCTGTTATAAAATGCCATATGTTTGTACATTTTGTTTTATTTCCAGAAGTTTCATGTAAGCAGAACTTTGGTAATCTCTTGGATCTTCAGTTTAGAGTGAACTCACTCTCCCTGTCATAGTGTATGGTCTTTTGCATCATAAAATTTTATGTTTTCTTTCCACAGCTTCTGCAGAAAAAGACACAATCAAGAATACTTACTCCAAAGTAATGGATGCGTATGGGCTCTTAGGTGTATTAAGATTAAACCTTGGTAAGTAAAATAGATCCAACCTTAATTTTTCACTTGGGGAAGAAAGTTGGGCTGCTCCCATAAAACTGCACAGCACAGGATCTTTGCAACAGGAACTGAGTTCTTTTTTTCTTTGTATTTTTTTGTCTTTGTAGAGTAACTTGCAAGTTTGGAGTACTCCCAGAATTGAGGGAGTGGACAAAAATAACTTCCGATTTCACAATTCCTTCTGTTTGTAGCTTAGTTTCTCCTGCATGCATTTCCTTTTCTCCTGTAGAACTTGAGCGAGTTCATGTTGTTTTTTCTTTTTATGCTTTTTTTCAGGCAAACTGGGGTCAGATTATGTGCATTTAAGCATATAAAATACATCAACATCACTCCAAAGATTGATTCTGTTACCTGCGTCTTTTCTTCTTTTCCAGGAGACACATTGTTACATTATCTGGTTCTAGTAACAGGCTGCATGTCTGTTGGAAAGATTCAAGACTCAGAAGTTTTTCGAGTTACTTCCACTGAGTTTGTATCGTTACGAATTGACTCAGCAGATGAGGATCGAATTTCAGAAGTGCGCAAAGTTTTGAACTCGGGGAACTTTTATTTTGCGTGGTCTGCGACTGGTGTCAGTTTAGATCTTAGCCTCAACGCTCACCGCAGCATGCAGGAGCACACCACTGACAACAGGTTTTTCTGGTGAGTTGGTAATGTGTTTCATCAGGTGTTCTACAGAGTAATGCATGTCTGTACCAACTGATTTGTGGCAAGTTTTTATCCTTGCCTTTATGAGCTCTTAAAGGTACACTTTCGTCCCACAAATGTTGATGAGATGGAATAGCATTATTGTAACTCTAAGGACTTAAGTTACTAGTGGTACAATGTTTCTGTGGCCAGTTGGAGTTTCTTAACTGGAAAACACAGATTTTCACTGCTTGTGATCCTGTACTTTGATCTCAACAGTCTTTGTGATGTTGTGTTTCAGTTTTGGTGTCTCTTAATACTTCATCGAGTGTGTCAGTTTTTAAAAAATTAGTGTGGTAATGGAGCTTTAAAGAAAATGTCAATCTTTTCACCTCTCTGCATTCTGAAATGTTGGGGTTTTTATATAGAGTTTCCAAGTGTGTTTCTGACATATGAAAGGGTTTTGAAAGTTTTTTCACACAGTTTTCATGTTGCTTGCTTTGCTAAACAGAGCAGGTAGACTGCTACAGTGCACATCGCTTGGCTGCTGAACTACCTTTTTATAGAATAATTTTTAATAAAGTATAGGTTTTCACACAGAGAATTCTTGGTGAAAGGAACACTGTTGTTTCGGCAAATAAGTAGCTTAAATAATGCCAGTGATACATACTCTTGTATATACTGACATTTTATTAAAAATGGTCTTTGTCCCTGAAACTTGGAAAGGTCTTGAAGACTTGGCAGTGTGCTGTTTGAACAGATGAAAATCTACATCAAACCTCCCTCTTCCCTCCAATATATATATGACACCAAAGCAACTCCAGCATATGTGCCAGTGCTGTTCTACTCCTTGCCACTATTTTTGTCAGATAGAGGAATATGATCAGTTGGTATGTAAGACAAAAAAATGTGTATTAAGATGGAAGATAAGCTCCGGTCTTCAGAAACACATCTACCTTGATGCAGGCTTACAGGAGTTATAGGAATCTAGCTGTTTGTCTCTGCATGAGGAAGAAGACTGGGCCCTCTGTTGAGAAGTCAGTATTCCAAGGCTTGAAAAATGATGATGCCTGTTGACGCTGTCCAGATAAGCTTGCCTGATTTTGACCTCTGTCATAAAACTTCTGAAGTTACCTGGCTTCTTTTTCACCCCTTGCAGGAGGTATACGGAATGTCCCAGATTCCAAGACATGGAAATGTAAATTCTAAAAGTCAATAACAGAAATAAATTATTCTGTTTATGCACTTTAGTAAGCTTTCTTGGGCTTTTTCTATTCAAAAGTTCCAATCTCAGATTCCCCAGGGAAAGAATATTGTTTGCTTTTTCAGTCTCTTATTGTAATGCATTTGTATACTTTTCTGTAAAGTGAATGCATGTTTGATTAACGGGATTTAAATTTTCATTAGTGATTGAACCAAGGTGTTTGATAAGTCACAGGTTTTTTATTTTTATTTTTTTAATGGAAGTTTAGAATGAAAAGGCTAATATTAAAGTGAATAGCTTCAGCCTTCATACAAGTACATTATTTGCAATCATGGTAGAATTTTCTGGGTGGTGACAAAACCAGCCATCTTACTAGAGTTTACTTTTCTTTGCTATGCAGAAAACTTTACTTCCTTTTTATGCAAGGGAATGTTTCCAAAGAAGATTAAAAGCCAAGCCCCACTAGATTGAGGTAAAACAGAAAAACCTCACAACGCCCAAACTTTATTCTTACTTATTTACTAAAGTGTCCATTTGTACTACATCATAAGCAGTTGTATCCAGACTGGATCTTTCCTTTGAGTAGTAGTTGGTATTGGAGGGCAGTATATGCAGTATATAATGTACCAACACTGAGCCCTGCAATTGACATGTATTCCTGCAAGCTTGTCTGGGCAAGGGATGTGTTACCGTGCTGTATAATAGAAGTAATCAGTGTACCTTGACTACATGTTTTTTTCCAGCTTTATTTTGTGGTGTTGTGAAATTGAATGGTGCTTTGCCCATCACAAAAAGTAATCCCACAACTGGAATTCTAGCTTCCCTTTCCCATAGTCTGTAATCTTTGGCTTCTCAAAGCAAAGCTGAGTGAAGAAATATAAACAAGCTTGGAGTGTTGTTTTTTGCTGGCTGAAGAGCAGAGGCTGTAAGGGTTATTTTTTTAAGGTCATTACAATTCAAGGCTTTGTGCAAAAGTTTAAGCTGTTGTAAACTTCGTTCTTTGAAGTATATTTAAATAAGTTATATCATAAAACTATAACATGCATTTTTTTGTTTTCTTATATGTATTAGGGGGTACAAAATTAGTAGCTGGCTCAACAATTTGAGCTGCATTTTATTTTGTTCCAGTTATTTTAAAAATTGTTTTCTTTTTCCTGATAGGAACCAGTCACTGCATTTACATCTGAAGCACTATGGTGTGAACTGTGACGACTGGTTGTTACGTCTCATGTGTGGGGGAGTGGAGATAAGGACAATATATGCAGCTCACAAGCAGGCAAAGGCTTGTCTCATTTCACGACTAAGCTGTGAACGGGCTGGCACCAGATTTAATGTCCGAGGAACAAATGATGATGGTCATGTTGCTAATTTTGTTGAAACAGAGCAGGTAGGTTATGCTACAGTGCACATTACTTGGCTGATGAACTCAAGATAAACCTGTGTATGGGTAGGTTTTTGCTCTAAATCAAGAGATCACAGGTCAAGTCTGTAACCAGCAGATATTGGAATAGTTCCTTTGCTGCTAAATAAGGATTCTAAGTAGGTTATGTAATTTGATCGTCTTGGTTTTTAGCGTAGCTTAGGGTAAGAGCATGCATGGCTCTTGGTTCCAATAGCTTAAGAAGCTGTTATCCATCAGCTGAACTGTTGTAGGTGGTTGTACTACTTCCTTTCAGCCTCCTGAGCTGCAGGGGAGTGTATACTTCTTTTGGCCTGAGCTAATAGTAAAAGACCTTAGAAATAAGCAAAAATAATTTTTCGCAACTACATAGTACCTTGTAGTTCTGGAAAGATCAAAGCATTTCTGTGGTTTCTTAACACAGCTCCTCTGAAGGGTAGTTTTTAAGGTCAATGTAGTTCCATCCCATTTGTTTGCAAATCTTCACCCTTACTGTAAAGAAATGCAAGAAACAATTAAATCTTTCTTTGATGGCCTTTCTTTGCTCACTTCTCATGATAACCTAGTTAGCAAGATGTTCCTGCAACTGTATTAATGTGAGTAAGCATCTTTGGTTGACTTCCTGACACTTTGTGTAAGCCTTGGTGACTTCAGTAGATTTTTATCCAGGAAGTGCTCTGCTTGTAGGCATCCAGTTTCAGGAATTTAGTCAGAACACTGTTGTTACAGTTTCTCTGTCCGAGCTTATTGGCAGGCTAATGTCACTAGATGACTGATGCTGCACAGGTATTCTGAATAGGCTGCATTGTTATTTTCTGTGCACTGGTGTACATTAGAACTGCTCCTACAGGAAGGTCTTAGCAAGTTTTTTTAAGAAGTTACTCTTAGTACAGAAGTCATTCAGACCCAAGTAACAGCAGCTTGCTGTATTTTCTTGAATGTTGTGAACCATGATTTTGCAAGGAAGCATGAGAGGGCTAGACCTTCTTTTATGAATTGTTCAGAAAGGATAGAGAGAAAAGTCTAGGGAACAATTAATATTTTAGCTTTGTGGATTTTATTGTAGTGTATATATCATTTATTCTGTTACTTCTTAGCTAAGACTAAGAAACCTAAAACCTTACACTGTAATGCCTATTAATCCTATGCTTTTCTTAATAGGTGATATTTTTAGATGACTCTGTGTCATCATTCATACAGATTCGAGGATCCGTTCCATTATTCTGGGAACAGCCAGGCCTGCAGGTAAACAGGAGACAGATAATTCTTATTTATGTCTTTTTAGACATCTTACAGTAGAGTTTAGACTCTTCTGTATATTTACCTCTCAGGATGAGGTTATCCTTTGGAAGCAAGTTGGTGCTGTCATTTAATTAACTAAGCCTGTGCTTCTTGAGTCTCTGAATCCTGTTTTGCACAAGATTTGAATGGCCATTGCTTTCTAGATGTTTTCTCTTTAGTTATGAGTTTTTCTGTTTTAATTTAAATTACTGTATTTTAAGATATATTATCTAAGGGCACCCAAACAAACTGTTTTCTTCTGAATTGTTCTTGAAGATGTCTTTTCAAGAGTCAATACAGATAAAGAGTTACTGTAATAGAATTTCATCCCCATTTTTTTTGAAAGAAGGATTGCATCAGCAAGTACTACTACTCTGATACAGTTTTTAGAGGAAAGATTAAAATAAGTTGGTGCCTCACTGTGACTCTAGCTTCTTTAAACTGGACATCTAGACAAGCTTTTTGCAATAAGACTTGAAACATTTACATGCCCTTTACTCAAAACAAGAAGTAATTAGATGATATGACTAAGTATATTAAATTTAGAAAGTGGTTTTAGAAAAAAATAAGAGGAATTTAAGAAAAGCCTATGAAAAGAATGCACACCATAACAAGCAGAATACATTTTTGAGATTTCATTTAGAAAGTGAATTATTTTTTAGGCCATATGTGAGATCAAAAGAGGCCTTTGAAGAACAATTAGTCCTATGTGTGAAGACAAGTAATTTAATGTAATCTTCATGTCATAGGTGGGATCCCATCGTGTCAGAATGTCAAGGGGTTTTGAGGCGAATGCACCAGCTTTTGACAGGTGAAAGAATGTCTTTAATTTTTGTTAATGTACTACAAGCTTATGATAAGTGGTGCAACAGAGGGTTGGGAGATGTTGTTCCAAATGGGAGGCTTTGTCTATACAAATGTGTGGTTCAGCAAAGCAGTGAACTGCCTGGACAGCTTTTTCAGATTTCTATACTATTGCTTGTGCCTTTGAGTGCTTTGTTGAAAAGTGTGAAGAAAATTTTAAATAGTGAAATATCTTTTTAAAATTGAAAAAAAAAATTAGGTTGAATAATCTGTATTTGTCAGCTGCTGTATAAAAATAAAATTTATATTTTATTCCTGTCACGACATTTCAGCTTCACAGCTTTATGATTTTAACTAAACGTACATTGTTAAATTGGTGCTATTAGCCTAATTAAATAGCAGTCAGTGGTTGCATGCTAGTATTGAATGACATTTATTTGTTTGGACATAATAAAATGCTTGTGGCAGTTATTAGAGCACCCAGTACATTTCTGCAGTGTCTCAGTCAGTGTTGCAGGTGTTTGTGTTAATTTTCTGCATGCCAGAAGTTGAGTGTGGAATTTTTCTTCTATTAACAGGCATTTCCAAACTCTTAAAAATTTATATGGCAAGCAAATTATTGTAAATTTACTTGGGGCAAAAGAAGGGGAGCACATGCTCAGCAAAGCTTTCCAGGTAAGTATGAAAATTCCCTCACTGTGCATATCCTTATGAAAAATGAAAAAGTTATTTTTCATTTTTCAAAAGCCTTTGAAAAATGAAACAGGTATGCCATGCTCTGGAGCAACTACCACTTGTGGTTAAAGTTGTTTGTATCTTAAAAGCACTGCTTAAGATCCAAAATGTGAACTGAATCTTTAAAAACTCTGTGTACAATTAGTGTTTGACTATGTTCAGGTGGGTTACTTTACTGAAAATGTATAATAGCAACATAGATACTGTGGAGGGATTTCCAATTATCTTAATATTTCGTGCTTATTAGTGGCTTATTTTAAAAATTATTTTTGCACTATAAAATTGGTGAATAAATAAACAATACTTTGTTGTATTTAATAAATTATGTTTTTTTTAAAAATCTTTGCCTGGGAGTTCGTAGTTATATCCCTTCATATTTTTTTAAATCAGAAATTAATTTTTCAATTTAAACATCAAAGCTGCTTCATGATTAAATAAAAATGTTTGGTCAGATGTTAACCATACTTCACCATTTTACTGAATTCCCCCTACTTAGATTAAAAATAACTGTCTCATTGTAGTCCATAAATACTGACAATTTGAGAAGTTCTGTGTGAAGCCAAGAGAACATGTCAACAGCCATCTGTTATCTCCCTTTTTCCTTTTCCCTTTGTATTATAATGGTCGAATATCTTAGGCCATTCACTAGTCTCCTTTCTGTATCCAGCTATGCTGGTAGGAGGCATTAGTGCTTCCAGATGCATATTAATCCCAGTGCAGATCATAACTTTGCCAACAAAGATGGTGTGAGCACTTCAGGATTTTTCAGGGAATATTGGGGAAAGTTTTGCTTAAGCCATCCTCCACAGCAACCTAGATAATTTGTCTGGGTTTTTTTTTAGTAGTAGTTTGTGGAATATTTACTCAGACCCCATTGCTGGGAGGTATGTCTAAAATGGTGATTATTAGTGAAAGGGGTTTCGCCTAAAGTAGTTCTTTGCAAATGGAAGCATTTTAACAGGAGAAGAGGCTGTAGACTGTCTTGGTGACCCCTAGTATAGTAAGGGGAAAACTCACTTTGTGACAAGAAAAAGAAAAAACAAAAGCAAAATACCAGTTCTGAGTAATTTGCTGAACAATAGTGATAAATGGTTTCATTTTGCCTAAGAGAGCGTGTAGTAAACAGGATAGCTAATGAAACAGCTTTAAAAAAGTATTTGTAGCCTCTTATTTACCTGTATGTTCAGATATTGGTGTATTTATACTTTTTTTTCCCTCTTTTTACAATGTCAGAACCATTTGAAAGCATCTGAACATTCAGCTGATATCAAAATGGTGAACTTTGACTATCATCAAATGGTTAAAGGCGGAAAGGCAGAAAAACTACACAGTGTGCTTAAACCTCAAGTCCAGAAATTCCTAGAGTGTGGATTTTTTTATTTTGATGGAAAAGAAGTTAAAAGGTTTGTGGGTATAACTTCTGTAAATTTCTTCAAATTAAATTATGTTTCAGGGATGCTTTTCACCCCTTAGCCAGAAGAAAAGAAAAAAACGTGTTACTGCTGTGGTTGTTTTTTGTTTTATCTTTGGATGATGCTCAGCAACTGAAATATAAGTAACTTATTTTACTTGATTAAAATTTTGCCTTGTCCTGAGTATCCTCTAAAAATCTTAATAGAAAATTTCTCTGAAACATGGATGGGGCATTGACTTAGTGGGGCATGAGGCCTTTGACCTCATTATTTTGGGTGCACTCACATGTGGGATGAAAGAATGAATATTTTTCCATCTTCCTGTAATATGTTATTCCTATGTTCCTCAGTGATGGAGCATACCATTTTCTGTTTGTTGTAAATGCTGATGTTCAGTGCAGCCTTCTAAATCTGTTTGCACCTGGATCCCCCATTTGAGGGATTCAGTTCTCCACAAATATGAATGAGATGCATATTTTCTGCTCTTCTCCATACTTACCAGATCTGCTGTACTTGTACTTCTATGCCTATTTCCCCACCCCTTTTCCTAGAACAAAGGCTGTGCTTCTCACAGCAGGAAAAGCAAAGCAGGTCTAGAAATAGGCAACATTCCTGCTCTTCCCCCTTACACACCCTTCCTCCTTTTAATTAATACCAGAACAAACTGCTGAGTGAGGTTCTCTATGAAAAGGAGAATTGTTGAGCAAAGGGATTGTGCCATGTGCAGTGGGTTTCATCTTTTAGTGCAGTGGGAGAGAAGAAGAGGATTCCTGTGCCACTCTGTGCTCTAACCTGGCTGTGGGATTAAACTGCCCAGGGGTAGGTTTGAGTAGGCCTGAATAAAATTAGATTACTGGGAGAGTGTTTAGGTCCCATCTCCTCTGGAGAGTCAGGTTTTTTCTAACACAGATAGAAAGTTGCTTTGTATTTCAAATCAAATTCAGAGATAGTAACAAAAAAAAGAAATATTGAAGAAAGTTCTTCAAAACTTTCTACAATTTATGGTTAGATCTTCAAGTAAATGTGATGAAGTCTTATTGACTTAATTGGACAAAGTGTATAGTGGAAATGAGGAACATAAGGAATAATTGTCTATCTTTAGAAGAGCCACCAAAAGTTCATACTCATAGCCAGGCAAGAACAACATGGATATTGTCTCGTGATCCTTCTGAGAGCTTTATAGGGACTTCTCTCAAAGACAGAGGTGCAGCTTAGGGTGCCTCAGGGCTTCAAGCATCTGTCGAGCTAAAGGGGAGAGGCTTCTTTTTATCTGGGGAGGAAAGAGAAAGAAAAAAGGAGTTGAAATTTGCTTTAGTTTCATCACAAATTCTTCACTTCTAGTTTAGTTAAACAAATCCAAGAACTGTCCTAATATTATTTTTTCATTTTTCTTTTAACTAAGAGTTATTATGTCCCTCTGAGATTCTTGGGAAATGTGTTAGTTGGATTGTTTGAAAAGAATACTAAATCCTGCATATCACTTTATGCAAGCAAGGAGAGTTGAGACAAACGGAAGAAGAAAGACTCATGTTATTTGCAGGAAATTCATTTGTTTTCTGCAAAATTCACTGACAATACACTGTTTTAGTATTCTGGTTCAGATCTTGATGTCCCTCTCTTTGGCGATATGTGTGTTAAATGGGTTATTTCAGTTGTTTTCTCTCTCTGTCTCTCGTTGTCCTTGGCACAGATATCAAAGCGGTACTATCAGAACAAACTGCTTGGACTGTCTGGATAGAACAAACAGCGTGCAGGCTTTCTTTGGCTTAGAGGTAGGAAAAACAGTGTCCAGTTACTCAACTGTTCCTGATGCTTCTGTAGCAATTAGGCTTTAAAAGTAGCATTACCCTGGCTATGAAAGGTGAATTAATATGTTTCATAGATGGTAGTTTGATTTATAGCATGATACTTTTCTTGTTCTGGGGCATCCAGATCCTAGTAGTTACAGAAGCAGTTGTTGTGTAGTAGTTGTAATTAAACAGTAGTCATGCAGCATTATGAAAAATGTTCATTCTTTTATATAAGTCAGTTTCTTATGCCTGTTAAGGTTCAGGCTTGCAAATCTAGAAGTGTTAGAAGTATTTAGTCCTTGACAAAAACTGGTGCACTCACAGTTACTCTGTTAGATCAAGTTCTTCAGCATACAGGATTGCTGTTCTTAGCATCCACCAGTGCTGAATGTTTGCATTTTCACAGCATGTGCTGTGAATTCTTCAGGGGACAATATAATGGTTGAGGCTTTGGCCACACTCAAATTGATGAGCTGGAAATTAACGGTGGGATTTAGTCCCCCCGCCAGGTTGTACTTCAACATACTGGCTTGCTATTGAAACAGAAGTTCTAGCCTGCAGGCTTATGTAGTAGATCTTGAACACCTGATAGGAATTGATGGAGTAAAATTTTACTCCTGAAGGTAAAATATTTAGAATGTTTAAAAATTAAAAATTATGGGTGGTGTAACATAAAACTAAGTAAAGGGATTATTCTTTTGCTTTCTGAATTTTATTTAATTAAAATGCTCTTATTTTAGCATCTGTAGGAGAGAATTTCTGTAAGAACTGCAAAATCCATTGGCTCTACAACAGAAATCTCTGATTCTGGAATATTTTGTGCTTGGCTGTTGCCATTGGAGTTTTAGTCGAACAGAATACTGAACTATATGCCCTCATGCAAATACTCTGGAAACTTTTCTCTTAACATTCAACATCAGTACATACTGTAGCAAATACTAAACGGTTTGAGAGATCTAATGTCTTTTTTCTCCATTGTTCCAGTTCTGCATGTACAGTAGGGGGGTCACACCTTTTAATTACTAAAATTAAGAAAAATAATTCTTACTGATTTTTTTAGTTCACTGTGTGTTGAAAAGAGCACCAGTATGCTTTGTAATTCTCACAGCATTTTGTTGTATTTATGTATTGACTTTGTCATGGGAGACACAAATGACTACCTTAAAGTCTTTCCTGGTCCTAAAACTGTCTGGGAGTTTAGCAGTTCACTGGAGGTAGAAATGCAAACTTGAAGTAAGCAATTAGGTTATCTTAAATGAGCCTCTTGGTTTTTATTGATAATACAGTAGTTTTCTATGGCATAAAACTGAATCTTTCTACACTCTTAATGTGTACAGTACTTATATGGCAAAGTTAAATTTGCAGCTCTATTTTTTCCTTTCTTGTCCTTTTAAGAACTGGACTGAATATCATCTTTTGCTTTTTAGACCAGATGTTTCAAACTTTTCCTAGGCAAGATATAAACTATTATTTCAGCTAAAATATGAGAGGTAAAAGTATAAAAATAATTTAAAAGAAAGAAAATGGTAAATCTTTATTCTATTTAAATGAGATATTAAAATATAGATACTTCATATAACAAGTACTGAGCTCTGGGTGACCACCTAAAGTTACACTATGAAGCACCCAACTTCTGAAGTTTATTTGCTTGTGTATGTCTACTTAATTTTGTGTGCAAGTTTCATTTTGTAACTTTTGTTTATTCCTGCCCAACCTTCAGGATTTTGCTTTTATATAATTTTATGTTTCTCCTTTTAGATTCCTACTTAATGCCATTGGATGCATCGAAGTTTTAAAGATGTCTAAATCCTCTTGAAAATAGCTTCTTATTTTGTTTGAATTTTTTATATTTATTTTCAGTATTATGTTGGTAACCACAAACAGTTGAAACCTCCTTGACTTGTTTTTCGTAATTATGATTCCATGAACCAGGATTTCAAACAGGGTACAATGTCCCATTCTACATCCATGAGCATAATGCTACGTTTAAGTAATGTGTTTAGATGTAAAATAAACCATGAATATGTATCATATATGTGCAGTTTAAATGCATTTAATGTACACAGTGCATCATGGAAAATTAATTCAGGTATATTGACTATAAGGATAAAGAGTGCAGTGTGTTACACATGAAAACAGAGTGGCAGAAGCCATTGCTATTTCACTGACCACAGAGTCAGCAGCTGCTGCTGCACTTGTATTAGACTTATTTGAGAAAGAACATGAACTGCTCTAATTCTTAATTATGTAAGTAGAAAGACTGGAGAACCAAAAATAGTTTACCTGGTAATGAATGAGTTTTTAGAGGAAAATATTTACCCATTATCTATGTAATCCTTTTACTGTATTAACACCTTTAAAAGGAAATGAAATGCTGGTGCTCAAGTTAGATGTACGATGCAGCCTTTCAAACATGACATGTCGGTTTGTTCAGAATGATGCATATAAACCAAAGGGGTTTTTTTAGTGCATATTTGTTGAAAAAATATTATGTGCCTTTTAAGAAATAGACATAATTATTTTTCTTTTGCAAATGTTGTCTTCAACTGTTACAGATGCTAACAAAACAACTGGAGGTATTAGGATTAGCTGAGAAGCCTCAGTTGGTTACTCGCTTTCAGGAAGTTTTCCGGTCCATGTGGTCTGTGAATGGTGATTCTGTCAGTAAAATTTATGCTGGAACTGGAGCCCTTGAAGGAAAAGCTAAGGTAAAGAACATTTTATTAAAAACTTTAGTAGCATTCAGTATGGGTTTTAAAAACACCTGTCATTCATATAACAGCTATGAGGTTTTCTTTTTGAAATGTGCTTTTGTTGTAATCAAAAAAACCCCAACCAATCAAAAAAACCCTGGCATAACGTTGATTATATTGATGACCAGATCTTGTTTCAGTACATCCTTTCTCAGCCATGCCCATGTCTCCCAGATAACACCAATCTGTAGGAAAGTGGGCTTAGAAGTCTTATTTCTTTAGATCATAGTTCAGAAAAATATATATTCAAATACACTTTCATTTATTTGCATATTTTTATTTTTCTCTCTGTACCAGTGCCTCTTGTTATTTTAGTTTCACTCACTATATCTCTTTTATTTTAAAATGTGTTTTGCTGGATTTTTTTTTTTTTTGTGCTTTTATTGTTTATTAACAGTGTTAGAATTTAACAGGTTGCAGCTAGGTTTGTTTTGTTTGCATGTTCCTCCAGCTATTTTTTTAGCTTTGCAGTTACTGAAAAAAACTCAAATTCTGTTTCTGCCTTTTCTTCGAATGTTGTGATAACAATTCCTACTGTGTGACAGTACAATGCTCTGTTTCTCTTTGACTTGTTTTGTCTATGTTGATGCTTGAGTTGTTCGTATTTCCTAATGCTGTCTTTTATTTTTCTTCTAACAGTGTTGCTTTGTTTGTTTCTATAAATCTCTCCCTTGTCAGGTGATACCTTTCAAGACAAAAAAATGTTGAACCTCAGCAATTTTTGCCCTTTGTTCCTTAAAAAATTTCTTTTCATGCTGTTATTTTTATTCAAGAATGCATTGCTTCTCATTCGATATTATCTACTATGTATTCATAGTCAAATGTTCTGTCTTTCCATCACTTGTTCATTCAAACCCTACCAAGGTCCTTTTCTACACATGTACAAAGGCTTACAGTAAGCTGCAGAAAAAGAAAATTAGTAAAATAGACTCGTTGCTTACTCTATCCATAACTGGTGCACACAAGATTTTTTTCATTTTGGAATTGCTTGTATTTTAGTATGGGGGTTAAAGATGTTTAGTTTTATTTTCTTACCAAAATGTCAGCCAGACTGTCAGGAAAACTACAGTAAGTATTTTATGAGGTATCTGCCCTTCTCCTGACTTTCTCATTCAACCTTGTTTCTTTTCCTAAATTTAATGTATTAATGTGCCTATTAGGTTTTTTTTACTATGTAAAATGCATGTACTGTATTTACATTTCCCCTTTTAATCTGTAAAATACAGAATACATTTACTCTGTTGTCTTTGTACTAATACAGAATAGTCAATCATTGTCCCAGGCATCCCTGCCCTGGTTAACGAGTACCACATCTCATAAACCAAACACAGTGTCTCTGATAGAAGCCCATCTATTCTAAGAGGATCTTTAATACTTGCAAAGCCATAAAATACTTGCCATTCTGTTGGGGAAACTACTCAGTACCTTCTTGAACTACTCTGGTAATATTTTTTAAAATGTAGTCAAACTGTTTAAAGTTGCAATTCTATTTTAAGCTTAAATATGTTAATGTACATTTCTGTACTGAAAAACAGTCCTTTTTAAAGTTTTATAATACTTGTTACATCTAACTCCTTACCTGCTCTTTCTTTTGCTTTCTCTGGGTTCCTTTCAATTAATTGCCTGAAATGTGAATGGTGAGTGTGGTATTTTGGATCATGTCGTAAATCACACATTGTCTGACAGAAAGGTAGCAGCATCCTGTTAAAATCCTATTGCAACAGTATGCTCCCCAACACCTCATCCACATGGTGTTCCAAAAATCATGGTGCCAAATTACTACTACTTATCCTTGACTCAGTAGTAGTTTCTTTCTTGTTGTCTAATACAATTTGTAGAAAAAAAATTATGTGTTGGTTTTGTAGTTTTCTTAAGCTTTTGTCTTTTTTCCTTGTGCATTTAAGAGACCGTCACAAACAATGCAAGCTGTAAACTTTGAGTATATTTTATAATGAAACAGTACCAAGCAGCGTCCCTGATGGATTACAGTTTATATTCCATATAAATGTAATAGGATGTGTTTGCATACACCTCACAGGCAAAAGACATAAGTGCATAAAACACAATAAACCCTGTAATCCAGAAAATATCTTTGTGCCTGTGAAGTCATTGTGAGTGCTGTGTACACAGATTAACGCTGCTGGTTTTTGAATCAAGTATGAGACTGCATGACATGTTAATTACATTATCCTCTAGGTGTCTGACCCACAGAGAATATCTGTAGTAGCAGTACATCTCTTGGATATTCTTGTTTAGGTTAGGCAGCTGGATGCTGTCCTTTTGGAGCACTGTTCAATCGTGCCACTTGTGTGCCGTGTGTGCAATGACAGCATTGTGATTTGTATGTAGCTGTAGCTTAGTGTATGTGTTCCTTCTGGGATCCTGCATGAGACTTGCATGTTATTTTAAGAAGTTAAATGGTCTTAATTAGTTAAACCTATCTCTTTTTTTAACATGGGTATTTCAGAATGTGAATTCTGAAGTAATATGCTCATATGTGCATATACATACAAACTCATGTATCATGACATTTGGACTCAAGTGCTTGCTCATCTCTCACTATTTGGGGAAAAGCCCAAAATCCTGGATCATGGTCTAAACATGCCACTATATTAATTTTTTAAGACCAAGGGTGTAGGGAAAAAAAATCATTTCCCTTTTTGCAGTATTTTGATTAATTTAAATAATTTAAACTGGAATAATCTGATTGTTAGATATGCATTGAAGGTATTACTATGTTCTTTAGCATTTGGAAAAAATATAGACAAAGTACAGTAGGCTCCAAAGACTTTATTTAACACTTAAGGAAGGAAATTGCCTTAGTTTTTAAAAAATATTAATGCAGTGTACAAATATGTTACTGAATATTAGCAATGTTTTTGTGAGCAATGTCCAACATAAAATATTTTATACGTGTTCCTCCCTAACAGGCTGGAAAGCTGAAGGATGGTGCTCGTTCTGTGACCAGAACGATTCAAAATAACTTTTTTGATAGCTCCAAGCAGGAGGCCATTGATGTTTTATTATTGGGAAATACCCTAAATAGTGATTTAGCAGATAAAGCACGGGCTCTCTTAACCACCAGCAGTTTACGCGGTATGTGTCTTTCAGGATTTTAATGTCTCTTAACTATTTGGTGTAAGAAAGCTGTATGGAGTCTGTTTTCAAAGTAATATTGGAAAGTAAAAATGCTATTTGATGTTCTGTTGGCTTATTAAAAAATGGAAGTTACTTCTGCTTTACTAATCTTACCAAACTAACATGCTGCAGTAATTTCTTTACTGTTAATATTTTGTTGATGTCTGGCAGTGTAACAGGTAAATATTTGTGGAGCATATTTGTCAGAACTTTACAGTAGATGCATGTTAGATATGTTCTGTTTGATTCTTCACATCCACGTACAGCAAATGTTAATAATGACAATTGTATGCTGAATTTGCAGGGGTGGAAATCCTGATTTAATAAAACATTAGGGTTTTTTATTGCTTGCTAAATGTATTCCTTAATTTGATCTGTCGTGTCAGTGAAGAAATTCTCACCGTGGTGTTAAACAAGAAAGAAAGCATTCTTTTCTCAACTATAGGAATGCTGATATTTATCTTCATTTTGGTTTCTGAGGGGAAAAAAAAAGGAGGTTTGGTAATAGAAGAAAATTGGAGCTAACTGGAGCTATCAAAAAATTCCTGATGAATTATTTTCTGTCACAAAATGTTATCTTTCCCAGGAACGTGTGCACCACAAAAGCTTGTCAGGCTTTGTGTGAATCACCAACTCAGTGAATACATCAAAATCAGAAAATTCAATAAGAAACTCTGCTTAGGCAGAATAGTCATGCAGGGCTTGGAAGGTATAGTTAGAGGCAGCTCGTTCACATAATCAGAACAGGGAGCTGAGCCACAGCATCTTGCATCCTCACTCAGAGCTGTAGCCTACACAGTCCCCAGAACAGCAGTCATTTCCCATCCTTCTGCAGGTTTGATGGGCAGGAAAATAGTAAGTGTGGTATTTAGAGAACTCACCTGGGATAAAAAACAGAGGAGCTAATTCTTGGGCAAAGAAGTAACTGAAATTTGAGTCTTCTTTCCAAGAGTGTCCTAAATGGTGGGTTTTTTGCTGTTTTTCAGGATTAATTCCTAATTTTTCCTTTTTTTTTTTTTTTTTTTTTTTACCTTTGTCCTGATCACTTCTTAACCTAGAATGAGAACAATGTGTCAAAGCTTCAGTGCAAATCTGTGGCACAAGAAAAAAATTTCTTGCCCAATTGTAGTCTTCATCTTGTGAATGTCTATATATCTCCTACACGAAACCAATTTTCCTCTTATTTGTTACCACAGTGTTTCATGGAATTGTAACTTTTCCTGTATCTGAAACCTGCTAAACCTGCCTCACCTCGAGATTAGTTGAAAGTAGTTTTAATTTCTCTCACTTTCTCTGTGGATGCAAGCTGTCCTTTCATATTTGCACCTCCTGTCAGCTGAGAAACATGAATCTGTCTTCAGTGCATATAATACCTGCACTTTCTGCTAGGTAGTGAATTAAATAGAGAGAAACTTCATCATATATAAGCACGTTATTAATAAAGCAAGATAAGATTACTTGTTAATACTGTTGTGGAACTTTGTAGATTTTGCAGCATAAAAGATGTACTTTAACTGATGCAAAAGGTTTTGTGTACTAAATTGTATATTAAAGCATGTTCTTTCACATAGTGCTGGAAAACTTAAAAACTTATTACTTATTTAACTATTTTTTTTCTTGTTTCCTTCTTATTGCATCCATAGTTTCAGAACAATCATTACAATCAGGTATAGTATAGTAACTTTAGCTGTAAATATCTGAGCAGCTCTTGTTCTTATCTGGTTTTTTTCGTGTGTCTATTTGCATATTTGGTTATGGGCTTGCATTTTCCTAGTAGTGTTTGGATCTGGCATTCCTGTGCCTCAAAGTCCCTTCATCCAGAATAACTCTTAAATGCAAGAAAAATGAAAATATCAGGGGTGAAAAATGTTGGAGTTCTGCTTCGATGTGAGTTATAAAGAGAAACAAGCAATTTTTAAAAATTTTGTTTTTGCAAATGCTTGATTCTAGCAGTATAGGAATTTGGGGTTTTTATATCTATTTATCTATTTGGGAGGGAAGCTTCTGTATTTTACTTTTATCTAAGTGTTTTGCTTAGGATAAGAGGTAAAATTCTTCAGTACATTTTGTAGCTTTATCTTATTTGCCATTAGAAGGCTCTACCTGCTTGTTTTCTTGTAGGAGATGGACTGATTTTGTACCATTTCCCATCAAAGCTTAACATTGTAGTGGAATACTCTGAAGTAACATGCTGATATGTTTTGCGGAGCAAAAGTGAAGTCAAACCCACTGAGATAGTTCTGCAATGTGATGCAAAAAGGAAAATATTGGAGCATCTATTTATGAAAAACCCCTGATGAAGAGAATCACAGAATCTTAGGGGTTGGAAGGGACCTTGAAAGAACATCTAGTCCAACCCCTATCGCCTTAATAGGGTTCATTGTGCTACCTCCTGAAAGTAGGTTCTTTGAAACCAGAGGAGATGCTTATTTTCTGGATGAGAGGAAAAAAGTATGTTCTTAGTATTTGGGAAGATGGAGGTAGAGGAGGAGGAGGGAAAGAAACAAGGAAGCTCTTAATAATTTTTCAGACAAGTGCCCCATTTTAAGAGAACAGCAAGGTTGTGCAGGTAGTAGCCACCAGCCCTGGGTGCTGAAGATTGATGAGGGAATGATCTTTGGAAGAAAGGCTTGAGGATTCATTATTGGCTAGATTATTGTTCAAATACATCTGAAGTGTTTAACGCTGGTTTTGTTTGAGTTTTTTTGTTGTTGATGGTTTTTTGTTTTGTTTTGCCTTTTTTTTTCCCCTTGGAAAACCGCTTTAACTGTAATCTGTGTTTTTCAGCTTTTAATAGTTTCCCCTTATGTTTGTCTCAATGTTGCTTTTTCTATTAGGATATTACTCCATCTAGTTAACTCTTACTAAGTACTTAAATAATGAAATATGAGTTACAGGTAATATAAATCTGAAATTACCTGATTCAGTGGCATTTTGTCAGTGTTAAAAACTGTTTATTGGAATAAACAGTCACATTGTAATTTATGGTGTTACCATCTAGACTATATCAGCCTTGCTTATTAAGCTTCCTGATGTAACATTTCACTGTGGGTTTTATCTGGATACAAATTGCATAGATAGAAACATATTTGCAGTAGTTTGGACATTGTAGCAAAACAGTTCAGCTAAGTTCAGCTGCAGAGAATATCCCACCAAGAATTTTACATTAATATTCCCTCTGTAGAATTGATTTCCAAATGTCTGCCCGCTTAGTATGAACAGCAGTTAAAATATTTTTGCTGCAACAAACAGCAGTGTAAGTGATTGGATTTTTAATGTTGTAGAGTGAGACATAATTTTGTTGAAAAGAAAAAAAGCTGGAAATGTGTTGGAGAATAATGTGTGTGGGAGGCTCGGGAGCTCTGAAAAACAAATGGCCTACTCAGTATTTTGGAAAAAGCAAGAACATTTTACATTCTAAAATTTTTTCATTCTAATTTAGAAAGAGTCGTTTTACAATTTAGAAATCTTGATAGTTTAAAGGTATGAATTTGAGTTTTGTAATAAGCATGCTGTCTGTTCACTTCTGAAGTTAGGTCCTGTCCCGATCACATTTTTCACATTAGGTGTTCATGAGTGTCAGGAGTTAAATAAGCAATAACTCAATTTTGCAGCTTTTCTTAAAAGCTGCATTGCAACAAATATTAATTATTTGGGGTAACTAAAATTAAGGTGAAAAATTCTAAATTTGGGAAAAAAAAAAAAAAGGAACTGAAGTGGAGAGAAGTCCAAACTCTACTTTAAACTTGCTCAGAGTACTACAAAGGCTGATCTGTGCAGATCTTCAAAGCTGTTGTGATGCTGTTTTGGATTCCTCGGGTTCTGCTAATTATTGGGATGATTTGGGTATTTGTAAGTATTATGGCTACTTTCTTGGATTGGCTTCTCTTCAGTGGTCAGGTGCTTGGGTAGCTTCTGTCCTTGACCCTCAGAGGCTTTTCTGGCATTTGGTGGACTTCTTGACTTGGTTGTTTCCTAGTGTGTAGATACATTCAGCAGTAGACTTGGTATTTGGCTCTCACCTGAAGATATAAACTATTCTGTTATCTCCTCGCTGTTTCCTTGACTTTGTTTACCTGGATTATAAAGAAAGTATTATCCCAAGCATGATTCACTTGCAATACCCCAAGGACACACTGGTCAGCTCATTGTCTTTTATATGCAATTAGCCCATATGTTGATTTATGATATCTTCAGCAGTGAAAGTTCATAAACAGCAAATACAACATATTACTTTCTTCTATTGTTTCCAGTTTGTTTCCAAACCATGAGGGCTAGAGAATCCCTATGTTTTGTTTTAATTGGGTAGCCAAGATTCTATAGCAAATGTAAAGGTGGTAAACTTTAGTAGAATAACTAAAAGACAACAGCAGTGCATTAGGAAACATATCTGTATGAGTATATTATACAGCTGATTTATGAGGTGACTTTTAAAATCTCTGTGACTCTAGTGTCTGGTCACTGAATAACCCTGTTTGTTTGTTTTTCACAGTGCCTTATACAGATGGGTCATTACTCTCCCATCTGGCAGTTAGAAACAAGGCACAGAGAAAGGCTGGTGTGACAGAGAAACGAATTTAATTGTTTTGAACCCAAGCCTACTTCCCTCACTAAAGCAGAATTTTAGGAGTTCAGCTGACCTAAAAAATAATCCATATTTGTGGCTTAAATAGACATCCTCTAATACAATAAAATAATGTACTTTATCCGTTTCAGTAAATGTTGTATATCAGACGTTTTTACACTTCTAGAAATTTAAAATATCTTTAAGTTGTTTTTGTAATGGAGATTGAATTTCAGAAATGTACTCTGTGAAAATGAGGTAGATATTTGTGTTGGCATGTATGCAATATAATGGTTTCCATACAAAATTGTAGAGAAGGGGAATGAATTACAGTTATTTATAAAACATATAAATTATGTTTCTTTTCTATATTATTTATATATATATTTATTACCTTGAACGAATTACTAGTGTCTTTTATTCAGTCAGTGTCCTCCCCAAGTGAGTAATATGTCTGCAAAGGTACTTTCCCTTGTGAGAAGCTTTCTGTGCATCTGTGCATGGATTTGTTGCCATTTTTTTTTTTTTTTAAGGGAGAGATCTCGTTGCCAAGTTTTCCAAAGAACCATTCTGTATAAAAATAATGTCTTTTCAAATGTTTTTGCAGCATCTGTAAAAGTGCTGAAGAACATGTGTGAAAACTTTTATACGTATGCAAAACCGAAAAAGATTAGAGTCTGCGTTGGGACATGGAATGTCAATGGGGGGAAGCAATTTCGAAGCATTGCCTTTAGAAATCAGACCCTCACTGACTGGCTTCTAGATGCACCAAAGTTAGCTGGTATTCATGAATTCCAAGGTAGGATTTGTATTCTGTCAATTTTTGCTTAAAAACTCTGATTTTCATAGTTGGAATAGGTATATAAAGTGTTGGTTCCTGAGTGAATTATAAATGACAAATGGCTTTTTTAATATTTAAATGCAGATTGCAAAAGCAAGCCTGTAGACATATTTGCCATTGGATTTGAAGAAATGGTGGAGTTAAATGCAGGAAACATTGTGAATGCCAGGTAGGTGATACAGTACTAGTTTAATTGATAATCACATTTTTTGAGTAAAATGTTAAGTAATTTTTATCTCCTGTTTTGTAATGGTTGGGATTAGTCTGGATTGATTTTTGACTGTATTCCAGTTCTCTCTGCCAGTTTCTGTGCCAGGATTGCAGACTTCATTTCAGCTTTCCCTAGGAAAGCTGTGATCACTTAGACCATGTATAATGTGATTCCAAGGATCCAGAAAGTCAGTACTTGGCCATATTTTGGATTGCATCTTCAGCAGCCACTTAAATTTTTCCTTCATTTAAAACACTGAAGGAATTTACCTCCCAATGCTTATAGTGTTGTGCAGTCTCTGTGCCTTCCTACTGCTGGGAACAGCAAGTCCTGTGAAATTCTTTCCAAAAGCATGTATTGTTGGTATGCCTGTATATAGTGTCTTGCATCAGATTTTGATTTGTATAAAGCAAGGCTTCCTTCCATGCTATCATTCCATTTATTTTATTGTGGAGTTTATTTATTTATTTATATTATTGTGGAGTTTGGATTTCTCATTGCAGTAGAATGGGTTATGAAAACACATTTTTGCCAGTGATGGGTGAGACAAGTGATGGAGTCTTTGCATAGTCCTAGGATCATATTCTCTTTGTCCATTGTTTTGTCTGCCTATTTTGCATGTTTTCTGGTGTTTAGTGAGCTTTAACTCATTGGAAAAAGCATCTGGTGCCTGTAACACTGTTAGCCTTTGCACAAGCTTTTGTCTTGAGGACAACGTGGCAGTTTGTCATCCCCTAATTTCACACTATGTCTAGTTAATTCTCTTTCCAGGTCTGATATTTTTCATTTACACCCATAGTCTATCAGGTCTCCAAGGAAGCTTCTTCTTGATCTAAGACCATGGACACTTGTCTTTTCCAATACTGTCTGAGCTGTAGGCTAGGAAATAGCTCCTTTAAAAATCTTAGGTTTTATTTCTCTAGTCTCGGAAATATAGGAAAGATAGCCCTGTCTCCTGGCATTGTGTTGTTGAGAAAAGTGAGGCAACATTTTATAAGGCTGAATTTGAAATTATGATGTCATGACCATCTATAACTTGTGTCTCTAACTGGGAGGCATTTGAGCACCATTCACAACATGCTTTTGGCTCACTACCCCAAGGTTTAGTTAAGGTTGTTGTATGAAGTTATTCAACTAGATCAAGAGTCCAGATACCTGCTTAAATCGATTCATTTTAAAACTGGCATTTTTTGTCTCACTGCTAGCACAACCAATCAGAAGCTCTGGGCTACTGAACTGCAGAAGACTATATCAAGAGACAACAAGTATGTGCTGCTGGCTTCTGAGCAGTTAGTGGGAGTCTGTCTTTTTGTGTTCATCAGGCCCCAGCACGCTCCTTTTATCAGGTCAGTGAACACACAGCTGTGCCCAAGTTGGGTCACCTTAAGTTTGCTTTGTATTACAAGCTATCACACAAATGTACTAAGAAGCATGCAGGGCTCTAAAAGAGCTGTTCCATCTTCTGGGAAACTAGTTGCTTAAATTATTTTTTCTTTGTTTTTAAATGCCTCATCAGCTGCCAAGAATACTAGAGAAGCTGAAATGTTATATTGCTCAATATCTGTTGGCATTTTTTAAAAAATAGCCAAGTGGCTGCTGAAAGAACAATATGAAAACTTTCTCTTACCTACATGAAGTTATACTCGGACATACTTAAAGCTGTTAACTTCTGTGCCATTGTATTTGAAGGTTTAATAGGTGTTTAACTCTTTTAGGGATGTTGCTGTTGATACTGTAAAGACTGGCATGGGAGGAGCCACTGGCAATAAAGGTGCAGTAGCGATTCGGATGTTGTTTCATACATCCAGCCTCTGCTTTGTCTGCAGTCATTTTGCCGCAGGGCAGTCACAAGTTAAAGAGAGAAACGAAGACTTTGTAGAAATAGCTCGCAAGCTCAGTTTTCCCATGGTAAGTAAGTGTTCGAATTTCATACTGAATGAGAAGTTAAACACTTTGAGCTCCAGCAGTGTCATCCAAAAGCTCTATTTGTTGTTTTTTTAACTCTCTCCAGATTCCTGTGGAATTCAAATTTCCTTGGGTTAAGAGGTCTCCAAGATAATTAAGTTCCCACAATTTTTATTAAAATAGATGACTGCAGAAAGAATAGACCTTTCCAGTGCAATAACTGATGGAGATGATGAAGCATGAATTCACTGGCATTAGATGTCAAGGATTTAGCATAGGAAGGAGACCAAATAGATTCCTGACATGCAGTAGAACTTTGTAGGCACTGGAGTTAATCAACTATGAGAAAGAAAATCAGAAGAAACAGCACTTTTTTCAGTACACAAGAATTATTTTTACTAACTTCTTTACCTTCTTGTTTACTTATTTTTGTCAAGTCAAATTGTATAGTTCTGTACCATATTCTCATAAAGGATTATGAAGAACCAAGTAAATGCTTGATAAAATTATCAGTGTGACAAAATGCTTCCTTGAGACTTCAAGCTGTCTTAAATTTTGTAGTCAAACTGTCCTTTTTAGTTTCTATGGCACTGTACAGGAGTCTGACTTCTTATTTTACAGAGTTGTTGTCCTTGTGGTGATGTTTCGTTTTTTCTTGAAAGTATTATAGTCTTGTGGTCCCCAGAAGCAGTTTCCTAAATGCTGCTGTTTTGATCTGCTTTGTAAGGGCAATGGAAAAATCAGAACAAAGAGGGAACTAAAACATCTCACTTTAAAACCTAGGCTTTGTTTAAACTAACAGAGCCCTTCTGTCTCTCCCTAGTCATGAAAATTGTATGTAACCAAAAAGTCTTCAATTAAATCTGAATAATAAGGCCTTCAATTTGCAGTTTGTCAGGATATTGTGCCACAAGATCCCAGTGTAGTATTTTGTTCTCCTTTGTAATCTCTTTGTGAGGTAGCAGGTAAGAACCATCATCTTAGAGCAGACTTCTAAAACAGTAGAAAGATGAAGAATTTTAGAATCCAATTCAGATGACTCATGTTTCTGTAGAAATGCAGACTACCTAAGAAATGTTACTTCTTCCATACTCTGTATGTTTGAATGCCATACAGTTGGCTACGTTTTTCTAACCATAAGAACATTAAATACTAACATGTATTTCAGTTGTCCTTATCAGCTAGAAATTATGCTTATTTTACAATTAAAAACTGAACTAGTAAGTTTGTTGCTTGATTGTTTTTAACTTCATGGTGTGCTTTTGTTTTACAGGGAAGGATGCTCTTTTCCCATGACTATATATTTTGGTGTGGTGACTTTAATTATCGAATAGATATTCCAAATGAGGAGGTTAAGGAGCTAATACGACAACAGAACTGGGATGCCCTTATAGCAGGAGACCAGCTTATCAACCAGAAAAATTCTGGACAGGTATCTTAAAAATGTAACCACACTGAAGAATATTTTTCTTTTTGGCTTTAGCAATTTTCTGTGATGCTTCTGTAAATCTATATCCTCAGCATGTTTCACCTCACATTTTTGTCCAGGAAGTGGTATGGAGGGTTAGTAACTGATCTGAAGAAGCAGTGGTGCAAATACAGTGACTAGCTGTAGGAGTGAGGTTTCTCTTTCTCCTCTGAAAAAAAAAAAAAGGCATTCTCTCATCTTTTTAGAACTTTGTGTTGGAGTTTACTACTTGAAATATTTTTCTTTTCATCAGGTGCAACTATTAAAAATATTTCTAGAAATTCTTTTGTAATGGTACTGTTTACTTTAAATTGCTGCAGTAATAGGTCTAATGCTGTTACTGTCACTCTGTTTTAGTTACAAATAAAAAAGACCATGGACTAACAAAGTCAGAAGAAAGCTTTGGATTTAAGATTTTTAGGATTTCTTGGGTGGCAGCATGTAGCAATTTAAAAGACTACTTGTGATTAATCAGGTTTTTTTGTCAAAGTGTGTATTCTTTCTGTCCAGCTTTATGCTGTAGATGGTAAGGTGAGAGAAAATCCTATTGTTAGTTTTGTCTGCTTGCCAGCACTTTGATCATAAGCAATGCTTTTTCTGAATCAGAGTATTCTTCCATTTGTGCTGGTGTCTTGTGCACCAGAATAGGAGTGACACTTGATAATTTTTTTTTTATAGCCCCGTTCCTAGAGAAAAAGAGATGTACGTTCAAATGGGCAGACAGTGTGATTGTTAATTTGACAAAAACAAGAGGGATGTAGAGGTCTTGGGGACACTTAGAACACAGATGGAAACTACTGGAATGTGAAAAAGACTCAGGATAGTGTCCTGACTGAAGAAAGGGTAGTATTGCACTGTTGGGGTAATACTCCATTATTTGGAAGCAGCTGGTGGGGCAGGAGGGACTGTCAGCTGGCTAGTGAGGGTGGCTCTGTGGTGGTTTCATGTGTCTGTTAACTGGTGTATCTGCTACTCAGGAAAGGTGTTTACATAGCAACTTTCTTCATATAACTAGGTTAAGAAATAATTACTGAAGGCAAAAAAAAATAATAAATTGTCTCAAAAGTTGCAAAACTTCTGACATTTTGACATTGGTCTTCTGACATGGATTTTTAAATTGACTGGATTTCAATTTGTTTCCAACAAGAAAAGCAGGCAGGCATGTCATTTTATGCAGACTCGACTATAAGATCTAAATTAGATTTATATTTTACAGATCTCTGATGAAATAAAACTGCCCATATAAGAACAAACTCATGACTGGAGCGAGTTAAGTTAACTAAAGGGTTTTAGCTTGTGTTTAGTTTAAAGAACTAAGGAGTGACAGAATCTACTGGCTTTCTAACATCTTGTGTCAGCTGTGTCTGTTTATGTTGCAAAGTACCTAAAGGATATTTTATTCTTTTCAGTTGATTCTGTATCCCTAAATACCGTACATACACTTGATAAATAATTTCACATAGTATCTAATTTTATTCTGTTTTCCTATTCACTTGAGAAGAAATGGTGATATTCTCTCTCTAATATTTCAGTTCATTTTGAATGTATTAAGGAATCCTTATTTTTCTTGTTTTTTTCCTTAACTCGTATTTATTAGTGGGTCATATTCTGTCAATCTGGGGGAGTCCTTTGCATGTTCAAATATGCACATAAAATATAAACCTTAATTCTCAGCTTTTGCTGGCACATGAGCAATCTACCAACTAATTAAAGTGCAGTGGACAGTATTTGTGTTCTGGATGACCTCAAGTTCTGAACAATGTTGGAGGAGCAGTAGATTGTTTGTGAGCCTGGGCTTAAAGATAAAATTGTTGACATTCTTCTGTTAATGATGACCTGTCTGGGTCACTATTTAGTCTTAGTGACAAATGTAGAATGTTTTAGTCAGATAATATTTGGAGAAGAATTCCTATCAAATTACTAGGTTTTTTTGAGATGTATATACAGGTTTTCACTGTTAGAAAAGAGAATTCTGATTAGTTTCAAGCTGTTTCCCATCTGTTTCTGTCTTCTGTCATGACACAAATGCTTTCTTTCTTACAGATTTTTAGGGGATTTTTGGAAGGGAAAATAAATTTTGCTCCTACATACAAATATGATCTGTTTTCTGATGACTATGACACCAGTGAAAAATGTCGTACACCGGCATGGACAGATCGTATTCTCTGGAGAAGAAGAAAATGGCCTTTTGACCGATCAGGTTTGAACATTTCCTTAAATTATTAAAAATATTAACTGGCTTATAGAATCCATTTAGTGACACTCACAGTGCCAGTGATTTTGAGGTTCTGTCCCTGACTTTGTGTGAGACAGAAAGCATCTGCAATAAATACAGTGATGCTGAACAGGAGAAGCAAGAATCAGGTGCCAGTTACCGATACATCAGTAGTTCAAAAGGGACTTCTGGGGTTTTTTTTGGTATAACACTTAGTTTTGGTTTACTTTTTTTTTTTTTCTTTCTCTTTTTGTAAATAGCTTATTTTTTTTAAAGTGTAGTTTTGTAATCACTGTTTTTTTTCTTTTCATTCATACCGAATGCAGCTGAAGACCTGGATCTTCTGAATGCTAGTTTTCATGATGACAGTAATGTGTCTTATACATGGAATCCTGGTACTTTGTTGCACTATGGAAGAGCAGAGCTGAAAACATCTGATCATAGGTCTGAGCTTTATTTTATACATTATCTTCTATCACTGAAGATTAATATTTATGTTGCTTAGATACTCAGCTTACAGGTTTTTCTCCTGTATTTTTTTCCAAGGCCTGTGGTTGCATTGATTGACATCGACATATTTGAAATTGAAGCAGAAGAGAGACAAAAAGTGTATAAGGAGGTGATCGCAACGCAAGGACCACCTGATGGTACTGTCATGGTGTCCATCAGAGGATCTTCAGCAGAAGAAAACTATTTTGATGATAACTTGATTGATGATCTTCTCCAAAAATTTGCAAGCTATGGTGAAGTTATACTTATAAGGTTAAAAGGACTTTTTACTTTCAATCTCTATTCCTTTTGATTGTTCCTACCTGTTTCCTGAATAAAGTTGCTTTTTTAGTGGGATTTCATTTATGATCTGCTTCATTTTTAAGATTTAGATTTCAGCTTAATTTGAAAATCAGTTTTACATACCTGTATTTATCTCATTTTTCATACTTAATTTTTCCAGATACTCTTTATTTTTGAGATTATCACACTTTGTCAGAAAATAGTCAGAGTTAAAATTTATCATTTTATATAAATGTTGTATTCTAAAATTAAGTTAGTACTTTTAAATGAACTGAAGATGAGAGGATCCCTGTGAATGTTGCATTTTAACTAAACTGTTAATTGAACTGTAAGTGTTGTGATCCTTTTTTTTGCATGTTTTGTTTTTTTCAGAAAACTAGTACCATAGTTCAAAGTCCACAGTGTGATTTAACATGGAACACCTAATACACAAATCTAACCTGTAGCCACACAGTTACTATTGAAAGTGTAACTGTAGTCACAGTTACACATTTTAAGAGTACAGTGCTTTTGATGGGTGATATTTACCTGATTCTCTTTTGCTTTATTTTTTTTGTTGTTGCTGCAAGGATACATTGAGTTAAACCTTATTAGCTTTCCATAATTATCTATATAGTTAATGAATTTTAAAATGTAACTCTTCTCCATCAAATGAAACATTGAAAAACCTTTAAGATAAGAGGATTCAGAAGTTAGCAGGTAGGGAGAAAGTATTTTAATTATTGTTCCAAATGGATTTTTCAGGTTCGTGGAAGACAAGATGTGGGTAACATTTTTGGAAGGAAGCTCTGCTTTGAATGCTATGAATTTGAATGGTACTGAGGTAATGTAAAAATTACTGAACTTTTTTATGGCAAGAGAAAATCCGACATTTTAAAGAATACTTGGGTGGATTGCGATTTTGTTTATTTGTTTTTTAAATCTTAGAAGTTTTTCATGTTCCATACTAGACTGTTGCATCTAAGCGTTTTTTTTTACTTTTGCTATCCACAAAACATTATGTTGAGTTTCAAAAGCAAGCTGAGAGAAGTACCCAACTTAATTTATTTTTCAGAGGACTGTTAGAGAAATGAAGATGGCATATGGAGAGGTATCTTCATCAAATTAGGAATTTTTATTTCTTAATTATTATTACATAAAAGGCAGAGTTTTAGAGTTTGTAGTATGAACCAGTTTATCATATTTATAGCCTGCGGTTACTTAAAATTCAGAACTCCTGTACTGAAATATCTTTAAAATGTCAAAATTTCAGCTCTCATTGATGTCTGTAGGGCCAGTATTTAATCTTTGTAAAAATTTTAATTTTTTTATTTAAATTTTTACTGATCTATGTTCCTTTTAAGACTTAGATTCTGTAATGTGATGTTTGCAGATGAATCCTTGCATCAGCTGAGAGTTTCACTGACAGTACCTGCAGGATAGAGGCTCAGTGTAATGTGTCCGTTTGCAGAATGAAGGCCTGATGCTCTGTCAGTCTCTTAAAATTACTTTATTAATGTAGTTTATAAACAAGTCTGTTTTTCTTTACAAAGAGTAGTGTTTCTGCCTGAATAAAGACACCAGAAGCATTCTTAGTAGCTGAAAAGGAAAATCTTATGAGATGAGTTGTTAGGTTTTCTTTAGAAAAGTATTAAATACTTATAGTAACAGTTTAAACAACTGAATTGCCAAAATAAAGTGAAAAGGATAATTATTTTGAATGTGTTACTGTCATTATTTAGTCCCAGAAATTATGATAGTCTTATTTGAGCTGTTTTCAGTTTTTTTAATTATTATTTTGCTTTCTAAATCTAGAACACCAAATTTTAATATTTGTATCTTAACAATTCCTGTTTTGTGCATACCTGTGTGACAATTTAGCTGCGAGGAAGGATTATAAACATAAGCTTGAAAAATCCAGATTGGATCAAAAGTTTGGAAGATGAAATGAATCTAGAGAAGATTAATATTGGGTTGCCTTCATCAACAAGTTCCACTTTGCTTTGTGAAGATGCTGAGGTT
Source organism: Apus apus (assembly GCF_020740795.1). Taxonomy (NCBI): domain Eukaryota; kingdom Metazoa; phylum Chordata; class Aves; order Apodiformes; family Apodidae; genus Apus; species Apus apus. The sequence continues at coordinate 94,615,424 of NC_067282.1, read as the reverse complement.
ACTGCAGACTATGATATGGAAGGTTTGTAGTAAAAAAAGTATTCCTTGTTTTGAAATGCTTGCAGTCCTAAATAATATAGCTAATTTGACGTGTTTATCAATACTTTAATGTTTATGCCTATCTAAAACAGATAAATTAAGAGCCCCATTATGATCTACAGTATCTTGACTGTGTGTTAAGCAGTGTCAGTTTGCACTGAATCTCTAGGTTTTACTAATTTGCTGACCTTCTCTTTAGTCTTCTCACTTAATTCTGTGACCTACCCTCTCAGGGTCACTTCCTTCAGGCAACTATTACTGTTGATGGAGAAACCCTATAAGTGAGATATAAACAACTTCAGGGCGCAAAGCAATTATTTTTTTGCCCATACACGTAATGAGCTCCCATACTAAGCACTGTTATTCTTACCACCCTCCAGAAGACACCTGGTGAGCCTTAGGCAGGTAAATATGAGTTGGGTACAGAAACCTTTAGACTGCTCCCTGGAACAGGCTGGTCTTTGGATTCGTGACTTGCTGTTTTCCTGTTCCCTGGTTTATGTTGATTTTGGTTTTTCCCTGAAGGGCTTTTTTATCTTTTCATATAATAATTTTCTAGTGGAATCCTCAAGTTGCTGAGTATCACTGTTGCAGCAATTGTACCTCTGCATTTTTTGCTTTTCTTTACTTGCGTGTTTCTAATCTATGTACTTTATCACAACTAATTTTTTAATCTATTTATTGACTTTACACACTTTCATTTCTACAACAAAATATATTCTTCTTACATCCTTGAAAAGTAAAACAGCAGGTTTTTGAACAGCAGCAAAAAAACCACCAACCCACACCTTACCTGCTGACACTTCCTGTGTGTATTGCATTTCCATATGTATTTTACAGGGTTGTTTTTTTGTAATTTCTGGAGCAGATGTATTTTCTAGATGTAGTCATTGTGTCTATATTGATTTTTCTAAGTTTGACTAGCTCATTTGCTTTGAATTTCCATCCAAGCTTCTCAGTAACAAACATTATGTTGCAAAAGAGATGGCAACTATGTACACAGGAAAGAGTATACTAGGGATTTTTTGTACAGGTATCTCATAAAATATGTTTTGATAGGGTACAGATATGGGAAACGAATATAAAAAGTTGGAATTGATGTTAGTCTTGGTGTCATAGGATACTTACCTGTTTTCCAATGCAGGTAAAATACAAGACTTTTAACAGTTTAGATACCTGGATGCTTAGTTGATTTTAGTAATAGTCCTATGGGAAACTGCATGATTCTCTTAAAATACAACATCTCAAATTCCACAAGAGTCTTAAATCAAGAGCTAATATGTAATTAACAGCCTAGTTACTCTGTTACTGCTGAGCAGTGCAGAGTTGAAACTGGAACTTCTGTAGAGCATTGTGTCTTGTTCATGTACCTGAAGAGAGAGAAGCCTAGAAGTTATGGAAGAAAGGATTACTATGGTCTTGTTGGAGTGTGATGGCTAATTGTCTACTTTAGGCATTTTGAATATCAACATTAAAATATTCTAAATTGAGAGTTGACTTTTCAAAGGCACATCCATATTGAACCTTTTTTAAAAATATCATTCTACCTTTGCAAACAGAAGGTATTACAAGTAGCAGATAGCTTGAAATCTCGTACCCAGCCTTCTGAAAAATGCAAAGTGAAGCTTGACATCTATTGCAAACCAAGGAAATAATTTTTGCAGAGGTCTTCTTTGTAAAGCTAATTGTTTCTTAGATTAAGCAACATTACAGTTGCCACCCTATTAAAATTACCTATAATATATATGTTGTGCATTTGGAGTGTTTTCAGCTGGTTTGAGTATATATGTATTCTTCATGTGTAATTTTATTATGCAAGAATCATACTTTGGTTACTGAGTTAATTTCTTGGAACTTGAGGGCTTTTTGCAGAGAATCCCATGGCCAGAACCAGTTTATAATTTCCATACTTTCAAAAATAAGTAACTATTGTTCCATCTATTTTACATGCTTTATTCTTTTTTTTTTTTTTTTTGCGATGGGGTTTGTTATTTAGGAGACATTGATGACTATAGTGCTGAAGTAGAAGAAATCCTTCCTCAGCATCTACAGCCAACTTCAGGTTCTGGTCTTGGAACCTCCCCAAGCTCTTCACCACGTTCCAGTCCCTGTCAATCCCCTACACTGTCAGATGGACCTACACTCCCAGTGAGACCGAGCCGAGCACCATCAAAAACTCCTGGACCACCTGTTTCCGCACACAGTGTGTATTACATGGCTCACTGCCTCTATTACTACTATACAATCTGGCAGTTGTATGGCCCGGTGGTAGAATACTAGCTTATGCATTATTTTTAATAGAGCTTTTGAATTAATATAAAATGTTATTCTTCATAGAATCATAGAATCATAGGGGTTGGAAGGGACCTCGAAAGATCATCTAGTCCAACCCCCCCGCCAGAGCAGGGTCACCTAGAACACATCACACAGGAAGGCGTCCAGGCGGGTTTTGAATGTCTCCAGAGAAGGAGACTCCACAACCTCTCTGGGCAGCCTTCTTGTCATTTTCTATCATTTTACACATAAGTGGCCTTGGGCAAACCACCTCATTCTTTGTGTCTCAGTTTTCCTCCTGGGCAGTGGAAGAGATTTGTTTCCTGAGTCTTATTTAGTACACTGTCCGCTGAGCTACACTGCTGCAAACTACCTAACTTGCTCTGGTTCTTTAGCATTTCATCATAAAAGAGACATCTCAAGAAGTTACTTGATTAACAGGCTTTCTAAGTTGATTAGTTTGAAACCTCTGTTCAAAAATTCTGTTGCAGTGTGTTAGTGTAATCCTTATTCACTTTAGTTATACTCTTAAAACACAACCCATTTCAATTAATGCTCCTATCAGCTGTAATATGTAAATAATAATTAGTAGATTTGGTAAATTGGGTGTATAATGTGAAAGATTCTGTTTAAACACAGCTTTTTAGTGATAAAGTGAACATGTATAATTACAGTGTTTGAAAGGGCTTCTAGACTGATTTATTTCAATGTAATTTGGAGTAACTTCACAAAGACTGCTAAAATGCCTTCAGAATTCCCCTTGTAACATTTTTTTCCAGAGTGCTTGGTTCATAGATAAGGATGAAAATCAAAATTTGGAGCTCTGCAATTTTGAAGAATGTTCAGGATTCCATGAAAAGCATATACTGATGAAAGCATGTGAGACAAGAATTTTGGTTTAGGAAATCTGCTTCTTTTCCCAATTGGTTATTCCTCTTGTTTTCTCTTTCTCAAAAACTTCTGTATCATTGTTTCCAGGGTTGGGTACTAATTGTCCTCTCGGTGAAAATGACTTGCTATTAGAAGAGCTTTGCTGTGATTTGAATGTACAAGTGATTAATTTTTGCATTGCTTTCTGTCATACTTTTCAGCTGAATTGCAGCTTGGTGCCCAGCAGAAAGAGTCTTCTCAGAGTCTGGAGCCTAAGCGTCCCCCCCCACCTCGCCCCGTTGCTCCTCCTGCGCGCCCCACTCCACCACAGAGGCCACCTCCACCATCAGGTAATGTGGGGACAAATATCAGGTGGTCAGGAATATTTTCTTTCAAGCCTGTGAGATGAATTTTGGAAGTCCCAAACTGTAAGTTATATTACTGGTTTGGGGCTCAATGGAACATACAATTTTTTAAGCAAAATGATTGGTTGGTACGTTTAATAGCAATAACAGGATGGGAAAAAAACCAGCCTTTTTCAGTACCATTTAAATGTTACTGTCTTTGAGTGAATAAATTTTAAAATTTTTATGAAGTTATTTTCACAGTTTAAAAATGTAGGCTTCCTAGAGCAGTGTTTACTCAACATTTTCATTTTTGTAGCATCTTCATTTTAAAAATAAAAGATAAATAATCTTTTGCCTTCATTGATTTATATTCCTTTAATTTTGGCATCAGTATATATGCATTTATTTTATCATGTCTAAGTTTTTAATGTAGAGTACATCTGGATCATCTGAAAATGTAAACAATTGAGCACTAAGAGAAACTGGATGTTCAGAAGCATACGGGCAACATAGTTAATAACAAACTGACCCTTTTCATTTTTAACTTTCTCATTCTTTTTCTTCCCTCTCACTGTACTGATATTTTTCATTATTGCTGCATTCATTTCTTAAATACTGTAAGGCGGTAGGAGCCCTGCACCTGCTAGAAAAGAATTTGGAGGTAATGATTTTAATTTTTTTCAAATATGACTACGTAGCAAAACTACTGTGGTGGTCTGTTATGGCAATACTTAATATGATGATGTCCAAAGATATCAAAATGGGTGATTCTTGAATATCAATATAATTTCTTTTTCAGGGTTTGTATCTCCCTCTGAATTAAATGTGACTTTTTAGTGAAAAAATATTTCTCCAGTTGTAGATACATTAGAGTCAGAGAGATGAAAGTTGTTATAGGGTTTTGTTACTTTGTCCTGGTCAGAATATATCCAGCAAATTTTCTGTGAAAGCAGAAACTCATATTTAGTTGTGAAAAAGCTAGCTTTTTTCCTCATAGTCCATGACAAGGAGTGTTGTAAAATTGATCATGATTGTAGGTATTTGCAGTGATTATCCATTAATTAATTGTTCAAGTTGAAACCACTACTGGTCTGGCTCAGTTTCTTCTGGATGATCACCAGTTAACGTGAGAGCTCCAAATCACTGAGCTATATTTATCTCTTAGCTGAACACTGACATATGGGTGGTTTATTTTTTGTTTCCATGTCTGAAATGTGCTCCTAAGCCCTTCCTAGAGATATGAAACATCTTCCATTGTTCTTGGAACTAGCATTCAGCAATCACAAATGTAGCAAAGGTAATTCTTTATTCAGTTACTTTGAAGGTACTCAATAGCCACAGGTTTTTAAAAAGTAAGAAAATCCTGAAATAATTCTCCACTAATTACTTCCCTTTTGATAACGCTGAGGGCTTTATCAGCCCTTCAGACTAATTGAGGTTTTTTCCAGCTTGATCCGGTTTTGCATGTAGTAACAACTCACTCATTCTCAGAGATGCATCTTTTTGAAACTAATCTTTGCCCTTCTTTGTCACACACTGTGTAGTTAAGCTGCCCTGCTTGTACTTAAATCAGTTCAATAATACATGGGATAGAGTGAGAGTAGTGTTAGTGGCTCTGAAATATTTTCTTAATGGCTTTTCAGACACTGCCACTCAGTTGGAAAGAGGGTTTTTTTAGAAAATAATTCAAAGGTTTTGAGCAATCTCAGGAAAAAAGTGAACAATATTACATACTATGTAAGTATCAGCTAACTTACTCCATCAGGCAGAGATGTGCATGTCTCTTAGATACAGTGGGAGGTGGTTATTATGCCAAAGGCATAATATTTTCAATTAGTTAAAATGCTTAATTTTTATAAAATAGCCAGTTTATACATAACACACCACATCTGTGAAATTCATGGTACTGCTTCAGTCCTACATAGTTTTATGTGCACTGACACGATCCTGTTTGCCTAGTTTGCCTCAATTGTGCAAAGACTAGCCTTTTTTTACCCTCTTGTAACTTGCATAAAACTCACTTTTTATGCAATCTTTTAAAAGAGACTGTAGTATATTTTTTCATATATTATTCTAACCTAAAGCTCATCCTACTCTTTCTGTCTTCTTCATTTTCTACTCATGGGTACATTTCTAAGCATAATGCTTTGCTTTTCAGCAGTACCTGAGCTCAGCTTGGAGCAAGCTAGCACAGGACTGGAAGCAGTAAACACATCATAGGGTGTTACTGTGCTTGGGGAAATGGCATCTGTTTCTCTTACTGAGAATTACTGTTCCTAAAGCACTCTGAAAATATCCCTGTGTACTGAATAAGTGTATCAAACTTCATTTTCAGATTTATGTAGCACATGCAAAATGACTCTGATCATGCCTTTAATGTGTTGTGCATTTTAAATGTTACTCTTTTTTTGCTCATGTGTTCTAAGATTTTTGCTGAATGCCCATAACTTTTCCTCTAATGGCTCAGTATGCTTTGAAGATGGGAGTAGGATCTGGGCATCCAAGTTGTTGTTTCTTTAGAGTTTGGTCATATTTGACATCATACTGCAACTCAGAATGCAAGGAGACAAGGCTATGTGCTCATTGCAGGGGTTTGCAAAGTGTAGACTTTTTGTCTGCTGCTACAAAAGATTTCCACTGAAGATTTTATAAGCTCATGAAGCTTTATAAGCTGAGGCTTTTTATAAGCTGTTTATAGTTTAAAATTGAAATGTTGCGTTCTGTTTACCCAAGGTTTTTTTACATTACAAAGTGATTTCTTACAGAACATTAAAAATTATAGGGGCTGCTAACTGTCTATTTCTTGAAGTCACAATAACATTTTTTTTTCTCATAATATTAGTCAAACTTTTTGTGATTAATGCAGGAAAGGCTTATAGTTGTCTTTTATCATTGGTTTAAACCGCTAAAATTGGGTTACACTTGACAGAATGCACAGTATTTTCATGATATGCAATAATTTGGGTAAAATGCATTACATTTTCACTGTGAATATCTTCTGAATAAATAAAATAAACCTAGAAAATACGGTAGTAATATTGACACTAAACAAAATGCAAGTATATTAAGCTATGAAAATACATACACCCAAGCAGCAAGTACTTATTAGTGTACACTGATATTAACATTCACAAATGAAACTTAACCTTGCAAGAACAATACAACATCTGTATTTTTCCCTTGTAGCTTTTTTTATGTTTGTTTTTCCCCAGAACAGAGTTCAGGTTATTTGTGTGCATTAACATATGGCAGTTGTTTTGAAAAAGCTTGGGTTTGTTTTTGTTTAAATATGAGGAAGGGCACTTTCCCTTTCTTGCTGAAGAAGGAATATTCAGTAATGGAGGAAACAAGAAGCCTTAATGCTAAAACAATTCAAATGCAGGCATCAAAAGTGGCCTAGATTTCAGATATATATATGCACATATACACAAATACACGTATGTGCACATATATGCACATTTCACTTTAGGAGAAGTTGGGGTTGCATTATTTTCCATTAAGCTAACGTGTGAATGTAATCTTTGCATAACATGCAGTTCTGTCTAAAAGATGTCAGGGCATACATTACAGGTTGTTCCTTAAACTGCTATTTAAAGCAAGTCTGTGATATCTTTACTTGCAAAATACTGTTTCAAATTGCAGTGGAGATTTCAAGCTATATGCAGACCAGTTTAAAACAATACCCAAAAATGTTTTTCAGATTCAGAAGTACTTTTTTCACTGTCCTTAAAGTCTTCCTATAATGTCAATTGTGATAGCATTATTACAGCACCATAGTTTTGCTTCAGCACTTTTGAAGAATATTATTAGTAAGTGAATTTGGGGGTATTTGACCTTTATGCCCCTTCTCTCCCATATAATGACTATTTTTAAATTTGCACAACCTTTCAAAACCCTCATGCACAGAAGTCTTCTTCCTCTGTATGGTGCACCAACATAGGACAGAGGTCCTCTGCCTTTCTTCTCCAGAAAGCAGCTGACTTTCTTAATCATCTCACATAAAACAAGGCTTCCTTGGCAAGAGCATCCTGAAAATAGCTATTCAAAGTATGGGCTGAGTTGAGCTTTGGGATGGTAAAATGCAAAAGACCTGTGAAATGAACAGGCTAGTTCCCTGTTCTCAGAGAGGTTTTATTGTGTCCATTTCCATTAATACTCTGAGAAGAGCAGTTAGCTTTATATCTCTGTAACCACAGAGGGTTCAGAGGAGTGTCCTGTACTCAGCTGGGCTGCTCTCCACCTCCCTTTGTTTTTCTTCAGTTAGCAGGTAGGCTCCTCATAGCCTATGGGTTACCACTTTCTCCCCCAGAGTTCTGGGTTGCATGGGAGAGGGGCAGAGCTAGTACCTGAAAGCAATCAAATGTTCTCAGGCCACACTCTCCTCCTGTGCCCCTTCCTGACAGTCTATGTTCATCCCTCCTCAGTGCTGCTTCTCTTGCAGAGAAGTTCACTGTCAGAAACTTTTGTGATGGAAATCAAATGTTAATTGGCAGAGCCAGGAACTCACCCAGAATATATAACATATGCTAGTATTTAACACCTTTGAACCAGATGTTCAGGAAAACCAGAGATCTTACATCTCTGGAGAGATAATCACATAGCAGCCTCATCTGCAACCTTCACTCTTCCTACTCATGAGTGACACCTCCACCCATATCTGACAAAATTCACAGCACTCTTTCCAGATCATAGAGAGCTCCTGAGCAGATACCACACATTGGCACATGATGAGAAAGCATGAGGCTGTGTCATCGCTAAGGCAAAAGTTGCTTTTAAGGTAGGCTTCTTGAACACTGGCTTCCTTTCCCTCCTCTCTACTTGAGCCACTCCAGAGTTACCAGATACTACTGTTACTTTTTCCTATGCGCATGCCTTAAGGATTTCTCCTTGCATACTGTCTAGTGCTACCTATGTCCTGCCATGTTTTTACCATACAATTCTATGGACCCAGTATATGCTTGATCAAAATGCAGAAATAAAGTAATTTGGCATGGTTATGCATGATTGCAAAACATCAGTAACATCTACTGTGCACCAGCTTATAGAGCTTTCCCAAGTACAGAGTCCTGTGTGGAGATAACTTAATGATCCAGTTTTCTAGGATGCATTATATACAATGGGAAACTTATTTATTCTATAAAATTGCTGAGTCAAATGTCGTCTTGGCAGAAAGATACTACTTAGTGTTCTCCTAAATTACAGGAAGCAGACTTAATGTTGCAGGGTATAACTGATGTACCTGTTTATTTTCAGGTGTTTGAGTATAGGTATGTGCTCTGCTTTAGAAGAGTTTCAAGACTGGCATTTAATATCATTCTGAATTGACAAAAGTTTGTGGAGAGTGAATACTGAAGAAATGAAATTTGCTTTCAACAGTCATGGAAAATTGAAATAAAAGCATGTTTCTAAATGTGATCATACTTGCTGGTCTATAATTTGTATCAATCTGGTTTCCGCATGCTGCTACAGTTATCTCCTACAAGTAACCACAATCTACCTAGGGTATTTTAAAATTTTGTGAAGCTGTCTTGTGGCAGTATTCTTTCTGGTTTTACTTTCTCAATCTACTGCTTTTCTTATGCAATATACAGCTTCTCTTCTTTCTCTGAAAAGGTCTTGGAGCTCCTCCCAGTCCTGGGGTAGCTAGGAGAGAAGTAGAAGGTAACATAACGATTTTTGTATTCTAGAAATGAATTTCTAATTTAATACCTGTGTAGTATTATTGCCTTTGTGATACTAAAGGTAGTTTCATGAAGGTATTTATTTTGTAGGGTCTTTCTTCTTTTATTTAACATAGTTTTCAGACAGCCAAGTTGCATCCTGTTTTTCAGTGGAAGTGTGAATTGTTATAGAAATGAAAAATTAAGCGAAAACTTAGACTGCACTAATCAAGAAGAAAACTTTCAAGACTGGCTCTCAGAGGAAACTGTAGCTGACTGATTGCTAGAGTAAATACCGTACCTGTAACTAAATCAGGCATCTAGGAAGCCTAATTTTTCATCAAGAACTAGCTATGCTCATATATTTTTGGGAGATAAATTCCATTTAATAATTTAGCCTGTAACTTAATATTTTCTCTTTTTCCAAAGAGCACGGTGTAGGTGTTTTGATTCTGATAGCTAAATGTATGTGACATACATTTATGAGAAGCATTTCACTTGCATTACTGTAGTTGGCGTATGTGTGTCTACTGCTGAATGGGTCCTGTTTTAGCCATGCCAGCAGAGTCATGTTTTTCAGTTTCTCCTATCCCCTCAGGAATTTGTCCCTTTGTAGCAAATATAGGTATGGCAATGAAAGTCCTAATATAATCACAGTTAGGATGTCCTCATGTATACTACAATTCATTTTGGCTATCTTGCTGATTCATTTTTCTAAATTGGCAAAATCACTCAGCGTAGAATAGTTCAGGTTGGAAGGGACCTCTAGTCCAACCTTCTGCTCAGGGTAAACTGGCACCAGGTTGCTTGTGGTATGAGTTGCATTACTGAGAACTGTATCCAGAAACCCATTCTAACCAGTTCTAAGAAAGCAGGGTTGTTTGGCAACTGGAAGCTGATTGGATAAACTAAGTGTCTAATGTACCACGGAGTATTCCTTCCAGTTACTGTAACTGACATGGTGATTTTACCTTCCTGGGAAATAGGCAACAGAAACACAAGCCAGAATCCTAAACCTCTTTGCCTGTTAGAAATTGTGCACTTGTCTGAGGTAAAGGTAATTTTTTCATATCTTGCACTTCACAAATTGAATGTTGCATTGAGGTTGTCATTAGCATCAGCATGTAAATGTTGAGGTTGGTGCTGTAATATATTTATCCCATAAGCAAAGAGAGTAGGTTCAGGAACTTTGGAGTAGACCCTGTAGATTGCTGAACCTTGTCTAATGACAGATGTACTCTTCTGATCGCATGATTTTTTTGAATCAGCATGTTACATAAGTTCTTTCTGTTTTAAAGACTGCTGTTAAAACATTGGCAGAACTTACTACAAAAAAACCACAACTTCTAGCACAATTGAAAACACAGGGTACCTGTGCAACTGAGCGTCTTTAGCTTGCAACAACTAGGAAGTGATTTGACTTCATTTATAATTAGAAGGGTCAAATTACTTCACGTGTGCCATGGGATAAGAGTGTGCTAGAGTAACAGCTTAGCTGATGGATAGGCTTTAGTATGTAACAACTTTTCAACAAATCACTAATGTCTTTCTGCTCCCATTTCCATTAGTGATAATGTACCATTGCCATATAATACTCATTTGTAGCTTCTCTAATACAGATAATCTGATTTTTTTTCCATGCTTCAAAGCACAAAAAAGCCCTGGAACACAAAGAAAAGATAACCTAGGTAATACAGATACATGCTTTGTACTATTTATAATACAGAAAGAAATTGATTTTGAAATATGTTCTAAGTCAGTGATTTCTAATATCTGTTCCAGTTCGTAATCAGCCTCCACCTTCAACTGGAATTTCAAGTGCAGGAACTGCTGGATATGGCACAACCAGACCAGTAAGTACTCTGTCTTAACATAATTTTCCTCCTAAGTTTCTACAGTTTATTACACTGATGGTGGGTTTTTGTAAGTTGTAAGATGTAGGAAAACTGCAAAATTGACTAGTTGTTTTGCAGCTTATATGAGTTATTTCCCTCAGCAATTCTTGTCAGTTGACTAAAAATACTCCAGAATATACATACTGGACATAACTTCATTATTTTGCACTCTCTGCAGTCACTTCATATGCTCCCAAACAATAAAATGTTTTATGTCCACCTTGATATAACTGTAAAGTACAAATTTATTCTTTGTATCCTAAGTTCCTGTTGACTGAATTGCTGGAATGGTACAATAAAGTATTCTCTTCTGTGTTGAAATGTATGTCCTGATGGTAGTTAATTGCTGTCAGGCAGCTGATGTATTATGTTCCTAATAACTTGATGTGTAATGGAATTTTGTACCTTGTTTAAAAAATTAATTTGATAGAGGTCTTCATGTAAACATGCAACATTCAACTATTTCAACAAATCATTCAACAAACGTTAGTTCTGCATTTCATTCTTTATTTGTGGAACTGAACTGAAGGAAATGAAGGATTTATGGGCACTTGAATGCTTCACTACCAGCTTATTCTGGAGGTCATCTCTAAGCACACGGTTATCAGGAGGAGTCAGCATGGATTCACCAAGGGGAATCATGTTTGACTAATCTGATAGCCTTCTGTGATGGTGTGACAGAATGGATAGATGCAGGGAGAGCGGTGGATGTTGTCTTCCTCGACTTTAGCAAGGCTTTTGACACTGTCTCCCATAATATCCTTGTGGATAAGATCAGGAAGTGTGAGTTAGAAAAGTGGACAATGAGATGGATCGAGAACCGGCTAAACCATAGAGCCCAGAGGATAGTGTTCAGTGGTGCAGAGTCCAGCTGGAAACCTGTAACTAATGGAGTTCCCCAGATATCAGTGCTGGGTCCAGTCCTGTTCAACATCATCACTGACATCCTGGATGTGGGGACAGAGGGTATCCTCAGCAAGTTTGCTGATGATACGAAGCTGGGAGGACTGGCTGATACAAATAAAGGCTGTGCTGCCATTCAGCAAGATCTAGACAGACTGGAGAGCTGGGCGAAGAGGAACCTAATGAGGTTCAACAAGAGTTAAGTGTGGAGTCCTGTACCTGGGGAGGAAAAACACCAGGCACCAATACAGATTAGGGGTTGACTTGCTAGGAAGCAGCCCCATGGAGAAAGACTTTGGGGTTCTGGTGGACAGCAAGTTATCCATGGGACAGCAGTGTGCCCTTGTGGCCGAGAGAGCAAATAATATCTTGAGATGCATTAAGAACAGTATGTCTAGCAGGTCAAGGGAGGTTCTCCTCCCCCTCTACTCTGCCAACATGTGAGACCACATCTGGAGTATTGTGTCCAGTTCTGGTCTTCCCAGTTCAAGAGGGGCAGGGATTTACTTGACAGAGTCCAATGGAGGGCTACGAGGATGATTAAGGTTCTGGAACATCTGTCATAGAAGGAAAGCCTGAGAGACCTGGGGCTGTTTAGTCTTGAGAAAAGAAGACTGAGAGGGGACCTTATTAATGTCTATAAATATCTGAAGGGTGGATGTCAAGAATGGGCCAGTCTCTTTTCAGTGGTGCCCTGTGATAGGACAAAGGGAAATGGCACCAAGTTACAACACAGGAAGTTCCACTTCAACATGAGGAAAAATTTCTTCACTGTTAGGATGACGGAGCACAGGAACAGGCTGCCCAGAGAGGTTGTGGAGTCTCCTTCTCTGGAGAGTTTCAAGACCTGTCTGGACGTGTTCCTGTGTGATCTGCTCTAGGTGTTCCTGCTGCAGCAGGGGGGTTGGACTGGATGATCTGCAGAGGTCCCTTCCAAACCTTATAATTCTAAGTGAGAAATCAAGAGAAGGAAGACATCTGTGTTATTTCTCTTAACAACAGCAAATGAAAGCCTTGCATTAGGGAAAGTGTTTAACTAGCTATAGATCTTAAAGAATGACTAAGAAATTGTGTTGTTTGTTGATAATTCTTTAGACTTTGCAGCCTATCTCAGAAATAATATTTGCAGCAGAATGAAGGACTTTTGTTTCTACATCTACATCAACCGCGGTATTTGAACTTACTTTGTTCCCTCTGTTATGGCAGTTTCAGGCTTTTTGAATTAGATCATACCTCTTTATACCTGGACATTTTATAGACTAAAAAGCAGTAAAATTGGGGTCTGTTTTATAGTTTCATGTTCATTAGATAACTCTTTAAGGCATTTCACTCCTCACTGGGATGTTTACAATGACACTGACAGGATGGAGAGCACAGTTATAACTTGTTAGTAAAGCTAAACTGCATTCTGCTTCCATAAATGTCAGTGAGATGGATACTGATGAGATTTTTGATCTGTCTACAAATCACAGAATCACAGAATCCTAGGGGTTGGAAGGGACCTAGAAAGATCATCTAGTCCAACCCCCCCGCCAGAGCAGGGTCACCTAGAGTACATCACACAGGAAGGCGTCCAGGCGGGTTTTGAATGTCTCCAGTGAAGGAGACTCCACAACCTCTCTGGGCAGCCTGTTCCAGTGCTCTGTCACTCTCACAGTAAAAAGGTTTTTTCTGATATTCACCTTAAACCTCCTATGCTCAAATTTGTATCCATTACTCCTTGTCCTATCACTGGTCATAACTGAAAAAAGCTTAACTCCATCTTCTTGACACTCACCCTTTATGTATTTGTAAACACTGATGAGGTCACCCCTCAGTCTCCTTTTCTCCAAACTAAAGAGACCCAGCTCCCTCAGCCTTTCCTCATAAGGGAGATGTTCCACTCCCTTAATCATCTTTGTGGCTCTGCGCTGGACTCTTTCAAGCAGTTCCCGGTCCTTCCTGAACTGAGGGTACCTCTTCTTTAATGCCACATCTTTCTTTGAGGTGAATTAATAGAATAGTTGTTGCAATTGAGAGTGTGAAGAAGGCATTAAAATAAAGATGCAGCTAACCACAAAAATTTGAGTTAAATCCATATCAATTTGTTTTATAAAAGGTTGTAGTCTTTTTCTACCTTTGAAATGAGCAAGAAACAAAAGAAGGCTGCCAGCTGTGCGGAGATATTAGATTTCTTGTAGAGCTTAACTGAGCTGTACCTTACTGGTATTGCCATTTCTGTTGTACTCTTGTACATTTTTGAAAGCACTGAAAACTACAGTTGAAAGGTACTACGGAAATAACTTTTTGCTGATTCATTTCTCTCAAAGAGATTGATTCACAGAATGAATAGTTCTCGATCTTTGCACCTTTTTAAAAAAATTATTTTTATTTTCCCAGAAGTGTAAAATGCCTCCTTCTAAAACTTGGATAAAGAAAACCTGGTATACACAGGAAATAATGTATTAATTTCTCACCATATGCCTCACTTTTTTTCTTTTATTTTTTGTGTGTGTGTAATCTGCAGCCAATACATGATTTGCCATTTCTAAATGAAATAATTAGGTTTTTAAAATGGCATGTAAAGAAAAGACTCCACTGGTGTCTTGGAGTTGGCATAAGTGCAAGAAATTTTGTTCGTATGGACAAGGTAGGGGAAAAAGTACTGTTATTCTCTTGTGCTGTGCTTCTCAACAGCCAGGCTGGACTACAGTCAGAACTGCTTGCCCGTTTCCAGAAGGGAGCATGGCACTGCAGTTGCCAGCACACTGGGACAAGACGAAGCTGAGTGCAGCTCCTCTTCTGCAGACCTCCAGATTTTGTCTTTAAAACGCCTAAGCAAACCAAAACAAAAAAGAACAAACACAACAAACCAAATGAAAAATGTAATAGAAGGGATGAAAAAAAACATCCCCTAAGATCTGCTTGGCTTTTCAAGGCCTAGCTCAGCCCTTGTTTGGATTTCCTAACTGAAGTTGCTTCATTTTCTTTCCTCTGGTTGTTTTTGGGCAGCGAATCATTCCCAGAATTTCAGCACCAAGGACAGTGGCCACGGCAGGCGCCGCTTCCCGATGAGAGGCCCAGAGGAATGGGCTGGGCTGCCTCCCTTTTCCCTTTCTCTTCCTTTTTCATTTATCTTTTTTTAATTTTATTTTTTTAAAAAATATTTTGGCATTTAATCCAACCATCCTTCTTCCTGCTTTCAGAATATTCAAAGAAATGACAAAATGTATCTTGGCAATGAAAGGGAAGGCATGTATTTCAGAGGTTAGGTGGTTTAAAGCATTTAGAAAGTTGTTACATGGACTCAGGTAAGCATAATAAACCAGGTGTTATACCAAGCCTTCAAAGTAGAGTATATCCATTTAGTAAAAGTAAGATGAAGGATGATACTTGTTTTGTAGTGCTGAAGTTTCTTTGCTTGATTTTAAATCATGTCTGTGTAGAAAGTTGTGATATGGCTGGCTCTGAAAACCATCTCTAGAACATCCACTATTACTAAGATTTTGTCAGAATATACCAAGTACACAGAATTTAGAGGAAACCAATCTTACAAACCATCTTACCTGATGATTTTTTTCCCCCCTGAAATTTTGCATTTTTATTCTAATGTTTTACATTCAGCTTTCAGTTGTGGTGTTCACAATTCACTTGGCTTCAGCTGTAATCTGGAATAGTTTCCTATTTCTCTTAAACACTGATATAGATGTTTAAATTTTATTTTATAAGAGCAATTCCATTCCCAGGACATATATTTCTATTCTGGCAAGCTTGGGAAGTTGTCAGCCTTCAGATGAGGCAGAATGTGCGTTTCATTAATACTGTCTGCTGAGGAACAGGTGTAACTGCCTTACAGTTAGCAAACTTAAGTTTCAGAGGAAAGAACTAACCATGGTCTTTTATGCATAACTTGGACTTTCACTATATAAAATTGATTGTGGCTGCTGTTTGCACAATGGCAGGCTATAAGTATAGTCTAAAAGGTAGATGGTGTCTACATTCCGCATTGGTGGTGGATTATCAATGTTTCCTTACTAGATCTCCAAATAAAGTAGTTGGTGGTGTTTTTGTTGCTTACAATAACTCACAGACTTAGGAAAAAAAAAACTTACTTAAGAATACTAACAAAATAATAAGTTTCTAATATTGTTGCACAGGTAGATATTTATATAAAATTGAAGACTGTTACAAAAATCCTTTTATTTTAATCCAACCCTCATCATGTTTTGAGAATATATTCTTTGCTTTTACATGTGCATAAAAAATTATTTCAGCAACAGTTGTCAAAGAATTTATTTTTCACAGAGTCCTCATTATCCTGAATAATTTAGTAGTAATGACTACAGATCCAAAGTAGAATTAAAATACTTTCTTTTTACCAATTGTTATGTCAGACTGTTCCACCTCGAGCTGGAGTTATTAGTGCACCACAAAGCCATGTCCGTCCCTCTGTGGGAAGAACAGCACCTGAAACTCAGACCAAACCAGCTGAACCACCAAGAGGTAATTTTATTTTAGAAGTTAAATACAAATGTCACTATTCAGTCAAGAGGCAGGTAATGTCTCTGGTTTGAATGTTTTTGGTGGGTTTTATTTCAACAGATGTCTTTGTTTTTCAATAGAAAGGAAGATTCTTGAATGTGCAGTTTCTGTTTATCATCCACAAGTATTGTAAACCCCTATCAGTTAATAGGCAGCACTCAGATGAGAACTAGACCCATAGATTTTATGCTACCAAGAGGAACTTTGATTAGGTTGCTGTGGTTTGGTCTAAGCACATTGGTGTGTCGTATCATGTGTGTTGATCACTGGACCGTTCTCTGCACTTAAATAATAATATTTGGAGTAGTGTTTATGTTTGATTCTCAAAGCCACTTCCTAAACTTAAGGATTTATTAATACCTGTTGTGGTTTAACCTCAGCTGGCAATTAAGCCCCACACAGCTGCTTGCTCACTTCCCCCTGGTGGGATGAGGCAGAGAAGTGGAAGAGTCAAGGTGAAAACTCATGGGTTGAGATAAGACAGTTTAATAGGTAAAGCAAAAGCTGTGAACAAGCAAAGCAAGACTTGGAATTTTTATGCTTTTATTTTTATTCCCATCAGCAGCCATCTCCAGGAAAGCAGGGCTCCATCATGCCTAATGGTTACTTGGGAAGACAAATGTCCTAACTCTGAAAATCCACTTCTTCCTCCTTCTTCTTTCCCCACCTTTATATTCTAAGCATGATATCATACAGTATGGAATATCCTTTTGGTCAGCTGTCTCAGCTGTGTTCCCTCCCAGCTTCTTCTGCATCCCCAGCCCACTCTCTGCTGGGGTGGTATGAGGAGCAGACAAGGCCTTGACTCTCTAGGGCTGCTCAGCAATAATGAAAACCTCCTTGTGTTATCAACACTGTTTCCAGCACAAATCCAAAACACAGCTCCATACTAGCTACTATGAAGAAATTTAACTCTACCCCAGCCAAAAGCAGCACAATATCAGAATATGCATTTTATAATAGTGACTTAAAAATTTATTCTAAGTATAACTGAAGTACATTTAAGAACTACATGGTTTCTGATTCTCTTTGTCATATCTAAAGCAGTATTTTTTAATGGAGATAGGCTGAGCTTTTGATGACTTCTAATCTAGTTGCCACGAACACTGTTGTTCTGACAGGCCCTTTGTCTGCAGATCTCTGGTGCTTCCACAGCCACATGTTCTCATTCATGCCATTCTTAAGATTTCTATTACAATTCTTTACAATGAAAAACACTGCAAATATACTTTTTTGCAGGCTCACCATCACTCCCTGAACCACTAAAGCCTCAGGCTGCTGGACCTGCTCAGCCCACCACTCAGCCACCGCCCATGCTCAAGATGCAGGAGCCTCTGATACCTGTGTCATCACATCCATCTCAGACAAGTGCCCCACAAAGTCTGGAACCCCCTCAACCTCCTCCTCGGAGCCGATCATCTCACAGTTTGCCTTCTGAATCTGCTCCTTCACAGCAGCAAGTATGTAAAAAGACCTTGTGTATAGGTTTTTTCATTATGTAAACAAACACCACTTGTGCTGAATGCTGTAGATTTGTGAGAAACTCCTAGAACAAGCAAGCAAACAAACAAAAAGGTCAAAAGATTGGATTCAAAGATTATCAGGTTCTAGTAGGATAATACTTAATTGCTTATGTATTGTCCGTGAGTAACTAACATCTCAAATACTAAACATTTAACTTCAGATTTTGTATGACATACTTAAAACATAGAGTCAGCTTGTTCTTTAAATCATGTTTTCATTTGACAACCTTGTATGGAAAAATTGTATAAGAAATTTAATTTTATAGTGACATGCATGATTTAAACTGCATAGTAACTAACAGGTTTTGATTATAAAGTAAGCTTTATAGGTTGCATGATGTGGTGCTTTATCTTGATGATACTTCATTGCAGGAAGACAATACTGTTAGTTACTTAATAGAAATACATTTCTCCCCATTCATGAGTGTCAATTAAAATACAGAAACATACAAAAATAATCCGAAACTTTAGTACAGTAACACAAATACTCTGTTCTGTGGAACCGTTTAGTGTGTTATTTTCAAAAAAAACCCTTTTTCTAGGAAAAGCCATGGTTTCTTACTACTGTTTAAAAAATGCAGAAGTAAGTTTTCAGTGTCATTTATATATATATAAGGCTGAAGACCAGTGCTGTTTACAGTACCAGGTGCTAGGCCAGATAATACACTACTTGAATAAAAGCACAAATTTATGAAAGCTGATGATTTGTGCCCACTTCTTACAAAGAGTAGATGTATGAGTTTGTTTCCTGGTGTTTGTTTGTTTGTTTTTTTTAATATAAAGTCAGCTGTGGATATTGATGACTATGTAATTTTTCATCAGTATTTTAGATTTTACCTCATTTCTACACCCAAAGCCCACTTTCACTAAGCAGTTAGGTAATACCTATTTTGTACCACAATGAAGCAGCCAAATTCAGTTCTCAGTGAGGAGATTTTGAATTCTAATTGAAAAAAACTCAGTATTCTACCTTGCTTTCTGCTGAACCTCTCTCTCTGCCTGTTAATTTGCTTGTATACAGTGTGAATATTCAGGACTCTACAGATTACCAAGCAATACATTAAAAAAGGAAAGTATTTATTGCAAATTAAGGAGATTTTGGGTTTTGATCAAATGTTTATTTTCATTTTCAGCTTGAAAAACTATTCAAAAAATGAGTGATTATTCCAGCACAGTTCCCAGAATGAGGGCTGTAGTGATTTTCATGTTCTTAGATTATTAGAATTAGACCATCAATAGTCAAATTCTTAGAATCAGTCTTCAAAAAATAGCACAATGAACTTCAAAATGAATGTCAGCATGGAAATAATATTAGAATTTATCTGAGCTTGGATTTTTTTGACTCTTAATGGTAGAGCTTGTAAGTCTTATCATAGAATGCAACAGAAATTTAAAATTTAGTATACTGTGTAATTTTTTTGGTTTGTATTCATATCTCAAAAAATAGCTTTGTGAAAACTTAAGAGTATTTTTTAAATGAGGTTGCTTTGTTACTTGGATTTTTCTTCCTAATTTTCTTTCCTTTGATGTCTGTTTCTCTTTCACAAGCAGGAGCAACCATCAGGGTAACAGGTATCTGACTATTTACCAATCTTGTATGTGGTCTCCATTTATTCAAGCAGAAAAGATGTATGAATCTTGTTTTCATACATCTGCAGTCTCATTTACGTTAAAAATCACCTGTCCACATTAATGAATTGACTGTCATACCATAGTTTGCTTTTTCCTTTCATAATGCAATTACAATTGATACTGTTAACTGTATTTATTAGCACCATAGAAAATGTTTTGCTTCATCATCTTTTAGGAAACAATTGGAACCTCATGTTGCTTAGGCACTGCTGAATCTCCTGGTCTTGCTCTGTTGTGAAAAAATGAGTAGGTGTTGAATGAATCCAAGTAAATTGTGATGCAATTTCACTCCCAAATTTTTTTCAAAATAAACCCCATACTTCATATTTCTCAGAGAACAGAGAACAAATAAAATATACTGTTTGTTACAGCATAGAAGCATTTGGTTCCAGAATTACTCAGACCAAATTTTTACTTACACCAAAGAACAACTGGGATTCAGTTTCTTTGGGATCTTGTACTCTTTGATTACTTGGCTAGTGAACACAGGACTTAACCAGCTGGTGCCAAGCTGCATTTCATTTACTTTTTTTCTACAGTTCAGTGTTTTACTTTTCCCCTCTCAGTCCCTTCATACGTTTGTTTTAATACTATTTTCCCAAACACTTATTGCATACATATAAATAGACCAATATTGAACTACCAATATTGAGCGTTAGGCCTCATCTATTTTGGAAACTCTCTTATGTAGTAATACCAGAGATGCATGTAATGGACATTGTTATTTCAAAAAAAATCACCAGAGCAAATACATTGTTGCCAGCATACTCCTTTTTTCTCCTACCAACCAATTCCAACTACAGCTGCTTTTTTGTTGTTGTTGTTGTTTTTAAAGAAACTGCCATGATGGATACATTGGGAAGAATTTACAATATTCTTATTATTTCTGAGAGTCTCTAAAGCATTTAGGCTAATTTTTCATATCTGCTTAGGAAGTATCCCAAGATATGCTTCAAACTATTCTCAATAAATGCAGTGAGACCAAGATGTTTAAAAACTACAGTTAAACAACAATAATATAATGTTTTAGTTGACAGCTTTAGCTAGCACCCCAGTTCAACAAAACATTAACAGAATTTTCATGCTAGATATCCAAACTAGAGGGGTATTTTAAGGTGACATGTTAAAATGACAAACTTGGTTTTGAAATTTGAATTCTCAGAAGCTATTTTAACTTCAGCTTAATTATTTGCTTTCATTTAGTAAGGGGAAGCTCCAGACTGTGTTCTGTCAGTGTGATGACTTGAACAAATTGTAGATATTCTACCTTTTTGGACAGTTGCTATAAGGTTTAGAAGTTGCATTGTTGTTTGAAGAAGTTGATAAAAATAGGAACATCTTGTTTTTAAAAGATGAGGAAGATCTGCAGATAAAACACTGTCTTCTCCATTTGGTATTATTCTAAGCAATGATAACTTGCCATTTCAAAATACTACAAACTGAGGATTGTAGCTTCACATGTCAAGAAGCACTGGAGATTCCTACAGATGCTTATGTCTACATAGAAATGTCTGAAGTGCATATATTAATAATACTAATTTTTCCTTTCATTGTGATGCTTAAATACTGCTTGTAACATCAGTGTTATAAACTCTAGCACAAGGAAATCTGAAGCTTTTTGTTTCCTATCTGTGCTGGGTTATCACCTGTTTAGAATACAGCATCCTTTCCCAAGTTTCTCAAAAGATTTTCTGCTACCATGTCCACTAGTGCTTTTGGCTAGGATTCTGACCTGCATGAAGTAGATTCAAGTTGCATCAACAAACAATGGGGGAAATTTGTGTTTAACAACTTAGTAGGCTTTTCTTCAGATGAGGGGCTAAAGGTTATTGTTTTCCAGAAAAGAAGCATTCATTCTACTACAAGTGCCTTGTGCAAGAAACAACCAAATGGTTTTGAAGTTTCAGTTTAAGTTCAAGAGCTTCTTTTCTTCTCACAGAAGAGTGAGAAATGGGGAGTTAGTAATAATCTTAAAACAGACAGCCACATGATCACTAAGCACCTTGTTTTCTTTCCAGATTAAAACAAATGGAACATATGGCACTAAACTTGCAACACAGTTAAACAGTGACCCTTTTGAAGATTTGTCATTTAAGCTGCTTGTGTCAAAGATGCAGACGTCTGTTCAAACATCGCCCGTTCCGACTTTAAACCAAAAGGAGCTGATACAGTTGCCTTCAGCAACACAAAGAAATGCTGATATTCTGAATACTGTAAATTGCATGCCAGCAATGCCTCCTATTCCAACCCACACATCCCAGGAACACAAGCGCAGCTCACCAAATCCATTTATTACTGGACTGAACTGCACCAATCCATTCACTGAAAGAACTCCTAATGCTGGAAACCCATTCAGAATGGAAACACAAGCGTCTGAAATAACTTCACACCTCCTAGAAGGACGTGCTGCTTGCAATCCTTTCCCTTCTGTAAATCCCCCCAGCTGCAATACAAGCAAGTCTGTATTTTCTGTTGATGCATCTGAAAACCCTTTTTGCTTGCGAAGTAAATCCCTCATGGCAAAAAATATACAGCCAAAAGGATGGGTAACATTTGATGATGATGATGAGAATTTCAGTGTAAAGCTAAAGCCATCTAAAAGTGTTCCAGAATTTAAGCAAATTAGTTCCAGGAACTCGGGTGGATCTCCAGGTTTGCTGGGCACTGAACAAAATACTTTTCTTGGTTCAGACTTGAACTTTGATAATGACTGGAACAAAGGTTCTACTGATTGCTTCTATACGATGCCAGCAAGAAGAGCGCCTGCACCTCCTATACCATCAGGAATAACCAGCAACACCCCCCCCACAGATCCTTTCACTTCTTTGGCACCTAAGGTGTCACCAACACAAGATTTTACAGAAAGATAGATGTTAAAAAATATAAGAGGTTATATTTGTTGCTACATTTATCCAGTAGAATAATTGGGCATTTGAGATTATTCTGTGTGCAATAATTAATTGTCAAATGCACTGAAACTTAACTATACTCGTAAACAGCCACTCTTGTTTGTGTATAAATTTTGAATATGTATATATGGCAGAGCACAAAATATTGTCCAAAATGTATTAAAATCCCAATGTAATAGTGTTTGAATAGACAGACAAAGAAGGATGAGCTAGTAATCTCATTAAAATATACCAATCTCGGAAATAGTTTTTGCTTAGGGAGCTCTCTCATTTCTATTCCCCTTTGTGGAATTTCAAAAAAAAGAGGCTCCCTGCTGGTAGGCTCCTCACTCCCTTTTTACTGTTTGTTAACTGATACTTAAAAGTATTTACCAAAGACCTGCCAAAGTTTATTGAGATTTGAATGTTGACAAGTATCGTTTAGAAGTTGTTTAATTTATAACAGAGGCTATGGATATTGTAAGGCTTATATTTGAATTTGAGGCACAACAAAACTAGTTTCATTTCAAAATGCAAACACAGCTTTGTGTGTATTAATATATTCAATATTTGATTTTAATTTTCTGTGTCAGTACATTTCAGCTATTAAATCTTACTGTGACATATAATCACTAGCATTACTTCAGAATAGTTGTTCCATATCATCCACTAATTCATTACTCTTTAAAATATACTTTTTTTTCCAGAAATTGGAAATAACTGATCCAAGTTCTCCTTCAGCCTCTGGAAAAAAAATTCCCCTTGGTTTTTGAGATACAAAGCAGTCTTTGCCAGTTGCAGACAACATAGGGGAGAGTGCTTGTCCCAGTCTCCTCTTTTGCACATTAGAATCATAGAATCATAAAGGTTGGAAGGGACCTTAAAGATCATCCAGTTCCAACCCCCCTGCCATGAGCAGGGAACCCCACCACTAGACCAGGTTGCAAAAAAACTCGTCCAACCTGGCCTTAAAAACCTCCAGGGATGGGGCATCAACAACCTGGGCAACACATTCCAGTTCCTCACCAAGCTTAGAGTGAAGAATTTCTTCCTAATATCTAACCTAAATCTCCCCTTCCCAGATTAAAACCATTACCCCTTGTCCTATCACTATGTTCTTTATGAAAAGCCCCTCCCCAGCTTTCCTGTAGCCCATTTCAACTACTGGAAGGCTGCTATAAGGTCTCCCTGGAGCTTTCTCTTCTCCAGGGATTTCTTGTCCTATGGAAAGGCTTGAGTGAGGGAGTCAGCAGCCACGTTTCAACAGGAGAGAAGGAGAAAGTCACTTTACGTGACTGGGCTGTCTGCTCAGCACCCTCCCTGTCTACTAGACTAATTGCTTTATTTGTAAAATCAAACTTTGAAAGAAAACAGGAGAACACTAATTATCTGAGCTGAACAATACAATTCTGTCACTTTTGCATTTAAAACTAAGTGACTGAGTCTTCCTCACCCACAGACAGTGACTACCCTCTGTGGGGTGGGGCTTTGAGGCTAACTGAAGGCTAAGTCACGGTTTGATGTCTTTTGCTATAAAAACTCAGCTCTTTGTGCTTTTATGATTTTTCTAAAGCTCATATGAGGCTACATAAAATACAGTATTTTTGTTTATCTTGAGGCAATTTAAAATAACTGAGTTCCTTAGCTCCACTTAGACGTGCTATAAGACCCTGCAGCTCTCCTTGCGACGTGCAGTGACTGGCATAGGCAGCTGCATATTTCATCCTGAGCTGAACGTGTCACAGTGTTGTCACCTCTTGGAGGACTGCAAATCCATGCCTACATGCACCGGCTTACCTGCAAACTAACTGTACTGGTTCTGCAGAGCCAGGGATCCTGAAACACAACATACTAGCATCCTATTTACAGCAGCAAAATACGCCATGGCAGTACTTTTTCTTAAATACTCAAATGCTACCAAGCAGTTATTTCTAAAACAATCCACTCTTCTTTTAAACAGCCTATGGTTAGCCATCAGCTGCAGTTAGATAGAGGAGTGACAGTCGTGAGTTTGCTGTTGTGCTTTTTTCCCATTCACGCCCTGAAACAGCACTTGTACGTTCTCAGCAGCAGTGGCACTGTGCTCCTTGTGCTTCGGTGTGTGAGTTACCTCGTTTTAAACTCTTGCTCTCAACATCTGTGTGATTGGTGTTTCGGTATAGTCCTACCTTAGCAAAACAAGCTGCGGGGGGGGGGGGGACGACGACACTTTTTTTTTTGCTAGTGGGAGTTAGGTGATAAAATACGTTATTTGTTGAATATTCACTGACGGCGATGAAAAACTCCTGCCTGGCGCTCGGCGGGGCCGCGGGGGCGGGCAGCGCGGCGCGGCGAGGATCACGAGGGGCGCTCCAGAAAGGCAGCGGGCGTCTGTGCATCGTCTCCAACCGCGGCAAACCTGCCGACGGACCCGACGGCCGTCAAGCAGTCCCGGGAACACCACGAGCTGAAACGCGTCTTCCCGAGCTCCCTGCTCCCCGCGGCGAACGGCCCCCGCGCTGCCGGCCGGCCGGCGGGCGGCACTCCCTGCCTACCCTGCGGAAGGCGCTGCTGTATTCATGAAATAAACGTACCTGCCCCTCAGACGTCTCAGCCTCTTCTCTCCTTGTACCTCAGGAGCCTCCCCGCGTCCCCCCCGCTTTAGCACGGGGCGTTCCGGGCCCTTTAAGCGCATCCGACAGCGGCGGGGCCGGAAGCGGAAGCGCCCTGGGGCCGGGGGGCAGGGACGGGGCCGGGGGGAGACACGGGGGCGGGCGGCAGCGGGGCCGGGAGGTACCGGGGCAGGCCGGGACGCACCGGAGGGGGCCGGGCGGCACCGGGGGGGCCGGGCGGCAGCGGGCGCGGCTCTCCCCCCGCTGGTAGGCAGGGACGCGGAGCGGTTGCTGCGTGGGGAGGAGGGGCGGGCAGAGGCGGTAACGGCCCTAACGGCCGCCAGGCCCCTGGCAGGCCTCCCCCGGGCCCCCCGGCCCCGCCATGGTGCGGCTCCACGTGAAGCGCGGCGATGAGAGCCAGTTCCTGCTGGAGGCGGCCGGCAGCGACCGCCTGGCCCACCTGGCGGCCCTCGTCGCCCGCATCTACAACGGGAGGCTGAAGGTGCAGCGGCTGTGCTCAGGTACCGGCCTCTCGCCGCTGCCGCCCGGCAGCCCCGGGCGCTGGCGGCTCCCTGGGCTCGGGAGCGGGGCTGGTGGCCTGCTGGGGCCCAGTCAGGCGTCCGGCGGGTGCGGAGCTGGGAGGCGGGGGGACGGGCTGGCTGCAGGGCGGCGGGAGCCCGGCTGCCCCGGGCTGGAGCCCTGCTCGGCGTCGGTGCCCGCGGGCTCAGGCTGGGAGCTGAGGAGGCACCCGGAGGTGACCTTGCCTGCGGCCCTGCAGGAGTTCTGCGCTGGCAGAAGTGGAGGAATACCCAGTAGCCCGATCCTGGCTTGGCAGCGGACGAGCCATCCCCCTCTAAATTTCAGAGAACGGTGAACCCCAGTGCCCAAAGATGCCAAACCATGCGTACATTGCTGTTTTCTGGTATTTTAGTTGTCTTTGGGTTTTTTTTTGAGGTCATGCAGCTCTGAGCTTCCTGTTGTACGTGGCCGAAAATTCACCTGTTGCATGACTGAGCTGCAGCATGTCCTGTCCCATAGTGGCCGCAGAAATCCTTTGTGACCAGCCGTGTTCCCTACACCTGGATGAAATTCTCACATTGCCGTGTGCATGTGTGGTGTCAGGCACTTGCCATGTGAGGAAGAGACACTGGGTGTGTCTAAATGAGGGCTTTAGCTCCATTCAGGAGCCGGCTTTTGAAACACATTTACTGTTTGTCCCTGCTGACCACACTTTGGTTTGCATTATGGACCAGCTGAGGAGTCTATGAACTGAGAGTGTCTTCAGATGAGACTCACATGGACCGTGCAGCTCATCTCTACCTGATGTGCTCCAGCCTCAAATATATGTAGTGTGTGCAGCCATACTGAGGCTAATCTGAAATTAAACATTTCCAAAGCCCCAGACCCTGTGGTCACCCTATTTTCAGCACTCGCTCCTTCAATGGATCTACTGCTGTTATTTCACAGTACTTGCTAATTTAGCCTTAGCCTTTATATGTTTTTATGTGTGTGACTGTATTCCCAGTCATGGGACCAGAACTGCTGTTTCTTGGGACTTGGGTACGGTATCTGTTGTGAGATGTATATGCTTTAATTAATATAGTGATGCTAAGGATGGGTTGGTATCAAGTGGGCTGGCTGATGGCTGGATAAGTTGTTCTGGGGGAAAGCAGTGAGTATAGTTTGCAGGCTGTGGATCAGATACTGTCAGCTATACAACAGGGTTAGGAAACTTCATCCACATACTGTCTGTTCTCACTGTAGGAGACTGTGCATTGGTAACCAGCACTTAAACCTCTCTGTTGTCTCAGCTAGAATTATCCTGGACCATAACTTCTTGGTTAGACATAAATTACTAGAGAGACATTTATTTCATAGTAGATGTGAATCTGACCCTTCGGGTTGGATGTAGTATGGACAAAGCTATAGGTAGTCCAGTTACATATTTTCTCAACTGCAAATAAATTAATTGTAAAATGTTTTTCCATTTGGAAAAGAGTTGCTTTTCCAAAGGCACTTAGAAAAAAGGAGTGTGTAGTCAGCTAAAGCTGACCAAGGAAATAACAAAACAGAAACCATCAAACATCACCTGGGTTTGCATGCCTGTGACATTTGTTACATTGTTTCATATACATGTGAAATTTATTAATTGTAAAGTAATTACAGTATATGTATCTATATATTGGTATGTATGTGCATACCTTATTATTTATTCCATATACTTAGGTCTTTAAAAACTGAAGGCAGGAGTAAGATTTGCCTGCATGTGTATAATGTGAAAGGCTTTTGTAAATGGGATCTTGTCAGTAACACAGACTTTTTTCATTTTCTAAACACTTTGAAGAGATGGAGGAGCTCGCAGAGCATGGCACTTT
Source organism: Apus apus (assembly GCF_020740795.1). NCBI lineage: Eukaryota > Metazoa > Chordata > Aves > Apodiformes > Apodidae > Apus > Apus apus. The sequence goes on along the minus strand of NC_067282.1, from coordinate 94,587,906 downwards.
CTTGCCTTACAATATGCAAGGACTGACAGATGAGCAGATTGAAGAGCTGAAGTTAAAGGATGAGTGGGCAGAAAAGTGTGTACCAAGTGGTGGAAGTGTCTTCAAGAAGGATGTAATGGGGCGAAGAAATGGACATGGTAAATCAAGCGTAAATGTTTGTTTCTTTCCCTGCAGGCCTAGTTAATCTATAATATAATGAGGAACATGGAAGCCATCATTCTGGACCTTTCACTTTCACCTCATTGTCCTGAAAGAAGAAATAAAAAAACAAGAAGAACTAGATACTTAGTATACCTTTTTCAGGCCACCATGTTAGCTCATGTTTATTTGCTAATTATAAAAATAGTTCTGTAAATAAATTATATTAACGGCAGCCACAGATTTTTAAGTAGTAGCTATTTCAAGAACCTTTTTTCACAATAAATCAGCTAAACTATCAGTTACATACAGAAGTCATCTGTCTTGGATTAGAACTTGTTGTAATGGTGATTTAAAAGCCTGAATAGTAATATATCCATTCAGCACATGTGCTGTTTGACTTTGCAGCTGTGGTACTTGGAAGTAAACTCCAAAGATAAGTAAACAATTATCAGAAGCAGGCTCGACTGTTTCACTTTAATTTATTCTCCTTCTATGAAAATGTATACTTGTGTATTGTTTTTCTCCAGAAGCTCCAAGATGCATTCACAGGCTGTTTTTCTAAAATGTCTCAATTTTCCTCGTTCACTGTGACTTACTTACTGAACTAATTCCTGTCACTTATTCTTTCTGCAACTCCTGCCAAATTGTTTTGCCTTTGCACTTGCTGTGTGTATTGAGCTCCATGTTACAATAGCAGGAGAACTGATGGCACAGAAGAGACCATAACTGCCATCTTGCTGTCTGTCCCTGTACTCTTGACACCACGACAGCCCTTGTCTGTCAGATCAGCAGCCCTTTAGGCATTGGTTGCAGGGCAGCTCAGTTAAGGAGGAGTCTTTGAATAAGTTAGTCTTGTCATACACAAACAGCTTGCTTACACCGTGTCTTATTTTGGAGACAATAATTCTAACACAACACGTTGCCCAATCAAATTTAAGCCCTTGCTGAACTTGATTAAGAGCTTATGTTACAGCTGAATGTTTTCCCTCCTAACTGTGTTTTCAGAACTAGCTGAGTGTCTTGTACGTAGACATATGGACAAAGCCTGTCTTGTTTGCTGTGGTTACAAGCAGTTTCAGGCCTTGCAGTAAAAATTTGCAAGCAACTTAATGTAAGGACAATACCACTTGTAGTGGTACTCTTGCATTTATTTGTTAGTGGGAGGATAGCTTTGTAGTATTAACAAAGTTGTAATATTGAGTGGTATGCAAATGTGTGCCAAACTAAGTGCCATCAAACGATACATTTAAATGTTCAGCTGTAAGTGTGATTTAACTGGATTTTTGTTTCTGAGGGGAGGCTTTTAATAACAATTATAATATGAAATGCACATTGTATTTGCAAAACTACATTTGCTGTTAGGCTGAAATTTTAATTGGAAAAACAAGATCTTGTCCCCTTTTATGCACATCTGCTGGCACAGCCCACAGTAGTCCTAAGTGTGGCATGGGAAATAGAGTCTTGGTTTTGGTTGTGGTGATTGTGAAATTATGGCTGTTTCTTTCTACTCAGTATTTTTGTCCCAGAAGAAGTTCCAAATACTGGTCAAATGCTGTGAAAAGTAAGTTTGGCTCTCCCAGGAGAAGTCCTGTTTTGCTTCTTAAGTTAGTAAGACAGATGGCAACGAACTATCAAAGTGGTAAATAAACCGCAACTTAGTAGTGTCTCTCTTTGTGATTTAACAATGTTTAATTTGCTTACAGTAGAGAATAACTCAGGCAGGTCATTTGCTTGGTGTCTTTATAGTAAGTGTAGACTATTAAATAATGTGTCTCTTATTTTTAGCTCCAAATGAAAAAATGCAGCAAGTTATAAAGAAGACAATAGAGGAAGCCAAGGCATTAATCTCTAGGGTAAGTTTCCTGAAGTGGAATGTGGGACTTTCCTAGTAGGTGCTGTGTAATTGGGCAGCTTTAGGAAAAATAGACTCTTTTTCGTTGCAGGGGCTAACCATTTTTGAGTAATATCCTGAAATTATGTGGATAGTCTAATAAAAACTGACATTTCTGTTAATGATTTTCTTAATGGCTTTTGGCAAGCTGGTTCAAGAAGTTAAGGAATGAGACATTAAACTCCAAGTGAATGCTGGCAACCAGGACCACACTGAATGATTAAATAGCACTTAATTTTATCCGCACGCTCTTAATTTGCTGTTGATGCATTCCTTAGTCAAAAGCTTGTCATGTTTTCTGGTGAAAAATTAACTGCATTCTGTGAAGTTCCTGGAATAAAATACCTTTTTCTCCTTAATATAGTATTTCGAGTTTTATGTATAATTAATTGGAAAATGTGGTCTAATCTTGTAGATTAGGCCTTGGTTTTACAAGCACCTGGACTCATGCTCAGTCCTGATGAGTTGGTGTGTTTCAAGATAAGCAGTATGCACTCATGGGACTGTGGTCTGAACTGTTCAGCTTCACTTTACCAAATCTCTAGATGCTCTGTGTTGTGTCTCAGCTTTCATATGACTTTGAAACACAAATTAAGTAGTAGTTATTATCAGATTGCTTTTTTTTTTGTAAACATCTGCAAGTAATTTTCATCTCCCCACGCCTACAATTCTGGGAACTGGTATGTGTGGAACTTTAAAACAGCTTTAAACCGGTTAAGCAAATAGATAATGTTACTGAAATTTTAGTGTTGTGGGTGCACTTAAATTGGCCTTCTTGACTGTTTTGCTGCTGATAACAGTGTCATGTATCAGTGATTTAGATGAGCAGCTCAGTGTTTCCAAAGGCCTCGTAGAGGCAAGCAGAGGAGCTGCCCTGTTGCCTGGCAGTGCTTCCAGTGCACCAAGTTGCAGCAAACCTTTCCTCAATTGAGGCAGGATTTCAGCCAAATTGTTCTGAGTCATAACAAAATCTACACAGACTGAGAGATGTTTCAGATTAAAGCTTCTGGACTATAACTGTTTTTTCCAGATGGGTTTTTTTGTTGTTGTTTTTACTTCTGTTTCTGCATCTCAACAACTCTTTTTAAACAGGGGGCAAATTAATAATACATAGTTTTATCCCTGTGGTCGAAAATATATGCAGAAATGGTCTCCACTTTGCTGGTCTTCCTGGGTGAAACTTCCAACCAAATTCCATGTTGCAATTTACAATTAAAACTTGCAAAATTGCTGCAGTTCATACTGACTCACTCCAGAAATCACTGCCATTCACTGGTGAATGAAGTTAAGGGTAATTTGTGAAGAGTTTTCGTAGGTTCATCACTTTATAATGATGAAAATGAATAAATATGCACGTGTATTTATTTTTTTTTTAAAGAAAAGTTTGATCATCTGAGGTTGAGAAACCAGTTGTACTTGCCAGTTAGCTACTGTAGGAATGCCCACAAGGAGGCGACGTTCTCTTACTCTCTTTTTTATAAACCTTGTTGCTTAAAATATTTGAACAGTTAAATCAATAAGCAAAACCTTTTTCTTCTCTTCCAGATGTGCCTGGTTTTTCCTCTGTCTGTTACAGTAGGGTTTGGAATGATCTCAAGTATTTGATCTCACAGGTCTCTGCATATGCTGTGCAATATGCCAAGCTTTACTCTTCTGCTCAAACATGCTCTGCTTTTCTCATCAACTTTTAGGCCCCTTCTCTAGCTCTCACTTGAATTCTACTGTTTTGAATCTCGTTCATAAAGCACAAGTACTTGGAACAAAAGACTCCCCATCCAGTTTCTGTGGTCAGATGTATACTTGTTTGAATGCCTGTATGCCACAGACAGTTGTTACTAAATGCGTCCTGTGTAATTTAGTTAAGATCTCTCTTCCCCCCCCCCCAAATCCCCAGTGTAAGCAAGATAGATGAAGGGGGAAAAGGTGTAGTCATGTATTCAAAAATCAATATTCAGCTGAGAAACTCTGCATTCCTAATATCTCTGTGCAGCCAGTTAGCTTTGTTCAAAAATCTTGCTGTTGAGCCTCTGAACTGACTACAAAGCTAAGTCCTTCTGCATATCTTTTTAAAATTACCAATGATCCCTGCCTGTGTTTCAGAAACAAGTTCAGGCCAATGTGTGTGTTAATATGGAGATGGTGAAAGATGCATTGGATCAGCTCCGAGGGGCTGTGATGGTTGTGTATCCAATGGGATTGCCTCCACACGATCCAGTTAGGATGGAGTTTGAAGATAAAGAAGACCTGTCTGGAACTCATGTATGCAGTAATGTGTTTGGTTTATATGTAGTGCCTGGGTTAAACATGTGCTATACTGTTCTCTATTTTATCAATGAAGGTTGTTTTCATTTGCATGACAAATTTTGTTTAATATTTTTATCTAATAGTTTATGTAAAAGCACACCAGTACCTTAACTAGAAATAAGATTAATTAAGTTTATTTCAAATGTTACATGCAAAGGTGAGTTTAGGTTAAGTCTTGGACCCATTTTAAATTGTTTGACATTTCTTTCTAATGCTAGTATTCATAATTTGTTGCCCAAAGTCTGTATATGTTAGATCAAGATTGAATGTAACATGTATTAAAATGCTATAGATTAATTTGAGGAGAAAAATGCAGCAGTAGTGTAAAATCAGGTGAATTACATTGGTCTTTCTGGTAAGAATTCCAGATAGATTTTGCCAGGACGTTTTTCTGGTGTTGAAAAAAACCAAAAACAACACTTGCCAACAGTTCACCTTGTTTGTGATTTGTCACAGGCTGGACTTGAAGTTATAAAAGAATCAGAAGCACAATTATGGTGGGCAGGAAAGGAGTTGAAAGAAACAAAGTTGCTCTCTGACTATGTAGGCAAAAATGAGAAAACAACCATCATTGTCAAGATACAGAAAGTAAGTATTGCTGGGAGATTTCTTTACGAGTTACTAATGGCTGGAGGATTCTGGCTTGAGAGTCTTAAAACTGTACATCTATTTTAAGGTTTTAATTTATTATATTCTGAGTTTTTCTTTCATAATTCCTTTGCCTGACAGCTAAGTGGTATAGTTGCTATTACTTGCTCCACTTTTCTAAAGTACAGCAAAGAGGTATTTAAAAATAGATGAAATATAAACTGAAAAGTTTATAAAACCTCAGCTGGCTCTCAGTTCCATCTCGGTACACAGCACTGAACAGACCCAGTCTTTCAGTCCACCCACTTTTTCTGATTCCACTTTTGGATGATTTTTGTGCCTATGTGGTGTGGATCCCTGTAATCCCCATTTCAGTCTCTTCTGTGTCTAAAGACATTGTCTGTAACTTGGTAGTTTCCACCCTGTAATGTCCCTGGTTTCTTGCTGGTGGGTCCTCTGACTTCTCAGTTGCCTTAAAAATGTGAACATGCCTCCTTTTTGAGAGGACATGGGTGGTAGAAGAGCCTGAACTTTTTATGCTCTCCCAAAGTGTTCAGTGAGAAGTCTCTGAGTGCTAAAAGGAAAAACAAGCTGCCGGACCTGTACCACCCAGCTGTGCTGTCAGCCGCAGGTTCCCAGCTGAACTTTTTTTAAGGAAATGAGACATTCCAGTCATCAGATGTGAAGGACATGAGGCCTTCTTTCTTAATTGTGAACGCAGGTCTGAGTCATCATCTGGAGTGACGAGCTAAAATGAGGCAAAGATCTCCTGCTGCTCCTCAGTTTAGAGACCTGATGCTTCAGCAAAAGCCAGTCATTAAATGTCTGACACAATGATCATGTTCTTGCAATAACAGAATGAGCACCAAGCTACTAGGACTGTTCATTAGTTTCCTGATTAAATTATTTTGTACTAGCTGCACAGTTGTGCTCATCTCTAGTGAGAATGCTATACTCAAGGGTGTTTCAGTTCATTTGCAGGGCTTTGTCAGAAGATGCTCACCCTGGTTGTGTGTGTGTCTATCTCTCTCTATATAAGATCACATTCAAAGGGTGCTTTTTTTGAATGTGAGATGCCTCAGAGTACTCTACCTGTAGCTCAGGATTATCCTGGAGCTGCATTTCACTTCCATGTCAGTGAGAGCTTCTCTACCACACAAAGCATTAATGGGAATGGCAGATCTTTGTATCTGCAGGTGTCTGTAATAGAATTACTCAAAGATAAGCCAAATGATCTATGTGTTTGTCATGTAGAAGACCAGAATAGCTTTCTCTTTCCTATCAGGATGACTGAAAAATTGTGTGACAACTCAACAGCCATTGAAGTGTAGGCTCCCAGGAAGGTCTTCCTGTTTAATTAGTTGATGCACTTGCTCACAGAAACCAAAGTAGCATGTTTGTTTTCTATCTGACAAAGGATACCTGCATTTTTGGGTTGGAGAGCTGAATTAAACCACCTCAGACCCTTTTTGTTCCAGAGAGGGTTCACCATCCCCATTCAAACTGTTCTGTTTGCTGTTGTTGACTACAGCTGTCATCAGCTGTTTTCTGCTGTGCAAATCATCTCTTCCATGACGACAGTTGCCTGGAAAAATAAATTTCTTTTATTTGTAGTAACAAATAAAATTTCTTTTATTTGTAGTGTTTCCTAACTGCCTTTCTTCCCTGCTTTACTCAGTCATATGCCAAGTAAGTCTGTATTAGCAGGGAGACTAAAGATGGATGGGCCCATCTGAGGCATCTATAATGGCCTTAAAGCAGAGAGATTTATTATGTTGTTTAGAGCAGAAGTTTAAGTAAAATAGACTCAATCCTGTTTGTCGCTTCCATTGATGTCCATAAAAATTACAGCATGATTCAGATACTGAGATGAAAAAGTAATTCTTCCTTGAAGGCAGCAAAAGTTTCTCAGCATTTATTTTCCTGTTCTGAGGGACCTTATTAAATTTGAAAAATCCTATTGTCTGAAGAAAGACTTTGCTATCTTTGCATAGCAGCTTCTCTTTCGTATCGCAAGTGCCATCATAAATAAAATGTATTCTTTCCTGTTCAGAAAGGACAAGGAGCTCCAGGGCGTGAACCTCTGATTAGTCATGAAGAGCAAAAACAGATGATGCTGCATTACTACAGAAAGCAGGAGGAACTTAAGGTAACAGTGTCTTTTTACTGCATGTGAGCTTTGCTGTTGTAGAAACTAACCATGGGTTGCACTCCTCACTGCTGCCTTAACTGTCTGCTCTGTTTACAGAAACTAGAAGAGGATGATGACGACTCATTTCTAAATGCTGAGTGGGCAGACAGCCATGCTTTGAAAAGGCAGTTTCATGGTGTAAAAGACATCAAATGGGGGCCAAGATGAAGCTCTGCAAACACCGTTTTGCCTGTTGAAGCTGTTTGGTTAATGCACTTGTTTACAGTGAGGAGTAGTGTTGTGTGTGGTAGATTGTGACTGAAATTGTCACTTCTGTAGCAGGTGCCTGTTTCAGTTTTTCAACAAAAATTTGCATTTCTACATAACTGTAGCAGCACTTGTCTCTGCAAGTAGAATCAGTCCTGCTGAAGTTTGTTATTTTATTAGAAACTTGTAATTTGAATATTGAAATGTTAAACTATTTTATAGATAATATAGCCAGTAAATATGCACTAGAATGTTTGGTCTTGTTTTGAGTGGTCTTTATAATTTCCTGTGTTTCTTTTAGATTGTACAGTCCATAGAAGGTAATTTAAGGTCCCTTCCAACTCAAACCATTGTATGATAAACACAAACAACACAAAAATAATTCTAGAATGCTTCATTTTCATTCCTTTGGTTTAGTTTTCTTTGCCATTGGAAACCAATCTCATTCGGTTGAACAAGCTGTTAGCCCCGATGCTTTGATACAGAGAATGACAGATATCTGGTCACAAAAGTAGATTGGATGCAATAAAACCAAGTTTAATAGGGCAAGATCTTTAACGTGTAAGTATTTCTGCTGTTATGATTAGACAGGAAGTGTTTAGTTTCTAACAAAGCAGCATTTTATAAGGAGAAATCGGGGAATTTATCAGTGTTTCCACTATATACTTGATGTTTTGGATCCTGTTGCCATTTCCAAAATGTATCATCAGCCAGTGCTGGGTTCAAGACTTACCAGGCAGATGTGTCTGTTTCTGAAGGGAGGATTCTGGTTTGGGATGCAGTATGGATAACCAAAACTTTAGATTTATCTAAAGAGATAATTAATGTTTAGAAAAAAGTTGCTCAAGTTTTACATGTTTAGACTTGTGTGTCCTTAAAGGAAATGCTTTTCTGTTGAGGTGGATGTGCATCCTTGTCAGGTCACTGAGCAGTGGAAAGCCTGGGTGCATGAAAATTCTGTGTGAGGAGCAACAGGGTGTTGTGGTGTTGTGGAACAGGTGAACCAGTGTGGACACTCACAGCCTGCAACTAAAATGATGTCTTCATTCACCCCCCCCAAAGCAGTTGTCCCTAAGGGCAGTAGGGAGCTGAGGAAGCCCCCCTTTTCAGTTCTGCAGCCCTAGAAGGCAGGGCAGCTAAGGACATTGTGTTTGTAGGTTGCAATATATTGCAGGGTGCCAAGTTGCTCCTACACGTGTCTGCTTCCTTTCCACCTGAGCCAAAGTAGGTCATGTTCACCAACTCCGTTGGTCTTGAGAACAGGCAGTTGCTCATCAGCACGTAGTTTATGCCACTTGTGGATGTGAAATATTTTTGACAAGTGCTGTGTTATGGCTCTGTTGGGCAAGGGCTGCTCCGGAACTCTGGAAGTCAGATGGGTTGTGTTTGCTGTCTGAACTTACACCCGTATTTGACATTTTTCATTGATAGTTTTTTTTCCTTATTCATGCCCTAATCCGCGTGCCAGGAGGGCTTAGTGGCAGAGACACTTGAAAACACAAACGTCTGAGATATTATCAACCAGAAGCTTCCTGCCTTGCCAAACCTGCCAGTGCAACAAGATGGAAGTAAACTCTGTGGTCATTGACTGTCTGCTAAAAATACCTGGCTGTGGCTCTCCAGGTTCACAAATCTTAACAGTGCTGGCTTAAATCTCTCTGCTTGTTTGCGTCTTTGTAAAATAACAAAAAAGAAAGTGTTTTGCTAGCTGTTTTTTTCCATTGCCATTAAAAACCCATCCTTTTCTTTCAAGTATTAGTATGGTTGAAGAGATACTGATCGAGTTAAACTGAAGTGTTTGTTGAACTTGGAGCTGGTAGGTGGAACACAGAAAAGAGAATTAATGCCATTAACCATTAGTGCTGGTTTTACTTCCATCAGTGATTCTCTTCTAGGGAAGTTTTGTAGTTTTTCTTGAATATCAACTTTACAGTAAAATGTTTGAGGATTTTTTTAAATAAAAAAATCAGTAGGTTGGGTTTTTCTAAGTTGCAAAGCTTCAAATGTCTTTATATTTTAAAACTACTTGGAATTATTTCTATGTGGCAAGAAAACAGAGCATGTTTTAGCAGAACACTTTGTGCTGCTAATTAGTCAGATGGAAATCAATGTCCTGTACAGCCATTTGGAGATCCAGCCATTCCCATGGGTGAAGGCTTTTTTTCCTAATGCATTCCTTTACTGTCATCAAAGGGTGGAGTGAAGAAAATTTGGGAATACTTTATTTCTGAATATCACTGGCGTCACTGCAGCCCACAGAGATATGATGAATCTTCTCAGTCTGTAACTGGGATTGGCAGCACTCAGTGAAATCATCATAAACATCGTAACATTAATTTATTTTTTATAAAGGGTGTCAGTTACCTAGCTCCAGCTCCTGACCAGTCTTACTTATAAGACGTCCAGGTTGCCAGAGGTGTTTCTGTGGCTTTTAAGGTTGCTTCTACAGATAAAAAAACCTCTCACTCCTCTCCCCTCTCTCTCTTGTGATGTTCTCCTTAATGGGTTTCACAGGGATGTGTACAAATGCTGTCTTGGGGCCTAAATTTCGAAACAGCTTCAGGAAAGTAACGAATTTGTCTGAGCAATTATATATATATATATCCTTAAAAAAAATCAAATTACTATTTATAGGTAAATGACTTAGTGTTGTTGAACATTTATTTCCTTCTTTTCCAGCAATGTTCTAACATATTTATGTCCTTTTGGCAGACAGGAAAAAAAGATGTAGCCCTGTTTATTAGCGTCTAAAGCAAATTCTGTGGCAGCCTGGCACATTTTGTATCCAAGGGGGAGTTACAATCTGGCAGTTCCCAAACTGGATTCCTCCAGGGATCACTTTGATTCCTCTGCTGCTTCTGACAACAGTTCCCACTCCTCAAAATCTCACCTCTTCTGTTTAAGAAGCTGGCTGAGGACAGCTAGCTGTACTGTTTGGTTTTTGTCCTGTCAACCTGGGAGTGACATTCCTGAAAGATTAACTTCCCATAAGTTGCCTGAGGTGGTGATCCCTCCAGGATCAGGTGTTGCAATGTGACATTACCTTGCAGTGTTTAGTTACTGTTAAGTATGGACCCCAGTACTTACTTGCCTGCTCCTTGTCATTTGAAAGTAGCTTTTTTTTAGTTACTTTAGTTTAGTCACGACTGCATTGAGATTAGTGGCCTTGGCAGGAAGCTTCCCAGATGTTTTGGATCAGTTATAATGAATGCTTGAAAATATCCAACTGAATCCCTCTTACAAATAAACCTTTCATCTTAGATTAGTAGTATTCTGAGGAGTTTGTTCTGTGAGCTCCCAGTCCTGTAAATAACTGAAGTCATCTCTGGCTTTTGGCCATTTTATTTATTGTCCTTGGTACCAGGAAAGTGTTCGATAACAGAGGAGGCAAAAGGGAAAGAACATAAGCAGTAAAGTACCTGCCCTCCTGCTCCTTAATCCCCGCTGCACATCCACTACTGCAAGTAACTTGTTTTCTGTGACAGGAGTGTCACACACTGCTGGTGCCTGCCCCCCAGCAGAGTGCTCTCAGCAGCTGGCACACATGTCAAAGGAGCCCAAGAAGCTTTGTTGTGTTTCCAAGAGTTGTTGAGAGTTATTGTTTCAGTGAAAGAGAAACTTGGAAATTGCCATTATGTGGAGGACTCTGAGGGGGGCACTTGAACAGGACATTTGGTCATGGTGCTTATAATATTGTCATTTCCTCCTTAAAAGCGAGAGAAAGTCAGGCATAGGAAGGAACTGGCACAGAAGAAACTCCATTTTACATACCTTTGACTGCTGTTCTCTGCTGTGCCTGGCCATTTTCCTCTTTAGCTAAGAAAACAGTCCATAGCATCAAGGTTCTTCTCAGTTCTCACAGCAGAACATCTGTGGATCTGCTGAATTCATCTGTTGTGGCTGCAACTGAATGAACTTACTGGAGAAAGATGAAAGAGTACGTGAACAAAGCAAAGCATATAGATATTTTTATATCTACTCTGAAGTATTTAAGAATGATGAGGTTGGAAACACCACATGAAGGTTTGCAAACGTGCCAAAGTGTTTTATCTTTCTTCTAAACTGTTTATTTCTGGAAGTTTGATAGCAGACATGCCCTTCTAGAGGGGAAAATCCATTCTCTTCCAAAGGACACGCACAGTGGAACATTACTAAGATGTTTATTTTGTGGCCATATCACCGTCTTGATTAATGGAAATTTATATTGTGTGTTATGAGGGTTGCTCATGCCATTATAGTCCTTAAGGTGTTATTGAGGTTTCCTTGAACAGGAGCGTGAGAGAAAGCAAGGCATGGGCACTTGGTGCTGTGTGGACATGGCTCTGTTGCCACTTAGTCCTCTCAGAAGGTTGGCTGCAGTCCCCAGGGTGTGGGGCAGGTGCTGCTCTGCGGGCTCTGCTTTGCCCTGGAATGCCAACTCTCTTCTGGGCCTGCCCCGTGCCCACTGGTGGGCTCTCCCAATTCTGCGAACTTTTTTTCCTGTTTTGTTTTACCACATGAATGTCGGGGGCAAAAGTCACTAGGGAGCTGGAATTTGGGTGTTGTAATGGAAGGCCTTAGAGCAGGGTGAGCCTGCATCTTAAAATAGTTGGTGACATTTCCTGGTTGTTTTCTCTCTCTGTTCCTCTCTCCTCCACCCTGCAAACCCTTGCTCTCACTTGTGCGTTTTGCAAGTGTTAGAAGGGGATGGGTGCATGGCTGCAGGATGGGGTGGGTGCCTGGGGTGGGCTGCCCTTGCTGCAGAGGTGACCCTGGTGGGGCAGTGAGCGCCTGGTCCTCGACTCTGTGCCTACGGTGGGGGCCCAGTGGGCAGAGGGAGCTGGAGCTTTTGGAAGTGCTCATGTCCCACCAAGGTGCAGCTCTTGTCCCTGCTCAGCGTTGATAACTGTGGGAGCCTGCAACAGGTGGGTGTGATAGATCCAGAAAGCAGAGGACGCCTTCCACCATGGACAGCAAGGTCTCCCTGCCACCAGACAGGAGAATTCCCCAGCTGCTGCTGACCTCTGGAGCCCATGCACTCTGGCATGCTTGTCTTGGAGGAAGATGCAAATTAATTCCATCCACCTGCCTGGTTGTCATCGGTGTGTGTTGGGAGTCACCAAAAAGATGAGCTCCCGCCTTTCCTCCTACTGTTCCCGTCCTCACCCACCAGCTCAGGGTGCTGGGTAACAGGGCAGTGGTGGCCCGGGGCACCCATTGCTGTCCCCTCCTTCCATACTCATGCTGGGGGCAGGACTGTGCCCCACCCAAACCTGCCCACCTGCCTGTGTCAAGGACTGTGCGTGTCCCCATCCCATGCCCCGGTGAGCATGGGCTGTACAGCAGCTACAGAGGCTCGTGTTGAGAATGAGGAAGTTTCTAGCAAAAATAGGAAATCTGGCACTTCCACAAGGAAAAAGAAAATGCAGTTATTTTATTCCAAGAGTTGTGTTTGTGGGAGCAGCTCTCAGCAAAGGCTGAGTAATAGAGGCAAGTAGTGAAAATGTTGTAGATAAAAATTGTTGTGTGGGAAATTTTTTGCCCTGGCAATCAGCACACAGATGCCACTCCTGTCACTGTGTAAGGGTCTGGGGGCACTGCTGTGTAAGTGGTGGATATTTCACACCACCTCTGCTTCGTCCCTCACCCACAGCTCCTGGAGTTGAAGGATTCAATCCATAATTGTCCCCAGAGCAGTGATTAGTCATGAGTCTACAGCTCTTTTTCTTCCTGTGTCTCCCTGCCTCAGCAATGCCTCCCGGCCTCATTCAGAAAAGGACATTTCATCTCTTTCCTTATGAGGGATATTTCTGGAAACCCTGTTTTCAATTTTTGCTGCCAATGGATCAGCAGGGTGCTGAAATTGCAGCACAACCAAAAGGCAGGAGAACAAGGTTGTTGCAGCTCCAAAGGCTGGCTTCCAGTTGTGGTTAGAGCTGGTCACAGGCTCATAAAATAATTTAGGTTGGGAGGACCTCTTAAAGGCTGCTGGTCCTACCATGTGCTCAGATCAGGGCCCAGTTCTGAGCTAGATCCAGCTTTAAAACTGGATCATGTTGTTCAGAGTCCTGATTTTTCAAAAGAAAAACAAGCAACAGGCAGCTCTGTTGTGACTGGACCTACCAAAGTTTCCTATGGATTTTTACCTCCTGGCTAACTGACTACCACATGAAGAAGATGTGAGCTTCAGCTGACATGACTGGGTATTACCATCATGGCTTCAGGTTTAGAAATGCATGGTCTTAAAAACAATGGTCTTTAAAAAGAGCCTGAAGAGTTGTATAGGGCTGGGTCTGTGCTCACCCTGCTGCCAGACACACCAGCAAGCCTCTGCAGCCATAATTACTTCACAACAGGGATTGCTAATGGATGATCACTAGTTCAAGCCCCCACCCTTCCCAGATGAATTTCTCAGGTGCCCCATGTGTTTGATGGCACGTTCCCAGTGTTTGATGCCTGCCCAGGCTGTAATCAGATGTCACCAGAGCTGCTGGTAACATCAAGCTGGGATTCATCTACTGTCTCTACAAGAAGCCACAAGTCCTGCCATTTTCTACACTTCTGGAAAAGGAGTGTTTTACTATAGTACTTGGCCAACTACATGTTGCAGCTGGGTTATTTTTTTTCTTCCAGAAATGAGAACATGAGAAAAGAAATCAGTTTACTGCAGGAGATCCCTGAAGCCCTTGGCTGCCTGGATCAAGGGTGACCTGGCTGCTCCAGGGTCTGTTGGTGTGGAAGTGCCCTGGGACTGTCAGGAGCCCCACTTTCTCTTCACCTTTCTGAAAGTGACACTTGGCAGCAAGGCAAGGAGCATCCTTGGCAGCACTGAAACTGTGGGGTCAGGCACAGCAGCAGATGAGGTATTTTGGGCACAGGCCCTGCTGACTTAGGGCTCTGCATGCTGTGACCATGCTCCTTGGCAGGGTCTTTGTGTCACTTTTGTGTTTCCAAGCTGGAATTCAGCTCCCTGGTGCCCAAACCCGTATCTCCTCTGAGGACAACAGCACTGTCACCTCGGTAGAGCTTTGCAGGTCTCACTCCAAAACTCAGTCCTCCTTGCTCACCAACATAAGATCTTGCTTTTCCAGCCTTTGTTTCTCCAGGTTACTCCAGACTCTGCCCTCACCCCAGCTTGCCCCCAGCCCCGCTCTCACCTTCCACCCCTGCCAGCCCCTCTCTCCAGCCACCCTGGGCACCAGTGCAAGGCCTCCCCCACCCCAGAGGGCTGGGGTGATGCCAGGGGTTTTTGGCAGCCGTGTCACACAAGAGTGAGGCCACACCTGAATGGCTGCCGATAAAAGGTGCGAGTTTCAGAAGGGTTTATTTACCGCTTCCTGCAACCTCACCCAGGGATTCCTGAAGGGAAACTGGGTTATTTTCAAGGCAGGAGTGGGGAGTTAAAACAGCTACACCAGCACTGCACTTCTAGCAAGCCTGGATGTTACTGCTGATTCATGTCGTTTACAGATGCACATGACAGTCCCCCTGCTGTGCATGTAGCATGAACCTAATAGTTATGGCCAAACAACTTGCAAGCTCTCCTACTTAATATCTTCTTCTTAGGCTGCTCTTCTGGGTGCTTGCAAGGATTTTACTGGTGAAGCTTCATCCTGCTGCTAGCCCTGAATGCCCTCCTTGAAGCGTTGCTGCTGCCCTACAGCACCTTTCTCTCTGCCCTTAGCCTGGAAATGAAGTAGATATTGGATACAGCATTTCTGCCTCTTGGTTTTTGTTTGTTTTTCATTCTACACATCCCGCTAGTAACCAGCCAGGTCCAATTGCTTCTTTCAATGGGAAGAAGGTCCTGTTCCAGTAAAGCAGACCTGCCGTGTAAATGGACCTGTCTCTCTCTACCCCCTGTTTCTCTGTAATGGATATACTCTGGGTTTTCCCATAAAATTATTATTTGTGTGGGCTTTGGTCAGGTAAGTATGTTCCCCATTAGTTTTCTAGTTTCTATGCTAGATGCTTTTTCTGCAAAGGGTGTCATTGCTGAAAGATCAAAAGTGTTCAGTGTCTGTTTCTTGGGTTTTTCCTTGTTTGTTTTCACTCTGACTTTCAGACCACTGTGAACAGTGAACATTTGGGAATGAGGTGGACCGCTAATTGATAGCTTTCCCCAATTAGACTTGGAAAGCTTATGCAAAAAGAATAAAATAGCAGCCCAGATTCAAGACTATAAACAATTCAGTCAAGGGAACAGCTCCCGAGTGAAGCTCAACCTCCCAGTCTGGAGAAAAAGCTGTTTTCCCTGCCCAGCCAAGTTACTCCTCATGCTGAGGCTCTCAACAGGGCTTTGCCACCACATTGAAACAGGCATGCAATATTAAGCACTTTTTTTTTTTTTTCCCCTCAAAACACCTTCCTAGAGGCTGTGAAATGCTCCATCTTGGGAAGCAGGCTTTTCCCTGGCCCTGCAGAAACCTTTTACTGTCTGCTTACAGCCTGTGGCAGCAGGCAGGGAAGAAAACCCGGAGGGAATCAGGTCTGTCAAGTCGTTTACAGGCAAATAGGCAAAGGTAACAAAAATAAATTGCTACTCTTTAATACAAAGGATTTTTTTTTTCCTCCAGGATTGTAAAAGTAGATGAGAGTACTGGGAGTTGGAAAAAGTGTTTTGTAGTTTTGCTTCAAGGAAGAGACTAAGCCCTAAGTTACAGACTGGTGTCTGCTGCCACTTCAACTGCTTCACCACCAGGAATGAACACCCCTGAAGAAGGGTTATCAGATGGAAGATATGCATGGATGAAGCAAACAACAAAACAGGGAAAGGACCTGTGGTGCCCAGTGACAGGACCAGAGGCAGTGGGTGCAAATTGAAACACAGGAGGTTTCCTCTGAACATCAGGAAACACTTTTTGTCTGTGAGGATGACAGAGCAGTGGCACAGGTCGCCCAGGCAGGTTGTGAAGTCTCCATCCCTTAGAGATATTCAAAAGCCATCCGGGCATGGTCCTAAGCAGCTGGCTCTAGTTGGCCGTTCTTCAGCAGGAGGTTGGACCAAGTGCCCTCCAGAGGTGCCTTCCAGCTGCCACCACTCTGTGATTCTGTGGTCACCCCTAAGACATGCTAATTTTACTCAGGCTTGAGCTAAGTGCAAGCCTGGCAGTAAGGCTTAACTGCCAAGGTTTGCTATGATGCTTCAGGACTGAAACCCTATGGATGCTTACAGATAAAGAATGAGGAAAGAACACACACACATTTTTGTGAGTATAAACATTAACTGTCACACAGCTATCTTCCAGAAAGAGACAGATAGATCAGCTGGAGATCAGCTGGCCCATGTGCCCCAGGCTCTTCAGGAAGGAGTTTCACTGGGGCTCAGCATTTTGTGGAGACAGGTAGGGCAGGGCCTTGCGCTGGGGAAGGGATGGTCCCTGGGTGGGGAAGGGATGGCCCCTGGGAACCTCTGCCCTCAGCCCTGCTCGCTCTGTGTTGGAGCCCAGCCCACTCTCTGCAATGGAATGGCAGCCTCTTTGGGGGGTCAATAAGAGGAACAGGATCCATTTTGTTACTAGTATGGTCTGTCAGCAGGGGGAATTGTTGGAATGTCCAACTGTCCCCTTTCCTTCTGACAAGGAAACAGGCAGCACTTGCCCCCTTAAGTCAGTAGGAAGGAGTTGGCTCCTGACCAGAGCTATCCCACACATACCCGCAGGGGCAGCAAAAAAAACAGAACCTGCCTTCTTCCACCCTGAGAACAAAGGCATGGAGTGTCTCCAGACCAAAAGCTATTCATCAATAACGTGCAGTGGCACAGGCTATGATGACTTTAGAATGGAAAAGGGGGAGCTGAGTCCTAGTGGGCATGCAGCCAGGTTCCTGGGCTGTGCTGTGCCTTTCATGCAGTTTCCCAGTGCCATGGGTGACCTAAGCTCTCCGTCCGTCTCTTCAGCCTCTCTTCCTTCCGCTGATAGGATGCTAAGCACTGCTAAGATTTTTCCAGTTGAGCACGGGATTGTGCCTTAGTCATCTGAGCAAGCCCTCTTCCTCCCTTTAAAGTTTTCCCATGCTTAATCCAACTTTGTATCTGAAGGAAAAGACAAGTCATGTCACCTTTTTTCTTTCTGAGTGTTTCATACCACTTCAGTCTACTTAGACGCACAATGTCTGAGTGGGAAAGCACAATGAACTCATGAAGTATTAGCAATAGGAAGTGACATTTTTCCTCCTTTTGTTCAGTACATTCCCTATGGACTGCAGTTAAAATATTGGAGACATTTTATTTAAAGACAGGAAGGTTGTGTTTTCAACTTAGATACATTTCTGATTTAATTTTCTGTCTGACTGAAACCAAACCTGACTAGTCTAAACAATTTTCAAGTGAAGATAATTAATTCATTAAAAAAAGCTCGAGAATTTAACCTTCAGTCAAGTGCTGACTCTAAACCATGATTTAATGTCAGAAAAATTAGTACAGTGTTTCACCTGGGTAGCAAGTTTTCTTAGTACATACCAGCTTCAAGAGTCTTCTATGAAAGCAGCTGTTTTTGAGCTTGTGCTTCACAAATTTGCCAGCAAGGGTAGCAGCAGAATTACATCTCTGGCAGACACCTTCTGATGGTCAAATGGTGACCTTTTCCTTAACAACAGGACACTGAATGTCTTGCACGCAGGTTGATTTTTGCCCTAATGTTGTTTCTTCAGCAGTGCTTTGCTCCCCAGGGCAAGCCTTATCTGCTGGCTATGTGCTTTAAAAGAGAAGCTCTAGACTCTGAGAGGTATTGTAAAATCTCTGCATGCTGAAGGCTGCCTGGCTTCATGTGCCATTATGTTACCACCAAGAGGGCTGCAACCAAGGAAGCGAATTCTCAAACTGTGAAATACATGTGAAATTTCATGGAAATACCACTTTCCAGCTGAGTTTCCAGATCTTCAAGCCCAGGGAGGGGACCCTTCTTTCATGTCGCTCTCCTAAGTAATTGCATCAGCTGGATTTAAGTGAGCAGAATTTAACTCCTTTGTAATTTCTATCACTGTTACTGGAGGAATGGGATTTATTAGGGAAAGGTTAGGTGAAGGAAACAGCAGAAAAGCTGGGTTTCATTTTGCTTTGTCCTGCTCGCTCTATTATTAATACTAATATTTCTCTTCAATAGAGAACCTTCTTGTGTAATTTATGAGCCACAACACACTAAGTGGTTACAAGTATCATGTCCTACTATAGGTGTTTTTCCATGATATGCTGCTTAAATGTTTTTGTCCTTTTTTTAATATTCCTTAACCTACATATGGCAATCAATCCCATATTACAGTGAAGAGTAATCCATAACATAACTTAAAACTATGAAAGCTTGTTAAAGTGTTTTTCACAGAATGATTTATGGACAGTCAAGGGTTTGAAACTCTTTTATTGAATATATTTTTTTCTTACTTTACAAATAATTATATGCACTGATACAAATGTTCCTTCACAGAAGGTACATTTCTTTTTTTAAAAAAAAGGGCTAGAGCATCATCCAAAATAAGCCACTTATTGTTCATTAATATAAAATGTATTCATATTTCTAGGAGGTGTCATATCCAAACCACTGTTCATCCAAATTTCTTGTATGATCTGCTCCCTGCGCTCTATCCTTTCAGCCAGTTCTGCTGCCTCTGTGGAACTGTAACCTGAGTAAGAAGGTCTGTAAAGTCCTGATATCTCATCCTGGGCATCCGAATCAGGGGAATCCTCCTCCTCCTCCTCATTTTCACTGCTCTTGTATGCTTCATCACTTTGTGGCACCAAGTGATCCTTCTTTCTGTGCAATTTCTGGAAGTCCCTGGAGCAGGACACGCGGAACACCAAAGCACACAGCGTGAAGACTAACCCCACACAAACGCTGGACACAAACAGGAGAGCAGCTCTTTCAGGGTGATCTGAAATCAGAAAGCCACTGCTTAAACACTTGACAAACCCTGCCAAAGCCCAGCTGCAAAAACAAGCAGCTGCCGTATCTGAAGCACCTCGCATGGCGTAGCCACAATGGTGGGGTGTGCCGGGGGGTGGGGGGCTGAAGAGAGGTTTTTTTGACATGTTCCAACCCCCCCTGCACATGCAGTCTGCACACTTGCCATCTCTGCCTCTTCGAATTACTGTGCAAAAAACCCCAGCCTCTTAATAACATTATGAAGTAACAACATCATCCCATCTTTTTATTAGCAGCTTGCTAGCATTCTCAACCAGCTACCAGAAGCATACCCTTGTTGTTTTTTTTTCCAGCCACCCTGCCAAAATAGGCCTTACTCTCCTGAAGAGGGGGCATGGGAAGAGCAGCTATGGCTCCACGAAACCATGGCAGCATCTCCAGGCCAGGCAGGGTAGGGAGCATTTTTCTTCCTTGACAGAATCTGAGATCACTTCTCAGTATAGTAACAAGAGAGACAGACGTGGAAACAGCCTTTCTCAAGGGACCGTAAAGCCCAGCCCTGGCTGCTCAGGGTTACTGGACAGTCAGAAGGGTGGTGGGGTCTGGGGGTTTGGAGAGAGCTTCTGGGGGCAGCTGGGTGCTCTGGCAGGCACAGTCCACCTTGCTGTGCTGGCAGCCTGTGGCTGCCCTTCGTGTTGGCTGGGGAGGCCCTTGCAAAGGCCATGGAATGATGCTTGACAGCTGCATGGTTCTTGCCATTCTCCAGAAGAGCAGCACTCTTGGCTCCAGAACTGCTTCTCAAGAGCAGCCTTTGCTCACTTCCAAAATTCAGGACTTCTCCTATGGTGTTACAGAGCTGGTGATGATGAATTTATTTGCCTTAGTGTTGCTAAGTCACAAAACCCGCCATGTCCCATACCAGAAATGGCTGGGTTTGGGTTGGTGTTTGTTTGGTTTTTTTTTATTGTTCCTTGATGATCCAAGGTATGCAAACCAACATTTCCAAAAATGGATGTCTCCAGTGCTGCTCCCAGATCAGGACCAGGTTTTCAAAAATACCAAACAACCAACAGTCCCCATTGAAAATATTCATTAAAAAAAATATCTTGGCTTCAGTCTCTGAAAGAGTTTGGATCCTTCAAGATGGAAAATATTCTATAAATATCAATTATGCTGTGATTGTCCCAACCACAAGATGGTGATTATATTGTAATAATACTGTTACTATAAACATGGGATTACCAGTTGCGACCTTCTGAGGCGATCCTCCCTTTTCCTGAAATGTCACAATCTGATGCACCAAACATTCTCAGCCTCATTTTCCTACCTCTGATGTATGCAAATGTAGCCAAGGCGTTGCTAACAAAAATGTCATCTTTCTTTGGAAGTCTTGATTCCTTTGGATCAGGGTTGACACCTGTGACATGAGGAAAGAAAGCAGATTCAGTCATATCACAGATGATGAAGCTACTAAACTGATACTCACCCAATAACTTCTGAACTAACGAGTCTGTCTAAAACACAGGCAGGCCAGCACTGTGCTGTACATTAGAGCAAACAGTGTATGATAAAACTGAAATGAAGTATAAATAACAAAGCATTGAAAATATTGAATATCTAGAAAATGGCAAAATTATTTTAAATAATCTATTGCCAAGTGAAACCCCTTGCCTATTCCCATTAAGCTTTCTGAAATAATTTAACTCCATTAAGCTTCACAGCTCTCAAATGGGCTTCTCAGTCTAATCACTGCAGTACACTCCTGTTACTGATGACAGTGAATACGCATTAGCCACATTGTTAATTCGATTTGCCTTTAAGAAGAGCAGATGTTGGCAAAACTGTTAAAAATCCCTTCGCCCTGAAACAAATGCACTTTCACTTTTACTCTTCCAATGGTTCAATCAAAGTTAGAAGACAGCACACTGGGTATCACAGAATTGCTTGAATCCTGCCCTGCTCCCAGCCCATCATGCTGCCTCCACTGTTCAAGCAGGGTTTCCATGACCTTGTCCCAGTTCCCTCAGACCAAGCTCTGCAGCTCAAATATGTCCTATTTCAATCAAAGGAGAGCAGCAAACCATACTTTTTTAAGGTACGTACCATCGTTCTGTTTAACGGAAGACTTGCTATCTGTGACTAGGGAGTTGACAGCTGTGAGAATAAATTTAGGAACTGAAAAGACAACAGATAAATTGTGTACTGTTAGTTTTAGAAATCAGATCCCCATTAATGACCAATCCCACTGCTAGCCCCAGATTTATTAATTTGGTTTCTTATGGTGGTATTGAAGGGATCAGAGCAGGCGGCTCCACCACTCAGAGATCAGAGTGGGTGGCTGTGTCCAGAGTCATGGCAGGCAAGTGCCAGCCCTGCTGGTGTGCAAGCCTGGCCCTGGTGCTGCAGCCAGCCTGAGCTTCCTTGGTGGCCAAGAGATGCTCCTTCACATGCAGAGGACAGAAGCATTTGCAGAGCAGGTGCATGAGGCAGCCCCAGGCAGAGATGTGCTGCTTAACCTCACCACACCAGCCCATCTAGGGGTGCTGCCACGGCATTGCCTTGACTTTCATCACCCTAGTAACACTCTAACCCCAATAGCTGGCAAATGCAGGGCCCTGCAACACAGGAGCCCCAGGAGAAGGGCTGTGCTCAGTGACTCATCCTCCTCCCTCCATCACACCTCACAGATCTGAAATGCTAGTAGGCATGGCACTGGGATGCTGTAGCATGGGATAGCTCTGAAGAGCGTGATGCTCACAGGGTTAGCTCTGGGCAGGAGGAAAAGGAGGTGGGAAAGGAAATAAAGTAAATGGGAAGAAGACTGAAAGGAAGTTGGGGTGGGCAGGGAAGGGAGAAAAGGGCGAGTGCTGCAGGAAGAGCAAGTTGAGGGATGTGATGCACTGGTAAAAGAGCAAATAATTTTCACCTAAACATCACTGAAACAACAAAAGGGACAGATCATGTGGCAACTTCTTGCTACATACTAGTAAAGGCATCTCTGGACCCCTGACTGGGTTCACATGCCAGCCCACATGGAGGTTCAGGAACATCAATGAAGCTGCATACAGCATGAGAACCTACCCTCTTGTTTTCTGCCCCTTTGCTTCCCACCCTACAAGGAGTGTGCCAAGCAGCAGACAGGAAACAAAACTGGCCTACAAATTCAGGACTAGGCTACAGTCAGATGCTAAACTGCATCTAGATACTGTTTTTCAATGAGGATGAATTCTCTGATAAATGTTAATAATCTTGAGTGACATCCTCTGCAAAGCCTCTGAGAGAAATGGTTGCTGAAGGCGAAGGTGCTCAGCATGGGAAGAGATGAGCTGGCTGGGGGTGGGCTGCATCCTTCTCATTTCAATAATTTTTTCCCTAGACAGTTTTTCATGCTAGTCTCAAAAGAGCTAAAAGCAGGTGCATCGTGCAGACATTGAGAGCTCACATACTCTTTGTTAGATGAATGGGCCCTTCAGATACCTAGATCTTGGCACCTGTTCCCTGCACTATGTGAAGGCAGATTGATTGATTTTCAGACTGATGTGAAGGGAGGGAAAAAAGGGAAGAAATTTCAGGTATGAAGCTCACCTCTATTCCACACAGAAACATTTGCCAGCAAATAGTTTTAAGGAAAGTTAAATGGAGCAGAGGAGACTGGAGTTTGGGGCTTAGGATAGTTTTCATTTGAAAAACAACTAAAAATAGCAGTACTTTCTGAGCAGAACTTTTCTTTGTGTGTGGGCTCAAAGTCATATCTGTTTCCTTTCCTGATGAAGGAATTTTTTTGGGACTCTTAGCTCCTGTTTGCAATAGAAGGCCAACAGAGATAGGGGAGAATGAGCTCATTTCTATTTTGGCTTGTACCTCATCATAATTCTGAACTGTTTTCCAGTGGCAGAGTGTTTTTTCTGGTGCATGAGGCAGACAGTGAGCAGGTTGGTTAGTTTTCAGACTGCCCTCTGAATTTGCAAGCCTGGCTGTTATGAACAACGTGCACGTGTTATGACCAACATCCTGGGAGGTCGCACTGTCCCCTGTGCCTTTGTATGACCTGAAGCTCCTGTGGTATGGCCTGGTGCCCAAGCAGAAGCTCCTTCTGTGCTGATGCTCCTCCTGCTCCCCTCCCAGGCTAAACTTCCCAGGGCTTTGCTTGCTACAGGACCAAATCCTTTCCCCATGTTTTCCCATCAGGTTTGAATGGCTATTTCATACACCATTCAAATATGTATTGTAGGAAGATCCGTAATCCAAAATGGCACAGACACAACCAGCTTCTGACTGCTTAGTGTTTTGTTGTGGCTTCATTTCAGACACGACGACTTTAACTAGGATAGGCTGGATCAGGTCGCTGAACAGAATGACTGGTGCTAACATGAGGAATTTTTATCAAGATAATCACATCTACATTGCAACTTGTGCCAGCACTACTTTTGTCAAGTAGGGTTGGAGTTAGTCACCTACCACAAGCTGCCAAAGGCGCCCTCAGGGGATTTGGAATGGCATCCAGGGAGTGCAGGTACAACACGGGGCATCGGGAGCTGTTTCCTGAGAGAGGCTCCACAAGTGCAGCCTCAACAAGAGCCAGGAGAGGTCACCTCCTGCAGACACGAGGTGATGCTGAGCAGGTCACAGGGAGCACTGAGACCACAAGAAGCCAGCACCTCCTGGCTCCTGCTAAGTTTTTACTATCAGGAATAAACTGCAAAAATCTAAAAGGTAGCCAGACACACTCATCCTAAACAATTGCTGACTGCTGAGATGGGGACTGTGCTTTTTTTCACATCTCTGACCATGATGGAAATACTTTCAAGTCTGGCACAGCTCTCAGACAACATGGTCTTCTCTTTTGTGCTCCTGTCACTTCAGGAGAAGGCCTATTT
This sequence comes from Apus apus, assembly GCF_020740795.1. Taxonomy (NCBI): domain Eukaryota; kingdom Metazoa; phylum Chordata; class Aves; order Apodiformes; family Apodidae; genus Apus; species Apus apus. The sequence goes on along the minus strand of NC_067282.1, from coordinate 94,563,873 downwards.
ACCTTAGCTTGGGAAGCATCAGGTTAGCAGAGATCATCTACCGAGGGGAAAGAATGTAAAATGTCATTCTGGAATATGCCCAAACTCTTCCCATGTTCACTAGATGATCTGTAAAATAATTAGATGTGCAAATCATTGGCTAATGCTTCAGATTGCACACCTCAGTTGGATTTGGCAGAAGCTTTCAAATTGTGCCAGCAACACACAAGAACACTATTTATTACCCACATGTTTTCACAAAACCACTCCACTAAGTAACAGAACATGTAACCTCCCTGCAAGCAAATATACATTGGTTTTCTAGTACACAGATGTGCAAAAAAGAACAATCTGATATAATTATCCTTACTCTAATTAAAGAGAATTCCACTAACTCATTCATAAAGTTACTACAGCATGAAGGCAACAGCATAATTCGAAGCATTAGTGCAAAAGGCAGATCTCCAGCCCTCTTCAACACTATAAAGCTGAATTTCTGCAATGCCTCTCACCTGACCCCTAACACACAGGGAGACTGAAAATCTCTCCTGTCAGCAGGGAAGCAGAGAGGGCTCATTTTCCTCTGATCTTCAGGTGCAGGGTGATCTGGTAATCAATCCTACACTGGTGCTCTCAAAAGCACGTCTCAGATAACCTGTGCCCTTTGACCACTACTCACTAGAGATGCAGCAAAAGGACTCCGTGATATGTCCCTGTGGAGCTACTGCTGTGACTCCCCACAGACCTGAAAGAGCCAGAAAGAAGCAAGGCTGGCAGCTTTCTGAGCAGTGCACTGTAAGCAGAGTGGTAACTTGGTGAAAAAGCTTTTACACATCCTTTGGCTGAAGCAGAGGCATGCCAGAGACAATCACCCCTGACCCTCACACAGCTAACCAGCAGCAGAAAGTGGAGGAAATCTGTTGGAACCTTAAGAAATGAGCAGCCATTCCTAAAAATGTGCAATACCAAATGAAGGTAGTAAAGTACTGAAACCACTATTTCTCTCACCTTTATTGCTGTCCCACGACCTTTGCTTTTGAGAAAAAAGAGTTGTGGGGAATTCTGCTTTCTCCTCCTGAGGTAAATATATTTGTCTGTGGTGAAGAATATGGAAAACTGTTCCCTCTTGCCTGAGAAATGAGCTGGAGCAGGCTTCAGTCCTTCAAGGGATGTATAACCTCAAACCTTTATTTTAGTGATACTTTGCCCATGAGAAAGGAAATCTCTCTGCAAGGCTGAAGGCTGTAGGTGTGCTCATGTGAATCATATTTCAGGACTGGGCTTGCACACAGTGCTTCAATTATGCTGGACTGCTTTACCTGCACTGATGGCAGGTAATGCCAGGTAATTTTTCCTAGCTCTGTTGCAGATAATTTCTGTAGAACACACTCTTATTTTGATAGTATTTCTCAATATATTAGAACACATACTTTGTATTTTATTGTAAATGGCATTTTTATAGGAAAAAAACCCTTAATGCAGGGTTTACATTAGATGCAGCTCTGCCCATGGGACTGTTCACACATTTTGGTTGTTCCTGTATGGCTATGTCACAAACTTCTTTGTGTGTGTCCAGATGTGTGTACCACTTGGCATTGTTTTGCTTTGCAAGCAGAATGAGGGTTTGAAAATGATGATGTATTTGCTCTTACCACATGCATAGCTGACATTAAGGTATTTTGTCACTCCAGGTAGGCATGGACTTCCAAAATCCCGGCTAGTGACAATTACTTTGCATCTCTGCTTCCCATAACACCTTTTTGATAGAACTTCTAGCGCCGTGTAAGACAAACAGTCTGAAAGAAAAACGTATACAATAAATACACAACACTGGTGTTACCAGAAATGCTAGTTGCTACATCCATGACTAGAGATACAAATCTGCTATTGATTTCAGGCATATGTCTGCCTAAGCAGAAAGTTTCAGAATTTAATATTAAGATTTGTCAATGCAAAGAAGTCACTTGCAATGAAAAAGTGAACTTGCAGCAAGCTAACTACCTCATGCTGACTTCCAGGTGCATAGTAAGGTTGCAGGAAGATTCACGCCAAGCTTCAAATGAGGTGCCCGATAAGACCTCTATGTTCCCTTCCTGTTGACTTGGAAAAAATAAGCACATCCAAGCAGGTCTCCACCTATTCCATCTCAAGATGAATGTGTAAATAAAGGGAGGTGCAATGCTGTTTGCAGGTCTTTCTCTTGGTCTCTGGGTTATTGAGATGATTTGACTGGATGACTAATTTCAGTTCAAGTCAGGTAAGATCAATTTTTGTGCGTTGCAGCAGCTAGGGCTACAGTGAAGTTTGGTGTATTGAAGGTAGCTTTTGATTTATTATGCCTGTTGCTAGTAGGAGCTGTTCTGCTGTGGCAAAGAGGTCAAAATGAGCTCAATATTTAACCAGAGTAACATTTGGCTTCTTCCTCCCATGCCAAATTCCAGGCTGTTCTAGGAAGACTGCTACCACAAGCCAAGTTTGCATGCCTAAAGCAACCTCAACTGCATCTACACTGCACTGCCTTCATGCCCTCATTACATGAGGTAACACAAATAATTTTCAAAGCAGCCTAAACTACCCCTGACTTTGTGCAGATGAAGAGCCCAGACTGCTGAACCTCTTCCCTGTGGGCTGAGCAAGAAGCACGCACCATGCATGAAAACCTGCTGCGTGAGCACCTACACTTGGAATTGGGATTTCTGTACTCAGGACTTATGCCTTCTACCACAATTTATAAAATAATAGCACTTGATTAGCAGGATTTTCCACTGCAGCTGAAATAACTTGAGTGGGGAAGTGTGTGTGTCAGACAAACCTTAAAAAAATCTCCTTTAAAAAAATAATGTCTCTAGATGTGATTAAATTCCCCACAAAGTAAAAACACCCCTTAGTTTTGGTTTCTAAACAGAAAGCACACAGAATTGACAAGTCTGGAGTCTGAAGTAATTTTCTGAAGCTGTGTGCTTCCAGTGTTGCCTCATGTATTTTGGACTTTCTGTGGACGACAGATATTTCTCACTCTAGTCTCCTGATGCAGGAACACTCTAGAGGTCTGAAAACATATTTCCCTGGGCATTAAAACAGTCCTTCCTATAACAAAACTCAGTCAAGGGCAGTATCTTGTCACCTTCCAATTGCTGAAGCTCATTTGTGTCTCTTTAGAGGAAGGAGAAAGAAACTGTTTGCAAAGAAACACCAAAGATTTCCTACATCGGTCTTATTTGAAAAGAAAGAAGAGGTTTGAGACTGATGCTCTTGACACAGAAGACTGACATTTAATATGTGAAAATGGGTCAGATTTATTATTTTTAGAGATAATCCCCTGACACCAGCACTAAATAAGTCATATACTTGAGCAGAGCCATTGGGAGATACTGGGCTGATACGCTTGACAGAGGACTCACAGGTTACCTCTGGACACAGATTCTTGGGAAAGCAACTACTCCTTTGACTTTTCAGAGATCTAAAATACTAATGCCTGTGTGTCCTGGGAAGCTGCTGGGCAGGCATAGAAGGCTGACATAAAATATTGGGTAGTGCTGATTAAGGAACTCAGATGTTCTAGTTTCCCTCTCTGGCAATTTTAGATGAGCAAAGCTATATTTGGGTGGACGTTTTAGGCAGCCAAGCAGCTTATTTTGGCAAGTACTAAAACGACTGAAGAATATCAGGAGGAACTATCAGGTGACTCATAAATGAATGGATTGGGAGCACAAAAGCAATCTGGCAAACTGAATTATGTTTTCTACAAAATATCCTGCCCTTGGAGCTACTCACAGTGTCTTAAAAAACAGGAGGCTGTTTGGCTCATGATTTTCTATAAATTCAGTGATACAGTGAGTACATGTTTCTTTTTGCCTTTGGTAGGTGTTTGCTCATGTTTCTGTGGGAGTTAATAGTTCCTTATCATTTAGATTCATGTTGGCTTTGGCTCCTCTACCTGATGAGCTAGTCGTCATATGCCTGCAGGCTCTTGGCAGGCCAGTTTCTGGAGAACTTCCCAAGGCTTGCCTGCTGTCACAGGTGAGCAAATGCAAACCGAGGTGGGCTCGCTTTTTCAGGACAGCAATAGAAGTTAACTGGAAAGATCTGTAACAAAACCCCCCTATTTAACAGCTTCCTGTCATCTAAGAAAATGTTGGCTTTTAGTGGTTCAGTCAAGAAATGCTCAATTTTTTTCTCTGCAGTTTATGTGAGTCCTGCTATCTCCCCACTAGCTCTCCTGGCAGCTACAATGCCAGCTGAACAATGAGTTCAGCTTGGAGGAATTCTGTGTACTCAGTACCAAAGGCCACTTATTAAATGTCTGCAGCTTCACCTGTGCAATCTCCCACAAGCAGACATTACAGAAGTGTGTCTGCACTGAAGCCAGAGGACTCCGTGTGGGCTGAAGAAACTTTCAAGCTAGTTTCAGCCAGACTTGCTTGGGTCTGACAGCAATCCAGCTGCAGCAACACCAAACTCATACTAGGCATAATTTATCCTCCTTCTGGTCAAACACCTTATTGCAGTGTCTGAATGAGCAGAGGATTCAGTCAGTCCTGCACACGGAGTAAATGAGTGAATGGCCCCACTGAATGGTCCTGAAGAAATCGCCAGTCAGGAGATGAACATAAATGTGCAATGTGTCTTCTTTCTGACTAAGTAATGTTTAAGCCACAAGTTTATAGGGCTTGCTAGATTGGTACCATACATTTAAAATAAACTGCCTCTTGAAAGGGTCTTTCCTGGCATTGTAGAAGGCTGGTGGCATCCACCAGTAGTGGCGGAACAGGCAGCGATGTGTGGCTGGGAAAACACTCCATTCTCCACGCTCTTCTCCCATAGTCGCCTGCTACACAACAAGACTGTTGGTGGATCCTTTGAAACAGACACTTCTATGGATGACATGGAGATACGGGTGTCAAGAAGAGGTTCTTAATGTGGTAATAAACTATCACATCTGACTGTAGCGATTTAACGGTTAGAGTAGAAAGGCTTGTTTCTGGAGGAAGGGCTCTTTCAGCTCCCTAATTAGCTTTGTTTAGGAAAGTTTTGGCATGCAAATTACACACCATAAATCATGCAGGCTTTAATGAGAAGCAATTTGTCTTCTGGTTTCTTAAAGCTTCCCTCAGTTCAGACAGAAGGAGCTTTCCCTCCCTTTCTTTCCCTCCTGCCACACAAGACCTGTAGGTGATGGAGCAGCCAGAGACGGACCGAGCAAGTTGTGCCAAGCTCTGGCAACAGAATTCTGTCCCACCCTCACCAAACGTTACTAATTAATTGCCACCTTCTCCCTCATCACTATGCACAGGATGAGACTCAAGACATGGTATGTAAAGGATGGTAGATCTGTATGACATAAAAAGTAACATGCTGGTGAAGGGCCAGGGCACCCAAAAAAGAAGCCTCTCCACAACGCGTCACTCCAGTACTGGAGCCCGGCTGCTTCCTGTTTTCATCCCAAACTGCTGGCTTACACTGTTTCATGCTTTCTGGGCTATGCCCACTCACAAAAGAATAAGGAGCTTGCTTTTAAAGTCAATTGAAAGAAAAGATTTCACACTACCAAATCAGGATGGCTTGTGCTTTGTGGAGCCCAAATATCAGCTCTGGGGATAAGAACTGACAAGGGGAAACTGGGAAGTTTGGAGCAAGCTATGGCTGCATACTCCTAAAGAAAGTTACCATAATACTATGGTAATTTATGCAAGAGCATGGAACACAGAGTCCTGCCTATGCATCAGAAAAGGGCATTTAAACCTCAGATTCTAGCATAAAATAGCTTTATATTCCACGTCCAAGTATTGTCAGTAAACAAGGCAGCATGATAAGCTAAAAATACTACTTACTGCCAGCACAGACCATTCCTTACAAGTGAATACAGCACGAAGGCTTTCTGAAAAGCTGCACCCTCTCTTTCCCTCTCACCACAGTGTCTGTTGTGAGGCCCCTGTAGCCTGCATGAGATTAGCCCACTGCTTGGTTTTATTTACAAGCAGCTCTGAGTTCAGAATTCAGTCTGTAAGTGTTTTGCACAAACCCCCTCCCCTGGTCTTTCTCTCCTTGTTGCACATGTGTATGCAGCGTGGGGGATCCTTCTGCCAGCACAGACACCAAGGGCAGGAGACAAGTGGAGCTCCATGCTTGCTGGTGGAGCAGAAACCAGACTCTCTTTGCTGGTTGCTTTGTTTTGTGCCATTTGGGTCTGCACGTACACAGGCAGGAGTTCCCTGGCTTATTTTAGACTTGAGTGCAACATGTACTTTTCCAAACAGGTCAGAAATTTAAGCTAGAAATACCTATACCAAAGAAAACCTCAAAATTGCTAGTAAAGAAAACATTAATGGATGAGGTGATGTGCATCTGAGCATGCTCCAAGCAACTTCAAATAGCTGCTTAGCAAATTGTGACCTTCCTTGTTGATCTCAGAAGTTAACTGGACTCTAAAAATGGTGGCTGCTCTCTTCTTCCCTTCAAACAACTGCTTCTTGTCCTGCTTTGGGGAGCTTTGTCTTGACAAGATTTTTTGGGGCCAAGTGGTGGATTGGCTGCTACTGGCACCTTTTGGGGCCCAAAACAGCTACTAAGCTTCTCCGTTTCCTTAGGCTGACAAGGACAAGAAACTTTTCATATCTGTTGTCTGTACACAGTCAGAGTTGACTGAATTATTTTTGTGGTGGAATTAAAATTGAATAATTTTATTAATTTAAATTTCAGTTGAGTTTTGTCTCCCACACCCAAAGTGGCAAGGCACTAGTGGCAGAAGTTGTAAAGGGAGATGTGAACCCACCCCATGTCCCTGAGCCCTTGTCCTGCTATAGAACAGTGCTCCTGCATCTACCCTGCTCACATCAACCCTCTGTCTTCACAGCTGGAGCACATTTGCTATTTCCTGGTGTGTCTGTAAGAGGTCCTATGCTGTGTTACAAAAGCAACTGCTCTGCAGCCCAGGTTTCTTCCATTCAGGAGCCTGCCACCTGCATGACTATCAACAGGGGTGGTGCTTGAAATCAGCCCCACAGTTAGCTAGAAAATATATGCTAGACAGATGATGGTCAGGAGTGGAAGGGCATGCCTAGGCCTGCAGGTACCTGCAGCCTAGAAAGGACTTAGTTGCCTTCTCTGCAGCAGCTCTGGGCGACAAGCTCTTGCTTCTTCCCCCAGCAGAGGACTGGGCTCAGTGTTTATGTTAATCAACTAAGTGCTCCTGAAGTGTCTGTACTTCAAAATCCAGCATTTCCTAATTTTTTGCTAACTTCAATATATACTAACTTCCAGATCTGCCTATAGCCATTTTTGTTCTTTTACTTCATTTACATCTGCTCTCAAGACACTTACGTAAGGGATGGGCTCACCCTAGGAGGAGTATACATCTCCTAGTAAGAGAAAGAAATCAAAAGCTTCTCAGTCACTATTAGTGAATAAGAGATGTAGGCCCTTTGAATTAATCACAACACTGATACAGAAAGGAGAAAAAAAAAAAAAAAAAAAGGAGGAAAATAGAAAGAAAGAAAATAGAAGAGGAATCACAGTATCATAAAATACTGTTATATAACAAAATCATGATACCTTGTTGGGCTGGGAAGCGGCTACAGGATTTTGGAAATCTCCCTCTCTTGCCTTGCTAACACGCCGCCTTCTTAGCTGAATGTCATTTCACTAGGAAGAGGGGATTAGGACAAAAGCCAGCCCCAGGCTATGTCATGCCGCAGTGCCAGCTGTGATGAGTGCCTGAATCCTTCACCTTCCCTCTCAGTCTCCCAAACGTGAGAACAGGTAAAAGAGAGGGCTGTGCTGGAAAAGACCCTGCCTTCCAGCAATTAAGATCTGCAATTCAGGGCTCTGCTGGTCATTACTGCTCGAGGAAAGGCACATCTGACCAACGCACAACCACGTGAAATTTCTGGGAAGGATGTTTTAGTGTTCTGGCTTGCAAGTTGCAGCTAGAGGGGACCCACTACCAAGCTTTCTTTCAAGTACTTTCATGTATTAACAAGCGTAATTTATGATTTGAGAACTGTTTGTTGATCCAAATCTTTCTTGTACTCTTTATGGTAATCTGCCTTGGCACAACTTTTTAACTTATTTTGGCCAGTAAATTTTATCTTTCCTCATGCACATGTTAGTACAAATATAAGAGAGATAATATGTCAGAAAAGACAACAACTCTCACAGGAACAAACTGCCACAGTCTCCTGCTTTGGTGCTGGGCACAATAGATGCCTCTAAGCAGAACTATCTGCTACAAAACTGCACCCAAAAAAGTTTTCGTTTTCTTGTGATGTTTTAGTAAAACAGGAAAGCTACTTTCTGTAAATTCTGTACAGTCTTAACAATGCCAGCCATTGGAACAGCTGAAGAAGGAGGACACAGTTCGGATTTTTTATTTTCCTGCAATCATCTTATAATGGAAATAATTCCTTGTGCTTCAATAAACTCTGCTACTTATGCTAGCAGCATACTTTGCAGAAGAAGTTTTCCTGAAGGCAAAATATCCTAAAAAGCCTGGAGACAAGATTTTATGCCCTATTCTTTGAAGTGGGCAATGACAACCACTCATCAGAATGAATGGCTCTGATGACAAGTCAGGGAGCAGGACCAAAGACATGAAAAAATACCATATTTGAAGTTCAATGGTGAAAGTGACAAAACCCAAGAAAAATGTTTTATAGTGATCTTACATGGAATCTTCACATCCTTTGGCAAATCCTCTCCCAAACTGCATCAAAGAAGACGAGTTGTTCTAAGCACAGCTCTTTGTTTCTGGTCATTTTTTTAAGAAAAGCAAGAGACATTATGAAATTGACATTTTGTGCCAGTTACACATATAACTAGGTATCAGTTGTATTGGTGTCTTATGAGACAAGGTACACATGAAAGAATTTCTGGTACTCAGTTGTTCAAATCTTTAAGCAGATTCAAATCCTCTCTATATCAGAACAGGGACTTGAATGTCTGTTTCCCATAACCCATCCTGTGTGGGCTTTTCAGCTGGCTTTGTTTCATGCTAAAGCTGTTTCATTGCCTGGGGTCAGCAAGACTCAACCAGACCAGAGGACAACTCTACTGTTAAGGCTTTATCTAACAGAGACAACACCATGGTGCCCTTGCCCTTCCTCCTCCTCTATATTGAAAATAGCACCTGATTTACAGTATTAAACTGGCTCAGAAAACTAGTTCCAAGAGGATGCAGTCATGCTAAATGTTGAGTTGAGGCTCAGGATCCTACAAGTGCTCCAAAGCCGCACAGATATCACCAATACCAGAGATGGATTTATATACTCTATTTCTTACATACTTTTGGCCTTTCAGCTGAAGAAATGTTGTGTTTTCCTGTGTTCCCTTTGAAGCAAAGCTCCAAACATCTGTCAGTTAATTTGATAGACTGTTCCCAGAAAAGTGATAGCTCAGAATACATCTGCCTCAGTCCAAATCTGCTGTTTGTCATTAATTTATTTTCAGATATATTACATGTAACATAAGGTCATAAAAATCTAGCACGGTTCCTAATTTATTCAATACCTAGTACTCCTAGCAGGCCCTTATCAAGTATGGATAGATGCCAAACTCTTGAGCTCAAGAGACTTCCTATACTTGTCACTAGGACTTACAGATCTCTTCTGCACAGTACCAAAAAGAACCACCTCACAGTTTCCCTGTGATGCAGTGAAAGAAATGGGAAGGCTCAAGCACTGCCTTTAGGCTGAGATGCACAAATGTGGGTATAAACAGGAATTGGATGGGAGCTGGAGCCGATTCAGCTTTTGGTGCAAACATCTACGTGTATGTAGGCTCTGATTCAGCAACTAAGAGCAGCTGAAGCATGTTTTCTAAATTGTCTCAAATTATTAAAATCACATTGACACAGAAATTACCATTTCTAACTCCGACAGAAAGGTACACAGGCACTTAAAAAGTCTAATAATGCACCCACTCACATCTGTATATGCATAAATAACCACAAAAATAAGATTTGAGCTCAAGATTGATTGATGTGGAGTCAAGTGGATTTGGCTCCTTAGTGCTAATTCTTTTGAGGTAACTGAGGGTGTACTCCCAAGCCACAAAGGTGCTTTTGAAATTTATACTCACTGCAGAGGGTTACTGGTGCCATGCAGGAAGGGGCCAAGCACTTTCATTAAGTAATGAGAAATCTGCACAAAGATCTACCTTCTATAGATCCACCTTATGTTGTCTCAGGTTCTGTGCTCTTTCCTATTGCCACAGTTTTAGGTTGCTTTATAGAACACAAAACCAGCAACAGCCACGGTGTTGCTCAAGAGGGGCTCATAGGCAGGGGGCCACACCAGAGAGTTTGTTGCGGTTGCAAATTCTTTATCTCTTTCTACTGGGAAACTTCATCCAGTAAGAAGGGGTTGAAGTATTCTGATCTGTGAACTGTAAGTGCTGACACTAGAGGCGAGTGAGTGATTTCCAGAGGTGAATGATGTGCCAACACTAATGTCTCCATCATGAAGGATGTATGGGTCTGTCAGAAGCCTGCTAAAAAATGTTTCCTCCAAATAGGCAGAGCTAAGTCTGTGTGAAGAACCACAGAAATTAGCCAGTGTGAAACGGACCTGGTAGTTTTGAACAGATTCTCGTCTAAGAACAGATTACAATTTTCAGCCAATAAATTTTTAATAGTATCTACGCAACTAAATAGAAACATTGGCTTGCAGACAAATGGCTTTTGAGACAAATTATTGATCTCTTCTTAATGTTCAGAGACGCTTTCTCTAGATTTCACTAGTAACATGTTTCTCAGGACTCAAGTTCAGTCTTTGCACAGGGTTGGCATCAGTCGTGGAAGTCCTTTTCTGTGTGGCATTAAGGAATGGGAACAGCACATGTATCTTGTGCTGGCATCCTCCACAGCATTAAAATTTATCTTCATACCTTCCTTCAGTGTCAGCCACTGAACATATAATTCATGCAAGCATCAAGCACCCTCACAATCACAGCTACTGTAAATTTAAATATTTTGCAATAAAAGTGAGTCATGAGTCATAAATCATAATTAGTACACCAGCTGAGACTATACAGTGAAGTCAATGACTGGTTATCAGTGTAGACCACACAAGTACTTACGAAGCTTTGGGTTCTTTTACCTGTTCCAAAGGGAATGGTCTGTGCTTGAAAGTGTTCACAGTCTGACCAAGGTAATATTATACCAACATGAAGATATTGTTTGTGTGTTAATTACTAATCTGGTGACATTAATGTAATATATTCATATAAATCAGGATGCCCCTGCACTAGTAGATGAGAAGTGAGAGGACATACTTCTGGCACTGCAAAACAGTGCTCCACTCTAACAAGTTTGGTCCTTGCACTCATCTGGCACAGGCTAGTAGCACCCTCTCAACAGCTCCCCATCCCAGCTGAGGAGATAGCACAGGCCAGGGAGCTGCCCCAAGAAGCAGTCTGTATGTAGGCATCCTGCTTTGGAGGGTAAGAGTTAAGTACTACATACATAGGACATTCCCTCCTGCTGAACTTGGTGTCAGAGAGGTCACCAGCACATTTAATTTTCTAGTATACTACCACAGTCTTGGAGACTGGTCATACAACAACACTTAAAGCAATGTAACTTAACCTATGTCCCTGCCTTACAGTCTGCATTTAATACAAGGAAGAGCTGGCAGAAACAGAGATCAGAGAAGAAGGTAACAGTAAGACAAGATGTTGTGACACTAGGTTACCTAATCATTGGCAGAAGTTGGAGAAAGAAGAGAGTTAAATAGATGACATTTAGTACACATCAAGACAGCCAACAAAATCAGAGTTTTGAACTAGATGAAAGTTTATGACTTTGCTGCATTTCTTACTCTACGCTTCTCTCATATTGGGCAATTTGTTAGAGTATCAGAAATAATCTCTCTTTTCTTTCAATCACTGGTACTTTCAAAATGCCGTTGCTCTTGCACCTGAAGTTTTCTCCCCATTTGTTTCCCATCTTCTCTGTGCACCTGCTTGGAGAAGGTCTATAACCACAGTAAAAACATACCGAAAGGGGGGACGCGCTCCACTTCTGTTGAGCAGATGTTCTCCTCACGTGCCCATCTGCCGTAAGTAGCAGAGTAGATGATAAGGAACTTGGACTCCTGACAGTGGAGTTTCAGTTCCTGGTTTTCACATGCTGATTTGGTTTTGTATTCAGCTAAAATAGAAGCAAATAACAATAAGGTAGCATGAGGCAATTTACTTGGCTTGACTGTTAATAGCAAATAGCAGCATGACAGAAAACAGCTTTTCTGCAAGTTCTGTTGCAAGTGGTTATGTGGCACTACTGCAACCAGAAACAAAGCCAATAGCAAAGCAGAGTGTTTCCTCCACCTTAATTGCTCCCATATGACTATTTAAAGCCTCTGGCTCCTCTTTGAAAGGAACTAAAAAGTTAACTTTTGCCAATCTCCTCTCCCAGTGGAACAGCCTCCCCCTTTCCTGCCTGATTTCTTGGCTTGCTTTCCAGCACTGCTCAATAGGAGAAGCCTCATCCCTTCCTTTTGTCTCTGCCTGGGACAATATTGCATGCTACGCCTACTTCAGATGCCTGCCTGAGTGCTGAGAGCCTCTGACCACTCATCAATCATGGGGATGGCTGGCATCACCCAGTGCCACCACACACAGCACCGAGTGAGTACCCAAGAATGGGGGGACACAAAAGCACGGGGATGGGCTGCGTATCCTGAGCCAGACAGCACTCTCAGCTATGTTTGCGTGGCTCCACCAAGGTCAGTGGGTTTCCCTGGGCGTGACTATCCAGCAAAGGCTCATTTGAAGCTTTTGCTGACAAAGCCATGTGAATCAGGAGCCTGAGAAAAATACATGCCCTCCTTTTCTCAGTTGGCACAGGCACACTGGCAGTGCTCTCAGGACAGAGGTGGGGAAGCCAGTGAGATCATCTTCCAGACAGCATGGTTTATCCCTCTTAGAGAACTGGTTAAAATCTGCCATCTGGCCAAGGAGGTCATTTGCTGGTTTAAGCAGCTGCTCTGCTTGCAGCATTTTACAGCTCAAATCTTCCTGCTCTAGGTATGGTGGCAAACCTTTTTAATGCAGATAAGGTCGGGGAGAAGAGTTTATTCTGCTCAGTTTTCTTTTTTTTGTTTTTTTTTTTTTTTTTTTTTTTGTTTTTTTTTTTTTTTTTTTTTTTGTTTTTGTTTTTGTCTTCCAAAAATGTGAAAACAGGAAAAGGAGATTCCTGAGCTGAGCGGGAGAAAAGGGAAACCTTATTGTTACTGTGTAGTATCCCTGTGAGTGGAGTGGAGTGTGGGTGTTGGTGCTAGGGGAACTGGAGAGAAAAAACCTTCTATCTGTTCAATAAAGAAAACATTATTGTTTCATTTAGAATAGAACAGATTTAAAAAAAACAAAAAAAGGTTAATGTTCTTGGCAATAGTCCAGTTTCTTCTATTTCTTCTCATTAGCAGTCAGAAGTGTGAGTCTAAAAAGAGTGATTTTAAAAAATACTCGATGTGCTGCAGATTGTTACTTCCACAGAAGCACCTGCCATACCAAACACCATGAGGATCATGCCAAGATAATGGAGGCTCCAGCCCAGGGCCTGACAGCCTAAAGCTGGGCTCTGTCTCTGTACAGCTGTGCTCCGTGGTTGTGGGAGAGGCTGTGGAAGTACCAGCAACAGAAAAAGATCTGCAAATGGTGTAATACAAGAGTAAGAATAAAACAGAGTTCTCTGCAGAGGCACAGCAATGATATTTCCAAACAGACTAAAAACTAAGGGATTCAGGCAATTGCTTATGTGCTTACTTGAAGGCAAGGAGACTGTAAAATACACTTAAAGTAATACACAAGGTATTTCTTGCATAAGGATGTTTTCCACAGCCAAGCCTAACAATATCAGTATCTTACCTACAAATATATATTTCCAATCATGTAATTTGCACTGGAACTGGACTATATTTCAAGTGTGAAGGCAGCACTTGCTGTTAAATACACTTCTGACCAGCTCTGGTAAAATTCAGACCACAGAGAATATTGTATAAAGTAGCTCAGTTCCAGTGGGGGAAAATTTTAAGCAGCTTACAGAAGTAATGAACAACAACTCAATCCACTTTTGATTAGTAAAAAGAGGTTCTTAATGGCACCGGCACAGCTATGACATTCAAATCCATTTACTATTAATAATGTAGTCATTTTAATATGTAAAAAATATCTTCAAATTATAAAACAGTAAAACAGATCATAAAAATGCTACATTTCAGACCTTTTTCCCCTGCTGTTTGTCCCAGTAAGTATCCCTGTGAGTTCTTGTGTCAGTGCTTTGCCAAAGGTAACATCTGCCTACTCCATTCCCCTATCTCTGCTCTGACTTCAATACCATAAATTGGCCCTTGAGTTTGCTTGCCATCCCTGTTCCCGTTTCACCCATGATGTCTATCTTAATGCTCTGACTAAAGAAAATTTCCTTTGTGCTTTCTCCTTTAGTTGTGGGATGGTATTTCTGAGTTGGCTGGTGAACCTATCCATAAATCATCACTCAACTATTTTCTTTGGGACCAATTTCAGCCACACCGGGGATTAGCTGCCAAAAAAAGCTGAGCCCCTGGGGCTACTGAGGCTTGTTCTCATATGCAATAGCTACAAGAAAAAAAACAATTAAAAAGACCAGTAAACGAAACCTCATGATGATTGTCTTAATCTTCCTTACGCTTTCCTCATGTTTACAAAGTCCATTCTCTTTGAGGCAGGATTTGTCCCTTTACATATCAACGTCTATTACCTGCATAGAATATGGGTGATTCTACAGTGAAATTCTGTAATAGGTAGCCACATGTGTGTTCTCCAGCCATTATTCTATAAATAGGAGGTAGTACCAGAGGATCTTGGAAAGCTTTGGTCCTACCTCCTTAAGTGTTTCTGCACATTTCTTATTATGATATCAACTTCATCATCTGGATCCTTAGCCCAAGCATCTGTTTCTGCTGTTCAGCTCTGTCTTTCTAATAGGACATTATCAGTGCCATCTCTTTAAAAATAATTTCCAAAACATTCTTCCTTTCTATTCTGATGTCTGACATCTGACTCTGCCTTACTACACTGGTCATTAAATTGGCAGTAAGCACACTGAAGGTGTAAGCACAATGGAGAGCTAAGGTAAAGCAAAAAAACCCCACCAGTTCACTATTAATCTAAGAGTCTCAAAACTTCACATGGATCTATGCAAAGCCTTGTGCAGTGGCATTTTAACCAAAACAAACAACAAAACACACACAAAACCACATTTGCCTGATGTGGATTACTTACTAGGTTTGCATTTAAAGGAGACAAGGAGGAATTTAGTGGTCCCTGGACACAGATCAGGTCCAAAAACCCGACTATTGACAAGGAGTTGGCAGGATCTCAGGTTTTGGCATTCATCCAGCACTTTCTAGAACAATGGGCAAAAAAGGAGAGGCTTGAAAACAAGGTATGAAGCTATACAGCAATAAGAACACTTGGTTATACTTTGTTATATACAGGAGATAAATCATTCCTATGCAACTTTTTGGCTATAAAGTATAAGAAACATCTGTATCACTAGATTTAGGCCACATCTCTACTGGACTTTGAGTCACGGCCAAGTTTATGGGAACACATTCACCATCACGATGCTGACAGCAACCTAGGATGTTACCGGTTTGCTCTTGTTTGTCACTGTTCCCTCTGCCCCCAGCCTGTCAGCCAGATCTCCCCATGTGCCACCACAGCCCCAGTGATGCTTGGGACTCTGCAGAGCCAAGAGCAAGTGGGAACACAACCAGCCTCCTGCCTCTTCTCTGATGTGCTTAAGGCACTCACACACTCCTGGTAGCATTTATGGGAGTGCAGCATCCAGGTAAAGCATGGTAACACAGAAGGATGTCTTTTTAACCATTTCACCTCAATCCACTGAAATTTACCAGATCGTGCTCTGTAATACCTTCACTTGAAAGAATTCTGACTAAGGACTCTGTGTGCTTAGTGACACTTAAACACAACCCGAGCTTCAACCCACATATAGGACCTCCTGCTTAAGGGGCACTTATTTCTTGCTTGCAGTTACACACATTATCAGATATTTACTTAACTTGCCACTTGAATTAATTCCAGCCTGCTTGCCTTTTGTTTGGTTTGTTTGTTTGTTTGTTTGTTTTATGCTCTTGTAACAATAAATCTACCCTAGATTTTTTGGTCCAGCAATATATCATGGTTCTTACTGTGCAGTTTCACTGCGACTGGAAAAAAAAGGATAACAAAAAAGTCAGAAATGTTATACGCAAAGGGTTATATGGACCCTCTCCCAGTTCAGGAAAAGGACTCAGTGCTCCTAGTGCTCACATTGCTGTTCCCACCTCATCAGTGGTTTCAGAGCTGTAGCTATAGAAGACACTGCCCAAGATGGGTCTGAGTCCAGTTTTTAACACAGCCACAAGACAAAGCACCTAAAAAAAACCAGTTTAAATGCAGCAATGTACTTATTCCTATCCACTTTCAAAGTTTTCATACACTATTTTTGTTGTGTTGTTGTGCCCAGGGTTCTTGATGTTTAAAATCACAGCAGGCTGTGATAAAGGAGGGCGTTGTCATTGGACACCCCACTCTTAACAGGAGTAACTGTTAGATACCATTCTCTGATGGCTTTAGGTACTTCTGTAAAATCTATGGGATTTTTTGCCATGTTTCTCATCAGAAGGGGTCTCAGTCATATCAAGAGGCCAAATCACAAATTTACCACTGTGATAGCACAAGCTGCCCCCTTGTTTCCAGGCTGAGTTGACAGTAGCTGAATCCCTCCTGTCATCCCTGGAAGCCATCCCTCCCAAGCAGAAATGATACATATTGGCAGCACTGCAGAGATTCCGTAACACTGTTGCCTTTCTGTTCCCATTGGTAGAGGAAGAGGACTCGTGTCCAACTCTTTTTGAGCATTAAGTGCACTCTGAAGAATTTAAAAGGGAAGGAAAAGTACAGCAGACTTAATTTTATCAGTCCATTATTTGACAGGGTTGCAAGTCAAACAAATAATGCTTCCTTAATTGGAATGGTCCTGGAACAGGCTAGTGAAATAGAGCTACATCTTTAGCAAGTGGAGATAGCTGTTCCCTACTGAGTCACCTTCTGTTTGCACCTGAGCTAAATCATCTCCTGTGCATCTGTTTGTATTTTCTCCTACTTGATGCAAACAGCAGTTGCATTTTCTATCTGTTTGTATTTTCTCCTACTTAATGCAAACAACAGTTGCATTTTCTATAGGCATAATGCATAATAATGTGTGAAAACATGCAACCACAAAAGTAAACAGTTATACTCGTAACGAGATAGAATTGGGCTGTAAATATCTCCAGACAGATCTAACTTTGCAGTGATCCTTTTAATTGGAGGTCACTGTAAAAAATGTCTATTGTGCTTCCTCCCAACTGCAGGGTAGCATCAGACCCGGTTATGCAGACTGCAGATGCAGTTCCAAAAAGAAGGGGAGGAGGAATGAGATCACTGCTGCTTTTGCCTAAGACATCAGTTTACAGGATGTGTCTCTTCTCCGTGACACAACTGGAACTCTCCAAGATGCAGAGCATTCCTATCTCTCACATTCGTGACCTCGTCAAAATGCCTTCATGCCTTTGATCAGTAACAGTGCTTGAATTATGATGATAGCTTATACAAGTTATTCTATGCTGCGTTTATTATCTTCAAGGGGAAATAACGGCCCATGGAGACCTCACAAAGACACTCACAAGCCCAAAATAATCATTGGTGTCACTTCACTGTACTCAGCAAAATGACATCAAGGATGCATCTGGCCTGCTGTTTCTGGTGGAGAGCTGTACTTTCACATGGCCCATAGGTCATGTCTGGAATGTCTTTAGAAGTTGCAGTACAGCATGGGCAAGTCGTACTCACAAAACTGCGCTAATATTGTTTCTGGAGAGAGGATATTGCTGCCAAACCACTCGGTACAACTCTTCAACTCACTGGTGGTGGCAAATGACGTTCCCTGTTGTAAAGAAGCAATGTGTCAGCTGCAAGCACAAATGTTGCAGGCTTCATTAAAGCTTCTCTAGAGCATTTACATCAGCTTCACTAATAGAACACGTTGAGATTCCACTAACTAGTAACTTTTGCAGTGATTTACTGAGTGTGGCTTAACAGTGATGAAACAAGCTTTTGACAGCGTAGGTCAAACCTTCTAAGCCTTGTTACAAAACTCTCCACAGCAGAAAGTAATAATTTATGAAGTATAAATAATTTTAAGCTATACGTAAGTGTGTCCAGCAAACAAACCACAGGATATTACTGATAAAAATAATGTATTCATGGAAATGCAGATATCTGCAGAAGTGTTTAGGAGCTGTTGTTTAGCTGTCGTGATGCCTTTTCACTGAGTGAAGATAGGCATGCAACTAGGCAAACACCAATGAGAATGCCACCTTATTCAGGGGGTTTGTAACACAGCTCTGGCAAATGTATACACCCTCTCCTGATGACAAGGAGAGCCTGTGTGATGGATTAATAGTGGTTTGCTCAGTCCTGACCTGCCCTTGATTAGAAGGGAATTGATTATTTTAACGAACTTTGAGAATGGGGTTTCCAAAGCAAGGCTTATAAAAAGAGAAGGCAATCAACAAAGTTTTTACAATCCTATGGTAATACCCTGCTGGCCAGATGAATTCCTTCAGTGGTAATACTTTTCATGGTAAACTGACATAGCCATGATGTCACTTCATTCAATGCTGTGAACACTTGCTATTTTCTCACAGCACAGCTCACTGCACAGAAACCTTCAAAAATATAGTGTGCATTAAGAACCTTTACATGGGATACCTGCAAAGAGGTGGGTGCCACGCAGTTTATGGGTTCTCTCATTCTGGTTTCCTGCTCCCCAGTACCACACATGTGGTAGTCTTGCCCGTAAAATGCTGACTGAACACTTATTGTTGAATGCCGAGGACAGTGCAGACTCAAATGTTCCCCATCGCAGGCATAGGCAGTATGATTTTGCAGAAGTTTGGTTAGGTAACCTGGAAAACATTCAGCTCTGTTACAACTAGTACAGGAAATGACAAGCTCGTTAGATAATAAGAAAACCACAATCAGTCTCTGGAAAGGGCACTGAAGTCAAGGTTACCCGCATGGCCCGCTGCCACACCACATGGCTCTGTGAATGGGTCAACCTTTACATGCTAGTAATGCTCAGGTCTGGAGAACAAGAGGTCGTGTGGCAGTGAGTCAGGACCCTACCAGCACTCCAGCAGCAGCACTGTGTCAGAGATGTCACTTCACAGACAACAAATAGGCTCAGGCCCTTGCCAGTCATGGTTGCTAACAATCCCAGGGCACATTTGCTGAAGTCAGAAGGGCTATTACACTCTCACTTGGTTTTGGGGGCTAGACTCTTGCATTCCAGCTGGCCGAGGCATTCCTTACACCTCAAACTAAACTGACACTTTGGACTTCTGGGCTCCTAGGCAGTTGTGTTTCACACAAGTGATAATAAAAGTGATGCTTTCTGTACCACCAAATCAGATGCTAGGATAAGAGGGAAAACACGGTCCGTAAGTGGTGGACAGGAACTCAGAAGTAAGACACATGGAGTATTTTATTTGCTGAAGCGATTGTTGGTGCTACCAGGAGAGGGAGAGCTACGATCTCTATGCAGCTCTCCACCTGTACCATCTATTCGCATCTTCTAATAAGCAAGTCCATGAGCAGCAGAGCAAGTGACAGCTGCTTTTCCGATTTGCATTTCATTGGGTATTGTCTCTTTACCCAGGACTTTACTTATCACCACAAATAGTTATAAATCTAACCTTCTACTGCCCTCCTGTCTGTTCTGCAGAATACTTTAATGGAAACACACAGGCTGCTACCTTCGACCATTACAAATTACCCATTGCAATGGAAACTACTAGGAGTAATTCAGTTCAAAGGCTTTCCTCATCTATAATTCAAGGCTTTGAGATCTCTGCAACTTCGTCACACTGGACTGAAATCTATCTTGAAGCAGAAAATGTGGGTGAAGAGGAAGAGAAGTGAGGGATAGGAGAGATGAAGGATAGAAAATACCAGTCCACAAATGAAGCAATATCCTTCCTTATCTCTCGTCCATGGAAATTAGACTCAAGCTCACTTTTCTCCCATGGGTTTTATGACAACCCAATATACTACAATCAAAGAAAATCTGTTTTCTAATTCTTCCACTACTAGCCAAACTTTTAATGAATGTGCATACAACAACTATATTTCAATAGTTTCTTTACTCTTACAGATGCATTAAATTCTGTATAATTCTCTCTAAAATCAATTGTCAACTTCTAGAACACCAAGTTCATCACTATTCAGGTAAAAAAAATCCTCAAAAATTCCCAAACCCCAGCATCTTAAGTAACAAGAAAGCAATAAGAGCTTCCACTGATTTATTTGAGAAAAGATTTCTAGAAGTTTTAAAACTGAGACCATGATTACATACGTCTTTTTAAAAATTCAAAAATCGTAATTTTTCCATCTTTGCCTCTTTCCCAAACATGTAATTGGTCTAATTAAAGACAAAAGCTATTATAGTCTCCTCAGAAGCCCTACTTACCCCATTGTGGTGAAGCAATATTAATACTATTAAATATAATGGAAAAAAGTCCAAACCATATTATCTTGCTTTGACAGCAGAATCAGAACTAGAATGACATTTTTTTTGTACCATTAAAACAAAAATTAGTTTTCTCAAAGAAAATATTGGAAAAAAGTTTACTCATGGCTTTTAATTTTCACACTTTTTGTCCTCTTTAAACTTTTAACCAAAGATAAGAAATTTAAAATAATGTTTTAAAAGAGAAATTTAAGTATTCCAAGTAAACAATATGAAAAAAAAAATAATTTGGTTCTCTGGCATCTTTTCCATTTCCAGCTCTGCAACTTGAAGGGAAAATTCAGCTCCCTTAGCAGTTACTGAGTCTGGAGAAAGAAGCCTCTGGTGTTCCTCACCTAGAGCCCAAGAGAAGACAGGAGTCAGCTAGATGCACCTTCCAGTGCAGCAAAGATGTAGGTGAGTCACTCACCTCATTGAACTCAGCCTGAGGACTGGCACTAAAATGAGGATGGAGAGAATTTCATGCCCTGTATTTGCAGTCTAGGTCTCAAGGACACTAACCCAGCAGAAATCTCTATGTCTTCTCACAGGCTAAAAAAAAAAGAAAACAAAAAACCACCCACAAATCCATCCCCTACATTTTCTGTGTAATCGAGATCACAAATAACTGAGCTTTCCTGCCAGAGCCACTCCCCTGACAGCCTGCTCCTGAGAGGTGCTGAGTATTGCCAGGAAAATGGGCCGAATGCCCAATTGCACCTCAGCAACTTTGCTACGGTCCAATACTGTAAAGGGGCCTCCAATGGCATTTACTGCCACTGTCTGCCCTTGACATTGGCATCCCAGCATAAAGGGCCACAGTGTAAAAGAGTATTCAGCCCAACGTGAGTTGTGGGCACTCAACACCTTGCAAGATTTAGCCTGATATTTGCAATCATTTCAGTTCTTCAGGTTTTAAGTTACTTGGAGCCAAGAGTGCCGTATACAAAACAGCCCAGTATTCCCTAAAGAATATCAGCTATGTTGTGATTTGGATGAGTTCCCTGGCATCTTAACTGCCACTTTGATCCTGCAAATTCCTAATCCAGTATCTAAGCACCTTTCTCCAACAATTGCAACTATTCAATCCTTTAAAAAATGCCTTTATAAAAAACTTGCTCTGGTTCTGTATAAGCAATATGGTTCACTTGTAAAAAAAAATAGCCTTAGACTGGTGAAAATAAGACATCGTGTTCTCTGGCCTTTCAAACAGCATTTAAAGTGACTCCGCTGTCATTAAAATCCTACTGTATTTGCACACAATAAAGGACAAATATAGTAATGGAAATAGGCTGAAGCCTAATGTTCTCAGATAAGAGGAGGAGTGACGCACTGGTATCTGAACGGCCTGTCTCACGCGGCAGATTGCGCAGACCCGCACTTTTTGTGACGATACACGCGGGCTACATCGGCACGGGCGGGGCGGTCAGACCTTGGAGAAGAGTGGTGCTGGCTGGGCAGCTCACAGCCTGTGCCAACAATGGATTCCCACTTGCAGTGTCATGATTTCCTCTTGCTGCTTCTCTGAAAAATTCCAGCTTGTTTCCTCTCCTCATGCCAGCCCTCCTCATGTACCGGGGCACTGCCTGCCCTGTGCTCAGCAAGGGAATAAAAGTTTTCTTGGCAGCTGCTGCCTCTCACTTCAGTCCAGGAGCAGTGCTTGTGCAGGAAGGAGCACTTTCCAGTTGCTTTCCCACCTTCCCTGGGCAGCGTGGCCTTGTAGCTACCCTGGTAGAAAGCCTCATCTTCTTGAGACCATCCCTATATTGTTTACCAAATTCTGTACAGAAACACACTTCCCTCAAGGCAGCAAATTCAGTTGAATGACAATGTAAGGTTAGGGGAAAAGTATGTTCTTATCTCTGCAATTAATAACAGCTGTGATTACCAGGGGAGAGGGCATTGTAACAGCTGAATGGGTCTGTCACTCTTTCTGAGGCGTGCTTCCTTTTCTGCATTTCTCTCAACTAGCACAATTAAATCAGGTCATCCAAAATAGACAGTGGGGTCGTGTCACCCTCCAAATTAGGCAGCAGGATTGTGTCACATTCAGGCACCAATCCAGCACATCGCCCGGGCTACAGGCACTTCAGGGCATTATTTGTTGTTCAGAAACTCTTGTTTTGTGTTTGTTTAGTTAATAAATATGTCAGTTGTGAACACCATGAATTTTTTTTTTAATTTGGGGAATTTTTTTAGAATATCTAATACAGGAGATAGAGGCTGTGCTTGGACCACAGCACACTTCTAAGTCCTGGTCCCCTGCTTGCTAGGGAAGTACTTACTAGCTCCTCTGGAAGGCAAGGCACAGGGAGGGCTGGAGCACAACCACGGCTTGTCCCAGCACGGATGGAGTCAGGTCATGGCTGTGTTCATATCTGGACTGAGCAACTGTAAGACTTGTGAATTATGACATTTATTTTCCTGAGCATAAAAGAACCTTCAATAACTGAAGGTTTTAAAACTAATGTTCTTTTCTCTTTGTTTTCAGGGTTGTTAGGTGTTAGGTTGGGTGTGTGTGTGTGTGTGCATGCATGCTTAGCAATAGCAGTCACTTTTTCAAGAGTTACTCTGCAATGAGGATTTCCTCTTTCTTTTTTTCAAAATAATAAATTTGAATCTTCTTTAAAACAATATGAGACTTTGAAGAAAATTTCAGCTATCAAAAGAATTGTCTGAATTAAAAAACTTGGCAATACTGCAGTGTCCCAGGAACATCTCTATGCCTCTGTGTGAAAGCCTCACTAGGAACTTTCCCATTTATCCAAGACAGACATTCATAAGCAATGTATGGGGTGCTCTGCATACAAAATCATCTACAAGATGTTACAGGCTGGCTCAGAAGTTAAGCCTGAATCATATGGCAATAAACAGATCCCATTGATTGGAAGGCCAGAAGGTATCATCCCACCCAACTGTCTGCATAACCCAGACTACTCATTCATTGTAAATTTTTACTGAGACTCAAAACACCAATGCAGAATCCAGGCGTAATCCTTTCTTCCAGAATTAGCCAAATTAGTCACAGCATCCACTCTGTCAACAAAGAACTTCAACTAAAAAAACATAGCACCAGAAAAACACACAAAACACTGAGTCTGAGCAGCTGAACAAAGCTCTAAGCCTTACTGATCACTTCTTGTTGCAATGGACTGATAAACTGTAAGGACCATGACAGACAAAAATAACTGGCCTAAGGCAGTAAAGGTTGTAAATAGATGCCTCTTTGTGTGAAAGAGAGCTTTTAAAATGTTACAAGTTTTATACTCAGCATTATTATTGCTCTGAATAGCAATAGTGGTAGTAACTGTTAGAACCCAACGGGATGAAAATCCAGAATTTTTAATTTATTTATTTATTTTGCTTTTAAAAACACTGAAAACTGGTGACTCAGAAAGCTTCAATTTAAAGAATTATGATTGCCAAAAAGCCTGAAAATGGTCAGCTGAGAGATGTGTTACACCTCCTGCATGTGGCACAAGCCAGTGCAGGGTACTCTAACTTGCTGGATTCATTCTTTCGGGTGGAAGACACTAACACGACTTTAAGGCACTTTTTCAGTTGTCAGCATGAGTCTAAAGAAATTAGTATATTTTGTCCAGCCTCACTGCACTGGCATGAACCTTACCATATGGAAGCATCAAGGAGAAGAGCATTTCAAGCTGCGAGTTGAATGCCTAGCACATATTAAATGCAATCTCAGCGCTGACTGATGTAATGTCTTTTTGGCAAGAGAGCAGCTTTGCAAGGTAATATTTTTAGAGGCTGAAGCTGAGGAGCACACAGACGATGAGGATTCTCAGAATCAGGCCTTTATATTCAGATGTAGTAATATTAGTTCCTGTGCATTGCTCAATCTACCTTAATTAGCACAGCAATTTGCTAGCCCATTTTATAGACATATAAATCCATTTTAGATCAAAATAGATTGGAATAGCACACATATTGTTGTGGGAGTCCCAAAGGGCTTATCCATTCGGTAAATCTACATCAGCTCCCACAGCCTCATGAAGAATTGTGCCAACAAGCATTAAAAATACACAAGCAAGATTGGCAAGTTTGAAGGAAGAGATCTCATGCGGTGATAACAGAATTGTTGATGAACTACTACAAAAACCATTAGAAGCATCACTCTGATATTTATTGATATTTGGGATCTAGCTGAAGTACTTCTCCAGCAATATTTTCTCCGCTGAATGAATTGAAGAGAAATTAACCCCTAACTCTCCTCTCCCTTCCCCTCTGCCATACCCTCCACTGGTCTTTAGGGGCAGCTCTGTCACACACCACGCTGCGGAGGGTTTGTGCATAATCATCATCACTTTCAGAGCTGTGCTCTCTATGGATCTGACAGTGCCTATTTGGCTCCATTCACAGGAGCAGGGCTCTGCCTCCCATAATGCTTGTTAGTCTCTTCCCTCAGTTGTCTGCAGGTTCTTTCTGTGGTAGCTCTTACTTAGAATTAGTAATGGTGACAGCAGGCAAAATGTCATCAAAGATAGACACCATTTCTAAAATTCATAACTCTGTGTTTCTTGCCCCATCATTTTATTCTTGTTCATCCAAGTGCCCTGTAAGCACACCATTCGAGTCATTTTAGCAAGACTCAGTATTGCTGTCTTCTGTCAATGAAAAATACCCTTAGGCAGAAGTACTGTTTATTTTATTTGCTGTTCAGAAACGAGCACAACAGCTTCACTCACCAGATACACAAAAAACACATAATTGCTTAATACATCCTTTCTTGCATAGCCA
Source organism: Apus apus (assembly GCF_020740795.1). Classification (NCBI taxonomy): domain Eukaryota; kingdom Metazoa; phylum Chordata; class Aves; order Apodiformes; family Apodidae; genus Apus; species Apus apus. The sequence goes on along the minus strand of NC_067282.1, from coordinate 94,538,549 downwards.
CTAATTCAGCTTAATTTCCCTCCATTGCTTGCTTTTTCCGTGTGTCTTTTTCCACTATTCCTCTCAAGACTCATATTCTTTACCAGTGACTGCTGTCCTACTAACTTGATCCATCTGCTTATACCACAGCACATAGCATGAAAAGCTGGTTTGCCACTCAAGGAAAAGAATTTTTGCATAATCACTGGGGTTTTTTTATAATATCTAAGCCTTTTTAACATGGAGATAGATGCTCACTTTCAAAAATTAGTGGCACTAGTTTCACTGATAAGCTAGTGACCACAGGAAACTTTTCCATTTCCAAATGCCTAGTGTGGTTTCAGAGCACCCAAAGCTGATGCTTTTCTTAGAATCAGAACTTGAGAATTTTCACTTGACCATTTCTAAAGGAGATGAGACTTGTAATATTGTGATATCTGTCCATCTGCCATTCCTTAACAACTTTTAGGCTCAATGCCCAGCTTGAAACCTCAGGAGTACAGGCCTCAAATAAAATTTCCGACAAGTTTCACAAAAACTGAATCCTGAGCTGACAGGTCAAAATAAGAACCATCACTTCCAACTCGGTCCCTTACTAATGCCAAAAGTAAACTGGTTGCTGAAGAGACACTGTACAAATACTGGAGACCTAATCAGACTGCTAATGGAGCAATTTGTTTTCACTGGCCTTAACAGATGAAGGATTAAGCCTTCAGTAAGAAAATGCTTAAGTTAGAATGCTTTTAAATCAAAGCAGGCATCAGTCAGGTTTTCTATTAACTGCTTTATCAACGTGTGTGCTTTTCTAAGGAACTGTCCGGTTTAATTTTTTTCCTCCTAGTCGTACCTCATGGATCATAGCTTGGATCATAACCACCTCATTGAACCTAACTCTCACTGTCTGCTAAATCTGAGGGTCAAATTAAGCAAGAGCTCAGTTCTACTTAAGCCAGCAAAGAGACCCGTGTAACCTCCAGATAATTCACTGTAAAAACACACTCAAACTCTAGAATGGGAACAGAGTTTATTCAGTGAGTAGCAGCACATGCAAGAAGCCAAGCCATGAGCTCTTTTTGGAAATACAGAACCAAGACACCATGAAGAAGGTGTAGACCTCCAAATGGTCTACCAAATGGGCATAATTTCTCCAGGAACCACAAAACCTCTTCATATCCATACCACTCAGCTCAGACTTAACAGTTGTGTGTACTAAATTTTTTCAGAGTGGGAAAATCCATGAATCCTGCACTCGCAGACCAGATGTCTAGCCACACTCTCATAACCCCTCACAGCTGTTCCCTGTTTCCTTCAGATCTACAGTTTCATATTCCCTTGTGTCATCTTCTAGGAGTGATGCTTATTTTTGTTGTAACCCAATGGCTTTCTGAGGGAATCTGACAGATCCCTATGCATTTCCTTCTTCTCACTCACTTTCTCTTTTTAATTCCTTCTTCTCTTCATGTGTTAGGAAGAGGCAATTGACTACTGATCCCCAAAGATTTTGGTCCATAGTAAACTCCAGGCTGCAGTATGTTATACTTCTCTCAGCTATTCCATGAAGTCATAGGTGCAAATACTCGTCCTGGGACTTAATATGGAACTACTACAGTAGAAAAGGAAGATTTTGTCCCTCCTATGCTAAGATGCTGACAAGAGGCACAACTCCCTCTTAAGGGAGACTGTGAGGTTTTTTTCTGCCCTTGCCAAGAAATCCTCCTTTTGAATGGAGACAGAGTAGCCTCCTCTACTGCCATTAACAAGAAGTAACAAGAGAAGGCTCAGCAGGTGGCAACTGCTTCTGGAGACAGAGTGAGTGAATCATTATGTCGAAGAGACAGCAAAGTTATGATCTTCTCAAAGACTGCAAGCAGGAGAACCCCAGGGCCTAGAGGAAAATATTTCTTTGAAAACTTGGATTTATGAACTTGAACCTTCATGCAAACTTGAGAGGAAGGGGCTGTTCACTGCCAGCTGCTCAGAAAACAAAATACATGTTTCATTTTGCAAACAGAACTCTGACTAAAACTCTGCATTTTTTGTATTCCCATTTATATGTGGCACTCAAAAAATCAGATAAGTTAGAGGGAAGGGAATGTGCCTACTGAATCACTAAGTCCATCCTCTGGCAGCTCATAGATCTGCAGAGTTGATGGCTTGTAGTACAGCAAGTCCAAGTCAGACAAACAGCAACAAAAAAACACAAACCCACCCCACCTTATCCTCCAAGCCGGATTATTTTAATTACAACATTTCGTTATGCCCAACTCAATTCTAGCTTGACGAAATGAAAAGTCTGAAATTGCAAAATTATTCTGAAAAATTAATGCTTGTCTTCCAAGTATAAATACAATGAAGAAAAATAAACAGATATTTGTGGGTTGAGACCCTCATCCAGAGCCCAGTGAAATCCCTGGGAATCCTTCCAGTGACCTCCATAGGCTTTCAACTGGGTCTTACATTATGAGTGATGTTTTAAAATTAATTCTAAATTAAGAGCCAAACATCACTGGTATTTAATTTGTTGCCAGAAGCCACACAATAGACCTTTGAAACAAAACTCCTAAAATGCATAGAAATTCAGATGATATGACTCACCAATGCCGAACAAATAAGGCACAACCATGCCTCCTTCTGCTCTTCAGCTCTCTTTAGGACACTATTTTCTCTGTGTTTGGTAATATATAAAAATATTTCAATTTTTAATTGTAGATTATGGTTGGCAGATGACAGAATTCTGATAACTGGTGACTGGTCAGACAGTGCTTTCTCTGTCTGGGGATGCTTCCATCAAAATCTGAGTATTTATTTGGAACAAGTCTGTAACCCTTTTCTCTAATAAAGCTGAGACTGTCTGGAAGCTCTGTCTTACCGGGATGGGTTTCGGCAGCAGATGGACTGCAAAGGGAGAGGGGAGCTAATCCCGGCTATTTATTTTGAATAAAAATAACATACAATGTGTCAGGTGCCAGCAATCTGCACGGTGTGAACAAAGAGAGCTCCTGCCCCAAAGCTGTAGGAATCTGCAAGACAGACTCAAACATGTTGATCTCCCAGCAGTGAAGCTCAGGAAGTCAGGTTTCCTACAGGTTTGTGTGTCATACCTGAGTTTCCCAACATCTGCTGTAGAGGTAGGAACGTCATGCTACACTTTAACTCATTTTGGGGGAGCTTCTGGAGCAGCATCCTTCCTTTGGGATGCTAGTAGGGCCTAGCTGCTTATGCTCACAAAATGTGTAGGGACTTAACAGGACCAAAGCTTTTAAATCTCTAACAAGGATAATTAAATCTGATTAGTGGATTTAACAAAAAAGATTAGGTAAAATGCACATATAAAATGGGATTTCATAAGCTACTCTTCCTCAGGAAAGTAGCGAGAACTGCAAAGACAGGCCTGAAACAAACCCCTGGATCTCAGCACCACGATCTAAACTAAAATCTTGCTTCTGACACACACCTCTTTGTTCCACAGAACAAATGCCAGATCCAAACCCACTCCACTTTGAGACACTTTAAACCAAACTTTAACCCCCATATTACTGAAATGAAACATGTTTCTAAAATGAAGTGTTTTTCTTTAAACAAAACAAACAAGATTTGCCTTTGACATTTACAAGGCAGTGTCAAGAAAATGCATCATTGACATCACTCCTTTTAGCACCTCTTTAAATATCCTGGTGGAAGGACAAGCTCCATTTGCCACAGTGAGTCAACAGAACCAACTCAAGAAAATGTATACAGGTTTTTATCTGACCAACATAAAAACAACAAAAAAACCCTCTGCATCATTGTGGTTGGTCGTGATTGATCTTGCCACATTATTACAAACAAAGCATTTTAAAGCATTGTTTGCTTTCCTTTTGCCTGGGGGAATCTGGGATGGGTGAATGCCACAGAACTTAATGAAAACTTTTAATGCAGAAAGGCCACAGGATCAGATTATATTTCTTGGGTGAACTCGTTTGCTTTTTCATTAGACCCATTTGTTTTCTATTATTGGATCAGAAGACGATGTCTATGGAGTTAAAGCAATGCCCTGTTCTGTCTGAACTGTTCCGGAAAAAGAAAGAAAAGTTGACACCAGCAGACAAAGATTAAAAGGTTCTACCTAGGCAGCAGGCTATTTTTTTCTGTTCACATCCAGAAAGCCATTCTTCAGCCCAGTTATGCAATCACACAGTTACTACATTTTTGATCTTCGGTTACAGCCACGTTTCTTGAAAGCTGCCTAGAAAACCTGGCTGGGACGAAGGTAAAGAAAGGGAGATTGACTGATGAAGTTAAGTAAAGGAGGTGAGTTCAAGCTTAAAGCCTAAGATCAAAGAAGCATGGAAAAAAAAAAAAAGAAAAGGAAGTGAAACAAAGGATGCAAAACACCCACAAGTAAATATTAAAAAAAAAAAAAGTGGATGAATGTCCTCAGTGTTTCTTGTGAGAAGGAATTTGTTTCCACAAGAATAAGAGGACAGTTAACTTTGGCCACAGACATGGAAAAGGTAGGAGAAGGAGCAGGGCTAGGACAGAGAGGCAAGGGGAGAGCCCAGCACTTTATCCAATGCCAGCAAGGCATCCCCCATGGCAGGGGGATGAGACAAGGGAGCATGCTCCTGAGCAGCTGCCACCATTCCCAGTAAACCAACCCTTCCTCAGCAGCAGTGGTAGCAGTGGGCTTTCTAAAGCACCGATAAGTTTGCTGGTCTTGCCAGCTCCTTATTTTGCCTGTTCTGGAAATCAGTCCTTGAACACAGAGAATCTATGAGGAAACAGCTGCCATGTGGCCTTGATTTCTTGAAAAATGTGTCCCTACACTTCTGACAGTCTCCTGGGAGCCCAGAGGATTTAGGATTTTGGCTCCCAGAGACTGGAGAATTAGCAAAATTCACAGCAGAATTCAGTCTCCTGGACTGGGACCTGATTTGAAATGTGAAAGCTGCAAGTACTCAGTGAGAAAAACAATACAAGGACAGAACTTTGTCAGGTAGGAACGGAACTGTGGGCATGAATAAATATACTGGTGTAAAGGTATTTTAGATGTTTTTTGAGGAGTAGGCACGAGGGAAAGAAAATTCTCTAGCTTTAGGATCAAGCCAATATGCAGGAAGATCTAAGAAAGCACTCCTTAGGTCAGAATGCAGTCCTGAGGAAAGGGACTTGGGGGTGGTAGGAGAAGCTGAACATGAGCTGCCAGTGTGTGCTGAGAGCCAACTGCATCCTGGGCTGCATCAAAAGCAGTGTGGCCAGCAGGGCCAGGGAGGTGATTCTGCCCCTCTGCTCTGCTCCTGTGAGGCTGCACCTGGAGCACTGTGTTCAGCTCTGGAGCCCTCAGCACAGGAAAGACATGGAGCTGTTGGAGAGGGTCCAGAGAAGGGCCACCAAGATGATCAAAGGCCTGGAGCACCTCTGCTATGAAGACAGGCTGAGGGAGTTGGGGTTGTTCAGCCTGGAGAAGAGAAGGCTCCTGGGAGACCTCATAGGGGCCTTCCAGTACCTGAAGGGGCTACAGGAAAGCTGGGGAAGGGCTTTTCACCAGAGAGGGTAGTGGTAGGGCAAGGGGTAATGGTTTTAAACTGAAAGAGGGTAGATTTAGGTTAGACATAAGGAAGAAATTCTTCACCATGAGGGTAGTAAGCTGCTGAAATAGGTTGCTTAGGGAGGTTGTTGATGTCCTCTTCCCGAAGGTGTTTGAGGCCGAGTTGGATGAGGTTTGTGCAGCCTGGTCTAGTGTGAGGTGTCCCTGCTCATATCAGGGAGGTTGGAACCTGATGATCTTTAAGGTCCCTTCCAATCTTAACCATTCTCTGATTCTATGAAACAACTGTGGAACACACCTTCTCTTCTTCCAAACCTTCAGTCTTCACTTTCAAATTTGGACATACATGTTTGGATTCCACTGTAGAAAGTTAATCACATAGAGGACTGCAAACCTTGGGGCAAACCTCCACTTTAAATAACCAATGCAATGTTCTTTGTTGCCACTTAACTGCTAGAGAAGAACAGATTATACAGAACTTTAAGTATCAGCTTCCATTTGCCTCAAATACCTCTTGTTACTTAAAAGGATAAACTAATTTTGCTTATTGATACTAGGTCCTGCTCACAGACTTTGAACTAGAATTCTGCTGCTGAAGTCTTGCTTCAGAACATTTTCATGCCTAGAAAATACCAATTCACATACCAGTTCATAAAATGCTAGTGCACAGTAAAGAAATGTCACCAAAAAAACTCCAACACCCACAAACAAAAAACCTTCTCATAGTTAAAAGCTGCACTGAGAAACACATGAGAACAAGAACCTGCAGCTGTATAACCTCTAAGGGCAAGAGTAACAACAAGACCACAATGGCAATTGACCTGTAATAACTGAATGAAGAGATTCTATTTGCAGCCAGAGCTACCAGTCTCTCTCTTATTAAGAGGGAGGAATAAATACTGCAGAAGTTCCACTGCTTCTGTTTTCCAAATGGGGAAATAAATACAAATTAAACATAAAAACAAAACACCAAAAGAACATATAACCAATCCAAAACCAAAACCCTTTCACTATCCACATACACTATTCCCTGCTCTCATTTCCAGAACATCAAATAAATCCCAAGAGAAGTAATTTTTGCCTTGTTACAAGCAAGCAGCTAGGTCTTGTGATTAACAAATGGACTCTGGGCAGGTTAGAATTGCTAGCACAATTAAATACATCCAAAGAGAACAGCAAAGACTACATATGCAGTTGTTGCAATCTGACAACAGTCTGGGAAGTGATTGGAGAAACCTGTTGGAATGAGAGAATGGGGCAGGGTGAATGGGGTGAAGAAAAGGAGAAACAGTTTGAGTTGCTGAGGTAGAGATCCAATGCTGGAAACCCCACAGAGCAGAAAAGGCAATGAACCAAAAAAGTATGCACCTGATAATCTGAGTATAAAAGCCTCAAATCTGTGAAAGGGAGGAGAAGTTGAAGCAACTGGCCTAACTGGCCTTCCAATTACCTGGGCACTCCTAAATTCCCAGTAGTGGATCAAATAGTGCAGAACACATTCAAGGTGCAGATCTTAGTTCCTTTTGCAATGATATGGGCTGTGTGAGGAAACCTGTAACCTGCTGCCTGGAAGTTTTACCCTCAGGGTTACACCTGACTCTTTTCAGAAGAGGTAAAGCCAGGGGAGCCAAATCCCCACTCCTCATCCCTTGGGACAATCCCCCAGGACCTGCCTGCACCTTGGCAGCTACCTGGTACTGCCCCTTTAAACAAGGTAATTTGTTCTTATGTAAATTCGACAGAGCTTATGAAAATAAAGTCATTGGTCCTGCTGCAGGAGGCAGCAAATAAGGAAATTCAGCAATTTTAGAAGCTCAGCTTCAGGTTGCTCTTACAGAACTTGTTGCAGTTCTTTAGCAGGTACTAAACAGACTGGGGATGGCACTGCACAGATCTTACATTTGCCAGTTCCTGTCAAAGCATCTACTTTTGAAGTAGCTAAAAAAATCTCTGTGTGCTCTGGGTACCTTTTTTTAATAGGTTCCAGTAACATTTTTTGTCCTTTCTCTCATTCTGGATTACATCTCCATGTTAAAAGTAAAAAGAAAATGTAAGCAGAATTTGTTGAGGCCTGGAAACATCCCAGTTTGGCAAGAATTTTGGAACCTGAATTTCTTTTCTACATCTTATTTACTGAATTGTCTGCATGACATTTTTAATACTGATTTCTGGGGTGAGGCAGAAATCTTTGGTCATTCTACCTATTTGGAAAGTTCAGTTCACAATGAATACTGAATACAGCTGTACTTCTGAAATGTATCTTGCATAACCTTATCTAAATAACTTCATTTAAAAAGTGAATGGACTTTTGTGAGAGGAACTTTCCCAGATAAACCAGAGGGATATTTTTTAACTGAGCAGCTATATGAAAGGGAAAATTTGAACTTTTATTTTATTTTATTGTGGAGAACTACCATGTGATTCCAAAACTAACATGAGCCAGCAGTTAAGCCAAAAAAACACCAAAGAATGAGATAGCCAGCATTTAAAAGGTTTTACACATGAAAGGAAGCTAACAGGAGAAACGTAGTATATCCAACGATACAATTCTCATCCTTATATTTGCTAGTTCCTTGTTTAGAAATGTCCAGGCTTTCAGAGTTGGACACAATAAAAAAAATCACAAGCTACATTTTGCTGTTACTGAGAAAATAAGCTTCTACAGAACCATTACCACCATTTTGTATTAACACGAATGATACTGATGTGCAAAACACCACATGTGGACTATTAATGATATACTAACTTCGTTCTGGTGCGCTCGGCCAGCTTTTGGAAAGTTCTGCTCTGTTCATTAAGGGTAAGGTTTGCTTTTTGCCCTAGAGGCAGCTCCTTCAGTTCGCAACTGCCAGGAATATGCTCTGCTTACTGGGAAATTAAGAAAGGAGCGGAACTGTTCCTCTGAGTAACTTTGCGACAGCGTGGACCACAGGAAAAGTGACAAGACGGCTGTTTCCTCCAACAGAAAAGAAAGGCTGCTTCTTGGTTCTCCTGGAAACAAGGACATCTTTCCAGTCTCTGTAGCCGATTCACTCTGCGCTGACAAAACCCTTGCGCTGCGATGATTTCTGGGTGGCAGCGGGTGCCGCTCTGCTCTCCCGGCAGCGGCTCTCGCCGTCCCAGCGCTGCCTGCCGAAACGCTCGCCCGGCCCAGAGAAGCGCAGCGCTCGCTCGCTACCGCGGCTAAGGACGGCTCAGCCAGGGCCCGGCTCCCAGCCTCCAGGAGAAAGTGGAACCCTTCCAGGGACTTCCACGCACTTTGGGTCAGGCCCCGGCCGCTTCACGCACGGTTTTTCCACTGCGCAGCTGAGAAGACACCGGCAGCCGGAGCCCGCCCGTCCCTCCCCGCCCGGTCCCTGCGGCCGCCCTGTGAACCCTCTCTCCTCCTCGCTCCCCTCCCTTCACACGATGGCGCAGCTACGGCACATCGAAACCCGTCGGCGCTCCCCTGGGTACAGGCCGGCATCCCGGCCCCCGGACACCACGTACCGGCCGTTCCCCGGTCGCTTACGCAGCTTTCCCAGCCGTACCGGGCGGGGTCCGCCACAGGGCCGGGGGAGCGACGGAGGGCGCCGGCACCTCCCGCCCGCGCCTGCCAGGGGGAGACGGGGTCGGGCGGCTCCCTCCTGAGGCGCTTCAGGGGGGCTTGCAGGCGGGAGCCCCGCCAGACCCCTGCCCGGAGGGTGTCCTCCTCCCCCGAGCCCCTCTAGCCGGCACGCCGCGCCCTGACGCCGCGCCCCTCAGCCCCCCGCGCCGGGCACCGCGTCCCCGCTGACCGCCAGCCCGTCTCGGCCCTCTCGGCGGGCACGTCCCGTACCTGAGAAGTCGGCGAGCGCCGCGACCTCCGCGCTGCACACCAGGATCACGCCGGAGAGGAGGCGCAGGAGCCGCCCGGGCTCTACCTGTCTCCGGCGTGGGTGCTGCCCCGCATCCCCTTCCCTCATGGTGCGGGAGAGGGCAGCTCGGGGCGGGGGGGAGGCAGCGGGGCAGACCCGCCGCCTCACATGATGGAGCCGGCCCGCGCTGGCGGCACGGCCACCCCCGGCCCACCGGACACCCTCCGCCGAGGGGCTGCCCCGGGACCGGGCGGGCAGCGGGGCGCGGGAGGAGGAGGAGGAGGAGGAGGGCGGAGCAGCCCTGCCCGAGGCCGAAGCGGCAGCGCAGCCGCCCCCCGCCGCGACGGGAGGGGGGTCCCGGCCGAGCGGGGTCCCAGGAGGCGCGTGGCCGCCGCAGGGGAGCCCGAGAGGGCGGTGGGGAAGGGAAGAGGCTTCCCGGCGGCGCGGTGCCTGGCACTGCCCTCAGCGCACATCGTGCGGGCCGGGCTGACTCAGACCCGGCTGCACCTCGCCCGCCCTCCCCCGGCTCTCTCCACCCCTCTCCGGGCAGTTCGAGGTCCCGGCACCTCCCTCTTGGCCAAGAGGCACGATTTTGCCTTCACACCCCGTGCGAAGGGCTTTAATTTTAACTTATTTCACCCCCCTCATTCCTGCTTGGCCATGGTTGGAGGACTGTCACGGACTTACACCCCCCCCCCCCCCCCCCCCACTCATGTGACATTTCCCTGCTTTTATTTTTCCTAAGACAGAGGCAAGGTGCTCCCCATCACTCTCAGTCCCCCGCAGTGCGACTTCCCTGCTTTCCCTCCAGACCTCCGTGCCCCACATGCCAAGTCTACTGCCCCAGCACAGCTCCTGTCTTTATACACTGGCTCACAGGTCTCCGGGGCAAACCCAGCTGACAGCTTTGCCTGGCAGGATCCCTGGATGAGGGATTTCAGTACGCAAACGTCTGTGTTAAGAAATGGCCCCGACTCTTCCATGTTGCAAAATAAAAATGTTTCCTCATGTTGTTGCCTGACAATACCTTATCGCAGCCCTTAGCTTTAAGATCCCATGTAGTTCAGCACGGCTGAGTCTGAAGTGGGTAGGCTTGCTTAAAGCACTCATTGCGAAGTGAGAAAACGTCTTGAAGTTACTTTGAGAGAGTTCACGTTGTTCCCTGAAATCTTTTGTAAGACTGAAAAGTAAACCAGTGGGAAGTTCAAACAAATTGTCGTTACAACCTGCTAAGCCACCTTCTAATGTAATTTGGAGCTCCTTTTAAGGTATGAGGGAATAAAGAGGATAAATCAGGACACTAATTTCCTAGTTCCTGTAAGAGCTCCCCTCGGGAAAGAGAGCCAAGAAGCAACACTGGAAATGGGGCATGGAAACTTCTTCTGCCTTGGGGTTGTGCTTGGGTATAAAGTGGCTAGGCAAGAACATTTAGCTGTTTACATCCTGGCATACATGTTCACACTGATCTCCCTCCTCCTGAAAAAAACAGGAGGGAGTAGGTGATGACGGAACCAAATGAATTCTGTTAAATCCGTTCCTCTTCTCCTGCTCCAACTGAAGTTGGATTGCATCCAGATTTGAATTTCCAAACTTTGGCACCTCTTTCTGGAGGTTACACTGAACTCTGACCCTCTTGAACTTCATGTTTGAATCTGAATCCATTTTCTTCCCTCACACTCTCCCCCTTCACACACAGAATGACAACTGGATAACACATACACTATAGTCATGCTTCCTTAGTCTTGGGAAATAAGAGCAAACCAGGTTTCAAACGAACCTGCCTGAGGTCAGGGACATTCCATCAAGTCTTACTGAACTCAGATAAATGGGATCAAAGATGCCGAAATAACAGGATAAAATGGAATAGCTCTGAAGCATCTGCAACAGCAAACAGGGACGGGAAGAGGGAACAGTAGCTCTGCCAGGTGTGTGAAGCTCTTCCTTCTGGCTGTTTCAGATAAGGACAGTGTTTGCCTCTGAGCTGAAGCTGTTACCCTGTGCCTTCCAACTGTGGCACTGGAAGGAGACTTGCAGGAGTCTCCTGCCTACTCCTCTCATCTTTTCCCTTCATCTTGCCATACCTGGTCATTGAATCTGGCACTTCCTGAACAGGTTGGTTCCAATGAAGGCAGAAATGAATGCCTGGGGAATGTCCTAAGTAGCACAGTTTTTTGTCTTTCCATAAAACAAAGCACTTGGGAGCCATACCTGAATCTCCTGGGAAGGTGCTTAGATGGACTAACGGTGAACTTACTTGTCTACCCTAACTTCATACCTGCCATGTCTACCACGACTACATATCCACCATAACTTCAAGTGAGTGCAGTCAGATGACCTATGACTTCAGGATGCCAGACCCTCACTCCTTATCCAGACAAGAGAGAGATATATTCAGGGCACCTGCTATAGCTCTAACAGGGAGTGTTTCTCCTCCTCCTCTCTGAATTGCTCACTAATCCCTGGAACGTAGGTGTCAAGGATGTTAACTCAGTCTGCTCTGTGTGACTCTGAGCAGACACTGCATCTGTGACAAGTACACAATCAAAGCAAAAGAACACATAAATAGTCAAAAATCTCTGAGAAATACTATCCAGTGCCCAAGCTTGAAAGGCTTTGAATCAGAAGATCCTGCAGGCTATTTGCCTAATCAGAACTTATGAATCTTCACTTTCCAATGAGATTGCTTTTCCTAGTCCTGTGGTGTTGTACGAAAAATACCATCTAGTTATGCAGGAATGAGCCTGGTATGCTTTTGGCACTGTGCAGGTATAACCCAAAGGTAAAGGCAGTTTTCAAGTGGAATGACTGAACAAGGAGATGTTAAAAATGTTGTAGGTGACCTCCAGGGAGGTGAAGCAGTGAGGGCTGAAAAACTACACAAGAGACAGCTGGGTGCTCCTGTATGTAGATATCTGCCTTTTAGGCAAGCCTTCCTATGGAGGAGAGCAAGTTGTGGACATTACAGCCAACAGAAATTGAAGACAAGTTTTCAGTAAAATAACACTAAACATTTTTATTTTTTATTTATTTTTTTCCACCCCTGAATACTTTGCTATTCAACATTAATTTAAAATCTGGTTTTGGTAATACCTGCAGTTTCCTATGAGCAGTGCTTAAATAGTTGGAGACAGCAGTGTAAAACACAAAGGTAGGTAGGCAGAAAGTATTATTTATCCTGATGTGCAGAATATATATCTTTGCCATAGCCTTGAAAGAAGTTTCTACAAGCTGGCAGTGCTCAGTAGTTGGAAGACAATACAACTAATCCAGACATGTTCAGCACGTAGAATTACAGAATCTCTCAGCCTTGGCCTTTTCTTATGAGCAACAGGAGTGAGATCCATTTCCCCCCCACCCCCCAAAAAAAGTAAGTTAGAATCCTGGCTAGATACCATGTCTGCTTCAAAAAGCGTCTCTCTTTTGAACCTGGGGACAAAATAAATAATTTCACAGTGTCAAAAATGCAGGAGCTCTGCTGTTGAATGGAAATGTTGCAAGAGCAAAGCCAAAATCTGAGCTCTTCATTTATTTTTTTCTCCATATTATTATTTTTTCTCTGAACTTCAACCAAACATCAGCCAATTTGAAACTTTTATCATGGCTTAGTGTATGGAAATTTGACTAAAATCAGTGCTGTCAGTTAGGAAATAAACAAGCAATGTGAAATCATAGAAGACAGTTGAGTTACATGTCCTAAAATTTTCTGTTAGTAAAAAAATCACAGAAGATCTATATCACAGTAATTAAAATTATAGGAAATATATAATCTCAGAAATAAGTTTTCACACACATTTTCTCACTATACCTCCTTCTGCTTTCTTCCTCTTTCCTCCTCAGTAAATTTATTTGGAGCTGATATATGTAATTTTCATCCTCTTCTCCCAGAATAGCATTTCCAAGAAGTTAATTAATGTTCTCTTTGCTTTTTTTTTTTTGTTTCTTTTGTTTTGTTAGGAAAAAAACTCTAAATGCAAATCTGTAGGCTTTTCCCACATTTTAAAATACTTTATATTCCTGCATTCTGACACAGATGAAATCTACAAGACAGTTCAAACAAACAGGCTGCTATCCGCTCTCTGTTTCTATGGAAATAAGTGTCAGACTGGTTAAAAAAAAGCACATACTTTACAGTAATCACTATATGGCGATTATTTAAAATAACATAGCACATTTTTCCCAACTCAACCCCTATTTCTATGGATACAAGAAAGAAAATAGTGGTAGAGTAGACTCTCTTTATTTTTTCAATCTAAATGTGTTTTGGATGCTGTAAGTTCTCACGGGGTGCTACAGGTTTTAAGTTCTAACAAGATCTTCAAGTGTGCAGTAATTTGAACTTCAGAGGACCAAGTCTGCAAGCTGTAGGTAGGAAACATTCTCATGCACATAAGCAGAAGTTTGAATGAGTACAGAGTACAGTATTTCACTCAGCAGGTCTAGAAGGAGGGAAAATTTGGCTATTTCTGCCTTGTTTGTTGTTTGTTTTTTTTTTACTCACCCCAGAGACAGCAAAGTTAGCTGGTAAGTTTTGACATTTGTGGTCTTAAACTGCCTACTGCATAGTCAGGTCTTGGCAGAACTAACCAGGACATCATAAAGACTCTGACGCCTTCACCAAAAAAGTGGGAAGATGTAACATCAAAGTTTGCAAAACAAATTGACTCATGTTTCATTCTATCTGAATGAAAACTCAGACCAGCTTCCTCATCCCACACAGAAGAAAGGTCACTGCTCCTCATCCTCCTGAATGCTGCCAGTCTTACTGGCACCTCTCCTGTACAGAGATTATTTTTTCTAGCAGTACACCTGGGCACCTGTATAGACATGAAGTAACAGGCATGCCCCATCTCACACAGCTTACTGCTGGAAACAAGAAAAAAAAAAGACCTTAGGTGAAAGAAGAAAAACAGGAAGGACATTAGGACAGAGCTGCTGGGTGGACCACAGTCTTGGAAATCAGCCTGTTTACTTGTGAAAGTGCTTTATTACGGGTTTATGAGCCTGTCGTTTGGCTGGTTGTTGTCACTATTTCTCCCTTAATATGTATTTAGGCTAAGATTTTCCAAAATGACTAATGATTTTGTAACTTGAAACTCCAGACAGCAGCTTTTTGAACCCACAGAATCAATGTCAAAACACTGAAAAAGCAGTGGCTTTCCCGGAAGCCTTGGAAAATCAGGCCTCAAGGTCTCTCAAGTTAGGTATGCATATGATACCACCACTGAGAGCAGCAGTGGTGCAGTGGTACTGTAACTGACAGGGGCTCTGCTACACCAAACATCAGCGGTTTTAAAGGCCAAGTCTGACCTGGGATTAGCACAGGCTGTATAGCTCTGTTTAGGTACAGGTCTCTCAGCAGTCCTATTCGTAGGGACAGTCTCTCATCTGTAGTGTGAGGTTGTGGGCCAGGAGATCAGGCTGAGTTTAGTAATGGTGACCAGGCCATGGCCAGGAAATTCTGCAAGTTCACATCCATAGTTAAGCTCGAGGGCTGGCACAGCAAGTGTGGCGGAGCTATGGCTAAAGGATGGAGATAGGGCCTGGGTGATCAGGATAGGAGTGTTCATGGCTGAAACAGGAGATAGACCTTGATGAAGCTAGTGGGTGAGAACTGACCTAACCTACCAAAACAGATTTTATCTTCTGGATTGCCTGGCAGAAGATCCTAGAGCTAGAAATAATCAAGTTTGGGAGGCAAGGGCAAATCAGGCAGGACTGGAGGGCTGGGGCTTGTTACTCCTCTAGATGCTGTTCAAGCCAGTAAAGGCTTCAGAGGTTGTGTTATGGCTGAGGCAGGAGAGGGTCACTTGGCACAGTTAATTTTATATCTGGAACTGTTTGCTGAACTGGGGTAAGAGCTAAGATCCATGCAAAGGACTGAGAAACCCTTTTCAGACTAGCAAATGCCAAAGGGGCAACGTGTATGTTGCATGTGATTGTATGTTCATCTGGCAAGAATCACAGAAGTACATTTCAATTTACTGAAAACGAGGCAGCTCAGAGATCAGTAACTGTCTCATTCACTGCCCACATCTGTTAAACATGTCAGCACAACAGGGCAGATGAACTTTGTCTGAGCTTGATGTCTCATTCTTCGATTGGGCCTGCCCAAAAAAACAGACTTATACGTATAACAAGGAAAAGGACATGGGCTTCAATGTGCACTAAGACAAGGACATGGAAGTCATCTGGCTTGAAGTGAAACTAAGGGTCTTCCTCACCATCCTCAATGAAACCCATGACAGCTACTCAGGCAGCAAGGGGGAAGAATCATTGAATTTAAAGTTGAAATTAAAGTATTTTTACTAGCATTCTACAGCGATATTTTTATATTAGATTTTGGTGTGATGACAGTGGTCAGGCTTGCAAGTCTGACAGCTATGACTTATCTGGAAGACATCAGTATGGGTGCTTTGAGCCTTTTAAAAGCTGTGTTAAATCAAGTTTTTTTCAGTTCTACAAGCTCTAGCCTTCCTTTTCATCCCCTCAAACCCAAAACAATTTCCCCTTGAGAATATTATTTACTTTCCATGTGATGCCATCCCTCCAGTTTCTGGAATGGCAATGTACTCGTGTATCTGAACAGCTTAAATTCATTTTCAAGAAAACTGTAAGGTTGAAATGAAGGATTCCCATCATCCAGAACAACCTATCAATAATGTTTTATGGGAGGACTGAAGAGTCTGTGTCTTTCCATAGAAATTGTTGTACTATGGTGAATTCCACATAAAACAGCTAAAAAAAATATAAAATTTCTGGAAATACAATAAATTAAGAGCAGAGTTTGGAGTATGGTGTAACCAGCAGCACTAAGATGCATTTTAGTCTTGTTTGTCTAAGTTACTTTTTAAAAGTTCTTTTACCTAGTATTCAGCACTTAATATTTTCTCTCACACTTCACTTTTTTCCCAGTCCCATGCACTCCTTTCATTTTACTCTTTTGTGCCTTCTAACTACACTTTCTCTCTTCTATTTCAGTCGACCATCCATTTGCAAACTATCACTGCGTCTTCCACCAACACTAAAATATTTGTCCATTCTAAATCTTAGAATGGCTGTTAATATTGCCCTCTTCTGGATCACCTTTTTTTTAAACAACGTTTTGTTCTAACAGTTTTAACAAAGCCTCGTAACAGGAAAAACATGAAAACACTAATATTACTTTTATTTATTACTTGTAAATAGGGAAATCAATTTTGGTTAGATCTCCAACTTGATTTTCATTTTCTCTTGCCAACATGACAATTTCCTTCACCTTCCACTACTGTTTCAACTGTTAGCGTTTCATACCTAACAGTTTGTTTGAACAAGACTTTCTTCATTCCTCTGTACTGCTGGGCTTCTCCTGGAAGAACATTTATGGAAAGCAAAACCTCTGTTTTCAGTTTAATTCTAGAAGAGTGTCTCTGGCCACCCTGAGTAACGTGTTGCAGGCTGACAGACGACCGGTACCTCGCACAGTGTCTCATTATTTGTTTGTCATAGTGTTTACTTAAGGCTTTTAACCAGGCAGACTTGAAAACGTAATGGAAACACAGCCTTTTCATTGGAAATCAGTCGAGCACTTCTGCTTTTGCAAACAACAGTCATTCTACCTTTTCCCCACGACCTCAAGAAGTTGGCTTCTCTTCCTGCTTCCCGGCACCTGCCGCGCTTCCCTTCCACCTCCAAGTTTCTGCCTCCTCAGCTCAGCACCGCAGGCCTGTGACACCGTGATGCCAGCAGCAACAAACCCCTGCTCGGCCCTGGGGGCAGCGACGGAGAGCAGGGTGCCGGAGACCCGCTCTACAAGCCCCCCGCCCCCAGAAACTTCCCCCCGCCTCGGCGGTACGAGTCCGGACTGCGTGACTGCCCGTCTCACGCAACGAGCGACCAAGGCCTCCTGAGCAGGGGCAGGGAAGAACAGGTGCAACCCCTGCTGCCAGCGTTTGCTGCCAACCGGGGCAGCGCTGGTGCCGCCGGCCGGACCGGGGTTCGCTCGATGCGAAGGGCGCAGCTCCTGCTCTGTGCACGCACCCGCACCGAGGGCCGTGGCTGGCTGCCCCGGGGACGGAGGGCCCCGCCGGGACGGGGGTGTCTGAGCGGCACCCGGGGCAGCCTGGGGAAAGGACGGCTCCCCCGGGACGCGGGACAGGGACGGAAAGGCGCGCCCAGGCGCGGGGGCGTTTTCCAGCGCTGACAAAGGCCCGAAGGGGAGGCCGGGGGCTCCGCGCGAGCCGCCGCGACCTCTGGGGCAGCGGCGGGAGGAGCAGGAGGGCCGGGAAATCCCACGGAGAAGATGGGGCTGCGTGGCGGGCCGAGCTGGAAAGGCTGCCCCGTGCCCGGCGCGGACTGCCGGCTGCACACACGGCGAGCGGCCGGGCGGGAGAGGCGCGGCTCCCGGCCTTGCTCCGCTCGCCGGGCCGGGCGCCCCGCTCCCCCCGGCGGCCCGCGGCAGCGGCGGGGCCGGGCCGGGCCGGGCCGGGCCGGGCGGCAGGAGGCCGGGGCCGCTTCCTGCCGGGGCGCGGCGGCGGCGGCGGCTGCTTCCGGGGCGGCCCCGGCGGGACGGGCGGCGCCATGGCGGGGAAGCGGCGCGGCGAGCCCGCGGCTGGCCCGCCGGCGGCCAAGCGAGCCTGCGGCGAGCGGGAGGAGGAGGAGGAGGAGTTCAACGGCGCTCGCTTCAAGGCGCTGCTGCGGGACCCCGCCAGCGCTGCCAAGGGTGAGGGGCCGGGCCGGGCCGGGCCGGGCCGGGCCGGGCGGGGGAGGCCGGCGTGTCGGGAGTGCTCGGCCCGGCGGGGCGGTCGTGAGGTGAAGCGTGCTCTGCCGGGGCAGCAGGGGCTGGAGCGGCTCCCTGGAGGGCCCGCAGGTGTCCTGTCAGCCCAGCGGCGTCGTGGGGATGGGGATGGGGATGGGGATGGGGATGGGGGTGGGGGTGGCTGCTCCTGCCCCGGCGGCCCGTCCCGGAGCCCGGGCCCAGGGGACGGGGCTGGCGGCGTGTCAGCCGCCAGGCCTGGGCTCCCCGGGTGAAGCTCTTCGCCTTTGCAGGGCTGGAGACTTTCGTCTCGGTTGCTAAGGCGCTGCCGTCCCCTGAAATATACGATGTCGTGGAGGGATACGTCAAAATTTCTATGGAGTGTGCTGAACTATTCAAGCTTCTGGACGGAGAAAGGAAGCCTGAAACGCAAGTAAGCTGGTGGTAGGCGGGATAGCTTAGTGACTGCCAGCGGGTGTCCCAGCTGGGAGAGGAACCGAAGAAGAAATTGTTTGCCACGTAAATAACTCTGGTAATTCGGTATGGGGCTTTGTTTTGTTTTGTTTTCCTGGAAGTCACAGTGACAGAAGCACTGATCAAGTGGGAAGTGTCGTTTTCCGTGCAAAGATGGTCCGTATTTAATGATACACACAACCAGTAGTCCTGAAAAAATCAAGCTGTTAAAGTTCTTCAAGTGTTGTCAAAAGACCATTTAAAAACTAAAGGGGTCAACAGAAGCAGTTAGGCAAGCAAAAAAATTGGTGAAAGTAATTGTCAATCACTAGACATCTCCCTGATACCTCAGTATTTCTAGTTGAAGTTGACCTTATTTTTCTTACCTGAGCTGGACACAATTTTTCCTCATCGGAATATGACATTAGAACTAAAGAATTTAAAAAAGTCTTTTCACTGCGGATAGCTTAGATCAGCTTATGGTGTAAAGTTGGATCGTGTTCTTTTTTAATGCCCACGTGTTGGTCTTTGCATTAGATGATAATTTTTGTCTGTGTAATGACAATGTGACATGCTTTCTTCAAGATCCTTTTGCTAATAAAGGCTAATGCTTGTAATTAATACAGTCCCAGTGTGGTGTGGACCACAGATTAATCTAGGGGTTATTTGCAAGACTGGAGCAGCTCAGATGGTTTCCTTCAGCAGGTTTCATTGTGCACTTACTGGCAGTTGTCTCTTAAAGCATTGGTTCATTAGCCCTAGGCCTTGGCCTCCAGATGGGAAAGGACCTTTGAGATCCATCAGCCTGTGCTGAGATTTGCACTGCAGTCTGTGTTTGCATGCCCAGGAGCTGTTGTGCAGACACACACAAATCACACCTGTAGCTCTCAATTCACCTGTGAGGAAGGACTCTTTTTTACATTCAGTGTATTTGCCCAGGCCTTGAGTCAGCATGATGGCTGGGGCTTCCAGCAGGGGTTGTCCCTCCCTACTACTGAATTGCACGTGCTTAGCAGCTTGACTGACATCCTGTATCTCTTGCCTTTCCTGTAGTATCCATATAAGGATTTCTGTGAAAATTTGCACTCTCAGAACTAATCGTTTAGAAGAGGAAGCATTAATATGGGAGAAAACTGAGGCGTTAGCTTGCATTTCATATGTGGAAGCTTTCCTCTTGTGGTGGGATTACTCTTTTTTAACGGTGCTTGTTAGTGTTTGCTCAGCTAATAATTTCAAGCCATACCTGATATTGGCAGATATTAATGTATTTCTGTATCTTACAGATGCTATTAATCTTTCAAGCTCTAGAGGCCATTTTACTGAGGACAGCCAGCGACCTCTCCCATTTTTCTGTTGTGGGAATGAACATAGTCAAAAAGTTGATTCATTCCTACATGAGATTGGTCTATGCTGCTTTGTATTCTGAAAATCTCAGGTAAGTCTCTGTACTGTTGCAGAGAATCTGCATCAGTTGCTCTGAATTGGTACCAAAGGGCAGCTGGGGTCTTGCACATGTGTACAAGATGTTGCAAAATTCAGCTGGACTTACTGCTAATAACCCACCTTTATTTAATGATACTGTTAATTTTACATGGAAGTCTTTGCAAGGTGGAAGCTCTCAGAGAATACACAATTTAATGCTATATGATAGTTTTCCGAGGCTGTAGTTTTCATGAGTTGTGCCTGTCCTAGTGAGATGTAAAGTGGATTGTATCTTGACTCCTATTATTGTGCCACTTGGTTCGTGAAGTGAAATGTTCTGTGTGGACAGGGCTTTCCTGTAGTTCACAGGGGCTGAGCAGTCTACATTGTGATAGCAAAAAAAGCTGCTCATGAGTGTTTTCTTTCCCTGTATTTTTTGTAGTCAGATTTCCATATTTATAGTAGGTTTATTTATTTCAGTCTGGCTTTTCCTCTGTAACTCTTCCTGTCTTTTAAATCTAAAGGCATGTTAGGCTGACTTAAGCACTCATGGGTTATCTAGTCTAGTCTAAACAACATTTTCTCATGCTCTGTGGACAGGGTGAGAGGAGTTCCAAGTGCCAGAGAAATTTTGAATCAAACCTGGAAAGAAGAAGAAAAAATGGAGACTGCAAATGACTTGCCCAAGGCCAATGACTTGTCTTTTGGTCTTTGGACAGGCCAGAATTAGACAAGTATTTTGTGCTTTCCAGTTCATGGACACAGCTACACTTCCTGCACCACTTAGTTGATCATATTGCAACAAGCATTTTAATTGTACATAGAATCCCAAATATGAGTGTATAGATGTATTGTAAAATAGATTTTGAAACTATGCAAGATTTGCAATTTTTATTAAGCATTTCAAGATTACAGCTTTTGGAGAAATCCTTCTAGAACCTGTATAGAGGAGGCTGCAGATCTGTGATGTTATTCTGATGCTATATGCTCTGCTTTTGCTCTGCTACCTCTTTGATGTGCAAAGGGATTTTATTGTGGTAGCTCCTATGAACCTGTTTGTGACAGTAAAGCACATAAGCATTTGCAGGACCAGGGGACTCTGTCCAAGAAACATGCTTGAAGAAATAGGCTGCTCACAAAGAAGATCAAGTTCTTTGTGAACAGTGGAATAATGTGTGTTTGACCTAAGTCTGTGTTGTAATGGTCATTAAAAGGGTTCATTATGTGTTCAGCTAAAGCTCCCATCTACTGCAGGAAGGGCTTTTCATGACTGGGGATGCTTTTCTAACAGCTGTCTTGATTGTGTTGGGACTGGCTCAGAGCTGCTTCATGCCTGAAACTCCCAAGGCTTGGGTGGATGTTGGAGGTGGAGTGGGATAATTTCCTTTACAGGAAAAATTCTTTCTTTAAATTTGAATTTCTTAATTTGGTTGTTTGTATAACTTGTCAGCCTGGAAATAACCTGCAGGTTTTCCTCTGCCTTTTGTTTTAGGATGAGCCGAGGGTGCCTTACCCTGTTGTCAGCAATGGTGGCCCAGGGGCCAGATTCAGCAAGGGATGTGTACAGCCATTTTGATTTCAATAATAAGTTTCTGCCTGGATTATTGAAAAAAAGATGTAAGAAGGTAAAGCAAGCTGCTGTGTGCTATAAATTGTGATGCCATGGGTCCATCAGTTTTCTTCTGCCAAGTATTAAAAAAACTGAGCTGTTGCCCAAGTTCCTTTGCCATATTTTCATTTGCAAGAACTTACCTCCTTCCTTCCTGTCCTTTGTCAGCCTGAAATGCTTCTTGATTGTTTCTAATTGGCAGCAGAACTGATCTATGGGGCAGGAGGTTCCCATCTACTTATATAGCAAATCCTCAGGGGATGTTTCTGAGTATCTTCCATAGTGGGTGACCTGCACCCTTGCGGTACAGCTTGCTTTGTTTTCCATCCTGTGCTTGTCTTTCTCATCTTGTCAGGGTGCAGAGCTCCTCGGGATAATCTTGTTTTTACACTGCTTTGTAGAATTTACTGCAGAACATCCAAGTGCCTTGTCTGTTTCTAATAAGCTGTGGTGAAATATATAGTTTCTGTGGGCTACCCTTTTAATATTTAAAACTGAGTCAAAGTCATGGTAAATTTCTCAAAACTGTTCAGTAATGTGTTTGTGGAGAGCTCAGTCGTTTTTCCAATACGTGGATTGCAGTTCAGTCCCACTGAAATAAATGGAGGTTCTGGAGTTGTAGAGATGAAGAGGGGATTTTGCCCAGTACTGGTACAGTCACAGTAACTGCATTTGAAAATGTAATCAGGAGTTTTAAACAATCTCTTGGCAGAAGTCCTTTAGGGGAATATGTGAGACAGTAGAAAGAGTCACTCCTCTTTTTCCAAAAGGAACTTTTTTTTTTGTCTCTTCTCCATTTACTAAAAATATTCAGGGTTGATCTGAACCACAATATTTATATTTAATTCCAAGTGTAGGTGTATAATAAGTCCAGTATTATTTTCAATGCTGATAGGTTGCTTCTAGTTTTTAAAGATGACTTGCAAAATAAACATGTACGTTTGTGTTGGGTTTGTGCCATCTGTGGTGACAAATGGACTGTAAAAGGCATTTTCAGGAAGCAAGGTGTGTGTTTGTTTTTTTGCCTTCTACTTGATCGCTTTATCTAATCCATTTTTTAGGAATGTCAGATTTCATGGGCTTTGACCTTACTGCAGAAGGTTTCTTCAGGAGTATTTCTACCCCTTAAATTAAAATACTTAAATGTAGGCAGTCCTTTAGTCACAAGTTTATTAGAAATGCGAGTAAGGTACAAGGAACCAGTTTGAGGATGTTACTCTTGCTCGGCTTTCAGTGAAATTACTGTGTCACAACTGGCTATTGGAGGTGACATTTTAATACAAAAATATCAGGCTCAAAGCTTACAGGAAATTTCATTTATTTCTCATATTTCTTCCAACCCTTTCATGAGTTACTTCTGCCTTACGTTTACCAGACTCAGTATCTTCTTTAGCACATTTTTACATGCAACTTAGTTTTGCACAGTAGGTTTTGAAAAACTATAAATCGTGTTCATATCCTGTGATCTCTTTCTAGAGGAAGCTTTCATTACTTCTACTGAGCCCAAATTTATAGTTTTATGACAAGTTAGCCTCTTTTTTAAGAGCTTTTTTTTTTTTTTTTTTTAGCCACTCTGAAGTGCATGACCTGTGTTGCTGCCAGAGCAGCTATGAGAGCTGAGGGGTGTGTGTAATGCACTGCACCTCAAAAATGGCAACAAGCAGCAGGAGTCCCCAAGGTTGGCACTGCTCTGGCAGCCTGTATAGTAATAAATTGCAGCAGCACTGCTGTCATTACCTTTCTTGAGTATTTTTGTGAATTCACCAGTGTGCCAAGTGGTGCAGAATTGAGGATATTTAGTGATGCATGTACAAGGGTTTTCCATGAAACTACTGTTAATATTTTCTTCTTTTTTTATGGTGTCTCTCATGTATTGAGAATTGAAAAAATGTGCAAAATAGGACACCTTCATTTTTGATGTTAACTTTAACAGACTGATCTGCTTAATGCAAGAAGTTTTTCAAAGTAATACACTGTGGATGCCTATAAATATGTATGTATGGCTATATGCAACATATTTATAGAAGTTGTTTAATTTACCTGTTTGCAGTACTTAAAGTGATAATCAGTTGTTGCAGGATTAATTTTGCAGTTGTGTACAATCTCTATTTTATCTTTTTTAGGGGAGAACTGATGTCCGTATGGCCTATATTCAGTTTGCTCTCTCCTTTTTAATCGCTGGTGACAATGCAATCTTGACACAGGTGCTGGAATTAAAAGGTACTTCACAATTGCTTGTGGTTTTGTTTTTTTTTTAAGGGAGATTTTTAGGTGATAATAACTATGAGCTAATTCAAAATGTGAACCAGGTAAACATCAATAATAGGATGCGAAAATATATGTTTTTAGCCTTTTTATCTAAAAAACTTTAAATTCTGCAGTATTCTAGTGAGAGTGTCTTCTGCTTGGGAATAATGTATGCTGTCTGCAAAAATTTCCACAAATAAAAAGCCCTTGGTGACACAGATGTAAGAAAGGTAAATGTAATATAGCTTTGAGGCTATAGATTCAATAAGCAGAAAAGAATTTCATGGCCCCCAGCCTTACTAATAACACAGCAGTAGTGGATATGTTGCATTAAAAAAAATAAGTAAAAGGTGTTAAAGACTGTGAATTCTTTAGTATTCTTTCTGTCCTCATGCAGGACAACTGTTGAGTACTGCATTAGACCACTTTTTGTCAATGATTCGGGAGACTAGCGTAGTGTCCTTTGCAGCTTTGGTGGAGGCATTACATTGGAGTGCAGTCCAGGAGTCTGTTACACCTATGTCTCTTAGAGAAGAAAGTCAAACTGAGCTGGCAAAGAAAAGGATCTAGAAAGTTGAATCTTGCGTACACTTGATTAATACTTGATCCCTGATATGCTGAAGAGGATGTCAATCTTCAGTTCAGTAGTTTGAGTTCTACTGCTGATGTATCTCAGGTTGTGATTTGTGACCCTTGGTAAGGCTATTAAGAATTCAGAAAGGATCTAGAAATTACTCAAAAAAAAAAAAAGTAATTAGCTGTAAGCAATTAGTTCTTCTATGGTGAGTTAGTGAGAATGGTCTGTAATTATTTACTTTTATTGTTCATGCTACCCTAGGGACTGCTGCTATTTTTTAATTGCTCGCAGTTGTTCAGTTCCTTCAGAACAAGCAATGGCAGTGCACACCTAGAGAAAGTCAGCACAGTTGGCTTTCATTCCTCTGTGAGGTACTGAAGTTCTTTGAGTTGTGCTGGTGAGCCAAAAAGTGATGCATGTGGCTGAGGATGTAACCTCCAAATGTTTGAGACAGTGAAGCAGTTGTGAGTCCTTCAATGGAAAGGACAGGCATTTACTCAAGTTTAAATACTGCATAGGACCTTGGGGCCCAAAATGTATTTGAAATTGACAGATGCTGTTATGATAAGTGTTAATAACCAAGTTGGCAAATTGACTAGTTATGGTGAGGGTGACTTTGGCAGCATTACTTGTTCATCACTTAAGTTACAGACACATTATCCTTCTGAACTTTGATTGCAGCCTTTTCGTTTGTCTTTAAATATAACAGCAAGGTAAATTGTATGACATTGAAGGGAAAAGGGTATGAATTCCCTGAAGCCTTTTAGTATGAAAATAGCTTTCACATTTTCACTTAACATTTGAAATGTCTTCTTAGATTTCATTCCAGATATTCTTCGCTCTGAAATAAAGGAAGACAGAGTTTCTACTGTCAATCTTCTGATTTCCACACTGAGAAGCAAGGTATGCTATGCTCTTGAAACTGCATTGCCTCTCGTTTTCTATTTTCTTTGCTGCTGGAAACAGTTTTGCAGTAATTTCTGACAAAATCTACAACTCTTTAAGATGTTGGCACTGTGCTGCTGAAAGTCCATTAATGGTGATATTTATTGAAGATTGATAGTTTAGCCCTATTACTGTTTCAGGAGTGAAGCTTGTTATGCTTTTCCAATGCCCTCTTGTAAAGGAAGTCATTGCATAGCTTGTACTTGGATGCTAATTTCAGCTCATATTCAGTGTGTGGTGTCCGTCAGATCCTGGTTATTCACAGGTTGTGATTGTATCTGTGCCAAGCCTGAAGGTCAAAAGAACTCGAGTCTTTTTGGTGCTCCCACTGACAATAAGATCAGCCCTTTGATTAACGTGTCTCATGTCAAAATGGGGAGATCAGCTAGGTTTGGCTACGTTTGTTAGCTCTGAACTAGGCAATTATGTCTAATCTTTTCAGGAGAAAAAGGATTTTGTGCATTTTTAATATGGGAGCTGTGACATTAAATGAGTTTCTAGGAGCTCTCTGGTTTCGGTTGAAGGGCATGTGGTACCATTCCCCAACCAGTCTTGGCAGGGCTCTGCTTACTGTTAGGATAGCAAACCTTCTACTGCAGGAGATAAATTCAGTCAAAAGTATTTCTTGGTGGGGTAGAGGAAAAGGGAAGTTCTATAATAAAATTGTCTTCCCAAAATCAGAGAAGTTCTGGTGACTAAGAAAGGGTGCATTCCACCAGCTACCAGAAAGTGCTGTTGGAGAAGTAAGTCTGCTCCTGTTAGAACTTTTTTCTGATTCTTTCATAGGAGACAGAAATAATCTTGTGATGTAGCAGGGTAGAGACAGAAAACTTCAAAGCAGGAATTGCTGAAAGGTGTGAGAGTAGGTTTTGTCTCAACTGCCTTTCCTGTGCTCTGTTCTGAGCGTGGCACAGTGGCTGGAAAGCTGTCCAGCAGAAAGGGATCTGGTAGTTCTGGCTGACAAGCAGTTGAATATGAGCCAGCCATGTGCTCAGGTGGCCAAGAAGGCCAATGGCATCCTGGCCTTTATTAGAAATAGTGTGGCAAGCAGGACCAGGGAGGTGATAGTCCCTCTGTACTCAGCATTGGTTAGGCCACACCTCGAGTACTGTGTCCAGTTTTGGGCACCTCAATACAAGAAAGACATTGAGGTGCTGGAGTGGGTGCAGAGAAGGGCAACGAAGCTGGTGGAGTGCCTTGAGAACAAGACTTAGGAGGAGCAGCAGAGGGAGGTGGGGCTGTTTAGTCTGAAGAAAAGGAGGCTGAGGCGAGACCTCATGGCCCTCTACAACTACCTGAAAAGGTGTAAAGAGGTAGGCCCTGGTCTCTTCTCTCAAGTAACTGGTGATAGAACAAGAGGAAATGGCCTCAAGCTGCACCAGGGGAGGTTTAGACTAGACATTAGGAAGAACTTTTTCACTGAAGAGCTTCTCAGACATTGGAACAGGCTGCCCAGGGAGCTGGTTGAGTCACCATCTCTGGATGTGTTTAAGAGTCATATAGACGTGGTGCTTGGGGATGTGGCCTAGTGCAGGGCTTGGTAGAGTAGGGTTAGTGGTTGGACTCAATGATCTTGAAGGTCTTTTCCAACCTAAGTGATTCTTTCACTGTGATGCACCACCTTATTGCTGCTGTGTGTACAGTAATTGCGCTAGAGTTTTATTTCTATAAAAATGTTTTTAAAATGTTCTTTGTTCCAGTATCTTTGATTTTTGAATCTGTGTTTTGAATTACTGTAGCAATGTTGCACAGTTGTGCACACTCGTGTGTGTGGTGGTTAAGGCACAGACTCCAGGGTGAGAAGCAATGAAATCGTTTTTTATGAGAAAAATGCTCCCTTATATACTTCTACAGTGGGAACTGAGAATAAGCAATCAGGGTACAGAGAATGTAAACACAACTCACACCTGCTCCTTGGCACATAGACAGACCTTGGGTTCCCAGGATGTAGCCAATCACACACCAAACACACAATAAACACTGTTTTGATTTTTGTCAACATTCACAGTGCTGCTCACAGCAAGCCCTGGCACTTAGTTGGTCTCATTTTATCTACTTCTTTACAGGTAGAGGAGGCCCTTTTTCTTTTCCCATGGCTATTCTCCACAGTTGTGCATACACAGTTGTTGGATGACCAGTTGAGAAAATGAAGAAAAAATAGTTTCAAATTTAGAGTCTAACTATAGGAGCCTGCCTCAGACATAGGCTTTTCACAACGTATAATTTAAAGCCAAAAATATTAATTCATTTTTTCTATTGCAATAACCTTGGAAGAAGAAGAAGAAGAAAAAAGCTAGCATTTAAATGTAAAATAAACCTCCTTGGAACTTTTTTTTCTAAATTAAGCTTTTCCCATGTGGAAATCATACATCATATGCTGTTATATTATTGATGAAACCTAACATACTGTATGACTCCTTCAGTTTAACAAGGAAAATGAGAATTTAAAAAATGAGGATCAGAGAAAACAGTAGGAGAACTTTCAAATAACTTCCTCCATTGTGTTTTCCCTTTCAAGTTCTACCATCTCTGCCAGCCATTTTCCAGTGATCCTAGTGTGGAACTGTGCTACTCTACATCCTGTGCTCTTTAGGTGAAACGTGAAAGTCTGTCCTTTTCAGCATGTGCAGTGTATGCAGAAATTGGTGTAAAGTGCTATGACACGGCTATTCAACTGTGTCAAGATGGGAGCAGCAGGGTGTAAAGTGTTAACAGGAGAGGCAGAACCTTTTGTCTGCTGTAGTGAGGAGAGTGAGCTGTGTGTGTTCTGAAAGAATGAATTGTGTTGCTAGTTTCCCATAATTTGTTTTTAAACTTGCAAGAAATAGAAGGGTTGTTGTTTTTTTTTCCTTACTGTTTTCAGGTCGTTCAAAATAAAAACATCACCAAAACGCAGAAAGTGCGCTTTTTTACTGCAGATGTGTTGATTCACATTGCTTCACTTTACCGGTGGAATGGGATCACTGATGTCAGCCCTGAGGATGTAAAGGTCTGGTAAAATGTATTTCTTTGTAACTCCTAAAGCTTGTCCTGCCTTTGTGTCCCCCACCATCTTGCAGCCCACAGGTTTTGAAATGGCTCTCAGTGACTCTAACTGTGATGAGCTAAAGAAGAGGGATCTGCTGAGGCTACTTAAAAAGAAACCCTGAGTTTCTGCTGCTTCTCAGTTTGTGTCCCCTCCCTGATTGCCAGGAGTGTGGTGCAGGTCTGTTAACCAGGGAGAGATGGGGCTTGTGGGAAACTGTTCTTCTTCCCCGCATAAGTCTAAACAAAAGAGAATGGCATTGGCTCGTGACAGGGCTTTTAGGTACAAGTACTGTATTCCCTTGCTTGGATACACACTTGTCTCTATAGAAGAACATATCAGGAGCAGTATTCTCACCACGTGCCTTGTTCCCATTCTACACACTGATCTGATGTGGGAGCTAAACTCCCAAGATAGTTGCCAGCCTTTTCAGTTGGCACTGTTGGAGACGTTGGCCGGGTTTCTGAGGGTTCAGCCATTATTGAGTCTAGTGGTCCATGAAATCACATTCCTAAAGTCATAGATGAGGCAAGGATCAGGATCACAGCTGGTGGGTGTGTGTAAGTACTTCAGATATTTTGTCATCTCTTCAAAATAAGTTACCTTTTTACTTTTTTTTTTCCTTAATCTTGTAATATCTTTTTTTTTTCTTCCCTTTTACTGTGGGAATATCCAGAGCAAAGCAGCAGAAAGATTTCTGTGTTTCTGCTAGGTTTGAGCTGCAGACTTTTCACCTTTGTGTTGATTAATCCTTGATCTTTAGAAGTCCAACCACTCTCCTTCAAAATTTCTAACACTGAACAACTGCCTTCTTTCATTTCTTCTACTGGTTGATTTATGCCTATGCCATTCCAATCCTGATATATTGTGAACACCCTCTGTTCTAGTAGGTGTCTGCTGGGAGCAATGCAAATCTGTGATCCTATTCATAAACATGCATTTCAGTTTTGAGTGATGTAAAATTCTTTAAGTTCCATGCAGTTGTTCTGAGTCGTATGGTTTGTGATTTCCCAGCCACAATTATCAAGAGACTTCTCATGCATAGGGTTGTGTTGGATGTAAAAGGTTAATGGAATCTGGGTTCACTTTTTTTTCCTTTTAGTTTGACATGGATATTTGGTTATTTCTTTAATTTTATATGGTGACTCTAATTACACTGATGCCTCTGAACTTCCTAATAGTGAACCTGGCCTGGCCTATTCATGGGTTAGAATTTGGTTATTTCAGATTAAGTATTAGATTGTTGACTTCAAGTCCCTGGATGGTCTTGCCCAGTTTATTTGTTTTATATCACTACTTTTCTTTAGCTTGACTTTTCTCTATCTTCTTCTGTCTGGCTTCTTAGGAAAAAACCCTACGTTAGTGAGGCTCTGCAGATAGTAAATATGTACCTGAATTTGGTAGATTTGCTTTCCTTGAAGCAAAAAATATCTTAGTATTTAATATGTTTAATACAGAAACTGAAATTGTTATTTTGAAAAAAGCCAAGCTAAAGCCAAACTGTATTTTTGCATTTATATAAAAGGAACTTCATAAAATTTAAGAGTGAAATTGATGTAAGATTTTCTTCTCTGATACCAAAAATCATATGCCTTTTTTACTCCTTTTTGGTTTTTATAGGTGACTGACTGTTCTGAAGAGGTGGGAAAGATAATGGTACGGGAACTTGTTCATAATTTCTTAATGGACCTCTGTTGCTCTCTGAAACATGGCATAACTTTCTATGATCCAAGTCTTGGAACTTCTGGCAAGTAAGTCACCAGACAGCTGCGATTGTATTTGTACTTTGTGTTAGTAACAAAAGAGACCTCACTACTTCCCTGGTCTGCCCTTGTAGGCCTTTGCCAGTAACATCACTGAATTCTGTTTTTCTTCTGTGGCAGAAAAAATAAATGTGTTGGGATTTTTTGTTGGTTTTGTTTTTAACTTCCCAAGATCAAACTCTTGGATCTCCTTAAACCTCTGTGTATAGAGTGGGTGCTCTGTCCTGTTCATAGAGGCTCAGGCAATGGCCATGTTTCTCTGAGCCATCTCCGTGAGTAACTAGATAAAATGTTTCTTATTGTAAGATGTGATTCTGAACGATAGTTGTTTGTGTTTTTTTGAGGTGAGAGTAAAGCTGCAGCATAAACCAGATGGTAGTAAAATATCTTGTCTAATTCACATTTTGTAGAACCAGGTGTTGTTTATCCCAGATTTTGGAAAAAAATGTCAACATTGTTTTCAATAGTGCCAGAATTTGGCCTGCAACACCTAATCTGGAAGCAGTTATTTTTCCCTGCTGTTCCCATTTGCTAACTGGTTAAAAAATGGGCACTAAGATTATAACTGATAGAGAAAATAACTGAGACTTGTCACTCCGTGGAGTGGTTCTCATAGGGTGAGTTTATGCTTTATCATGTTGGGCAAAGAAGGTACTAGACTGGAGTAGAGGGTACTAATACTGCATGGTGCTAGAGCAGGTTGTTTCTTGCTTTGAGCAAAATTTTAGCTGGTATTCATTTGGTATCTGCAGTATTTGTTTAGTGATATGTAGAAGTAAACTTGAAAAACAGAACTGAAAGACCACAGAAAATACTTCCAAGTTTAATGTTAAAGTTTTAATTCTACATTTTTAGCTTTGTGAGGTTTGGTAAGGATATTTCTGAAACATTGTGTGTTTAATTAAAAGTGCTCTTTGTCATGCGGAAAACCTGGAGGTTAATTCAGTTTGTACTTTTGTGAGTATAAACTCAGAAATTATGCCAGCAGAGAGGTCTTGATTTGAATTTACCCCAGCAACAGTTAGAGGAGTTGCCGAGTTAGCATCATTTCAAGTATTGAAATAGGGATTTCTTTTTTAAAGTGTCTTTTTTGGTCTTTAATAGGGGAGGAAATGTAGTTCTTCTGCGCTTTCTGCTTGGTTTAAAAACTGCGACAGAAGATGAAATGGTTGCTGATCTCGTGGTGAATATTCTCAAAGTATGCCCAGATTTATTAAATAGATACTTTAAGGAGACACAGTATTCCTTTGTTCCTAGACTGAAGTCAGCTTGGATGGACAATATGAAGTTAGTCAAAAAGGTAAGAATATGAATCATGCACAGTACCTCTCTATAGAGATATGCAATCCCAATACTCTTCTTATTCCCTCCAAAAATTGAAGGATTTTTTTTTTAAACAGTAATGCAGAATTACACAAAATTTTACTAGGAAAGATAGTAAAGACAAACATTCCTGACCTACAGAAAGGTTAACAAAGCAAAGCAACTTGTTAGTAGACTGGTAAGCCTGCTTTTGATTGCTTTTATTACAGATAGATATTGTAATGCCACTCCTTTGTAAAATTCTTAAAATTTGGATACTGTGCAGTACAGAGCCCTGGCAGCCTGTTGCCCTGTTAGGTATAAACTAACTCTGAATTCATTATCTTAGCTGTGGTCTTCTTAGTGACAAGAAACAAGATTTCATTGATTTCAGAGGAACTAAGCTAAGGATCAGGGAGTGATTATTTTTTTGTGTGTTTTTGTTTCACAAGCAGCTGTTCTATATCACAGGAAACTCACATGTCTGAAGATGTGTTGTGTTCACATCTGTAAAAGCACAGTACTTTAAACTTTATTAAAATCACTAAAAAGCAGGCAGGCAGAATATTTTGTAAATAATTATTTTAAAAACAAACCAGTCCAGCAGTGGTGAAGTTAGGTGACTGAGATTTAAGTGAGCTAAACGGGAAGGACTTAATGGTTCTGAAATAGCACCATCAATTACTATAGATATGTTAGGAGAGAAACAGCAGGATGCTGTTAAATGCCGAAGATGGCAGATGGAGGAAAGGGAAATGGCATCCTGTTTTCTGTGGGTGCTGAGGAAAATGAGCCATGGCTCAGAGCCACAGCTGCTGTAAGAAGTGTAGACATAGAGTGAGTTGAAGGTCATTTGGTAAAAAGCCATGGTCGGAGCAGGAGGCTGTATAAACATTTAACTAAACAGGGAAAGAAGGAATTGGCATAAGAAGCAGTGGAAAACATCATGTTGATGGTATGTGTTTTGAAAGGAGCACTGAAGCTCAGCTAGAGAAAGCCTTTGTCCTCTCTGAGTGTTCCTCTGACTCTTTGCTTTAGCTTAAAATGGGCAAGTAGGATCTGTAGTCTGTCTGATGAAAAGGAGTGGCCTTTAGCAGGGGTGCCAGTTACTTACAGATTTTCCGTTTAGTTGAATAGGGAGTCTGGGGGCTACTCTGAAGCAGTTCTGCATAAAACCTGCTATTTAGTGCTGTTATTACCTTTGACAAGTCAAAGCTGTTCTGTAAAATGCTCTCCTGTTATCTCCAAGGCTATATCAATATTGGTTAAATCATTATTTTTATTTCAGATCTATGAGGCCCAACCAGAGATTTCCAATTCTTTTAAGACTTCAGAGTTTATTCCTCTTCCCAGGTTGCTTTCTATGGTGATGGTAACAACAGTCCCTGCAGTGTGCAATAAAATAATGTTCACCCAAGGACTAAATGTAAGAGCAGTCTATACTATTTCAGTGGATTTTTCTGACCCCATTAATACTGTTTGATTTAAGTGTGTGATCATCTAAGATGTTTCTTAAGTTGGTTAATTACGTACATTTGATTTTCTCTGTCCCAGTGTGAAGCTGGCTTGGGGAAGCATTAGAAAATTAATTAAAACTCATTGATGCTGCTTCCAAGAGCCATTCCCAAGCATCGACTCTGCCATTTCTCTCTAGTGGTTTAGGCTGGGAATCTGAAAACCTACAGATTCTTTCCCACAAACTAAGATTTAGGAAATAATTAATTCAATAATATTTTTTAGCTTGTATTCAGACTACAGATTATGTGCAAAGCTTAAGATGAAGCAGTGAAATGTCCTTAATTGAACTTCCTCCTTTTAGCTGCCCAGCACAGTGGTGAAGCACAGCATACTGTCACTGGTATCAATGGTTCTAAGAAGAGCCCTGAGGAATATTGAGTACTGTTTGAGTGAAGAGACTTGGGAGAAGTCAGAAATCTACACGCTGTCAATGATGCAGGAATTTGTACAGCTGTACAGAGAAGCCATCAGCAAGGTACAAAATAAAAAGACAATTGGGGTGTAACATGAGTAATTTTGCAGCAAATCACAGAATCACAGAATCTTAGGGGTTGGAAGGGATCTCGAAAGATCATCTAGTCCAACCCCGCAATAATTACTCCACTTTGTCCCCAAGTGGTTGTGGCCTGGGAGCCAGGAGATGATGTCTTTGAGCAGTGGGAGGGGAAGAATGTGAGTTAAAAGGTGTTAATAACTGGTGTGGTACTGGACTAAATTTCCTAAAAAAGCTGGCTGATGAAAATAACAAGAAAATGTTGTTGCAAGAGAAATTTCTGACATTGGCAGCTATGATGCTGCAAATGTATTCCAAGAGCAGGTGCAGAAGGAAATTCTCCTCCTGGTTCAAGTAAATTGTAGGCAGCAGACTTCATTCAGAGTTAGAAGTTACTAGGCAGCGTAGCACTTGAAAATATACCATGAGGATGAAGAACCAAACATACATTTTTTGCAGGAAACTTTTTCAATGAAGTGTTTTTCCCAATATTTATGCTCTGCAGAAGTGAACGTACACTACTTGATTTCAGAT
The DNA here is from genome assembly GCF_020740795.1 of Apus apus. Classification (NCBI taxonomy): domain Eukaryota; kingdom Metazoa; phylum Chordata; class Aves; order Apodiformes; family Apodidae; genus Apus; species Apus apus. Next base: position 94,504,588 of record NC_067282.1, on the reverse strand, counting down.
CTTCCACTTGCATACAAGATCAGTTCCAACCTTTATGAAGAGCAACAAATCTTTATGTTGGTTGGTTGTGAATATTTTATTACAGTAGCTTTGTCTCATGCAGGAGAGCTATTACAATTTACTCTTTTTGATTCCAGCTTTTACCAGACATGACCAATATAGTGGCTGTCTGGCAGTCCCTTCTGAAGCAAGGGAGAGAACACCATGATGGCCAAAAGCAGAAAAAGGAAAGAGATATCTCCACTGTAAAGGCAATGACTGAGGCAGCAGAAGTTGCTGAACAGCATGGTAGGCAAAGCAGGTGGAGTTACCACTTCTTACCTATGTGTGAATGCGTGTTGTGAAATCCTCATCCCAGTAGGGTAGTTAACTTCAGCAGAGTCAACACTTGGATGTTTACTATTCATCTTTGCTTTGTTCAGTTCTTTGTGCAGTGCAGTTTATTTCTGTTCAGCGTCAGAATTGCCTGAGAACAGTTTGACAAGTAGGCTGCCATTGCTACTGGGAGGTTGAGCAGTTCGCCTTTCTGCTGTCGCAGAATCACTGAATGGTTGAAGTTGGGAGGGACCTCTGGAGGTAATTTTGTCCAACCTACTCCTGCCTAAACCTGGTTGTCCAGTACTGTTTTGAGATTGATTTTTAATATCTCCAAGGATGGAGACTCTCAAAAACATTTCTGGGCAACCTGTGCCAGTGCGCTGTCACCCTCACAGAGAAAAAGTGTTTCTTGATGTTCAGATGGAACCTTCTGTGTTTCACTTTGTACCCACTGCCTTTGGTCCTGTCACTGGGCACCACTGAAAAGAGCTTGGCTGTCTTCTTTGCACCCCTCCATTCAGGCATTTATATACATTGATGAGATCCCCTTGAGGGTTCTCTTCTCCAGGCTGAGCAGTCCTGCCTCTCCCATCCTCTCCTCACAGGAGAGATGTTCCAGTCCTTTTGTCATCTTCATGGCCCTTTGTTGGGCTCTCTGAAGTGTGTCCATGTCTCTGTCAGACTGGGGAGCGCAGAGCTGGGCACAGCATTCCAGGTGTGGCCTCACCAGTGCTAAAATAAGGGGAAAGATCACCTCCCTTCACCTGCTGGCAATGCTTTGCTTAATGCAGCCCAGGCAGCCCAGGATACTAGTAGCCTTCGCTATCACAGGAGCGCATTACTGGCTCATGTTCAACTTGGTGTCCACCTGGACTCCCAGGTCTTTTTCCATCAAACTACTTTCCAGCTGGGTGGTCCCCAGCATGTACTGGCATGTGGGGTTGTTTCTTCTCCAGTGCAGGACTCTGCAGTTCCTTTTGTTGAACTTAATCCTCCTGTGTTGGACCCTTTTATGCTAGTAGAAGTATTTTGCAGCCACATGATAAAACAGGCAGAGAAACTGATATGACTGAAAAAAGAATATTTGAGGGATTTTAGTTTGCCCAAGTTATTTTACTCTGAGGGGTTTTTTTAAGCAGTTACTGTGGCAACACAAATGCTTGTGTTGCTGTAGCACAGGAGTTGAAAAACACAAGTGTTGAAACAAAGAGATTTGGAGTGAAGGCTTTGGTTTTCCTCTCTCAAAACCATGGTCCCTCCTGAGAGACTTGCTTTCATAGTCAAATTGCAGGAAACTGGGAGTTTTGGTACTCTGTAGCTTAGCTAGCAGCCTGCAATGTTTTACTTGTAGACTGAAGATCTACAGTCAGTTTCATGGCCATCACAGGGCATATTCTGCAGTGAATTTGCTTTGCTTCCTGAAGCAAAGAGTTTTCCAGTGTATGTCCTTCTGTGTGTGGCTTTGGGCAGCAAAATACAAGTCAATGCTGACACTCCAAGGCATTTTGTGTATTTTATAGTGCCTGCTGAAACCAGTGGAGCAGCTAATCTCTAGAGCACTGTAGCTGTAGTTTGTCTGCATCCTAGGGTGCTGACACTGTATCACTCAGTCTCAGCTGACCTTTTACATCTTTATTTGCACTGTGGCCAATAGAGAATTTGTCTTTTAATGGTAATTGAGAGTTAGACAAACAAAGACAAAGTTTATGCATGGCATCCATCCAGTTCTTCATAGCTCCCTGTCGTGGGCCGGTAGGACCGTTCCCCACACTCCCTGAGGGAGACCCAGTTAACAGGAAAAAAGTAGGTGTTAAAAAAAGTTTTGGCTGCCCTTCCCATTTATTTTGCTTCCTTTCATTAGCGACTGGATAACAAGTAGCTTTTATGTGTCCTCATGTTACAAACTGAAAGAATATTTAGCTGCTGAAATAGCTTTTCCTAAGAAGTAAATGGCTGCCATAACTGGGATTGGTGTTTCTCTTGAACAGATACTGCCTTCCTCTTGCCAAGAGTCCACACTAAGAAAGTGTATTTTAAGAAAGGGAAAGAAAGAAATCTTTAACTGAAGTAATAACTTAGTAGTAAATTATTGTACTGTCTCCTGCACTTCTCCAGTCAAACCTACCTGGCATTAGGTAAAAATAGTGTCTCCAGAAACCAGCAGTGTGACCATATCCTTTCCTTCTCTTTTTTTTTTCTGTTGTTGAGCCTGAAGTTGAACAGCAGTGGGATTGAGTGGATTCTTATAGTGAGTGTTAAAACTTTCAGTTTGTCTTTTATACATCTGAGAACCGTAAAATGAAATTAGGAATGGAACCACCAATTTAAACACTGAGTAAGCTGATACAGTTTTTAAAGTATTCACACAGGAATGCTGGGGTAACTGATAATTTTGTAGGCAAGTCTATTGGAAATATAGCTAGTAATTCTCATGGTGGATAATGTAGGTGCTACAGTGTGCTGTCTTGGTGTGAAGGAAGGGGAAACTAATTGTGTAAACACTTCGTTTAGTTTCAGATGATGTTGAGACACTGTTTCTGAAAGCTGCACTGCTTCAGGTCATATGCCTTTATCAGAAGGTTGTGCCCCACTTGGTAGCACGGAGCAACTTTGATTTTAGCAAGCTGCTGAAAGGTATGTGATGGGTATTCCTGTTACTTCCATTGCTTTCTCTAGCTTCTTACATAGACCACAGCAGAAGGGAATGTTTGCTTATCTGTGTAGATAGAGAAATAACTGTTTTCTAAAGTAAAGCCATTTTAGTTTCTTCATTGTTTTGGCATTTATTGTTGCTATGTCTGCAGTGCTCTGGCACTCTGCCCTCTTAAATTCCATAGCTGCTCTGCTATGCTCAGATGTTGTCAGTGGTAGGTTGCTCTACAGTCTTCTTCTTGGTGTGTTGTATTCTTGCAAAAATTTGGTCTGTATGGGGTTTATTTCTAAAGTTTCTGAGGAAGACACATCCAGCTCTTAATGAGATTTGGGGTGTAATTTTCCTAGACCTGTGTCAACAATCCAACATAAGGAAGTAATTTCCAAACTCTTATTAGCTGCTGTCATACAAATATATACTTTTTTTTTAAACAGGATAGTTCACAGAAGGTTTGAGGTGAGAAGCACGTACCAATTCCCCAGTCTTCTCTGGAAAATCTTTTTAACATCCAAGGTTTTTTTCCATTTGCTGTATTTTTAATTTTATCACAGTTTGGCAGTGTATGGAGAGAGAAACAATATTTTGTATGGTTTGTTCTCCTGTAGAAAATCTGTATGAGGAAGCACTGTAGCAATATTGTTGAATTTTTGTTTCTGATGTCATGTTCATGGCAGGTGTTCCTCTTCACACAGCAGAAGTAAGCAGAGACATTCTGTACCTGCTTAATGCAGTAGGGATGATGAGCCACAAATTATGGACTGTGGGCAAGATCCTCCAATATTGTTTGTGGTACAGTAAATACAGGCATTTAAAAGTGAGGCTTGAGGAGACAGCAAAATGTTATTTGGACATCATTGCTGTCTGTGGGCCACCAGAGCTTATAGGCCACCAAACTAGAGCAACTATCTGTGTTTTAGGCAGGTCTGGGATGAGTAAGGACGAGAGTTACATAAATGCCGTAATTAAGTCTGTCGGTGGAAAAACTGTAGAATCACAGAATCATTTACATTGGAAAATATCTTTAAAATCATTGAGTCCAAATAGAAACCTAGCATTTTCAAGTTCATCACTAAACCATGTACCTAAGAATCACAGCTACACGTCTTTTGAACACCTCCAGGGGTGGTGACTCAACTACTTCCCTGATCAGCCTGTTCCAGTGCCTGACAACCCTTTTGGTGAAGACATTTTTCCTAATATCCAATATAAACATCCCCTGTCACTTATTACCTGGGAGAAGAGACCAACCCCCACCTCTTTACAACCTCCTTTCAGGTAGTTGTAGAGAGCAATGAGGTCTCTCCTCAGCCTCCTCTTCTCCAGACTGAACAAACCCAGTTCCCTCAGCTGTTCCTTGTAAGACTTGTGCTCCAGACCCTTCAGCTGCTCCACTGCCAGTCTCTGGACTTGCTCCAGCACCTCAATGTCTTTCTTGTAGTGGGTGGCCCAAAACACAGCCTCACCAGTGCTGAGTGCAGGGGGACAATCGCTTCTCTAGTTCTGCTGGCTACATTGTTTCTGATATAAGCCAGCATGCTGTTGGCTGCCTTGTCCACCTGGGCATGCTGCTGGCTGTTGACCAGCACCTTCTGGTCCTTTTCCTCAGGACAGCTTTCCAGACACTCTTTCTCAAGCCTGTAGCATTGCATGGGGTTTTTGTGGCCCAAGTGCAGGATCTGGCACTTGACTTTGTTGAACTTCATACAGTTGCCCTCAGGTCCTTGATCAAGCCTGTCAAGGTCCCTCTGTAGAGCCTTCCTATCCTCAGGTGGATCAACAGTGCTGCCCAACCTGTTGTCATCTGCGAACTTACTGAAGGTGCACTCGATTCCCTTGTCCAGATCATTGAAAAAGCTATTAAAGACTACTGGCCCCAACACTGAGACCTGGGGAACACCAGTTGTGACTGGCCACCAACTGGATTTAACTCCTTTTTCCACAACTCTTTGGGCCTGGCCATCCAGGCAGTTTTTTACCCTGCAAAAACTATGCCTGTCCAAGCCATGAGCAGCTAATTTCTCCAGGAGAATGATGTGAGAAACTGTTAAAGGCTTTAGTAAAGTCTGGGTGGACAACATCCACATCTTTTCGTTCATCCACTGAGTGCATCACCTGGTCTTAAAAGGAGATTGTTTGTCAAGCAGGACCCGCTGTTCATAAACTCAGGCTGACTGGACCTGAGGGCCTGGTTGTCCTGCATGTGCCATGTCCTGCATGGCACTCAAGAGGATCTGCTCCATAATCTTCCCTGGCACTGAGGTCAGACTGAGAGGCCTGTGGTTCCCTGCATCCTCTCTCTCATAGATGTCCTTATTGTAGATGGGCATCACATTTACTAACCTAAAAAATGGGACATTGAATAAAAAAACCCCTCTGAATCAACTGTCTGATTTCTGAGATTTTTCCTGCATCTGTCAAAGCATAATTAGTTTCTATAGTTGGTGACTCACCAGATTAGATATCCTGTTTATCTCATTGTTTCTTGCATTGGTGTTCTTTTTTTTTTTTTTTTTTTTTTTTATTTTTTCAAAATGGACAGAAGGAAGAAAATTCTTTGATATGATTTGTTACAGTATGAAATAAAAAGATGAACAGGATGGAAAATGTCATTCCCAAACAAATGTAATGAAGTGACCCTGCATATTAATTTTGATGAAGTATGATACCATATAAAATGATGTTGTAAATTAGTAATGAAACTTCCTTCCTTCAGATACCAGCTTAAGGGTTCTGTCATTCCTTCCCCATACTGTGATTGAAACATACACTCCAAAGCCAGCATGTTTTTCTACCTTGTAGCAACATGTGCTTTACACAGCTCGTAGTTTTATTGTTTGCTGTTACTGTTGACTAGACTTTGTAGTGAGGCTGCATTTTTAATTTTTATTGTTCTCTCTCTAATGTGGACCACAAAGATACTACATAGGTTATGAAAAGCACAGTTTATACAGCTGATCCCTGTAACAACTGCAATGAAACAGTGGGCAGGTCAGATTTTGGAGCATACTGTGAGGATCTCTGCACAGCTGTGTGACCTGTAAGGTGAATAATTCTGAGGCTACGCCAAAGCAGTTACTTTGAGCAGACGATAGAAGTGGTGTAGGGAGAAACACAAGAGTGAAGTTCCTCTGCCTGTAGCAAATGTTGTAATAGTATAAGAGTTAAGATTTTTTATGCACTTAAATTCTGTATTTTGGTGTCCAGTTTATTCATCCTCTTTACTTCCTGTAGGACACAGCTTTCCAGTGTTGCTGAGACTTACAAGAGATTTTATATTTACATGCACCAGCCATGGCTTGTGCCAGGGGCAGGTGTTAGACCCACCCTGCTGAGGGCTGGGTTCCAGCCTTAAATTGGCCAAACATGCAAACATGGTCATAGTGTGTCTGGGAATCTCATGGTATGAAAATTCATGGACTGCCAGCTTATTTCACAGTGGTGGTTTGAAAACCTTAAATGATTAGAGTTCCTGAAATCTCAGAGATACACCAAATTGAAGTTGATTGTCTTGCTTTAAAATCTCAGGTATCGTCACTGAAAAGGGTCTTCGTGAGGAGGTCCCACCTGTTCTGCAGCACCATATACTGAAAGTGGCCTTGGAACTTCCTGCAAATAAGTTTGCTTGGTTCAGAGTACAGGTAAGAGACTTCAAGGTAGATTTATCTTTTCTTGGCCTGGTGTTCTTAAATCTTAACATCTGGCACTGCCTGGTTTTAAACTAGTAACTTGTTAAAACTAGTCACTCATTAAACTGGTCAGCCTCATTAAAGGGTCACTCATTTTAGGAGATGACCCTTTTTTTCTAAAACCAGTAGGAATTATAGTCCTAGCATTAGTGAAGAATCCCTTCTGAGCTGAAAAGCTTTTCTACAAGGACAGAAGTTTTTTACTCCCTTGAGAAGTCTAGACAAGGTTCCTTCAGTTCTCCTTGTCCTTGGAGAGGAGCAATAGTGAGAATTTGCTTGTTTCCACTTCTCTGGAAAGCCAGAGATTTCAGACCAAGGAGATGAGATGCTGATGGGAGCCATTCTATCCTGTCTCTGGGAAGATTCCGGAATTTGGTTCAGGCTGTCCCTCCTTTCTGTAATTACTGGAAATCTTCAGGGCCCCTGCTCTTTACTGCAGGCCTGTAAAGTAAGAGAGCTGTGGAGAGCCTGCTTTTCTTGGCTGGAGAAGGGAGTTGGCCTAGCTTTGGGGGGAAGCAGAGAGACCTATGGGAGTTGTGACTGTGACCCTGCCTTGTCCTTTCTAGTTGGCCATAAAGAAAAACTGAGGGGAGTTAAGAGCAAGCAAAGGAAAACCTGGAAAGAGGCAAAGTATTTTCTTGTGGCTTTGGTCTTCTAGTATAGACAGGTCTTAACAGTAACGACAAAAGCCAAATCTGGCAGTTACAGAGGTTACAGTTGTTAGACATCAAATACAAGTCAAGTGAGAAAAGTAGAAGAGGTGGCTGAAGGACTGTCATTTGGTGTTCTGATAGTGTTCAGCATCTCTGTGATTTGCATTGTTTTCCTATTCTCTGGCAATCAGTCTCTTAAATTATTTTATTTCTTACTCAGACAGTACTTGTAGGAAATCTGAACACAAATAGAAGTAGGATGTGTGACTGGGGAGGCAGGTGGCTTTGTCTTGCACCCTTGTATTAGATGGTGTTTCTGTTACTCCTCTGTTCTTTCACTTTCCAAAAAAACATTGTACTCATTGTATCTTGTCAAGATACTTCTAGTCTCACTGAATGAGAAGTAGTACAAGTGAACCCATGCATTTCTGGCCTTGGTATTTTTGGGCAGATCCATAAAGTAATATGCTTTTGTTATATATCTGCTTCACTGCAACATAATTCTCTACAGTATTACTGTACCAGGGGAATTTAATATATTTCTCTTTTAGGATATTTCTGAGACAGAGAAGGTATCTGGGGAAAAATCAGTATTCTATTTACTGATGAAAATGTTTGTTACAAGTAACCATTCTCATCTGAAAATTTCAACAAAAAGACTGATCATCAAGGTAAGTGTTTGATCTGAAATATTAGGATATTCACTATATCTGATTGTATGGTCAACAGTATTCCTTCTCGTTTTCTCTGACTGTTCTTGGAAATTACTGTAAGATAACTACTTATCAGCTAAAATGTCTATAAAAGTAAATGCTGTCAGCTGAATTTGATTCAACAGTTAATAAAATGTTAAGGAGATATCTTTAATGTTTGCCCACCTCCCTAGACTGAACTGATTAAGATACTGTAATAAAGCAAAGTAGTTTGTACCTGTAAAAGTCTTGACTTGGATCAAGAAGAGATTATTTTTGATCTTTTGATCTTTCTCTATCCTCAATTATTTAATTTGTACTTTATCACTGTAGCCTTTTTAAAGCCTTAGCCTAAATAGTTCTGTTTGTAACAATATGATACAAGCTCTGATGCAAGGGCTACTTTTGTCTTAAAACTTAATTAAAATACCCTTTTGGGTATTTAAATACATTATCTGACTTTTCGGAAGTGCTGATCAACTACAAGTCTCATGAGGGCACCAGTGGCTGTCAGTTCTAGTTTATTTTTGAAACTAGACAGATTTTACTTACTTAAGTAGGGGTAGAGACCTACATGAAACACAAACTCAACAAAACAACTCTGCCCCCCAAGAGAAAATCCAAAAAGCTGTTCTAAACCCTTAACAGGACTCCTTGTGCAGTGTATTGTAGTAACAGTGTCATACAAGTTTGTATATAGGTTTTTGCATTTAATTTCTGCGTTTAGCTTCAGTCACAGGGTAGGTACAATTGTAGTGTTCAAACCACTACACCAAAGTTACAGTGACTGAATTAGGTTTTAGTTGCCCTTGATCCCTGCAAGGGATTAAGGGCAGGTTAACTTTGTCTCACAGTAATGAATATCTCAATCAGAAGCTACACAGTACAGTTTTTCTGGTGTTTTTGGATTCTCTTGCTGAGTGGAAACGTGGGCTGCCTGACTCATTCTTGTTTCCTCTTTTAGATTCAGTCCATTTAATTTTCTCTGAAGAGAATACAGGAGCAATGAAGTTAGGGCAGTTATGTCAGCAGAAGGACTGCTAAGAATAGATGTTAATGAGTGTGTTTTCCTTATTTTTCAACACAGTGCCCTATAATCAGAAAGCATGTTACTGGATTTCACATTCTGTTCCTGCCTGTTTTCCTGAGAACTGCAAGTGTATTTCTATTTCAAGACTCTGCCAAAAGTAGTTAATTATTTAAAAACTAATCCTTTTTTTTCTTTTTTTCCCTTTCTTCGAATAAATTATTGTGTCAGATTCATGTAAGCAGCAGTGTTACTTTTATAGCTTGGTGGTGTACACATAGTAAATGTAAAGCAAATGAGCTGTGATAACTTCCCTTAGATTTTGTGTGTGTGGAAGAACAAAGGCATGGATTCATCCTGCATAATTACAGTCATTTAACGTAGATGCAAGACTTGGGAAGCTGTTCAAGGTTTCTTCTTTTGTTGAGAGTGAGAGTCAAGTGGTTCTTCCACTGCGCAGTTCAAATTGCCTGTCATCTGGATTGTCATTCAGCCAGCCATTCTTTCTCCTCCTCATCTTCTTCTCCCTCCTTTCTTTCTTTTACAGACAGAGCATAGAGTCAAGTTGCTAATTTAGGTGCCTCAGATAAGGGCCTGTGTTTACACAGCGTGAAAGTGGGCAAAAATTTCTAAATATTTTAATGCCTATTACCTGACTCGTAAATCATGCCTACCTCACCACCCTCAGCAGCCATGAGTATGCCTACGCTTCTTCCTGGACCTTGCTGTGGTCATCACCCAGTGTTCATTTATGTGACTGTTTACCCATCCACCCAACTCTTAAGCACAGGTAGCCTGATTTAGATTGATTTTCCTTTACATCAGCAGTTTTAAAATGCCCTCCTACAGGCCGCTTTGAAGGATGGCACTTTCTCTTTTCTTGCTGTGATGGTATAAAGATGTACAACCCCCTTCAAGCAGTATAGCATGCTCCCCTGAAATAAAAATAGGATTTACGAAGGTGGAAGGAACAAATGCTCTGTGTCCAGGCATCTTTGATCTCAGCAGAGTTTGTGCTGACTGGTGGCTGACAGCAGAAGAACTTGATGTGGTTGAACCAGAAGTCCTGCTAGCCTTTATCCTGGCTCTTACAAGGCTGTGACTTCCTTACCAGGGTATGAGACAGCTTTGTAGTAGCCCGTTGCAGGGGACACATCTTGTGTCTCAGGCTGTTTGATGGGTCAGGGGACACACTAGCTCTTCTGAAGCTGTCCAACAAATAAGGCTTGTTCGCAGGTTGGGACCAACAAGATGGATTGGTCCTGGCTGTGGCTCTGTGCTGTAGCCAGCCCTCCTTTTGTGTCCCTGCACCATAGGCCTTGAGCAATGAAGAGGCAGTGATGCTGCAGCGAGCAGCACTGCAGGTAGCACAGTGGCCTCTGGATCCAGTGTGTACTACCCTGGCATGTGCTGAAGCAGGTTCCTGTACCCTGAGTGCTTGTAGAAGTCTTGTATTCCAAACGCATGGGAATGAACATTCATAGTGAGATAGCAGGTGAGAGGAGGGGAGGCTCTGAGAAGCCAGGAACAGAAAGAAGTTGCTCTCAGCTGATTTTCCCAGTTGTGAGAGAGCAAGCCATATTTTGCCTTCACTTTGGTCATTCTTAAAGTGTGCTTTTCTCTGCTGCAGGGCTGCTTCTTAGCCTTTTCCTATGAAGCCTGTTGAGTGTCTGGCAGAGATCAGTGGGTTTCACTTGTAAGCTATAACACAGAATCATAGAATCAGTAAGATTGGAAAAGACCTGATCATCAGGTCCAACCATCAGTCCTATGCCCTCATGACCACTAAACCATCTCCCAAAGCACCACATCTACCCGTTCTTTGAACACCTCCAGGGATGGTGACTTCACCACCTCCCTGGGCAGCCTGTTTCAGTGACATAGTCATGCCTCACTTCTTACTGCTCTTGCTGAGAGAGCAGTAAGGGAGCAGCTGTGATGAAGGCACCTGACATTGATCCTAATTGTGCTGAGGTCAGATGATACAGACTTGGGAGATTTTGTTACAAAAATGCATTTAGTTTTACCCACTGTTATGCAGTTAGAGTTGCCCTGGTGAGTGACAATAAGGCCTCTTGACCTGAGGGGGTGAGGATGACAGATACTTCTTCTCATCAACCTGCTGCTCTTTTTTATTTCCAAGAAGACGAAAACATGAAGTTGCTATACGAAGATCTGTGGGTTTTTTGAGTTTTGTATTTTATTTTGTTGTTTTATTGTTTTTTTTAAGCCCCCCTTTGTTTTTCTGTACAGGTTTTACGTGACAGTGGAGTGTTTGAGTACACATGGAAAGAACTTTCAGTTTGGCTGGAACACTTGGATAATACAAAAGAAGACAAAAAGGAAGCAGTGATTCAGTTTTTGGAAAGGGTAACAGCTGTTCAAATTAGCTGGATAAACAATGCCAAAAATAGCATGAATGGAAACTAATTATTTTTTTACTATTTTTGAGAAACTTGTCAAAGATCAGTGAATGAATTCTGAGAAAAGCAGTGCTTGTAATTCTTTATAAAGAGCTAGTATCTTGTCTTGTGCAGGAGGATAGTGAAATAATTTGCAGGAAAATTAAATCCAGGAAGATAAGTTATTTCAGCATTGTTGATATTAAGGGTAGAGTGTTGTGTGTGGGGTAGCTCTTATCTCCTCTTTATGTTGCAATACATACCAAAATTATCAGACCTCAGTGAATTGTAATCTTTTACAAGAAAAGTAGACATTTCCTGTTTACTTTTCAGGATGTTAAATGCCCACCATTTCCTTTTCATTGCACTTTCCTCAGGGGCTCAGTGGTAGCACTTCACGTGCAAAATTGCTGTAGACGTTTCTTTTCCATCAGACCCAGTGTCCCATGTAGGCTGATTCCTGCAGAAGTATACGGAAGTTGTCCTGAAACTTTCCCAGCTTCCAACTGTTTCTTTCTTAAACATATATATGTTTCCTGTAGACTAAATAGCCTTTGCACTTATGTTTCTCTCTCAACCTTTGTTAACAGATTCTGTTGAAACTGGTGACAAACCCCTATCCATATACAGATAAAGCAGCAGACCTTGTTCAGGAGGCGAGTGTGCTCCAAGTTAATATGTTTAAACAAGACTCTGATAACATCAGCATCCCCATCTCTCACATTGATGGTACGTGGTGATTCCCTCAACAACAGCGAATTCCAAGATTTTGTGATAAATTTTCTAGCCCTAATCTCTAAACAAGGACTGGTAACTATAGAAAACCAGCTTAAGTGAGGACCTACAGGATTGTTGTATTTAGTATCAAAAGTAGAAGTCTGAATTGCAAGTTACCACTTTACCCTGAAAAGTAGTTTCCAATGCAGTTATGTTGTTTTAACAGTATTTTAAGTCTTGGTTCAGGCTCTTGCAGCAGCATTTTCTAACTAAACTGAAAGCTATTACAGTTCCTCTCCCTAGGGCTGCTCATATCTGTTCATCCATGAGAAAAAGGGCTGGGGTGCCCAGGGAACTTTCATACTCCCAGGCACGTGGCTGGGGTTTTGCTGCTCCTGCTCTCTGGGACCAGACACAGCCCTATTGCAGACAAGCTCAAAATTCTGCAGATGTGGACACTTGGACAGTTTAGCAGGTGCTAGCTGTTCTGGTATAACAGTTGAGGATTTTGAAGTACATGAAGGTAGGATAATTGAGGTAGTTTACCACTCAGTATCAGATGGATTAGTTGCCTTGAGTTGACTGTTACGGAGATGTAATGCCAGCAACAGAATACGTGATATTTTCTTCATATGTTAAAGCTGTATTTGACACTTTCATGACCAAGATTTGTTTCTCTGACCATACAGAGCTGAGAAGCTCTCCAAGGACTTCCCAGGATGTTCTTTTAATGGGGAAATGGCTGCTTCCTTTGTAATCCACCATACACATTTCCTGTCACTGTTATACTCTGATAGTCCTTACCTAATGCCATCGTGATAGCAGTAGGTAATGCACCTCTGCCCTTCCCTTACTTCTGTCAGCTGAGCAGCAGAGTTGAAAGGCAAAAAGTTAAGCATACTGTAAGAGGGTGATTTTTACAGTTTGCATTTACTGTTACTTTGCTAGACAATGGGAATTCAGAAGCTGCCTTGTATTCGTGAAGCATTGGATTCTACCTCTGTTGTTTTCTAGTTAGTCTGAATCCTCTGCTTACACTTTTTCTTCACTTCATAGATGTCCTGGATATGGTGGATGTCCTAGTTGAGGGCAGTGATGGCTTAGATGAAGAAATTGGGTTCACTTTAAATGAAGACATGGTTATCCAAACATTTCCATTCAGTGCTATTGTCCCTGCTGCATTAGAAGCCAGGAATACACTGTTGCTTCGGACTGAAAATGGAACAGGTACAGACTTTTTTGTTTCTGTGTGTCATTTATGCTCGTTAGGTGTAAGTGGGATCATTCTTACCCAATGAGCACCTCAAGACATGTTATTATCTTTGTTGCAAGCAGAAGGAGGTGCAGGTCCATGGTCTTCCCTGCTCAAGAGAGAAATTAAAGTTTACGAGGTCCTTCTGTCCTTTTTTCCTGACCCTTAAGAAGCTCACTCAGTTTCTGGAGTAGGGAAAATAGATTGAAATGCAGGCATTCTATGAACAGCCATTTAGCTCTTGGGAGCTCCCACTGTGGGAAAACAAACTTGTGCAGGTTAGAAAAAGAGAGCCCACCCTTCTATGAGGTGCTGGGAAGTGAAGGAGGAGGATGACCCCTTACTCTGAGCACAGTATGGAGAGGACTGAGGAACCCTGCAGAGACACTGTCCCTGCATGGACAGTGTTTGCCTGGAAGTAGTTGTGCTTCAGTAACAGAGTGTTTTAAGCGCAGAGTATGGGGATCATGAGAGGAAGGTGGTTTCTATGGCTGTAGGCAGCTATTCCATTGAGACCAGTCAGTATGGGAGAGAGGAGTGTGATATTTAATAGAAAATGGATGCATCTTCTAAAGAAAACTTCGGAGATGAAGCTCTAGGGGTGAACGTTGCAAAGTTCTACCACCTCCTTGAGGAAAGGATTTGGTGGAGTGAGGAGTCACTGGGGCAGCAGTTGGCCTCAGATCAGGATTTACCAATGCCACAGCACCTCACTAAGTCCTGCGTATATTTGGCTGTTGAGTAGCACCTCAGGTGGGACTCAAAGTCCCAGTTCTGAAAGAAAATACTCCATATTTAACCAGTGCTTGTTAACGTGGATGCGTTCCCCCGGCACAAATCAGTTCTCCTCTTAGGTGGTGCTTTTTTGGGGTCCTATCCATCGAAATACAGACAAGTTTAGCACAACACAGTAAAGGTGGAGTTAAGTTTTATGCTTGTCTGGAAGAAACAGGCCAACGTGAGCATGTATCTTAAAGTGGGATGATAATTCGCTTCAACTAAATGATGTTGTATGGCCTTTTACCCAGGCCTTAAGGAAAGAGGGTTGCCCTAGTGTCTGTGCTCATGCAGATTACTACTGTCAACGTAAACTTCATTTTTAATTTTGGTTTTCTAGGAGCACACATCGTAGACTATCTTATTGCTGTTTTCACTGACCTCCTGCACTCTCAGAGAGATCCCCTTGCCCTCTGTTTGGCGTTCCAGTTCTATGATAAGGATCTGCAGTCCCTGGAAGTTTCTGAGTATCGTCACCTCTACCAATTTAATCAGTACTATAAACTCTGGATACCCCAGCAGTCTCAGGAACCTGTGGTATGGACCTGAAGTCACTTGAATTCTTGAGCCAGTATTACTCTAAAACCTCACAGTGTATAAAGGTTACCTTTCTGTTAGAAAGTTCATTTACATTAAGCTAATTCTGGATTGCTTCTTGATTACATTGAGACACAGATTTGCTCAAGGCCTTTTCTCTGACAAGACAAGAAGCTTGTGTTATGGGTGGGAAGTGAAGAGTGAAGCCAAGGCTGAAGGGTTGTATGCAATCACTCATCAGGCCCTCATCAGGCACACTGCAGCATAACGTGTGATGTGGCCTCAGGAGCCAGTTTACGGTGGTTGGAGTTCAGCCAAGGCAGGGGTTGGGAGTGCATGCACCAGCTGTGCTAGAGGTTGCCACGTTTTTCTGTTAGTCCAATAGTCACCATGTACGGATTTGCTGTGGAACACCTTTGACTAGCTCTGTGATAGCAGGACTGCACTATGTGCTCCTGGAGCTTCAGTCCCACTTCTACCACATAACTCATTTCAGAACAAAGGTAGCTAAAGAAACTTTTGATTCATACTCATCTTTGTTTTTCTCCTATGTTTTTGTTTTGTTTTGTTCCATTTTAAACAGTTCAAAAAGCACAAAGAGTTATGCAAAGAACCTGCTGTGGCCCTGGATTCTGTATTTACCACTTTGCTAAAGAAAGCCTATGAGAGAGGAACCAGTACCTTACTGGAAGATGATATCCAAACAAAACTGAGAGACTTGGCTTCCCAGCTTCCATCTGAACAGCTTTTGTTAGGAGTAAAGCACGTGTTGCTATACCTGAAATCCACAGTGGAGGACTTTGGCACTGTAAGAGCAATGTTGGGATGATATGTTGGATTTGTTTTGTTTTAATGCAGCAAGTACAAATTACTTGGCTATTAAAACTTAAGGATCCAGTTCTGCAGATTTTTCTTGTACTCAGCTCTCACTGAGGCTATAGAGTACCATAAAAAGCTCTACCTAATTTGTAAACAAATGTCTATTCTTTGAATTGTTGAGGAGTCTTGGATTTACTTTGCCTGGGTTGCCTTACTTCTTTGTATGTAGTACAAATAAACTCCAGATTTTAATCCAGCTCCCGGGTCTTCGTAAGAGGCTTCTCCAGAGACTGAAATTTGTTGGCCTATATTACACCAAAAGTTGCAGTGTAGATGAAAATCTGTAAATATTTATTTGACACCCTGAAACTTTTTGTAGAATCAGGTTTCTACAGAAGGGAGTGATTCCTTCCTCCAGAAAAGGCTGTAATCTAGGAAATTCTTTGTTAACTTTTATTCCTTTTGGATAATTAGCCTTCAGCTCCTGTCCTCTTTTCTCAACTTACAAAGTGTCTCAATTTTCACAGCTTAGTAAAACTTCTGGTCCTCGCCTTGTTGACCTCTATGTGGACCTGCTGTGCAGCTTGTTGTGCTGGGGAAATCAGATAGATTTGGATAATCAGCAGAAACGAGAAGAGCATCAGGCTGAATCAGGCCTCTTTATCGATGAGGAATCTCTGATTACAGAGGAGACTTCAAATGACAAGGTACCAAATCCATTTATATGCAGGCCAGAAGCTCACCTGTTAGTAAACTCTGATTTGATTTATTCTCTAGGGGAACAGTCATATGTTTTGCTGAACCATTGATTTAAGCAAATTATCTTAAATATGAACTATTTTTTATTACAAATTATGTTGATGTATTTTCAACAATCACCAAAACATGGAACTGGCTACATATGAGAGACAACAGGAGATCTAGCAGGGATCAGGCTTTGTGAGTGCTGTGACTTGATAATAGTAATGAGGATTTCTGGGATTTTGGTTAGGATTAAAGTGTGTCTGTCACATGCTCACTGTAAAGGGCTTGAATAGGATTTTATTGCTTTGTAGAAGCATTACTGTAGCTTTTGCCAGGTCCTCAGAAGGGCAAGGAGTGAACAGGGTATCATACAATGTGTGTTTTGTAGAGTTGTATTGAATGGAAACAGGTTGATGAAGAGAGATGCTTTTAAAGTCTAGGAGGAGCACTTGTGAACTTTAAGAATGTGGTCCAGCAGTTATAAAAATACACTGGAAATATGACCAATCTGCATCATCCACAACCTCACCCCTGAGCTTGAACACAGTCAGGAGAGGTCTTGACAGAGATCACTTACCTTCACAGAAGTTGTATTTCCTAGGCCTTGTGTAAAGCCTGGGATAAAATTACATACTTGGAGGAGTGAATTGTTGCCCCACTTTCAACAGTTCTGTGGATTTGTGGGGATTAGAATGGAACTGTATTGATAAACCCCAGAATATCTAGTTTTCCCCTGGAAATGTGCTTATATATGTGCAGTGTTGAGGGGTGACATGCCTCCCTGTATTATAAATGTTTGAAGAATGGTATTCACATGCATGTAATTTGTTAATGTTTTTACCTTCTGACTAGGTAATAGATAATTTCATGTTTAGTAACTGTAATAAGCATGCTCTGGAAAATAGGCAGGTGAATTTCTTTGGTTTTTTCCTTTTTTTCCCCCCAAACTATAATTATCCATTCAGTGATATTGTTACAACCATTTGTTGCAGACACTAGAAGATGCACTCATGCTGATTTTCAGACACCCAACCCTGGAGAGTTGGTTCCTGGCTTTAGAGCAACGTTCTCTTCCTCAGCACAGTTTAAACCCTGTCACTGTGAAGCTCCTCTCAGCTCACCTCAACTCTGGTGTGCTCCAGCTGTTGAAAACGGGTGCACCAATGCTGCAGAGCATGGATCAGAAACACGTGCTGTCCAAGTATTTTGAAGCTATCACAAAAAGTGTCTTGAAAGAGCTACAGTCTGCAGGGAAAGACGGCAACCAGGTCTCTCCCAAGAAGTCTCACCAGTTGGAGGCTCTGGAGGAGTTACACATGTACATGGCTGCAGCTCAGCTGAAGGAGGTCACTTTAGCCATGCTGCGACTCCCTGAGATGAGCTTGACTACTCAGAAATCTGAAAAATCCCCTAAAAAAGGGAAACAATTAAGCTTCTATGGACAGATTTTGGTGCAGCTCCTCACAGAAAGCTACCAAAGGCAGCCTCAACAAGGAGAACTACTGCTATCCACGGAGCACATTAAAGCTTTGGGGATACTGATGTCAGCATCAGCCAGCAAAGATTTGGAGAAAGTTTTCCTTCACGCTCTCCAAAGTGAGCCAATCCTTGCACATGCAGTCAGTGTAGAGGTGCATGTTCACTGTCTTAACCAGAGGTCAAAAACCTCCCTTGCCATTGTGAGCTTGCTGATAAAACACTGTAGGACGCACCTGCTGCAGTTTGAACTGTGGTGTCTGAGCAGTACCATGGGAAAGCACCTCAGGAAAAACATGGAGAGCCTTCTTCCACTCATTAATGTGTATTTGCAGTGCAGAGACCAGTATCATTTCACCCGACCTTCTGCAGGTAAAGCCACAACTGATCCCCATTCATGATTTGGGGACCAAATTTTCAGTGTAAGGCTCTGCTGGCCTTAAAATCTTGGATCGTCTGTACAACAAAGAGGGAGTAAAAGTTCTGTATCTAACTTCTAATTATTCTCCTATAAGCACCTCTGCAGCAAAAAGGTAAAAAACTGTAATAAAGCTTAGTTATTAGGTGCAAGTGAAGTACTTTGACGGTTGCTGTTGTCCAGTTTTCTCTTTTGAAGCCCTTATTTAATACTTAGCACATGTGAAAATCTGTCTTCATACTTCTCTTGGTTTAGTATAGGAGGTAAAAACTTTTTCTTGAGCATAGATAGAACACTGCCTGATGACTAGAATGCCATAGCCATATGGTTTTGCAGAATGTAAGCTTTCACTTTTACATGTGTTAGAGTCCAAAGTTTTATTCTAAAATAAATCTCCAAATACAGCTTCCTACAGTAATGCTTTCCTAAGCAGGCAGTTCAAAACTTTCCAAACCAACAGCAGCATTAAATGGACAAGACTGTTACATTTTCTGCCAGCAAAACTATGAATTAGGATTCAACTTGAGAGAACACACTGCTTTGATTTAATCTCTCTTATTGCATAGAAAAGTGAATAGCAACAGAAACAGGCCAACTGTAGCTCCTGGTGGAGAAGGCTAGCTCTATCCAGGAGAATTTCAAGTAGTGAGAAGTCCATGTCAGCACACAGGAAAGTAGAGGGGATGGTTAAAGAGCTAAGCCTTTTTCTAGCACCTAATGTACACCAGAGGTTTCGTGCTTGAACACTAGGAGGGGAAACTGCTGTCTGACTGACTTAATTTGTAAGTTATCTGTGAGCTGTCTGTTGATGTGAGAGAAAATTTCCTTTGAGCCCAGGGTCAGAGAACTGCTATGGTTTCATCCTTCTGAGATGCAAGGACAAGTCTTCTTGTCAGGAAGTTGTCACTCTTTTGAAGGTCTGCATTGTTTGTTCATGTCTAATCATTTCAGCTGTGTAGCAAGTACATGTCTGGTACATGTGCTAAACACTTCCTAATGGTGCTGTGGAACAATAAAGTGCACTGTTCTGAAGCAGATTAACAGCTACTGTAGTATAATTTCCTAGAAACGACATAATCTGGAGCTTGATTAGAAAAGTAATTTGAGATTTTTGTAGCTATAAGTCTGTTGTTGTTTAACATGCTTAAATGGTGAAGCCTGTGCCCTCTGCTCTCTCCCAACAGTTGTCTCAGCTGTTATACCTGTCTTGAGGAAGGCTCTGTGGAAGGAACTCTGCAGTGTATTGCAAGACACAGAAGGGTCACACGAGACCACTGTGAAGCTGCAAGTTCTTTCAAAGTTGTTGCCATCTTCAGAAAGCAAATTGCTGAAAAACCTTATTGACCAGCTTCCTGCTGCTCTTGAGAAAGCAGAATCTATTGAGAGGTAGGCAAGCCCCATTGCCCTGTTTCAGGACTAAGTTTGTCCAGTAAAGTGTTGTGATACATATGCATGAATGCAAATATTGTGAACAGTACTAGCATTCTCTTCTCAGAGAATTTGTCACTTCAAAGCTTTGGCAGCAAGACATGTTTAGGGTATATAAAAAACATGATATAACATTATTAAATAAATAAATGTCTTTCTGTAGCTGGACAGTAGCAGATTCCATATCGAGAGTGCTGGAAAACTCTGAAGAGCTGCATTCCTGGAGGAGATGCCTTTTACCAGCCTGCATAAAGGGGTTAATTGCCATGTACAACAGCAGTAAAGATGAAAGCAAGCAAGAAGTGGAGAGGTCCATGCTGCTGAGGCTAGAAGAATTATTGGTGAGACTTCTTTTTATCTGCATTGCCAGAATGTGACACTTCATATGTGTCACTGTGCTCTTGGACTTTATTTTCTGTTTTATGGATTACGGCTTCTATGGGCTTTTAATAGGTTTTGCAGAGTTAACTTAGCCCTGCTAAGTTCGTGATAGTGGTTTTCTGCGAACAGTCACCTTTTGAAAATGAGCGTATGAGGTGTTCAGGAGTTTAAAATCAAAGGTTGCCAATGGATTTTTTCATTTTTTAAAAAAGGTGATGTAGAGACTTTTGATGAGACCCACCTGCCATGCCCTCTGAAGTCTGTGGCAGAATTCTGATTGATCGTAGGTAGACACTTGGACTGTTAGCATAAATTACACTTCTTGATCATTCCCTCTGTACTACTCTTTTTTTTTGTAATTGAGTAAGGTAGGCAGATTCATGCAAGATGTAAAAATTAAGGTCTCTGCAGGCATCGAAAGCTTTTGACCTCTTGGCTTCTGGTCAGACTTGCTTTTAGGACATGGCTGATTGTGCAGGACAAGGAGTCTTGCAGGACCTGAGGTGCCACCTCATAGTGTTCATCCTAATGGTGTTTGCAGGTGTGAGAGGGTTACCATTACTGTGGCTGCTGGCATGTGCAGCTATCAGTCTTCTTAAAACTGATTGTGGTTTATAGCATTTCAGGGAAGATGAGTTTCTCTAAAGAACACATACACCCAGCCACCCCTGTTTACCACATGCCAAGGTTGGTTAGCTTAAGCATGCTGTAGGTACAGAAAAAACATATTACCTGAGTCTTTTGCTTTGATTTGGTGAATTTTTATTCCATTTATACTTTGGAATTCTGAAGAGTTTCAAGAGTCTGGGTTGCTTGGTACCTACAGACCAGCTGGCTTTTTAATTGCATACAGTCCATATGCTCCCTTTGCACCCAGGGCCAACAAAACAAGACTTGCAGTTTCTTTTGAATCAGGAGGTAGGATTGTTGTATCCAGGAGCTTTCTTCCCTGTTATCCTTTGATTGTTCCACCTGAGTGTTAGTGTGTCTGTTGAACAAAAATTGCTGGTAATGATGTATTTTGTGTACTAAATATAAACATCTGTTTTTACTTGCTGCGTGCACAGCACCTTGTTGAGGAAGTGGACCCAGATGACTGGTACAGCCTTGTGAAGACAGGACTCAAGTAAGTAATTTTGCATCAGAGGTGCACCAAAGTTGCTGGAGGAGGTAGAGTTACATTCACGTGGCCTTGTCCTGCATTATGTTGGATACACCCTGTGTCTCTTGAGTTCAGTCAGATTTGATGATGCTCCTTGTTTCTCAGGATGCATTTTGTGTCTTCTGGCTTCATTGGAGCCTAGACCTGCACAACTGCAGGCAGATTCAGTGTGTCCCAGTTAGCATAACTAACATAGCTAACTAGATAGCTGGACAAGCTTCTTTTTGACTGGCATAAAGAAGATTTATGCTCGTATAATTTTTTTATTTTTATTTAAGGTATTTCTGAATACAGTTAATATGAAAACAGAATCAGATCTTTCACCTTAAATGTAAACCATTTAAATAAAATAAATAAAAACTAGTTGAGGATAATCTTAGCTTCTGTGGAGGTAGAAGTGTTAATCTGAAGGATTGCTGTTTGAAGGGTTAGTAGGCAAAATCCTAATCCTTTATTAAAATCACTTACAGCTGCAAGTGTGACTGTGTGTTTGTTCTTCTTTCTTTTTTTTATAATTAATTTACCAGTATAACTTGAAAAAGACTAAATCAAAACAACTCAGGAGAAGAGCTGCATGTGTTTTCATTTTAAAAAAATTATTATTTTACTAAGTTTGTTTTTTTTGCAAGGTTCTCATGTCTTAAACAGATTATTTTCAAGCAGCTTTCCTTCTGATTGGGATCTGACTTTCCTATGATCCTTGCTTCTAAAGGTACCGCTACAGAGATGAAGCATTTTTGAAAGTTCTGAACATTGCTATTCAGTTATTGTACAAAGAAGAATCCTCACTTACTCAGAGATTAGTCAAGCTCTCCAGGATTCACATGATGGTCACGCAGCACTCTCTATTTTTGTCAGCCATACTGAGGTCAAGAGAAGAAGAAGATGGCACAAACATCCAGACAAGAGGTTATTTTTCTTATTATTCCTCTTAACTATATTTAGTAATCTTGTCTTTCTCACAGTGTGTTTTATCCATCCGTAACCTATCCACCTACATATGCTTGCAGAGCTATGTAAAACAATTCCAGAATATTAGCATTTAGTTTTAAATTCTACCTCATTCATTTTATAGCTGCTGGTTTTAAGCACTTTTTTTTTTTTTTCTAAAACTACTGAAAAAGTGGATTTGGGTTTGGTTAGTTTCCAACCCTGTTGAAATACTGAATTTATTCTTTTGGTTTCTGTGAGGCTTTTAGTATAAGACCAGTAAGTGCATGTAGGCTCTGTTAGAAACATGTGACAGAGGCCCTCATTTTAAAATAGGTTGGTACAGAAGATTTTAAGTTGATTTTGCAAGATGTATCAAAAATGTTAATTGGTGTGTATTTGATATCGCAGCCTTTCATGAGTAATATCCTTTCATGAGTAATATAAATTGGGTGATAGTTCATGTGTAGGATTGACTTTGTTTCTTCATCTCTGTCAACTGAAATACTACCTGACCTTGAACTGATCATTAAATATACTTAGACCTCAGTTTTTTCCTACTGTACAGAGCTTTGAGATTCAGTGATTGATGGAGCTGTGTAAGAGAAGGGGAGGATTTTGGGGCAGCATGTTGATAAATAAATAATTTTGTGTACATCAGTGAGCAACATGTAGACAAATGGTAAAGTTTTAAATCACTTGAAAAGAGCAGAAAGCTCTTGTGGAGTCAAATATTCAGTGAAATAAAAAACAAGGAACAGATTTTGCTGCATACTGTATGTGATGTACCTTTTGAATATATTTCTGTAGGGCAGCAAGATGGATTTTTTGAGGCTAACCTTGAAGCTTGATGTCAGGAGTGCATTCATTCAGGCTGTTGTCTTTATGATCTGTTTTGTTTTCACATCTATTTTATATTCCTGTAGATACTGGGGGAAAAAGGCTGGATGCCTTTTCAGATAGTGGGAGTAAAGAAATGTTTATTCAGGTCTGGAATCTGCCACAGATACCCTGTTTGCCTTTGAGTAACCTGATCCCTTTGATCTGTTTCTCATCTGATTATAAAATAAAGGTGGATAATTTTTGTATGCTTCAGGACAGAGTTCCTGTAACTTGTTAATGAATTCTGCAGTGATGACCCCTGTTTAAATGCAGCATAGATGCATTTTGATAAGTGACTGCAGCTGGGACATGAACTTGTAAATCTTGCTGTGATTTCTTGTGTAGCTTGGGAAGGTTACTGGGATGTCTGCCTTTACTTTGTGCAACTCCTGAGCTAATTTAAGATACCTTCTGAGGAGTGGAGGGAGCTGCAATATGGTAGGATAGGGTATAGCACTTCTTTCTAACCAAGAGAGCAAATGTGTACACCTGGAAAGTTTCTGCAGAGTAGTATGCAACATTGTGGACCTTATCTCACAACAGCTTTAGTGTGTCCAGCTTGGAAAGACTGTTTTAACTTATTAAAAAAACCCCAGTTGTTCTACTTTAATTAAATGCATCGTAGTCACGGAAGTGATTTCTGGTATTTATAGAGAGAGATCTTGATCTAAAGTGTACTTGTGTGTGCAACTATTTAGAGAGGGTGTATGTGTGTGAGGGTATTTATATACATGCCATCTAACAAAGAGCAACAAAGCCAAAGCTGTATGTTTATTTCAGAGGCCCTGGTGGATATACTGCTGACACTTGTGAAACTCAGCCCTGCTCTCTGTGAGAGCAGTCACCTTGCCGTTTTGCTGGGTGCCTATGGGGCTACTCTGAGTGCTGTAGGTAAGTGTGTTAGCCTGGGAAAGGCTTCCTACTAGATCTGGTTTTCGTCTTCACAGGTGACTGACTGTAGGTTTAATCTTGTTTTTTAGATCAGAAGATACTGCTACTGCTTCAGTTATATGAGAAGAATAATCTAAGTCTTATAAATTCCAGGTAAGCTGACCACCTTCCATTTTTTTGACTGACTAAGCAGTCTCACGACTGGTATCTTGCCAGGGTCTTGTTTTTCACTGAGAGAAACAGTGAGCAATGTCAAACTTAGAGGTGAATGTTGCTTTTGGAATAATTTTCCCTATGTATTTCCTATTCTTAACGTAATTCTTGTATGTTGCCCCAACTTTTGGGTGCCCATGGTTTGGGTGAGTAGTCATGTACTGGTAGTAAGAACCCACTAGAAGGATTTCATCACAAATGAAGGCCAAAGCACAAGTTGCTAGTGTAGGACTCCTTCCCCTTCTCTGTTCCCTTGGGATACAGGATTTGCTACTTAGCACAGTCCTTGCCCTTTTCAGTGATGATTTTGCCACTGTATGTGTGATATTCAACCCTGGTGTTTTGCTGGAGAGGAATGTACCAGCGGAGGAGTGATGTAGAACCTCTTGCATTAACATGTGTTTGGTTAGTTTTAGGGTACTAACATGGTATCAATGCCTTCATTGTCTTTCACCAGTCTGGACTGTTGCTGTCCTTACAGCACAACCTTGCAGTACATCTGCATGCTTCATAATAGTGTCCCATGTATTGTATAAAACAATCAGGTTTTTTTGAGGCCCTATGTCCAAGCAGTCAACAGGAATGTCTGTTAACAGTTCTTACATAAACTGATGTTTCTGGTCTGCCTTGCTCTTAAATGCACTTTTCTGTCTTTGAGGTATGGGCATAAATACTAACAGCAATGCAAGACTACTAGCTCAGGCAGTTGGAGCAGGACTGGACTCTGAATTAAGAACCTCCCTAAGCCTTGTCTGAGAACAGCAGCTTTTCATGAAGGACAGGAAGTAAAGATGCTTGTTAGCAGAGAATTGAAGCGGCTTCCAGAAGCCAGGCATCTGGCACTAGCCACATCCTACATATGTCTTTACTGAAAGTGTTGGCAAGTGGGAGGGTGTTACATGTGGAGGAGGCTGGTTTCAGAGGTAGTTAGCCCTTAATTTTTTTTTGTAGCCTTTTTAAAAGAGAAACAATTTCATACTGTACCTTGAAGTGAATTGGTAGCCAGACACTTGGTTAGGCTGAAGAGTTTGAGCTAATATAGAGAACATTCAGGAAAAGTGATGTACGTGCAATCCAGCAGAGCCCGACTTGTGTAACACAAGTGGGAGCCTTCAGGTTCTGGGTGATAAAGAAGCCTAGCACCATCCCTCCAGCTGCCTTACTGACAGTGAGGCATGCTGCTGGCACTACCCACATAATAAATGACAGTATCAATAGCACTTTAAGCACCATGGTAAATTAAGTGGGGCCTAACCAGCAACTCAGAGGAGAAGAGAAAGGGTTTATGTTTTACTGAACCACTGTTATCTTGGTTTGAAATATTGATTGCATTTGAGACTGGCTTGTTTGACCGGGTCTTGAGCAGTTCTCTTCACGCAGCTGCTGTCATATTTACCTGAATATTATAGCTTAAATAAAAAATTGTTTTTCCAAGAAGGTAAGTTCCAACTTGGATTAATAGAGTAGGAAATAGCTAATGAGACACCCTCAGACTGAATTTGAAAAGCTTTTGGATGCATAAAAAAGATGTTGCCAGGGAAACAAGTTCTAGTTTCAGGTTCCCGCAGGATAGTAAGTACAAGTGAAGGGAAAATTAAATACTGATTTATATCCTTTGTAATTGCTTTTCACTCAGTGCTAGCAGTCTGTTGACTAATGCCTTTACTTTTAACCATGTTTAAGAATCCTGCTGTGGGGTCCAGCTGCTGTTGAACATCACAAGACTTGCAAGAGTCTAGGGAGGTCGCTATGGCAGCAGCCAAGCATGGAGGAGATTCTGTGTCTGCTAGATCGAGAAAAGATGATGAAGACCATTCTGTCTTTCCCTCAGCATCGCCGTCTTCTGTCATCACAGGTGCTTTGGTTCAGACTGCTTAGTTATCCTTTTGATGTAGGAAAAGAGCTTTTCACTGTAGTAATGTCTTTCATGCATTCATGTAATACACTGCTATTTGTTTACATCAGGAGGGTAATTTAAATTCATAGAAGGATTGGAATTAATTATCTAGGAGCACTTTTCAAACTAATTGCAATATATAGACCACATTTTGTTGGCAGGTGTGATTGTGCAGGGTTGCGAAGATTGCCTTGTGTGAGACCAGAATCTGACTTTTAAACAGTTGTTGAATTTGACTGTCCAAGGATCCACTGACAGTGGGCTGTTCAGTCTTTTGTGCAGTTTGCCAACATGCTTATATACCTGTTTGAGCTCATCAGGCAAAACAGTTTTGGAACTCTGATAGTGAAAGCCAGATTTAAACACAAGAATGTCTCACCCTCTGTTGCATTGTATTTTGCAAGGTTTAGTATTGGCTGCTTTATAATGGGATGAGGTTGAAACCAAGCTGGAAATTGGCATTGTTCCTTACAAATACTGGTTTGGATTTGGTTTCAGGATGTACAAGATTCACTATATAGAGATGAAAGTGTCAAGAGTCTTGATGACTTCTACGATCCTTGTTTTCTGCTTCAGCTCTTTAGCGAACTGACCAGACCAGGTAAAGTGAATGTTTCTCTTCGCTATTTAATGTTATTTTACTCTGCTGTGGGGGATGCATGGCTCCATCTGTAGCTCTGTTATTCTCAGAGCAAGAGTTACTATGACAAAGAACTTTGTGGCTGTCTTTGAAGAGAATAAATACACTTAAACACTTACTGCATTGCATTGTAATTTTCATAATTACTTAGAAGTAACGAGGTATAAGTGGCATTAAGGTTGCTTTTGTTTATTTAAAAGCACTTTTCCAAATAATGCAACGTATCTAGTGAGACTTGGCTACTCAGAAACAGAGCAATGTAGGAGTAGATGGGCATTCCCACTTTGAGTGCTGTGTCTGGTTCTGGAGCCCCCAACACAGGAAGGACACAAAGCTCTTGAAGCAAGCTCAGAGGAGGGCCATGATTATTTACTGTGAGGGTGGTGAGACACTGGAACAGGTTGCCTGGGGATGTTGTGGCTGCCCCATCTCTGGAAGTGTTGAAGGCCAGGTTGGATGGGGCTTTGAGCAACCTGGTCTAGTAGGAGGTGTCCCTGCCCATGCAGGGGGGTTGGAACTAGATGGTCTTTAAGGTCCCTTCCAACCCAAACCATTCTGTGACTCTATGATTCTACACTTTACTTTCATTACATATGGTAGCAATATATAGGACATGGGAGACAGAGCTGTGGAGGAAGTGGCTACCCTGACATAGGCTGACTCTAAAACTGGAGAAGGGAAAAGTAGTTCTCTTAACTGCTCCAAGCGGAGTGAGAGTCTGTGTCGTAAGAGGGGCGTTTAGGGATTTATGAGTTCAAGTCCCATGGTGCTCCTAAACCATGTCAACTGCTTTTGGAGTTCCCAATTTGTCTTTTATTTATTTGCTCTTTGTACTGGCTGCACAGTGCCCTGTGCACAGACGTTATATAATGGCTGAATTTATAAACATAGACTTACTGCACAGTGTTTAATGCTCACTGAGTAAAAAAGTAAGTGTGGAGTTGGGCAAATAGCAAGTTCTGTCTAACTTTAGCTCTGATAAGCATCTTGTGGAAACCTTTTCCATCATGGTTCTCAAGGTACTTTAAACAAACTGTATGTCAGACATGGAGTTAACTTTTTTTTTTTTAATAATAGCTTGCTATTTTATGTTAGTTGTTGAACACACTCCCCAAGGTCAGCTGGGAGGAAAATATTTCCACTGCATATTTTCAGTGAAGGAAAGTTTTCCAAATATATCTTTCTGTCACCAGCATGAACTTCACTGGTAATGTGCGGACCTTGGATTTCACCATGTGGTACTACCTCATAAAATTATCCACTTTGTCTGTCTACTTGGTGTACATTAGTAGTTCACAAGAACTGCAGTCTGAAGGAGAGCCATGTGGTGGCTTGCTGTGAACGGGCATACAACACATATTTGATCCTGTACTGAAGAGCAGTTGTTGTATGGGGCAGAGCTATGTCCATAAGTGATGCAGAGTCTTCTGCAGGCAGACTAGTTTTAGGTCATTGTTGCACAATCCGTTGGGATTCAACATAATCATGAAATCACAGAATGGTTTTCATTGGAAGAGGTCTTAAAGATCATCTAGTTCCTACCTCCCTGCCATGGGCAGGGACTTTCCACTAGGCCAGGTTGCTCAGAAAAAAACAAAGTCCATTTCCCAGTGCTTACCTTGCACCTTTGCATCTTGCCTGAAGAGTGGGAGGTGCAGAGCTACTTTGCCACACAAGCAGAAAGTAGAAGGCAGCATAGATTAGGTGTATCTCTGGGCTCTGCTTCTCTTTCTCCTGCACTTTTGTTGCACACTCCTCTTACTTTCCCTTCAGGAGTTGGGTGGTGGCCTTGCCCAGTGTTTAGAAGAAGAGGGTATAGACCTGTACCTGTTTGAACTCTGGTGATGTGAGAGATAACCCATGCTAGGAAAGCGGGGGTTGGGTCTTTTTGCTCAGTAGGAGAATGACTGAAAGGCTTTGAATTCCTCTGCTTAATTTTTACGTGCTTTGGTGAGGATTGGTATAGGGAAGCATACAATAATTGCTAATATTGAAATAACTTGTAAAACCACTCACTTGAGAAGATCTTTTGTTGCAATTCAGTGGTGCCTTTGCGTTGGTCACTTAGCAGTGGGCTGGCTGGGAGGCAGTGCTGGGAGGTGGAAACCCTGCTATTGCAAGCCCAGAAGTAGCAGAGCTAGGCACAAAATTGGGGTAGGAGTTCTGGCATTTGAGGAAAAGATAAAAGAAACAGCCCAGCTGCTGGTGTGGGGACATAAATAAACTGTGATTTTTACATAAATGTAGATGTTGTGTGTATATATTTTATATATAGATACATATTTTAGTTGTGGGTGGGTGGTGGTGGATGAGGAAATTGGTGGACCAAATGTAGGTACTTGTCAGTAAGACTGCAGCCTCTTCCTAAATAGGAATATTTGTTTCTCAGAAACTTCCTCTTGACCTTCAGTTTGAATTACTAGAAAATATGTGAATCTTGTTGCTAAACTCAGAACTGCAGTACATTTGCATTTTATCTGTTAAAATACAACTGAGATACAGTTGTATTCCATTACTGGTGAATGGAATAGAAATAGCACAGGAGATATTCTGGAAGTTTTACATCAAATCATTTCTAGCCATCAGTGGGTGGAAATGCCACAAGCTCTTGAATACGCACAGTCCTTAAATGAGAAAGTCTAAATCCTGATGGCAAAACGCTATGGAAGATAAATGTTAGATTCAAGGGTGTGTATTCTGTTTGGCTCATTACTGTTCATTACTGGATTTTTGTTTGTCCCAGAAGGGCATAGGGGTACAGTTGAGTTCTTTGCTCAGGTACAGACTTACCAGGGGCCCAGAAAATGTTTTGAGGAGGAGAATTTTCCCTCTTGTTCTTCTTTGTACTGAACTTTACTGAAAGAGGGAGATATGTGTTGTCTTTCTAGAATTTACTCCCTAACTTTGCATGGTCTAGCAAGCAGAATCATCTGTATGTCATGTAAATAAGACTAAACACATTAATTTCAGCTCAGGTAAAGAACTCCTGTTTAGAGTGATTTTCAGAATGCTTTTGTTAGCTGAAGGAGCCTCCAGCATGCACTGAAGTGATAGTTTGTATGAGTAGATCTAGAAATTGGTGTTTATGCTTAGAAGTTTTAAAGATTATAGTGCTGTTATATACTCTATGACGAGTCAATATAATGCACCGGATATTTTCCTTTCAATTTTTTCCCCCCTCTTCCCACACAGAGTGTGTAGTGGCATGTCACAAGTTTGTTGAGGTCAATGCCCTGGGTCTAACAGTAGCTGCCCTTAGCAGCTATGATTCCAACATGAGGGCAGCTGCGTATTTTGTCCTGGCTGCCTTTCGTTCCCATCTGGAAGGAGCTCGCTTTCGAGAGAAGAGTCAGGTAAGACTAAGCTCAGTTCATAGTTTGTCAGGTTAGACATTTTAGGTCATGGACACTTATGAGAGAGTCGCTGCTTTACTCATCTTTCTACCTCCACGTGATGAGAGAGCTAAAAGAACCTTTTAATCCTCTATTCCTGTGTTTCTCCTCTATTGCTTTTTATTTCCCCCTGCTATAATCAATGAGAAGAAAAAGGGGGGAAAATGTGTTCTAGAAGAAATTTTTAGGAATTGTATTTGTAGGAACGGAAATCCTGATGGGATTGGTACTTGATTTATGGCCTATGAACTATCCTAAAAGCTTTCTTATGTATTCGCACTCTGCTGTTGTATTTGTTTGGTTTATGGTTCAAGCTTTTCTCCCTGGGCTCTTCTCTTGCAGTTGCTGTATCTCTTGGATGCTGTGCAGAATGGAATCAGGCAGCCGAACCTCAGATTTACCTTCTCTTTGACCCTCTACATTGCACGTGTGGCACAGCAGATTCTGAAGCCAGGTACTGTAACCTACTGTGCACGTTGAACTCCTGGGCTGAGATGCTGTGCATGGAGCAATGGCCTTGACTGATTCTGGAAGCTAAGATAGCTGTGTCAGTGGTAGGAGCCATGAAGTATTCTTTCCTGTGTTTGAAAGAAAAGCTTTCAAGGCTTGTGTAGACTGCCTTGCTGGAGAAGTGGGCAGTGCTGTTTCGGTTTGTGTGCAAAGCTAGTCTGAGCCATCAGGGACTTAAGCCACTTTTTGTACTTTTGGGGTGGAGGTGGGCATAGGACTAGATGAGAGAAATTAGATGAGCATCTAAATCCTATTCAGCAGATCAAAGTGGATCTGCTTGAATATCCTTTTATCAACATAAGTCACTGTTGCAAAGAAGAATCATAGCATCAGGAAGTGGCTCAGTTTGGAAGGGACTTGGTGAGGTCTTGAGCTAAACCCTCTGCCCAGAGCAGGGCCAGATCTGAGGGCAGACCACTTTGCACAGAGCTTTATGCTAGAAAACCTCTAGACCTCTAGACTGCTCCTGGAAAGCCTCCAAGGATGGAGACTGTGTAGTCACTCTGGGCAGCTTGTTCCACTGCTCATGGGGGACATGTCTCATCTGTAAGTTAAAAATTATGATTGCCTAACTTGAAGTGTTAAGCTTGAAATGTGGAGAGATTTGCCTCTCACTTTGCCACAGATTTCTGTTTTTTCAATGAAATAACATTGGTTTTGCTGAAATCAGAGCAATGTTGAATGTTTATCTTCTCACCTGCCTTGTGCATACTCTGAATGAGCTTTTCATTTTGGGGAAGAAAAGAAGAGGGAGGGCTAAAAATATAATCAGCCTTAGAGCAGAAAGCCTCCTCACTGTAATAAGGTACTGTTCTGACAGGTAGCTGAAACACTGGAAAATACAGGTTCCATTTATTTTCCTGTGTGGTTGTGTACTGTGAACATTGTCCTCCTCCCCAGTAACCATTGTTTCTTTTCACAGAGGAGCACATGTATATAAAGGTAAACAGATTCCTTCTGTCACATCAGTATTTGGACCTGAGGAAAGTACCAGGGTTCTTCCAGCTTTTCTACAGTTTTGATTTTGAGGTAATGCAAGAGTTTCATCTTAGGTATCCATTAATTCTTCAGAAAAGAATAGAAAAAACCCAGAGTAACACATAAAGAAACAATGAGTTGTGCTGTGCATGCTCTGTAGGCACAACACACAGAATATTCTGCCCTTGCTGGCTTACATTCATATTTGAGTTTAGATTATTAATTTTTAATTCAACTGAGGTATTTTAGAAGCAGCAACTTTTAAAGTTCCATTATTGGTGCATATTCAGGCTGCAGAGTAACTGTTCCTGATGGATGTTATTGATTAAATTTGATAGGGACAAAAATTGAGAAATCTAGCAAAAGCTGTTAAGCACTGTGCTGGCACTCCCAGGGAACCAGGATTTTTGTGCTCTAAAGAGCAGGGGCTATTTTGCAATGTCTAATGGTGGTATTTTTCTTATGGCTTCTAGTACAAAACAGAACGTGAGTGGATTCTCAGATTTCTTGGAGAAGGGCTGCGTGATAAACATTGCTATGAGCTTTATGACTACCAAAGGATTTTCCAGGTCATTCTTTCCTTTTTCAACAGTCCTTTGTGTGATGAAGGCTCCCAGGTAAGAATTAAAAAAACCCAACAAAACAACAACACCAAAAAACCCAAACCCACAAAAGTTCTCATTGTTTGGAGACCTGAAGCAAATACAAAGCAGAAAGGAACAGTTGATTTTTCCCCTGCCCTCTTGAAAATCCTTGTTGATTTTGTGTATGTGTGGAGGGGGAAATAATAGTTTATTTCTAAAATAGAGTCACATCCTTGTCCACTGACATTGAAACAGATCCCTACCATCATGGAACCTCACTAAGTTTCATTACTTGATGGTCTGGTGCTTGTTGTATTTGTACTGCTTTGTGGAAAATATCATGGGTACCACAGTTTAGCTCTTATGGTCAGGCTTTTCCTTTTCTAGGTCTCTTTATTCCCTAACCAGCATGTTACCTGTACAGGGCTTTAGCAGGAAGAAAACTCACATGCCAGAAGCTCTCATGTTCATAAGTATCCATCCTAAGAAATCCAGTCTGTTGAAAGTATCTCAGTTAGGTATCAAAATCTTGGACAGAAAATTGTCTTGCTACCTTAAGACTTCTTTTTAAGAGTAGTGTCTGTGTGTATGAAGTCTTGAAAAGGAAATGTCTTTTCTTCCCTGGGATTGCTAAGAACGTGGTGTTTCGTAATATGTTTTAATTTTAAGTTGATCAGATCCCAGATACCATTCAGATTGCTAATTATATCCATCCACAAGATTGATAATAATTAGATCCTGACTATATTCTGGTTTTGTAAAATAACAAATTATATTTTCTGTTTCAGAGTCGTATTTTGGAGATATTACAAAATGCTGCCCTTGTCACCAGAGCTGCATATGAGCTGATACAAGATCACAGCCTCCTAACCTGGATACTGCACATCTTAGAGAAAAGGTAGCTAGGGAAATACTAGTGTGATGAGAAAAAAATTACTGTCCATAGTGGAATAATTATGCACCCGAGTATGACAGCAAAGGTTACAGATACAGAGAAGGGCTGTCAGTAGTTGTGACATTTGGCGCATAGGGTCACACTGGCAGAACTTGTGGAACTCTGAAGTGTTCCCTTGTGTTTCTGAAAACTAAGATGCTTTCAGGTTGCAGTAGGATGGGTGATGGGAAGAGGACTTCATTTTTGCTAACTCTTTCTTGAAAAACAAAACAAAATGGCACCTTATTTTAGCCTGTGTGACTCTTTCATTTCAAATACCCACAATTCACATCCGATCATAGAACCTCATACACAGTAGTTGGCACAATAATGAATCTCAGCTCTCTCTAATATTTCTCCTCCCCCTCCTTTCTCCTCCCCTTGCCTCTTCCTCACACACACGTGCATACATGGGCGTGGGCACACACAAAATCTCTGTTGCATAGATTCCCCTGTCAGGTTCAAGCAGGGTTTCAGGATTGTCTATACAGTGCAATTGGCCTGAACAGCTTCTCAGTACTGCTCTCCTCTTATTCACCTCTCATTGGTACAGTTTGGTACATTTGGAAGTGAAAAGCCTGGAGTTGGCCTCTGGCACCCAATACTTACTTTGTGATTTGAGAAGTATTCTTCTTGCACCCTCGGTACAAAAATGAGGTTGCTTCCCTGGGCCCCTGCTGCTCTTAGGATAACAAAGTAAACACTGCTCCTGTTACTGTGCTGTAAGCATTGCTGTTATTACTTGAAGTCTTAGGAACGGAAGGAACCAAACTGTCTCATGCAGGGGCCATGACACTAGTTTCTCCAGATGCAGTGTGGTGAGAGGAGGGCAGGAACCTGGGCCTCCCTGGGGCTGGGGTTTCAGAAGGAGTGTGCTCTATGTCCTGATGGGGTCCTGGCTGAGAGGCACCTTTTGCCATTCATGGCTCCAGAAGTACACTAGAATATAGTTCCCCTCTAGATGATGGACTGATTCCTGGTTAGGAGCTGCCTTTGAAATGGGTGTTAGTGGGTTTTTTTGTTTGTTTTTCAGGTTTCTGGAAAACAAGCTTTTAAGTAAAATTATTTCCTTACTCAATACTCTGTGGATAACAAATTTAGGAGGCAAGAGAGAAAGCAAGAATCAGTCCCAGGAGAACAGGAAGTTTCTTCCTATTCAGCTTGTAAATGAATTTCTGTATGTTTTGATCACATTAATCAAACATATTCGGTAAGTTTGTTTTTTTTTTTCCTTTTTTTAATCAACTTGCATCTAATCCTCTGTCCAGTTTGAAATTTATTAAGGCCAGAATTTCTTGATCTCTGGTAGTTTAATGCTTTTTTTCCCCTTCAGTTTGAATGTTGATTAGTGAATTTTGATGAAATTTATTTGACAGGAAGTTCTAGCTGCTTAAATACACAGGGAATAAAATAACTGGACATTACTGTCAAGTTCTGCATCCTTGATTACTGGCCCATGCTATGTTTTACATTTTTCCTGCTGGATTAGAGGCTGCAGTTAGCAATGCTATTTGCTGCAAGGATCCTTCACACTTCTGAAGGTTTAGACTTTTTTGTCACACATGCAAATGGTATGAGGAGAAACTGTGCAAAGTTCTACATGACAGTGTTCAGAAGGGTTCAGCCTCTTCTCCCCAGATGCAGAGCTCTTAACCCATCCAAGTCCAGCAGTTGCAGCAGGGATAGTAGAAAGCAAATAGATAACCAGTTCTGTTTGTGTTCCTAATGGTACCTGCAGCTCTTTGTGCTGACAAGTGTTTCCACAGCCTGGAGAAACTATGTTTTATTTTTATTTCCTCGAAATGTTGAAAACTCATGCAAAATAAAGAAGCATAGATAAAGCTCCAGACCTCTGGCCTTTTTCTCATCATCTGCCTTTGCTATTTACAGGCAGGAGGGCTAAAACTACATTTCATGGCCTGTTCTGCCAAACACTAATGGAGTGAAGCACTGGGGATTCAGTGGGAATGAGACTAATTATTACTGGTATGCTGAGAAAAGTCTGTGTCTAGAGGACTGCAGGAGGAAACTGTAGGAGGAGAATGTAAGGGGGAAAACCCAGTACTTATTTTATTAATTAGCATGCAGAAAAATACATGGCACTTGTGTTTTCTTTTATAGGACTAATTTAGATCTAGCCAAACTGGCTCAGTTTTTCAGCACACTCCGTTCTGTGCTGGAATATCGTGATACAGTTGTCAAAGCCTTCAAAGAAATGAGCCGGTTCACTGTGAACGACAGTGTCCTCTCCAGCAAAGAGATCCTGCTGCTGCTGCACAAGTGGAGCATCATTGATAAAGACCTGAGACTGCAAGAAGATGTGCAGACTCTTGCTCAGAAGTACCAAATCAAAGAATTGTTTAGTAAGTACTAAAATACTGCAGAAAAGTAATATTGTTGAAGCTGTTACAAGCTAACTATATATGTGAGCTTCATAGGAAGTAGCATTAATAACTTTCCTTGGACAATCTGATGTACTTTTGGGGAGGGGAAACAGAAATGGAAAGCCATTTTTAGGTAATCGTGGTAGTGATTTCTAACTTCAACACAATTCTGGAAGCTTTGGAGAAACAGTTTTAAAAAGGGAAGGATCTTTGAAATGAAACTTAGTTGCAGGTCTAGTGCCAGATTTTGAAAAATTGTATCCTTAAATGGAATCTTAAAAAAACCAACAAACAATGCCTGAAGGCTTTGTGCTCGAAGATTTGAATCATTCTAAGAGCGGATGGTGGATCTGAAAGTGAAATCTTAGTAAAAACTATCAGTAAAGGAAGCAAAAATGAAATGGTTCTTTTTTTTCTTATTGTCATCAGTCTTAGAAGAAAGCAAAAATAAATTTGGACTTGTGTGACTTCTCTTATGTTCTCTGTGGATAAAATGTATGAGGAACTTTGTAGTGGGAGGTGTTAAACAACTCTGGTTTCCTGCAAATACAACTGCTCCTGGTGCACATTAAACTTCTATAAGTTCCTTTAAATGTTCTTTATCAGTTAAACTAATTATTAAAATATCACTGTATTTAAGGGATACTATAGAAGCTTTGATTAGTGCCTTTTTGAGGATTTTTTAGAGGGTTATTACAGTGACATATGTAACTTACTATATATGTAGTTTTGGGAAAATTGGTTGCTCCATGCCTCAGGAGCTAATAAACCATCCTTATCTGAAATTTTGTGCCTGTGGTTACATTTCAGGAGTTGTCCCCATCCCTCCACAGCCACCTGGAAAGAAATGCTGAAAATGCATTTAGTTGATTTTAAGCTGCAGGGTGCAACGTGATTGAGATTTCTGCTGATTTTTCCAATGACTCCTCAAAAGCAAATTGCCATAAAATGCTCTGTGTGGGAGGAGGGAGGCAAAGAGCTGTTTGCTGCTCCCCATGACACAGGCAGCATCTAAGGGAGGTCTCTTCCCTTGGTGCCTGAAAAATTAATGTTTCCTTGGTTGACCTCTCCAGCCAGATATTCTTGGGCAGGCTGTGGCAGTGCTGGAGGAAGGCAGCTTTGCTGCTTTGGCCTGTGCCATCCAAAAGCAGTGTGACTCTGCTGGGGTCCCCTTCCATAGGCAGGAGTGTGCTGTGCCTCTGCTAGACCAGTGAATAGCTTGAGCAGCACTCATGAGGTGGTATAAATAACATAGCCTTACTGGTGAGACTGCTTCTTGTGGACCTCTGAAATACTGCCTTGGCCTTGCTGGGCTGTGGGGCAGGGCCTGGGTGGCATTATTGCTCACCTCAAAGTCGGGCACTTTGGTTCAGAAAAGTGTTTCAGCCCATGGGTCACTGGGTGCTGCCTGCAGCCCACGTGCTCTGAATTGGTTGGGCTCAGTTAGGCTGCTAAATGGGGCTAGTACTGATCCTCTTAGCAAGTGAAACAGCACGTGATACTGTCTTGCTTGCAGAATTTTGCACCAAGAAAATCCTTTGGAGTATCTGATGTTTATTTTGGTGGGGTTTTGCTTCTTACAGAAAATTTTAAGGAAAAGAACAAATCCCAAGCCTCGTCGCATGCCTATCAGCACATTTGGAAAAAAAATGAGATAGAAAGAGAAGACAACACTGCTGCAGACCTGAACGTCTCTGAGCTGGAGAAATGCAGAGATCATCTGAATTCTATATTTGCCCACTGGGAGCCTGCTTTCCCAGTGCTGCTTACCAAACATGGAGAAGAGTCTCTCAAATCTGCTGACCTTGCAGATGAAACAGTCAGTCTTACCTGTGCATCCACTTACATGGTAACTAAATGGCTCATGAAGTCCATGGTTGAGCACAGCCTCAGTATGCAAAATGTTTCATTAACTTTGCAGTGGCTACAGAACTGCATCTTGCCACACCCTATGGCAGTGCAGGAGGTGCTCAGGGATGAGACACTGAGGAACAACATCTTCAAGTTTTACACCCGGGTCTGTGACGCCAGCGGTGGGACAGCTGGACTCTTTAAAGAGCTCTGTTTGTTCAGTTCGATCATGCTTCACCTAATGGATGCTCAGGGCCTGACCACCAGCAGCTTTCATGAACTTGTAAAGACGTTGTGCCTGTCAGCAATGAGAGAAGAGGATGCAAACAAGAAAGGTAACTTGTCTTTCCCTGTTCACTCACGTTACAAGGCGGTAATGGTAGAAAGTAAGTTCCATGGTCTTTTAATTCATCAAAGCAGTTTGAAGTTTACCCCTGTCTGTTGGTGCTCATCCCTTAATGAAGTAAAAGCCTGTGTCTTTGATGGTGTGGGCAGAGGGGTTGGTAGCACAGGGATAGGGTCACACTATAGGGGTTTCTGATAGTACGACAGTCAATACTCTCAAAGATACTTTCCTTTCTAGGACTGAAGTGGAATTCAGGGAGGTATAAAAAAATATCATTCCAAGGGGAAAATGATCTGCAACAAATGAGTCCATGTGTGTATGGCTTCTGATCCATATGCTGGCCAATGTTATGATTTGATAGCAAAAAGCTGGTGGTCACATTTCAAACTTTTTTATTTGAAGAGGTCAGAAGGTTGTGCAAACAAGAAACTTTTCTTCGTGTGAGGAAGATCATTGGCTTTTCATGGGCAAAAATTCCACAAATTTTCCCTCTAGGGAGAGAGTTAGGAAACAATTTAAATACATAGGTCTGGAGGTAAAACGGTTTGGCTTTGTAATACTAGGTGGAAATAGCAGAACATCTATTCTGATTTTTCTCTCATTTTTCTTCCACAGCTATTTGTGTATTCCTGACTTCTGTTTACATTGGGGACATATGGCTTGGAGCACGGGAGCCAGATATGTTAATAACCCATGTCAAATTGATCTGCAGTTGTACAGATGCGAAATTAAACGATGATGACTTGGAAACTCATAAACAAGGAGAAGAAACGATTATGCCTCTTTGCAGAACTCTTTACTCGGTTACAGTGGAGCATTAATTCAGTGAACTGACACTTAATCTTTAATGTTAAACGCTCTGCTGTCGTTGCTGTGAGCCATGAAACCCTCCTGAACTGTTCTCTATACAAATCTAAACTGTTTTGTCATAAAGATCAATATTTTATTACTGTGTGCAAACTCAGGGGGGGAAAATTGTATTCATCATCTCTCTGTGGAACATTAAAGCTATAATCTTCCTTTTCTTGAACAGTATGGGACACCAAATGTTATTTATATTGGTTTTATTACTGGCATTTTTAACTTTCCAGAAAAGACTGATTAGCGCGTTGTCTCTGGGCTGTATTTCAGTCCCTATGCAGTTAAAATCCATTATTTTTCCAATATAAGATGGTCTAAAAAAGACTGCAGAACTTCACCACAATGTGGGAGAAGTGTAAAGAACAAAGTAGTCAGAGGTTTAGCCATGATGATTTACTGTTTCTTGAAGAACCCAGTTTCTTTCATGATATATGATACCAAAACCAGTATGAGTAGATGTCTGAATGCTGGAATCATGATGGTCTGGGTTTCTTGTGTTTTAAAGTTAAATGGCTTTTGAAAGCATTTCTGTTGAAGCTGGTCTGTTTTTATTCTCTTTCTGTTTTGTTTTTAATTTAAAAAAGCCCTGACCATCTGCGCTGCTGGGAGTTGGAACAGAGGCCAATCTTCTCTCCAGTCTGAAAAGATGAGAGATGGAACTAAACCCCAGATGACTCGCTGCTCATTGATTATACATATTTTTATTGGAAATTCTCTGTGAAATCTGATAAATATTTCTTGAATGTGGCCTTGAGGGAAGTTTAACATATCATTCAAGAAACGCAGACACGCAGAGCCTGAACTTGAACCTTTGAAATGTAAAGCAGGATTTATTAAATTGACTCATGAATATGCACTGTGCCTAGGTATTTTGTGCAAATTCTGTACAGGGAAAAAATCAGAAATGCACACTCCTTCTGATGTTTGTTTAATTTGTGGGGTTTTTTTAAATAAAAAAGTGAGGCACAAATAATGAGGATTCCTTCTGCGTATAAGTATTCTTGTCCTAGAGATGCCACAACGTCTATATCAAGACTTGATTTAAACCTAACAAAATCTTTCTTGAAAAAGCTGTAAGCCCATTAGAGGCTAAATTTCGTGTCATACAAAACCCCTAGGCTCTGACATCAGGAAGTCATCTTTTCACTGAAAAAAACTTACATGATTCAATTAAAAAACCAAACCCAACCAACAGGCAAAATGAAACCAGAGGAGTTCCAAAATGAAAGATATCTTTCCATCTCATCTAAATGGAAAAGAAAATACTTGTGTCGCAGGAAGGAGTTTTTCACCTGTCTTGAGGAACTGAGCACATCTACCAGTGGTTTATAGTATGATTTGCTTGAGAGAATTAAAGAAAGGAGGTAAGACCATTCAACCAACCTAAGGACTGTAATGCAGAAACATTTTTCTCTATTAAAATCTATCTTAACTGGCAATAAATTAAATTATTTTTTCCCCAGTTTTCCTGTTTCTCAATCTTAATCCCATCAACTTTTTCATCCCATTCTTCCCCCCTGTCCTGCTGAGGGAGAGTGAGAGAGTGACTGGGCAGGTAACTTGCAGCCAGCCAAGGCCAACCCACCACAATATGTAATGTGGGGTAGCACAGCCCTGTCCAATCCCTTTAATAAAGTAACAAAACCCCAATCCTAAATGCTAGGATGTACTGTTAACACACTCTCCAACAAGTTGCAAGCCCAGAAAGTTGGTGTGCATTTTGCATGCATTGCAGTAGCCTTTCACATGCCCTTGGCCACCTTTGCTTAAATAAATAAATAGTGTAACGCCCGCAGGAGCAGATTTCATGTGTTGAAGCTCAACCAGTTGGAAGAGTGGTTCTTCGGTGAGAAGTGGTTCTAGAAACAGGTACGGCAGATGCAGACAGGCATGCTGAATTATTTATGCTTAAACAGCTATTTGCACACCTTGTTGTTTCCCTCTGTAGATGGAAATAGTGCTTTCTGAATGCAGTTATGTCACTGCTAAACTCAGGAAGATAACTTTCAATCTATCATGGGCTTCAGCTAATGAGATGCACGGTGCTAAACAAGTGGAAAGTAGTGCCAGGAGACCATGACTACAATGGGCCAGGTGTGCACATTGGTGTGCTTTCCTTACAGCAGTGTCTACACCCTGACCAACTGCATGTGAATCCACCCTAAGTATTCATACTCAAATGATGATTTTCTGATGGCCTTGAGTATTCAGAAAGGCCCAGCAGTGAGTACTTTCTCCCTAGCTTGTAATGTTTTGTTACTATCTCCAATACTGCTATTAACAAAATACTCAAGGTTGGTGGAGAGGATTGTTTGTGTGCATTTTTTTTTAAGTAGTAGTTCTGGACACAGGAAGAGAAAATCATAGAATCATAGAATCCTAGGGGTTGGAAGGGACCTCAAAAGATCATCTAGTCCAACCCCCCTGCCAGAGCAGGGTCACCTAGAGTACATCACACAGGAAGGCGTCCAGGCGGGTCTTGAATGTCTCCAGTGAAGAAGACTCCACAACCTCTCTGGGCAGCCTGTTCCAGTGCTCTGTCACTCTCACAGTAAAAAATTTTTTTTTTATATTCACCTTAAACCTCCTGTGCTCCAATTTGTATCCATTACTCCTTGTCCTATCACTGGTCTTCACTGAAAAAAGCTTAACTCCATCTTCTTGACACTCACTCTTTACGTATTTGTAAACATTGATGAGGTCACCCCTCGGTCTCCTTTTCTCCAAACTAAAGAGACCCAGTTCTCTCAGCCTTTCCTCATAAGGGAGATGTTCCAATCCCTTAATCATCTTTGTGGCTCTGCGCTGGACTCTTTCCAGCAGTTCCCTGTCAAAATGAATGCAAATGATCTGCCAATTCAAAGCTACTAGCCTGTCATGTAAAAGATACATAGCCCTTAGTGCTTATCAGTAAAGAGAATGTAGCCATCCACGTGGGAACTTTTAGAAACAAGGCTTAGTCTCTGACTGCCTCTGAGCTTTAATATATTCTAGTAATGTGGTAATTAAAAGATTATTATGAAGTCCTCCTGG
This sequence comes from Apus apus, assembly GCF_020740795.1. Taxonomy (NCBI): domain Eukaryota; kingdom Metazoa; phylum Chordata; class Aves; order Apodiformes; family Apodidae; genus Apus; species Apus apus. The sequence continues at coordinate 94,463,120 of NC_067282.1, read as the reverse complement.
AAATAATTGTCAAGTATATTTAAAAGCCATAGATGGTTAGCAGTTGAATGATTTGTGTGTGTGAATCACGGCCAGCGTATTCAAAATGCATTTTAATAAATTGCATAGATGGAGAATCATTATTTTAAGCAATTAAGCTTAATAAAGAAATTGTGGAGAGCATTTGGAAATGGGAAAACTAGTTCCATGTGTAGGCCTACATTTTAAACAAGTTTCTACATTTTAATGCAAGTTACTCAATTTGATGCTATTGTGATGAGAATCATGTGGCTGAAGCTCCAGAGTGCTCTGCAGTGGGCCCAGTGGTCTGGTCTGCCCTCACAGAAGTCATTGTCAGGACATGCAATGTCCTTTCAACCTTTTACTCAAAATTCACATTCTATGAATGCTGCAGACCACACCTGGCAGGCCTCTGCTGATGGAGGACTCTGGGGAGAACGGGAAGTCAAGTGCTTGCTGTGGGGAACAAAGCACTGGAAGGGCTTTGAAATGAGTTATGCATGGAAATGTCACAGAAGGAAATACATTCTCTCCCCCCTGCTCCCCTCCTCCCATGTTAGGTGCTGTAAGATAGGCTTGCATTCTGCATATTATTTATTACTGTTTCTACACTTTATGTTTTCCGTTTCCAGGTAATTTGAAAGGGGAAAAAACCCCAAAAGTCTCTTCAGTGGTTACATACTTCAAGTCATGTTCCAGTGTAACTAATGAAAGAACACCAGCTGTTATGAATGGGAGTATTCCCATCTTTCAGAAATCCCCTTGGAATCGGTCTGTAGGGATAAGGTTCTTGAGAAGCAGGGTGATGTGAGTCTGTCATGAGTTAGGGAGGAGGATGCTGGAGCAGACTGTGCCAGCAGGCAGTGCAGAGCTGTTGCAAGAGAGATGCTCCAGCTCAGGATAGATGGATATGGCAGGAATGATCGAAGTGCAGTTGCTGCATCCTTGAGGAGGAAAATAGGTCTAGAAAGTCATGTTCTCTTCAGACTGTCTTTGATGATACTGTGTGACTGTAATGCAGTTAAAGGTAACTGGAGTTAAACTGTCCAGGTTAGCAGTGGGAGAGCTGGTGCCAACACAGCAGTTGATTCGTGTCTCCTGTGAAAACCACCTCAGCTCAAGAAAAATGGTATCTGAGAGCAGGGTTAGGCTGCTGTGGCCATCTGAGTTGACTGATGGAAATGTTTGGTTCTGTGATGTATCTCTGTCCATGTTACACCTTCAGTTCCTGCTGCCTTTCCTTGTTTTCTCCATCTGCTCATGACTCAGTCTGACTGAGTCAAGTCAACAGACTTGATGCCTTGACAGGCTTCCAAGCCTAACACCAGTAGTAGTCAGTTTGCTCAGAAAGCAAACTGCAGAAGTGTTTATCTCGGAGATTAAAAAATCGGAAGATTAAAAAAACCCAACACGATACAAACATATGCCTGGTGGTTTGGTCTGTCTCTTGTGTCTAAAGCTTTTCTAACACAGCCTAGCCCACCCACTCTGCTAACATCATGGCCCACACTCCCTGTATGCACCAGAAGGCTGCTCTGGCAGTGCTTCACTGTAGGAGTTTTTCCTGCCTGCATGGGGACGTGGAATTTCTAAACTCAAATTTTGAATGATTGCCCTCAGCCCAACAACTACCCATGCAGTCTTACATTTATTCCAGCCCTTGGTGCCTTCCTCAGCCTGACAGCAGTTCCAGCTTCATGACTACTGGAGCCCCAAGGGTTCTTCACCTTCTGGTGAACCTTCACCTGGTTCTGCCTGGGTTTGCTGGAGCTCCACAAGTGAGAAGAGGTGAAGAGAGCAGAGGCCACTGAAGGAGGAGGGAGTGTGACTGGCCTTTCCTCCTACTCTGCTCCAGCTAAGCTCAACTCATCCTCTCCACCTCACTGAAAAGCTGCTGTGACCCTCAGGGTGGGCTGTAGCTTCTGTTACACTGTCAGCTCCAGCTGAAAGCAGGCAACTCATGCAGAAATGTGATGTTGCTTTTGTGGTTTTGTAAGCATTTCCCTTGGATATAAAGCAAGGTAAACACACTAAGCTTTTTCTAATGCCTGGGTAACTGTTAGATACCATTTCAAGATTGTTCAATATTAATATCTTCCATCTACCATTTCAAAATGGAAGCAAAGAAGTAATTGGCTACTGGTAGCAGAACTTATTTTTGGGCAGGAGGTAAAACTAATGGTTTTATTCAGTAAGACACTAATTTGAGAATTAGTGCTGCCATAAGCTTTCTAAAGGCTGTTCTAGGTAAACTGATTTAATAAATGTTAAGTAACCCAAATATTTTTTTGCAATAGAAAAGTAATAAAAAGCATATTCTACCCTTGAGGGAACTGCTGAGCTTTAAGTTAGTGAAGCCAGTTATAACCCTTCTAAAAGCAAAGTTTTATTGTTGATATTGCACCTGACATTGTTGCTCATTTTTTCAAAGGATAACCAAGTGGAAGTGTCAGTGGGGTGCAGCTGATGAGTGTGACCTGAGGACAGAGCCAGACTTGTGGCTCTCATGATACAAAATTGGTATTGGTTATGCTGCCTGTTCATTAAGATCAATGAGATGCTGCTTTCTTTCACAGCAAGACAACCCAGTGAAGAGTGGTGCTGCAGAGACACCCTCAAGGATAACAAGACTCAGTGTACATTCAGGTGAGCAAAGCAGACCTCCTCACAGGACTTGGGGTGTAACTGGTATAGACTTTCTGCTGGAAGAGTAAAAAATGGGTCTTAATGAAAACACTCCAAGGCCAGCACCACATTACTGGGACAGGAGTTTGAGTCTGAATCCTTACTTTAAAAAGAGAGAGAAATTTTACAGTCATCATCATCAGGATCTGAAATCTTGATCTAAAATGCTGACCAGGCAACTCCAGCAATGTTGCTCGAATATGGCTGTTAGGACTTCTTCTTATGCATCCAGGATTTTTCAGGTTCGTCCTTGGTTAAAGACATTTTTTTCTTCTTCTCCTGAACTAATTCAGGTTTGTGGTATCAGTGTTTAACAGGCAATCCCAGCACTGAATTTTTCTCTTCAGTCTGGAGAACTGTACTGCTGGTTTTGTTTAAACCATTCCAGTTTTAACTCAAGCTCAGATCTTTCCATGAATGCCAGTCTCATCTGAAAGGCGTTTGGGAAGCAACCACATCTGAGTCTAGGCTGCTGATGTCATTGCAGTGAGGTTGTTCACCATCAGAACTGCTTTCTTCTATGTGGTTCTCTACAATCACTTTTCTGTAATGTGTGGAGACAAGAAATGCACTATTATCAGGGACGTTCCAAAGACAGATACCAGCAGTTTCATCAGTACATTATCAAAGTTTTAAAAATACAGAAACTTCTAACACAAAGTGTTCTTCTAATTCAAAAGACATTGAATCCACCATGATAGATGTTTCTGGACTTCAGCCTTCTTTATCCACCCTGAGAATCATGTCCTTGCCTGGAAACAGAGCACAACTGACAGTACAAGTGTGAGCTGTGGGCAATATTTGGTGACTCCCCCCTTTCCCTTCAAAGTGGGACTGTCAGTCCAGCTCTTAAGCTTTGTTCTTTAGCTGGATTTTTAAAGAGGAAACTAGAAACTTTTCTATGACTTGCTCTGCACTGAGGGTGATGGGAACTGTCACGACTGCTCCTGATAAAAAGAAGGGGGATAAGAGCTTTGTGTGACTGTGAATTGGTGTCAGTGGGGGCAAGAACAGGAGGGATGTGTAATTGGGAGATATTCCTTGACATGGGTTGGGAAAAGGCAAGACATGGCTCTAAGAGCTGGTGGGACCTAGGCAAGGAAATGGAACAGACCTAAAAAGGAGTGGGTAGGACATATGGTTCTGCCAGAAAAACAAGCTAGTAGTGGGGTGGGGAGAGTGATCATATGAAAAAAGCAGAGCTTGCCCTACTTCCTCCTCCCTGAGCCATCCTCCCAGCAGCTTCCCAAACTTTACCCTTAAAAAAAAAACAGCAGATGAAGAAGCAGTAAGTTCCATTCAATATAACTGAACACATGACCCCAACTACTGCTATATCCTCCGTCAGAGGATGTAGGGAGGTAATAAGGAAATCTAAGGCCTCCTTGGAACTAAACCTTGCTAGGGAGGTCAAAGACAATAGAAAGGGCTTCTTCAAATACATTGCAGATAGAACTAACGCTAGAGGCAATACAGGCCCACTGCTGAGTGAGGTGGGTGCCCTGGTGACAGAGGATATAAAGAAGCCAGAGGTGCTTAACGCCTTCTTTGCCTCTGCCTTTACTGCTGCAGACTCTCTCCAGGAGCCCCAGGTCCCTAAAGCCCCAGAAGAAGTCAGGATAAAGGAGGAGTTTGCTTTGGTAGATGAGGCTTGGGTTAGGGATCAGTTAAGCAATCTGGACATCCATAAATCGATGGGTCTGGATGGAACACACCCGTGGGTGCTGAGGGAACTGGTGGAGGTCATTGCTAGGCCACTCTCCATCATCTGTGGTAAGTTGTGGGCAACCGGAGAGGTGCCTGAGGACTGGAGGATAGCAAATGTCACTCCAGTCTACAAGAAGGGCAAGAAGGAGGACCCGGGTAACTATAGACCGGTCAGCCTCACCTCCATCCCTGGAAAGGTGGGGGAACAACTTGTTCTTGGCACTATCTCCAGGCATATCAAGGATGAGGGGTCATTAAGAGCAATCAACATGTTTTTAACATGGGGAAGTCATGTTTGACCAATCTTATAGCCTTCTATGAGGAAGTAACTAGGCAGATAGATGATGGTAGAGCAGTAGATGTGGTTTATCTTGATTTTAGTAAAGCATTTGACACTGTCTCCCACAGCATCCTCGTAGATAAGCTGAGAAAGTGTGGTCTTGATGGTCAGATAGTGAGGTGGATCATGAACTGGTTGAAAGGAAGAACTCAGAGAGTTGTGGTCAACGGGACGGAATCTAGTTGGAGGTCTGTGACTAGTGGAGTCCCTCAGGGGTCGGTACTGGGACTGGTGCTGTTCAGTATTTTCATCAATGACCTGGATGAGGGAACAGAGTGTGACCTCAGCAAGTTTGCTGATGACACTAAACAGGGAGGAGTGGCTGACACACCAGAAGGCTGTGCTGCCATTCAGTGAGACCTAGACAGGCTGGAGAGTTGGGTGGAGAGAAACTAGATGAAATTCAACAAGGGCAAGTGCAGAGTCTTGCATCTGGGGAAGAACAACCCCATGTACCAGTACAGGTTGGGGGCTGACCTGCTGGAGAGCAGTGGAGGAGAAAGGGACCTGGGGGTCCTGGTAGACAGGAGGATGACCATGAGCCAGCAATGTGCCCTTGTGGCCAAGAAGGCCAATGGCATCCTGGGATGCATTAGAAAGGGTGTGGTTAGTAGGTCAAGAAAGGTTCTCCTCCCCCTCTATTCTGCATTGGTGAGGCCACATCTGGAATATTGTGTCCAGTTCTGGGCCCCTCAGTTCAGGAAGGACAGGGAACTGCTTGAAAGAGTCCAGCACAGAGCCACAAAGATGGTTCAGGGAGTGGAACATCTTGCTTATGAGGAAAGGCTGAGGGAGCTGGGCCTCTTGAGCTTGGAGGAGACTGAGGGGTGACTTCATCAATGTTTACAAATACATTAAGGGTGAGTGTCAGGAGGACGGAGCCAGGCTTTTTTCGGTGATGTCTAGTGATAGGACAAGGGGCAATAGGTGCAAACTGGAGCATAGGAGGTTCCACGTAAACATCAGAAAAAACTTCTTTACTGTGAGAGTGACAGAGCACTGGAACAGGCTGCCCAGAGAGGCTGTGGAGTCTCCTTTGCTGGAGACATTCAAAACCCACCTGGACACGTTCCTGTGTGATGTGCTCTAGGTGACCCTGCTCTGGCAGGGGGGTTGGACTAGATGATCTTTTGAGGTCCCTTCCAACCCCTAAGATTCTGTGATTCTGTAAATAACATCAGCTAGCTATCCATATTTTAAAATCAACTGCAGAACATGCATTCAAGAGACCTGAAAACTGTCTGAGGAGAACTCTGGCCAGCTCTTGTTAATAGTTAACCATCCCTGGAAAAGCAGGGAATTTTGTGGAGACTGGAAGAGCCATCGTGTTCTAGCACTCAGAGAGTGAACTGGTCAAGCCAGGTCACTATAAGGCAGTGCAACTGACCTCAGTCCCAGGCAAAATAATGGAATTATAGCCAAGATAAGATACAACTGAAAAAGTATTTCAAAGGAAAGAATAAATAATTCCAGACAGTGTGATTTTATAGAAAGACAGGCATGCTGAAAAATGTCTGATGTCAATTTTTGAAGGGAACACAATTGGGAGGATAAAGGTAGCTGTATATATGTAGCTATTTAAACTGCAGTGAGGCATTTGTCTTAGTATTCCATAATGACTTCTTTAAAAGGAGCTATACACGAGCCCCACTGAAGAGGTGTTATGTGAATCAGGTTTCTCAAAGAGTAACTGAGAACAATCTCTGACTGATGCTGTTTCTAGCAAGGATTCTGAAGCACCAGATCTTGTTCAGCATTTTCATCAGTGATCTGGAAGTAAATGTGAAGTCACTCTGAAAGACAGATGCAGACAAAGAGACAGTGATCCAAGGAGAAGCAGTCAGTCAAATAGCACAGTCTGGACAGCTAGTTCAGATGGACCTCTTTAAACAATATATTAAATTTAAAGCCTCCACTTTGGCAATAATACTTTTCATTGAGAACTGCAGATTTGTAATAAACTTTTATCCCTGAAGACAGTGAATTGTGGCACAAAGAAAATATTCAGAATTTGAGAAATTCAGAAAAAAAAAGAGCAAATATTTTATATTTATGGAGTTCTGGGGACAGACATGACAGACATGATCTTTGAAAACCTGGAGTAACTGATACTGTGATTTCAAAATGTCACGTATTTATCACACTTTTATCAACAGGGATCACATTAATGGATATAATATTCTTTTAATGCAAATACATGTTTAGCCTTAATTTTATGAAATAATTTTACCAGTTAAGCCAAAGCATTGTGATGTAACTAGGCAAAGAAATGAGAAATACTGACCAACTTATTAAATACAAGAACTTGTTCTCCTCTGCAGAGGTACAGTAACAGGGAAGAGCCTTCAAGAGCCTGCATCCCTGCCCTCAAATCTCCTCCTGTGCACAAGTTGTCTATGGTCTGGTTTATGCCCCTTGAGAGTGAGCTGACATAACCTCAGGACTGCCTGGACTGGTCATTCTGCACCCTCTGAGGATATAATCTTGCATTTGGTAACAAAGTTGTTTGTAGAGCACTATTTGAATGCATGGCTCAAGAGTTATTTCACTCTTGGGATTGTCTCTTGCAAATGTCTGTCTGGTCACAAGTAGACGGAAGCCCTTTTGTGTAATTTAAAACCATTTAACAGTTTGAAAACAAAAAGCCTCATCACTTCAGTTTGTAGGAGAAAGGGCAAAAGCTAGGAAGACCTTCAGAAAGCAATGGAGAGCACCTTAACACAGCCAGCCTGCTTCCCAGTGCTTGAAGTGTGCAGCCCACTGCACAGCCCACCTGGATGGACGTTTGCCTAGTGGCATCAGACTTGAAGAATTTCTGAGCAGCAGCTGCAGAAGGCATGTTCTGACCTTATGTTCAGCAGATGGTGTTCTCTCAATAGCAGAGTCTCAGTGCATGGGATTTCTGGAGAGACACTGGCTACTGGTAAGCAACCTCTGTTCCTGGCTTTGAGTTCACAGAGTGGCTGGTGATAAACAAAATCCCTGCCTTTTAGTTTTCACTTGGAGATCAGTTATCTCTGAACAACCTCATTATTACCCTACAAAGTTTGACAGCAACCTCAGGCCTCTCCAGTGGCATGATAGCTGCTAAAATGTATGGAACATGTTTCTTTAGATGACAGGAGTGAGAACACATGCCTGTGAAGACACTGTCATTCAAGCTCTGGTGACTGAAGTCATACAGGCTTTGACAGTTCATAGTTAACTATTTTTACAGCCTCTGCTCTTGTGGGCCTGACAGCTGCTCACATCAAAGGGAGCTGGGTCTGTCAACATAAAAAGACAAAGTTCTCCTAATGGTGGAGGTGTGAAAGAGAGCTTTATGCCTTGAAACCAGAGACTTGAGAACACCAAGATTTATTATCTGCTCTTTGATATCAGATTCAGAAACTTTATTGAGGAGAAACTGGGATAGATCCCCAGAAACAGTTTACAGGAAGCCAGCTGTAGTGACACAGCTGTCTCAGCTTCTCCTGACCCAAGGAAAGATGTTGTAATATACACAAATTACCTTGATTCCAGGAAACAGTCTACTGTGATAGGAAAGAGCGGGCTGAAGAAAGGAGTAGCAGCAGCAGTTGCCTTAAGAAAGCAGAAAACAGCGGCATGGTCTGCTTAGCCAGAGAAGTATCTCTCATGAGGATCTTCTAACTTTAGTATTAAAAGGATTTCCTCTCCCCAAAGACAAGGTAGAATGTCCAGGTAGAGCTATGACACATCTTAATGTCAGCTGGAGAAATATGGTGCCTTGAGTGTCAAATTCACTGCCTTTGGGTACAGGAATAGGTACTTTTTTGTTATTGTAACATATGGTAGTTATATTATTCACTAATGGATATTACAATATTGAAGGTAAGCTAAAAAAACCCCTGAACAACAAACTTCTGAAAACTATCTGCCCTCCTGTAAGATCTAGGTTATTGCTATAGATTATTTATTTTTTCTGTCCTGGGGACCACAACCCCTGAGCTTTCAGATATCCAAATCAGTTCCCCAGTTCCAGGAATGGAGCAGCTGTTGCAATTGATCTGGATGGAGCAAAAAAATGAAAGAGGACATGGACAATTAGTCTGTCCACAAATCAGCAGTTATCTGTCTGCCCATGAAGGAAACACTCACCTGCAAACTGCAAAGAAAGCTGGCTGAAGAACAAGTGTTTTCAAGATAACTCACACATCTGGCAAGTGGTAGCGTCAGACTATGTCACCTTATGCCCTAGAAATGTTGGGTAAAAGTTGGTGGTAGTCAGGGGAAAAAATGTCTAAACACACAACTGGGTTTCTTATTGCAAGAAATCTGTCTGAAGCCAGCAAGGCTCATGCTGCAAAGGAGTACAGTCCCTTGACTGAGCTTCTCTGAGGCTGCTATGACAGCAGGAAATGTGGACAAGGGATGAGACAGGCAGATCTTCCAACTCTCCAGGTACTGCATTTATTTATTTATTTTGTTCCTACATTACACTGTTTGGTAGGGAAGTGATAGCCAGAAGATTTTGGATGTCCACAGCAGTCTCAGTCACACAGCTATCAGGAATTCACAACCTCCAGTGAAGTGCATGGGAAACCAAGGTGTCCTCTGGAGAAGTCCAGGAAGGAACATTCAGTGCCCTCTTCCACTGTGTAAATTCCAGCCTTGGCTGGGAACTGTCTCCCTTTCCACTAATCCTTATTTTTCTGTATCGTTTTGGATTGTAAGACACATAGTTAATGCACTGTGGTAATCAACTGCCTTGGCATGCTAATTGGTTGAAATAATTGCCCCCATGCCCCAAGCCTTTTTTAAAATTTTATTTCCTCTGTCTGTAAGGATAGTGTAATGGTGACAAAAGGGACTGGGACATGGATTCCTTGCTGCAGCTTTCTTGCAAGCATCAACTCCCCCCCTCTAATGAACTCACTGCTCTGACTTGGCACCAAATTACTTTGTATTGAGGAGAAGAGTGTGGTGCAATCAGATCACAGATTCTGGTCCAGGACCTCTCAGTGCCTAAGGATTATGCTGTGGCATAAGTAGATCTACTCATTGCATATGCCTTTCAGAAGACTCTTGACACTGACTTCTTTTCTGTGTAGATAGGCAGGTAAAAACTAGCAGACCGTACTGTGGCAGATGACATGCCCTTGCCAAAACAGCAAGACCTCAGTGTACACAGAGGTGGAAGAGACACAATCACTGCATGTTATATGAGGCCAAAAATGTCACCTCGGGGACCCCCACAGAGACCAGCTGACACGCAGCGGTGGGGGTTTGCTCAATAGTCAGCTGAAGCAAGAAGGTACATTCTTACGAACTGCCAGACTTGAAAGCAGGCTTGTTTCACCAGGCAGTTGAGCAAGCTGGAAGAGTACACGCTGCCCTATATACCCCTGGGCTTGATAGGGAGATGGATAAGCCCAGGAACAGTGAAGGTAAAAGTTCTCCAGCCTTGACCAGTGACGTGTATGTACGTTTGTTGGGTGAATGCATCAGAATTATCATGAGAAAAGAGACAGGAGATTTCAATACAGAAATGAGATGATAGTCATGTCAAGGGTAATGGGTGGATTACATAACAAGAAGATGACAGGGTAAGATGGTGGAATTTAACAGGAAGAACTTCTTCTAGAAGTTCTCCACTTCGTTTTATTGCTGGAGTTGGGAGAAGTGTAATTGAAGTGGGGGTTAAAAAACAAATGGAACTCAACCAAGAAGAGCAAAGTTTTTTTAGGGCGAGAGTGTGAATAGTCTCTTCAGTCCTAAGATTGTTATCTTTCAGTATGTTTCAAGCCTAGAAAAATGATAAGACAGGATGATTTCAAAGCCTAAGCAAATCTCATCCAATATTGCTTTCCATCAATGATTCCTGGGCTTTCCACAAAACATTCCTAGACTTTTCCTTGTTCAAACAGTTCTTTTGATGAACAAAATTTAACATATTGGGGATAAGTATGGATATTTTTAAGCCAAGTAGTACACTGAGTAACATGATGCAAAAGTGACTTTTTTTTTTTTTTAATGAATGCTTTCATTTAAGTTTTCCAAATGCTCTGAGATTTTAATGTATATAGACTTCTCCTGCCAGATTTTTAGGAACAGTAAATTAATAGGAATATGCCTCTGTTACCTTGTAATTTTATGTCCATTTCCATGTGTTTCTTGTATTGTTAGCTTGCCCCCAGCTTTGTGGTTTATTTGGGCAAATTGCAATTTTTATTGTTGCCGTTACCTTTTGTGAGCATGCCAGAGGCCTTGGGGTGCCAGTAAATCAGAATATTAGTACTCCTTTTTACTGCTGTATTATACTTGTTTTCCTCTGCTTGCTTGTGACCTAATCTAGAGCCTCTGCCTAATCTGCTGAGCTGAATTTTCTGCATCCTGATGAGATTAGGAGGAACAGTGGGCAAATGCATCCTTGTTTGCAGAAAACGTGTTTGCCAGAAAAACTAGCAGCAAACAAAGTAAACTAAATGTAGAATGCTGCAAACAGAAACCTGTCCTTAGACAAAGTTCAAAATCACAGGCAGCATCAGAAGTACATTCCCATTCAACATGTGTTCTGCACATCAGTGGGAACTGTCTCTCCATCAGGCACATCCACTACAGCCGTCTTCACAAGTCTATGATCTTTTTAGGAGACTGGGGATGTGCCTGTCAACAGTGAAGTATTTATGCAGCCTCTCTTCTCAGTCATGGAGGTTTCAGGTGGAAACACTCTAGTAGAATAGATCAACTAGTCTTTCTATTTGCCACCTGTTTCATCAACCCAGCTGTGAAAACAGTCTGGATGTTGTGAACCTGTGGCTCTGGGATCTCTATGGGTATAGCAAGACATGCTGCACACACTCTGAGCCTGAAGATGCTATTATGCCTTACCAGGCTAGCTCAGACCCAGCTCTGTGTCCCTAATGCTGAATACTACCCTACTGAAGTGTAAATAAAGGTAGTCAGGTGAGAGTGACAGAATCACACCTGTAAACTTTAATCACTGATGAAATGGCTTGAGGCTAATTCCAGGAGATTCTGCCCCAACAGAAAACCCAGTTGGACCACGTAGTCTCACTCCTAAGCTAACTGGTACCGTTAATCACTAGACTAGACATGCACAGTTGACAGGTGTTTCAAGCCATTTCACAACCACATTTCCAACTGATTAATACTCTAGGTATATTCATAGTTTTACTGTGGGCTTACTACGCTGAAGGACAGAAGCTCAGATCCAGGGCATATTTGGGAAGGAGTGTTGTCATCATTCTGATAGAATTTGCCAAACAACAACAAAAAACCCGAACACCCAGAAAAGGACTTTCAGATCCAAGTCTTTGCCCCAGATCTTCAGACAATTAAAAAAAAAAAATCAGTAATTTCACTGAGTAAATTTAACCCACAAGAATTTAAAAGTGTTTAGGGACTGAATCATACACTTTAGACAAGCAGCTTGCTTAACCTTCTGCAAAATAGGCCAGAGAATGATAGACAATAGGCTCTATACAATAATTTCTGAATTAATACAAAGGCACAGTTTTCATTAGTTGTCATCAAATAAAAAAAAAACAATTAAACACAACCCATTTAATATTCTACTCTAAATTGTTGCAGTGAATCACTACCCTTTCATAAAATGTGTGGCACACCTGAGTTTGTGTAGCATCAGCTTCCAGCCATTGCTTTTTAGCACAGTATTTTCCATTTGATCACTATCATGGGGCTCTTGAATTGGACACTAGTGTTCTAGAAGATGCAGACAGTTCACACGGAGCATCTTTTAGCCATTGCCCCTTGAGAAACTAGTTGATTTGAGTTGATTTCTCTCACTGTAGGATGTGCTTCTGGAACTCAAATCAGTTTTTTTCCAGATTCTTCCCAATTTCTTTAAAATCCCTTTTAAAGAGTGCATCCTAACATATGTACAAGAATGATCTAAGCAATAGCGCACATATTATTATCCTCCTGATCTCACTAATAAATTTTCTCTCTTTATGAAGACGATTCCTATTTCCTTCTCAGGTGTGGTTTACAAGGAGTACATTCCCATTCTGTGTTTAAACCACTCATTTCCATACTATGCAACCTGGGTAGCTGGAATAAGTAAAATGCATGTTGTTTGCCAACCAACAAAGTAGTCCAGACTTATCTGCCTGTCCTCGTGCTTTACTGCTCCTCTGTTTTTCTGTCACCTGCAAATCTCATCAGTCATGGATTTATCTTTATCCAGGTGATTAATACAGTGAATAGCTGTGGATTGAGAGACACTCAAACCAAGTAATTATAAATGTTGTAATTGCTGGAACACTTGAAGCAGTGAATGAATGATAAATGCAGATTATTTTATCACACTGATCTCTACTTACTTCATCTCTGGTTGTACTTACTTTACCGGAGTTGATCCAGAGCGGGACATATACAGTAAAATAAGGAAAAGAAACGTCACAAACGCAGCAAGCCCAACCCAAAAGGCTATGACAATAGAATCTGTGGACACAACACAGTAATTCTGTCACTGGTATCATAGCAAATATCAAACACATCAATATAACTTATGATCTCTAAGAAAGGTGTGTTACTTAATTTAATAAAACCCTTAAAAGAGAGCAATCTGAATGCCAATTTATTAAAAGTCTCGAGAGCCTCTTAGCAGTTTATTGTAACAGTGCATGGCCAGGCCTGGAGGAGACGTTGGGGAAAAAAATCCAATACAAGGCATATATTTAAAAGGTTTCAGCTCTTTGCAGGGGATACTGTTTCTTTTACAAAATCACAGTGCTGTAAGCAGTGTGGTACTCAAGACTGGGCCATTGCTGCTCAGTGTTATAGCCAAATTCTGCTCTGAGGTGAAAAAGTACAACAACCAAAGATTTTTTAAGACCATGCTTTTAGGGAAGGAATTCTAGCCTTGAAAACATTTTCTTTCAAAAGAAATACCAAGGAAATCCTGTTAAAAAGCCTCTGTGACCCTCACAGCACATCAGTCCAGTGGAAGAGAACTTGAACCTTCTCCTGTTCAGCTGCAATACTTCTGTAACCAACATAATTCAAAATGCAGTCTACTTTATCAGTATACTTTAAAGTTTCTTCACAGAACAAGTAAGTATGGGTTCACAATTGCTTTAAAGCAGCCTAAGACTCTGCCACTCTGATTCAGAGGAAATATCTTCTTCCTTTCTTTCTTCTTTTTTTTTTTAATTTTATTAATAAAAGAAAAAATTAGCTGATCCCTGATCTGGGTGACCAGTGCTAATGGGAGTATGAGCTGGTTGGGGGAGAAAAGTGAGTTGTTCTTTCATTAATAAAGGCTACTGTGCTGCTGAAATGACTGTCTTGGTTATGGGCTTAGTTATGTTAGATGGGATGCATCTGCTCCTGCCTCAGTAGAACATTTGGTCACTGTTCCAAAAATGCTCCTTACTGGGATCAGTGTGGTGGTAGTGAATTCCCAGTTAGAACCTTGAAAATGTTGGGTGTTCGGCAGGGCACAAGTCGAGAAATGCCCTGAATTCATAACTGGCAACTCACTTAGAGTGATGTGAAAAAGAAGGGTCATTGACTCCAGAGACAAATATTGATCGAGATAAAATAAATCTTCCATCTGAAAGGACAGAAAACATTGTGTTCTTTGAAACAAGTCCAATATGTTTGATTAGGTGTTTCTTTGTGAAAAGGCTCTGATGTGGCTCATCAGAGCCACAAGGAGATTAGGGGAAATTACTCCAGCTCCTTTTAACCCTAAAACTAAAGCTGACCCTGCCAAAATCTTATTGGAAAGCTGAGTTTTGGCTAGGCTACTGAGAAATAATAATGTGGAGGGTCATCTTATTTTATTCTTCCTCTTTTAAAAAAAGCTTTACTGAGCTTAAAGAGGACCATAAACTAGCACTTAAGGGCCAATATTCTGACCAGCTCTTTCTGAATTATCATAGGAAAAAGTGATGGGATGCCAACCCCAGTGCCTCATGGGAGAATAAGGAAACATCTGTTTAAAAAAAAAAAAAAGTGCAAGCTCATGCTCCAGGGATATTTTTAAAAGCTTGAAGTTTGTTGCTGTTTGGTTTGTTGTTTTTTTTAAGTGTTCTAAACAATTGGGACAGAAATGAAGAGTTTGAATTTACAGAATTCCTTATCAGAGCTATTTTGGTTTCAACTTTTAAAAGTAACTTTAATACAATTCATGAAATTCACTGAAGCTAATCAAATTTGGTCCAAGACTCAGGGAGAATTTAAACTCTTGAGGGATAAAGTTCCTGACTGTTTTTGAAGTCCTACAATTAGGATTATTTTTTTAACAATCAGTAAAAAGCTTTTCTCTTGCTAAATTTTACATTCACCTTTTGTGTGTGTGTGCATATATTTTTTAAGAGCCTAGTAGTTCATAGGCCAATTAAGGTTTTTATTATTTTGATATAAAACAGAGAGAGGTGCACAGTGCTATTAACAGAAAGCAAGAGCATGACTTTATAGCTGGATTTAGATTAATTTTCATGAGACAAACAAGGTCACACAATGCTTCGAGGACAGGCCACACAACAAAGAGGAAAGAATGGCAAGGATTTGGGTCTCTGTTTTACATTAAATAAATAAATAAATACCCACAAAAAACCCCAAACCAAATCAACAACGACAACAAAACCCCACAAAAAACAGGCAAAAGTGCACTAGGGAGCTCCAACTCCACCCCAGAGGTTATGACAACCATAGGATTCATTTGGGCTGGTTCAACGATGCACCTAAAGAAACACTCACGACCCATTGCAGTCAATCAGCAGAGGCCCTCTGGAACATCTATTCAGTGGTTATTGCAATCCTGGAGTTACCCTACATTTTGACAAACTTGGACTCTTTGGCTGTTTAAGGAAATTATCACATTTCATCTTCAGCACAAAGGGCAAGGACTTGCTGTCTGGACTTATTTTGGGCAAGGACTTATTTTGTCTACATTCTTCCAAGCACATGTAGACAATAATCCCAGAGGTGGCTTTTGAAGGTATAAGAATATAAATATTATGTAAAGACAGAGAAAGCTACCAAGTATACTCATTGCTTGACTAGTGCTTTTATTCAAAACAAGGAAAAAAATTACCAGTTGTGGAATTATCTCCCCTGGTATTTTCTTTATAACTTGTAACTCACTATTTTCTCATGGTATTTGAAGAAGGAAGAATAAAAGCACCGAGATGATGCAGTCTCCATTCCTCCTAGACTGCTGACACGGAAAAATGTCTATTTTTATAGGAAAAAAACAAACCAAAACAAACCCCAAAGGGAAAACAGTTTCACTTCCCCAGCTATCTGAAAGCCAAACCCAACACTTCTAGTTCGGAAATCAGTACAGCCTATGTGGGCTCTTTAAGACACAAATCATGGAGCAGAACTCCACTTGGACAAGCTGCCTAGAAATATCTTACACAAGCAGCCACCCAAGGGAACTCAAATTGCTTTAATATTAACCTGCTGAGGGGAAGATAAAAATACATCCCAAACTCTACACCTGCACCTTTCTCTTTCTTCTTTGCTTGGGAGCTGGGTACCTGACATACAGAAGCCTGGTTTCCTGCAGATCTGTTTCCCAAAGCTGACCCCAAAGGTATCCAACAGGGCACATCTCACCCTGCAGCCTTTTTGTCAGTAAAAGTCTTCACTCACAATGTTCTTCCTCTATTATCTAGTCACCAGCTGTAGGAACCTGCAGATATTTTGTATCTTTTAGACCTCCATTCCTTTGTAAGTTGGAGTTACTGTAGGAGCAGATGAGATGCATAAACACAAAGTATGACTGCATTAATCATCCCCTTGAGAATATAAAAAGACCTGAAAGGTGGCAGACTTCTCTGCTTCTTTAGGGGGAGAGAACAAAGAAAAAAAGGATCAGAAAGAGATTGGTTTACTCAGCTTTTTTTAATGGAAATAAGCCTTATGAGATCACTCATAAGCACTCACATATGTGTGGTAATTTCCTTCGGGAAACTATCAACAAATTTAAATTAATTTTAACAGAGGGGGAGCATCTTTTCTCAGAAGTACAATTTCAACAAGTTTCATGGAAACAGGCAGCTGAGTAAAGAGAAATATCCTATAAATTGCCAAGAGGGAAATGCTGCAACAGACTCCATCTATATTTTGTATGAGGCAACCCAAATATTAGAAAGATGGTATTAATGAAAGAAAAAAAAAAGAAAAGGGGTGGGGGGAAGGTTTAATTCCTGATTTCTCTTTTTTGCTAAGCCAGCCACACGCCAGGGACTTACAGCTAGCTTAAGTCAGCAGTTTGCAATTTCTCTGGTGGACTTTGGGGGTAATTATCTGCCCTAACTTTAAAAGTAAGAGCGTTAGAGAAACTGCCCATAACATGCCTGATTCCAGCAGCACCAAATGTTGCTCTGCAGTATTATGGAGCAAGATTTTATATATGGAAGGATATGGATATTTATACCACCTTCTTTCAGGCATGGTGCTCTAAGTTTGGAGGCAATAAAATCTAGGCTCATCAGAGTGGACAGAAAAGCTTTCCTAGAGGCAGTGCAGAATAAGAATTTCTGTTCCCTTTTCTTATTCTTGCTCTCATAAAGCAAGCAAAGGACATGAAGCTCCTAGCATTTTTCAAGTTCAACTTTTGTTATTAGAAAGACATGAAAATATTTTGAAAGACATTTGCCTTACAGACCAGATCACTCAACCTTCAGGAAAGATATTTTAGTCTCTGAAACCATGCCTGAACAATGGTATGCCTTCAATACACTAAATAGCACCCACTAAAGCCCATAGCTTCATCACTCAAATGAGGATACCCCCATAGGTAGAACCTTGGCAGAAATCAAGGGAGAAAGCTGCCCATAGCCTAATTGCCTCAAACATGCCTACCCGCTCTTCCTCAATCTTCATCAATCTATCCAACTATGCTCAGTTAGTACCTCAGGACACAGCCTGTCATTTTACCTGATCAAAACCTAACCAATGCAGCTACACAAGAAAAAAAATATTTCTTACTACTTTAAGTAACCGTAAAAAGACATTGCTTTCTCATTGTGCATACCTAAGTGTGAAACAGAATTAACTGTTGCAGGGTGAATTTGGTTAATGCTATTTCATATTGCATACTTTGAAAATAAACTTTTAAACTCAGAAGAATCAGCTGCCACGGAAATAAAGTATTTTAACAATAATGTACATTATTACTTTATCTTACAGTTTGGTAACACTAAATCAAAGGAGGAAAGGTAATAGAGTATATTTTCAGCTTGCTGCTCCTGACTACTGGAAACACACACTTCTTTTACTAAGGTTTTAAATATTTTCAGTTCTATTGGAAGGCTTATGTCCTGAGATAAAAACACAACAGTCTTATTTAAAACTGCTCATTCAGTCAACTTTCCTGATAGTAGCACACAGGTACCTAACACCTTAAACTACAGATTTGCAAGTTATTAGGTTTCCCCTTAGCAAATGGCTAAAAAAAGAATCTGTCCTTCTAAATAAGAGTTAGTACCAGCAGTCTTACAGTTTGAAGTACTGTAAGGTAAAGAGCTTAAGTATTAGTAATAACTTCTATTAGAGCACAGTCAGTTTGGAAGGCAAACCCCATCCATACAAAGCGTGCACATATAATATGACATGGTCTCTATCGCAACGAAAACAAAAAAACTAATCAGTCAGACAAGCTATGCAATTTTTTTCTGTGCTAGATTAGCACCTACTACTCTACAATACTTACATTTATTAACCTCCAACTTGCTTCCATCTACTGGAATTGGATCTATATAATCCCAATAATATTCATATGACCAAAAATACTCAGAGGAGTTTGTTCTGTTAGCCATTTCAGTAGTGCATTTTACACCAGCTCAGAAGTCCAACCAAATACTTTTTTTTTTTTTTTTTTTCATTGTAATTCAGTGCTCTCAGAAAAAGATTGCATAACTGATGCCTATGTAAATCACTCCGGGGTCCTGCAGCTCAAGGGCTGCCTTGGGTACTAAAAAACATCTCGCAGCAACGAGTATTATTAATGTCTGACAGATATGAAACAGCAGTCCTTAAAATACAATCCCCGCTTCCTGGTGGGCAATTGTGTTACTCCTCAGCATATTTTCAACTGAGATGGATGTCAAATAACCTCAGAATGAGCTGGACCAGCGCCAGCTGGATCGCAGACCCTTCCCTCTCAGGATCCCGAAGCCACACAGCGCTCTCTGGAGCTAGGGGAAACAGCCGGCCTGAGGGACATTTCTGAGCCGCTCTTGAGGCGAAAACCTAAGGAAGTCCTGACAAACCGCTTCAAAAATAACGGCTGTATCGCCATAACCGTGTGTTTCGCTTCGCTGCTTTGGCAAGGGCTGGAAGGGCAGGCTCCTAACCGCGAGCAAGGCGGAGCTGGGCAAGGTGTCGGGCCCTCGGCGGCTACGGGCGGTTTCTCCAGCACATCGCCGCCCGGTCCGCACCTGCCGAGCTCCCTCACACCCAGCGACCTCCTTAAGCGCTGCTCCGACCGGCAGCCCCCCCGCGGCCGCCCCGGTAACGGCCGCCCCGGTAACGGCCGCCCCGGTAACGGCCGCCGCAGCAACCACCGCCCCGGTAACGGCCGCCCCGGTAACGGCCGCCCCGGCAACCGCCGCCCCGGTAACGGCCGCCCGGTAACGGCCGCCTGGCAGCGGCGCGAGGCGTGGCGGCGGGCCTTTCCCGCCCCGGCGCAGGAAGGGCGGGCTCCGGCCGCCGCCGCTTCCGGCGCGGGCCATTCGAAGGGAATGGCGGACCGGGGCTGCCTGCCGCCCGACCTGGCGGCGGAGCTGGACTCCTCCCTGACCCTGCTGGGGGGAG
This sequence comes from Apus apus, assembly GCF_020740795.1. Lineage (NCBI taxonomy): Eukaryota > Metazoa > Chordata > Aves > Apodiformes > Apodidae > Apus > Apus apus. The sequence continues at coordinate 94,443,607 of NC_067282.1, read as the reverse complement.
CCGGCGGGCGGCGGGCAGCGGAGCAGCAGCAGCAGCAGCAGGCGGAGGCGGAGAGCAGCGACCTGCTGCCCATGGTGTTCCTGTGTGCCGGCTGCAAGCGGCCGGTGGGCGACACGCTGAGCTGGGTGACCAGCGACGAGGAGTCGGGCTCCATCCTGTTGCGCAGTGAGTCCCGCCGCTCCCCCGCCCCGGCCCGGCCCGGCCCGGCCCTGGGTCACCCCTCTCCCCTCCCCTCCCTGTGTGCAGGTGCGGCCGCCAGCGTCTCGGTGGACAAGGAACAGCAGCTCTCCAAGCGGCCCGGCGAGTCCGGATGGTGAGGCCCGACCGCGGAACCCCGCTGCTGCCCCCGGGGGGGGGAGGGCCCCGCCTCAGCTCCCCTGGGAGGGTCCTCTGGGATGGGGCTCGTGGGAGGTGTCCCTGCCCCTGCAGGGGGGTTGGAACTAGGTGATCTTTCAGGTCCCTTCCAGCCCAAACGATTCTGTGATTCTGGGGTGATTCTAGGAAACGGTGGTGGGAGGGCCTGGGCCCCTTCCCTGCGGCTGGCCTGTTCAGAGGGCTGAGGCATGAGCCTTGCTGGGGTCAGCTGGCCTCTGGTGAGGCTGGAAGATGAGCGCTTGTAATTACACCATGCAAAGCAGGAGTGAATGCTCTTAAACTCCCCCCCCCCCCCCATCACAGTTTATTTTTTTTTTTTAGCATAGGGATGGGGAGAGGTGTTTCTTTTCTCCTGACTAAATGTTGCGTATCTTACAGCATGGTTGAAGCATTGTTGTGCTCTGGCTGCTCAAGGACACTTGGCAACATCTACAGGTGCACCCCAAAGCATCTAGACTTCAAGAGGGACTTGTTCTGTTTTGATATTGATTCAATTGAAAGGTAAAGGCAGAATTTTTACTGGTAAGCTTGCCAGCTAATCCTCACCCACCAGGTGTCGTGTTGAGGTATGTTCCTGGTAGCATTTCTACCATGTCTAGAGGTGGCTGTTTCCGCTGCTTTGCTCCAGAGCGGTTTTCTGCATTATTGCTACTAGCATCATAGTGCTGAAGTGTGAGAAACCTGCTTTGTGTAATGTTATACAGGTCCTAGAAAAAAAGAAAATACCAGGGCTGCTTTTTGTGTGAGAAATTTACCACCCGGGAAAATAATGCTAGGTACCTAACACAGGAGGATTCCTTCTCATTTGATCAGAAGACACTATGTATGTGCTGTGCTGTGCTGTAGACAACATAGAATGAGCCTGCAGTCATAGGTAGTACCAAATAGCCCTGGGTGGAAGCTATTAGAGGTAAATATCAGCAGAGAACTTGGGGGAGGGGCTTAAGCAGAACCTGGGGTGAGGTCTCACCTGTACTGGTCAGGTAGGTAGGCAAAAAGGAAATCTTAAAACTGAGTATGCACTTGACAGTCTCACTTAACAGTCTTACAGTCAAAAACTGCCTAGTAAATGAAAGTGTGCTGTTGTGTTGGTTTTAATTGGTTTATAGGACTTCAAAGTAGCCTTAAAATACTCCTCAGTAACTATATCCTGAATTATGTCACCTCACCAGAGTGCTTTAATCCAAGCATTACTCTAGTAAACAGTGATATGTTAACCTTTATTTCTGTCAGGGCTAGTTTTAATGTGCCTGCTTTTTGTTAGATTCCAGTTTATTTCGGTGTATCTGTTTGGATGTTCACCTTCCTACTCTGGACAATTTTTTTTTTTTTTCCTTTTTCCACAGCTATGATACTTTGCTTTTTCTGTGTCAGTAAAATTCTCTGAAACACTAACATGGCAACCGGATGGTGCTTTCTTGCCCAGTAATGGTGATCCTTGCTTCTCTCAGCTACTGCTACACTGTCCTCAGTGTCTGCATAATTTTTGACTATATCGTGTAGCACCAGAATTCATGACTGTCTCTTGGAGTTCTGACTTCTGTAAAGCGGTGAAGTTTTGGTCTTTCTGTGCTTAAAACTCTTTTCATTCCACCATACAATTTTTTCACAGCATTACTGAAAGCAGATTTTGTTGTTGTTGCTGGAATCATGCTTCCACTTTGCTAGTGTATTAATCATAATTTCGTAGTCATTGAGAACAGTGGATGGGTCCTACATTTGGTTTTTTGCCCTCAGAGTGACAAGTGCATGATCTAAACTGTAGCATATCAGTTACATTCTAGGATCCTCAGAAAAGAAAGCTCATACTGATGAGGAACCTTTAACTCTTGAAAGTCGAGCTCTCTTGGAAGAGGTGCTACAAAAGGTAAGATTTAACCTTATATAATTCCATGTTTAAATCACCTCTATGAAATCTTAATATCCTTGAACAGTTTCTACAAAAGAGCTTATTTCTTTCAGATCAGTTCTTTGGGTTTTAACATATGCTGTAATATTTCACATTATGCAAGATGCTAAGTAATTTTTCCTTCAATTTTAATGGCAATTAGCATTTTCTGTTTAGCAGGCACAGCATTAGATTCCTATTTATGTCTGTCCATAGTTAGAAATTTTGTTTCTAATTAGTTTGGATTCACTTCTCCAGATTTTCACTTTACTTTAATCATGTCTCATTTGTTTTTCATAATGCTTTTGCTGTAAATCTGTATTGAAATATTACCTAACAAATAAGGTTGACATTTTGTTCTACTGGAAACTTCTGATTGTAGTTAGGGAGAGTTGGGAGCCAACAGTGTAAGGAAGTCAGCTCTGAAAGGTGATGGTTGTCTAGCAAAAGTTGAATGTGTGGATCTGACACCAAGGATGGAGACAATTACAGATTTGAGAAAGTGTGGAGACTTCATCATAGAGTTAAGTGAACTTTGAAACAATGGAAGTAGCAAGAATAGAATCAGATAGGGTCGGTGATGCAATATCAAATCTGAACACTTACCTACATTGATGATTGCTCTTGGTATTGTCAGGTTTTTTTTATAACAAAGCACCTTTCCCTGTTTACAGGCAGACACTGTGTTAAAGGCTCTGGAGGCAAAAGTGACTGCTGCTGAATCAAGTATAACTTCTCTTTGTGACAAAGTCTGAAAGAAGTTGCATGCAGGAGGATGACGTATGCAAAGCTTGTCCTTGTCCTCTTCTGGAATCCATGGGAACATTGCAGAAGCTGTGCAAAGAACTGAAAGACACTGGTGGCTTATGCTGTGGTAGAATGATGCTGATTGAGTCTTCACCGTGGACAAGGAGTTCCTCTCTTCACTGTTAAGAGGATACTCCAGAAATAGATTATTTTTTTTTTTTTCATCAATTTTCTGTAGACTTCTGACTTGGAGATAAAAATTTAAATACATATTTACATACGAAAGCAAAGGATTTATCTCCTTTCCTCCCTGCTATTCAACATCTTCTGTGGTGTGTGTGCTTCTCCTGAAGCCAATTAAAATAAATAGTCCCTGTGATGTCTGAATGAACAACATATGTAATTTTTCTTGTTTCCGCAGCCTTTGCTTGATCTGTGCTTAGAGATGGAAATGGTACAATAACTTTTTGGAGTGGTTTGTTGGTTTTTGTTTGTTGGTTGTTTTTGGGTTTTTTTGCAAGGACAAACCTAAAATGTAACGTAAAAGACTTTAAAAGCGTTAGGTAAAACAGCTTTCCACACAGTATTGAAGGTCATATGTTTTATAGCTTCAGGGGGAGGAAAATGAGGCTGGTTGGTGGAGGCACACCTTTAAGCAAAGCTAGGTGTGTATTTGAGCAATGAATTAAAAGTGCTAATTAAGAATACTTAGCAGTATTTTGTTGTTTTAATGCAGATATTTTGGCTGTTTGTCTTTGATCTGCTTATTTTAACTGTCAGTGTTTTTTAAATAGTATGATTGTTCCAAGTAATTTTTTTCAAATAAAACAAAAGCAAGCAATTGTAGTCTAAAGGAAGAAGAATTTTGAAAAGGTATTTTGTTACCCAACATTGCTTAATTTTACTACTGCAAGTTTTTAAGTTGTCACCAAACAACACTGTTCTCTCCCATTGGTAGGCACTCTTTCTCTGGTAAAAACTTCTCCCCTCACCTTTTCTCTATTTCTCTGTATTCCTTCATTTTGTTTTGACGTACTACTCAAGTTGAGCCAGTGGTGGTGATTCTCTTATTCCTTCATGTTCAGGTAACTAAAACATTTTGTTACTTGCGTATGTGCCAAAGGAATTGTTATAATCTTTTCAATCAAGTTATTAATGTGTAACTTTTTAGGCAGTTTCTGCTCTCACAAGGTTTTCAATGCTGGCAAGTGACATAAGCGACTTCATCCTGGATGTCTGAAGAGACCCATGAACTTTGCCCTTTAATGGAAGGTTGGTTGATGTTTTTCATTATGTACAGAGTATGTTTTTGTTGGGAATGCCAACAGTGATGGCTCGATAGGTCTACCTTTTCAGACAATGCTTTTTCCAGATATAGTGGTTTTTTAACACATAGGTTTCTTTTTCTACTAAGGATGACTGTGGATGCAGGGACACAAGCCCATAATGATCTCTGTAGATTTTATTTTTTTTTAAATGAGCATGTGTTCAATTTTTAACCACAGATTGAGGCAAGACAGCATAATCTTTTACTTCTATATTCCAACAGAATAGCAGCAAAACACAAAGGTGCAAAGATAAACTTGCATACTTGCCTTCTGCTTCCCTAGCCAAATTACTGGCACGTTAGAGGTGGGAGGTGGAATAGCCTAATGTTTATCAATCTGGAGGTAGTTTCTAAGTAGGTACTTGTATTTGTTCAATTATATTATGAAATAACCACTTTAGGTCTACCCTTGATGGAAAGAACAAGGTTTTCTGGCTGTAGGTGCCATCTGTAGCTCTGAAGATGTTCCTCCATTAAACAGGGAAAGCGGGTAACTAGTTCAGAGTTCCCTAAATCGTTTCACCAGCCAAATTCTTTCTGAGACTCTTGTAGGTAGATTTCTAGCACCTGTATCCTGTGTCCTATATACTGCTACCATGTGTAGTGAAGGTAAAGTGTCTATATGTAAGCAAGTATTAAAAATAAAGGGTTGGTTATCTTATGGGATTCACCTTCACTATCCCATTTTTCTGAGTACAGTGGGGAAAAATACCTCCAGAAGAATGAACCCAAAACCACAATCCCACCAGTATATCTCTGAGCTTGCAGGCAGAGAATCATAGAATTATTTGGGTTGGAAGGGACCTTAAAGATCACCTAGTTCCAATCCCCTGCTTGGGCAGGAATGCTTCCTGCTAGACCAGGTTGCTCAAGGCCCCATCCAACCTGGCTTTGAACACTTCAGGAAGGGAAGCATCCACAATTTCACTGGGCAACCTGTGCCAGTGTCTCGCCACCCTCACAGTAAATAATTTCTTCCTAATGTCTAACCTAAATCTCTCTTACAGTTTAAAACCATTACTCCTTGTTCTATTACCATGCGCTTGTGTAAAAAGTCCCTCCCTAGCTTTCCTGTAGCCCCTTCAGATACTGAAAGGCCTCTATGAGGTCTCCCCGGAGCCCTCTCTTTAGGCTGAACAGCGCCAACTCTCTCAGCCTGTCTTCATACGAGAGGTGCTTCAGCCCTTTGATCATCTTGGTGGCCCTTCTCTGGGCCAGCTCCAACAGTGCCATGTCATTTTTATACTGGGGCCTCCAGAACTGGGCAAAGTACTCCAGGTGGGGTCTCACAAGAGTGGAGTAGTGGGGGAGAATCACCTCCCTTGACCTGCTGGTCATGCTTTTGACAGCCCAGGATACAGTTGGCTTCCTGGGCTGCAGGCAGACATTGCTGGCTCACGTTGAGCTTCTCATCAGCCATCCGCACCCAAGTTCTCCTTCTCAAGGCTGGTCTCAATGTTTTTTACTGCAAAGCATCTGGATCAGAGTATGTGTTCCTGCAATGGAACATGGACAGGTTACACATTTAAAAAGTGCACGTTAAGTAATTGTTTTTCTCCTTGGTTTAGTGTTATGGCTTTTTGTATCTTTCCTTTATTAAATACCTGCATTTGGCATTGGTGTATATTTAGAACAATGTCTGATAGCATATTGTAGGTGGGAGCTTGAGTACATGAACACAACAGACTCCCTCAAAATAGCATTCCCACACTCAAGGGTTGCCAGCTGCTGCTTTGCTAAGGTGTGCATTGAACAGTCTAAATTTAGAACAAATTTCATATGGATGTAGAGATATTTATATCTGCATGGGAAAATGTGTGTATTTGGGTATGCATATTGTTTCAAGAAGCTGAAATAATATTTTTTGTTAGCTGCAAAGTTAAATTAGGAACTAGTACCTTGAGTAGTTAACTGGGCTAGAGATAACAGATTTTTAAATGTACCAAGTGTATTATGGTACACTTGAACAATTTTTAAACATTGAGGAACGCTGTAGTTGTTCCCTAACCAAATATAGTACCCAAGTTTTAGTGTGCCAGCAGGATGTACAGTATAGTCATATGTAAAGGAAATCGCTCCTTGCTTCATGAGCAGTACCTGTTACTGGGTTGACAGTTCCTTCTACACCCAGTTTCTCAGTTTCTACCTTCAAATACAGAATAAATAGAAATTTTAGTTCTCCTTTGTGGGAATCTGAATGCTCTATGATATACTTCCTTATACCTGTCCTAGGTACTTCATGCATTACGTGCTGGCAGGGGGAAGAATAGCACTTTGGTGAGTTCTTTGTGTGCAAGTAAATATCACAGGGATTTAGTTCAAGGACTTTGTAGCACACTCTAATTATGCCCTTGAGAGAGAGAAAAAGTGGCATAATATAAAATGCATGTCTTCAGAGGGATAAAGTTGAGGTTTCAATATCCCCAGCTTCAAACTTCAAAACACTTTTTGGTGACTTGAAAGCCAACCCAAATACTTGATAAGCGTAACAAGCAAAACTTCACATGTACAGAATCCACTAGTAGGAAAGGAACACGTTTGGGGAAGACAATGCATTCCACACAAAGAATGTATTTGAGGATGGATAATGTTGCATCTGTTGTCTGTAGCTTATTAATAAACACCATGAAATTGTTGATTGAAGAAAAGTGGCAAACACACAAAAGCTGTTGCAGGTATGCTGAAAGATCTGCATATGCTTTGGAAAGATGAAAACTGGGAATTAAATGAGACTGGAGCTTTCATAAGCTTTTCGTGAAGGGGGAGTAGGCATCTGAGCTATATTTTAGTCCTAGCTTTCCTCTTGTGACTGTATAGTACTGCTTGCTAGACTGTCAGCATGTTTGAAATAGTGGTTATACTCTTTAACTATTTAACTTAAACACCACTTCCCCCCTGACCTTGTGCATTTAGTCACAGGTAATGCTGTCAGGAACCTTCCCACCCAGCGCCTGCTGACATCCTGGCTAGTGTTACAGAAACAATGTTTGTTTCTTGTTGAAAAAGCTATGATTTTTTTCCTTTCTTACAAATTTTTTCTAAACTAGCATATGTAGCTGTACTTGAAAACTGTCCCTAATGGTTTCCTTTCCCAAACTGATCTTTTCCAGAAATGCTTGTATGACTTCAGTTTGGCTTTGACAATAGCCCTGTGAATGGCATGTGCTGGGAGGATAAATATGAGCTATGCTTCATGTTCCCTGTGGGCAAATTCTAGCCTACTGTGGTCCTTAGTCTTCTCAAGCTGGGGGAGAGCTGTTGTGTGACAATAGTGTTAACCATGTAGCAGTATTGATGAACAGGCTGTAAAGAATTTAGCAGCACATACATAGTTGTCCATAAAGGCCTAGGAAGCCTGAGGGAACCAACATGAGAATAATCTCTATTTTTGCACAAGAAAGTGGAGCCTTCGATAGGGATGGTTAGCAAGCTCCATGCTGAGCTTGGCATCTGGTGGCTTTTCCAGGTGTCTTTACATTTGTTACAGATGACACTGTCATCTGCTGATGAAGTTGGGATTTCAAAGCTTTCAAGGTGACTTCATGAGCTCAGGGACAGAGCTGCTGATTGGTTGTTGTGTTTGGGTTTATTTGTTTGTTTGTTGTTTTCCTGATTGCACCAATATTCCAGGTTAAGCAGAAATTGCTTTTGTTAGTTTTCCAAAACGAGCACTGAAGCAGAGGCTGGACATTACTTTCAGGGTGTGTATCCCAAACAGGCAATACTCTTTACATTGTGGTAGTTCTTGGCTAATCCATATGATAATTATAGCCATTGCTTTCAGGACAGGTCTCAAAGGTGAGGGTCTCAGAACTCTCCTGGCTGGTTTTGGACCTTTATTTTGGTAGTAAAGCAGTTGACATAATAAGTAGAAAAGAAGGAAAAATTAATGTTCTTGTCTGAATGTGATTTCTGCTCTAAAAAAAGACTTGGAAAAAGCATAGGGAACAGTGAAGTGTGCACTAAATGGCAAGATGCAGTAGAGCAGAGGTCCAGCAGATAGCACTTGCAGTGGGCTGGAAATGGTAATAGCTGTTGTTAAGGCACCATGGATAGAGCTGGGGCTTCCTGGAAAGAGACCAACCAAGCAGGGTGGCTGAAAGACACAAGGAAAGGAAAGAAGTGCAAGTGCAAAACAAAACTGCTACTCAAGGTGGGACAGATCTTACTTTGATGGAGAAGGGAATTGGGGCTGGGGGAGGGCTGAGATGAAGATGGAGAGACTCTGTACTCTGAATGCTCATAAGAAAGGAGAACACCCCTGGACTGAGGTTTCTAGGCCAGGAGGCTTCTTCCCTGACTTAAAGGTGGTCTCATTTAGACACCTGAGGTAGATACATAAAGTTAAGTGAACCATTTGGCAGGAATGTGTCCCTCCCTTGTGCCCTGTAGTTTATCCACTTAAACTTTGAGATTCCACTAGCTGGAAAACCACCTCCATCAATGCCTCTTTCTCTTCCTTTTCAGCTGGCAGGATAGAGAAAAGCTGAAGGAGAGTCTGAACTGGAAAAAAATGTGCCAGAGCTGAAGGAACAGAAGGTGAAGAAGAGAAAACTGGCACATAATACCCTGATAGGAAAGCATGATACTGTGGGAGTAAGCGTGCAAAAAATAGATGTGTGATTCCTAAAGGAGTCAAGTACCTAAATCAGTTTAGTTCCAGAGAGACCTGAACATCAGATTCCTTTAGGCCTTGTGTACACAGGCAAACTGACAGATACAGCTACTGAAGACTAAACTGCCACAACAGATTGTTTCTGGAATAAAATAACTTTTATCCTAACAAAATGTGTTTATATGGGGCTAGGGGAGTGGGAGGTACAGCAGAGCAGGCATTGTAGTGCACGTGCTTGTCAAGTCCTTTATCTGAACAAGGCAGCAGATCTTCTGAAAACCCTTCTCACAAGTCTTCAGGGCAGGAAAGGACTGCAGAAAATATATTCCATAATTGAAAGGAGAAAGTCAGTGAAAAACAGTCAATGAAACTTGTCAGTGAATAAAAAAAATAACAGGAGGAAAACAGCAAGAGGAGCTAACTACTAGTAGATTTTTTTTTTTTTACTCAATATATATAATCTGCAAGAGTTGAGTTGATGATATTACACTTGGAATGAAAGCTTCACTTACATGGAGCAAAGAATTGCCACGTATTGTTAGTGTAATTAATTGCTTTAGCAATTTAGTCAAAATAGCAGCAAGCAGCTATTATTAGTATAGGTATGATTATATTAGCACTTGCTGCCCACATTTTCCAATTATTGCCTATTCCCATTAATAAAACAATTAAAACCTGCTGTATAGACTTTCAACCATTGCTGTCCTATATGCCCGTGTTCTGTGGTGGAGGGTCTTTTTTTTTCTCTCAGAGGGGATGCTGCAGGTGTTTATTTGTCCAGGTTCTTCACTAGGTGACATACTGATGTTGGTAGCAGGGGGTTTCTTGGGACAGCTTGATGCTATTCATGCACATTTGCAAGCAGCTGACTGCTAACACATCTTTCTGTAATATAATGTTAACAGGCTAGAAAAATCCATGAACAAATATGGTATAATGCTTTGGGGTAATAACTGAGGTTACACAAAACTAATCTAAATCTGAAAACATTCAACATTAAACTGCTAGACAGTTCTGACATTATGGCTAAAACAAATTAAACTGTAGTCAATTGACTATTGGTTATAGCTGACATTATTGTGTCAGCCCATTATCAGGCTAAAGAAGTTCAAGACTAGATAAGCCTCAACCATTTTTCTTAAACTTTTAAACCTTTTATTGCCATATGAATACAAGGGCTCTGGCATACTTACTGCAGTGGTGATGCTGTACTGACTGTGTTATGGGGCTCTGTCAGAAGTGTGGCTCATTTCTGCAACACCAAGGAGCGTGACACCACCCAGGCATTTCTTTCTGTATGTGTCCCATGGCTTCCTACTGTGTGGCCAGAGGAATGGAATGGTAGGGGTTGGAAGGGACCTCTGGAGATCAGCTAGTCCAACCCCCTGCCAGAGCAGGATCCCCTAGAGTAGGTTACACAAGAATGTGTCCAGGTGGGTTTTGAGTGTCTCCAGAGGAGACTCCACAGCCTATCTGGGGAGCCTGTTCCAGCCCTCTGTCACCCTTGAAAATGAGCACAGAAATGCAATCGTGTTTTCTTTTAAATTAACAAGAACTCCCAGCTCAACCAAGTCACCCAGGAGACCAGACCTATGTAATTTAATAGTATGAGGCTTTGTGTTTATTCCTAGGACAGAAGCACTGGGGACATAAATCAGGAAAGCTCCCCTGTTTTCACTCTCTGCTGGTGTTAAAGCTGCATTTCCCCCTAACCACTAAGGGCTAGTGCTTGTACTAGGATGACAGAGAAGATTTGTTTTGAAGCTTTTGCAAACTGGAAGAAAACTTCCCAAATCTCTCAGCACAGCAAATGGAAGGTTCAAACAATAAGGAATTTAAAACCTGAAATGCATTTGGTTTTTCTGACTTCTGTTTGACTATGCCAGACTGTCAAAGTGACATTATGTTACTGTACATTACATCACATTAATCCACTGCATTGGTAGAGCCACTTCAATTTAAACATTTCAAAATAATTTTCTATGCAGTTTTCTTCTTTGGTAAGAATTTGCTATGAGAGGATCAGGCACAGATGTTTCTTGTGTTGCTTCAGAATTAAACAGCAGGCACTAACTCTAGCAGAGGCTAGGACAAGGAGGCTGCTCCTGTACTGGGCATAGGGAGGGCTGTTCCTGGAAGGAACATGTCACCTGTTCCTTCTTGATCTCCATGGTTCGAGAGAGGTGGTTATGGTTAAGAGGGCAGGAGAGTGTTTTAAGGATAGCAAAATTTGTTTTCTTTCATTAAAAATGTTAACCATTCCAACTGTTTAGCTTATTCAGGGAACAGAAGTTTTTAAGTGCTGTCTGTCAGTTCATCCCCGAGAAGCAGAGGTCTGTGAATGCAGGAACCCTCAGACTAGCAGCACAGCAGGGGGCACTGGACTGCAAGCTAGTCAAAAACCATATTGGAAGTGAAGCATATGATTTTTAATAGAATCAGTAAGGCAATTCCTCTGCACTGATGTGCTGAAATAAAGGATGCTCCAACGATGGAAATCTAAAAGATGGGCCCTGCTCAGAGCTGGCTGGAGGTTTGTGCAGAGGCCCTGGGCTGTAACTGTGTGGGTGGCATGGTTTAGAGTGGCCTCCCAGGAGGTGTGGGACTTGCAGCCAGGGCTCACTCCATCTGGCAGGGCTTGTGTATGGGCAGGTTTCCGCAGGACCCATCCTGGAAAAGCTTTCCCTCCTGGGCCCCAATTTGAAACCACAAACAAACAAGAGCAGCAGCAGCAACAAAATGAGGATGAAAACTGGGTTGAAATAACCATCTTCAAGCATCCAAATAGAAGGTGTGACTTTTAAACCGCTGGCAGCTGCCCAAATGCAATATAAGGAGCTGAAGCCTGCTTTAGGCTCAGGTGCTCCAGCACTCGAAAATAACAGTGCTTAAATGGCCACCTGGGAGCTGAACTTTGGGCAGCCTCTCTATTTATTTAAACCGTGATCCAAACGTCTTGTTAATATGTAATTGCCGGGCTGATATGCATTTATTTTCTTTGCTTGCTAATATTACAGCAGAGTAACACAGGCTCCCAAAGCTCCCGCAGCGCCTGTGTTCCCCCTCCACCTGTGGTTTCCATACTTCCCTGGCGAGGCCGGGAGAGGGCACATCTCCATAAGAGATTTCACTGCTGGTTAGCACGGACAATTAGGATTTTCCTCTCTAGCTCATTTTGTTCACGCAGAGCTTTGGTTTTTCAGTATGCAGTGTTGTGGATTTTTTGTATTTCTTCACCTAGTTGATCTTCAAGATGAATTTGCAGCCTAGCTGGAGACCACCAGCTGCCCTGCTTAGTTACTTGGAGGTAGGAGGTATGGGCTGGTCGAATAAGTACCATTTAGACTCAAAACGGTTAAGCCAGACCCACAAAAGAATCTGTAGGACTATCATCTGTTTCTTCCCTGGGAGTTCCCTGGAGAGGATGTGCTATTATTTGTGTGACACTTTCCATGAAAAAAAAAAACCCAAACCTGAACAAGACAGATTTTTGTAATGTAGAGAGTAGATTGTGGCTCACATCTGTCTTCTGTTTCTGATACATGAGATGTTATAGAAGCAATAAAATGTAGCAAACAGTCATTTAATCCATATTGAGGAGCAGATTTCCATGATTTGACAGAAAATAAACCCATTTATTTTTACAAAGCAAAGCAAGGTAATGTGGCAAATATAAAAACTTGCCTATTTAGGGATTTTATAAATATACCACAATCTACTTTTCAATGGCACAGTGACACTCTAGAAAAGGAGTCCACAGCCTAAGTTTTGAATGGCAAACTGCACACTGTTAACCACTAGCCAATTAACACTGCTGACAAATCTCAGTTTCTAAAAGAACCAAAACATCTATCCACTGAATATGTATTTTAAAACATCCTGGGAGGTGCTGGCTTCATGCAGGGATTCCTGTATGAATAACAATAGGCCCTTCATTGTTCACACTTCAATTGGCTTCTGCATTTTATTTTATTTTTTTTCAAATCACCAATTTCTGCATCTTCTTTGGAGCTGTGAGCAGCATGCATCTAGAGAGGAACTCTGGATTTAAGCAGAACCACTGAAAACTGATGGTTTCTCTGAAACTGCTGTTGGTTTTTAATGGCTGTTCTTTAAGCTTTGCAAAAGCAAAGCTCTGCAATATATCAGGCCAGCAGGGCTTTTCTGAAAGCAGCTGATGAGAAAGGAGAGTTAAGCTTACAAATTTTTGTATTTGAGCAGGAATTAACCAGGCTTGAAAACAGTTTGCAAACACACAAGCTCTTCCTGGTTGCTGCTATCAGAAGAAGCCTTTTGTTGAAGTGTCTCCTCCCCAACCCCAATAAATACAGAGGGCTGAGCTGGTTTAGCCGTGAAAATCCCCATTCATAACGCTGCTGTTAAATTTCAGGCTGCTTATTTTATCTAGCCTGGTGTCTCTTTAGCCCCGTTGCTCGAGTACTAACCCATCCCCTTAGGCACAGCGAAATTTGTGTAGTTGGAGCCAGGGCTCAGGGACACAGCTTGCAAACCACTTTTCTTATTTGGGTGGTTTTTTGACTGCATTGCTGGTTGGTCCCAAAAAGCTTTATTCAGCAGAAATAAGACATACTGAATAGCCAACCAAAAGGCAGTTGGACCAGATTCCCTTCAGGACACTTTTTCTGGGCAAAGATTTAGCTAGTCAGGTTTAAACTGGTAATTATCTTTATTAGCTGTCTTGTGCTGAAAAAATCTAGATGGTTAGTTGGCAATGGAGAGTCCTCGCTAACTCTTTCAAAGCTTCTGGTTCACCAAGAAGAAAAGCACCTGGATGCATGTGTGGCATGAGACTGTCAGCCCTCATGGTCTGATCAGCAGATCCACCTGCTGCCCCACCTCACACACTACAGGCCTCATGCCTACACCCCACAGACACAGTGCTGCCATGCCTCTCTCCCAAGCCTGACCAGATGTCAAAACATAAACCTGTCGTGGCAGGGTAAAGGCAGGGAGCCATCATGGAGCTTGCCTCCTGTCACGATTCCCTCTTCCGACAGCTGGGGCATTAGGGTGTTCAGGTGTTTTGTGGGCAGGTGAGCATAGACATCCTGGCTACCATGAGCTGTGGCCTTCCCAGACCCTTGTCACCAGCATCACTCTTGTCTGGGGACTGCCTTTGTCCCTGATGTAAGTCCATGCCATGTTTAGGATTCTGGATGTGCTTCTGCCTTGTAATACTTAACAGGGATCCAACTCTTCTCTAGCTTCACCACCATCACAGTGGTCCTTTGCTGCCTTCTACCCAGATGTGGACTATTTGCTTTGACTGTCCAGTAGTCCAAACATCGTGCACAACCACTGGGAAATACTTTGGATGTGGCAGTGAAGGGTGGGCATTTCCAGTGAGTCTTTCCTCAACCATGTCTTGGACACAAAGAAACCTGATCTCCTGCCAGAACCAGCTGTGGTCATGGTGTCTGCAGGAGCTGCCTTCCTGCAGAATGCTATCTGCCAAGGTTCTCAGAGCCATCCCAGTGCTGCCCAGGTGGAAAAGGGTGGGCATCTGCTGGAGGTTCGAGGTCCAACACAGAGTGGCTGCAAAGTTTGCAACACGCACCAGTAACACTGACCTTTGTATTAGTGTGCCCTTGCAAAAAGTTACTGTCCCAAGCTAAAGAAAGCTCTTGCACTTGTTGCTGTCAAATCCAGCACCAACAGGTGAAAACACAACTACTAAGCCAAGGTTACACCAGGCTGAGAGGAAAAGCCTTTGAGTCAGGAAAGAACGGGCCCACAGGGCCCCAGATAATTCAAGGCTAACATGGGTTTGTCATTCAGATGAGGTAGATCTATTTCCACACTGGCAGGAGGAAATGCCATTTTAAAAGTTTATTAAACAACTTAGTGTTCGTAAATTTGATCAGGAAACAGAAAGATAGCACCCCAACAGGACTCACAGCAGAGTTGTCCAACACACCAGAGAGCAACATTAACAAGAGCAAGATGCAGTTGTTATCTAATCCAGATAGCTCAGAAAAAACAATCCAAATAGCTTAAATGCCAGAAAAAAAGCATTCTGTTTCCCAGATATTTTTTTACATCTTGGCCATCCAGCTAAGCATGTAGCTGCCACCACACAAGGCAGGAGATACTGAATCTGCTGGAGTTGGTAAATGACACAGCACTGGATGTGTCCCATGGGACCAGCTCCTCAACTTCAGCATCTTGCCATGAGCTGGCATGGAGATGGCACTGCCTCGGTTGTTCACAATGCTTTTCCTGCTGGTGAGATTTTATTCACTGTTAATCCAAAAGGCATCTCCTAATTTCTGCTTCCTCCTTTGTTTCTCAAGTACACTTTAGAATATTTGCAGTAGCAGCCCTAGTAACTCTTAAATTGCTGCCATTTTATCCTTAAGAGGATTATATGTCTGCCCTGGTGATATTTGACAGGTTTTTTAGGGGGATGATCACACCCTTCTCCTTGAAGATGCTATGTGTCTGTCCTTGTGTGTGCTTTTTTTGGTATTGATTGTTTTGGTTTTTTTTTCTGCTCTGCTTGGAAGAAGTGAGTTTTATCTTTGAAAAACTAGACAATACTGTGGTAAGCCTGTCAGTAAACAGTCAACAGCTTCACATAGTTTGGAAGCCTGGACCCCACAGCTGGCTGTTGTATCTGAAGTGAGGACAGTTGAAGTTGGTACAATTTTCTGAGAAGAACTGGATCTCTGGAGACTCATAACAGAGCCTACCATGCCCTGTACTGGTTAAGGAGGTCATACCACAGATTTGTGTGTCTTTGTTCTCATGCTCCCTTCCTCAAGGGAGTTTCTATGGGCATTCAATGTACAAATAACAAAAACCTACTGTGGGGATGGGATTGCTACTGGGTTTGTGTGTTGGTTTAAAGCTATTGTATTGATTAGACAGTATTTTCACAGGGTTGTGCCTACACTTTTATATGCAATCATCCATGCTTCTTGCCATCCTTCCTCTCCATTACCTCCCTTTCATTTGCTACATCTCTATAGCTGGCTGTCACCAAAGCTCAGGAGAATGAAGCCCTGAGCCTGGCTGTGAAATCTTAAGGCTAACTTACCATAGATTATGACATTGATAATGAGGAAAATACACACTGGGACAGAGTTACTGCCTGAAAACAACAACAACAAAGGACTTTCACACAGGAGTCATTTAAGTGCTTCAGATCATATACAGATTCTGTGAAGTCCATTATTTTCCTCCTGGATTTCTGTCTTGCAATCATCATACTACAGAAAGAAGAAGGAAGCCAACTTAAATTATTTTTTAGTAAAGACCTAAGAAACACTCTCCCCTATTGACAGTAGTCTTCCTGCATGTTTAAAGCAATTGAATTGTGACTGAAGGGCAAAATCACTAAAGCATTGAGTGGGTCATTAAAACTCACAGGATGCTCAGAAGCTCTTCAGAGGTTTGTGTTCCCTGCAGTGGAGACGCCATCTGCCTTCATTTGCGTTAACAATATGGCCTTTAATAAGTGTGCCTCTCACCTGCTGCCTCTGTAATGCACCTGAGACCTTGGAAGCTGCCAGTTTTGGGGAATCAGTGTGTCCATATAGGAACTGTGCTGGTTCACACCAGCCTGCCAAGGGCCTGGCTCCATTGAAACCACCAAGAATATTTCCCTCTTTTTTAATAAAAAAATAATTGAGTAACGTAAGCAAAACCTGTTGTGCTTTCAAGCCTCAGGATATCATATTGGAAAAGTAATTTTCAGGGACCAAAGAGGCTGTTTTCCTCTGGAAGCAGAGAAGAATTTGTCTTTTGTTCCCTCATTTCTTTATCCATCTCCTATTTCTAAATGAACAAGTTCCAAGTCATACTTCAGTCACAAAGCAAAAGATGGGAGTAGTATCTATCTCCACTTTTTTATCCTGCACATTCTTTCAGATGGGTGGAAAGGACACACAGAAAGAACTGAGGGCAGATTGGGTGCCACTGCCAGCTCTCTTCCTTCATGACTCCCAGAACAAGGAAAAGCAAAGAAAGAACAGAATACCTTTCTGAGGAAGATGTCATCCAAAACCACACATAGCTTGTGTTACGGTTTGCAAGAGGGTTCAAGAATTGCATACAAACCTGGTTTCTTCTTGCACTACTGTGCTGCTGGTTTGGCTTGTTCCTTTCAGTGGAGGCTCCATATTATAAGATAAGGAAAAACCAGCCCTGTTCATTGTTCCCATAACTTGTGCCCTGTCGTCTGGTAAGACCTGTCCGACAGAGAAGATGGTGTTGGAGAAGCACCCTTAGTTGGCAAGGCTGAGAGGTTGCTTTTAAACTGTTCTGTGCCTTTCAGAGTTTAACGCTGATGGTGGGACTTTAAAAAGTTGCAATATGTGGAGGTACTAAATGGGGAGAAATCTTACATACACTTATTGGTGTGCTTGGTTGCCTGTGTGTGTGCACCTAGTCATGAGCACACTGCAGAAAGATAGTCTGCAAAGTGTCAAAATGTTCAAATATCCTGTGTAAAACTTAAAAAAAACTCACCTGATTTTCAACACCATTGAATAGTGCAGTGCATTCATTTAGTTCTCTCTACTTTACTGTGTTAAGGTTAACCTGTGTCTTTTGCTCACTTTAACCAGTCTCAATTCTATTTTATTGTTCTGGTGACTTAGGTCAGTGCTGTTAGAGGTGTCAACTCTGAAGCTTTTCTCCTGCTTCCATTGAAACTAGTAGGAATATCATCAGTGGTGGGAGAGGAAGTAAGATCAAACACTGAATCTTTTGCTGAAGTGAACTTAGAAAATGCTTACTAATTCAATCATTCAATGCACGCTGGTTTCTACCATAGCTGAAACTCCCTTCCTTCCTTCCTGGAGAAAAAGAAATGAGGACAATCATAGTTTTGATTAGATGTATTACAGATAAATTGCCATCTCACAGCAAAATAGTTGTTTACTGTCTTTCTGCTTTCTGTGGTAAGAAATATTGGAGAATTATACCAAAGCACAGGAGCCCTAGGAAATGTGCAGCACTCACTGCCACGTGTCAGTCAGTGTGAGCTATCTTTTCCTCTGGGACTCTTTGTGTATCACAGCAGTCATGTTTTATCAGGCTGCTGGAATTTCTCCAAGCTGCAGGAAAGATGTCCTCCCTTGGATGTTTTTTTTTCAGCAGAAGGGAGCACATTGAAAATGTATAGCTTTCAGCTGAATGCTCCCTGAGGTTAACTCCCTGTCAGGAGGGAACAAGAAGGTAGTTTCCTTCCAGTCTGCTTGACATTTGTCTGCAGCAAGCCCAGTGCCTCCCTCTGGAATTGAAACAAGCAAGGGGTGGTTGCTTCACAGGGAGCTTCCTCACCAAACCCCCGAGCAGTGTGCAGGAAAAGCGATGGCACTGCCTTGTCACACAGTGTTGGTTCTCCCACAAGTTGGCATTTGAATGTGTTTCACATGCACTGTGCCCATCCTTGGGTGTGCTTCTTTTTTTTTTTACTTATGGAGATGGGATTGCCTGTCTGCCTGGTGATTGGTGTCTCCGTGCAGCAACTTTTTGGTGGGCATTTCAGCCAAGTTTCAGAAACTGTTAAGAATCTCCAAGGTAACTGAGGGCTATAAACTTTGTAAAATTCAGCAGTGCAGTGAGGAAGCAATATACAGTGTTCTACCAAGGGAGAAGTGGGCAGAATTAAATCATTATACATTCTGGACCTCAGAGGAACTGCAGCACATGACAGCTCTCATCTGGTATGGGTGTGATGGGGACATGGAGCAGCTGGAGCTACAGCAGCATCTGCAAAGACAGTAGGGATCAGGGACATCACTCCATAAGAAATCCTGTAGCTTTTATACTGCATGTTTGGTTTTGTGATTGATGTCCTAGCATGTAACTGGTTACCTGGGCTGGATTTTTTCATTGTCTTGGGGATGGGGCTTAATAAAGATTGCCATTATTTGGCAGTTTGGTTTAGATTCTGTCCAACTTCTCATTTCAGATGTTAGGGCATGTAGTACTTATGGAGCTTTATGGCTCCAGAGACATCATTCAGACTCCTTTCATCAGTCTGATAATAACACTCATCCTTTTTCTCCTTTGTCCTTCAGAGGTTTTCAACTGTGTTGCAAAGGCAGAAGAAAGCAATTCAAAAGTTGGGAACCAAAGACCTTGCTTGCATATGCCAGAGAGATGCTATAAGACCAGCATGTTCTAAGCAGAAGAGAATGGCAGACTGAGCAACCTGAGCTTCTGATTTCTCTGGGTAAAATCAAGGAACACTTTGCAGTTTACTTTACTGGAGCCAATACACAGTCCTTGACCCACCAACAAGGAGATTGTGGTTTGGATGGGTGCAGCTGTGAGGCAGAGCAGGCCTGGAGGCAGCTGTGCAATCCTTGCTGCTCCATCATCTCCCTCTGAGTGCCAGCAGTGAGTGGCCTTGAATTTCAGGAAAACCAGGACCAACCCAGTTTTGTATGAGGCTTGACCAATCCAGGGTCAACAGCTTCCTTAAAGAAAGAAATCGTGTCACCTGCCATCAAGTAAAGCAAAGGCCACAAAGGCATGGCAAGCAATGAGGAGAGCTGGCTTTGTGCCTACGGCACCACACAGGGAGGGGATCCAAGACTGTTTCCAAGCACATTGCTGGGTTCCTGGGTTGACTTGTCCAAAAAATCCTGCTTGTTCACATCACTCTTTGTTCCCTGCTTGGGAATCAGGGATAGGAAGACAGCTTTACACTGTGAAGGGATGGGTCCCTGGCTCTTGAATGCTCACCAGCTGCTTCAGTGATGAACGCCCAGGGAAGTCAACCTTCAGGTAACTTCTTATGGTCACCAAGAGCAGTGTTCCCAATGCAAATGGTGCTGCAGCAGCTGAAAATATGTTCCCCATTCTCCTCCATTCAAGCCTAAAGCCTTTTGTGTAGTGCATTGTGTCATGTATCAATGTGGCAAAGTAGTCTGAAGACTTCTTTTTGAAATCAAGCTGATTTAGTGACTGTATTTTCTGATGCCATCTCAGTTTTCATACTAAAGGAAATTAGTAATTTTGTGTTAAAAAACCCAAGAAACAGCCACCTGAGCTCTAGAAATTTCCTTCAAGCAGAACTTCCTTTCATTTCCTCTTCAGACTCCTGATTCTGCAGCAGTACAGCCTTGTGTAAAGCAAGCTGGCCCTCTTCACAAAGAGCAGTTATACCCCCTTGAAAGGGGAGTGGAGGGGAACATTTACCGGTTTTCAACATTCATATCTGTCTTTCTGGAAAATGTGAGGTTCCTGTTAGCTGCAGCAGCTGGTTTAATCAATAAGCTAAATAAACAATATTCATCTGGAAAGAGTTAGCAGTCTCACCAAGCAGCGGCGAGTGAAGAGCATTGCATTTAGTGCTGCTCTGTGAGCTGAAATGTTCAGTGGAGCCTTTGGGAGGACTTTCCTGACCCCTTTGTCCATCTTGATTGAACAGGAGCTCCTGTTGCTCATTTTCACTCATGTGGGCTCCAGCTGCTTCAGAGATACAGTCTGCTTGTCCCTCTCTGTTTTGCACGTACAAACCCATGAGCACTTGTGTGCAGACACACGTGCATGCACAGCCATACGTGTCCACAAGCACACATGTACTTTCCCATGCACTCATGGACACATGCAGGCACGTTTTTTGTCTTAGTGTTAATGTAGGTCCTATCCACATGTGCTCAGTGATTGTTCTTGGCTTTTGCTGGAACCAGTCAGGTTAGTCTCAGCTGGAGACAGCCATGCTGTGGGTGGGATGGCTCTATATGTACAGTATCTTCCCTATTAATTGGCAAAAGGAACATCAAATAATGCCAATAAGGAGTGAGAGACACATCCCCTCATGTGGGGTGGAGGTGGCAGGAAGAACCTGTCTACAAGGCTTGACCAGGCAGAGAGACTTTCTATGAGGTCTGTCAGGTGTTCATAACACATGGCAATTTTTATTCTAAAGAGCCTGATAACGCATGACTGGTCATTAATTTCACAGAGCAAATGTCTAGTTGCCAGCTTAACTTTTGTTATGCTTGGTCCTCACGACAAAAACATCCAAACATCGATCTATCTATCTATATCTATCTATCTATCTATCTATCTATCTATCTATCTATCTATCTATCTATCTATCTATATCTATCTATCTATCTATCTATCTATCTATCTATCTATCTATCTATCTATCTATCTATCTATCTATCTATCTATCTATCCTGTCCTTGGGTTACTCAGCTACAAATTAGTAGAGGAATGTACCTTTACATACAAAATTGCCTTGCTCTGCAGAGTGCTGCAAAAGGCATTTGTATCCCACCCCCTACACCAGGAATAGAGGTGGAACAGGGGCAGTGAGAAGGGATACAGAGCAGAGGACGGCATGTCTAAGAGCAGGTGGTGCTGGGATCCACCACACCTGAGTGTTGCAGGAACTCCAAATATGAGAGGCTATGGGGGTCAGCCCCATTCAGCCATACAAGGAGTGTCTTTCCTTGTCCTGGCTTCCTGCTCCCCACTATGCCATCATTCATCTCCTTTGCACTCACTTTGGAAAATGAGAGAGTCAACTGGGTCGTGACTTTGGGAATGGAAATCTTGCTTCTTTGCTGTCTTCTGAATTTTATTCTGATGACTGCCCAACCAGCTCAGCTCTGCTGAGTACCAGGGCTACCTGAAGTGCAGCAACCAGGGGCAGGGAGGGAGGAGGAAGATGGCAGAGGAGGGCTGGGACCTACTCCCTTTCGTGGAGGGGAGCTGCTGAGGTTGCTCCTGCTGAGCTGTGCAGCTCTGCTCAGGTATTGCCAGATTGGGATGGTTTCATTACTAAAAAATGGGAAGATACGGAAGGGAAACCTTTTTCACCAGACAAAAGCTAAAAGCCCTGTGAGCTATCAAGGAGAGACCAAGTCCTTTTGCTTTATCCTTAAACAAACCCACTAAATTTAATGCCAATGGCAGGAGGATGAGGCTAATCTTGGCCTATCTCAAGACTATCTCAAACTAAAGCTAATGCACCTCAAATAGATGTGACGGGGTTTCACTTTTGGCTGCTCCATAGGCCTGGTTATATCAAAATAAACGACACATCTTTTAGCAAGGATGAAAATCTCACCTCTCATTAGCTTCAGCTTTCTTCTTTCTATGTCTCTTGAAAACCATGCTATTGTGCCCCATGACTGCTACTACTTGTGACATGCAAAAGGCTAATATTTTTCATATAATTTTAAAAGAACATTATTTTTTTCATTCGATTAATAAATTAAATCTAGTAAACCCAGCTTATGTCCTCCAGGAGAAAACAAACCCCTATTTATTGTACAAATATCAGGGCTATTTTGCAAATGTTAAAAAAACCCCAGAGATCATCACATAGCCTTTGCTGAGAATTATAGACCCCATATTAATGAAAGCCAAAAATAGCCTTCCCAGAGGATAAAGGGAGAACAAAATAGGAGCAAAACCTGAGTAGTTTGATGTTTTTTGACAAGCAAGGTAGTAGTCTCAGGTCTGCAGTATGAGATGTCCCTGGGAAATCATAGAATGATAGAATGGTTTGGGTGGGAAGGGACCTAAAAGATCATCTAGTTCCAACCCCTCTGCCATGGGCAGGGATACCTCCCACTAGACCAGGTTGCTCAAAGCCCCATCCAACCTGGCCTTGGACACTTCCAGAGAGGGGTCATCCACAGCTTCCCTGGTCAACCTGTGCCAGTGACTCACCACCCTCAAGTCAGGACTACTGTTTTCAGTAAAAAAAACAAACTAGAATAACAAGTGTCACATTAGGTTTTCCACATAGGCTCTCCTGGAATAACTGCTTTGGGTGAGGACTCTTATTTTATAGAAATTATTTTATTCCAGAATAGTGACTTCTCTCTGGAAATGTGCTACTTCTTTTACAACAGTATCTGCTCTGCCATCACCATTTTTGTTAGTTTCCCTGCACAGTCAGGCCCAGTCTTTGCCTGTGAGTCCCATGCTAGCT
This sequence comes from Apus apus, assembly GCF_020740795.1. Taxonomy (NCBI): domain Eukaryota; kingdom Metazoa; phylum Chordata; class Aves; order Apodiformes; family Apodidae; genus Apus; species Apus apus. The sequence goes on along the minus strand of NC_067282.1, from coordinate 94,420,719 downwards.
AGCATTGGAGCTGTCAGTCTGGGCTCAAGCATATTTTCTACTTGGTGCAGACAAATGGGAGTTTTCTATAATTTTTCTGGGATTGTTTTCATAATGTTGGAGGCTTTTGTTCATTTTTGTTGTTCATGAATGTTCAGTAGTCCTTCCTGAGCTTCTTTTTTCAACTTTCCCTCTCCCTTCCCCCTAATTATTTCCAGACATTGATTGGAGTTGCTCCTTTCCTTTCATTTTTGCAACTGTTACATATGCAAACAGCTGCAACTCCACACATATCTGATGTCTGTGCAGTACTATTTTTGCAGACCTTGAATCAAGAGCTGAGGCCCTTCTTTTCCCCCAGTGAGCTCTGTGAGGTGAGGACCCTGCCTTACCTCCCCCAACAGAGCCCCCCGGAGTACCCCCAACCTGCAGAGGTTTCTTGAAAGAAAGGCTTGGGCACTTCAGGCTGCCTCCCACCTCTTTGTGGTCTAGCAGATGAGTTACAGGCTTTCTTGTTGGCAAGTTCACACCTGGTTTTCGGTACCAGTCAAAGGGAGGCTTGGAATGGTGTGTGAACCAAGATCCTCAGCCAAAAGTTTTGCAGAAGAATATTCAACACTCAAATAGAGTATAATTTCAGTACAAATAAATGCACCACATGTGAATGGATGTAAATATGAGTCAGAATAACTGTACAAATAAATGTCATTGTTATCTTCTGCTATCAGTAGAGGGTTCTCTAAGCATTCAAGCTTAAGGCAAAGTCCTTAGGAAATAATGATTTGAAAAAACTAGTAAGTCAACAGAAATCATACCTGATACCTGGTTTGCATATCTGAGTGTATCTTCATTAACTTTGCTGCATATTTATACTACCTGAGATTTTTTTAAATTTTTTTTTTTTTTTTTCATGTGGAGCAAATAAATACCTAGGAAAATAGTAAGCATTTTAAAGACAAGTTCACCAGAAGGTGATGGGTAAAGACCATTTGCAATCTTAGTGATTCAGAAAATATTATGAACAGAAGGGTCATTGAAAGTCTGCACATTTGACGAACTTCTCTGCAGCAGGATTTGTTTTGTTTTCAGTTCATACCCAGGGGCTGAAAATCAAACACAAGTGTCAAAAAGGTTCACCTAGTTCTTCAGTCTGCTTTTTTGTTTTGTTTCATTTTTCAAAGAGTAAAAGAAAAAAAAAAAGAGGCAGAAAGAGGGAATAGTTGTCAGAATATGCTCTCTGAGCATACACAACCCTTTTCAGTCATCTATTTTTCTTCCAAGCGTCTGAAGCTTTTCTTTCTGGTAGGATGTCATTAGCATATAATTAAGGTGCCAGATCTGTTACATTTTCCTGTATGTTTAATGGGGTGACTTCTTGAGGTTTCTTGTGAGGCTTTTTTTTCCCCAAACTGAGGTCAAACAGTTAACTAGTCATTCCTTTCCTCCTTCTATTTATACACCACGCAAGGAGCAGGATGTAGTAACATTCTCTTGTGGTTCACCATAAGGAAAATATTCCATTTCTCTTTGGAGACAATCCTCACTAGGCCCCCACAGCAGTACTTCATTTATGGCTTTCTGGGGGAAACCTCTCTGTGTGTCCTCCATAATGGGCACAGCAGCAGAGGAAACCACTGTCTGCTGGTAAAATTCTTCCTCTCCTTCTCTCCTACCACACACCTCTCCTTCCTCTTTCACTATATCCTAAGTAATTTGAATATTACAGCTCTTTCTCAAAGCAAATGCTGTACTTTCTCTCAAAAACTGTGAACTGACTGACCCTAAGGACCATAGTGGTATGTGAGTCCTGTCCAGGAGCTTAACCCAAGACCTTAGGCACCCACAGTGCTACCTATATGGGAATGGCACTGGCTCTGCAAGGGCACCCAAAATTTTTCATGTGTTTTCATTAGAGACCTAGCAGGAGTGTGTCGATATCTAGGACCTTCTCTAAGTAACTCTGTGCCCTGGGCATGTAAACAAAATAGCTCTGAAGGCCTCCTCAAAGGCTCTTCATTCACAGGGGTGCCTGGAAGAGCAGAGGATGCTGCTGAACAATTCAGCTGGAAAAGCAATTACAGCTTATTTCCCCAACAAAGGAGCTCAGGGACTGAGCCCCAGTCTCTCTTCAGCTGCAGACAAAGAGGAGAGAAAAGAAACTCTGTAAGTCCCAAATACCTTTTCATGGTGTGAGAAAAATGCCCCGTGGATTTTGTTTTTCAGGCTGTCAGTGTCCTGCCCTTTTGAAATCTTTGTATTGGAGTGCCTGATCTCCACCTCCACTCAGCACTGCATTGGGGGCTTTTCTCTGGGAAGAACTGAGGAAGGAGGAGGAAGATGTAGAAAATATCACTGTTTTTTAAAGAGGGACAACTTCACCTGGAAACAGGCAGGTGCCTCTCAAGATCACAGACTTCAGCCTACCCAGCACCTGAAGGTCTCCTGCTCTTTCCCTTTCAAGAGGCTCCTTGAGGCCTGTGTCCATCACCTTCCTTTTATTTAAAGCCCAAGGCATTGCAAACAAGATCAGCACTGACAGATTATGTGCTTCTGGCTGGCAATCTGGGATGGCAGCAAAGACACAGGGTGGAGCTGGCTGTGTCCATAGAAGGAGCAATTTGCTCCCGAGGAATTCTTGATGAATTTCTTATGAACAGTACTGCCTGCAGGTGCCTTGACCCTGTTTTGGGGAAAGCTTTTCTGAATTGCAGAGAAGGTCTCCATCCCCTACAAATGAGGAGGCTGGGAAGAGGAGCCTAAGAAGTAGAGGCCAGGAAGAAGAGGAAAGGAAGAGGAAGCCAGATAGAAGAGGCCAGGAATAGGAGGCCAGTATTAATGGGCCAGAAAGAGGAGGTGGGGAAGAGGAGGCCAGGAAGAAGGGGCCAGGAAGAAGAGGCCAGAAAGAGGAGGCCATAAAGAGGAGGCCAAGAACTCTGTGAGTCCATCTACAGGTCCTGAGGGATCTGGCAGATGCAGTTGCTAAGCCTCCGTCCATCATATCTGAGAGGTCATGGCAGTCTGCTGAGGCTCCCACCAATTGGTAAAAAGGGACCATAGCCCCTGTTTTTAAAAGGGGAAAAAGGAAGACCTGGGAACAACAGGCCAGTCAGTCTCACCTCTGTGCCCAGCAAGATCATGGAACAAATCCTCCTGGAAATTCTACTAAGGCACACGGAAAATGAGGATGTGATTGGTGACAGCCAACATGGCTTCACTAAGGGCAAATCACACCTGACCAATCTGGTGGCCTTCTATGACAAGGCTACAGAGATGGTGGATGGTGGCAGAGCAACTGACGTCATCTACCTGGATGTGTGCAAGGCATTTGACACTGTCCCCCATGACATCCTGGTCTCCAAACTGACAAGGCTTGGATTTGACTGATGGACCATTCGATAGATAAGTAATTGGCTGGGTGGACACACCCAGAGAGTTGTGGTCAATGGTTCAGTGTCCAAGTGGAGGCAGGTGACAAGTGGTGTTCCTCAGGGGTCAGTACTGGGGCCAGTGCTGTTCAACAGCTTTGTTGGAGACATGGACAGTGGGATTGAGTGTCTCCTCATTTGCTGATGATGCCAAGCTGTGTGGTGTGGTTGACACCCAAGAGGAAAGGGCTGCCATCCAGAGGCACCTTGACAGGCTGGAGAGGTGGGCCAATGCCAACTTCATGAAGTTCAACAAGGCCAAATGCAAGGTCCTGCACCTGAGTTGGAGCAACCCCAGGCACAAATACAGGCTGGGGGGAGAATAGACAGCAGTCCTGAGGAGAAGGACTTGGGGGTGGTCGTAGATGAGAAGCTCGACAGGAGCTGCCAGTGTGCGCTGGAGCCCAGAGAGCAACTGCATCGTGGGCTGCATCAAACAAAGTGTGGCCAGCAGGGCCAGGGAGGTGATTCTGCCCCTCTACTCTGCTCTGGTGAGACCCCACCTGGAGTATTGTGTACAGCTCTGGAGCCCTCCTGACAGGAAAGACATGGAACATTTGGAGATGCTCCAGAGAAGGGCTATGAAGATGATTAAAGGGCTGGAGCACCTCTGCTATGAAGACAGGCTGAGAGAGTTGGGTCTGTTCAGCCCAGATAGGAGAAGACTCTGGGAAGACTTCGTAGTGGCCTTCCAGTACCTGAAGGGGACCTACAGGAAAGCTGGGGAGGGACTGTTCGAAAGGGCGTGTTGTGATAAGACAAAAGGGAAAGGCTTTAAACTGGAAGAGGGTAGATTTAGATTAGACATTGGGAAGGAGCTCTTTACAGTGAGGGTGGTGAAACACTAGGACAGGTTGCCCAGAGAGATGGTGGAGGCTCCGTCCCTGGACACATTCAAGGCCAGGCTTGATGGGGCTCAGAACAACCTGATCTAGTTAAAGAGGTCCCTGCTTACTGCAGGGCGGTTGGACTAGGTGACCCTTAAATGTCCCTTCCAACCCAACACATTCTCTGATCTTGTTGCTGAGCATTTATCTCTCAGCACATTGACTTAATTAATGGTCTCATCCCTTTGGTCAAATTCTATCCACAGGTATGTAGCTTAAGGGATGTCTCTGTCAACCCTGTCTGCTTCAGTCACTGAAGTCCTTCCCACATAGGCTGTCCTTTAGTCTTCATCCTTACGGAATAAGGGAAATCCTTTTGGCACCTGAGGGGTAAGACAGCAGAAGAATGATGATAGCTGAAAAGGACAAACCTCTCCACAAATCACACTTCTGTTGTCTAGAGGCACAAACTCTGGCTTATAAAACTCATGCTATGCACCAAAGTTTCATAATGCTGGCTTCTTCATCCATAAAACATGTCAAATCCTAAATGACATAAGCAGGATTTTCAGTGGCAACAAAGCTGTTGGAAGAGGCTTAATAATTTCACACAACTTCTTGTGGGTAACATGATGACATGTCCAGCAGGGGAAGATCTGGCTAACCATCATCAGTGACCTCCTCTGGAGGACACTGCAGTGACCAAACAGAATGTCTGATTAAGATGAGCCAGCAGAGCAAGGAGTGCTCGGTGGCATTTGGCAGGTGAAATAAGCAGAGCTTGACTGTGTTTTGTTATTTTTGAAGAAAATGAGCAAGCAATCCAGGAAGGGAAACACACAAGTCAAGGATACGTTTTTGAAGATGATCTGTTGCCTTCCTCAAGAATGATGTGGAAATTGATTGTAATTTCCAAGAAGAGGAACTAGCTATTATAAAAGATCATCTTTCTTGAAATGTCTCTGAAAGTAAGAACATTTCAATTCAAACAGTTCCAGAAGGAAACAGCAATGCAGTTTTCCTCTGTACGTGTAGACAGCACCAGTAATGGTAATATTACTTCTGTTTTCACATAAAGAATTGTAAACTGGCCCCTTGAGCAGGCAAGGAGAAACCTAATCAAAACATGGGCTTGAAGACATCAAAATCTAACAGGCTGCCATTGCCCCTGCAGAACCCCTTTCCTCTTCCCACCAGAGCACCTCAGAGCTTGCCAAGAGGCAATTGCAATTTCCCAGCTAAGGGCAATCTTTCTTGGGTGACTTGTCAGCATTAGTCTCAAGGTAAATTAGAAGATACAGCCCTGCAATATAGCAATCATAGGCTTAGCTTAGACATAATTTACTGCCTCTCAGCATAAGCCTTGTATCAATGCAACAGGCATGACAGCCAGGGATCCCTCCCCGCTTTGTGCCAGTTGCAAACTCTCTAGTCTGGCAAATATCCATGTGTTACTTTAGCATTTATTGAATTGCTGAGATGTGTCCTAACACCTCTAGTAGGCTCAATGCACTTGCTTTTGGGTGGATGGTATCATGACACAACAGCAAAAACTCTAGCCATATCACCCTATTGCTGCATAGCATTTAGCTTTTGACCTTATGATACTTAAACTATCTTGCTGTGTTGGAAGTTTTACATTGTGTAATGAGAATAGCGGAATTTGAGCCAGGAAATTAGCTGAAGGAGGGGTGGGGGGTGAGGGGGGGAACAGAGTCTGCCTTAAAAAACCAGAACAAAACACGTAACTGCTTAAAAAGGCTGTAAAAAGGAGAGTCTGCAGGGAAAGCAGCAGTGAGAAAGCCCTCTTGGAGGGCTAGGACTGGAGTTTAGCACATTCTGCTCCAGAACCTGCTTTCCCTAGTTGGAGAGAGAAAGGCTGAAGTTAGAAGGCGTTTTGCTGGTTATGCAGCAACGTGCCTTGCAGCATCCCTGCCAGCTGTGTTCCAGTTGTGCGTCCCAGGGGCAAGGGGTGCTGTGACCCACCCAGGGCCTGTTCCAGAGCAGGCATAGATGGGCCCACACATGCACCCCTCTGGCTTCACTGAGAAGTCACCTTCACAGATAAGCCACCTGCCCAACTTGCCATATTTAGCCACAGCCAAAATTCAGGCACCCAAGCCTGTCCCAGAAACTTGGTTTCACCTTTTCTGTCATTGTAACTTCAGGTGGCCAGCTAACAAACCCTGTGCTGCAGTCACATGTTCCGTGTCCTCAGCAACCCTCTTTAGTTTACTGAAGCTGACTGTGATGCTCACAGTTCAGCATTTTTCTGTGGCAGCAGCCTGAAAATGACATCCAAGCATCAGCTTGGCAATTTCTAAAGTGAAAGATATTAGAACAGAACTGGCTTTCATATCCATCAATTTAAAATAATTATGGGTTCATTTAGGAAATCATTCAGTGGAGCACCATGGATTGACTGGAGCAGTCATACTGCCTTGAACTTGTTGACTTGACCTTTGAGTCAGACAACAAAGAGCTTGTGTTGAAGCAGCTAGTCATTGTGCTCATCAGAAAAAAAGATTTCTCCCTTAAAAGTGTGTATGTATTTGTCTCTGCAGAGCTCGATGGAAGATTTAAAGCAACTACCTACTTGCAACTTGATGAAGATATTTGTAAGGAAATTGGTGCACATAAAATACCTGAGCTAGCCCCAGACAGCTATCAGCTATTCTAGCTGAAATTACTATAGTAACCCTCGCATCACAAATACCCTTCTCAACAAAATTACCTCCTAAGTCTTACAAAACTAAGGGGAACTAAGCAGATTTGGAGCATTTGCATGTGATTGTGCAAAATGGCAGTTTTTTAAGCAGCTCTAATTTTTAGCTAATACAGTTGTAAAGAAAAACTTGAAATGTAGTTCAGAGAAATCCACTTTAAAAATCTGTCAACAAGGCTTGTCAGAATCTTCAGACAGCCCTGTAATGAGCTTGAGTTCTGGGCAATGTATATGGCAGTTAACTCTGGAACGTAACAATGAAAATGAAAATATTAGCACATGTTTCTATTGATCTGTTTTTCATTTTAGTGGAAACATTAAAGGTACAGGTTAATTCCAGATACATTCTTATGCTTTCACAGTCAAAAAATCTTTCTATTTGTCTGCCTGCTAGGCTAAAAACTCAGCTCCCCTCTGTGTGGCTATTTTCCATACAATATTCAGCAGCATATTGAATATGAAACATGATGTGGGAACATTCAAATAATGCAGTTAAGTAAGACACAGACTCATGTTTCGTGATAATCATTTCTATAATCCAACAAAAGCCTGCCCCATTTTTAATTTGTCTGGGGCTGCCACTGAGTTTCCAGTCTGCTGCACCAGAGTCATCCAAAATGTAGGTCAGGCTTGCCAAGTCCACTTCTGCATGAAACAAGCTGCCTTCCTCCCCAGGGGGTGGGTGTGACTCTCCCACTGCCAGGGCATGGCCAGCATCTTGCTGCTCTTCCTGCCAACCTGTGGCTGCTTTGCTCTCCTTAAGGGCTGAGAGGTGGCTCCTTGATGCCTTGGGTTGAGGAAATGAGTGGGAAGCTACCTCCCCATAGTGAGGCTGTGTTTTGGTTGCATCAGGCTCATGAGGGTGGCCATCTGTCTCCAAATCCAAGGCTGGTAGTACCATGCATTGGAGGTGAGTCCAAGTGACGGAGTGGCAGTGTCTCCAGTTTGGCACTGGGCACAAGCACCATGTCTGTGGTGGGCAAGGGGAAGGCCATGGTGAGCAGTCCTCCCAAAGGCTTGAGCACAGACTAAAATTATAGCCCCATATGGTCTAAAGTGGTTCCTGGGAGCAGAATGAGTCATTGTGGGGGAGAGAGGTCCTCCCCAGCCTGGCTGCTGTTAGCAAGAAGAGATTGGGAGCTGAAGAAGAAAGGGCTATGGGTGGGCAAGCCCAAGCACACCCAGGAGGTATCTGTGCTTTGGACAGACTCAGTGGAAGCAAGCTCAGAAACTGAGGAAGTACCCAAGAAAGGAGGCTACAATACCCAAAGGTATTACATAAAGGGTGTGGGATTTGCCTTTAGTCACTGCGACAGGCAGCTTGGGCTTCTGTCAAGCTTTGGAGGGGACAGGGAAATCCACGGTTATGCCATCCAGTCAGGAGATCCTGTGTTAGTTCACCAGAGCTAATACTTGGTCTGAGGTTTGGGTTGCTCCATCATGAGTGGCCGTACAACCCTTGCCCAAGGCACTGTTCAGATCACTAAGCTGCGTGTAGCAAACCAGCTCAGGCAGTTTCACTGGTTCCGGGAGTCATCTCCCAGGCTTGAAAGAGGGAGGTTCACTCACATTTTAATCCCTTTTTAGGGAGTGGGGCACCTCTTATATCTGATGCAAGCTGTAATAACTCCCTTGTGCATCGCCATCATGTCCACAGACACCTGTTTCCCAAGATAGGGTGTTATTGGCATGCATTTTGCTCACTGGTTGTACAATGCAAATTAAACCAGAGTGACATGATAAGCGTGGATGCCCCGAAACTGATGTCAGCTCTGAGGCCTCAGCCTCGCATCTTCCTAAAAGCTCCACCAAGTAGCACATCGAGTAAAGACATAATGTTGAGGAGTTACAAAATCCAGGTAAGATACTGAACTACCAGGAATGGCTGAAAATCTCTCTCATATGGCTGGTGAACTCTGCAAACCACCCTGAAACTCCTTAAGGTACCCTTTTCAGGGGGAGTCTTTCCTCTTCTGACCCTTTTCTTGTGTCTGACTTACAAAAGTATTTAAAAAATGAAGAAAGGAGAAAATTGCATACACAGCTGTGAAATAACATATAGTGTATAATATAACACTAAATAAAGGGCCCCTATTGATACTGCCAGTGCAGAAGCACATGCTGTAGATAAATCCAGCATGACACATATGTGCAATAGCCCAGTGTGTCCCACAGACCATCTGCCAACATATCTTATGGACTTCCATCCATCCATGTCAAACTTCTACTTAAGACTGCTCCAGGGCTCATGCACTTCCCAAGATTATGCGCAGCTTAATACAGCTTTGTAGGGTGTGAATCCCTGCTCTGGAAACTGCAGGTTTAGGTAGGTCAGAACTGGACATGAGTTGCATTAACTCTGCAACAGTCAAGTGCAATGTCAATGAGCTGCATATTTTGTGTGTGAAGTCAAGGGTGGCACAGTGGACACAATCCAATGATCTAGGGCTTGTATTGCATGCTCCCAAGTTAATATTCAGATTTAAATCCTAAACTTGGCCCTTCATTGTGTTTTTTTGGTTGGTCAGTTATATTAATTGTAAAGACAAAGTCTTCTCTAGTCCTAAGCAGCAAACTTAATTACCATTTTAGTCATCACAAATGCTTAAACTGGCTAGAAAGCAGGGTGTCTGAGCTATGGATTTATATATTTTTTTTGTGTTAACTTTGACCCTAAACCAGACAAAATTCAGAAATGTTAGCAATTTTCCACAATCAGTGGAGTTCCAAGAAAGTTTTATCTGAAATCAAATCTCCAAAACAAAATCTGCCCAACAGCTCATAGTCCTGCAAGATTAAATGAAAATATAGGCACAAAGATTTTTCAGAATGCTCTAAAGGTGGTGCAGAAGTGAATAAGAATGAAAATAAAGAGGGATAGGAGTTCAGGGAAAGTCCCAAGTTGAACAAGCAATGAATCTGACAGAACCCATGTAGCAGTTGACTTGCTACACTTGTCCCATGTAGTCTGATGTGACATTTGAAGTCATAGTGAGATTTTTCTTCTGCTAGCACTGTTCTGGTCTGTTAATCACCTTCAGCTTTTAGTCAGGAGTGCTCGGGTTTGTCAAAAGAGAAACTGTCTGTATGCTGTCTCCTTTGCTTTAGGCAGCAAAGGAGCCTTGGAAATGCACTAGCGCTTCTGAGGTAGCATGACCGACAGTCTCTGTTTCTAGACTTTCTAGCTGATTATTTAATGGGAGTGAACCACTCTGGGAGAAGTGTGGAGTTTCTTTCAGTGAGGAGCTGCTGTTAACTAGCAACACATTTTCATATGACAGGCAGTGATCATAGAGAAGCTTCAGAAAGTCTGAGACTCCTTAGACTTACTCCAGAGAAGATCAGGGCTGTAATGGTAACTAGGTTCATAAACGAATACGGGTTTTTATTTTAAAACTCATAGCAAATTCTTTATAAAGTTTATGGAAAAGAAATAATCCCATTGATTGGATCATCCAGAGCAGGTGATTAAACGCATGATGAGCCTTCACAGCCTTCTTTGCGACATTGCCAAGTGTTGGACCATTGATTGTAAAGTTCTCCACTGATGGTCTTGACTGGGTAGATGTAACCAATGTATTCTTAGGAGCTGCTTATGATTAAACATCAGTGTGCCTTGTAGCACACATTCATTCATAAAGCAACAAAAAGGATGACAAATTCTGTGGGTTATTACTGTCCCTGAATACCCTTCATTTATAGGGACATTTGAGTCATTTTTGCAGTAGCAAGAACAATGGTGAGTCTAGCATGAATATCAGAAGCAAAGCACACACTGTAAATATGAAAACTGAGTGCTTTTTTGCAAAAAATCTTTCCCAGAATGTTGTTGACCTCACAAAATATTATACGTGCATACATATATGTCGACATCTATACAGGAGTGTGTGCAAGTGTGTGTGCATATATGCCTCTATTGCTGCCTAAAAAATCACTATGGCCCTGCAGAACCCCAATTACATATGTGTTTAAAATAAAATATGAGTGTGTATTTATAGTGATGTGTAATATTTTATATAACATTTGAGAACAGATGTCTAGGGAGCAGCAAAATTTTAATTAGGGTTTTTCATTGCTTTTCCTTAGAAGTCAAATCGAAGTCCCACTGAAAGACAGGAGTGAGACACAAAAAAATAAAACCCACACAGTAACAAATGTTTACATGTATTTTGTAACTCACTCTGCAAAGGCCACCTGGGGCTCATCCAGTGTAAAAAAGCCAAGACTCTCTGGTATGAGGCCTTTTTCTGTGTATGTATCTGTAATGATCATGTCATGAGTAGTGGGAAAAAAAATATTCAGTGTCCTGAATTTCTCTCAGCATTTGTCACCTAATTTATCAGTGCTTTACAAACAGGTGCTTCAGAGCAGATAAAGCTACCTCAGACAGCATCAGCAAACTGCCTGTTGCTGAAGCCACTGTCACTGGGCTAGAGACATTGTGTCCCAGCATAAAGCCATGAGGAAGGGGAAAGCTACACTCCAGGCAGAGGTGCAACAACTGCCTATAAAGATGGATCCAAATGAGCTTTAAAGTAGCAATTGTGGGTGCTGGTATGAGCGTGGCTGTGACACCATGGAGCATGGCATGGCATGCTTTGGCTAGCTGGGCAATTGTCCCTGCTATAGACAGGATTTGCAGTGGTGCTGTTCCTGCACTCCAGTGGAAGCTGGGATAGTTGGTTTAAAGCAGACTACAAAAACATGGACATAACTGCAGGAATTTGTTTGACCTTTGGATTGACATGTTTTTAAGTGTGTCTCAGCAACTGTAACTCTGCTGGCTGAGGACCTCAAAAGTTTTATTCAGTGTAAACCCAGCTTTGGAAACAAGTCTCTTATCTGGTTATCAGAGAGGTACCCAAAGCAAAAAAGATTCAGGTAGTTGCCTGACATCCCAGGGGATGTCTTTGAGTGCACTAGACACAGGCTAATGCCCTCACCCCAGTGCCAGGCTCTTGCCCATGTGAGCTCACCATGTCAGAGCAGAGGTGAGAGACAGTGGACTCCTCTTGCACAGGAAAAGGAAGAATTTCCCAACTGTAAAGGAATTATTGAGCTGCTCTTCGAGGCTGGAATCTTGGCGTTTCCCAGAGATCAAACCTCCCCAGCACACAGTGCGGAAGGCCATGCCTGGGGTCCTTTCTGAATATTAGGACAACTTCCCTATCACTCTTGCTTGAAAATAGGTGATGGGGAGGTTATCTCCAGACCTTTGGTGCCTTCTCCCCCATCCTGTACTCAGAGTGTGGGAGTTCTCCTGGTTTCATGTAGCTGGGGAAACCCTGTGGGACTGACATCAGAGACAGGATGCAGCAAAAGATGAACAACTGGATTGTTTTGGCATGCCTTTTCCTTGTTACCAAAGTATATCCAGTCTGCAGCTGAGCCAGGCTCCCCAGGAGAGTCAGCAGCCTGCTTGGACTGGGGTGGTGTAGCCCAGGAATCATTTGTTTGCTGTCCTGCTAGTGCGATGACTACTGCATGCTATCAGGAAACTGTGCAGTAGGTGACATAACTGCCTTCCTGTGCAGAATCTACAGCCTGTCTCCTCTTGGGCTGAAGAGTGCTGAGGTGGATCAAACACCACTGAGCTGAGCTGGCTCTGCAACTTCTTAGCCCTGGTGGAAATGCATATAGTAGATAACCTGTCAGACATCCCCATCTAACCTGCCCTGGCAGAAAAAAAGATAATATTTTTCACTCTGCTGTGTTCACTTGCAGACTTTTTAAATGTAAACATTGATTCTGTCTGACTAATGTAAGTGGCCTAATTAGAGCCTGTTTCTAAATAGATTTAGAATTGCTGGCCATTCCAGGCTACTAGTAAAGCAGCACTGTGTTAAAATATTCTGCTTGATTACTTTCATTCAGTATCTCAAAGTAAACTTCATAGAAAAAAATGCTGTGAAATCAGTAGTAAGATGTTCACTCTTGATTCTAATTAATCTCCATGGTTATATTTAAGCATTATTAAATATGATTAAGTGCATGATCAGTAGACAGACCTGTTTTTACATATCACACTTAATATTCAGAGAAGGCTGCTCTGATCTGTGTCTCACCATGTGAGTAATACGATGGAAATAAATTAACAGGTGAAAAAACACACTGGTACATGAAACACTATCTGCAAAGGGCATTCAGTTCTTCCTTGGGATCTTACTCATTAAATAACAAAAGGAAACCCACACAGACGAAGGCTGGATCATTCATTTGGAAGTTTTAAATTTCTTCCCTACGGGAAGCTAAAGAACATTTTTTAAACACATACTATCTACAGTGTTTTAAATCTCTTGGGTGTTTTTGGCCTAAAACATTTGTCTCTGTAGCACCTCCTATATGCTAAATGTTCTCCAGATAGACACTTACTGGTGCAAGGGAAGTTAACCTCACAGAACATGTCTGGGATGGGGAAGGTGGTTACTCCCATTTTACAGGTAGGAACCCTGTTGGACAGAGGAGTTGGAGAGTTCAGTCAAGGTCATGCTGAAAATCTACAGTGCAGGCAGGAGCAGAGCATCAGTTTCCAAAACAGAGCTCCAGCCAAGCTGGAAGAAAACATTGGTTCCCAAAGCAGAAATCCAGTGCAAGTTTAAAATGCAAACTACATAATACACTGTGCACGCACTGTAGTCAATTCAAACATGAACTACAGCATTTTGCCTGGATTTCCAAGTCATTTGGCATATTTGGCATTGTGAAATAGTTGTCTTTCAGACAGACTTATTAGATCTGACAATGTACCAAAATGAGTGTCATCAGACATCATGAGGACTGTGAGAGACACACTTAACACCCTGCCCATGGTGACCCGATGTGTATGCAAGGAATATGTATGGCCTTGCCTGGTAATCACCTCAGGCTTTGAAGAAATCATTGGTGCCAATGTGTTTGATGTTTGGAGAGAGAAAAGGTTACAATTTCTCTGGAAGAAACAAGCCACCTTCATTCAGTGGGGAAAAAAGTGGCATTTTTCCATGCCTAGAAATGTGAATGCTTCAAGAAAAGTGCATTCAAGGGAACCTGCACACAAGGCAGCATCCATTGACTGTCATCTTGAGGGGGAACTCTAGACAATCTATGGCAAAATCCCTGCTTCCCCACTCGCATGCTCTAAACACTAATTTCTGCATCTTTTCCTCTGAGCCTTGCTGCTAGTTCCCCTCCTTGTGCAAACAATGACTCCAAGACATAAGTTCAGTATTTGCATCGCTACAACTTTTCAACTTAACAAAGCAAAAAAATACAATAAAGAAAAAATTCAAAGCAGATGGTCTAATAGGACAAAGCTGAATTTGAGGATTAACCAGACTAATAAAAGCTGTCATTACAGGTTGTCATCATTGGCAAGTTATTTATTAGCTCTAAACAAACAGTGTTCCCTTCAGATACCAAATGTCAAATGTTTTAATATGTAGAAATCAAGTCTTCCTCTTCCAGCTGCTCCCATTTCATCCTGCCAGCTGTACTGTCTCATCTTCTAAGACCTGCCAAAGAGCCCAACATTAACATACCTTATTATGCACATTATTTTGCCAAAAGAGGCCAGATGAGGCCAAATCATTTTGATAATAAGCCCCGCTGTCATTAAATACTATTATGCATGCTACTGTTGTTCCTGAAACCTCTGTGGAATATTAATGAGCTATCCTTGGCATTTGCTGCAAGCATTCTGCAGTAAATGAGTTTGGTACTTACTAGATCTGTCCACAGTCCAAAGGGATCTCTAACTATATTGGTCACTCTTGTAACTCAGAAAAAAAAAAAAAAGAATTGACTGGTAAGCAAAAGGTTTCCAATTCTGGGAATATTTCTTTCTCCTTTAAAAACCATGCAGCTAATGAAATAATGCTTTGGGGGTTTGATTTGGATCTTTAGCAGCAAAAAAAGAGAGGACAAAGGAGGGAATTGCCTGGGGATGATCCAAACCTTTTATCCCTTTTTTGAAAACCTTTTTTTAAGGTCAATTTTAAATGAAAATACCATTGTGAAATGAGAAGCTGAAAATGCCATGGTGAAAATAGAAGCTGAAACATTTCAAGTTCTCTGAATGCTCTTTTTCTTTTTCTTTTCTTTTTTTTTTTTTTTACACCTTCTTTTAAAACTGAAACCATATATGATAGTTTGACCTCAAGTTGTCAATAGCTTTGGATAACCTACAACTATATATTTCTGTGAATTTTTTTTCTTGGAAAAATAGTCACCGGTTCTATATGTTCTTTTAGGGCAGAGTACTTGACATTAATCTGAATGTTTTAAAGTTCCTTTGACCTAAGGTTTCTGCTATTATTGGAATATTTTGATTTGTTTTCTTAAGCAATTTATACTTCAAAAATTGAATTGTTTTTCATTTTCCTGTCCATTTTCTGCAATTGGCAATTTTTTTGTAGCATGATTTCAACAGAACAGTAACACAAAAACAGTGGGAAAATGTGCCATAAGCTCTCAGTTTTAACGTGACCATAAATTCAAGCCTTGTATCTGTTACTGGTGGCCCCTTCTCAGATATCTAAAGGCTAAAGCCTCACTTGCTGTGATTAACTAGTTAGAATCTCAGCCAGCTGCACACCCTTTACCAGGGACCAGCAAAAGCAAAGGCAGAAAGTTATTGCGGTCATTTTTTTTACCATGTCACAGAAAGGGAGTAAAAAAGAACACCCAAAAGGAAAATATTTTTGACTCGTAACATCTGGCTGGAAAGAGATTACACGTCTGTCAGAAAGACAGTTTCTGCCCCTGGAGGTGCAAAATCTTCTTTTCCCTTCATAGGGAAGTCTAAAAAAGGGAAAGAAAGCTGGAGGCTCCCTGCGCTTGGGCCCTGTGTCTGCCAGCATCAAAGGGTTTTGCTGCTGCCCTGCAGTGCCCTGGGAGCTGCATTGCAGGTGACACTGCTCTTCCAGCCTGCAAGGACAGCCTGGCCTTTGCAGGGCAGCTTGCTGGGGCAGGGCGTGCTGCTGCACGGCATTCCTGACATGTCTGTGTGCAACTGGTCCATGGCTCATCACTTGGGGTAGCCCATGCAATCTGGAAGGTGGTGGTTGCCCATGGCACTGGCAGGGACCTTGAAGGAAAGTGTGGCTTGGCAGCAGATGATATGATGTGACAGACTAGGCCAAATTTCTGTGCCTCGTCTCATGTGCAATTACTCAAACCTCAGCTCAAATGCCACAAAAAGAGACCCTGAGTAACATATTCCTCTTACTTTATTTCCTTATGTACTTTTTTTTTTTTACATCAGCTGGTTTTGCTGAATTTGGTTCAGATTTCTCAGCTTTCAGTACTTAAGCAGACAATACTATGGAATCTAATTTAACACATTTTCCTGGACCCTTTTGTTAAGCTGTTACTTTAAGTAGTTTATTTCAGATCAAGCAGAGAATGTCCATACTACAAGCTATGCCTGGGGCTGTTTCTGGACTATAATGCTAACCTAATCTGCAAGATTGGGCACGTCATGTTACCTTTCTGCATTTCACAATCTCCTATATATTCAAAGGCACTGTGAATAGGAGAAAAATCCCAGGGATACTGGATTGAGACACAAAGGAGTTTTATTTAAGAGTCTCAGTGACTGTGCAACTCCCTCCTACGGTGACAGTGGAGTACCAGCTGGCCTTGCAAAACATCTGCTTGCCATTGCTCTGCTTTGGCAATGCTGAGGGTCTTAATCATACTTTACTGAAAATGTTTCCACGTGTGTGCTTATATGCTCAGTATTAGTATGGTTAGCCATATATTTTTGTAGCAGAAAAGAAAAAAAATCCCTTGCATATTTTTTTTTTCCTTTAAAACCCTCTGCAGTCTGGACTCCATTCAGAGCTCAGGGCCTGCTTTGACAGAAGGTAGCACTTTTTAATCAAGTTTTTACCGCATTTGTTTCACCGTCACTTGCATCACCTAGGAAAGCTGTGATGCCTCCCCAAAGCACGTGACTGCAGAGTTGAAGGTGATGGGAGGGTGGAGGGGTGGAGAAGGAATTTTATGAGCTGAGTGTGTGGGAGGCCCACACTGATGGGAGAAGGAGCTTTCCAAGCACAATACCCATGGGTGGCAATAGGAAAGAGGTGAATGACCTGCTCTTCCCTCTCCAGGACCCTGGCTACTCCAGGGACATGTGGCTGTGCTGTGCAGCAGGTTGGGTATGGCCTGCAGACAGGACAGGCTGCGGGGCCACACCAGGCAGAGCTGGAACTGTATCTAACAGCCCCAGCATATCCCTCCTCTGGCAGATCCTCAGATGTAAAGCTGGGCCCAGCTGAGGCTTATCTACTTTTTAGCCCCTTCTTGGCCCTTTGCTGCCACAGATGGACTTCTCTGAGACCCAGAGGAGCTTGGCTGCAGGTAGCTCGGGTGGACGTGCAGTAGTCCTACAGTAGCACTGGTGCAGCACTTGTTTTAGAAGGGCTGTGACCTCCCAGCTCCTCTATGGGGCAAGATGCGGTGAAACCTCTGACTCATGGGAGGTGCTGCAGGAGCCAGGCATGGGGGTGCATCACGCAGTTCCTGCACGGCTGGGGCTGCTGGTGTGGCTAAGGAGCTCTGACGAGGTGAGCAACCTGCCATCCTGGTGTTTCCTGCTGTTGTCCATGTGGGAGCAGCTTTCATCCACAGCCTCCAGGGTCATCCTGCTGGTACTCTCTTGGGCAGCCCAGGAAATCTGATCCAAGGTGCTGTGCCTCCCCACTCCCTGGACAGGGAGATCCCTGGGAAGGATGTGACACCACTTTGCAGGTAGTCACTGTCTCTTCAAGCTTTGAAGCACATTAGTGATGCAGCAGCTCTCTGTGCACATTTGTCAGAGCAGTGATTTCTTCCCCAGCTGCTGGTGGGCCTGAAAGAGGCTGAGAAAGCAACCATGGAGAAGAAGGTGGGAGAAGGGAAGCACGACGCAGATGCCAGGACTGCAGAGCTAAGTCTGGAGGGAACTGTTTTGGAGGAGCTCCTTCATTAGTCCAGTAGAGTCTGGGCTTGGGAAATCCATCTGAAAGGTCAGGAGTGAGGAGTGCTCGTTGCCCAGGGTGACTGCAGCAGCTGGAGTGAGGAAGCTGCTTTCCTACAGCCTTGTGGGAAGCTCACTCCCAAAAGGCAGGGATAGAAAACCCATAGGAGAACCCCTGTTCCCTCAAAGTAACACTGAGATGTGGGGGAAATGATGTGGCAGTATGCTAAGTGCTTTGTGAAAATCCCCTGAAGAACAAAGCTTTGCAAACCTGAGAATGAGTATCTCAATTTGAGATTATAAAAGAATAAGTCATGCTATCTCCTCCTTTTATCATATTGTTGTCCATTCACTCATGCATTTATTTTAGTTGCATTCTTCTTCCATAATAACCTGGATTGTGACCAAGGTGTTACAGGCATACCATGAGATGCTTTCTTTTATATGTACAAAAGTGAGCTCTTGCTCATATAATATGCAAATTTTGCAGTTTGGTCTAGATACTGAGTTTCAATCAACAGTTTCATCTTAAAAGATCGAAAAGATAATCTTGTTTCCAATCATACATAAAGTTTATAAAAATTAAAACTGACACACCATTTTGGTTGACCTTTGAAGTTTCGGTTAAAAATAAAGCATTTTCTTGATCATGTTTAGGAAAAAATACATTTTTAGATCACATTTCTTTCATATGTTAGTGTGACTGGTGGGTCATTTCTTCCTCAGTAGTTAATAAAACTGAAAGGAGTAATCAACACCCTAAAAACCATTATAAAAAGTTGCTTTCTGCTTCTGTTTCTAATAACAACAACCAACCAACTTACTGAAAACTTTTCAGCTTGTATCCTTTGGATTCTATGATCTTCAACATATTTTTATGATCCAGGCCTCAAAACAGTCATCCAGAGGAAGTTGGAGAATTCCTCCTCTTTCAAAATTAGCCATAAAGATCCAGAGCATCTCTCAGAGATGGCAGTGTTGCACATCGACAGATGTCAGTATGGTGTAAAGCAGTTTTCTTTTTGTTAATCTATTCCTTCTGCTTGAAGAGAAAATTTGGGTGTGAGCACTTCCAGGACCATTTTGCAGAAGCTGAGCTGATGGCATTAGAACTGTGTGCCAATCTGGAAAAAGTAAGTCTAAGAATTTTGCTTCAGCTAGCCTGCAGTCTAAAAAAAAATCCCACCATAAACCAGGCACCTGCACTTTCTCAACAGACAAATGGCTATAGATTATAACATACCTTACCAATATATAGGACATGCTATTCCCCAGCTGTTGTAAAATGTATACTCCAACTTTCAGAAAAAGATTGGTGTAAAGCCCACGTTAAAATAAAACAAACTACTTCTTAGGTAATGTTTTCTGTCACCAAAAAGAAATAAACACAGAGCACATGCCTAAAATCAGAGTCAGAAGAAAGGGCCAAAGTATTTTTAGATCGTCTGAGTTCCCAGCCTAAGTAGAGAATGATTTTAATTAAATTTAGCCAAGCCTCAGCCATTCTTTCTGTGGTTGACTTCAGTTGTACATCTCACATCTTTGAAAAGCTCTTCTCAATTGCACACAGGCAGCTTTGTTTATAGCATAGGGAAGGATCAAATGGCTTCCATTGAGGGGGAAGGGAGAGGACAGGAAGGCATTTTCTTCTTAGTGATCCTTGCCTACAGAGGAAGCTTTATAACTTCACAAGAGAGAGTACAATATGCTCAGCATATGTCAGTCTTTCCTCCCAGTAAGAGAGATGAATCACCTGTTTTCTCTAGAAGGGAGGTGTTTAAATCCTCTCTGTTCATTAGGAGTAGGGAGCAGCTTTCTTATTATAATGCATATTAGTAATAATCCCAGCAAGAATAGTAGCATATGCAGTTGATGCTTCAGATTGGCAGCTGATGCTGGCAGAAGGGATCTTGAGGAAAGGCCCATTTTTAATGAATAATGCAAAGGACAGTGTTTGCAGTTCCAGTAATTCAAGGCCCAGGGTAGGAAGCCTGGTTCATTCTGCTTCAGGTCACACTTCTTCCCAGAGGGCACTAACAAAGTGGCTAGGAGCCCGCTGTGGAATCAAGAAGAGGACCTGTGTCACCTCAGAGGAACAATCTGTCTCATAAACACATAAAATTAGGGCCTGGAGAGGAGTAAGACAGGCAACACATCTTCCAGGGAAGTGGGCTTTAAAAAACACCTACAGCAAAACATGTATGTGTGGACTTCAGTCCACCCCTGTTCAAGAAGGCATTTCAATACGGTATAATAGCAACAATTTGTAGGCTTAAATCCTTGCTTAAGGCCAGGTTTTCTGTTATAAACTCCTCAGAATAAATGTGGTATGCAAATCAGGATGCAAAGTTAAGGAAAATGTTGCGGTGTAACCTCAAGAAGGGCTACGGAGGCTTCACTGGAAATGTGGTATTTGCAATTATTTCTGTGATGACAACACTCAACAGCCTTAGCTGGCGCCTATTTGTGCAGGGGACACTGCAAACGGGACAATAAGATGATCCTTGCTCCAGACGATTTTCAAGATGAGTGTGAAACAAGCCAGTGAAGGGCAGATGGAGCCCAAGGAAACCATAATATCATGTCAACCTGAAATGATTTGTCTGGTGGTAGGCAATTTGTTGATTTTAACAAATTGCAACTATTTCAGAAAGCTACATACATCATTCTGTGATAAGAGTCAGGAATTTCTCAAAGCTCATTTTACTGTTTGCTTTGAACCAACTTCTTTTAAAATTGTCATACAAAGTGGAATATAATTCTTCTCTTGCCTGGCAAGAGCAGAAAGAAGTACTGCTTTGAAAAGTCCAAATGTTTTAAACTGTTTTCACAATCAGCCTTTCTTTGTTTATTAATTGATTGGTCATGTGGGGGCAAATATCCTTGTGCAGATAGTCATTCTTGCACTGAGGCAGAGGAGAATGAGTAACCTTGGGTGGGTCAGGCACCCCAAAGCACAGGTTTGTCATTCATTTTTATGTGAACAAAAAATAAAAACTACAGAAAAAGCACCAAAGTATTCAATATCACGGTTTGCTTCTGACCGTAGTGCAGGGCAAGAAGTGGGGAGTTGAGCGCAAAAGAGAAATTGTTGCTCTAAACTCAGATTGAACTGAAATAGTTCAACAACGAAAATTAATAAAGTATCCTGGGAATTGAAGTATGGAGGGATTTGTCTGGGAAGCAAGTAGTTAGAGCAAACTTTAAAGAAAGACTGTTGACCTCTTTAAATTGGTGATTTAAAGTGCTTCTTATTGTCTCTAACCCTCTGATCCCTGGAAGTAGGGATGGTTTGCTGGCAAAGGAGCATGTTTTATCAACCCTGGTCTGTGTATGCCTTCCCTAAACAGGTATGAGCAGCCAGTCCTGGCAAGGTGATCTAATGGAGAGTCTGTACATTTGGGTGTACAGCTGCCCTTCTGCCCCATCCCAGAAACATGAATATAGTGAGTTTCAGGACAGTTGTTCTGATTACACTGCTTTCATGTATTGAAAATCTATACACTTGCCTTGATGGCTTTTCAGTGATTGATTACTCAATGCTTAAGTGTTGATTAGACCGAAAACCTTCCTCAGCTCTCAAAATATTTTACAGTGCTTATTACAAAAAGGAAGATGGACACCACTGGTCAATCAGATCTTTAAAGTGAAGCTCCTACTGATGCATTTATAACCATCTGTAGCACATAGTATTAATGTCAGCAACATGAAGCAGACGAAAATAAGTCTTTCCCCTGACTAACTCCATCATCTACCTCTGTCTGTCACTGAAACACTCACTCCTCATGCTGCCTTGGCCTGAATATTGTAGGTAGTAAATTTCTCGCAGCACCTTGAATCCTGTTTCAAGTTCTTCAGCAGTATGGAAATATTCCATATTGATTTATGTAAAGTAAACATTCTAGCTTGTGTCAGAGTAACTTGGAGGATTTTTCTCATTCAAAAAAGTATTTCTTTTTGAAGTTGAAAAGTTTAATTATAGCTCCAAGCACAACAGTCGTGGAAAAGCCTGAGGCTGAAAATGTACTGCCTTTGGATCTTGGATAGCCTGTTTTACATGCATGATGTTTTACTTTTGCCAAGCTGGAGAGTTAAGGTTATGCAAGTCTATTTTGGAATTAAATACAATTTGCTTTTACAGCCTGACAGTTTATGGGCATTTAGGTAAATGCATAGGCAGGCACTTCAGATTAATACCTTTATTATCAGCCTGGATATTTTACCTTTGAAAAGTAATCTGGCTGAAAGAGCTGGAAGAGTCTCTTTTGGTGACGTCTCTCTAGTTGCTGACCAAACAGTATTTAAAGAATTTGTGGTGCATTTTTCAGAGAGGATAGGATAACCTCACCCCTCTGACCTGTATTTATTCCCTCTATAAAACAGATCCTAATGTTCAGGGCCCTTAATACTACTAAGCACATAATGGCCACTCTGTTCGCCTACAAAGTCATTGCCCTCTGTGCTTCCAATTTGCACTTGATAAAGTGCCACTGCACAGCGACTCATAAACCCCAGTTTTAGTGAAATTTGGGGCAGGAGGAGGGTAAGCCTCAAGTGCCATCAAGCTATCACACTGGGGCCATGTCCTGGGGTTCACCACAGGGAAGTTGCTCCCTTATGGAGGTGAGAACACCTGAGGGGCCCTGGGCACCAGGGCCGGTGGCAGTCAGGCTGTGGTTGGAAGTCTGCACAGTCTCTTTCACTGCTTGCTGTATTGTGGGGGATCAGACATCATCTGTAGTAAATGGTCTCCACTGGGGTGCCTTTGTGGAGATGGCATCAGATTTGGTCCTTTGTGCTGCCACCTCTGCAGTAGCTGCTGCCACCTTCCTCCCTTGTCATGGTGGCTGGGATGGCCTGAAGAGGTCACCACTGCTGCTCCGGGGCACCTGAGCCCGGCTCCCTCCCCATCAGCTTCCCACCACAGCTGGCTCCGTTGGATCCAGAAGTGCTGCCTTGAAATCAACATGACTTGTTTTGTCCTCATCTGCAGGAAAACCCAGCCTTGCCCTTGAGGTGGGAGAGATTCCCCAGGGGCTGTCCACCCCAGTCAGCACCAGAACCAAGCCAGCTCTTTGGCTCCATGTTGGATACCCATGGTCCTACTGCCACCCCAGCTGGCACTGAGCTATTTTTTTGTTTGTTTAATGAAGCATTTGTGTCTCTTCTGCCAGGGCTCTGGAGCCTGGTCCAGAAAAACCCCCCATGTTGAGCTCCCGCTCCCTAGGGAAGCCCCTTCCTGGCTGCCCACAGGGACACAGCACAGGCAGGCTGCCACAGCACCCTGCCATGCACGGCTGGCCTTGCTGGATGGGCAGAAAGGAGCTGGGGGGTCAAGAAGAACACGACACTTCTTGGAAGTGCCTCCACTTCCCAGGCACTGAAGTCATGGATGAAAGGGCAGGAACAGATCGCTGCTGTGCCTGTGCCACAGTCAAAAGCATCCTGTGTCTGGCCTGCTACAAAAGTGATTCCAGAGCCAATTTTACACTAACCTGCCAGTCAGCTGGCCTTCCGTTTCACAAGAAACCCTCAATTTAAAAATCAGTTTTAATTCTAGATCAGTAGTCAACTTTGAGTTTCATAGCTGCCAGGGAATTTAGGTATTTAAAGATACTGTTCAAGATTAATTTTTAGTCTGTCTATGTAGCACAGTCAACATGATTTCTATATTTTATTGCCAGAAGGAATCTCAGATGTATTCACAGAATCACAGAATCACAGAGTCCTAGGGGTTGGAAGGGACCTTGAAAGATCATCTAGTCAAACTCCCCTGCCAGAGCAGGGTCACCTAGAGCACATCACACAGGAATGTGTCCAGGTGGGTTTTGAATGTCTCCAGTGAAGGAAACTCCTCAGCCTCTCTGGGCAGCCTGTTCCAGTGCTCTGTCACTCTCACAGTAAAGAAGGTTTTTTCTGATGTTTATGTGGAACCTCCTGTGTTCCAGTTTGCATCCATTGCCCCTTGTCCTATCACTGAACGTCACGGAAAAAAGCCTGGCTCCGTCCTCCTGACACTCACCCTTAACGTATTTGTAAACATTGATGAGGTCGCCCCTCAGTCTCCTCCAAGCTAAAGAGACCCAGCTCCCTCAGCCTTTCCTCATAAGGGAGATGCTCCACTCCCTTAATCATCTTTGTGGCTCTGCACTGGGCTCTCTCAAGCAGTTCCCTGTCCTTCCTGAACTGAGGGGCCCAGAACTGGACACAATATTCCAGATGTGGCCTCACCAATGCAGAATAGAGGGGGAGGAGAACCTCTCTTGACCTACTAACCACACCCTTTCTAATGCATCCCAGGATGCCATTGGCCTTCTTGGCCACAAGGGCACATTGCTGGCTCATAGTCATCCTCCTGTCTACCAGGACCCTCAGGTCCCTTTCTCCTCCACTGCTCTCCAGCAGGTCAGCCCCCAACCTGTACTGGTACCTGGGGTTGTTCTTCCCCAGATGCAAGACTCTGCACTTGCCCTTGTTGAATTTCATCTAGTTTCTCTCCACCCAACTCTCCAGCCTGTCTAGGTCTCACTGAATGGCAGCACAGCCTTCTGGTGTGTCAGCCACACTCCTCCCAGCTTGGTGTCATCAGCAAACTTGCTGAGGGTACATTCTGTTCCCTCATCCAGGTCATTGATGAAAATACTGAACAGTACTGGTCCCAGTACCGACCCCTGAGGGACTCCACTAGTCACAGACCTCCAACTAGATTCCGTCCCGTTGACCACAACTCTCTGACTTCTTCCTTTCAACCAGTTCATGATCCACCTCACTACCTGACCATCAAGACCACACTTCCTCAGTTCATCTACAAGGATGCTGTGGGAGACAGTGTCAAATGCTTTACTAAAATCAAGATAAACCACATCTACTGCTCTACCATCATCTATCCGCCTAGTTACTTCCTCATAGAAGGCTATAAGATTGGTCAAACACGACTTCCCCATGTTAAAAACATGTTGATTGCTCTTAATGACCCCTCATCCTTGATATGCCTAGAGATAGTGCCAAGAACAAGTTGTTCCCCCACCTTTCCAGGGATGGAGGTGAGGCTGACCGGTCTATAGTTACCCGGGTCCTCCTTCTTGCCCTTCTTGTAGACTGGAGTGACATTTGCTATCCTCCAGTCCTCAGGAACCTCTCCTGTTACTCACAACTTACCAAAGATGATGGAGAGTGGCCTAGCAATGACCTCCGCCAGCTCCCTCAGCACCCGCAGGTGCATTCCATCCAGACCCATCGATTTATGGATGTCCAGATTGCTTAACTGATCCCTAACCCAAACCTCATCTACCAAAGCAAACTCCTTCTTTATCCTGACTTCTTCTGGGGCGTTAGGGATCTGGGGCTCCTGGGGAGAGTCTGCAGCAGTAAAGACAGAGGCAAAGAAGGTGTTAAGCACCTCTGGCTTCTTTATATCCTAGGTCACCAGGGCACCCACCTCACTCAGCAGTGGGCCTGTATTGCCTCTAGCGTTAATTCTATCTGCAATGTATTTGAAGAAGCCCTTTCTATTGTCTTTGACCTCCCTAGCAATGTTTAGTTCCAAGGAGGCCTTAGATTTCCTTATTGTCTCCCTGCATCCTCTGACAACAGTCCTATATTCCTCCCAAATGACCAGCCCCTCCTTCCATGATCCATAGATTCTCTTTTCCCACTTGAGTTTGCC
This sequence comes from Apus apus, assembly GCF_020740795.1. Taxonomy (NCBI): domain Eukaryota; kingdom Metazoa; phylum Chordata; class Aves; order Apodiformes; family Apodidae; genus Apus; species Apus apus. The sequence goes on along the minus strand of NC_067282.1, from coordinate 94,395,155 downwards.
CAGCAGTTCCTTGTTTAACCATGCTGGTCTTCTGGCTCCCTTACTTGATTTCCTACCCATTGGGATGCTCTGATCCTGAGCTTGCAAGAAATGGTCCTTGAATGTTGACCAACTACCTTGAGCCCCTTAACCATCTAGCACTCTGTCCCATGGGACTTCTTTTAACAACTGATTGAAGAGGCCAAAGTTGGCCCTGAGGAAGTCCAGGGTTCTGGTCCTGCTAGGTATTCTGTTCCTCCCACACAGGACCCTGAACTCCAGCATCTCGTGATCACTGCAGCCAAGGCTGCCATTGACCCTCACTGCTTCAACAAGACTCTCCTTGTTGGTGAGCACAGATCCAGCAGTGGTCCTCTCCTGGTTGGTTTGTCCACCGTTTGTATCAAGAAGTTATCATCAATGCATTGGAGGAACCTCCTAGACTGGCTGTGCAGACCTTCCAGCAAATATGGGGGTAGTTAAAATACTCCATGAGGACCAAGGCCTGTAGTTGTGAGGCTGCTTTCAGCTGCCTGTAGAAAGCCTCACCAACTCCCTCGTCCTGATCAGGAGGTCTGTAATAGATGCCCATAACTGTATCTTCCACGCCAGCCTGCCCCTTAATTCTTACCCACAGACTTTCCACTTACTCCTCCTCTGCCCTTGGACATAACTCATTCATTTAATTCTGGACTGCTTGTTTAAGAAGTCACAGTTTGATTTTTTTAGACTTCTTCAATCACGTTTCCTCTTCATGCAAAATTCATAGCATAATATTTTAAAACTGTGTTGTACCCAGGTGTGTGATTCTCTGCAAATGAGAGCTCAAGTTTTTTCAATGTATAGGTAGCATTTTTGTGCATGGAAAATCAACTGCGTTCCCTACAGAAAGCTTCCAGATTTAACATCTATACTTAATGTCTGTGGAGATAACATGTCAGAAACAGAATATTCTGTAATGCATTACAGGGATGCAGTCTTAAGTCCTTAGACAGAACTGCCGCTGATTGCAGACTCTGGCTGTAGCCAAGCAAAGAGTATAATACACAGAAACCACATTCTCAAAAATGTGCAAGCAGTTCTATGGGAATTACCAGGATTTACTGCATGCATTTTCTCAAGCTGATAAAAGGCTACATTTTCAAACCCGACCTTAAGTGCCAAAATCTTTTGTGTTTACTAATTCACTTTGTATGTACACACAAACATTTTATAGTGTTGTAGTTTCTCCTGCCTGCTATAAATCTCTTTAGAAGGGATCAAGTTGTACACACTGAGAATACACAAAGCACATTGAAATCTTGGCCCTGCTAAAATGAGTGGGAGTCTTGCCTTTGGTTTCTGTAAGTCCAAAATTTTACCCACAAAGTTTAAAGAACAGGAGGATTTCTCAAGGCTCAAAAGTGGGTTTTTTTTCCTCCTTACTGGTGTTTATAGTTATACTACACTTTTTGTTTGTTTGTTTGTCTTGGTTTTGTTTGCTTGTTTGTTTTAAACATGGTATTGTCTTGCTTCAATAGAAAGAAAAGGCAATGCTCTGAAGAGAAAAAGAACAGAATGCCTAGTCTGCAAGTGAACTGTAATTAACCTTTTATTCTATAGAAATTGCACTTTTCCCTGAGTCTAATGGGTTGCTGATTCTGAGAAGAAGCAGATTCTGGGCAAATCTTGTGTGTTAGCACGTGCAGAGAGATACTTATAAGTACACACAAAAAATGGCTTTCCAGTATCTATCAACTAATTCATCTGACTTTCAGAGAAGCAGAACAAAACTAAAAGTATTGGTAATTTAGCTTTACCACAAATTCCCTTCCACCTGCTAACTGTGCATTTTTGCCCATTTTTCTCTTTTTTCCATGCATATGAACAGACTTGAAAATTCTTCACATCAGTCCTAACCTGGGGAAGACATCGTGATAAATCTTCAGTCACCGGATTAGATGTGTTTGTTATCTGTGGACAGCTACAACACATCCAGGAAGATCACTCAACACAACTAGTTTTTATGTTATGCTCATCCTGAATTCCTGTTGCATGTCTAAATAACCATACTTACGGTGAGAATAAATCTTCAACAGAAATTCAGTGACATTATTAAGTTATTAAGCTGTCTGGGTATGAAAGCCTCTGACTCAAGTTAGTGAGATTTGCAGATTGAATTAGCTGGCTTATCTTGGATGAGAGGCTAAAGCAAGGTCAGATGTGAATTCTGTTGAGCTCAGGAATCCACTGGCTTCATGGCAGTAGTAGAGGCAAGCTCACAAAATGCTATTTGATCTCTGTTTCCCTTTTATGGGCCCAGTTTTTTTCTGATGAGTCTGAGGGAAAAGCAGCCTTTTCCCAGTCACAAGAGAGCTAGTGCAGAGCCACCCAGCTCAATGTGGGACCTTGTGGCTGTGCTCCTGGGGTCTGGTAAGACCCAGCAGAGACTCATGTGCTCATATTATGTTGGGAATACATAGCTGCACACCAGAGGAAGGCATGGTTTCATTCTGGGGAGTGAGTACTTTAAAGAGATGGAAGTTTCGGATGGCTAAGCCTTGTGCTGCTTACACCAGAGCTGAATCTAGCCTCTCCCCTTTCAGATGTCTGCTTTCCTCTAAATCCCTTGTTCTGTCACTAAAAATCCTTTGCTGCTGATCCAGATAGGTGAACTGCAGTCACAATCATATTGATTTTATTGCTACTCCATCTGTACCTCTTGTGCTAGACCAAAAGGAGCATTTCTAAGACCGTAAGTGGCCTCAGGAGTAATTTTTCTTGCAGACAGGGGCAGTATTGTCTTTTTTCAAAGAGATCTCAATAGTCCTCATTCCTCCTAAAAGTTTCTGAAAACATTACCAGGCAAGGATGATCTGGATGGATTTTGGAGGTTTTTATCTACTTCAGACACTTTGTAAGTGTCAGCAGAAAGGCCTTGCTGTGCCACTGAACATGAGGCCTTTTTCCACCCCGTGAGAGAACGTTTTCTGTAACAGATAAGTCACACACCAACCAAATGGTGTGCTTCTTGTTTTATTCCCTCTGTCCTCAAATTAACTCTCATGGAGAAGCTGCAACTACTTTAAAAGCTAGCCCCTGCGGGACTGTGACTTTCCAAGGTTGCTTGCTCTGGAATAGAAGGAACTATTTTTTTGCTTGTGATCAGCCCAGCCTAAACAGGAACTTGATTACTTATTGAGTTCTTAAAATAACCCTCTTTATTTGCATTCCCATTGCCTGTAGAGATCATTTGGACCCATATGCAACGCTGATTGGTTTTAAGTTTCCATTTTGTTTTTAAGAACAAGAGGTCTCACATGCTTAAAACTACCTTTTTCCTTTCTGTTCTTTCATTAAACCAACTGACAACTGACATGTTTAACTTTGTAAATTTTTCAAAAAATACAATAAAGTTCAGCGCAGGCTTATGTGTGGAAAGACTCTCCTTTCCTCAGAGAGCCAGCTGGACCAAAGCCATGTCAAAAAGTTCCTGTAAGGAAGACGTAACTAGAAAGGAGAGAGGAATTTTACAATTACTCCTGCTGCATTAAAAGCCTCTTCAGAGTCCTGCTGGCTCTGCCAGCTTGCTGAGCTGGACCCTGCAAGGTCACAGCTGTAATGGGCTTGAAACAGCTTTCATGAGGCCACTTCTGTAAGTGTATAGGGCTGGATGCAGCTGCAGAGAGGATGGAGAGCAGGGGGCACTCAGGAGTCACACGGCTGCTACTACAACACAAAACTGAGACCGTAAGTGTGGTAGCAGAGGTGGCTCATGGGATGGGACAGAACAGAACTGTTGGGCCCTCCTATTCAGTAAATCTCCCCCTGCTTGACTTTGTACATACCCTTCTCTCCTGTGAGTGTGTGTAGCAATGATCTACTCAACCGAGGACAGAAGCCTGGATTTCATCCCTGCTCCAAACATGGTCTGATGTGCAGCTGCAGCCTACTATGTGGCATTTATGCTGTGTGCAGTTTTGCTCCAGAGATCCTCAAGAGTCAGTGGGAGACTTTCTGGCAATGTCTACAGGCTTTTAAGCAGCCACGTGGTGAAAAGCAGAACCTGTGACCTGAGGGTGCTGCAGTGCTGTTGGCTCTGCCAGGAATGGCTATGTCAGTGCAGAAAAACATACCTTTGTTGCCTTACCCCAGTGGGTAACTCACTGCAGAACAGAGAAAGAAGAGGCCACAGCTTTGTGCAGGACATCTAAACAGAGAGTGCTGTGCATTAGTTGCTTCTTAAAGCACAGCCGTGTCCAAAGCTTAATGCTGGTTTCCAGCCAGCTAAGCAAAGAACAAATCTTCCCTCTGAATGACCTCCTGAGGCTGGTATTTGAATCACACTGGGAAAAAAAATGCCAGCTAAAATTTGCAGGGGAAAATGAAAATAAAAGTGTGATGTAATGTGTGTGCTGACTGGACTTATTCCTCCTTGAATTTTCGTCACAGCAGTCGGCAGCTCAGTGCAACACAGAGGAGCTGGGCCTGGAGTCTGTGTGCTGCACGTGCTTTAGGAGCTGGCTTGGAAAAAGTGGTAGCACATGGAGACCATGATTTTCTTGGCTGCCCCTTCACTATATTCAGCTCAACACTTGATCATGATTCTTCTACCTTTAGTGTGTTATCATTTCACCATGCTCCCTGTTACAGCCTGTTTTGGACCTTGATGTGCAGGCTCTCTATGTAGCATCTGTGCTCCTCCAGCAGAGAGCACATGCTTGTTCTCCTCTGACTCACTTTCTAAGCCTCATTGCTTGTAAGCAGCAAATGAGATGGAATCCCAGATTTCTTGGCCGGTTTGGATGGGTGATGTCCTGCTAGGCAGCAGAATCCTAGCAATTTTGGGATGAAGCAACATGAAGCAGGATCCACAGTGTGCTCTCACTGTGGCATGTTGGAACAGCTGACACCACCTTCCCCAGGATGGGATTTAGTCACCCACACGGGGTACAAAGCATTTGGAGATATCCACTGTAAATAACCAGTGAGGCTCAAAGATAATGAGAGCAGGGAACTTTAGAACTTGAAGGAGGGTATGTCCTTATCTCTCCTGTGGTGATAAAAGGCTGAGAGAGAAGTCAGCCAGCCAGCTTCCCTCCAAGGTACAGGACTGTGGCAACCGAGGAGACCTGGAGTTGTTGAAGGCTCTGGTGGCAGCTACACAGCCCTTCTCACCAAATGAAAATGAAAGAGTCCTGTGGTGACCAGGAACAGCATGGCCCTGAAAGCTCTGATTTTAGGAAGGCCAGGGTTGCCCCAGGACTTAAAGGTCCCAGCTGCTTCAAATTGCGTCAGGCTGGAATTTAGCAAATGGAACAAAACATGCACATTTGCAAAGTATTAAGTGGTATCTTCAGTGCAGGACTTGGCTTTGCTTTTATTTGCCATCACAGCTTTGTTTTATAGGGCTCTGAAGCATGGGTGTGGGTTGCTTTTGATGGTCCAGCTTCCCTGGGTGTTTGAAATGTCAAGAATCTTCCAGTGTGCAAGTAGTCCTGCTCCTCCAGTTCATGATGCATTCCTTTTTTCTTCGTCATTGTAGCACTAAACATCTGGCTGAGCAGAGGGTGAATTTCCACACCAGGACTACCCAAAAGCCTGTCACTACATGCTTGTAGAGGTGACACAACAGCATAATTGCTATCCCAACGCTGTGTCAGTGTAAATTTGCAGGAACAGTGTTGTAGACAGGAAAGCTGCTTAAAGAACACAAGAAGATATTTTCGGGAGCAGGGAAGATTAAGATATTTGAATTAGCTGAGTTTCAGGCACTGTTGCATAAAAATGAGCAGGGAAAGAGCAAGAGACTGAGGCAAAAAATCCAGTTAGTGTTATTTCAGGTCACACAGGAGTGAGAGGAGCTGGTTGGCCTTGCTTCTAGAGAAGCGTGCTCAGCTTCAGAGCAGAAGGGACTTTGAGACCCTTAGGCAAGATGCAATATGGGAGGTGCAGCAAAGAAGATTTCCCTTGCAGAGCTCTGGCCAGGACCTGCTGATGCTAATACATGGTTGTTTGCCCTGGACTTTAGTGGGAGTTTCACTTACTGCACTGTAGAAACCAGTAAAGTCTGGTTCAACCTCAAGTAGTTGCCTTTCAACTCACTGACATTTTGCCATGATACCATTTCTTCTCCAGATCAGCTTCCAGGATTGCTTTGCTGTCGACATTGAAAATGTTATTTTCCCCAAATCTAACAGCAGGGATCAGAACGAATTTCTTAACATCCAAACCAAGATCCTCAGTTAACTGAAGAAAACTTACCCATTTAAAATCCCAGTTAATCCCATCTTTTAATAAACCAAAAGATTTCAAACAAAACTGGTTATTATGGGTGTGAGCCCATTCTTTCATATTAGCTGGAGATAACATTGAGGCAATCAATTGTCTCTGATAAGCAGAAACCAAGTCAAAACTACCCACAAGCTGTTCTCCCTCCATTTGGGAGAACCTGAGTGTGAAATCTGTTTAGATGTCTGAACGGTGCATTCACAGCAATTGCTTTTATTCTGACGTGAGAGCAATCCCAATTCAGATTGGAAATTCCTTATAAGAGAGGAAAGTACTTTACAGGCTTCTTTTGAAATCCACTGCTTCTCCGTATTTCCCTCTTCAGCTTGTAACCAATTTGCAACTTGAGGGGCTGAGACCTAAAACCCAGGTAATTCAATAAGCAATTAAAAAGAACTCAATTCCACGTGCTAAACGACTTGCAGAAGCAGGGCACTGTACCTCCACCAAATGCTGCATGTAGGTTTTTATGCCCAGAGGAGCGTCATTGAGGTAATTGCCTTTCCATTTAGAATAAATATGTTTTATTCTTTGCTGCTTAACTTAGTGTTTTTAGAAGAACGATCTTCATTAACATGAGAGAAGAGACACTGCTCTTTAGGCAAAAATGCCTGGAAGTACTTGTTAAAGAGGAATAGAGCATCTGCCACTAACTTTAACTTTCATCTTACTTCTTGGTGGGTTTTCTTCGTGCCTAAGCAGAGTTCACCTGCATAATTTCAAGACTCAGTGCACACTCCAGCCAGTATTAGACTAAATAACTCATTTTTCATTCATTTAGCTCTGTTAACCTTCTTGTCACAATTTTTCCACCTAAACCATCATTCCAAATCATGACTAACACTAAGTCATTTTTATCACCTGCATATGTTGCCATTTTGCAGTTTGTGGAGAGTTCTTAGTCATTCATAATATTGGTTTGATTTTAATTAAATATTTCTGAATGTGCATGTGTAAGTAACCTTCTCCACTTCCAATATTCGAAAGAACAGATTGAAAGAAATATTTAGACATTACCAGGCATCCCCTTCCAACATGAAAACATATATACGAAGGATGGTGGGATGCAGAGAGAAAAAAAGGAAGATGAATACTTGGGCATCCCTAAAATTGGAACAGCAGAAGGATGAAAGGAATTCAAAGAGAAGTAAAAAAAGACACCAGATGAAGCTCGTCTTAGCACTGAGGAAACAGTGCTAACAGAAGTTAGAGACTTCCCTGGGGATATTTTTGACCTGAGAGTTGGCTGAAAGAAGTCTGAAAACTGTAAGCAAAGGCGGCGGCTTCTGCTGTAGGATTTCTACTGGTTTTGGTGCAACAGTTTTTGTCCATCTTGTGTAATCAAACAGGTTTCTGTCACAGAGCCCCACTTCCACCGTCCTCCTAATGGAAAAAGCCAAAGGGGCCCTGATTGTGGCTGATGGGTTGGATCAGAAGGACTAATGATATGCTGAGCAAATTCTTGTCTTGCTGTGGGAACTTTCATGGGCTCACAGGACTGGGCTGGAAGAGACCTGAAGAGGTCAATTTCACAGCTTAAATGAAGGATCAGTTGTCCTTAACCCCTTTTGACAGAAGTTACTTCAGCTTGTCTTTCAGAACTTCCCCTGCCAGAGGGGAACTTCTTCACAACTAGATCCAAAAACAAAGAAATTATTACTTTTGTTCATTTTACATATGGCATTCCTGTTCTTACCTCTTACCACTGAGTACTTTCTTCTCAGCAGTTTGTCATGACTGTTCCAAATGCATCCTGTAATCACTAAACCACCCAAACTTTTTCTGCAACACCTCTCCACAGCCAGTTGTTGTGTCCTGGAGTTCTGCAGATGGTTCCTATGGAAGAATGAGCAGTGTGCTTGTGCCTGCTTGATGGCAATTAGTGTTTTTCTAGACTGAGTTCCTGGTTGGACAAGGCTAATCTGAATTCTGTGCCAGTCCTTGAGTGGCTTGCAGTCCTACACAGCTTAGTACTATCTGCATAATTGTTAGGCATCTTATCTGTCTCATCATTCATTAATGAATGAGTAGCATTGGCTCCAGTAGATATCCCTGGGGAACCCAGCTCAGTACAATCTCCCAGGTTGATAACGAATGACTAAGAAAGATTGTCTCACTATCTTCCCCATTCTTCCTCTTTTTAAGAGGTGTGGGCAGCTGACAAGGCCACTAGCTGAGTCCTGGCCTGAAGTTAAGCTAAGTGAACAGGACGTGGGAAACTGCTGGACAGGACTTGAGAAATGGCTGGACCTGAGAGATAGCAATGTGAGAAGTTGACTGGAGTTACAGATAGTGTGGAATGGGGTGGCTGGATTTTGCAGGTGGTTAAGGAGGTGTTAAGTGAGCAGTGGCCAGAATTCACAGATAACTCGAGGGAAGCACTGAGGAATTTTTCAGTAGTAGGACCTTGCAAGGCCCACATCACACATAGATTACCATATCCAGGAACACTATATAAGGACAATAGGTACCAGGATCAGTAATATTGTATTTGGTACAGATACAGCAAAACCGAGCAAAATGAAGAAAAAGCAATTGGGGTGGGTTGTTTATTTGGAAGAAGCATGCGGTGGAAAAAGGGAGAAACAAAGCACAGCAAAAAGGAGGGTTAATGTATGGGAAAAGGGAGAATACATGAATCATGCAATCAGGGTTGCATGCCAGGCAGTCCTGAGCTTGATGACAGCTCATGCAGGGCAAGGTACCAAGCCTGTTGCCCTATTCATACCGCACGAGCCCAACTTGCTTTCACAGTCAGGAGGACGGGCAGAAGGGGGACTGCTTTCCTTAGCAAATCCAGGGAATGTCCAAAGATGATCAAGCATCCTCAGGTCATTGAGTCCATGCTTACACCAAGTCTGACAGAATCACCATCTTGTCAGCAACTTCCAAAGACTCCTGGAGAGCTTTTACTTTTAAACTTGATCAGATATTTGAGCCTGTTTACAACAGGGCTCCCCAAACAGTTGTGTCAGAGCAGCAACGGCTTAGTGTGCTACTGCTCAGGAGTGGAAATAGAGGTCAGGAAAGGCACCTATTTAAGGCAGCGTGGTCACTAAAGCCTCCATTCCATCAAACTTTGGCCCAAGAATAAAAGAAAATCATTTTACACTACAGCCTTCTCCTAGCAAAGATTCAGACTCTTCTGAGTGAAATGTAATGTGTTACTGCCTCTCATTTCCTCTCTCTCCTTTTATTCAGATCTTTATTTATCATCCAAAACCTGAAACCTGGGGATTAATTTATTCCTTACAGTGGTTTGTTTTGTGTTGGGTTTTTTTGTTGTTTTGTTTTTTTTCTTCCAGAGCTTTCACTAGGAGAGAGTATTTGTTAGGTATTAATTTGTCCCCATTCTATTTATATTTGCATCCTTTCTTTCTGTGATAGCTACTTCACTTTACCCTCTGACATTTTATTAGTCCAAAATGGGAAACTCTGGCCCCACTGACATCAAGAGGAATCCAGCTATTGATTTCACTGCAAATGCAGTTTCAAACACTGACCTGACAGACTGCAAAAAGCTATGCCTAGCCTCCCGACATGCAGGGGACTGTCACCCTCATCACACATCACTTGCCTTTTCCTCTTAACCATCTGTAGGTCCAGCTCAGAAATACTTGTAAGAATCAGTAACAGACTGAAAAGATGTGAGCCTTGATATTAACTATCTGCTTATATAGTTTCTCTGATGTTGGCTTCAATTACCCATAACTGGGGGTCATGCTTTGCTGCCAAGTCACTGAGCAACTTCCTCTGTTTAAACAGAACATATAAGCCTTACTCTTTTCCAGAGTTCATGACTCTTTTGTAAAGTGTTTTATGATACAGTTGTTATAGAATCCACCATCACACTAACAGCTACAGACAAGGCTTGACTGTTGGCCTGGCTTCAAGCCCATTCAATTGAATGGAAGTTTTTCCATTGCTATCAGTGAATACATACATCAAACTGCACCACACGTCCCACTGTAATAACAATGCTGCAGTGTTTTGAGGGACATGTCTTGTCGCTGTTTTTCAGGGAAAAATCAGAGGTCATGATACTAACCCTGTGCAAAAGATTCACAAAAGGTTTGTGCACCTTTGAGGCCCTTGAAATACATTTTTAATTACTTTTCTGAGAGTCTTTGTGATGGTACTCATCACTGGAGCCTGGTCTAGTCATTATGCATGTATTCACACAGAAAGCCTGAACTTCTTTTTCTTTCCCTTCCACCTGTCATTTTCAGAGACTTTGTTCATGTGAGATTTAATATTGACTGTTCTTTGTTGAAAGGTGGAGCGATATGTGGAGTGTGGTACTTCCTTCTACCATGGTGTTAGATCAGATCAACTCATTAAGTCATGGCCCTGAAATAGTAAAGCAAAGCTGGATAATTGACTCCAAAGGACTCAGGACTGCAGGCACTTCTGCAGTTCAGGATAAGCAGAGGAAAACATCCATAGCACATCTGTATCCTAAGTGTGACTATGCCACAGCTCTAGCAGATGCCCTTCTTCAGAGAAAACCTTTTACTGTGCTTCACAAGGAAAGAAAGACCAGATTTTCACATGGCCTTGGCTTGCATATGTACATCGTTTTCTTTGAGGTTACGTTGGCTGGCATTTAATTCAGCAAGTGAAGCACCCACTGTGCAGAAGAGCATCTGAGAGGTGGTGCCGCTTGAGGCAATGAAGGAAAAGGCTAAATCAGCATATTGTATAAATCACAGGACCTTGTGAGAGGTATTGGGATACAGAGCAGCTTTTTGATGTCATCATTTGAAGTCTCACATAATATGGTTATTATTAGAGAAAAGCACAATGTTAGTCTTGTGTACTTGGGAAGTCTTTGCTGTCGTGTGACCGGAACAGTCAAAATACATTCATAGCGTTGTTGTGCACACAGCTTAAGCTGAACACCTACAGGCACTCAGATGAAACTTTACTGCACTGTAAAGGTTGTGTTTAATGGGAACAATATTAATACATCCTTATGCAAGCAGAGCTTGTTTCCCCCACACTCCTTTAGATTCAGATTCATTCTTTGTAGCTTGACTCTGAGAACTGACCAATGCCAGATGCTGCAGAGCAAGGACTGGACAATTTTAGAATATGTTGGACACGAGGAAAGCTTTTTCCCAGTATTAGTTTGAAGTACCAGTTGGCCTAACTTCTGAAGCATGCGGGGGAAGAAGAGGGGAGAGGCTGCACTTCCATAAATTAATGTAGATCTGGAGATGTTTGGTTCCCGTATGAATGCAGAGTTATTTTCTCTCCTATCAAAAATGACCATGAAAAAAAATCACTGTAAACCAAAGGTTTTAGATCATTAGAAGGGCAGAAAAATATCTCTGGTCCTTTTTAGGGGAAACTGGGCTATGGCTAATGCTGAGTTATCAATGTCCACTTACCCTCCCTGGACATCGGCTTTCCTAAAGCTTTTCTGAGGGCTTCTTAAATGGGAGTATCTGTCTTTTCAGTGGTAACTGTTACTGCCTGGGCCTGAGGGAGTTTAGCAAATTAATTAAATTGCTCTATTTTATTTTCTATGTTCCTGTTTTTAAAGCAAAACAGCCTGTATTTCAAAATCCCTTTATAATGGATAAAAAAGTGGAGTCCCTCAAAGTCCATATTAACATGCCAATTCAATTACAGCATAATCAGCCAGAACTGTTACTTGTTGAAATCCTGTCAACAAAAATAACTCACTCTTCCCCTTCAGATTACTCCAGCACCTCCATCTTCTTGACAAGGATTTTGAAGCAGAGACCACCTCCCCCCCTGCCCCTTTCAGACTGAAGGCAGGGAATGAAACACAGATGTGTTACCATTACAATCCAAGGAATGGTGGAAAATGGTGGGGAGAAAGGAGGACAAAGCTGGCCCTACTGTTCCACTGTTGCTCTTCCAGGGTGGGATAGGACCTTTGGGCAGAGCTGACTCCTGTGTTCCCTGGTGTAAGGCTGCAGCTGCCTCCCCTGATACACACCAGCCTGGACAGAAGGAGCCCCGCTCCTGGCAAGCTTTGTCTGCAATTCATTTAGAAAGGAGGCAGGTCCTCTCCTCTGACCTAATTAAAAACAGGTGGCCTCCTCCTAATTGTGTGCTCTAACCGGTTCATGTGCATTAGCAGAGGAAATTGGAGAGGAACAGGGTTCTGAGTTGTCATTAATTTCCTCACACTCAAAGATCCATACACTGGGAATGCTGGCTGTTTATCTATATATCATTCACATTGTTCTACTCCTCTATGTAGAAACTTGACCTTTTGTAAAAATAAAAGTATTGGGAAATTTTTTCATCTCTAATTCTAGGCAAGTATGTAGAAGGATACTGCTTTTCCAAAAGGCATCTCATAACTTGTTCTGGTTTGTTTGTGGGTTGGCTTTTTTAAAAAAATATTTAAAAACTCCTAATTCCAACAGATGACTGCATAGTTAATATTGCTGATAATTTTGCTCCTGTTCCTCAAAAGATCGTTTCCAGATTTGGTCCTGTCCACTTGCAAGGAGCCCTGCAAGAAAGTGGTCTATTTTGGTTAAAATATTGCAAAGCTGAAGCAGAAATCTTCCCTGGAGGCAGAGTGGCCAAGGGCACCTGGAGACCCATCAAAGCAGCATCTGAAAACCCTGCAGACGCAGCCAGTCTCTGCCGCAGTGTGGCCTTGTGGTCCTGGGGGGGAGCAGAGGGTCTTACAGAGCCAGGAGAGCATCTAGCAAGTTAAGAAAATCAGACACAGGGAGCAGGAGAAGATCTTACCCCACCCATCCTCACTGCTCACCTTGGGAAGATGCCGGGCACCAGCAGCTGTCCCCAAGCTTGGGGTGGGCGGGGGTGTCTCAGTGTCTTGCCATGTCCCAGCAAGCAAACATTTCAATGGTACTTCTGCCTTTGTATCTGTTGGTGGGACCACCCTGCCCATGTCTTCTGCCCAGTGCCAAGAGCCTCCTTAGGCAGGGGCTGCATTGGGCCCCTGGCAAGTTTCTCAGAAGAAGATGTCCTGATGTTTCTGTTGGTGGTCCACTTGGAAACATCTTTAAGAAGATGAAAGCTTTATTGTCCTTTCATTGTGAAAACACCATCACAATTTCTCTGCTTTTTTCTTGTTCTCTTTTTTTCAACATATTTTGCTATACTTCATCTTCTTCTTCATTCAAATTTGGGACATTTGTACTCACCTGAATATATATGTAAAATGCTGCTCTTCTTAATTTGTCCTACAACTCCTTTAAAACCAGCCCTCTCTCACTATAAGCCTGCAAGGGACCTGAAAAGTTGCTTTGTTTGAACTTGAGTTCTACAGCATTGGATAACTGGCTCCATTCAACCCAAAGTCTTCAGAAATTTGATGGATGAGAAGACTGTCCTGGTACCACCAGTCTGGGTACACTCGAGGGAACCAAGGCCCAGCAGCTCCTGTGCACAGCCCTGCTTCACAGAATCTGGTCTATGGGGTCCATACAGGGTCCGCACATATCCCTCTGAGCAGCCTGTGGGCCCCCCTGCCACATTTCCCAGTTTTCCACCATGAAGGCACCAGAGCTGGGTGTAGCATATGGAGTTAAGCTGTGTTTGTTTATATACCTATGCAATAAAAACTGTGATTTGGAACCCAGCTGTGTCTTTATGATTTCCTCACGTTACTAATGAGAAAAGCTTCCTTAACAGTGCACTATTAATGGTTATCAAGGCTGAATGAAAAATAAAGTCACAGCTCATAGACAGGCGTTACACACACCTGATTTAAGGAGATGAAAACATCTCCTGTCCTTCAGACTTAAACTCACAGCTGGATAAAGATATGCAGCTTTACCAAATTCCTTCTAGTCACTGTCAGTATGGAAAAGAAACAAGGCTGACAAAGGAGAAGTTGGACTAGCAGGGAAAGTTTTCTGCAGTACCTCTAATCTCAAATTTTATATGCTTATTTCAATAGAAAAGTTGATTATTTTTTTTTTCCTGTGAAGTTCTGAATAACTTTGTTCCAGATTTCTTCTGTCTATAATTTAAAGTCTTCGATAAATACCCAACAAGATGAGGCTGAGAATTCCCCTTTTCAGTCAGCAGCTTCAGGACTGTAAAGCCACATGTGCTCTGAATACAGAGTTATATTAAAGTAATACAACAACAGCAATAAAGCTTCTAGACAGAACTTTAACTCTGAGTTTGTATTTTTAATGTTTCCTTGCCTATACAGGTCTCAGTTCTGGGAACTCATACACAATCATGTAAATTAAGAGTTATTTGAAAGTCCCCATAGGATTTGGAGTCTTGATTGTTTCTATCTGGTCATATATTGAATGCGCTTAAGAAGAAATAGAAATGACTTTTAATTGCAATCAGGGAACTGTACATACCAAAGTCACCGCAATATGCTAAGGAGTATGCTAATGTCCCCCAGCATATGCTGATGTAGTGACACCAAGATGGAGAGAAAGAGAGAGAGAGGGTTTTTTGAGTGGGAGGTAAAACACAAAGGATGAAGTCCTGAATTTCACTGAAGTTAGAACTTTGAAATCCAGCTTCTTGCCCAGTCTCACCCTGCCTTCCTGTCTAGCAGCCAAGCCCTGGGAACCCCAGGCATGGATCCTCTGAAGCTTGCTTCTGGCTCTCAGCTGTAAGGGTGGTGGGCGCTCCTAGCTACATGAAATCTCTGCTGCAGTGATGGAAGATGTCTCATGGGCTTTGCCATAGTGTTTCTTCTAGGATTTTACCCACTAAACAGAGATATTTTGTAATCACATACTGAGGTAGAATCTTAGGGAAAATTGCCACTTACCAGGTGGAATTTCTGGAAGCCAGTGGAACTAGGGGCCTCCCTTCCAGGTTGTCATGGGCCACTGAGGTGGACAACACTTGAATTATTACCTGTGCTCTTTCCAGGTTTGCTAATGCATGTGAAAAAAGGGAACCTGCCTTCACTGTTATGGTTAACTGCAGAATTATTGATGGGAATTTTAATGCTCTTTGTCAGGCGGAGGTTTGGGGAACTAAAAGGGGCAAAAGATTTAAAGCAAGTCTGTTGGGTGCTGGCCAATCATGCAGACCAAGAATTGAAAGTGGGTGGTCTTGGAAAAGAGCCAGTCAAAATAGGGCCAGGAGATGGTGTCATCCTTGACTCCAACACATTCATATTTTCTAGTGAGGGTTATTTCTTCTTGTGGGGAACTTCTCTTTGTTCTGCAGTTGAGCACAAACATCTCATTTTCTACAATCTGTGGGATAATGTGTTCCACCTGCCAGGTGCAACACTGTTGACCAGAAAAATCACAGCAAATTACTAGAAAGAATAGACCAACAGCAAGCCCAAGAGAAAGATTCGCACCTGCTAAATTGTCCAACTAGGAAAAAACTTGGTGTTAGACTTTCAGAAAGGTGTGTAAAAGAATATTACAAATTACAAAATAAAGCATCTTGACTTCAGTAAGACCTGCCCACACACCAAGCTTTGAAACTTACCTTAAAATGTTTGTGGGACTGGTGTAAAGTGGTGTGAGGTTTCAGTATCATCCCCTTAGCTGCCACCAAAGTTTTAAGCAGAGCAGCTTGACATTTTCCTAGTGGTAGGTGGGATTTTTTAAATTTTAAATTGTTATTTATTATTCTTCTTTCAGTAGAGGTTGGGTAAGCGCATATAGGTTTTGTGACACTTTTGAACCACTGCCAAAATCTGGTTCCAGCTGAGTTGTGATGTGTCCTGCATCACTGTGTTGGTACTGCAGGGTCCTTCCTGAACCATGGAGTCCCAGGTGAGCCTCCCACTACTAAATTTTGCCTAGGGTAACACACACATTTTTAGATTTTAAAATACGGAGTCAAGCTAGGCAACACTGTAGTCCTCATAAGTATGGTCACTTGCTCTGCCTTGCATGATTTCACTTGGAAGCCAGTATTTCCAATTTCTGGGACTACAATTAACTAACCAAAGGGTCAAGCATTTGGCTCCGACCCTCACATTTATTCCATAAATGGTTTGATTCTTAACACATGCCACCTTGAAAGCTTCAGTGTTCCATTTATGGTAAAGCATGATGGAAATTTTTATTTGTTCCCATAATTGATGCCACTTGGGTTTCTTGTTACTTTACTGCTGACATGTGATAAAAACTCCATGGTAAACACATAGGTTAATTGCAGTTTTGATTCCCATTACTTATTTATCCTTTGCAGGAAAACATTGCAGACCATGTTAAATGTTATTGTTATTTTTTTTAGAAGTGTGCAGCTACAGCTCTACCAGCTACAAATAGGCAGAGCTGTCAAAGGCAGAGGATTTGCAAGTGTAAATACAACTGGAAGAGAAAAATGTTATTTTTTCTTTTTAGTTCTTTAAATTCGCCTTGAAGTGACAAGACAGGACACAGACCATTTCAGAAGAGCTTACTAGATGCTGCTTAGGGCCAAGAAAATAAAAGGGATTTTTCAGTACATCAGCCCAACAAAGCAAATCAGCTCAAAATCCATCTGGAGTGAACCAGGTTATGAAAGATTTCAAATTCATTTCTCCTGGGCACAAAAAAAAAAATAATCAAAACCAACAAGAAGACATTCTCTTCTGCTCAAAATGGCCCCTTAAATCTGAACAAAATTATTATTATTTCTGGGCCTGTGGAAAAAAGAAAAAGCAAACAAGAAGGAAAACTGCAAGAAGAAATATTCCCCTTTTCTCACCATTTTGGGCTGAAAAGAATTGCTGGAATGTGGGTAAATTTAGTTCTTTTTCTTCCTCTGCTTGAGGAGAGTTGATTCCCATTTCCCAACCTCCAGTCAGTTTATGAATCTTTTCCCAAAATAAATGTATTTCAAGCCCAGATGGTTCTAAAGCCACTGATGATTCCAGAAAGACCAAGGCCACATTTTTCAATTAATTTACTATTTGTCAATATATATTCATGGCTCTGCCCCAGTCTAATAAAGATATCACTCATCCAATGTATTAATGTCTATTTTTAAGTTGCTTTTTGGTGCTTTAGAGAGTGAAAGCAAGTAAGTCCAATTGAACTATCTTTCTTTAACCACTGAAGGCTTTCAGTGGGATTCGAGCAGCCAGGTGTAGGTAGAGACCTGGCTACCTCAGGAGCTCATCTGAAAAGGACCAAAGGAGTTCAAATGTCCTAAAGCCACAAAGCATGCAGGCTTCCTCACTGCAGTGCTCTGGGAAAGGGGAAGAACTTCCCCATTTTTTTTCTTTGCATGAGGTTTCCATTACACTTGCAGAGAACAGAGAGCAAGAGGGAAGGCGTTTGGTAGCCACCCTTCTTTGAACACCAAAGTGTCTCCCTGTGGCACTGTTTTTCAGACAAAACCCTCTTGAAATCACTGCTGACAGGATGAAGTGATTGCTGCCCAAGCCTGAGCCCAGCAAATTGGCACATCCAGCTGTGCAGGGCTGGGGCTGGGCAGTACCACAGGCACTGGGACAAAACCAAACACACCCCCACAACAACAGTAGGTGATAACCAACCCAGAGACGATTATTCCTTTTGGCTGTGCTGGCCAGCAGTTGACCAAGGTGGTGAATTCTAAGTGTTTTGCATGCTTTAAAAATAATCTTCTCTAGCATAATACCATTTTTAGAGTTATAGTGAAACTTGCACCTCAGTCATACTTAAGGATTGTAGTTTTTAGGTAAAATGTGTGTTAATGGAGAAGTATTTCCTTTTGCTAGGTTTAAAGCTGTGGGATTCTTGTCCACCAGTCTCTTGTTCCTCTGTGACCTAGAGCAGCACTGTCAGGTAGGTGTGTCTTTCTCTCATGTGTGATGCCCTCTTTTTGTGTGCGACACTGCACATCAGATGGAAGTGATGAGGGACTGAAGCCACACTCTTCCCCCAGTGAGGAGAACAGAGCCAAGCACAAGTGGAGGAACATGGCTTAGATGGGGGAAATCTTCAATCTCCACCTTCACCTGCCTTGGAGGACCTTTGTCTTGTCACCTTGGAAGAGCACTATGGAGCCATGGCTATGTCTGCAAAGCAAGATATCCAGCCCAGCAAACACCAAGCAAAGAAAGGACCCAATGTTTATGGACTCCTAGAGGCAAAACGCAGGCATAAACAGCATCTTCTTTAGCAGAAGATAAAGCAAAGGCTAGCCTGTGTGCAAAGATAGTTTTAACTATTGGCAGCTAAATTTGTCTTTAGATGTTGCTGAGGTATTTATAGAGCTTCTGGAAAGAGATTTGAAAATATGCTGTAATTAGGCATTTGAACTGGAATAACGTTATGATAAATGATCATATGGAGTTTCCAAACACCTTAAATAGTCACTCTGTGCTCCTAAAGCAGAATGTTATTGGCTCTGATCTTGATTTAATGTCCTCAAAAGGATCTTTAAAAACAAACGTGGGACAAAGAAGTCAAGCATCAAGTTTTTATTTCAGAGTTCAAAAGCCTAATGAGGTAAGGAAGCTACCAAGAGAACTATAAAAAGAAAGGCAAAAGGTTGAACAGTCAACAAACTGAAATAGGAGGTGGTTGCAGATGTGCATGATACACAACACAGGGCAACTGCTAAACTTCTTATTGACATGTTAATCAAATGCTTTCAAAATAGAAGCAAGAGAAAAAGGGTAATTCCTTTTTCTGTGTTTCATCAGTTTGCAGCAAAACTGCCCCTCAGCTGTAAAGAGGCTGATGGCTGCTGGTTGCTGGCCTTCTGTTCTGGTAATAAGATTTTGATGAGGAGTGTGCTTTTTGCCAAAATAGTTGTATTACTATCGTCCCTAACACAGATGTAGCTGACCTGGCATAAAGGTGTCTTTTACCGACAATAAATCATTCCTTAATGATGATGATCTGGTAGCAGTAAAATACATTTTCATCCATATAACTTCAGTCATACTACGAAGACCATGCCAGTGTCCAGGTATCTCAGGACTTAGCTAAACTGAGAGGGCTTTACTACCACAGAAAAACCTTGCAAAAGGTTGCAAAAATCACAGTGAAAACATGGGGTGAGAACAATTTAATGGAAACTTCTCCCAGCTGCATTTGGTCAGATGGGCAAATAGCAGAATTTTCTGGCATGTGCCCTGCCCTTGAAAATTTCAAAATGCAGAAAGCAAAGGCAGCCACACTTTTCCATCATGAATGACACACCACTGGTTACCTGGTACACATTAAAACAGCTTCAGCTTTACATATATTCTCATGTGTGTGGTAGAAGTAATTTCTGCATTACATGGCTATACAAAAGGGCAATGTTAGCAAAATTACACCAGTCAGAAGTATGCTAGAGTTATCGCTTGAACTTGGGCCTTTTAGGAAATCCTTTCTACTATAGACATGTATTAACTTTCAGAATGACTGGGCAAATTTTGAAAGAGAACAGAATCCAAAATGCATCTCGCAATGGACAGTTAAATCCTTTTTGGATTTTGGCACATCTTCACTTGCTGTGGCTGTTCATCAATGCTGAGGGAACTATAACAATTTATATATCCTAGAATGACTTCATAGATATTCCTTCTTTAGTGTACAACTACAAATAACACAAGATTTTCACTTAAACTGTTTTTAGAGGTAGGATAGGTGGCGGGCCTTTTGGAGTCAAGTGCATTAGTAACAATTAATGCTCTGGTGAAAATGGCAGTGACTTTTCTATGGATAGCCTTTTCCTCTTTTGTCTGATGGCTTTTCTGACAAATTCAAGACGCTATTTTTGACGTGTCTGTCTAGTTAGGCTTTTCCTCTATCCATAACGAAGGCTGGAGCTCAGGCAGGTTTTCCTGTCCTCCAAAGAGCCACTCAGAAAGAGCAAACAAATTGGGAAATCCAAACAATTCCAATAGCAAAGTATGAGCAATCTGTCTTCCCTCAATACACATGCCAAACAAATACCCTGACATCATCCTCATTCACTGCACAAAATCTATAGCAAGTGCAAACACCCTTTTCCTTCCTTTCCCTTCAGCTTTAACTAAGCAGAAAATAACCCTGCCTTTCCACAGGAGTGATGGTCTGTGCTTTTTCTATTTCCTGTTCCTGTTCTTCTATAAATAAGCTGAGTTTTACATCATTGTCTATGAAACCAACACTGTTTTCCTTAACCTCTTTGACAGATGAACTGGACAGGATGTAGCATGTGATCATGGGTTGAATCTGTGGCACTGTAGTTTATAGTTTAGCCCCTAAATCTATAAGCAAAGTTTTGCTGCTTTCAGTGAGCTGAATCCTGGCACAAAGTTTCGGCCTGAGCAAATTAGGATATCCAAGTGTGGAACATAGGGAGGCCCACACCTTAAGAATATAAAGACTGCTGTAAGATTATTAAATCTGCATTCTCCTGACTTCTGTGTATAGAGTAATTCTTTGGTTTTGCATTATACTCATAGCATTTTCATGCTCTCATTCAGATGCATAAACCAAACATGCTGATATGCACATACAAATGTTAAGAGTATTTTAAGATCCTCTAAGACTTCATAGCTATAGAGGATAAAGCTAAATGAAACAAGTATTCTAGCATATCATTAAACACAGTAATGTCCTGAATAATTCCAGATGTATGATCTCTCAAAGAAGTGAAATCAATCAGTCAAAAGCAATTGGTCCATTGAAAACATGAATCTGTGTGTGGAAATAATAAGACATGAGGTCCTTCGACCGTTTCTGCGATTTTTCAAGAGCTGCTAGAGGCTTTTGTTTGGGGTGGGTTCTTCAGTTGGCATCCCAGCTCTGCTCAAACAGTCAGGAGACTTCCCTGTATGAATTAACAATTCTTTTTGCAAGAAGCTGATGTAGCCTGTTTTCATTTCCCCTTAATATATCTGTGTATATGTACCTACATATATGTGTGTGTGTATATGTATAGAATAAATATATATATATGTCAAAATGAATTTCACTGTAAAATGCCTTCTTGTATGGAGTCATGACTAGCTATCAGAACCTGGAAGGGTCTTAATCCAGTCTGCAGCACAGCAATGACAGGATATGCCCTGAGCTGTGGCTCAAAGCAGCTCTGCAGTTCTTCCCCCTGGGACAGAGGGACAAAATTAATGATCTGTGTTTCCTAATGGAATGGGTTAAAAGAATGTTATGTACAGCTGAGGCCCTCAGCTCTCCGACGGATGCAAAAGCAGTGAGCTTGGATCTGGTATTGATGTAGCTGCTGCTTTGCTGTTTCTTCTCTTTCTTCTCCTCAAGGCAAAGGAGGATCCAGGTCCATTTGAGGGCTACTCTTCCCCTTACCCCTGAAAGCTGCTACACAGAAGGTAATTCACCTAGGCCCACCTGACTGTATATGGTCTCTGTGCAGTGCTGATCCTCACAGCACATTAATGTCTCTCTCCTTCCTCTGCCTTTGCATTCCTCCCAGGTGGATGGGACCTTTATCCCACTCCTCGATCTCTTCAAGTGACACCAGCTTACTTGACAATGTAGCTGAATGCCAGAAACTCAACACTACCTCATCCTTTGCTTTTCTTGCCTTTGTACTCCACCCAGGGCCTCCCCCCAGGAGAAAGCTTCAGCTCCCTGACAGTTCTTTTTGGAGTCTGAAGTTCCTTTTTTGTGGTGCTGGGTTCAGGCCTTCAGCCTGAATAGGGGAGTGTCTGTGGAAAGCTCAAGTCCAGATTCAAATGCATGTCTAGCTTTTGTTTATGTACAGCAGAGGCGAGAGCATGATTGCATCTGTAGACACAAATACATTCAGACTCCAGGGAAATTCAGGGTTCAGACTTGCTGCTGGGTCCTCTTTCCGACCGTGAGCTGAAGGAAAAGCCACACGCCCGACAGAGCAGCTCTGGGTTTGGATCTCACAGCTGGCTGTATTTATAACATGCTTAGGAGCAACCAAATCCCAGGCTGCAACTAAGATGATCATGACGATAACAGGAATGTGCTCCACTCTTCCTGAGCAGTCAAGCTCATGGCTCTGTGTGTTGTGTGGCAGCTGGATAAGAGAAAATTTAATTTATGGGCTGTATGTTTGTTGTCTGTGAGGGTAAGAATTCGTAAATCATTCTAATAATTTAAAGCAGTATCACAAGTTTTCCTTTCTAGGGTGAGTAGCTACTACTTCTGATGGCAGTAAACACTCTCAGAACAGTAGACCTTAGTAATTAGTGAAGGAGCCCCTCAGAGAGTGTCACCAGTGTGGGAAAACTCCTCTCAGGTTTTACCATCAAGTTGTTAACCAAGACTGGCTATGAGCATAGCAAGGGAAACGATATTAATTGGCACCATGTTCAGCTTCCTGCTGCATCTTCCCACCTGGACTATCTAATGACTTTCCCTGCAGTGGTCAGGGAGCAATGGGAGGACAGTGAGCTGGCTACTGGAGTCAACAGAAGCTTTCTGCTGGCCTTTGGTAGAAGAAGGCACTTGGGGATTTGCCCGCTACAAACATGACCTTGGTAT
Organism: Apus apus; assembly: GCF_020740795.1. Taxonomy (NCBI): domain Eukaryota; kingdom Metazoa; phylum Chordata; class Aves; order Apodiformes; family Apodidae; genus Apus; species Apus apus. Next base: position 94,372,560 of record NC_067282.1, on the reverse strand, counting down.
AAAATGTGGAAGTGTTTTTGGTAAACAAAGGAGCCTAAAGCCACATTGCAATGGCTTCACCAGGTTTGCTGTATGTACTTCTAGGGCTCTCTGAGGACAATGCCAACATGACTTCTTTAAAGTCATGCAATAGCCATGGGCAAATCATGGAATGGTTTGGGTTGGAAGGGACCTTAAAGATCATTTAGTTCCAACCTCCACCTCCCACTAGACCAGGTTGTTCAAAGTACTGTCCAATCTGGTGTTTAACACTTCCAGGGAGGGGGCATCCATAATTTCTCTGGGCAACCTGTGCCAGTGTCTCACCACACTCACACTAAAGAATTTCCTCCTAATGTCTAACCTAAATCTCCCCTCTTACAGTTTAAAACCATTACCTCTTGTCCTGTTACTACACACTCTTGTAAAAAGTCCCTCTCCAGCTTTCCTGTAGCCCCTTCAGATACTGGAGGGCTACTATAAAGTCTCCCCAGAACCTTCTCTTCTCCAGACTGAACAACCCTAACTCTCTCAGCCTGTCTTCACAGGAGAGGTGCTCCAGCCTCCAGGTCATGTCTGGGGCCTGTGTTCCTGTCTTGGGGACTTCAGAATTGAACACAGTACTCCAGGGGGGGTCTCAGGAGAGTGGAGCAGAGGGGGAGAATCACCTCCCTGTATGACCAGCTTGCTGCAGGAAAGCCATGGGAGCCCCTCACCAGCACTCACCCTTGCCTTCCTGCCCTGTGCAAGAGCTGCCCAGCCAGCCCTCTGCAATGCATGGTGTGGCTCCAGGCTTGTATATTTTATCTTGGCTGTGTCTTGTGCTGCCAAAAGGTACTGGAAAAGGTCCAGCCACCTCACAAGCTCTTTTCCCCTGCAAATTACTGCAGCACAAGGTTAGCGACAAAGCAGCCAGGTGGAGTGTATGTTGCTTCTCACTTTTGGAAGACAAGCAAAGGGCTTGACTGACTTCCAGCTAGCACTGCAGCACATCAGTTATGTTGGTGTGTGGAGTTCTTGGCAGGAGGAATCCCCCATAGCAAGAGTACAAATGCACTGGCCCAAAGCCCCAGTGTTTAGCAGAACCAGTGGAGCCGTTCAGCCCATGTGGGAGCCCCTGCAAGGCCATCCTTGCTGGAAGAAGCTCCAACTCCAGCCCCAGTGGAGGGGCAATGCTGATGGGAGTTGGGGTGGGAGAGCAGAGGGTAATCCCACCTGGTATTTTCTAGGAAGACTTGTGCAATTTCAATGGCCTTCAGTCATAGAGGATTAGGTTGGACGGGAACAGCACAGGAATGCTGCTTCAGCTGTTTAATAAGGAAGGAGACCTTGCTGTGCTTATAAAACTAGTCAGAGTGTGTTTGTCTCTGGTTTCTCTAAAATTTGTGGGGGAGCTGGGCTGCTGGGTGAGGGAACAGGAACTTTGTGGGATTGTGTTTGTATCTGCAGTACTTGGGATGTTTTCTGAGCAAGAGTCATGTTCTGCCAGAAGGAGTAAAGATGGTGGGCAAAAGGCTGGTGGCAACCTTGGCAGCTGCTGCACCATTCATTGTAGAGATAAGTGGATTTTAGATACACTGAAAGCTTCCTCTGTGTTACTCATCCTGCAACACAGTGCCCTGTGCCAGTTCCAGTGAGATGATAATTAACTCCTTTACTTATTCACTGGACTAGGTACCTTCAACTGCAGGTAACTTTTCCCTGCTCTTCAGTGACAAAGCTGGAAAAGAGAAGTGGAAGCACGTTTGTGAGTGAGTGAACAGAAGGCAAGGAGAAGTGAAAAGCTGAAAGCCAGATCTCCCAACAAGATTTTCAGTATTGTACAAACCATGATAAAATGTGAAATCACTCTCCTTTTGTCCACCCAGGGAGCTCAGTGAGTGAGCCAGGACCCAGGGAGCAGGACTGGGCACAGGTGACCTGCAAGGCAGCATGAGACAGGCTTTGGGAACTGTGACGGAGGTCCCATGGGCAGGGGTGAGCATGAGAGTGCTGAGTGAGGCTGCTCAAGGCCATCTGGGACTGTGCACCCAGGGAGGCCCTGATGATGGCTGAGTTGGCTTTTGTAGGAAGGAGAGTCAAAGGTGAGGAGACCAGGGAAAACAGGTTGCAAACATGCAGCCTGAGCCTCCGAATGGACATCTGCATCTCTGGTGGAACTGAGGCACTGCAACTGGACCTGGGGATGGAGATGGACAACACATCTCATAGCTCAAGCATGTGCTACAAGAATCCAAAGGCAAGAGATTTTTCTGTCCTGTGCTTAGCCTCTGGTAACATTGGACATACTTCCACCAAGGCTTCAGTAGCTGCCTCTTCACCTGCAGCCCAGGAAGCAGCAGGGGCAGCTTGTGGGGTGAGTGGGGCAGCTGTGGTGGCCATGGAAAGGCAGGCCACCTCTACTTACAGATCCTGATCCCATTGATGTGTGGGGACTGACCTCCACGTGGGCATGCTCTGCAGCTGAGTATTTTAATGTGACTGTCACCATTGGCCTGTCTTCGTGACCAGAATAAGTTAGTTAAGGCATTTTCAAAGCAGTAACCACAGGAAATTTTAAACAGACTTGTGTTTGTAGGAAAAATATAGTGACTTTTATTTAAATACAACTTGAAATTACTCAGCCCACATTTATAGGACATGTCAAGTGGGATGTGTAATGCCAACATGTCCTACAATTTTCATGACATAGCTATACATCGTGGAGAACTCATTTTACATAAAAATCCCTGTGAGCATGAAGTGAATGGCTTTTCTACACCTGGTGCTTAGATGGGGAACACCATGAAATCAGCTGCTAAAGAGGCTTCCACCATTTTTCTGCCACAATATGTTGTCCAAAATAATGCTCTCCCTCTGCTTGCAGCAGTTTACTATCTCCTTGTCATGGGCTGATGCCTTGCAGAACACAGAGGCTTTGGGAAATAAACCTTTATGAGTGTTAAGTACTGATAAACAGGGTGGCCTCTGGCCAGCCTCTGGCCCTCTAAAAGTTTGCTGCTCCTGGTCTGGCCATTGTTGGTAGTTGTCACCCCTGTTGCAGGGGTAACTGAGAAGGTGGTGTGCAGTTGGGTCTGGTGGCAACTTCCATCATCCGTGGCTAAGGGCTGGCACACCACTCACTCCACAGCTCTTGCTCTGAGATGTTCAACAGGCAAACAAGGCTGCAGGCCGAGGCAATAAATTAACTCAGCCTGGCTCATGGGAGCTCAGACAGACACATCTCTGCAACTAGACCCCCTCACAGCAATTCATTCCTTATGTTTGTACAGGGAAACCTGCTCTCATGGCCCAAATGGGAAGAGCAGATACCCCCTGTGCTCAATAGATAAGCACCTTGAAGGCTGAGGGTCATCCTAGGGCCACCTGGCACTTGGGCCCTGCTCCTACTTGATGCTGACCACTCTGACTCTGCTGAGGTGATTTGTATCAGTCTTGGGTCTGACCCTCAGTCTTTACACGAGCCTCCCAGTGATTTTAACCAGATCATGGTACATGGCACGTTGCAGATTATCCTATCAAAATTTTGCCTTTTCCACTGTGGTCAAATCAGCAAGGCTCCATTCAGCTTCATCATCCCATTGGCACTGAGCTGCTCCACACACAAAACTGTAGATGAATAGGAGCTTGGCCTCTAAAAGGAGGAATGTGTAGCATCAGAACCCCCACCTTTGATTTGTAATTAAAAAAAACCCAAAACAATAGGTTGTAATAAGTCATTGGAACTGCTATTCTTCCTCCTCCAAGGAAAAAGTTACCATCACAAATAACTAAAAAACAAGCAATGTAGAGAAGCATTGCATGCTCCTGTCAAGTGCAGAATTAACAGAATATATTGTTATGCCCGTATTATACCTATCAAACTCAGGAAAACATGAGGATCTGGTACAGAACTTCTAAAGAGGTCACAGAAATCAGCCAGAGGCATGTACAGATATGATATACCATGGAGCAATTTTTCAGGCTTTGGTGACAGCAGACAGTTGGATTCAGAAACCTTTGCCAGTGGCCATCACTTCCTGGGAAAGCTGAGATCATTCATGCCTTTTCATTTCTCTTTCAAGGCAGCCTGGCATGATGTGGCTGTGCAAGTCTAACACAAGTTAATGAAACCACTGGCAGCATTTTATAATCCATGCAATCACTGAAATTATTTTTTCTAGCTTCTCCTTTGCTGCTGTATTATTGCTATATGGACTCTTTTATATTAGGGTGGATCTGGACTTACTGCATTATTGTTTACAAAGACAGCACATTCATCCCATTGTAGGAATTTTTACTGTATGAATGTGGGTTTAATAAATAAATAAATAAATAAATTTAATAATAAATACATGAATTTTTAATAAATAAAAAAACCTAAGGAGCTGGGGAGGAAGAATGGCTGGGTCTTTCACCTGCTGCGTAAAGGTTATGGTGGGACAGAGGAGGAGCCACGAGTGCTGAGCCGTGTGACATGACAGCCTGCAGAGCCTCTGACAAATGGGCTTTTGACAAGAGCAATTGACAAAAGCAAGAGCTGGTGTCTGAATTCTAAGTACTTTGGTTTTTTGTGTGTGTGTGTTTTCAGGAAGATTGTGTCAGCCAGCCATTTGATGCAAAGCAGGCTGATATATTACGTGGTCACTGTGGGGATCTGAGGGAGATGAATATAAGATCTAGCCCACCCTCTGGCCACCCGTCTTCACCACGTCACAAACAAGGTGTCCTGCAACCCCCACCCAGCCTCCTGCCTCTCTTCAGTGCTGGTGGGTATCTCCCACCTCTGAGGGGCCCTTGAGGACAGCTACATGCATTGCATTAACAGCCGCTGCCTGATCTCCCCATGGTACCTGGGGGGAAATTGCCTCTAAGCATCTGTAAAACTAATTTAAACTTTTCCTCCTAACCCCCACATAAATGATCTTTTTTTTGTTGAGCTTGCAAATAATAGACACAACTTCTAGATGCAGAGAAGACAGTTTATCACACCAAACAAAATTAACTCCTTGTTACCGTATCCTTCTCCATTTGTTTGCTGTAGGCTGCAGTATCCTTGGGAGAGGAATCATCTTTGTCATGGATATTTGCACAGCACTTACTTGGTGGTCCTTGATGAAGTCTTCCAGGCATTCCAGCTACTCACATAGTATATTAAAGCAACAAGAAATTCTCTCACAGGGCTTTAGCTAGGACAGGCATGCATTGTTTGCTTCTCTAAAATCCCATTCTTTTTGTTTCCTTCCAAATATTTACACAAACAGTATTTTCATTTCAGGCTCTTTAACTCTTTCCCACATCTTATGGGATCTTCTCAAAGAAAAGTGCCAGCATTCCTAAATCCTGATAGTCCTGGTTATCAGATATGTACATGTGGAGGACACACACCCAGAGCTTCATATGTGCCTCAAGAGCTCTATAAGATCCTACCCCTGCCTCTGTTTTCCCAGCAGATATTTATTTTCTGTCTCTTTCTTCACAGCAAACTCAAGCAACGAGCTTGGAAGGCAGTCAACACTTGTGGACTACTCCAGCTTCAGGGTTGCTTTACACAAATGGAGCTGCTTAGAGGAAAAACTAGTCCTATCCTTTTGTTTCGGTGGTTTCACCTTAACCTAGAATTTACAGCTTTGCCTTGAAAAATTGTCAGCTTAAAACTTAATACCCACTGATCACTGATAAACATTTCAGTCAAAATACTAGAAACACAGGATGGGATGGGCTGGGCCAAGATGCCCAGACCCTGAGTGGTGCAGACAACCAAACCCTACCTGAGAGTTCAGAAAAGCAGACAGAGAGTTCAACCTTCCCGTGGCTTGGGAAGCATCTGTGAAAAAAATGAACATCAGGAGTAAATAACCCCAAAGCCATCACTGCAGTGTGCCACAGGGAGAAAACAAGAGGGATCAGGGAGAAAATCAAGCCTTTAGTAAAGCTGAGGAGACAAAACCTAGAGGTGCAGTGGTGAGAAGGGAAGGGAATTGAGGGCTGCAAAGAGAGCTTGGCTGTGCAACATCTAGGGTATTTCTGGAAGGCCTTGCACAAAGCTTGTCCATCAGTTATGGTTATAGTTAGGATAAGGTTTGGGGTTTAGAGAGACTGGCAGAAAAAGCCTGGAGGTGCAGTTAGAGCATGGATGGAAAGGGAAGTGTGGGCTGACAGGAGAGGTTGACTGTGAGATATTTTTCAAGTTGGGAAAAAAAAAAAGCTGTTCCTTGGGTAAGGTTTGGGGTTGAGGAAGGCAGGCAACCTAGAGTTACAGCTGACCTGAAGAGGGAAAGGGACTGTCCAGAGGAAGTGTGGTGCCAAGAGAACTTGGCTGTGAGTTATTTTTCAATTTGGGCAATGTCTAGGGCACCTTGTCCAAACGATGATTGTCAGCTAGTGATAAGCTTGGAGTTTAAGTTTGGTTTAAGAAAGGGAGATGGCCGGAGTTGATATTGGCTTGGAGTGGGGAAGGCATTTGCAAAAGGGCAGGGTAGGTGGCCAAGAGAGCTTGGATGCAAAGTATGCTTTATTTGGGCAACACCTGGGGGCCCTTGCCCATAAGTCAATTGTCAGTCAGCATTAGGGCTAGGGCTAAGAGAGGGAGAAATCATGGAGCTGTATTGGACATCAGTATGGAAAGGGAAGTGTGGGTTGCTGAGAGAGCTTGCCAGTGAGGTATGTTTTATCTGGTTGTCCTCTCCAGAGTTTGGCCATCCACTACTGCTTTCGTGAGGTTAGGATTAGGCTTAGAGTAGACCCAGGGTTGCCATGGGAGGAGGGCTTGAAGGACACTGCCAAAGGGTGGGCTGTGGAGAGAGCTTGGCTGTGAAACAGATTTATATGGGAAATATCTGCAGAACCTTGTCTAGCAGTCTGGCTTCCACCAGGCCTATAGCTGAGAGAGAGAAAGCCTAGTGCTGCTTTTGGAAAGGGGCCACCTAAGGAAAGTCTTGGCTGCAAGTCAAAGGCAAATAGTTCAGGTCCTGCTGTTCAGGTGCTTCTCACTTGTCTGCAGCATAGTACAGACCCCACACTGAGCAACTGGTGCAAACCTGGTGCAATTCTGAACCAGTTTGGACCTACCATTTCTTTGTCCAAATATGGAGAATAACAGAAAATTATGATGTAGGCTTGAGGAGTTTTTTTCTGTTTAACCTCCTCCTAGTGATCCAAATAGAAATTTGTTACTGTGTGTTGCACAGAGCCCTTATCTGGATTGCACGGCTGGTTTTAAAGTAAACATTGTTTTTCTTGGTCATCAGTTGAGAGTGAAGATATGGGAGTTTCATTATCACAGATTAGCCCAACAGAGAATTTTTAACCCATTCGGAGCTTGTTCCACTTCCTTTCTTTTACACCTCATCCTCTTTGTAGGACTACTTCTCCCTGTCCCCACTGAGAGCTCACAGAGGAGCTTAGAGGCTGAGCCTGGCCCATGGGACATGGTCACAGGGTCCTGGCATAGCACTGGTGTTGGGGACAAGCCTTTCTGAAGAGAGTGCTCAGGGAACCTCGCAAGAAAGTATTTTCCCAGCTGCACCTTGAGAGATGGCCTTTCCCTCGTCACGCTTTCTGGGCCATGTGGAGTGTGGGGTGCATGGGTGTGCAACAAAACTGGAAGCCTGAGAGTCAGTAGAGTTGCTGCAGTAAGTGACCGCTGTATCTCACCAAATGAACTGATTAAAATACTACCTACTTAAGCCTTGCTGCCAGCATCCTCTCCATGGAGACATATCCCTGAAGCTTAGGGGAGAAAGAGAGCATGTGGCTTACCAAAGACACCACATCTGTTTGCAGCTGCTTTCTACAGAACTTAGCTATCACCTCTAGAGGAGCAGGACAGGGGAAATGTCAGAATGCAAGTTCTACTCATCCATCTGGCATTTCCACCTCTTTGAAAGATTTTATCATGTGCAGAGCTTCCAGGCTCCCCTGCAAGCCATGCTCAAGCATAAAATGAAGCTTAAGAGCAGTGCTTACACTCTAAGTCCTGTAAGGCTGCCAACAGGATTTTCCTCAGCTGGCTTTGCCCCCTCCACTGTTCCTAATGTCCCTGCTTACCCAGGGTGTGTGCATTCTCCTAAAGAAGTACTAGTTCAAATATTTGAATTTTTGGTGGTAAGGTTGTTTTTCCCCATGGAAAGGGAAAATAATCCCAGTCCATTAAAGCACATACTAACCTTAAATTAATGTCTATAGTCCATGTTTTGCTGGGTTAGGACAAACATAGACTTTCGTTGCTAGTCAGTGACAGCCTTACATCAATTAGGAGGATGGAGTAGTCCAGTAGGATCTATTTCACAGACATGTCCTGAGGTTTTAAATTGTCTTGGTCTTTTATATAAAATTTGAACAAAACTCACAAAGCTGTTGCGTGGCTCTTGCTCTTTGGTTATTTTGGGGCTGTATCCTCCTTTGTTGAAATACATGCGACTGAGAAAAGTTGCCAAGACTCTGAGAGGTAGAAAGAAAAGGAGAGAAGAGTCATTAAAATTCTTAGCACCTACTGCGAATACAATTTGTGTCTCTGTTGTATTATAGAAAAACTAGCTACATTTTCACAGTGACAGTCAGAGAGAAATTAGATGCATCTCCATTTTACACATAAAGAAAAGGAAATAAAGCTTGTAAAAGCCTGGTTTTCATGAGGGGCCCAGTACTCCTCTTGGAGATAGAGGGAGTTGCTGGGTTTGTGTCTTTGGAAGCACCATAGGAAACACCTGGTGGGATATGCATCCAGCCCAGACCCCCAAGGGATCGATGACTCAGAGTAAAACCAGTCAAGCAGGCAACCCCGCTGTGTTCCCCCCTGCTGTCCTTGTAAGACTACATCAGCTCATCAAGAAATTACAGGCTGCTCTTCGTCATCATGGAAACTGTTCTTCAATCGGAAATCAGAAATGCTATTTTCCTGCAAGCGCCAAAATTTAGGCTCTCTTGTTTCCCTCGCGATCTCTAACGGGAAACAATGACAGAAAAAATTATGCCTGATTCATGCCTTTGCTGATTCATGCCTGAGGAGCCCCAGTACTGGGAAGAGCCGTGCAGATAGCCAGGGTGTTCTGTTATTTGGTGGGTTGAGGAACATTAGCATCCCTCTTCGCACAGCCTCTTGGCGTTTCACGTGGCGCAGCTGTGGTGCATGTAAGTATCTAACACAAGAAGTCTTGGGGGGAGACCTAGAAGCCCTTCACCCTGAAGTCACATAGCTGCTGTCAGTGAGGATTTTTCCTGAGCTGTAGATTTTTCCTGGTTGGAGTATCAGAGAGAAACAGGTGCTCAGCATAATTTACCATAGGTTAGCAAGCAAGGGCCAGCAAGCTAGTGCCATCTTGCATTAAGCTTTCAGGCCTTAGATCACATTTCTGCTCCTGCATGCAAGAGGACAGGAAAGCATCAGGTGTGTAGGACTGCTTGCCCTATGTCTGCCACAAAAGCAGCCCTGTTCTTGGGACAGCTTAAGAGCTTGGCAGATATGAGACCTGACACCAGCAGATATCAACTCACGTATTGCAAGGAGAGATGGTACCAGGCCAGGGGCTCAGGGATCCTGTGTCCCAGGCTGCTGGTGAAGGAGCCACAGCCCGAGACTGCAGCTCACCCAGGGCCACCGTGTGATTCATGGTGTGGTCCCATCCTATATTGCACACCTGTTATGTCCAGCTGCTTTCTTCTTGTTCAAGCATCTCCAAAACAGCACAGCTTGGCTCATGTGCTTGCTCTGCCCTTCACAATCCTTGGAAAGATACTCTCCGGGGCCAGAAGAACTTGTAATCTAAACGGTACAAGAAATACAAACAAGACAGGAGGATGTCCCTTCAAGAGAGAGGGACATGGGGATGATTTATGGCAAGGAGGAGGGGGGGTGAGGGGAGGATTGATTACAAAGAAAGGTTTTATGGCAGTCATTGGCCTTATAGAACTAACATAGAACAATTTCTTATTCTGAAATCCATCAGTGCTGCTTTGGGTGACCTTTGGCAAATCAATTCATCTCTGTCTATGCCTCTGGTAAATGGGAATAATACAGCCTCACTGTCTGGAGAGCGCTTGGTAATTCTCAGATGAAAGATGTTTTATTGGTACCAGTATCATCTTTTACTGTCACTAGCATGGTAAGAGAGCTATCACCTAGCAACAGAGCAGCAACTCTCCCTGCTCTAGTTGTCCATGTATTTTTCTTCAATTTTGGCTCTCTGGCAGTCTGCTTTTCATTTGGTGATACTCTACAGCCTGTGACTGGTTTTCCTCCCTTAATGTTGCCTGCTACAGACAGGCACAGCTGCTGCATCCCAAGTCCCCCTTGCCTCCTTTCATCACTCCCTTTTACCTCTTACCAGGTCCTGCCATACATGCAAGTGGTGACAGAGTGTCACCATTGGCTAACACAACAAAACATTTGCTTCTCTTAGCCAAGGCACCCCAGCGGAAGTCTTGAACTTTAAAATAGATGTATAGCCTTTAAGCAAACTTTAAAATACAGTTATTTCTCAGATTAGCACAAATTACAGGTAGGAAAATGGTCAACAGGAAACTTCCTAAAATTTTGCGGAAACAACCATTGTCACAGATACTCCAGGTATCAGTTTTAAGGACAAAGGGGCATGTAAATAACACCAGCCACTGGAGATCTGGAGTCTTGCCAAGTCCTGTGATGCCTTAGACTTGTGATAAGAGCAGTCATAGATTCATAGAATTATCAAGATTGGAAAAGACCTTCAAGATCATCCAGTTCAACTATCTACCCTACAATTCCTAACCACTAAACCATCTCCTGAAACAACACATCTACCCATTTTCTTAACACCTCCAGGGATGGTGCCTCCACCACCTCCCTGGACAGCCTGTTCCTATGCCTCACTGTCTTTCTGTGAGGATTTTTTTACTAATATCCAATCTGAACCTCCCCTGGCAGAACTTGACCCCATTTCCTCTTGTCCTATCACTAGTCACTAGGGAGAAGAGGCCAGCATCCACTTCACTAGAACCTCCTTTCAGGTAGTTGTAGAAAACAAAGAGTGCTCCCTTCAGCCTCCTCTTCTCCAGGCTGAACAGCCCCAGCTCCCTCAGCCTCTCCTCATAAGACCTGTTCTCCAGACCCCTAATCAGCCTAGCTGCCCTTCTCTGCACCCTTTCCAGCACCTCAATGTCCTTCCTATACTGTGGTGCCCAAAACTGCATACAGGGCTGGATGTGCAGCCTCAGCAAGGCTGAGTAGAGGGGCAGGATCACCTCCCTGGTCCTGCTGTTCACACCACTGAAGAGCGTTCAGCCTTCTTGGACTCCTATACCCTTCAAACAGATTCCCAATAGATTCTGGCAATCAAGCTACTGAACAAGTTAAAGTTTGCCCTTTGGCAGTCTAGGGTGGCAGTTTTGCTGCCCCCTCCTCCTGGCATCTCTAAGAATAGAGAACTCTAACAATTCACGGTCACTGTGCCCAAGACAGCCTCCAGTCAGCACGTCTCCCACCAGCCCTTCCCTGTTCACTAAGAGCAGGTCTAGCAGGGCGCCTGGCCTGGTTGGTTCACTCACCAGCTGTATCAGGAAGTTATCTCCTACACATTCCAGGAACATCCAGGACTGTTCGCTTTCTGCTGTGTTGTAGTTCCAGCAGACATCAAGGAAGTTGAAGCCCCCCACAAGAACAAGGGCAAATGACTATGAGATTTTACCCAGGTATTTATAGAACAGCTCATCCACCTTACTGTCCTGGTTGGGAGGTCTATACCAGACTCCCATAGCAATATCAGCCTTGTTGGTCTTGCCCCTAATCCTGATCCGAATGCATTCTACCTTGTCATCATTATAGTCTAGTTCTAGACAAGCATAACAATTCCTAATATGTAGGGCCACCCCACTGCCTCTCCTTCCTTGTCTGTCTCTCCTGAAGAGCTGGTAGCCACCAGCTGTGGCACTCCAGTTGTGTGAGGTATCCCACCACATTTCTGTGACAGCCACTATGTCATAGTTTTCCTGCTGCATCATGGCTTCCAGCTCCCCTTGTTCATTGCCTTGTTTGCTGTCTTTCCATCCTTAAGTGGATAGACCAACAGAAACCATTAAAACCAAGAAGGACTATTCTTACTGTTTGTTTAAACTAGAGTTTATATAATTACTTAAGGAAAACAGTTTAAAAAGCTCAAACAAATTCTTCGATATTTGGGTCAGAATCTGAATCCAGGATCTGTTGGTTCATGAGTGTGGCGAGCTCTAAGTTAACTTCACTAAGTTCAGTGAAGCATCATCAATTTCTGTCAGGTGAGGATTTGAGCTAAAAATACTTCTATTTATTTTGCTACTTTCTCTCTCTCTCTCTCTTTTTTTTTAAAAACAAAACAAAACAAAACCAAAACAAAAAAACCACCCATCTCTCATTTGAGGGAGGATGTTCCTGTAGCCTAAAACACAAAGATGCACCAGTTCTGCCTGTACCACAAAATACTTTAAGGAGTGGTATCTCTCTACCCTTTGGGGGTGAAAGATCTGGTAGATTTGGCTCCTCTCCTTGGGAATGACTGCTATAAACCCGCACTGTCCTTGGGTCATCTGTCTGACACTTCACAGGAGGATAATGTGCCAGCGGGATGTTTATTGCACAGTAAAACCCATGCTGTTCCCCTGCGTGGTTGCTGTTAGCAGAGTGATTGTTGGCATTCAATGCATATGCAGCTCCTGTCTTTTGAAAGGAAGGGACAGGAGGGAGTCTGGGTTTCAGATGTTTCTAGGCGCCAGTGCTGTGGGAGGAGCCCACCCTTTCTGCCTCAGAAGATGCCTATCAGGAGGAGCACAGATGTTTGTTCATGGAGCTGATGCATCCATCATCATTAAGTTTCCTTTTAGAAAAAACTTTGCCTGGACCATTGCTTTTTTTCTGCAGTGTTTGTGCTGTTCACTGTATTTTTCTTTGCTGTGTGTGTCTCATGTGTGAAAAGAAATTATGGTTCTGGTGTCTCAGGTGGCTGTGAGGATCCTTTCCCCAGCCTTGGCTTCCCCAGTCTCTGCAGGTCACTGGTCATACCCACCCTTCTGATTTCTGGTAACCTTCTCCTTTTCCTCCATTCCCAAAGAAGTGAGGGGAAAAAACACTGGAAGACAAGTAACATGGAATAAATAAGTTCTTCTTCCCACTGTCCCTTCCCCTTGCCCTCTGTTAAAGCGTGGGAGTTTTGGAAAGGCTCCTTGGTGGAAGACAGGCTGGTTTTGTATTGCTTATGTAGCAGCATATTGAAGCATAGAGGAGACCTGGGAGACCAGGCCTGAGCACTCGACTCAACATTGCTAAAGAAGCTGATTTTATTAGAAGCTGCAGCTTCTCCAAAGAAATACACAGAGGTACACAACTGCTTCCTCAGTCAGAGAGACAGGTCAGCTCCTTCCCAGAGCAAATGCAGATCCTTCAGTCTTGCTCCTCCATTTGCTGACTCAGAGCAGGATCTTGCCTTCCCCCACTGACTGGGAAGAAAGTTTCACTGCTCAATCTAATGACACCAGTGCAGTGCAGGAGTGCCTCAATGCAGGGCTTTCGAATGTCTCCTGCAGCCAGTGCTGGTCAACATCAGCACATGTGTCTGACATACCAGCCTAATGAGCAACAGAGGAGGCATTAGTCAGATTTAATCTTATCTCCCTTTCCATGGCTGTCAGAAGCATAGCACTCCCTCACTGGAGAACACACTTCCCTAGGATGCATTTTACAGCCCCACATTGCTTGCTCCCCAAGGAATAGCTTATACAATAAACTTAGTCAAGGGGCAAATAGTGAGAAGTTGTGCACAAGGATGTTTAGAACCTGACTTAAAAAAGAAAGAGAAAAAGAAAAAGGAAAAAGGAGAAAGAAAAAAGGAAAAAGGAAACCCCCTTGGTGCTTGCCAGAAATTTGAGAAGGATTGAGATGACAAACTTAGTACCAGTTAGAGTAGCTGGTTGCATTCTAAAGAGGGAGGGAACAGGACATCACTGCATGAAAAAAAAAGAGTAGCTGCATGACCAGAGAGAGTAATTAAGACAGATCTTCCACAGATCAGTCCCACCACCAGAGTCTGTGGGGCCCATGGAGGACACAGGCTTTGACTGAAGGTTTTCCATGGTTGTGCTGGTCACAGCAACTACATCCTGAGCAGGCACTCTGGTTTCTGTTGCAGGCTGAGTGCAGCCTGCAGCCTGTCCTCTATGGAGGTACAAGCTCTACCTTCTCTATCTTTGTAATTTCATGAAACTTCTAGGAACAATGTGATTTCTGCAGCTGCTGCATCTCTGTGAACTGCAGTTGAGCTTGGTGAGGGACAGAAAACAACTATAAATGTTGCAAGCCTGATTGCTCCCACTTACCTTGTGTGTGAATCACGCAACAGACATTCACCTGTGAGTTATCTATTCATGTACAATAATATTAATGTCTACTAAAAATGCATGAACGCATGACTGTAACCCTCAGTTTATATTACTAATTATTTAAAAATATTGTGCAGTCACACAGCAGCTACTTGGATGCATCAATTACTTTTTCTTTCAAAGATAAAAAACCCCCACAAACAGCTGTGCGTGTCCAGATATCATGTTTCCAGGTCAGTACCTGGGCCGAACCAATGCTGTCACCATGGTGCTGCCTGGGGCTTGAGACAGAAGATGACAAGGGTAATTGCCAGTAGTTTGCTTTTTTTGTCCCTAATCACCTGAGCACAAAACACAAACCACAATGGTTTTAAGAAACCAACTTCTGAGATTTCATTTGACATGCCTGAAAGGATTTGAGGCAAGGATGCTCAGTGTAAAACTCTTGTAAAAATTGTTTGCAAGCTGTCAGCATCCTTTTAAATAGGCCGGGTCTGATTCTCTATAATTCTGATATAATCTCATCCTTCTAACATGGGATGCACACAACGGATTGGTTTTCTAATGTGGCTGAAAGGTAGGGATTTGGTGTCTTCATTCAAAGAGGATTGCAGATAACTGAATCAAGATGAGACAGGACTCTCTGAAGAGGATACTGTCCTTGCAAGCTCCTCTTTTGGCAACTACAATTTGAGAAACAGAATATATCCAGAAAAAAGGATGAGCTGGAAAGAAGAGCAGTTGCTTGAGTACACGGGTGCTAGGCTCTCCCAGAAAGCATCTGCAAAGACAGAAAAAGTGGAGGACATTTTTATCATGACATCCTTTCTTCCCTGTAATATTTAACCATCTTTATATATTCTTGTAAGAAGTTTGCCCAAGTATCCCACAACACAGGTGGTGAGTGGGCTCAGGTAGATGCCACATCCCTGTTTCCTGGAGGGACAGTTCTGCACACGTCAGCAAACGCCATGAGGATTTTCATTCTCCAGTGCTGTCAGCCTGTGCCTTCTCATGTTTGTCTTCCAAACACTCATTTGGGTTACAGGGGGAATTCTCCGTCTCTGTCGCAGCCCTTTCCATAGACCTGGAGAGACTAAGAAGCAGCAGCAGTAAGGTAGAGCAGGTCTGCTGAATCAAATGTGTCTCTTCCCAGTTTTTCACAAGTGAGGAGGCCTTCTTCTTCTGCATCCGATTTCCCCTGCCAAGTCAGGATGCCCTGTCTGTGAAGGTACAATTAATCACTATGGAGACTGTTGCAAAGTTACCAATCTGGGCTCAGTTATCAGCTGAGCACTAAGCAACAGGTGTGGGTGGCTTTTGGAAACATCTCTTTTTTTTCCCCATGCTGGTGTGCAGTGCCTGAAGGCAGAGAGAGGGTTTTTTTCCCTCCCAGTTATCAGGAAGTGTGCAGGCCAGAAGCTTAGGTGGGATTTCCCAAAGCGGAAGAGTCCATAGGACCCAGCATCTCTGGGTGTGCAGCCCCTGCGGAGCAGCGTGTCCTCCCGGGTCCTGTCACGCCATCTGAAATACAAGACCACGACCCAGCAAAATCCTGGGTGGGAGTAGGGAAGGGAGCACTTTGCTGTCACTTACAGAGTGTTACAAGCTCTAACCACAGCCCTAGGCCATCTGCCAGACCAACTCCTCACTCAAGCTGGAGCACAAACATCTCTAGTCGCTCTACCTATTGCTGCAGGCACAGAGGTGTGGTGGTCAGACACTGCTCTGCCAAGTCCTGCACAAACACAAGTCTTGGAGCCAAGACTAAGTACCTTAGACGTATAAGTCCTTTCCTGGTTCCTCGGCACTGGCAAACTGGGGGACTGCACTCAGCTGTAGGTAGTTTAAAGCACCCTCCTGGAGAGCAGACTGAAATATGTAATCTTTTCCATTTGGAAAGGAGAGCACAGCTCCGAGAAAAAGAAAATTTGAAGCATTCATGGGATTTGCCAGATCAAAGACAAGCTGGACTAAAGCACTGGCAGCTCCTTGCTGAATTTGCCCAGGTGGCCCTGCCCCATCCCCACACCCCCTCAGCAAGTCTGTGCAACATTGGACCTAGAGCTAGGGAATGACAACCATGGCTAACAAATGCAGGGAATTATGCATCGAGTGC
The DNA here is from genome assembly GCF_020740795.1 of Apus apus. Classification (NCBI taxonomy): domain Eukaryota; kingdom Metazoa; phylum Chordata; class Aves; order Apodiformes; family Apodidae; genus Apus; species Apus apus. The sequence goes on along the minus strand of NC_067282.1, from coordinate 94,356,161 downwards.
TCTGCACATTTCAGCAGCCTTAGAGGAGCTGAATCTACAACCTGACAGGCACTCCATGAAACAGCAGTGATGAATAACTGCATCAGGAGGCACCCCAGGACAGCAAGGCAAGCATTTTTTACCCAGGTGTTGCCTATGCAGAGCCATCAGCACAGCTCCATGTGAAACTCCCTGTGCAGCTGAAAGTTCACATCCTCACCCAGTCGCCAGGAAAAGACAGAGGGGTTACATCCAGATGCATCCATGGATGAAATATTAAAATGAAGTGCTGTGAAAGAGGCCCCTGGGGTGTGGTAATATATTGTGCTGCATAAGAGAACCTGCCCTACTCTGGGGTTCTGGTTTGCCCCAGTTCCACTAGTGTAGATGTACAGTAAAGACAGCCAACATAGGTTCTGAATAACTGCCCCCCTTCCTTTTTCCAGTGGTTTCTTGATAGGACAGACACACTGAAATACCTATCCACAGTGCTACAGTCCAATTTTGGCTTTGAGGTGCACTGAATACCTAGCAAAGGAGATGCTGCAGAGCTCACCTCCTCCTGCTTGCACCCAGAGACACCTAAGTCCATAGGGATACGTATCTACATGTGATTTAAACCAGTTCTGCAGCTGCTCTGCCTGGTCTAGGTCTGAAACAGTCTCCAAGCAGCCCTGCCTGGTGGAGACCCTTTATTTCAGCTCCCTGACCACCCTTCAGGTATTGCACAAGCCTTGGACACTGCAATGGACACATTCCAGGGAAACTGAGCATTGTGGAGCACCTAGTGAAAGGTCAGCTGGGTCAGCAGAGCAGCTCAAAACACAGCTGCTCAAAAGAATAAGGCATGCTTTTAAAAGCATCAGTTGCAGCTGTTTTCCAAGCTCAGGAAGGGAAAAGGTAAAACTGGCTTCAGTTTTGGGAAAATCACTAGATGTATTCTCATTTTATCTCAATCTGCACTCTCAGACTTGGGCCACACGTCACCAGTGTAGTGGTAGCCTCAGAAAACCATGGGGCTTTGCCCTGTTACATGTCCCTTGAAAATAAAGAAGTTATGCAGTCATCAAAACTGGCCTAGCAGAGGTCTCAGACTGCAAGAGCCACTGGTGAGGCAGAAGGTGTCTTTAATGCTGCATTCAGCAAACCCCCCATGGTTTCCCTTATTTCTGTGCAGTTTGTACTCAGTTTAAAAATGTTTATTTTCTGAAGTTGCACTGCTTTATTATGGGAAAAAAAAATTATTATAATTATTTAGCCCTCTTTCTCCACATTAAATCCTCTTCACAGAGCATCATCCAGGACACATTGTTTTGGCAGCTTTATATCCTTACACAATTTCACTGCCCAAGCATCAAGTTTTTTTCACCTGGGGCTTTGCACCCAGCAGTCTAGCCTAGATGCAGCATAGCCTCTGGCAGGATCTTGAGGCTGCAGAAATTATAATGGCAGATTAAAACTGTTCAGATTCACTTTTAAGAAGTTTGTGCCAGAAATGCTGGTGACCTGTTAACGGTTATCACTGCACACTGACAGAGCATGGCCCTGTTCCTGGTAACTGTGATGACACCCAAGCTTGCTGTGTCCTCCTGCTATGCAGGAGAAACAGATTTTCTGTTTCTGTGGATCTGAAACATTGAGGAGGTTTTGCTATGAAGGTCGAGGCAGACCCAGGGTTGAAGCAAGCATGAGGATATTGATGTCCTTTCTCATCTGAAATCTGCTTTCACATTTAAATGAAGAAAAAGGCCTTTGATTTCTGCTTATGAATTGTCCCACCTGGGAGCAAAGCACCTGGGGGTGAAGCTCTGTATGACCTTGGACTGGTTGCAGGGGCTACCCTGGCTGGTCAGGTGACAAGCACCCCACCCCATCCATGTGCTTCCATCCCTTCTCCAATGTGAGAAAGAATGTGGGCTCAGGGGAGCTGAAAACAAGCCCAGCACATAAGTTAATTATTTTTCAACTTTGTAATCTCCTGCATTCACTCTTTGTGAAGTGCCAGAAAACCAGCCCTGGGGTGGGAGAGGGCAGAAACAGAGCAGAGCTGGAGGAGGGTGGTGGGGACGAGAAGAAAGGGATGGATGGTCCTGCTGCAGCCTTGGTTTTGTGAGGTTCCAGCTGTGGGAGAGCTGCCCCTCACTGCTTCTTCTTCTTCCCTCTGCCTGCCTTCTGGTTTCATTTGTCTGAGTTAATAATTAGTGTGGTGACTCTCAGAGAAAGCAAAACATGACTGTCCTTGCTGAGATGGTTTCTGCCATGTCATCGCTGCACATAACCAGGAGCAGAGGCGTGGGACTTACCAGTACAGGCTAAAGCTAGATTCTACCTCCTAATATACAAAATAAGCCCAAATGAAGGAGCTCTGTCCTGCTCTGTGCTAATAGAGCAAGCATCCAGCAGTGCTCCCAGAGCCACAGAACTTATCCTGAGGCTATTTGTGCTCAGCTGTAAATGTGGTATTTTCTCCTATTCCTTCAGGACACACATCTCTGAGGGAAGTGTCAGGTATTAACTTTTCCTTTGGCATTTCCTGGGTTCTGTTTGCCTCTGGTTCCCCCAAGGCAGCACTGATGGTCTCCACATCCTGGTTAAGCCTGGCTGAGCTGCTTGCACGCCCTGTGCCTGCGCTGTGCCAGCTGCTGTGCACTGCTTGAGACATGAGTTGGCAGCAGCAGCACCTTCGCACTGAGGAGATACCCTCCTCTGCACATCCCAAGTCACACCCACCTCGGTGGCCTAAGATGCTGCTGCGTTTTATCCCCATTAAGCCTACAAATTGCACTTGCCAAAATGCATCACATGTCACCTTGTTTGAGGGCTCTGGACAGTAATCTGGAGAAGAAAGCCCTCTATGGGTCAGGCATGAGCTGCATGAGGGAAGGGTAAGCCCCATGGAGCTCTCATTAGCTGCTCCACAGGAACGATCTGGTTTGGTGTCTCCTCCCAAGGCTGAGCTGAAAGCCCAGGGGTGGGAGTGGACATGATGGATTCTGCCCCATGTTTAAAATCATGCAGGAAACCTGCTTGCTCCCAGGACTATTTTGGTAGTGGCAAAGAGCAGAAGAGTCCCATCAGAGGGCATCCCCCTGGGCTCCTACTGTCAGCTAACTGCCCCTGGATGGGTCTCCTCCTCTTTCCCCCTTGCCCTCAGCTGATTCTGAGAGCTGGCACCTGAAGGACCCAGCCCAAAGGCCACCTTCTTCTGCAGCAACCACCCGCTGAGCTGCAGGACAGAGGTTTCTTCTCTTTCCCTTCTATTCTCTTCACTCTTCACAAAGGTGCCTGACAAAACAGCTGCATGTGTGAAAATGTTGGCTGCAACACCCGCTACGCTGTCATTTTCATAAAGGCAGGCTGGTTTTGTAACTTGCAATTTTGTTGTGTGCTGAAGTAACTAAGTAAGAAGGCTGGCATTGTGTGTGGTTGTTAAGCAAGCAAGCCTTAACACCATCAGCAAGAAAGAAGCCTGACATTTTTATCAGTAGCCCTGGGGTTCAATGTAAAATCTAATTAATCCATAAACTATCACAAATTGGTGGCCTCTGCAGGGACTGGAGAGTTAAGCACCAATTTAAGACATACTCTGCTGGGATATCTGACTCCTCCATTCAGAAGCCATGCTGTGAAAATGGACTTTTTCATCCCTCTCAAATTATTTTGCACTAACGTTTTACTTAATTGCTCTTTGGAAAGTGATAATCAATACATGTGTGAGAGGAACTTCTGCTGGGGGGTTTCCAGCAAGTGTCCTGAGTAAAATGTTAGGGCAGAAGATCCTCCCAGTTTTACAGATGTCATCTCTGGGAGGACTTCTGCTCTGCATTACCTTTGAGGGTGGCTTCCCCTTTCCCTGCTCCCCAGCTGCAGTGGTGGACTTTTGCAGGATGCCTTCCAAGGTTTGTGGGAGCTCCTTGGAGGACTTCCCATCAGTGCTGCTGGGAGCTGATCACATGCAGCAAGATCATGTCAGAAACTTGTCTCATCGTTCAAAATCTTCAGCAACTCCATATCCCACCTCCAGCTTTCACTTAGCCATTTCTGGGGGTTGGCTCTGCCACCTGTCCCCTAGAATCCCTTGCTCCTGCAGTGCCGAGGTCTTCAGGGCAAAGTCTTTGGGGAACTGAGCTGCTAAAACAACCCAAACTCCTCTTAAAAATCTGTCTGCCACTGTTTTTCAAACACTCATGGTCTTGTCTGGTGTGGCAGCTCTCACAGGGATGGACAGACCCCTTCCTGGCACAAAGGCCACCCGCAGGTGCTTTGAAGGCTTTCTGGGGAAGGGTTTGAACTCAAGAGAGCTGCTCAAAGACAGAATCTGTAAGAACTTGTTAATCTGGCAATTACAAATCTGTATTCCTCCCTCAAGCTCTGTCCTCAGAAATGACAGAAACATCTTAGCGGCATTAAAATAGTGTTTTAAAACCGGAGCCTGGCAACAGGCACCAAAAACTCCCATAAATTCCAGTGGTTAATGTGCTGGCATGGTAAACTGAGCAATCTCAGTGTCAGGCCTGCCTGACAGCCTGGCACATGGATGGGAGGTGTGCTGCATCAGTGTCCAAATAATTTCTGGGGTAAATGCCCCATGCACTGGATATCCCTGTGTCAGATACCCCCTGCAGTAACACTCAGGTTGACACGGGGTGAAAAAAGGTATTTCTGTTATGGATCCTAGATCAGGCTGTCCATCCGTCCATCAGCCTGAACAATGTCTGAGCCCTCCAGGCTGCTTTCAACCAAAGGAGGTCTTTGAAATCTGAAGTTTTCACAGATTTTATGAGGACTGGTGACCAGGTAGAGGAAACTCAGCTCAGCTCAGCTGGGGTGCACAGGAAACATGGGTCCAACTCCACATACGGACAAATCAGAAACAAATGGTCTGGGTGTAGGCAGAGGTGGCAGGGAAAAAACCTAACAGCCACCCCTGTGCTAAAAGCTCAGGACAATACTTCTGTTCCATTATGAGAAACAGAAAGAGGGAAGCTATTTTTAAATAAAGCCTCTGGTGGCTTTTCTTTTCTTTTAGATTGAGCCTATCTTTTCTGGTTGTAGGTGTTACAACAAATTAGTGGGTTTTCACATTTACAGGTAGAAGGTGCTATTCATACAAACATTAATAAATGTGCTTCTTTATGACTCATATCTCAAAATGCAGCAGTCGTGTTTTTAGATATTAACAAACATTTTTAATTACCTCACATTTAACTAGTAAATCTCTTCTTATTTCTTCTCTCTTGGGTATTTCACTGCCCTGACAAAAGTAGGCACAGAGCAGGAATGCTTGGGTAAACTCCAAATGCTACTATAGGCTCTATCCTCACACCCTTTGTTTCTAACAGCAGCTAGTTGCCTGGACCTCAATAACAGAAAGCATCATAAGACAAGCTTCTTTTGAGATTAAAGACTGAAAAGGCTCAAAATTATTTGGCCTGACCTCTCCCTACATCCATCTGCAAGCCATCGTTGTGAAAGACAATTACAGGTAATGCAAACATGTCCTGGGAAACACATGCCAATGTACGTGGCTAAGGAATCAATGCTCAAGCAGCTCCCTTGACAGAAAACCTGCTGCAAATGAGACAGTCACTCACTTCTGAGGGAGAACATTTCTCTCAATGAGGAGTGATGACATAAAGTTGAACCCTCTCCCCATATTCCCCCACGCTATTCCTGCTTGAGACTGCCTGCGATGCAAACAAGTGGTGTAACCAGGAGAAAGAGAGCTTGCTGAAAGACCGTAGGAGTCACACCTAGTAATGAACTTGCCACACGCTGTATTTCTGCACGTGAGTGATTTGTAACTCTCAGTCTACACTGCTATGATAACTTTTTAATAGGAAAAACAGGCCCCGGTGCTGTCCCCAGCAGTTTTGTTATGCTCCAGGGAAGCTATATGGAAGGGGAAACAAAAGAGAAAATTGACCAGCAAGTATTAAAAAAGCAGAGAAGAGGCAGGCAGACTCCAAACACCTGCACACAGCAATAGTATCTCTGAAACTTCTTACTTCTTGATAAGCAAGGCCCTTAGGAGCTTGGGGTGCTACACATTGTAAAGTTTAAAGCTTAATTACAAATGAACAAACTAAGGGGCAGCTTCCCCTTGGGTTGGAGGGTTTTGTCACACTAGCTGTGGAGGGGTGTATCCATGCCACCCTAAAACTCCCTTACCACAAGCAGCAGCCCTAGACTCAGCAACAAGCCAAGAATTTATCCACTGCCCTCAAGCTCTGACAATGACATGAGGTCTGCTCAGCAGAACAGCACAGCTATGCTAACCACTGAGTCTTCCCTCCTCTCCTTTCCCTTTTTCCATGTATTACCCACAGCCACATTGCTGGCCTGAACAGATTCGTGCTGATCTGTGTCCAGGGAGTGGCTGGGAAACCATCTTACTGGTGCATTGGAAACTTGAAAGAATCCTGCAAAACCAAGCCAGCCATTTTGCAGCTACACACTAAATGGTTTTCTTGCAAAGATCAAACGATGTTAAGTGCAAAAGTATGAAAGTAACTGTTACTTATTTGCAGGATTTTTAAACCTACATACTTGGAAATTTTAATATTTATATGCCCATTTACAGGACAGGTACAAAGACCAACAGCTTTAGTAAGAGATACTGATTTGTGTTCTTTGATTTGCTGAAGAAATTTTTCCAGGCAGAAGAGCCTGAACAAGACCACTTGTATCACTATGGATCCTGAACTGCTGTCCAGTGATCAGCTAGTTTGCAAAACCCTCCTTAAGTGCTTCACCACTGCTCCATTGGGTTCTGCAAGTAAACAACACCTCAGAAGGAACCTGTAAAGCTTCCAACTTGCATCCAAACCTTGCAGTGCTCTACTCCTCAATTCACAACCTGACGTAAAAGGCATATTTCAAACAGGTTCATTACAGGCTCAGTGCCAAGCCTATGCAAACACCAGAAAAAGACCTCAGCTGATTTTGGAGGTCTTTGGATCAGTTATTCTAGGAAACAGATTTGTATAAAGGTAGGAGGAGGAAGAAACAGTACTTAAAAGAATTGTGGGATCAACATCAGCAATGCTCCAACTGAAGCTGCGTCTGACTGCCAGTTTGCATGGCTGTGCTACGCTTAGGAAGGTAGGGCTAGTCCCTACAGCTAGTCCCTACAACTTGAAGACATTAACTCCAGAGAAGCAGAAAGCTCACCAGCAAATGCTTTTGGTTCTATTGGGCTGTGGTATTTTATTTATATTATGGCTATTCAAAAGCTGGGTTCTCATCTGAACTGGCCAACCCTATTCCCTCGCTTGTATCTGGATATAGCTGTGTTGTTGAGGAGCAATTAATTCCCATCATTTTTAAGGTGGGAAGAACTGGAGATACCTATCAGGCTCCACTGGTGGCAGAGCATGGATAATGACCAGAGGGCACGACTTGCAGAGGGCTCCAATTAAGCAAGTGAAATCTCCCCTTGTGCCTTTTAGGTCACTCAGGATTTACAGGCAGATCAGCAGCCAGATTCAAAGCGGTTAGTCTTTGAGGGGTAAAGGTAAAGGTGCTGGTAATCCTCCTGTCACCTCACCATTTTGCTGGTTGTCTTTGTACTTAGATAATCCTTGCTATATAGTAACCTGGCAAACAAAGTCAGAAGTCCATGGCAATCTTGTTAAAAAAGTACATATATTTAATAATGAAAACAAATACAGGTTTTTTTCCCCTGGGATTTCCACTACTGTATTTAAGTAAGTCCCTACTACGGTCACTGCAGTTTGACTGTACGTAGCTACTGTCTAAGCTGGATACATGGTTATGGTTTAGCAGTATAGTACTCATATATTGTCTATAAATATAATAAAAGATTTAACATTTCTGTTTTCATTCTGATTCTTACACATATTTACTGGGCTTTCACAAAAAAAATTACATGTCTCTTTCCCACCTCCCCCAACCTTTTATTGGGTTCCAAATAAACCTGAGTTTGCAATTCAAGTCAGTATCTGCCATCTGTTCAGGTACTGTCTGATGCACACAAAAGATGGGATTTCAGTGGTCCCTGCTTCCTAGATTTGCAGTGCAAACATGTTCTTAGTGTGAAGAAAAAGAAAATGCTTTGATGTTTTTAAAACAAGAGGAAGAGCTAAAATAGATGTCTGGGACGCAGAGGTGCTCCTTACAAACAGAAGATGACATTTTTCAATTTGGAAATTATTAAAATTACTTCAGGGATGTCTTAGCATACTGGGATTTTTGTGTAGATTATTTTACAGGTGGCTTAACTACTTCCCCCAGAGGCAGGTGTCCCATCTACATTGTGGAGTATGAGATGCTTATGGACACCCCCATACTGAACTGACAGGCAGCTTCAGTGCTGAGGTGAAGGTCCCATCTGCAGGGATGAGAAAGGTGCTCTGGGCATTCATGCTCTGCTGGCTTTGCCAGCAAGCATTCCAAATACTGAGCAGTCCAGTTACCTGTTCTCTCAGTATCTGGTTTAACGTCCAATTTTTTTGCAGATTTTGGTGTAAGACTGAGAACTGGGAACCCACGCTCAGCTGTGGTTTCTACTGGGGATCTTCTCCCTTGCCTCTGTTGGCCCTCCACCCCCAGTCCCTGTGTATCTTATGAAACCGGAAGGAAACTTTTCAAAGTTTGCACAGACACCAAAGCAATGGGGCCATAAAATCATCTGCAAAAACATTGATAAGAACAGGGCATGGATTCCTACTGATGGTCTCGATGCAAAATCCTTGTCTTATAACAACGCCAAGAAGAAGACAATGCCTCTGTTGCCTGGGTTTTGAAATAGCATTAAGTGAGTTGGGGTGGCAGTGGGGCATACACAGGCCAGGGCTGCCTGCTTGGGAACCAGACTGGAACAAGCTTTGTGGAGACGCCCTGAACACACAAACACATACACAAGCGCAATGGGGATGAAAGAGAAGAAAAGTCTTTGGCTAAACCTTCTAATCTATAGGAAATGATTTGAAGACAAAAACAGAACCGAAAAAAAGTTGCCAAGCTCTCAGATGTAACATTTACTTAGAAAAACAAGACTGGTATGCAGAACATGGTGCCTTTTAAGAAAGTTAATCTTCACCGCTTACAACAATACAGAATTTTTGGTAACCACTGCATTACCAATCTTCCAGTATAAAATGGCATCGGTACAGGTTCATGTGTCATTTATTAGTCTTTTTAATTCACTGCAGTCTCTCAGAAAAGCCTTCAGGTGTGTCCAATGGTGTAATGGGGACTAACATGTGCGGGACTAGTACAGCTACAAAAATCAGAAGTGACGGGAGTATTCAAACACAAAATGTTGCAATCTGCATTACTGTTTGAAGCATCGACTCGCAGACCCACCATAAGAAAGGAACAGGACTCCGGCGCAGCAAATTTCTGTGGGATGAAACTTGTTTTGAAATAATCATGTTTCTTCTGAGTGACATCATTAAATCCTAATTTTCTTTAGGAAAAAAATGATTCTGTTATTAGCTACTTCATGTAATTACCAGTAAAATCTGCTTTGGCTTCCAGTACCTCGGCTTCTTCTGAGTGTTTAGATCACTTGTGCCTTTATTCAGGCTTCTACCAGTTTCATCCTCTCGGCAGTGCTTGTTAGCAAGTTGACTTTGGATGTTGTATCTTGAGTTTTTTCCACTTGTCTAGCCACGTGAACAATGCCTGTAGCAGTATGAGGTACTGTGTGGTACAGGCAGATGGAGCACACACAGTCTTACTGCAAGCCCTGGATGGGACTGGCATTCACGGCACCACGCAATTACCTTGATGAATCAAACCATCAATGCTTGCTGCTTTCCCAATCTAGAAGAAAGTGGCAAAAATACATATTCATGCAGCTCTTTCAAGACATGTTTTACTGTACAGTCAGATGCCAAATGCTAATATTTCTTAACGGCACAAGCTGAGCCCCTGTATTTCAGCTTTAGTACACAGGACAACGCTTTCCTTCCGAGCAGATCTCTGATTTTCTACTTTGGACCACTGTAGTGTATTACAGAGTGATAGTAACATGCCTGTGGCTTTCCCTTCTTGTTAAAAGTATAAAAGGTTAGGTTCCAGAGAACAGCAGTGCAAATCCCAGGATGTCAGACTAACACTGGCCGCTGACAGCATCTGCTGCATTGAAGGAAATCTGCGTGGGGCTCATCTGCTGCAGCTGAGGCATCCTTGCTTCCAGTGGCTTGTCGCTTGCCGACTGCATCGTCTGGTTCCTCTTCCGCAGCATCTGTCCAATCCCCATCATGGGGAATCTGCCTCTGCTTTTAACACAGTTAGGGCTGCCCAAGGGGTTATTGGAAACCAGCTGAGTAGGGGACACTGCTTCTTCTTTTGTCGGATATGCTTTTTCTTCATATGTGAAAGAGACTTGGGTGGGATGGATGGGGGATGTACTCCCTGGCTGGAAAAGCGGGGACAGTGTCCTTTCACTTGAGCTTTTGTAAGGGAAATTCATTGGAGAGCCTAAAATCCTGTACTGATGAGAGGGGGAAACCTGGTCTATTTGGTCCTCTCTGTCGACTGACTCGAAGGAGTGCACGATATTCAGGATGAGAGGAGAGTCCTTTGCCCGGCCCCCGATCTGGGCTGGCTCCTGCTGTGGGGACTCCTGCCTCTTGAGGAGCCGAGGGGTTCTGGGGGGCGGCTGCTGGACTTCGAGGTACTCCAGGGAGCTGGAAGTGACACAGCCTGTCTTGGTTGCCAGGGGTTCGTGGAAAGGGCTTACCCCAACGCTGGAGTCTGCAAAGCAATCAGAAAAGGAACCAGAAGAGCCAATTGCATTTAGTAATAGCACTGTCTTCTTTGCCTTACGGCAGACAGCGTCCAACATCACCTTTAACAAATTTTAGAAGAGTGTGACAAATGCATTAGCTAAAACAAATGGTCTCAGGGATATACTCAGAACCTAATTCCCTGGCTCTCATTTGATACTTACATTGTTGTTTCATGGGTAATTTATCTGCCACTTTCCTCAAAGGCAGGAAGAGCATTTAAACTGAGTAAGACAAGGACATGAAATGGAAAACCACAGATGTCTTCAGCTGTTTGTATTAATTATATCCTCTAAGGCCGTGTTTGAGAAATCTCACATTTCTCCTTTCTTAGCACAGCTTTGCAGGGTTTTAACTGGGTCTGGGTACTGTATTCATTGACATACCTAGAGATGCAAGGGACAACAGTGAGGTAATCCCTAATGTGTTCCTTTGCATTTTGGAAAATAATCTGTTCTTGGTTTCACACGTGTAAATATGGAGTAGCTGCACCATCCAGATTCAGGCTGTTCCAATTGGAACAGATTTGCTGCATCAACTTCAGTGAGAATCTTCCTCCAGCAAGGACTGAATATAAATGGAACAATCTTTGCAGGATTTGGCCCCATAAAACAAAACAGCTTGTGGAGAAGATCTGCTCAGTTTCTACAGGATGCCACCATTACTGGCACTCTCCTCAGGGTCAGGGATTTCTTCTCATGCTGTCCCTTAGTCCCCTCTTAGCAAAACACATTCCTCAGTAGGAAGAAGCTTGTCTACCAGCTTTGGTTTGTCAGTGATCTGGGGTGGGTGTTGATGCTTTCGAAGTGCCAGTGTGAAGTGCAGATGATTTTGTATAAGCACATATAAATAGGGAAAGAAAGCTTTTTTTAAAACGCTGTGGGAATTCTATCAAATAAAAAGGGAAGTACAAGTGAGCACTCATGACTGCTGAACATCATCATGGCTTCCTTAGGATGCTTCATTCAGTGTTTTACTACATTATCCAGTCCTCCTTCCCATACCAAATCCAGAGCAGACAGCGAATGCAAGCCCATGACTATGTACTAACAAACACACCCCACACAAGACACAGCAGTTAATACAGCGTGTGCTCCTTGCACGCACATGCACACAAGGACAAACCACTGGTGTTTCTCCCACTGACCTTTCTCCGAACCTCCAGCCTTGGTGACTTTCCGGTCCTTCAGCAGAGCCTTGGTGTTCTGTATCTGTGAGATAAGACAGGAAGAAGGCTGTCTATATGAAACTGGACTTTTCTCTGTTTTCTTTGGGAGCTGACGGTGAAGACTTTCCCCTTTCTTTTCTTGTTCTTTGAGTTTTTTGTCCTTCAAGTTGTAAAACAAACAAGAACAATTTGGTTTACTTAAGGGAAGTTTAAATGAACCCCAGACTTATAAGCACATCACTTACCAAAGCCGAATTAGAAACTGTCCACTTATAAGGAACTTACCCTGGCTACTCAGAATAACTAAATCTTCCATGTCTCGTTTTTCTCTGATCTGTTTGACATGATTTCATTACTCCCATCTGCTCTGACATTCACAAAGCATGAAAGTCGGTTTTGGAAAACTAAAGGACAAGGAAAGCTTTCTCTTCAGAGGCCATTTGTCCTAGAAGACCTCCTTGGAGCAAGTAGATACAGGTTTCTGCTCCTCCATACTTGAAATTTGTCTCAACTATTTAAGCACCAAAAAAAAGGTCTTTGATTTCTCTTTATTGCATTTTCTCTCACATTTGAAAAGGTGAGCTGCAAAGCTTTAAACAAGTTTAAACTCTTTGAGACAGTTATCTTCTGTCCAAACAAGATCCAGAGGAATATGGGCCTTGATTTTACAACATCTCTGCAATTGCACAAGACATTGGGGTGTGGGGAAGAATTACTGACCCAACCCTTCACTGAACCCTAACTCCTTTTCATGACAGGGAAGGCAGCTGAAGGTGGGATTGCAAGCACATATATCCTAAAAGACTGGTTTGACCTCCAGTGATGACAAGAGGAAAAACAGAACCAGGGAGTGGGATTCTGAAGAGGAATCACATTTTCAAAGTGCTGTTCTACAGTTGAAATTAACTGTATCATTTTTTCAACATGAATCACTAGATTTTGCAAGCTGCATAACACTCTCTGCCTGCTACTGATTTCAGGGAGAGCCAGAAGTCTTATTCACTTCTAAAAATCAGGTATCAAATTTGTGGCCCATATTTTTCTATCCCTCCAAGACGTCAAGAATCTCTCACCTTTCTGGAACAAACCTGTATGGTCTGGTTTTAGATACCTTTCCAAAAGAAGTGGGGCTTTTGTTTTGGTTGCTTTGGGTTTGTTTCTTCAGAAGGGCATCTACGTGACTTCCTTTGCTTGGCTGTAATTCTCATATAAGCAATGTGTTTTGCTGTGTCTTACTGAAAAGTCACTGTAACTACAAGGTGTTTTTTTTTTAATGCAAAAAAGTTCCTTCACCCAATTATGTGCTGAGGCCTGTAGATTTTCTGATAATTATGCACTGACAAAGGGCTGGCTCTTGTGATGATTTGCCTTTGAAAGTTCATTGACATGAATTCTATTACAACGCTGAAATGCAAAGTAACTTGCATACATGTGAGAAAGGAAAAGAAAAGCACAAAAGACAAGTTGGGTTCTCTCGGGCCACTAAACAGCTCTGGAAACATACTAAGACACCTAAGAGGAAAATGACAGCACCCGTTTTGATGATTCCCAGCTCTGACAGAGTTCAGCCCCCTGCACAGACAGTGTCTGGGCATCATTGGGCTCATTAACCTTTGAATTTTCCAAAGTTACTGAGTGGGAAAGAAGAGCTTCAGTGAATCATGAGCTGGGGTTTTTACTGTTTTTTTACAGAAGAGGTTAGGTGACTTGGGAGAATGAGAACCAGAGAACCTCTGTGAGGTCCTCACTGCCTTTACCTCAGTATCAGTTTTGCACACGTGTTTTTGGTCCCTAGTCTTCTCTCCATCCATCCATTATCTCCTCCACCTTACTTCCCTTTAGCTAGCTAAAGCTGGCTAATCCTTCCAGAAACAAACCTACACATTCTGGAGCTATCATCACTTTGTTTATGTAATAGTTCTTCATTCACCCTGTGTCTTTCCCCTTGCCTTTAGAGGCTGCAAACACCTCCGGCATAGAGCATTTATTCCTCCCCTGCCTGTGCTGTGCTTGGAACAACACAACATCTGATCAGTCCCAGGCACTATCTTGGCAAGCACAGTCACTATTGATGACAATGAAGTAATAACAACAGTAATAAGAACAGCAATAATAGTAACAATGCAGTGTGAGTAACACCCTGTAACAATAGAGTCAGTGGGAGCTGTACAGTTAATTTTGAGCCCACCAGACTGTTTTTCCTCTCAAGACACTGAAACTCTGCTGCCAAGTTCAGCAAAGACTGGGGCCCACCAACTATCTTTTTCTAAAGGTATGAGTGAGGATGAGCCTAAGTGGTGACTATACTAAGCCTAAAGGAGCTGATCAAGATTGTTAGTGCCTTTCCACTATTTTGGAAAGGTGAGGAAAGAATTTGCATGTGAATTGCAGCAGCATCTGTGAGAATGCAGGAAGTTTCAATGTTGCAATATTTTTAGCCTAATGGTGCAAGAACCAAGCTGCAGCTTCTCACCACTGCTCTGAGGCACCTGTCAAGTGCCCCTGGCTTTGCCTTCACAGTGCTGTAATGTTTTACAAGCAGCAGTAACACAGTCATACCATATAGTTACAGCAACCAAGAAAATATACGTCCAGTGTTAGCAATGAATTACTTTGCCCTGGATTAACGCTGCACATAGTCTTGCAAGTATTTTTAAAGTTTATTAAGATTGCTTCTCTTACATGGCGGTCCTTGGAGGGGAAACGACCAAAATCCTAAACTCCCAAGGTGCTGCATACTATTATATTTTAAAATGAAAGGAAGATTTCCTTCAGGGGAGTTAAAAAGTTCACTCTTCACTGTACCGTGCACAGCCACGTAATGTCGCACAATGCAGGAGTTGTACCGGTACATTATACTTGAATTGGTTTGGCATGACATCATCCTCTGCTATTTCCTGTCCTGACCTCGACCCGAAAACCTCCTCTCAGTCCCAGCAATGGATTAGGGAGGAAGATAAAGGGTATTTGCCTTGGCCACGTCTAAAATAGTGATAAGACAATGACACAAGTTCTTAAAAAATTGCAAATTCCCTGAGTCTGAGCCCACTGGCTACCCTGCAGGAGGCAAGTATCCCCAGTGCTGGTCCCCTAGATTCACTGCAGGGATGACCACTCATCACCTAAGGCCTCTCCATAAAAAAAGAAGAGATGGAGAGAGAGAGAGACTGCTGTCTTCCTCCCTCTTCCCTGTGCTGCCCACCCACCCTGAGCACTAAAATGAAATCAGCCTGACAAACAGCCTGGTTACTCAGCACCCACAGCAGCATCCAGCACCCTCAGCACTGGTGTACTAATCCCACCACCCCAAGTTAACAAACCTTGTGGAGAAGAGGAGCTGGGCATGGCCACTGCCCATGCACCCTGCTGCCTGCCCCAGCAACAGGCAGTGCTGCTGGCAGGCAGCTGGATATCCCCCCAGGGGTGAAGTCCTTTATTTCACATCTCTGAAGTGAGGTGGAAGAAATACCATCAGCTGCTGAAGCAGAAGCTGACCAGCTCCCTCCCTGCTATTCCCATGGCAACGCACAGCTACGCTCTCTGTGCAGTGTCTGCCTAGGTACCAGTGCTTCCCAGTTTCCCTCTGGAAATGGGAGGTGATAAGGGGACTCTATCTGCAGCTCAGGAATCTGCCCAAGATTATGAAATCCCCATCCAGGAGTCTCAGTAGTTCTCACTGATCCCAGCAGCACAAGCTAGACACTACAAAGGCTGTGTTATCATACACATGCAGGCATTTTAGGAGAGGTGTCTGCCATGGTTACAAGCAGCAGCAGCAGCACCCCAGGGTCAGTGTCTACCCACGTGTGCTGCTGTAATTGTCCTGACACAGCAAGTGTAACACACTTACTTACTTGTGCAAATACAGCTAAAGCGATATAAACATGCTTTATATTCAGCCATGCCCCTGTAGAATTAGAATATACCATATTATTATCATGGTGTCTGCACTGTGATTGCATCAAGGTAACTATTTCAAGAAAGAAATTACACCCTCTCATCCTCCTCTGGGACTAACTCCTACTGCAGGAGAGGCTTTGGAGGGAGCCTTTATCCTTGGCATCATACAGTGGTGCTACTCTTAGATTTTCAATTATCCTTACAGAAGTCAAACACCAGTTCTCTTTAGGGGTGCAGGGGATTTCAGGACCACCACCAAACCAGACCTCACATTTCTCTCTTGGCCTCATGCAACAGCTTGAAATAAACTGTCTAAGGGCATTTTGAAATATTATACTCATTGAGTCTACCCACTGCTGATGATACATTTTAGGTAAGGTGGCTTTTGATTTATATAAGAAAAGAATGATAAATACTTTGCCCTGGTATTTCCATCTTGCTTACAGTTCAGCTTGTCCTGAAAGCAAGCCTTGAAAATAAACAAAACCAGCCATGATACAAATCTGTACCTGCAGTAAGAGCATCAATCCAGCACTGAAGAGTGGCTTTTGAATTAGGTATACTCTTCAGGAATACTGTTTTGTGTTGGTAGGTAACACTTGGACAGCTCATATTACTCTTGTAGTTTTAGTGCTTGGCAAAGAATCAGCCAGAGAAGTAAAAACCAGCCATAAGAAAACTCCTGTTATCTGATATGCATTCTTCTAATACAAACTACCTTCTCTATTTGCAGTCAAAAAGACAGGAGACTAGCAGAGTAAAAGGTAACCTGGTTAAATGTTTCTCTGGCCATGATATGATATCAAGTCCCTCATGATACAGTGGGCTAGTTCTGTATCACTTCCTCTAAGAAGCAGAGTTTTCTGCTAATATGGTTTCACCATTTCTAGTACCCAGGACACCAGGAATGCCACGTGATGAGGGAGGGACGCCCTCGCTGTCACTAAGCTCTCTGCCCTACATCACCAAGGTCTTGAGACAACACAGTTATGGGTCTTTGTACAACACCAGCAACTTGCAACCCAGAATGAAACAAGGAGTGCCCTGAAGAAGTTTGTATTATTTTGCTAAACAGAGCATTTAAAACTTTTATTTTCTTTATAAAAGCTTTACACTTCTACCCTAGGGGGTTGTTTTTTGTTCCTTCAAAAATAAATTGAGGGAATTATTTGCCCTGCACAGGCAAGACCACAGGTCTTTTTTTTTCTCCACAGGTCCAGAAGCCAATAGCCTTAATCACAATTGCCAGGGAACCTCAAGTTCAGTCTGCTTTCAAAGTGGCTTAACGAGCTTTCATGAACTTTACCTCATAGGAGTCTTTATTTGTCTTGTATTTTTCTATCTGGTATAGTTGGGTTTTGTGGCAAATATTGTCCTGGCCTTCAGATTTCTGTGGAGAGAAAAGCACAAAAAAGTAAAATATTTAAGATAACTAGAGAAAACTAACATTCAATTACTGCTTCATGAACCACATCCACTCTTGGCATTCACTGGAGACACATCAACTTACAGAGATGGTGCACTAAGGTCCATTACATTTTAAATATCATTGATGGCATCATCATTAAAAGAAGCTTGCTGAAAGAACTGAGAAAAGAAAAAAAACTAAGAAGCTGTTGTCAGATCAGAAGGCCACTGGGCATAGTTTTGCCAAGACTCAGACACATTAGAAAGAAAACTCCCTACAAGCCACCCTTCTTCCCATGCAGTCATGTAGAAGCCTACAGACCCACAACTAGTTAGGACTCCTCCCCAGACCCACAGGCAGCCATGTGGAGGGGCCCAGGGAAGAGAGGATGCACCTTGTCTTTGTGTGCTGTGCTCAGTCTAGCACTCGAGCAAGTACCTCACAAAACATGGCTGGGCAGCTCAGCTCCCCTGGATGTGCAAGGAAGGGTGACATGTGGCAGCAGACTCCTGCCCCAGAGAAAGCTGCTGTGCAAACCTGGACACAGGGTTTCTGACCCCCAAGCCATACTCAGGAGCCAGGAAGGTCAGCAGGAGACCAGGAGATATCATATTAATGTTATTTCTCATGTGAAACTTTCAGCTATGTTTTCACTTTATAACTAAATAACATTTTAATAGCTCTTAAGCTTCCTCTTGATTTCCTGAATCAAATTACATTGTGTTATTGATATTTCAAGCAGCAGAATTATCTCAACATATGCACACAGTATGCCACAAGTCACAAGTAAGGTTCTGTATGGCAACTCTTTGCTTTCTATATGGTGACTGCCTAGACAGTAGGGCTCTCTTATGGAATCAGGGACTTGTCAGACATAAAGCTGTCAGCAATTATCTCTGCAACCTGGTGAATACTTACCTGAAATACTGTTACTAGTTTGTGAGGAATACTTCCCCTTCACGGTTACTGCTACAAGATGAGTAAGCAGCACTTACCCTAAGGCTTGCCAAGTAGCGCTCCAGCTTCTTATTAAGAAGAAAGTAGATGGCAAGGGTGTGACTTGCCCTGTTCGAGAGCACAGTGTTGATGACATCACTGTTCTTGTAGCCAAGCTTCTCAGTCATATGGAGCAGCACACTTTGGCTGAGGTCCTCAAGGTGAATTCTGCAGAGAGAGAGAGGCAGAGCATGTCCTTCATACTGTCCAGTCATGGGGGACATGGCAGAGCGTAAAGAAGAGGCTTGAAAGGCTCAGCAGAGTGGGAATGATTAGCTCTCTCCTCCTGTGAGCAGGCATGAAAAGAGCAGGGTATTAGGGAACCACAGGCACCATGGGAAGTCATAACAGCTGAATGAACAGCACTTCTCCCCACCATGTCCTATTCTGATGAGAAAGAGCATGGTGATACTCAGGATACTGCTGTTTGCTACTCTTACTCTGACCAGTGAAGACTGTCAAGATCATCCTGCTGGTTTTGAAGAGGTAAAATCCAACTCAGGGCTACATTTGGCTTTCTGAAATGACCCTTTTCTTGTAATCAAACACCACTGCTTTCAGTTTCATCCCTTACCTGATGCGCAATATTTGTGCACTAAGTAGCTAGGGAATTTCATGCTGGATCATACAAGAGGATGTTATTGCAGCAGCTCTCAAAATGGTAAAACTGCTGCTATACTCATGTCAGTCAAAAGCACAAGTACAAGACATGTTTATGCATGTGCTCTTCTATAAAGTCTACAACAAACTCAGCCAGGGCGATAAATGGAGTTCAGCAGCCTTGTGGATAGAGCAAAGCATCTTCTCAGTCTAAGTTAGAACCAGATTTTCTCTGCTCCTATTTCAACCCCTAAATGTGCTGGCCAGCTTCCCAGATGCACCTGTCAACTCCCATCCATCTCCAAAAAAATGCTGGGTTCCATTTGGTTTCTAAAGGATATTCCTTGTTCCTAATAGCAAGTCTAGTACACGGCTAAGGCAACTTAGGGGAGCTTAGGTTGTAGGCTTTTTCACAAGCTGCCTTCCCCCTTCAAAAGGACCATTCTCCACTTCTCCCACTCCTGCCCTGCTGTTTCCCTGTCCTGTGCACCTGTGATGTGAGGAATGCCTGGACAGCAGTCTGGGTCTGATGTAGATGACTTTGACAAGATGTGAAACACAGTCTGGAAAATCTCAACTATTTTCCTTTACTTGGTGTGCTTATTAACATTCATTCTGCAGCTAAGGTATGCTTGGGGTTGGTTGGGTTTTTTTAAGTTCAAAAGCAAAACTTATCTTTGCCATTGCCTGTTAAAGCATCTGGACAGCAAAAGAAATTCAAGCAATTTCTACTTGAAGTGCTCAGCAAAATGGGCAATTTTTGCTTGCCTTCGGCGAATTTCTTTAATAAAAACAAGCTTATAAAAAGCCTGGGGGAATATTCTCCAGAAAATGCTGTTTCTGCAGTTCTTCTGTCTTATCTCCCTGCTCTCTCTTTTCCTACCAAGTTCCTGTCTTGGGAACAATTTGGTGTCCCAAATGGTGGAAGAGCACTGCAAGAACATAACACAGCTTCTTGCTTGTGTTATAAAAAGTACGATTGAGAGAGGAAGGGGTTCCTTGTAAATTCAGTAGTGGATTTTTCAGAACTAATTTGATACATCTTACCCACATCTGCACACTAACAAAAACTTGGAGAAAGTCTGTCAATGCTGAATCTAGTGACACTTTTTGAGTGTCCTGGTTCAAAAGGGTTTACTCACGTCTTTAAATATTATAATCGTTATATTTTCCCTATAATGCTCCAGTACAACAAAATCTAGGCAGGTCAAGCTTAGTGCAACAACTAATTAAACTACAGAAAACCTATCAAAGAAATGCAGTGAAAGGAAGAATCTCTGTGGCTGTTATCCTTTACAGCTTCACATAAAATGTGGGTGCAGATTAGAGTTTCTACTTTTCTTTTGTTTTTAGACCAAATAAGAATAGCAGTTCAACAAGCAAGAAAGAAAAAAGTAACTGTTTTTTTTTTCAACAGCAAAGCATAGCATTCCAAGCTGATGTTCCCTTTAAAAGTACTTATAATAGGGAAGGACTATTATCATTACGATATACGCATATACGCATGAATAAGCATATGCCCTCTCTATAATTTGTCACTGCATTTTCTTCTGTTCTTCCATTTGATTCGCTTGCTTTGAGAAGGGAATGATGAATGGGCAGTCCATAAATAAAGAGCATTGCACAGCTATTCTGTCTAGTAGAGGCCAGCCTCTTCTGTAAGTCGCCCACTCAACTACAGCAATGAGCAGCCTCTAGAAGGCATGCTTCCACCCCAATCTGACTAAAGCCTGACAACTGCAAGTCAAGAAGTCAAACACAGAGGCATGAAAATGTAACTACAAATGCAAAGGAATTGTGAAAGCACATTCAAACCCTATTTCTGCCTTTTTTTCCTCTTTTCTGCAAATCAGATGATGCACATAGCAAAACAATTAAATTATCCATACAGCTCTCAGTTACACTTACATTCACTTAACAGATGCCACATTTAGTAGATTGATTAGACTCATTATGACAGCGATTTCATTAGCTTAATGACTCATTCAGTTTACACTTGTTTTCCCTTTCTTTACCATACAATGTTCATATGTACCATACTTCAATACAGTCCAATATGCCATGGAAACTCAGATTTCCTTTTGTTAGACAGCATACTACACAAATTAACTCAACTGCCCTTAAATTTGGTCAATGTCAAGATAATGTGTCTGCCTGTCCTCATTCTTATTCCTTGCAAAACAATTGTTCATAGGGGGCATCTTTATATTCTGTCCACGTAAGTCTGAGGACTGCAGACAGTCTCACATTTGCCCTTCCCATTTCAGTGGATGGCTCTAGTGATGCCTCCAGGCATCCAAGCTGCTCAACAGCTATCCAACCATACTGTGAGAGGGGGAGATCTGTTATTCTCCTCAGGTCAAAAAAAGGCATAGTCACAGTGATTCTTCATGATGCTGTAACTGAAAACTAAGACCCTGCCTCTGGAAGGGAAATTCTTGCTGCTAAATTAGCAATGTTCATTCCCTATCAATGCAGAGGCAAAAAGGAGGTAGCTCCGGTACAAGCCCAGATGGTGCAGGCTGTGACCTGTAAGCCAGCTTACAGCAATGTCAAAGAGAAAGGTCTCCAAATTTTCCTAAAGGCTGTCCCAAGATTTAGGCCAGGTCTCAGCATAATCAAGCACTCATCACCTGCTTCAGTAGTAAAAGGGGTGCTGCAGGTGCCTCTCAGCCCCACAAGGGTTGGACCTATGGCTCTGAAACATACCCTGTTCATCTGGTTAGTGGTGGAGGAGAGGGGAATGTGGGTTGAAGGCACTCTCACCAGGAAAGCTGTGATGTGGGCTGAATGGTGAAGGCTGGCTGTATGCATGGCTTGAGCATGCCTATGAGACCAAGTCCTTCAGGACACTGACACAAAGAGATGGCCTGGTTGGTCAACACCAAGTCATCTTTGGGTGAAGGACAGTAGAACAGATGTTCAGGCAAAAGTAAGCTGTCACGCCCCTAGCCATATGCTACATCTGGTAGTGGCAACTGAGTAAACTGCAGTGGGGAAGTTAGGATCTTCACTTAGGGACTCTCCCCTTTGCAAGTTAGGACAGAAATTTTGGGGCACTATAAAATTTTAAACACCAAAATTAGGCTTTAAATTGCTGTCTTTGCCTCAGCGTCACTTAGCATCTTGGCCTGCAAGCTAGTAACTCCTACAGTGAATCCTCTGCAGGTACTACAATCATGTATGAGACACAGCAGGATGGCTTTGATAAATGAAAGAGGTTTTATCTGATCAAATATAGACATATATGTCTTAAGTGAGTTGTCTGAGGCTCCAGTCACTGGGGAGGAACTTGGATCTCCTGGGCACAAAGTCATCCTACTACAGAATTAATAATTCTGTAAAAAGTGCCCTTATTTCTCTCCATGGTCTGTATTGAGAGGTCTGGTTGGATGGTTTATATGTCAACTCTACACTTCAGATGCTTGAAGTCAAGCAAGATTATTTCTAACTAAAGTGGGCCACAGGTACCATTCTTTTACTTCTTCCCTAGATGGATGTTTGACTGGCCATCAGGTTTGTTCTCTGTTTGCATTTATTAATGCATTTAGCATTGCACAGGTATTCAAGATCAACAACCAACAGAGCAAGATCATTAAACTCTGAACTTTCTCATCACAGTTTGTATTTTTACCTAATCCACAGAACCTCATGTACGTATGGCAAACAAGCATAAGATCAGAACTGATGTCCCTCATATCTATTCCAAAGTCTGGAGCAAATCAATCAATACGATCTGCACTCCAGACAACCCTGCAAATTAAGGTGTTGTGTTTTTTTTACCATTTCAAGCAACACATATTCAATGGCCAATCGTAACAACTTTTTGGACAGAGTCACACAAGCAGTCCCAGAAAATGCTGTCACACAAGGAATGAAACTACAACGTCAGAGACATTTACATTTTAATGTCTATACACACTGGCAGGCTTTCTCCACTCTTCCACACAGTACCTGTTTGGATATGTGACATTGGGAGGTGCTCTCCCGGGGTAATTCTCATTAAGCCATCGATTTGCAAGTGCCTGCTGGATGTTTGGTCTCTTTGCAGGATCTGGCTCTAGTAGAGATCGTAGAAAGTTTATGGCCGCTGTGAAGAAATCAAGAAAAACAACAGGTATATCATATGCTTTATGACTCAACGTGGTAGTTGAGCTACTACAGGTGTGTAGCCTGACCAAGAGCACACTAAAACGGAATGTTTTCCTTACGGTATGTTCTAATGTCCTTGAGAAAAAAGAAAATCTGATACAAGATTAGTAAGTAAAATAAACAATGACTTATAGTCACAATGATTTATAGAGTCATAAACGAGAGGAGAAAAAGCACCTTTTGTTTCAGAGCTTGTTTGAAGTTTCCAAGCAGTAAACCAAAACTTAGCTTTTGTATGAGGACAAGAGGCTGGAGTCAGGTCAGAGGCAAATCACTCAATCTGTATTTAAAGTAGAAGGAGATAAACTGGGGGTGAGTGGAGGGACACAGAGCTGGGAGGGAAGACATGGAGAATTGGCTCCCTTTGACATTATAAGGACAAGCTCTCTCCTGGCTTCCGTCCAAGCTACAACCAGTTGCAGGAGGTTTTAGTCAAATTAAAATAGTTCAGTAAAATTAATAGGCTTCATTCTGTTTTCATATACTGAACCTTCAACTTCCAGTGACATTCAACCATCCCACAGGAGTTTCTTGCAAAAACCCTCAAAAGTACCTTTCTGAGATTTTTAAGTCATGTGCTTCTTATATGATTAGGAGCAATGAAATCAAGTGATTTGCATAAGGCCTCATAAGAAGTGCATACCTGAGCTGAAAATAAACTCTATTTTAATTAGGTCTGGTCTTTATTCCTCAAATTATCTAGGCTAGATTCAGTTTATGAGCTACGAGATAGTGAAGAGTCAACTATGTCTTCTACAATTCCCTGCACGACAGTTAAAGAAACCTAATTCTTGGAAAACCAAGATCGGAATGATTTTGTAGAGGAGATACAGTCAAGTGAGATGATGCCAAATGAGTCCCAAATGAAGTAAATGGCAAGCAAGAGGCAGCAGTGATCGCTGCAGCAGAGTTTTCTCCAGGTCAGATGGAGAGGACCTTAGGGGCTTTTTTCCACCTTCTTCCACAGCAGAGCTGTGGTTCCCCTCCTATGCTCTCCTGAGTGTGTCATGTCTACTCTGCCCTGGGCAGCGGAAGAACAGGACCACTGTGGCACAGGACAGTGTTCTCTGGGATGTGTACTCTGGGCAAGCCTTGCCAACATAGATACTTCAGCTCAGCACAGGCAACACAAACCACTTAAAGGCTCGTGTTACCAAGCACGTCGAGCAGCATGTGCTAATGCCTCAATGCTAGAAAACTGGGAACGTTGAGCCAGGCCTCCATTCAGCTTTCCAGGCCTTTGGTCTCACTGCCATAGCACGCTCACCTGGCACCACATCATACCCTCTGTTCTGAAGCACAGCAGCCACGGTGTGTCTTCACCAGCAGCAGAGTAAAACCTTCATGAATCCCCATTCCCACATCCAACTTAAGGAGAAGAATATGCCTGCCCATAAGGTCACGATGTCCTCATCTGAAAAGGGCATAAATGTTTACCTAGGTTTAGAGATGTTGCTCTTCACAGATTCTCCTCTACCAGATGGCTGTCCTCCTTTGTGCTTGCCTGGCTGTCCTCCTGAGCATTTTTATGTCCCTGAGTCCACCCACATCACCCCTCACCTGCAGTACAGGATGGGATGGCTGGGCTGATGTACTGGGCCAGGGAGGTGGACGAGGGAGGGAGGCTTTCTCCCAAAAAAAATCAGGGTTAGATGCAATGGGTGCCACCTCCTAGCAGCTTGGGTAACCTCAGTGTTCTACAGCCTGCTAAAAATCAAGTATCAGCTGGAGGGCCCTGAGAGGCTATTTGTTTCTATGCAGGTCTACTGTCAAGAAGTTAATATATGGAAAAGAGAGAGTTACAATTATGTATTTACCAGTTCAGCTAGGTATCAACTGGGCTTTTTCTAAGCTCTGTCTTCACAAATTGTTGATTTATGTGAGATACTTTACTTAAAATCTTTCCCAGTGTTTTTGTTTTATTCCTATGACAGCAATATTGCAGCAACAGCAGGAAAAGCCCACATCCAAGTTCATAAACCTGCTGGAAGTTGATGCTACGGCTGCTCTCTGCATGCCCCGAGTGCCTCCACATCATGCCTCTCTGGCGCAGACTTCCCTGTTATGGCAAACAACAAATCCCTTGTTTTTCCATTTGATCTCCTCTCTCTCCCGTACTTCCCCTGTCTCAGAAACCTCATGCATCTCATGGGTTCAGAGCAAAGTAAATAACCCTTTCCCAAACAAACACTCTCCTCCCCATCACCACCACCCTTAGCGCCCCAGTCAGCTAACACGTCCTTACAAAATATTTCTTTTTTTCTTTCCCCCCTAGGCAAAAGGCAGGTAGTTAAATGAAGCTGTGAAGCACCACAAAGATCAACAGATCCAGACTGGGAAAAACTAATTCTGGATAGAGGATTCCTCCCTGAACAGGCTTCCTTCCCGACTGGACCCGAGTGACACGGAGGAGATGAGAAACAGCACCTTGGCTGATGTGAGCTGTCAGATGGTATAGGGAGGAGAGAAGACTTTTCTACTTAGCCTTACGGCTATGGAACAGAAAGTTAAATCCCCAGAAAGCAAACATGAAGTCGCCCAATTGATTTTTGGACCCACTGTGTGTGCCTAAAGCTGTTTTTCCTGCTGCACCAAGCAGGCTGGCGAACAAAGGCCTCTGTGAACCACCCCGTGGGGCTCATTGCATGAGGCCTCATTTATGACAGGCTCGA
Source organism: Apus apus (assembly GCF_020740795.1). Lineage (NCBI taxonomy): Eukaryota > Metazoa > Chordata > Aves > Apodiformes > Apodidae > Apus > Apus apus. The sequence goes on along the minus strand of NC_067282.1, from coordinate 94,330,526 downwards.
GGACAGAACAAATCTGATTAGCCAGTGACCTTCACTCAATGGAATTTTGTTCCCATGGCACAATTTTGGGGCAAACTTTACTCTTTTGACAAATGAGAAACCAGCATGAGAAACTACATTTCTCTCTTAAATTCCTTGAATGGAGCTCAGTGATGACCAGAAATGGAGAGTGCTTCAATGGGGATTTCAAGACCTCTTGATGCCTTCATCTTCCTCTCCATGAATGAAACCAACTTGGTGTCTTGCTCCCACTGTGAGGGTGTGCCTGGTTAAAATTAGGTGTACAAGTGTTGCTTACAAAACCAGCTGGAGAAAATGCCATGTCATTTCACAAGCCATGAGTGAGGTCCATCTAATAAAATCCTTCTTCCAAACTACAGGCATGGATAGATGATGCCCCTTCTCATCTCCATTTCAGTGCTCCAGAAGGAAAACTATGAACCATGAAAAGTTAGACCAGATGATCCTTGAGGTCCCTTCCAACCCAGCATTCTGTGATTCTATAGTCACACAGAAGTGGTAAATTGAGGATAAAAAAAGGAATGTGTGAGACGTGAAGACCAATTTGCAGAACAACTGAACTCTGCTTAACTAAAATCAGTAGAGATAGCTGTGTTGTTTAAGAAGCTTGATGAAAAATTGTTTCCTAAATGGGAAAACCAAACACTAACTCCAAATTTTTCCTGTTGCTACACAGTTGCTTAGGGTGCTCAAGTTCACCCAACATTTTAACTAATACAAATAAAATATACTCTTGCTTAGTGATAAGACTGGCTGCTTTTATGATGGGACTGTGTGTTGAGTAACTGTGAAATAAAATATTGCAAGACAACATACTGAAAAAGCAAAATAAGACTCCTGTAAAAAATGTCTACTGTATATGTGAATTTACAGAAAAAGAAAATACGATCAAAGAAGTTGAACGTATAAACCTAAGAAGTTAACGAACACAACAACTGGCAGGGCAGAGGAGCCAAGCTTCTAACTACTGACCCAAATGTCATCTTCAATCAGTTTGCTGTGCCAGTGAACATGCAAGGCTGCTGACTTAGATCAAGAACTAATATGTACCTTTGTTCACAATGAGTAAAGGTTAACACATTTAAATCTATTCCATTAATTTGCCATCACCTCTGGGAGTTCAAGCTGCTACCGTTCTCATAGGAGAAACCATTTTCACTGGAGACCATCGTGTCAGCGAGCCACAAATGCTACAGAGATACATTTGGGAGAAAAACTGATCTCCATTATAAAATGGTAGGATGAATGAAACATCAAAGTGAAACCTGCCATAAGTAATGTTATCTTTGTGGCTGGTCTTCTACAGGCCTTTAGTGGGTGATTCAGCCTTTAACAGATAAGTTACTCCAGTGAAATCAGTGAAGTCTCCTGCTCAGAGATGACTGAACGAAAACTACAATTGGGACACAGTCCATCAGTTTGAAGACACTACCGTCATCACAACTGCTCTTTATTGGTAAAAACCTCACTCTGAGAGGTAAGTTTGGTAATTTTTTTGCCAAACATGGAAAATGTTTATTATGACATGCAAGTCCCTGAATTAAAGAGTAATTTTGCAATTGATGCAGGATTTGGCATCTAGATCAGTACAGTACAAAGCAGTCAGTATAAACTTTCTTTTAATTTACTCAGCGGGGCTTACGAGCATGTGCTAGAACATTAAAATAGCCATTTTGTGCAATTGAATCCTAAAGGGAAGTCTCCAGAATGGAAATACCAAACAGTCTAATTGCATCAAATAGACGTCAAGACTTGCAGCATCCCAGCTCACTTGTAAACCTACCACTTTACAACATGCCAGCAATATGAACTGCTGGCAAGAAAAGTGTACCTCATACAGAGGCTGAGTGAACAAGGAGTAACATACTCCACATGACTGAGAGGTAACCTGTGTGAGAAAACCTTAACTACCTCCTTTTTCTGAATACAGGTAAATCTGTACTTGGGAGAATTCATTTTGTGACACAAGTTTCAAAGGCTTTCTCTTACCCCTATGACAATGGTTGCCTTCCTTAGAGCACTGAGTGAAAATGTATGCTCTGTTATCTTTTTCCTATTTGCCAATCTTTTAACCGGAATAAATATCCCTTTTAAACAGGTCAGCAGATAAGGAGAAGAGAAGCTCTCTGTGAACAGCAAATTTAGCATACAGAAATAAAACTAAACTACATAATGGAGTTTGTTCCAAATGTTGATGACGGTCTTGCTATAAGCTGAAAAATTATTCTGTTGCCTAGTGACATGGCTTTGAAGCAGAAATTAATATTTCTAATACTAATATATCAACAACTTTGCATTTTGTGAAGGCACAAAGGTTATCGCAGGCCACTGTCCCAAAATAACTTTCTGTGTGTGTCATTATTCCAGAATAAATATGAGGTCATTCGGGGCAGCTTATCATTCAGTCTTAGTCATGACAATGCTCAGGAATTTGTTATTCCAAAATAATCTGTAGATGCATCCATGCCCTACGCTAAAATCTTCTGAATGCGCAAAACTGACCAACTACTTTACAAAAGCAATTTCACGGATTTGTTCCTCTCTCATATGCAGCACAAGTTGGCACTTCTCCAGTTTAAATACAGAAGTCAAAGCAAAAGGAGTTAGAAGTCAAAGCAAAAGGAGTTATACTACGACAACTCCAGCAGATCTGTTGGAGGCTAAAATGAAGAGTATTTTTCCCAATTAGCATGCCATGTCAGCAGCAAGATTCACAACCCAGAATTCAACCCAATGGTTCTGACCAACTGGATCTGAACCAGTACCATCACACCCCCTTGATTACCTGTGGAGAGCTGGGTGGGAAAAGGGTTCATTTCTTTGTCTACCATTTTCTGGTATAAAGCTCTCAAGCTGAATGGCTCCACAGTAAAGGGTAATGTTCCAGTCAACATTGCATACATGTTCACGCCACTAAAAGAAAACAGAGAAAAAGAAGGCAAAAATTATCAAGAACAGGGAAAAACTGAAGCTTAGGTTTTAGTGACTGTACTTCATCTTTAATGTCTGACAGCTATTAAAAAAGACAAAAAGAAAACTTTCTTCTGTTGCACACAATTATTTGAGCAAGAATTCCCAAATGTTAGCTCATGGAGGGTCACACAATGTGTAGAACATAAGCTGGGAGCCACAGGGAAGAACCCAGCTCTAAGGCAACTCCTCAGCTAAATGCCATGCCACAATCAAGTGGCACACGCTGCTTTTGGAGGCCTTGTCCTGGTGCTGTCCTGGGTATGGAAGGGATGCCTCCACCAATGGGGAAATCACAGGTCCTTGATTAGTGCCCAAGCGTGACCGCCACAGCTGCTGGTGCAGCCCAAAGATCAAGTATGAATAACTACATTTTTCAGAGCAGAAAATTTACTTGTTTATGCCCAGCAAAGTCAGAGATGAAAAGTGGGTTGGGCACTCTTGTTCTTTTTTCTCTTAAAAGGGCTTTAAATTCAATTTGAGTGGAATTCCTCTCTTTTGAGAATTTGTTTCCCCAGTCTATAGAATACACATATCTGAACAGAAAGAAACTAAACCAGTGTGCTATCACAAACTGCTATCATAAACATTATTTGTTCAGCTATGAGGAAGGGTAGGAGTTAACCATATTTTCTTTATATTTTAATTAAAAAAGGAAACACGACATTATTTCTGGATAAATTTAAATGGTTTAAAAGAATGAGTGTGCTCTGCTTGCCTGAATTCCTCAGGGCTGGTACTCTCAACCTTGATATGGACAGATGTCCTACTGCTGAGGTGAGACATTCAGTGGCCACCGAGTGATTTAGCTGTGGGTCTCCTTGGAGGATAGACTGCAAATTAGACTTCAGCAGGGGAAGCTCTAAAGAGCCTTGAAGTGCAACAGGGGACCTACTGAGTCAAACTGAGGGATGAATTTGATGCAGGTCCTAGTCTAATATATAAATTCTGGCCAATTTTTTTAGCAGTAGTAGTTTTTATACAGTACTGCACATTTCCCAAGTGTTCCAAAAACTTCAACTCGGGGATTACTGTAATTCTGTTATTTTGTTGAAATTTATACAGATGCTATTATCTCCACTTGGTGAGAGAAAATCTGTCAATACTAAAGCAAAAGCTAAAAATCAACTGATTTCAGCCAATTCCTCTCCAGGACTAAGATAACCAAGACCATGTCAAGGCCCAACAGGAGTGCAGTGGGAATTGCACAGTCTACAGCAGTACTGCACACAAATTCACTGACTGCAAAACATCTTCATATTTTCTTTTACCTCTGGCACCAGGAACTTCTGTCTGATCTTTTGCCTCAACACTAGTAAACCTACAAAGGCTCACAAGTTCTCTGGCTATTTCCCCGTTAAACAACTGTCCTTTCAAAGTGACAGCCTGACTTGGTATCACATTTCCTGTCAGACTTGACTGTGGATAGTGCACAGAGCCCATCTGAATGCTTGAGGATCTTTTGAGGAAATCACAAAAAACAGCTGTTGGCCTTCTTGTGTCAGAGCCATGTCTTCTACTATGTCTGAACATCACTGATCAACAGCTGTTCTTTACTGCAATCTCCCTGTGCTATATGTTCTAGCAATCTTTTACAGGTAGGTAAAAGATCTATTTCAGAAAAAAATAGCTGTGCAATTTAGTTTAGAGTCACACAAATTAAACCTATTTTCTTGCTCAGAGTAGCCAAATACATGAATAAGGCTTCTCATTTGAGCAATGGGTAACGATGACAGCAATAACAATTATAAACTAGAGAAGTAACTCACATGGACCAAACGTCTATTTTAGGCCCGTATTTTTTCCTTGCCAGAAGTTCAGGCGCTGCATATGCTGGGCTCCCACACTGGGTGCTGAATGGATCAGAATAACCCAAGATGCCTGCACAGTTGCTCAATCCAAAGTCTGTGAAAAGCAGAGAGAGAGAGTTATGAAAGAGACAGATACAGTAAAACTGCGCTACAACACAAGGGGGAAAAAGCCCACATTTTTTCCAAAAGCTAAGCAATGAACTGCCTGAGAGAAAAATCATCCACATGCAAATATGCTACAGAATTTGTTTCTCTGAGGTGCTAAATAACCAGAGATTTCCACAAACAATAAAAAATCCTGGAACATGCACAATTATCTATTTCATACACAAAGCAACTACATTTCACTGGGAACTGGATGGTCACAACCAGAATTGAGCTTGGCACTACATGATGTGCATGGGGCAGAAAGCCATCTCCGGCTGTTGTGGACTGCATACCGCTGCAGTATGTTATGTAGAGGCCAAGTTTAAGTGGGACTTCTTCACCACTTCCCTCTAAATTGTGTAAATGAGCCATCAGTTCTAAGTCAGCGGGGGATGGGCGTTGCTTCTGGGACTGCTGTGGTGATGCAGAAAGGCACAGAGTTGCCGAGTCAGCATTTCAGCTCTGAAATAACACAGGGAGATCTTGGAGCAAGAAGGGGAATGTGCCTCCTTGACTTCTGCCTTGAATTACTGTATTTCTGGCCCCTGGGTGTATCTGACACTCTTTTGCTGGCAATAATAACAAGAGACTGGAAAAGGCTGGCACCATGAGCTGGTGGGAGACAAGAGGCAGCCTCTCCGGACCAAAGGAGGCTGCAGTTTCCCAAGTGCTCTCAGCCAACAGGACCAGGCTGGCGCCGAGAAGGGTGTTCCCAAAATCTCCCCCCATCTGCTCCAGTGCTGGTGTGGCTGCAGGCTGCGCTGGGTTTAGGGAAGGATCTTTAAAATTACAGCACAAAGCGAGGGAAGAAAGGCAAACAGAGTCACACCAGCGGCAGAAGTGCCTGGGAGCAATGTGCAGCCAGGGGAGTGCAAGCCCACCCTGTCGAGTGGCAGCCCATGCCTGTCTTGGGAGAAAGCAATTATGAAACCACAGCTGACATAGAAGGCAAGGAGAGGTTTCAAAGAGTCTTGGAAGTGAAGTCAAACAACCTGATGTTATCAGAGGAAGAAGCGAGACAAGCTTGCAAGGAGGAGGACGATGGGCAAAGCTGGTAGACAGGGACAACAGCTTTTGCTGTAGGACAATAACTCCAGGAGTAGTGGATCTAGGGAGGTCACAATCAAAGATGTTCACATTGTTACTGATGACAGCTGCAACAACAAAAAAATCCCACTATTAAGAACACTGATGTGTGTTTTGTTCCCTTCTTTTTGATCCATCCTTCTTCAATATTCCCAGAATGCATGAGTGTTTAAAATGAAAACCATTTTATACATAGACAGTCAGAAGTAGACCATTGAATCCTCTCCCTCTAGACTTGTGCCTGGCATCCATGTGTCTTGTAAAACAGAATATTTCTGGCTGTGCTACCCACCTGCCTGGATGGGCTTAAAGGAGCACATCTTGCAGGCCAAATATAGCAGGCAACTGTTGAGCCCATGCAATGATCTCTCTCCACAGAGTCATTAATTTGGGTCTCTCTCTTATCTACATAAGACTTGAAGTAATGGTTTGTCCTTTAGCTTTTACTCCACTTCAAATTTGGCTGAAATCAGGCGGGAGTTCCTCAAAGCATTAGAAGTGCCCTGACAGGGCAGTCACATTAGCCTTGTTCCCTTACAAAAATAGGAAAAAAAAACAAACAAAAAGCTTAAAAAATGTAATTATAAAGATTACTATGTGAGCTGGAGTGCCCAAATGACTGCACAGGGCTTTCCACCCGACTGGCTGCATCTCTGAAAGCGACACAAGCACAAGAGAGACAAGAAGCACCATATTTAAACATCCAAAGAGGCTCAAAGGGGTTTTACTGGAGAACTGTGTCAATATGGAAGGAAGGCTCTAGACAATTTCCTCACTTCTGATGGGAAACAATTGTCTCTGGACACCGCTTAATCATCTCTACTAGATGTGTATTATCCCTGGGGCTTATACAAATACTTCTGAGGATCCATTTACTTAATTAATGTATTTATTAGCTGTGGCCCAAGGTGGGTTTTCTCAACTGTAAAATACTTTTTAGAACTCCTAGAAATAATATCCCCACACAGTATTATTCATGGTCTTTACCCTACTGTGTCTTACCACCTCAAAATTACTTGACTGCAGTATAATGCTTTACAATCAGCACACAGAAGGGCTATATTTTGAGATGCTGTAAATCAGCACTCTTTTATTATTATCCATGGAGGTACCCTCTAGTGGAAGTTTTCATTATCTTATTTGCTTAAACTATAAACATCTAATTCTCTTTTTTCAGCACATACATTTAATCTAAGCTGCTTTTTTCTTCCCTTTTTTTTTTCCCCTACCCCGCATTGAAATGCAGGATGCATGCAAACGTGCATATTGGGGAAAGGGATTTTATTACAAAAGAAACAGGAATATTGTTATTAACAGTGTGGCAGCACATCACGATCACAGTGTCATTTTTATTAAGGATGCACTGCTGATCTTGATAAGGAAGGTATTACCACCAGCATTGATACTTTCACTGCCATTCCTGTCTCTGTCTTAGGCTTCTTTTCAGTAAGCCGAGCTAATTACAGAATTCAGATCAAAGGCCACACTTGGCTTTCCAAAGTAAATATTATGACATGGCAACTCCACCACCCCCACTGCACGTACTATCGAAGTATCACATCTCATTACTACTCTTCAACGCCTTCAGGAAACCCACATTAAGCTATGGATATATGGCTATCTCTGAAGTTGTGGCAGTTGGAATAAGGAAAGAGTTATTCAATAACAGAAGCCTTAGCACCAAGCTGCTGGACAAGCATGACCACAGAGCTCAGTACTGCTGCCTGTTGGAAGGGTTTTTTTGGTGTGGTAAGGTTCTTGAGCAGGATGCCAAGGACTTCACACGGCCTGTGAGTGGCTTTTCAAAGCACCTTTATGAGATGGTAGACAAAGAGAAGTGAACTATGTCCAGTGTTTCCAATTGTGTTGTTCTTACGATTGGAGACAGACAGCTAAGAATAAGTCCACCTAACATAGCAAAAGGAATTTTTCTAATAATACTATCTAAGAACGTATTATAAACCACCTTGTCACGTAACTAAAAAAGAGTAACAAAAGCAAGTTTCCATTAAGCAGCTGGGTGAAAAAAGGGACTAGAGGGATTCAGTTCTCATTGAAATGGATGAACAAGCACGGACTTTCAGTGTTCTGGTACATTTTCAATCTTCGTGTCACCTTTTCTTTTTCCTTTATGGCAAGTTTTCTTCATTTCACAGTTATTACAAGAGCGACATTTTTATTAGGTAGCTGCTGCACAAGAGACAACACCAAGCTCCTACCCCAAAGCAGTTCATATGAGCTGGTTTTGTAGCTCAAAGTCTCTTCTCCCAAGCATAAAAAGCAGCACATATTTCCTCAAAACATGTTCTTGACTCCTCAAGAATGACTGTGTGGTGACACAACTGATCCTCCCAATTTCTAGAAAGACAGACTATATAAAATATTGTACTGAGCGTTGAATGATCTGAGTGAGGGAACAGGCAGGGGAGAGGAGTAAATTATCTGGTCTACTCAACCAGCCACAGACATGTGCTGAAACATTTCCCTTGTCCTGGGAAATTGTGGTGGCAACGGAAAGATGTGCAGCAGCTCAAGCACTGCTTCTGCTACCATGTAGAAAAGGGCAGTTGGTGAAGAGACATTGCCCAGGGACCTAAGGCTGGTTTCAGCAGCCCCTGCTCCAGCTTTCTGTGTAAGCACAGCAGACAGAGCATGAAGAACAGAGGCACTGCTTCTTCAGGGTGAACAACCAGAGATCACCAGCATCACTCGTGAAATACAGCATGAGCTGACTGCAATATTGAATCTGTTTTTACTTACAGCAAAATTATTACTAATAAAGAAACCTTTCTTTTTCTAAAACATACCCAGTTGGACAGTGGGATTTAATTGCTTTGTTTTAAAATACATACTGTGTACAATCTGCTTTGCTTAAAACATCAGGCTGCAAACCTGAGGACAATTTATTTCAACACCAGTGAGGCTATGGAAGATCAAACTGTCTCTTTTCTCTATTCTTCCCACACCACCCACTGTGAGGAGACCTTTCTATGCAACCAAAGCAAACGAAGCTGCAGGAACAGTTCTGAAGTAATTTTTTGGCATGTGAGTTTTAATTGTGCATGTATCATCTGATTAGGTCTGGGTTTGGATGTCAAGTTCACACACTGTTGTGTAATCAAACCCCCAGTAACAGGAAAGTTATAGAAATTCTTCACATCTATCAGACGTTCATCCAGTACTGTTGCAAACCATCTGGTCTCACTTATCTGCTAAATCAAGATAATGGGTGGTATCCATCATTGCTGATGAATGATTCATGGTAACATATCGGTATCCTCTTGACCTGTAGCTGAGGTAATGCAGAGTTCTCCTTTGCTATTATTTTTTCAGAGTCAGTTGATTCGCTACAGAGTAATGCCTGAAAGTCATGGTAGTATTTCTGAAGACTGAATTCCCTAAGTAAATTTTTAGCATTTCAGATTTCATTAACCATCCTCCTCTTGTTTGTTTGGAGATGTATGTGCTTTATACATTACAGTGAGTGTCCATTTGACCTGAATGTTGTGTTTTTCATCACTTTGATGAAACCTTTTGAAAAAAGAAAGTCAAGTTTTTAAGTCTGCAACCAGAGACCCTGCTGTTGGCAAAAGTGTAGGCATGGAGATAAATATAAACAGATGCTGAGTTTTTTGTTGTTGTTGTCTTCTGTTTATGAAGGGCATGGGTTTTTTTCAATGCCCACATTAATATTAATGGAAATTACTCAAAGGTAGTGAGAGACTATGCCCACTGATGATTAATCTAAAATGTCTGCACAACTTGAATGAATTGAGCACTGCATACAACTGACACCTGAATAAAATCAAGACTCTGTAGTTGATCTTTTTTTATTTTTAACAGCCCTCTAAACCAATTTTATATTGGGTGCTGGAAGGAAATTTAACAAATATAAATATAGGACCAAGTTTTGCCAGCTGCTAAAAATGTGTGTAACTCCCACTGACTTTAGCAGAAGCATATGTATATGGGGGCAGAATCTAACCCTTTGTAAATATGAAACTCTCAAGATAATAAAATAAATTACTTCTGTGGTGTCAATGCTTTAATTCTTTACAAAGTTCCTGATTTTAATATGAAAGCCATTGGTTAAAAGATGAAGGATTTTGCTCACACCCATTTAAAGCTGAATTATTTGGAACATTTTTTTCACAAGATGCTGTCAGGAACAGCTTGATTGCTATCTATACTCTCTCAGCTCCTCTCTGCAGCAACATTAGCAATTGTCACATGGAGGATTATAAAGTCTCAAAAACTCTCTGCATAAAACCACCAATTTTAATTACTGGAATTGCCAAACTGGTTTCATACCAATAAGCTTGATATTGTTGTCTTCATCTAGCAACAGATTTTCTATCTTCAAATCTCTGAAAGACATAAAATATTTTGAGTGAGCTTCCAAAATAATGAAGCAGCTTTCCATCACTCTCATCAGTGTATTTACAAGATTCACATATAATAACATGCATAATGGAAACAGTGCACACAGTTCCACATTCAAAGCAGAACCCTCCATGCATTGTCTCTTCTCCAAAATAACCAGTGCTTTCATACACAGTTTCACACCTATTTTTCAGGCACAAAATTACTTTGTAAACATTTGTCAGAGCATCCTGTAATTAATCAGGTTCTTCAAATTTCTCACGTACTTAAAAGTTTGCAGAGATCTTATACACTGGAAACATACAAATATATGTTTTAGGACTTGGAGGTCAACTTTCTCATTACCCTTCACAACCAAAGGCTCTTCACTGGTCACAGCTGAAGAATAAACCTTCTTCCACAGAGATCTGAGGAATCAAACATCTGTCATCTGCTATTGTCTACAAGGGAGAACAGAATCAGCCTTCCCTGGAGATGAGGCATCCAAACTACTTACAGAGGTGGTCAGCACTGGTACTCTTGTACTCTCAGTGAAAACTGAGGCTGAGGGACTGAAATGACTTGCCCAATGCTATCCAGAAGGCCAGTAACAAAGCTGAGTGAAGAAGCCACACAGGTTTTCTGAGTGCCATGTTTGTGCTTTCCCCACTACACTGCCCTGTCCCACCCCACAGAGCCCCTGCACAGCTCAGGGGTTGGACCAGTATTGGAAAAGAGAGTATAAAATGAAAGCGGTCTCCTTCTACAAATTGACTCACCTTTCTTCTGACAGGTATGGCAGCACACTGTTCGCTCCACATGCGCCCTTTCACAGTTTAAGGATGCAGTTGTGGCTTCCTAAATAAAGTTCTACTTAAGAAACATATCCCAGAGATTACCTCCTCCACAAAAAACACTTCAAAACCCCAAACTGAATCATCTAAGCATCAAGTCTAACATGAAAAACATCATTACATGCCTTGTCCATGACTTCTAGCAGTTGGCTGTCTCTTTATCACAAGAACTTTTCCCCCATCCAGACACAAAGTATTTCTAACAACTAGCATGCTGGGATATCAATAGCTCAGACAGGCAGTGATGCTTCTCTCAGCACGCTTTGGAAAAATCTGGATAATAAAGCCATCAGCTATAATTATGGGAACTCAGTGACATCCATAGTTATTTTGCCTTTGTAAGGCAAAGGGAGTAATGAAGGATGCCTCTATTACAGATGAAGATACAAGGCTTAATAAAATAAGACAAGCAAACCAACCAAACCAAACAAAGCACTTTCACAAGAAAGGATCTGGGAAAGAAGAAAAACAGCAGTGACCAACTCTAAGCTAACTCTAAGGAACTCTGAAATGTTCCCCTCCATTTCATTTTATACCTGTGCTGTATTGCAAATCAACCTGAGGCAGAAGACTACTTGAAGGTAGGATGCCACTTGCTTGAGCAATACAGCCACAGAAGGACTTCCAAACTGAACAGATGTTTCTTCAAGCCAATGAGCATTTATTGCAGATTTTCCTTCCTTCACATGTAAAAAGAAATAGGGGAAATACTATATAAATCTACTGAAGGAGAGTATTTTGCAGATTTGAGGTATTCAGGGGTGATATCCAGGCTTTCCTAGAACATCCAGCCAAACACCAGGCTTCCTAAGGAGAGAACTGTGCTTTGCGCTCAGTAGTAAAACACATCAACACAAGTTCTCGTTGCAAAGAAGCAACATACCTCAGTCAATGAAATGGGAGACATGAGGAGGGGGGTGTTATTTTCCCTTCTCTGGCAATAACCCAGTGTGTTGACTTGAGGAAACCACGGTAAAAGTGTCAGCTAATTTTAAATATCACAGCAGCTTGGCCCTGCTTTGACCAAGACCCAGACTGCAAAGAGCCCACTCTCTAGCCCTGCTCCTGCTCCAAGGGCAAGCACCGGCTCCAGCCCCATGAGCCCAGCTGGCATTCATAGCAACCTTCTATGATGTGATACCCCAGCTATGAGAGACTCCAGACCCACCACCCTGCATACTACTAAAGGAGATTCTCTCGTAAGGCAACCACCAATGCTGAAAAATGTTTTGATACAAGGGGGATGTGCCCTGCCAGACGAATCTGGATCAACCACTTCTGCTTTCCCTTACTGACAAAAAAGGGCTTAGCTCTTCACATCTTACATCTTTATTGCTTGCAGGTGGAGGTTTTCACAGACAGAGTGATTAGCCTCTAGAAAGATATCAGAGCCGGGAATTTAACAAGAGAGACTGCCAAAAAACAAGTGTTGGAAAGAGGGGAAAAAAACCTCAAAAAAATCCCAAACAAAACCAAACTGAAACTAAAAGAAGCACATAGAGCTTTGGGCTGTATACTGCAATGCTCAATACAATGTCTCAAAGCAAGGAGAATGACCATTTGGAAGCTAATGGAGGAGGGCTAAATACAAATACAAGAAAGCGTATTTAAAAGGATTCAGGGTTAAAACAATAAAACTAAAAGTATATATTACAGAATAGTTTAAATCTATCAGAGGAAAAAAATTAAATGTAAATCTAGCCGCAGTATAGAATGCAATCAAACCTGGTTAATTAAAGATGTTTACCCATATGTCTATTCTCAGCAGATTTGCTGGTAAGTGGTAACTGATCTAATAGTCCATATGTACCACATTTTTGTCAACACATGTCAATATGAGAACACTTTTTTTTTTCCTGTGACTCTGGGAGTTAAGACAACAGGTTTTTACTCCTTGATACAACCTAATGGGATGATTCCATGCAAACCAGCCTTAGAAATGCAAAGCAGATGCTGTATGAAACCAAACCAAAAATCCCCAGACTAAGCCATAGTTGGACAATTGCTGCTACACAGATGTGGATCCTTGGGCAGGCACTGGGGTAGGACCCCTGGGCTGCCCAATCCCTGGCAGCAGGCTGGCAGTGGGGGATAGAGATGGTGGGGACCTGCAGACAGGACAACTAGAGCCTGCATGTCTGCACAAGATCTGTGTCTGCACAGACAGAGGGTTATTCAGTGAATACTTCAAGGGACTTTAACAATACCCCAAATTACCCTCTTTTTAACAAAAAATGCACTGGTACAATCCAATTATGCATCTGCTCACCCTGCAGACAGGACTGACGTCCACAAATTTCCTAAATGCTTTATTATGTCAGTTCTGTCCCATTCAAACTTCAATTATACTTTACAGAGAGAGGCTCATCTGAGTTGCTGCTTTGTTTGAATGTTTGCATCAATTCATTGCAATGGAAAAAGCAGCATCACTGCACTCAAAAGTGTTAGGGAACCCTGAATTTCATGCATTTTCAATTATAAATGGTTTAGCAAATAAAAGCAAACATGCCACCTTATTTATTCTAGTCAGTGGGGATTTTTTGCATGTTTTTAATAGATGCAAACCTCTCTCTAAAGAGAGAATGCCAGTTACCAGCTATGACACACAAAGCACTTGAAACCCATGTTGAAGTCAATGTGGAGACCCAAAGCACTGAACATCAGGCTCACATACTGGTCCCTGCAGACTCAAGGGTCCTCATAATTATGCACGTAGCTTGCACTTCTTGCAAGGCTGCTGGTGCTGGATGCAGCTGCTTTGCAACGGGAAAGGTTGGAAAAGCAGTCCCTTATGGCACCCAGCAGCATGTGCCACGCTGCGTGAGGTGGAGGTGGGGAGAAGAAATGTAGCTGCTGGAGACCCTCAGTTTCCCTCCTTGAGGTAAAGATGATCTTGGTCCTTATAGTTGCGGTGCTTAAAAAAAATGGGACTAAAGGATTTTATTTTATTTTTGACCCTCAAGCAAATGTTTCGCATTCATTGTTGAAAAACTTCAAAATACCAGCGTGCACCCTCAGTGGTTAAATACCAGAGGAACAAAAACTTTTAAATTTTCATGAAGGCTTAGTTCCACAAAGTTTTGAGTGTCTAACTGTGGTACCCGTTAGTCAAATCTATGAATAATGAAGTCACTCAAGAAAGATTAAACTGCATTACTGCGATGTGGAGAATCAGCATATATTTATGCCTTGTCAGTGTGTGAAGCTAATAGTACACAAGTATCGCTCCTCATATTTGAAAATACTCCTGCTTCATGGGATGGCTTGTTTGGGAGTTTGTTCTTCTGCTCATGGGGCCAGTTTTTCTTTGGTGTTGCTGAGAGCTTCACGGTCCGCTTTGGAAACCGCAGCTCCAGCCAGTGACTCCATCAAGCAACATGAGCCTCCTTCACTGAGCGAGCTACTCCAGGCTTCAGCTGTCGGCTCAGTGTGCTTTTGAAAAGCAACTTATTCAGTGTCATTGCAAGCATCAGACAGCAAAACTGAAGTTTTTGCATTTCACGCTTTATTTCTTGTCTGGGGGAGGAAGAATGAGAATGAAGGTTTAACCAGCAAGCAGCTGCAAAGCAGCAGTGGTTGGTTGCTGTCTCCTCCATCTTATTTTAATCAGAACCGCACCACAGAAAATCACTCCTTAACTACCAGCCCGCAATCCCACATTCTAGCCCCATCCAAGATTCAGAGGTGAGTTGGAAAGGTTGCAGAGATTTGGTTTCATCATCATATCAATATAAATTTCAAAGGCTTTGTTACCAAAATATTATTTATTGAGCCTGATTCTTTATCAGTCACAATGTCACTGAGTTTAATGTTTTTGTCTCTGTAAAAGAGGAATTCAGTCTATTGCCTTCACTAAAACAATGTTTAGTTTGTTTACAGCAGAGTACTCCAGGAGAGAATGCCCAAGGTAGTTTTGAAATCTGACATAAACTAGAAAGACAGCTTTGCACTTTAAAGGGAGACTTTGTTCTGTAGTGCAGGATCTGTCATAAATATTGCATCAGCAGCCAGACTACTGGCACTTAAAATTAATAGGATGGAAGTTATCAAAGCCAACATGTCAAAGTAGCAGGTACCGAGGCAGGAATCCCGTAGTACCCTGAGCAATTGGATCATACAGCATCACCTTATTCTGCTAGGGAAACAGATCATGGAAAAATACCTAAACTCTGCTCAAAACCTCAGGGGTTTTTTGTGCCTTTCAAACTCCTGATCTGCCATCAATTGCACAACAGCAGTGGAAGGTATGAATGTGCTGCCATGAAGACAGAAAAAAAGGGAATACAGAAAGCTATCTTTGCTACCAATATATTATTAAATTCTTTGACATTGTGACAGTAATTGCACTGAATGGGATTGGATTTTCTTAAAATTACTTTAAAAGGGTTGTTTAGAATTTCCTGTGGGATGCAGTGGCAAGCACCAAGGCTTTCACTTCATTTGCTCTGTTGTCCTTACACTCCCAAGGGGCTTATTGCTCATCCTGCTTTTTGACAGCATGAAGGCCTATGTAAACACCCTCCGAAAAGAGAAAGCTTCACCAGATACTGCCATTTGGCTTTGTTTTCCTCTGTCAGAGGGAAAGATAAATATTCCTACCTGATTCACAGCTGAGCTTGTTGCAAGTATATTTTTAGCAACTAACCAGCTCTTCTGATAGAAGGAATGAAACAGAGATGATTACATTAAATTATATATGGAATAGTGGCTTTTTTTTTTTCAGTGGGCAGCCAAAGAGTTCTGAACCCTGGACACCACTCATCAAACATAGTTCTTGCACTCAGGAACTTGCAATCTTCATCCATCAGTAACAGATGAAATATTTATAATTTAAAATGCATCTATATAATCAAACATGAGTTTTGGGGTTTTTTTTTAAACCTCTAAATAAAATGAGGTTTCTTGAAGTGTTTTAATTTTAGGCTGTTCACACATCAACGCCTTGTAACAGAAGTATTTCCATTGAGTTCTGGGTCCTAGCTCTTGTCCAAAGATCAGAGTGCTTTCCTGCCATGCCAAGTCTTGTTTGTAAGTCATGAAGCTTGCTGAGTAATATTAATCAAATAATCTAAGCACATTTTATGCAACTTACTTTATCTAGCTTTTTTTCATTCTGAGTTATAGACCAGGGTAAGTCATGTATATTATTCCTTGAATAATGCAGATAAAACCAGTGATTTTTTGTAACAAAATACTCAGTGAACACTTTCCAACATCCTGCCCCAGTCAGTGTGAACGATGAAGGCATTTGGAGAGAGACAAACAGTAGACTGCTTTCTGGCCTAGGATGCTGGGTTTTTTTCGCCCGCAATGAATGGGAACACCCACAGATCACCACACAGAGGAAAGTGCTATTTTTTTTACCTGCTTTAAAAAATAACAACAGTAACAACAAAAGAACACTGCCATTTCATCCAGGGTGAGAATGAATCAGACTTCTGGACTATTTTTTCCCCCTCTTTAGTTGCATATTGAGTAGTCTGGTTTTAGGGTTGGCACAGTCAAAAGCCCAAGATGCTGAAGGACAACTCCTGGGGTAACTATTATTCTTTCTCCCTATCTTGCTCACATGGAGCCAGGAGAACAAATCTGGATCATCCATGGTTTTCCTGCATCTCTCCACTGTTCTACGTATTTTACTTGCAGAGTAATTCAAGACATTGAATGGTTAAGCTAGAGAAAATACTTGCAGATACACTGCCCGTGAGCCTGTCAAATGTTATCAGTTTAAGCAGAATTGGACCTGCTCATTACCCGATGGAAGACTCCCAAGAACAAGCTCTGTGCCGCACTGTGATCTGACAAATAGAGTGGATGGAGTACACTGCCTTGGGGTTAGGATTAAGCCAGTGTCACGGGGCTGGATGGACAGAGCTCAGCTGCCAGACGCAGCAGAGCATGTCAGCATTTCCAAGGCTGCTTCCTCCATCCACTCATGAAGGTCCCTCATGCTTCAGTCTCTGTGAGCTGCACTTATGTTCCCAGATACAGCAGAGAGAAAGAAGGGTGAGGGCCAAAACTGCTGCTGTACAGCATCTGTACAGGAACTTGGACTCTTTGGGCTCATGTTCTCTCTGGACACCAAAGCCTTGCCTTCTTCCCACCACAGTAGCCTGCTGATTCTAGCCTGTACCTAGTGAACAAGCTATTTTTGTATAAAATGCAGATTGGAACACTCTCTGAAATAGAACGGAACCAAAGCCAGGCCTACCAACCCCCCATAAGCACTTAAGCCCCTACGCAGAAGGCAATTTTTTCAGGGAGAGGAACTGTTGCTGCTGAACTCAATACTGCTGTTAAAGGCTAAACGTGTTCATCTGTTCCTGCCGCATTTCCTCTGCCCATCTCAGAAACTTTGACCTTTTTCCTTCCTCTCTCTCTGTATGTACCGGGTATCAACTGATCCCTTAAAGAATTAAAAAGACTTCTTCCTTTTCCATGCCCCAAACTGTGGGGTTAATAGTTTAAAGAGGTCAGCAGCTAAGTTGCTGATAGAGATCCTGCAGAATAGACTTGCTGGTTACTCAAATACTTGTATTACAGTCGTACCAGAAATTTAGCTTGCGATAAGACCTCAGCACATCCGAGGCTGTATGTGCATGTAGCACCTATCCCATATGGATCACAAGGAGCACACAGAGAGATTCAAGACCACAAAAAGCAGTTTTCAGAACGCATGGAGTTCTACCAAGACAGATGCACCCAACAGCACTGCATAGTGGTAGGCAGCTCAGCACACAGCTGGGGGAGGTGGCTGTGGGGTGCTTTCAGGCAGTTTGCCAGCTGCCTGCACAGCAGCCCTATGGACGAGTATATACAACAGCTCTCCGTCTTCTACAGAGTTGGTGCAGCCAAGGAAATTAAGACCCAGATCCTCAAAAGTATTCAGGTGCCTAGCTCCTATGACGTGCCTACATAACCTAAGAAGATGGGGCCTACACAACTTGCTCAGCATCATATGGGAAGTATGTGGGAGTCCAGATTTAACACCAGTTGCCCCAAATTTAGAAAGCAGAGCCTCCTTCTTAGACAATACCCTATAAATATACCTAAGAACAAAACAGGAGACATAAGAGCTCAGACCAAAGGTCCATACAGCCCACCATCCTCCTGTCTCCATAGCAGCCAAAGCACACAAGCGGAGAAAGGTACAGGGACAGGGAATCACATGTGATAGCTCCATCTGTACTCTCTCAGCCTCCCCCACTTGCTGCTCAGGGTCTTCCCCAGGCAGAGGAAGCTACTCCTTATTCAGCAACCCTCTGCAGACTTCTCTCTGATGAACTTGTCCACTTTCCCCTGGAGCCCAGGTAACATTTTAACTCTACAGCATAATCTTGCAAGGAGATTCACCTCCTGCTTACACACCGATTGAACAAAGGTCCTAAAGAAAGCAAGGGACATATTGCAACAGTTCTGGATCTCTCCTGAGAAGACAGTGTGAAATGAACTCAATGGCTGCATACTCTGCATTGTACTTCACAGTCTTCAAACTTGTGAGGTCCTGTTGAGGCAATAGAGTAAAAGGAAAGAGCAGAGAAGCAGAAGCAAGGAACTTCTGTGGTCCCACTCAGGCTTCGTCCCAGCAGTGTCACTGTGAGGCTTTGGGCAAATCAGTTCACCTCCCTATACTACTGCTGTGTTTCCACCAGTAAAACAACAGACACACAACCACCTCCTCAAAGAAATAATGAAATGATTCATTAGTTAATGTTGGTACAGAGCTTTCAAGAGGCAAACCAGTGCTACTTGCAGGGAAAGAGCCATATTTTCACAAAGCACAGGCTTAACCTTAAAGGACACGGAATGAATGCAGCTCCCGTGTGCCCACCTGAAGCTGCACACTTTCTTAAGTGCTTTCTGCAGATACTTTCTAGTGTCTAAAAAAACAGCCTCTTAAACAATTATCATGAAGATTAGCCAAAAAAGCCATCAAGAATATGTTTTACAAGGAAGTTTCCTTACTATACAAATAAATGCCAAATTACCCTTTAGAGGCTCTGAGATACATTTTAACCAAAGAGGGTTTTTAAGATTACCTGTGAACCACTCCTGCCCGATGAAGATGTTCAACTGCCAGGATAAGCTGCCGGATATATTTGCGTGCTTCATGCTCCTCAAGCCTTTTTTTCTCGTAGATCTTGTGCATCAAGTTGCCACCAGGGCACAGCTCCATGACAAGGTAGTAGCTGTTTTCTGTTTCCAGTATATCCAGCAGCTGAGCAATGTTCGGGTGGCGGATCATTTGTTGGATCTGCCCTTCCCGTCGCAGATTCTTGGTGACATAGGTGTCCTTTTTGGCTCTTTTCTTGTCAATTACTTTCACTGCCACCTAATGAAAAAATAGAGGAGAGGGGATTGTTAGCAGTCACACCAATGATTTATTGCTTTAACCTTGTATAAACAACCTAAAAAACCACTATCTCTCAAAAGGACGTCAGTCTCAACTGATACACCACGATTCCAGGCACAACTGCTCTGGTCAGAGAAATAGCTGTTTTTCCATCCTCACTGACAATTTCTTTCTTTATTCTCTTGTACAATGACAGACCAAAGTTATTACAAGGAAATAGGTAACAAAGGAGAGGAGACAATCTCGTTAACCATACCCAAACACTTAGCACACTTAGTGCTGGGCATTTATTTTATCTATTTTCCCAGAAAGCCTTCAGGCTGGTGTTGACAAGTTTTAAGTGTCATTTTTGCCTTGTCCTGGTTTTGGATATACAAGTTGAGATTATATGCTTCCATGGTAAGTTTCTTAAACTATAGCCAAGTGTTAGTTTTGCATGATTAAACAAAATAAAAACACACAAGGAAAAACAAAATAATTTTGCTATCACTCTCTTGGCACATTTCTTTTTCCTCTTTTAAAACACACATGAAATATGATTCCCTTGTGACTCCTAGAACTGAGCAACTCTGCAAAATCCAAGAAGGCAAAACTTTTTTTTTTTTTTTTAGTACAAGTTTTAAGTGGCACACCAGCTCACAGCTGTCCAAGTCAACTGAAGCCCATAAGAAACTGAAATACATAATAAAACTAAGGAGACACTGTACCACAACCTACAAAACACCTCTCCAAGTGCTTTCCTTCTCATTGCTGGTGCAGAACACCACATGAGAACAAAAGGATGGGACTGGCTAGGATATCACTCTGTTCTACACCTAAACAATCTGGTTCCTTTCATTGTTTTAATGGATTCACTAAATAGCTGCAATAAAAGTATCTGCCTTTTTCTGCCTCAAATTTATAGACACTCATTTATTGAGATTTCTTATTTAGATTGGGTGCTGTAGACTTCCAGGTCATCTGCACCAGACAAAGATTTAAACAGCTTGTGCCAGGCTCAGCAACAAAAGGCAGCATGGAATCCTCCTCCCAGGCTCCTCCTTTCCTCAGAGCTCTAAAACAAAGGAAGTCCTTCAGCGCACGCACCCAGACCCCTCAGCTCACCCATCATTACCCAAGTGACAGCTGGTTGTTTGTCAGGATGAGGAGGGGGGAACACAGTGCTTGGTATTCCTACATGACAGTGAATTTTACATGATGCGGAAGAGTCTTGTTTACATGAGTACAGGTCCAACAAAACGCACAGAAAATGCCACAACTGCCCCCCCAGACACAGGCACAAAGATGTTGCATCCACATCTCTTCTGTCTGCCTTGATTTGGCCTTGGAGGATCTCCCACATTACCTTACTCCTGCAATAAGAAGGAATAACAAATGTGGGGAAAATCTCCGAGTTTTTTTACCCTAGGCTTAACACCCAGGCAATAGTGCAAGTCCAAGAAGCTTTTCTCCACCTCCAGCTCACACAACATCCCTTTTCAACTATGGCCAACTACATCATGACAATCCACAGCACCGCAGGCTGGTGGGCTTCAGTGACAGGGAGATAAACTTATTCCAAATATATCTGGCTGTCTTCCTAGCTTGACAAAGTGCCAAGCACACATCAAGCACAAGACAGGTCTCAATCTGACTAGCCTTACCTTTATTTTTTCTGCAAGCAAAGGAAAGGTTAAATTAGTGAACATTTTGGTTTTCCTTTAGAGAACAAAAGCCACAAAAATATGGTCTGGAAATGCGACAACAAAAATAAATCCATACCCTTTGACACAAACGCCTTGACTCTAAGTCAAGTTTTATCAGCAAAGGAATTGAAGAATAAAACGAAAGGATTTGGGGCTTCACAGTCTGTCCTAAGAGCCAGAAGTCAATATCGCTGAGCATGCTATTAGCTGGAACTGTTTCTGCTGCTAAAAGATCATTCTGATTAAATACCCTTGATAAAAAGATAATGCTGAACACCACACGAGACAGCTGCCTAGGTGAAGCCCAGAGCAGCATCAGGACCATAAATGCCCGGAAGCTACCTCCCTGACTACTCACATTAAAGAAAGATCATTTAGTCATAAGATAAAACAACAGGTAAATTAGCACTTCACCATTTTTTAAAGCCTCAGGTGATTCACCAAGGAAACAGTCTTAGCATGTTCTTCCATCTAATGAGATAGAACTGAGAACAGAGAGGCTCGTGTGTATTATTTATACAGCAAACCACAGAAGTTATTCTGGAGAGGACAAACAAATTAATGGGTTACAGAAACATGAGATGCCAGATTGTCTGCTGGCAGCACAAAACAATCTTTGCAGAAATGAAAAAAAAAATAACCAAACCAAACACCTGGTATTTTCCACTGCTGCCAGATACAAAACATGCAGTATTAACAGTATGGAGCAGTAATCTGTTCTGCATGTAGGCAAGTCATTCCCAGTTCATTTACCCAAAAAAAGCACACTACTCCATGTGTACACATCTGCTGCCCAGGCTGAGCATGGCTGTGGAGATGGGGCCAACCACCTGAACCCAGGAGATGGAGCCACCTAGGTGACTACTGGATGTCTTTTTCACTATCACAAAGAACTAGTTTTCTGTGCCTTAAGGACAAATCTTTCCCTTGATTTTGGCAGATACTTGGTCAGTAGACCAAATCTGCTGCTGTCCCAGCAGACAAGCAAAGCTGCTTTTGGACGCACTCTTGACTCGGAGCTACCTTTCCTCCTTCAAGGCCCCGTGCATTGGGGCCAAGAGATCCACCAGCACAGCTGACAGAGCTGACAAGGGTGGGAATAAAAGTTTTGTTTTGGCTTTGCATTAGGGGAAAAATAAGAGTAAAACACAGGGTAAGGCTACATCTCCCACACCTTCGGTGCAATATTGCTTGCCCCTGGGACAGATGTGCGTGGGACCTTGTGTCCTCACCTAGGTCCATGCTGCAGCACGGGGCACCCTGGAAATAACTCAAGACAGAGGCTGCCTCACCCCCTCTGCCCTGTCTCAGGGACTATTCAAAAGCCAAGGTCTTTAAAAGAAACCTCTATGTAACTAAAGAAGTATTGTAGTTGTCATGTACTGGGTTTGCACTGCAAGGTTTTGAGGTTTTGGTAGCAGGGCAGCTACAGGAGTGGTTTCTGTGAGAAGATGTTAGAAGCTGCCCCCATGTCCAATACAGACAATGCCAGCTGGATCCAAGACAGAGCTGCCGCTGGCCAGATGGTGATAGCGCCTCTGTGATAACATATTAAAAAAACCCAACAGCCTGTGCAATTGCAGCTGGAGAGACGCATGAGAGTATGTAAGAGAAACAGCCTGCAGACATGCAAATCAGTGAAGAAGTGGGAGGAGGATGTGCTCCAGGCTCTGAAGCAGAGATTCCCTTCCAGCCCATGATGAAGATCATGACGAGGCAGACTGTCCCCCTGCAGCACATTGAGTTTAATGCAGGAGCCCATGCTGGAGCAGGTTTCCTGGCAGGACTTGTGACCTTCGGGGGAACCCGCGCTGGAGCAGTCTGTTCCTGAAGGACTACACTCTGTGGAAGGGACCCACGCTAGAGCTGTTTGTGAAGAACGGCAGCCCATGGGAAGGACTCATGTTGGAGGGGTTTGTGGAGGGCTGCCTCCAATGGATTGACCCCATGCTGGAGCAGGGGAAGAGTCTGAGGAGTCCTCACCCTGAGGAGGAAGGAGTGGCAGAGACAATGTGTGACAAACTGACTGCAACCCCCATCCCCTGACTTCCTGTAGGAGAAGGCAGTAAAGAAACTGGGAGTGAAGTTGAATCTGGGAAGAAGGGAAGGTTGGGAAAAGGTGGTTTTTAAGATTTAGTTTTTATCTTTCATTACCCTTCTCTTATCTGACTGTTAACAAATTAAACTAATTTCCCCAAGTCGAGTCTGTTTTGTTCATGACAGTAACTAGTGGGTGATCCCTCCCTGTCCTTATCTTGACCCAAGAGCCTTTTATTCTATTTTCTCACCCCTGTCCAGCTGAGGAGGGGAGTGATAGAGAGGCTTTCTTGGGCTCCTGGTGTCTAGCAAGGTCAACCCACCACAACCCAATCACACAAACAGCCTTTCAACTTCCATCCAGACATTCTCCATAATAGCTTCCAGCTTTTGTTCCCCTCTGCTCCTCCTCAGTCTTCCTCCTTACTACTCCTTTTGTTTACTCTTTTGTCCTTCCAGACAATGCCCTTCCCCTTGCACCGTAGTTCTTTTTGCTTTCTTGTAGCATCACATTGCTTTCCTACATTAAATGCATCCCATGGTACAAGGGATGTGCAAAGGGAGATCAGCACTCTCAGCAGAGCTTCTGTGGGTTTATTTTGCTTGAGTTTCTTGGATTTTCCTCCAATTTACAATTTACTCTGAAGCATATAGATGAAGTCTAGGGATTGAACTCTGCACTCAGTTGCTCCAGGGTTGATCTAGCTAAATATCCCTGATTCATCCAGTGCTAGACCAAGGTAAGGGAAGACCAAACGTGCCCAGACACATTTATTATACACAGCCTCCTGTATGGTGTAGATGTGTGTGCACACACCTGAAAATTACATTCATGCAAAAGGAAAAAAAATTAGTAGATAAAATACAGTAGATGTTAAATAACCATAAAATAAACACGTTCAAGCTTTCATAGCCTACTCAAAACATGCCAAGTATTCAGCTTTGCTCTTCCAAGTTTCAAGTAGGGGTTCTCTGTCTCTGCATCATGCCTATCTCCTGACTTGAATTCCTGGCTAATATTGGCACAGGAATAAAAAATAAATGATAAAGCAAGTAATTACTCTCAATATGTAGCAATAGTGGCTCTTGACATTCAACACTTTGCTTTTGGCTAAACCTTTGCTGTGTAAATAAATACATGGTTTGGGTTATTCTGTGTTATGAGATACAAAGATGAGTAATAGGCCATATTTTTGGTTCCTGAGTCCTAGAATTACACTGTTGGAATGAATTACTTTCCTGAAGTTTATGGTGTGACACATCATATGAGCAATTGCTGCTTCTCTCAATAGTCGCACTAAAATAGTTCAGGATGGGCTAAAGCATACCAAAACGGAGGTGAGGGGGAACTGCAAACACCACTCTTCACAGATCCCTGGAGGAGATGGTGACATTGCTTGCAGAACCAAGCAGCTAAAACACCATCAGCAAATACAGGCACGTGTCATCACCCAAACAAAGGCACGTGTTGGACACACATGGGCGGGAGGTTTTTTGCCAGCTAGTGTTTTAGGAGGGTTTGTGAATCTGCAAGAGAGAGTCGGTGGGGGGAAGAGGAGCTGGCTGGCACCAAACGGCACAAAAACAGTCAAAGCAAGGCCCTGAGAAAAAAAGCAAGAAGGGACATTTTAAAGAACCAAACGTTGCCTGGAGAAACCTGGGAGCCAGGGCTTCGGTTGCTAGATCACTGCTGCATCCAGAGAAAACACATTTGCATCATCTTTTTAAACAGTCATACCTCAACATATGAAATTGCAACAAAGCATAGAAGGTGGCTCACAGATCATAAGGATGCTTTGGGGTAGTGTCCATATGCCCACGGCAAGGGGCACATTTCACTCCAGGCAGCCCCCCAGACCTGCATCCCAATAGCATGCTAAGTCCATGGAGCTGGTGACAGGTCTGCTGCACCAGGCAGGAAGAACTTCCAGGTGCTCAGTGGGCAGAAGGCAAAGTCATCTTCTCCCCCTCCCCTTCTGCCTGCTATTTATAACGCTGCCAGTGACACTTGGAAAGATCACAGGTCAAGAAGCAGTGCTTTTGTTAGTGAGAGAAAGATGTTTGCTTACCCAGCGGATATGCAAAGGTCTACTTAGATCATTGCCTGACTGCTCTGAAGCAGTGCTGTTTGTCAGCCTGCAGCCCAGTCTTACTGAGAGATTTTTCTTTGAACCAACCCTCCATAAATACTCCTCAATGCTGGAAGTCTGCTTTGAAAACTTGTGGTTTTCAGCTTCTGTGTACTTCAATAAGAAATTCAAGGCATGGTCCACCTGCACTGTACTGCTGATGGGAAACCAAGTGTTGGATACCAGGATGAAGCTGAACACAAACCAAATAATATTGGAGGGAGGATCCAAGCCTGTTGTAGAACTTACTTTCAATTACATACAAAATTGATGGAAGGCAATCGGGCTTCTGTAAGCGATGCTCCCTCACTAAAAGTGCTCAAGGCCAGGTTAGATGGGAGCTTTGAGCAAAGTGGTCTAGTGGGAGGTGTGGGTTTGGCAGTGGGGGTGTAACAAAATTATCTTTAAGGTCTCTTCATCCTATGATTCTATGATTTTGTTTTTTGGTTGGCTCTTCCCCCAACTCCCCGCCCAAAGCTGCAAAGAGCTTTACTCAAGCCATGGTTTTACAGTAAAACATCAAACCCTCTACATGGCTTTCCATTCAAAGCTCAAGCTTTGACCAGCTTAAGACACATCATGACTTCACCTGAAAAAAAAACAAGTAACAACCATATGATCAGCAGTGACTTAAGTTACACAGTACATTAGCACTTGAGGAGACCAGGTCTGAGTTCAGCCTTGGGTTTCTTGCTTGCTAGATAGGATGTCTTTGCACAGGCTGCCTCTTGGCAAAAGGAAACACCTCAATGGCAGCAAACCTTCCTGTTTGCTAAAAAATAGGTTTTCTCAATGGTCTGTTTGCTGAGTTAAAGTCAAGAGGTCTTGAACAATGCTCACGTCAGATGCTTGCAGCAATATCCAGAGAACAGCTTCATAGTAATGTCCTTGACTAGCAAAATAATGTTATAACATGTTTAACTTTACAGAGAACAGAAGACAGCACATGACCTTGCAAAACCAGGGTATGATGTTTTGAGGACTTAAGTTTTCCCCACTTATCCAACCACTTGAATTGTTTCCTTCTGCAAATTCTCGCCTAACTTTAAATGAAGAGGAAGGCAGTTCCTGCCAAAGGGAGCTCCAGCTGAATTGAGAGGAAACTGGATTGAATAAGAATCCAGCAGGCACTGTGGGATTTGGCCAGGAGACCAACACAGCATAAGAGAAGCAACTTCAACTGTTGGAGGGACAACCTCCCGGCCTTTTTTTTTTTTCCATCTTCTTTGATTTTCTTTTCTGTCCTCTTTCCGCAAGTCTGCTTCCAACAGACCTTCTGGAGATGATGCCAAGTCAGGCAGCAGTGCCGACTCTCAGCATTGTCCTGGGCCATGGGCCATTGGAGGCCTGGTGCTCCCTGACCATTCAGACATAGTTCAGAGCTGCAGGCTACAGAGTGCAGCTGGGGGGACAGTCAATGGGAAGGCCTGAGACTTGGACTTCTGCACCTAAACCCACAAAACTTTACTGACTGGTTTAAGCTTAGCCAGGAGACTGAGACAAAGAACCAGACCATGTAGTTATTTTACAGCCAGCATTAGTGCAAAGCCATTTCCAGCTCTTTTTGAAGTGCCCAAGAAGGCTCATGCAATGAATTAGTTTTATTTTCTTCCTTCCTTTCAGTGATAGCTCTCTGGCACCACTTGTAGCTTGCTTTGTATTTAGGACTGTCCTCACCAGAAAAATCTGAGCCTAATTTTCAAAAGCAGCTGGTGATTTTGGGTGGCCAATTCAAATAATATTAAACAGACCTAACTGTGAAGCCTGCGCAATTGTCAACACAGTCCTGAAAGCAATCCCTTCAAGGGTATCTCAGTTTAGGTAACCAACCAGCCAGACACACAACAAGTTGCTTTTCACAACTGAATCCAAGGATTAGAAAATGCCAGCTTCATTCCCTGGGTAGCATTTATTCTTTCCTTTAGCCATTACAGCTTAGCAAATGTTACAGAAGAGAAAAGGAACAAATTTTTATCCACAGCAAGTTCCAATATCTTAAGAAATAAAGCATTAAAGGATCATCCAAGCAAATGCACACTAGAAATCAATAAACTGTTCACCATCAGAAGGGACCACACATGTCCGACTCAGGACAGAGTGAAATCACAGCTCTTCTGTTAGGACTGTCAGACATGGAGAAGTCAAGATCCCATCACAGAAACAGACTTAACTTTCACCATGGGACTGAACACAATGAAACTGTAGGAAAAGTAACGTTCTTGATCATTTGCCAAATTAACTTGTGGCCCATACCACAATTCAGAGAAACTGCCTGAAGAGGCTCCTGGGGTGGCATTTTTGGTGGGACTTCCTTTGGCTTTCCTGCTTGGCTCCCTAGCTACCATCCTATTTACCTCTCAAGAACCACTTTGAAAGAAAACTGCAGATAATTTCTATGACTATCACTAGAATGTAACCACTTGCTAACTGTGCTGCTTACAGCTTACGCATTCATGTCAAGGAAGCCAGCAATTGTCCAAACCCACAGCCATATGTTATTGCAGACTCTTCCACAAGAATAAGGCCTGTCCTATTTATCAACATTAGAAAAGGTCAACCCTTCAGTGATGGCCATTTGGTACCTTTTATGCCTTGTATGCTTGCTACAAACATAAAAGGGGGGATAGAGACTGAGTTAAACATGTACATGCATGTGCACATATATGCACTGTGAAAAGGCTGCTTGGTAGCTATACAATTAGGGATGCATTGAAGTTTTATGTGAAATGAGAAGTATCATCCCTTTGCTTCACACTTGAGTGGCAATGTTGGGTCTTTGATAGTTTTTTTTATCTGCTCTTTGTAGGACACCTGAATATATGAGTTTTGTTTTGTATTTGCTCTGGCTTTAGTAAAATCAGCAATCAAAAAAGATAGACAGGAGTCATGTCTGTTGAAGTATTCTCCTTCCTTCTGAGTCTCTGGCAGTGTAAGCAAAGAGTTTGGAGCTCAGCAATACATAAAACCAGCTGCTGTAGAGACAA
This sequence comes from Apus apus, assembly GCF_020740795.1. Lineage (NCBI taxonomy): Eukaryota > Metazoa > Chordata > Aves > Apodiformes > Apodidae > Apus > Apus apus. The sequence continues at coordinate 94,302,087 of NC_067282.1, read as the reverse complement.
GCACCGGATAAATGTCTCAGTAGGCAGGAGGCCACTCTCTCTGTTGGCAGACTAGGCAAAGTCAGGAAAGCTTGAAATCAGCCCTGAAGAAATAAAAACTCTTCTAAATAAGAAAGTAGCTCTGAGTATGCTCACTCAAATGTTTCAGATTCAAGACACCTTGAGCGGAAAGAACAAAATTGCCAGAGGATAAACAAATCTTACCATTACCTACAGCCCAAAGACGACAGTATCCAGAAACGCAGAAAAGGATTCAGGAGTACTTTAGATAAGCAAATGAACATAAGCCCTCTTGATGCCACAGCCAACTTAAACATAATCCCTCAAAGCATAAGCAGGATGTATTTGTAACCATAAGAAAAGGCATTAATTACACCTGTCCAAGACGCTGGGGGCTATTATTAGATTACTGTATCCACTTCTGGTGCCAATAATTAAAAAATTATGTTAAAAATTTGGAAAAAGTTCTGAAAAGAGCTTCAAGAACAGTCTGAGGTCCAAGAACTGTTCGTCGTAGTAACTGAGTGAAGCTCAAAATATTTAATTAGGAGAATGTTAAACACTGACTTAATGATTTTCTGCAAGTACCGACATAAGGAAAAGATTTCTGATAACAGAAAGCTCTTTAATCTAATAAAATAAAAATTAACTTCCCAAAAGGTAAATTGGGCAAACTCAGGCTATGAACACGATCCATGTTTTCTTTAGGTGGGGTGAAGTAATGATAGAAACATCTTATCTTATAGAGATGAATGTAGATTGTGAATTTTTCCTCCCTCTCTTAAAAGTATGCAATAACTCAACAAAACATTTATACAGCTACTCCTTTGGAGAAGACTGGGCTCATCTTATACAGGAACTCAGGCTGGATGATTTGCTGGGATCCCTTTGGGCCCCAGTGCCTGTACATATGCAGAGTCTCTAGTCCCTGCAGAGAGTGGCAGGACACAAGGCACAACATAGGAGGATGGGGGATGACCTCTGCAAGACGCTCGGGGAACCGTCAGCAGTCACATCAAGAGATACAAATTTTGCAGGCTCTCTCTGACATCCTTGCTGGAGCTCCCCAGTGCAGAAGACATGAAGTGTCATGAGGAGTCATGCAAATATTGATACTGCTGCAGACAGCCCAACTCACCCACGGCTCAGCTGCCAACTGTTTTGGCACAGTCAGATTAGCGTTTCCACAGGGAGACGGAGTTTTCATGTGTCGAGACACTGGTGTTTGTAAGGACATGCTATGGGATTGCTCTCACTATGCTAAGACCAAGGGCAGACCACAAGAAGCACAGAATATTAGGGGTTGTAAGAGACCTCTGAAGATCATCAAGTCCAACCACCCTGCCAGAGCAGGACCAAACTAGGGCAGGTAATTCAGAAAGGCATTCAGAGAGGTCTTGAAAGTCTCAGAGAAGAAGACTCCACAACCTCGCTGGGGAGCCTGTTCCAGTGCTCTGTAACCCTCACAGTAAAGAAGTTCTTCCTCATGTTGAGGTGGAACTTCCTGTGCTCGAGTTTGAGTCCCTTGCCCCTTGTCCTATCACATGGCAGACATGAAGAGAGGTTGTCCCTACCTTCTTGATGCCCAGCCTTTTGAAGGCGTTAAGACTGTCAGTATCACAAGCCTGTGTGCATGAGCTCCTCAAGGCTTCCCCAACCTCTACCTTAGTGCCCTTCCACACAGTACGGCATTCCCCAAACTTCTGCAGTTTTTCCTCCCCTTTCCTCTTATTTCAATCAGGAAGGAAAGAAACAGAGTGGGGTAACTGCTGATTTAACACATGATTAACGCCTTGTCCGATGTGGTCCATTTCCACAGAGCAGGTCAGCTTCACAGGAGGAGAGCTGTTCTTGGCCATATCTTTCTTCAACATGTTTTTTACTTCACAAAATATTTATGGGTAACTGAATGCCATACTTCATGGGCAACAATTGTTATTCTTTCCTGGACATACTTCTGCTTTGCTATTTCTGTAAAACCAGCTGCCCCCTTCGCCCTCATCTTCTGCTTCATACCCTTCTTAAACAGCTGAAAGACTACTGGCATTTCTGCCACCTGAAACGGCAGACTTTTAGACCACAGTGACCTCCTGCAGATGGTTTTGAGGCAAGGGGGGTGCTGCAATTCTACCCATACCCAGCCACTCTGAAAAGAAACCCCCAAGAATTATGCTTTCCCTTGGTGCTGTATATCCAAAGCAGCAGGATTTGTACAACACATGGGTGGCACAGGGTCAGAGGACAACCTGGGAAATAGGAATACATGTGGCTACAGCACAGCCCCATCCATGGGGAGGAACACATGACTTGTCTTGAGCAGGTCATGGAGAGGATCTGTCTTGCCTTTGGCAGAAATAAATCAATTCCAGTGACCCTTCAGTGCCCTCTTGGTCAACTAATTAATGGAGTAGCCATAACTGCATCCCCCAAGGGAAAGGAGCACATTTTTACCTCCCTGGCCTCTAAAGATATCTACACAAGTCAAGAGAGATTACGCAGAGACTGATGGAAGCAGAGGCGGCAGAAAGCCAGACGCAGAGATACACAAGAGTGCACTGAAGAGGTTCCAAAAGAAATCATTATGAGCTTGTCAAAAACAGCCTCTGGGCCAGAGACATCCTCTGAAAGGAGAAACTGTGTCTCTGGGCCAGATGGGTTTGCCTTGCCATTGACATGCAAAATGTTCATTAAGTATCCCTTTCCAAATATTTGCAATTTTTCAGAAAAGGGCTATTTCAGCCCTGTTCATAAGGTACAACTGACATGCTTAAACACTGCCCAGCACTTAGGATGAAAGCTCTTTGAACTCAAGGTATGATCAGCTAACAGGAAAGAAGTTTTTCAGGGCCTGTCCCACAAGAGCATGGGGACCCTGATGTGCAGTCACTACGGCAGATGGAAACAAACTGCTACACAATGGGGGTCCTTTTCCACCCAGATGTGGCCTGAATAGGCTGTCAGGACAAGAAGCAGCCACCAGAGCAGAGGCATGGCAGGGCATGGTTGATGCCTTGGTTGCAAGTGTACCGTATCCCACCCAGCTGTTTCTGATAAACCACAACTTGCCTTCCTAATGCTGAAAACTTCTTCTGTCACAGCGAGATGGATGATCTCAGGTTATGTGTGGCGAAGCAAATGCAGAGGAGCGATACCAAATGACACTCCTCCAAGACTGATCCCTGCAGAAGAAATCTGGCAGCTAATGCTGCTTCCCATTTTCCTGATCATGGACTCATAATGCACTTCATGTTAGTCCTTGTTTCACATTCTAGTGATCAAATGCATAACTGGACTTATGGAAGACTAAGTGTCCCTGATTTAAAGCACTTTAATACCAAAATAGCTTTATGACTTTAAGGAGGAAAAAAAGCTCTGTAAACAAAAACCCAAGAGCCACTGCTCTGGAGACCTAGGCAATACCCTCCTTTATAGTGTTTTAAAACACAGTCAAGATAATATTTACAACTGTTGGGAGCCAAGAAAAAGGTGTCTCCAATGAAGTTTTCATATATAAATAATATGTTCTCTCCCTTAGCTCTGTGAACATAATTCACAGAAAATAAATTTATTCTCTGAAAAAAATGTTTCTATGACAATCTTTCACAACAGGCAGGGAGCAAAAGAACTTCATTATATAAAACTTATCTTTTTTTAGTTCTCTTTGTTGCGATGATTTTTCTCACAGCACTAGTAGCACTGATCTTGCACTACAAATGAGAAAAGCCCTGTTGGGACTAGGATTAAAGGTGCTGGATCTAGAGTTCAGCAGTGCAACAGAGGAACAAAGCATTGACAGAAAAGGAAACTTTGGTCAGGACAACACTAGCTTCCTACTTATTTTTTGCAGGTGGTCTCCTTGGGGCACCCACAGTACCTCCTCCCAGACTCTCCACGAGGAGGAGGTTTGATCCTGCTCCCTGCAAGCAAGGATCCTAAATGCAGAACATCACACAGGTTTTGTAGGGACTCACCTCACCTTAGAAACAGGTACCTCTGCCCCAGCATGGGTCTCACAGCCACGTTTGCAATGGTGGCTTCTCCCTTACTCCAGTAAAGCTTACTGGAAACACCTACCCAGCTCTCTCCATCAGCACAACCAACATCAGTCCCACTGATGACATTGGAACCACTGGATTTGTACCCTCCAGGAGATCAGCGACCAGACAACCCATCCAGGAAGCACAGCAGATAGAACCACAGAATTGTGAGGCTTGGGCTTTGGGCTCTTCAGCTTATCTGAAAAATAACAGTTAAGCCAAACTGGAGCTGCAGCAATGCAAAGTGTGGCTCCATGGCAAGCAGAGAGTATTTGAGACAGTCTGAATCTAGGCAGTACTGGTTTGCTTTGGTTGTATCCCATGCTGCTGGGTGAGCACAAACACAGCAATCCACCTAATTCTTCTTCTGGCTGGCATCTACCCAGTCATTGGCTTTGTACAATTTTAGATGCTTCTCCATAACCTTGAAGAGTGGCATAGTCAGCACATAAACTCTCCAGTCATTTTATATTACTGTTCATACAACACAACAGCTTAGGTTTTAGACAGACAATTACAATTCAGTCGCCAGGAGACTTGGCACACCATCTCACAACTGCTTTCCTTCTAGGGTTATAACCTTGTGATGAGTAAGTGCTGCTCATTAATAACCTCCATTTTCCCACTTGCAGGAAAACAGCTAACTCATGAGGGTGGAGAAGCAGACACCTAATGTGCTACAACTGCTTAAATGCATGAAGCTACAGTAGCATTCTCCAACTCACTGGCAAAAAAAGGAGGTATGGCAAACTGCAAGACGGTAGAACGCAAGATGTGTTTTAATTACCACGACATTTATAGGTAACACATGCCTACAAAAACAGGCACACAGATTACGCACCATTAAACATGTTAAAAATACAATACTTGCAAGAACAAATACAAGGATCCAGATGTGAGCGTTGCATAAGAACTACACCTGGTGTCAATTCAACCTAAACACTCAGCTTCCCTCAATCCTGCATACACCACTAAAATTATACCAGTCTATACGGAAAGCAGCACATTGCTGACAAGCACTGTTAGCAACATCCTTAAAACTGCTGAATGTAAACTTGAAAGCAGATTATCTCAAGAGGATAAGCAACTGCCACATGTGCATGAATTCAGCTCATTGCAGAACACGTTGCAAGCTACAGCTGAAAAATATTAAAGCAATCTTCCTGGAAGACAGACAGCACTAATGAACTGGCTCTCTTGCCTGTTAAAGCCCATTCCCACTTAGGCCAAGTATGCAATGTAGAAAAGGGTTAGAGGGAAGAGCGTGGCTTTATAACAAGTGCCCAATGCAACTGGTTATTCTCCAGACGAACAAACTGTTAGCAGGTGATCATATAGCAAAATGAGCAGATAGGTGGACATCAGAAGTCTGGCATTTGTTCTGCCTTATGCTCAAATTCTTGAATGCTCCATAACACGTATCAGGGACCACTATGCTGACACAGCAACCTATCTTCTGGTTCAGCTTCCAGCCAAGTCCTCACTGATGCCATTGCAACCATGACATTGTCCTTCAAATAATTTTCTGAAGTATCATATATTAACAAAATAATGTTTAATAGCTTCAGTTCAAATTATGCATCTGCACACACACACCCCTCTGTGAAAAAAATAGTGTCAAAGCTGTGCAAGCAAGGAAATATCAAAAATCAGGCTGCAGAAATACCCTCATTTCATTCCCTTGGTGCATATAATTAAGTGCAGCATATCATCCAGGTGGAACAGTTGGCAGCTGTTAATAAAAGTGAGCAGAATTCTGGGAGAAAGCCACCATGCAGATCTGCAGTAAGCACTTTTCAAAAGTGTGGGGTTTTTTATAGAGATAAAATGTAAAAATACATAGAGAAACAGGCAAGAAGAGAACGACTAATTCAATAGTTACAGTGAGAGAACAAACACATCTAGGAAACTGATAAGTCTCACTGGAGGAAGAACATAAAATAACAGATCACATTTCAAATTAAGATCCCGTGGCTTTACCCTCTGAGACACTGAAATCAATTAAGACATTCCAAGTTTTACAGTTTCACCTACAACCTCACGATATTTGAGGGAGAAAAAAAGGGTTGAACTGAAAGATCATTGACGACTCAACCCTTGTTTGCAATAAAGTAACTGCCTGGCCTATTTGTCTGGCAAGATGGTTTGAAAGCAAAAGTGATCCTCACACACACACATGGCCCCCAAGTCAGAAATCAGACAAATGTAAGGATCCTAGAACTATGTATGACTGTATACCAAAATTTCCAGGTTTTAAGCCAGTACTGCTGCTTGGACAATCCTGGATCTTAAGATGCAGACAAGGTTGATAACAGCAAGTCCTGGCACAGAAGCCCTCAACCGGAAGCCCCCTCAGCACTGGTTTCCCCAGTGAAGAGCAGTGATGTTGCAGGGGGAGACACAGTTACTAAAAGCATTAATGGGGCAAGATACCACCTGCCAACACATGCAAAGGCCTTTGGCCAGCAACTCTTCATTCCCTGAAGTCTGCGGTGGCGGACACAGGGAAAAGACAAATTTACTCAAGGCAAAATTAACGCTGTGATATGTGAAGGTGCATTACGGCATCGTAGCATCTGTTGCTGTCTTCTGGAACCACTTTTATCCACACTTTCCTGTGTCCACCTGCCTATATCCTCTTAAATGATTTCTCAAAGATAGAAATTGTGCAAAAAGTGTCACTCCAGCCTATGCTTTGGGTACCAGGTCCTAATGGGCTGAGATGAGAGTTGCCTCCTCCATCGTACCCGAGAAGGGGATGGAGGGGTCTGCAGCAGGAGGAGGCTGCAATGGAAAAGGTGGGGTGCAGGGCCAGGGACCAACACGGACTTCTCTATACTCTCACCTGTGTAAGCACTGCTTAAAATGCTTAAAACTAGCGTGCCTAGTCATGGGAAACATTTTAGGAGGACTGGCTGATGTAGAGCAGTCATATAACCTGCCTGACCACTGCTCCACCTCCCATCTACTCCCTGGCAGTGGCTTCAAGCCCCAGTTGCTCCACACCCACTGAAAAGGCTGGGAGATGCACTGTTCTCCCCATGCTCATTGAAAAGTGCTTGAGAAAGCGGAGGCAGGGCCCAAGCTTGAACAGAAACACTGCTGCTATGCTGGTGTATAATTCTGCATAATGCACACAGCAGAGGACAGCCATGCAGGTGCATTTTAGAAACAGCACCCTCCTTCCAGGAGGAACTCCCAGGACAAAAAAGAGGCATTTTCAGCTCTGCAGGGAGACTGCTCTGCCCACCTACCCACCCCAGCACCTGCAGAGTGCCCAAATATAAATCTTCTGTTTAGTTTTTTAATTACTTCTTTCATACAGAAATGTATTTGGAACACAAACTCTTCTGTGAAAGAGCCATTTTTAATACCAATTGCTTTGTCTTCAATGAAGAAACTGGTAAATTGTATTTTTAGCCACTGCTTCCCACTGTTGCAGAGAGCCACTTGACTAACTGTAACTAGAAGTGTTCCTTTTTCAGGTTTAACAATAGCACTAAAGAAAACGCTAAACAAATTTTGTGGTGGATGAGAAATCAAATGAATCAATTTGCCTCAATGACTTTTTTATAGTGCTAAAGATTACGCTTAAAGGCAGTTAATTGTAATCTCAGTTCAAGTTTGTTTATAATAACTTTGGCTCAGTATATTGTCAATCAATGTCAGTTCGCAACACTATATATACGTATATATGGAGTTATTTGGACATTTCATCGGGTTCCACAGCAGATAAGACAAATCTATTTGATCTACTCACAGAGCCCCATATCACCCCCACTGCAGTGTTGGCAACATAATCTCAGCTGTCTAAAAATGCAAAAAATCACTACCTTGTGATATCTACCTTTGCCCAGTTCCTGTTGCCCAGCGATTGACCCTTCTGAGCCCCAAGCAGAAGGCTTGAAACAATCTGAGAGTATATTGTGCACAGGCTCCCAAAGTTAGCTGAATACAGCTAACTCAGCAGGGTTCCAGAGCCACAATTTAAAGCTAAATTGGCTTGCTCTTCATAGAGGAACTATGTTTCCTCAGGATTAGCAATAAAGACTGCCTGAGCTGATCTGACAAATCAGCCTTTTACCCAAAAATGTCAGATTATAGGCTGTGATATATTTATTCAAAAGCAAGGGAAAGAATAATCTGTTCAACATTCTCCTGTGCTCAGCTAAAATACACTTAATTGCATCAGGCACTACCAAACATTTTTCAAGCCCAGAAAATAATAACATGCCTGACATTATGGCAACATAAACTGCAAGAAGTACCATAAAAGGTTTGATTTAAAGTCCAATGCTAAAGACATTCACAGGGAAGGTTTAAAAATCTCACCTTAGCTCACCCTCTTGTGCTCAGGTGCCCATGGGAGCTGCCGATTCCTGTCCCACACAGGTCAGTCAAAACGCATCGTCCATCAAACTGCCCTCAAAGCAGCTGGTAAAGTAACTAGTGTTTGGCCTGCAGTATGTAACATCTCATGCTCTCTTGAAGACCTCTTTAGCTTCTAGCAATTTCAGGGTGAGGTAATGGCAGATTTTTGGCATCTGCTCCACATTGCCTTGATTCTGTACAATGCATCGTGTCAGTGCGATGGATCCGAGCCGAGCTGGGGACTCATTAATCCACAGATTTCATTTCTAAACACACAATTTTCTGAAACAGTAATGCGCATTAACTCCTACAGAGTTGCTGAAGTCTGCTGCAAATCAAAACCTGTTTGGGCCCCCCTTGCTGAAGTTAGATATTGCAGTGACCATAAGAGCCCAGGCTCTGCCAAAACAGCTACCAGACATTAGTAGCAAGACCCCTACTTTACAATATTATGGCAATTTCATTGAAATGTAGGTAATGCCCTTTCTCAACAACAGCTTTACAAGACAAAAATCAGATGTCAATTTTTTTGTTTCTTTTTTTTTTCTTTCAAAATATATGCAGGAACTAATCCTGGAATAATAGGCTCATAAAACATCAGCTTAGAAAAATGCAGCAATTACACCGATCCAGCAAGCTGTCCACGGGAGGTGGCTTTGTTTCCACAATTTGCTTCACTCAACTCCACTTGCAAACATATTAAGTATACACTCCTGCAGATTAACTTTTCCTCTGCAAGTGAGCATGCTGAAAGACTATACATGGCCGATTTCTGGCTCATGCCATGAAACGAGAGGCAGCATCAGGCCCTTACGGAGAGATCGTCTCTTCCAGCCTCTGGAGGAGTGTGGTGTCACTCTTGGGGGATCCTCCCCTGACACAAGAAGTTTAAGGGTCGAGGTGGGTAGGGAGAGATGACAGAAGGTAACTGTCACATGCAGCTACTAATGCCATGTCTCAGACAGCTTCATTAACTCCAGCCTGACTTTGGCTACCTGATGCCTACAGGAGGTCTGTGTTGAGTGTTGGTGCCACCTGGGCTCAGATGCTGGCACTGTTGTATCTAACTCTCCACTGCCTGGTCTGCGCTTCACCGAGATTTCTCAGAAGGTGCAAATGGATCTGGCCTCTCACGTATTAGGATGCCCTCGTGGAAGTACTTTGCCATTTCTAATGTAAAATGTCTTCTTCCCACAGCACCTCCTCCCATGACCTGCTGCCGCTGATCCCCACTGTCACACAGCCTCGTGCTTTCACTCATGATCCCACTTCCACCCTTGCCAGTCTCAGCCTCCTCTCTGATACAGCCTCATACTCCAAAAGAAAGGAGCCTGGATAAGCAGATGTTTTTCTTCTCTGCCTAATATCATAGGCAGAGCTCAGTCACCCGTGGTGGGCTCCATGTAGGCAGAGCTGCCAGCAGCTGTGAGGCAGAGCCAGTTTGGGCATGTTTCAGCTGCCTTTGGCTGGAGGCCACATGAAAGCTCGGCAGAGGAATATGCCCAGAAGAGCTGTGTCCATCAGCTCTCTACTCAGGGTGAAATTCTCCTGTGGGGTCACACGCAGGATGGAAAGCATTTACCCCCTGGTTAGAGGGAGGAACCTCCCTGAGATAGGACCTCACCTGAAGCAAATAGTTAATTACTCTTATCTCCTATCCTTTAACTCAAATTGCTTATCCATATATACCTGGAATTAAATATGTGGATTTTCTCAGAAGATGGACCTTTGACTAGTCAATCTGAAACTATGCAGCTGATCCTTCCCCCACTGAAATTGACAGCAAGAGCTTCCTTTGATCCTATGGCACAAGATCAGGTCAGAGAGAGCTCAGAGATCATCATGCCCATCCACAAAGACAGACACGGCAGCTCAGCAGGAACCAAGTGTGATTCTCCTAGAGTTTCTGCTTGTCACTTTGTCATAGCGTGTGTTATTCAAGACATTGAGGGGGAAAGAAAAAAAAGAAAAAAGGCAGCAGCCCTGGGAGCTGAGACAGAGGGGCGTGTGGTGGGTCCTTTTATTTTTTCCCCTCTTCACAGACAGAGATAGATGGAGCAATCCAAAAGCGTGGAGGTGGGAAGGACGTGTGTGTGCATGTGCCTTTTATCAACTGGAGAATCATTGGATGCATCTGTTACCAAGGAGAAGCACACACTTGGTAACTGAAGAGAGCAAAAGATATTTTGTTTGGTTTTGGGTTTTTTTGCATTCCTATATGATAATCATCACTAACCTTATCATTTTTCTCAGGATGAAATTTAGAGCCCTACATTAATTTCACTCCATGAGAAATTTACTGGGATGAAAAAAAAAAAGAAAAATATTAAAGAGTGCAGGAATGCAAACTACCAAGATGCAATCGTTAACAGCAGCACAGTTACAGAGGTGCTTACACCTGGAGGAAATTACACTGTACTTAGCCCCATTGGTCCAAGGAGCTTTCAGTAACAGCGAGGCATCCCGGTTTGGGGAGCCCTCAGGTAAGGGTCTGATAAAACAGAGGCACAAGTCAGAGAGGAACAACTCTTCATCAGGGGAGCACGGCAGGCTTGTCTGCACTCTGTTTACTGCCCAGCCAAGCCCCTGCTACTCTTTACAATGCTGAGATATATCCTGATGGATGGTAACAGCCTCCATTGAAGGGTTCTGGATAATAAACAACAAGCAGAGACCCTCCACGGATTTTTCTTAGCAGCACCCTAGGGAAAAAAAACATCCAGGGTGCATCCCACATCTTTTGCAGTGCTGAGATACCAACAACTTCTGAAGAGCCGAACCGTGCTCTCTCCTGCAGACACACGCGGCATCTCCCATCGCTTTGATGAGCAAGAAGCACCTGGGTGTACCTACATGCTCAATGTCGTGGCTCGACTGCACGCAGTCGGTGTCCAGTTGCTGGTCCTCAGCAACGCAAGTCTCAGAATTAAAAACCCATTTCCGACCAAAACAAATAAGCCAACAAACCGGGGCGGGGGGACAGGAAAGACAGGTGAAGGCAACTGAAGTATTTCAAGAGCAAGGTAAAATTTCAGCCACGGAAACCTCGGTACGGGAAGGGGAAGCGCCGTTTTCAAGCCCGCGGCGTGCGGCAGCGCGGCGGGGAAGTTGGGAGAGGGGCGCCAAGGGGATCCCCCCGCCGCCCTCGCCTCGGTGCCCCTAGCCGGTCTCCTCCGAGGGTCTCACCCTCCCAGCCGGCAGAGACTCCGCAAACCCATCTCACACCCCCAGACCCCCCCACCACACACACACACCCACTCCCCAGGGTGCCCGCAGCCCCCTCGATGGGTGCCCGGCGGCTCTGGGTCCCAGGAGCGGTACCTTCTCTCCGGTGAGCACATGCAGCCCCTCCCGGACCTTGGCGAAGGATCCCTCTCCCAGCTTCCTGCCGATCAGGTAGTTGCCGACCCGTTTGGTGTGCTGGAAGTCCCGGAGCCGCTCCCGCGGCGCCGCCGCCGCCGCGCTCAGCCAGGCGGCCAGGAAACTGCCCTCCGCGCCCGCCGCCGCCTTCCGCGCCTCCCCCCCGCCGCCGCCGCCGCCGCCGCTGCCCGCCACCGCCGGCGGCTCGCTCAGGAGCCCGTCGCCCGCCGCCGCCGGCATGCCCGGCCCTGCCGCTGCCCCTGCCGCCGCAGCTGCCGCGCCGCCGCTCCCCGGCCCGCGGGGCGGTCACCGGGTGGGCAGGAAAGTTGCTCGGGGAAGAGCTGCCGCCGCCGCCGCCGGCCAGGCTGGGGCGGAGGGGCCGGGGGGCGGAGCGGGGCGGGCGGGGGGCCGGGGCTGGGGCGAGCCGGCGGCGCGGTGCCCCGGGGTGCCGCCCCTCATCGGATCCGGCGCCTCCTCCCCGCCCGCCGCTGCTCTGCCCCGCTCCGGCAGCGGTTGCGGGCGTGAGGCTGCCGCGCCGAGCCGGGAGGAGGGGACCGGGGGAGGGACCGGCGGAGGGAGGGGGAAAAGGCTCATTCAGTTTGAATTTGCGGTAATTTAATCCGTTCGCACGCGGCGGGAGCAGATGCCATCTATACCCGCCAGCCTGGGTGTTTTCAAAGCCCGCTGGCCCCTCTTCCCCGTGCTCCCCGCGCGGCACCCCAAAACCTGGTTTGGTGGCAGCGCATCCCTCTCTGCAATTGAACCGGGGGTCACGGCTCTCGGGCAGCGTCGTGACTCTGCGTGTGCCTCGCTGTTCTTGCTGCCCGGGGATACCTTTTGTGCTGCCTTTCCCCACCTTTCTTCCTGAGCACGCCTCAGCCACCCTCACCCCCGTGTCGAGGAAACGTGCTACCGCGGCGCGATCACGACCGCCTCGCCCGCCCGCTGCTCCGGCGGCGGGCTCCGGTCTCTCTCCCCGCCTCCTTCACAACCCCCTTCTCCATCTTACGCCTCCCGGCCCTCTGCTCTCAGCCGGCGGCGTCCTCCTCCTCCTCCTGATTCGCAGCGCGGGGCTCCTGGCCGACCCCATGCCCCGCCGGCTGCATCCCCCAAAATGCTCTCGGGGGTTTGGTAGACCGAGAGAAAGGAGGCGAACTAGGCACCCGTTCGCCACAGGCTGCGTCCAGGGGACAATCTTTTCTCTACCCATCTTCCCCACCTCGTGGAGAGGGAGAAGAAACGGCTACATTGCCTTTTTCGCTGCCCAGCCCCCTTCTACCTAGGCTGGAGGCTGCACTGGCAAACAGGAGGCGCACGGAGAGGGAGAGCTGGGATGGGCGGATGAGGCAAAGCTGGCAGGGCTATCCTGCTGTGAGTGTCCCGTGGTCAGTGGCATCAGCCACCTTCAGCTCATGTTGTGGACGATCTCACAGAACAGCTAATTCCATGAACTGCCTCAGGCTCCTAAGGATTTTAACCTAAAACCTATCAGCAAGAAAGTAATCAAGGACCCCGATTTAGCTTTAAGCTACGTTTTCAAATGTTGCCCATGTAGCTAGCTGTTAGTTAACGCTTAAAATAATAACAATAACAATAACAAATCGCGCACTGGAGCAGATGCGAGCTATGTCAGCAAAACCTTCTGTAAAGATGCAGCTGTACCTGATAAAAAGCGGCTTAGAGCTTTGCTGCAATCACACTCCCGCCGCATGTGAAGCTGTTGCTCCCACTAGAGGGCTGGCCAGCACAGCTCATCCCGCGCACACGCTGCCATCTCTTTTAAAGCTCTTCTCCTACTTCCTAAAAATGTCAAGCCAATTTTACACCGCGCTGCTGTCCATTAGCCTTTGCTGTCTCGACTCCACTTCTGTCAATTCAGGGTGAGAACTGTACCCCTCTGGTCCCTTCCAACTGGAATAGCCTAACTGCATCACTAATTGGATTTTGGCTGGCACAGGTGTTGATTAGCCACGTGCTCCTTCCACAACACCTTTCCTCGACATCCCTGCTTTGGTAAAACTTTTCCATTTTTTAACTCTAAGCACAATTACAGGTTGGGCAGAGAATGGATTGAAAACAGCCCTGAGGAAAAGCTATTCTGCTCTCATGAGACTCCACCTGGAGTTCTGTGCCCAGTTCTGGAGCCCCCAACACAGGAAGGACATGGAGCTGTTGGAGAAAGCCCAGAGGAGGGCCACAAAGATGGTCCAAGGGCTGCAGCACCTCTCCTAGAAATACAGGCTGAGAAAGTTGGGGTTGTTTAGCCTGGGGAAGAGAAGGCTCAATCCTGGGAGCTGCTCCACATCACTACACTCAATGACATATGTTTTCAGATGAAATTTCAAACAAAACGGAAATTCAGCACTGTTCCAGTAGGCAGAAATTGGAGAAGGAAAAGCTCCAAGGCAAATAAATCCTATTTTGGTTTTAAAATATACACTTATCCCATGTTCTGGATACATTTACAAATATTACACAGCCACCTAATATGTAAGATTGTGCATTCTCTGACCTGCCATTATCCTGGGAGCAGTTTGGTCTCCTGTGGGAAGGTGTAGGGACACAGGACCGTGACATGTTTCCCGAGCTGATGGCTGCTGTACTGAAGTTGTGCTCCGTGTAGCTGGGGTACACTTTAGCATGACACGTCCCTAACAGCAAAACAGGTCCCGCTCCTGCTCTTCCCGATAGTGCAATGCTGTGCCAGGGTGTGTGGGCTGCTGTGCTGTGAGCAGGGTTGATGAGGCAATCCAGGCTTTTTAAAAGTGACAAGAAATTTAAGACAACTCCTCTACTGACCTGGACACCAGAGAAATATAAGTGGAAGTGCACAGTGAGGCAGTGCAGACAGCCTTGTACCACACTGTGCCATTCTGATGTCATCCTCGAACAAATTACCCCTGCTAAATTACCTTCCTCATTCTCCTGCATCAACTGGGATTGATAAATCTGGTTTCCACCAAATCTGTACAGTCCAGAAGATTATTGGTATTTCTTAAATCAAAACTGGAAGTGGGAAGGTGCCAGGAGCAACCCCATGTTTGCAGGGAAGGGGACTCAATCAGTGGCAAGGCGAGATGGTTCAGTGGTGCAGCCTGGGTCTGCATCCCAGATGTCTCCAGTCAGCATGATATATGTGAGGTTTGTAACAATATTGCTGTATGGAGGGGGAAAAAAAAAAAAAAAAGAAAATAAAAAGTCGTACAGCAGACAGTTACATTGGAAGAATAAAAAGTACATATAGTTTTCCCGTAGCGGAGAGGCTATATTCTGTATCATTTAATGACACGGTTATGCTAGGAGGGTTTGCAACTGCATTTGCTGTATAACTGTTCTTGTAATGGATCAAATGAATGTCTCAGACAGACAATGGCAGGAGTTCCCAAGTGTCTCCTACGCAAGGAACTGGAACAAGGAAATAGGAAACATGGCTGCCCAAGAAAATCCTGGAAGACATGCTTGGATGCAGCTTCTGGCTAATCCTTATAGGCAGCAATGGAGCGCAGAGGAAAGACGTAGCCCGGCTTCAACTGCAACAGTGTGCCCTTGGGTTGGAAGAGCTGTAAGGGAAAGAACATGTCAGTTAGCAGCAGGAGACCAGCTCATAGTTTAAATGGCAATAAGTGCTACTCAGCAAGAGATGCTTAGCATGCACGTGCCTGCATCCTTTGCTCCCTGGCTATAAAGTTCATCTCAGCCCCCCGACGCTGGCCTCAGCATTTGTAAATATGATGACCAAAAAGGGATGCACATCAGCATTGTTAAGTCCTTGCTGGCATAGGAGAGGTGAGCCAAGACCATGTGCTCCCATCATTTGCTTCCCTGCTGGTGCCAGCTGGGGATGGGGGGAACCTCACCCAGTGCAAACCGAACTGGACCCTTCCCTTGCCCAGAGAAATATGCTTTCAGACAAGCAGGCAGACAGACACACAGAAAGAGGTATGTGCCTTTGTCTAGGCTCACAGCTCTTGCTCAGCTAAGAGAAACATAGTTTTAGCCACAGTGATGATTAAACAGATCTTAATGACATGTTTTCAGTCAAACACCTGAAAGTCAACCTCTTTAAAAATAAAACTGGCAAGAAATGGTCATTGCAGCAAACATTAGGGGAGCTCTGAAAGAACCCAGTGAATTTTATTTTTTTTTTAATTGACTCAACTCAAGGACTTAATGAGTTGACAGTGTCCTTTTAAACAGGCGAGACTGCTGCCTTCTCACAATTTCTATCCTGTCCAGCTGTGCCCATCAGGGTGCAGTCTGGATGGAAAGGGGATCAAAGGCTGCATTCATTTCTGTCTGTGCTTTAATTTAAATTTAACTCCAGTGTGCTTTATTTTGAGCTCTGGTCTTTCTAGGTAATGACATTTTCTGATTAACTGTTGAAATTACTAATGAATTAAAGGCCGTAGTCTGTCCTCAGGTTGAAAAAGCTCTAATAACAAGCTACTAAAAATAATTTAGAGCTTGGTTTAAACCCATGAAAGCAAAGAAATTCAGCATTACCCTGACAGTATTGTCCTTTGCTGACTTCAGCACTGTGAAATGTTCTAGTAAAATGTATTATCAGCTTGCAAGGTGGGTATTTTGCAGCCCCAAAGAACACTGAGGCCCCCGGGCCCTGTGCCCAATGTCAAGGTCTACCTGGGCTGAATCCTTCAAGGGTCAAACGCTACAGCTGATTTCCCAGGCTACAGTACTGTGTCCAAGGGGGATGTGGCTGGGAACAGAACTGGAAAATGCTGGTCCAGCAGCAGAACATGGCAGTACTAAGGAAATGTTTGTGAGCCTGAGAGCCCTTCAGCAAAGTGTTTCACCTTACTGTGCTGTTGCCTCTTCTGGTGCAGCTGGTGGTGGCAGCTTTCCAAGCATTTCGCACGGAAGCACAGGTCTGTCACCTGGGATGCTCAAATTCTCCTTACACCTCACTTGTGTATGTGATTCCCATTAACTGCCCTCACTTGTCCTTCCAAAGACATTCAAGGTCCTTGAGTGAAGCAATGAAGAAATTTCAGCTCTTTTCACCAGTGTGATGGTAATGAAGAAGCAGGTAAACTTGCAAGTATGCTGCGTGACAGCAATGAGTAAAATCTGTTCTGGTCAAATTAAAAGCAGGCAAGCTCCATTTACCTGCCACATCCCCAGTCCTTTTGAAGGAAATTACTTCAGTCAGGTTGTGGGAGAAACCCTGCCTTAGTACTGCTATCTTAGGTTAAAAAGAGAAAAGTAATCCTGTTATTGCTTATGCTCTCTTTGGTATTTTGTTCTACTTTAAAATAACTGGGGGTTTTGCCTTTTTTTTTTTTTTTTTTTTTTTTTACAGCTGTCTAGTTTTGTAATATTTGGGTTAGAGATATTGCAGGGGTGTTATTTTAAACCAGATGGGCTTATCATATTTTTTTAAGTGAGAATGTATTTGTGTTCTCAAAGAATTTATAAGACATGGGGTTTTTACAGTGGTTAAATCCCTGAGTTCAGGTTGGCAAGAACCTGTTTACTGGCAGTTCCACAATAAACTGATGCTGTACCTGGCTCAGCCTCTGTATTGCAAACATAGATAGCAGTGAAGACAGTTCCTTCAGTAGGACAGTAATGTCCAGTCTCAGTTGCTAATGTTATGACTTATGTGCCTACATGTAGGTACTGCAAATACCATTCAGATGAGAGAGGTATTTCTAAATGCACGTAGTCTTGTAATCATAGAGGAGTGTACTTCACCTTTCACTTATTGCAAGAAGAGAACTTCTACAGTTCAGCTTTCATAAGCTTAAAACTTGTATTTGAAAAATATTGAATACATTTTGTCCTGAAATATATTCAGAAAACCTATATATGTAAAAGTATGTAAGTAACCATCAGAACTATTTGATTCATTTTACAGCAATATGCTGGCAATGCAGTTATCTGTCACTGAGCATCAAGAGCTCTACTTGTCCTGTCCTCCCGCCAAAATCTCCAGTTTGCTCTCTGCCCTGCAGCTTCTGTAATATGGCTCTCTGCAGCCAATATAAACATTGAGAGCATGAGATATGACTTGGAGGTATCATAAACCAAATTGAATTTAATATCAAAGTAAACAGCAGGGGGGTGCTGTATTGATGTTGTTATTCTTTTTCACATTCCATTAATTAAGAAGTTCAATGTTTCAATTAAAGTTAAACTGCTGTGAAATCCCCCTTGCAGTGCATGGTGTCATAAAAATTAGGACCTTGAATTTAAGTTTCATTTACATATGAGAGAACACAAGAGTATTGTATAATTCTGCCTATGTGAAATACTTTTTATTTTCAAAAGCCTTTAGATATCAATGATGGATAACATGTAAAGAAAAAGGAAATCAGAGTTTTGCAAATCTCTGAAATTAGTGTGTCATGCAGAAGAAGGTGTGAGGTATTATGAATGCTGACAAAGCCCCTTCATTGGAGCTCTTGGGTCACTCCATGGTGTCACACTGGCACACTGATACTGCTCTCTAAGAGTGATTTAAATGCACAATGAGAATGAAGATGAGCTGATATTTGGAGTAAAACTTTCCATTTGAGTAGGGACTGGTGCTAATCCAAATGATCCTGTAAATGCTGTGGCAGACAGCATTCAAGCAAGTAACCTGCCACAACGGAAGTTCAGAATCAAGATGTCCTCAAGCTCTAAGACTGTGTCTCCTTACTCTTCTCCTTTTTCTTAGCAATAGGTCAGAAAATACCCCTGTACCACAGAGTACAAGACTGCTGATTTTTCCCATTGTTGCTGCAGGCTGAGCACCATCAGCCCATGTCTGCCGTGTGCTTGCACCTACAGTAATTGCTGGTTTTTTTTCGATTGAAGGAAGTCATCTATTTAAATGTTTCTTGCAAGAAATGTTCCGAACAGCTTGTTCGCATCTGTGGTAAAATGTGAACAAACCAGCGATTCAGTCTTGATCTAAGATTTCTATATTTTATTTAGGCCTGAAAGAAATTTTGATGACTGAATGAATTATTAGAAAGCAACTGCTGCAGATACATAGTCTATGCAGACAGGCTATGGGACGGTAACTAGCTAAGGACAGGATCTGAAGTGCTCAGGTCAAACCTCTCACTTGCCAGCACTGCTTTACCCCTGCTGCTTCAGGCTTTTCCTCTGCAGACAAACTGCAACAAGGTGTCTGTCCTCCTTAGCCAGATGTGCGGGGGGACTAAGTCAGTTGTGTTCCTTCCAGCACCTACCTGACAACTTCAGCTCCTTCCTTTAAGGTACATCAAGACTGCTGCACAGAGGTGTACAGCAGGAGGGAACATGCAGGGCACAGCTGGTGGCACTGTGTCGAACACCCGCTTACAGTTCAGCTCAGGCTGGCTTTAGCTAGAGTTACCTGGTTGATATGTAGAGCACATCTCAGCTCTGGCCCAGGCTTACTTGGTGCTTAAGAGATGCAGAGTAAGAACTGCTCTCTGTGCCATCAATAAACAGGTTCCCATAGGCTCCTAATTTCCTAGATATGTAGCCTGCTTACTTGGGGAATACTTCACCTATGAAAAATATAAAAGGAGTGACACACCTTCCCAGTTGCATCCTGTAGCAAGGAAAAAACAATTTAAAAGTTCAGCCAGCTGTCATTCTGATGATTGCACACAAATGCCCTCATAAAACTGCTACCAGTACAAATCTTGTTGGTATACTTAGTTTTAATTATAATTTGGGAGCCCTTATACATTTAATCAGATTAAAAATCTTGAAATGAATTGCACTCCTGTACCAAGCTATGAACACTCATCTTGGTGCTTTGCAACTCAAAACATCAATTTTCCAAGCGTTTTCCTTTGTATACAGATAGACTTATTGCATGACTATTGCAAATCCCATTTGCAAATCAGGGCTAACTTGCTGCAGCCATGTCTCTGTATGCAACTTCCATAACTATAGAAACTCCACAAAAAATTCAGAGCTGGAAAACCCAATTATGAAGTGCATAGCCCTGAAACATTTCTGAAGTGGTATTAGCTTAATAATTAATTTATTTTTAAACTGTGAATCCTGTTTGTCTGATTTTACCTAAATATGGTTTGGTATCAAAAGAGTTCACAATGAGCATAAAAATCTACATGGGACTATTCTTAACTTGAAAAAAGAAAGAGGTGCACAGCACTCTGCAAACATGAAAATAAGTATGAGACCAATTCCTGGATTCTTTATTTGTGGGATTCATGTTTTAATAGGACAGCTCAAGCGAGTGAAAAGGCAAAGATGTGGCTTTTGATCCTTGCTCCTTGAGCTTTGCAAACACTGAATGGCTAAGCAGGTGTAGAGGATGAGCAGTGGAAGCAGAAACAGCATCAGGAAGGATGTGATGCTGCTGCACAGGAAGCAGGCAGCCATGCCGAGCACAGGTGAAAGGAGGCATGACTTGGAGGAATGCATCCAATTTTGATTGCAAACAGATGATTATGCAGTCAGAGCTTTTCTGTTGGAGCATAGTATGATGTTATCTAGGGTACTTTATAACAGGTTTTTTGACATCTGATTCTCACCAGCCTTTATATCTATGGCAAAATGAGTTAATTTTCACCAGTTCAGCACCCTCCGTTTAGTCCATAGATATTTCAGTCAACAGGTATCTCAGCATGATTCCAAGCTTGCAGGATTTTTTTCCTTTGCATGCTTAAAAGAATTACTAACTGGACTGAACTCAAAAAAGAAAAAGAAAAAAAAAAAAAAAAGAAAAAAAGTGCTTCTTTGTTACCTTGAAATTCTTTTAGTGTTAAATAAGGGCTTTATGTCACATGGGCTTCTGCTATTTAATGATTCAGTGTTGGTTTAATCCTGTGCATATAAAATGTGCCACTCTGTTGTCATGGAGGTAGTTGTGATACGCTTTCTTTGCAGGATCAAGAACAGACAGCCTGGGAGAGATCACTTTATCAGAATGAAGAACACTCACAGCAGTTACCAAATCCTGAGGGAGTTATATTTTTCGATACATTTATTAATTGCAAAATGCCTGTAAGTGAAAATTCTTTTGTTTAATTTCCTCATACACGTCTGGACACAGATACCTTATTTAAAAAAACACATAAATACTAGGCTGGCCACAGTTCATCTCGCACACACTCCAGCGGGACAAGTTAACCATTAGCCTTCCTGCCAGACCCTTGGGCAAAAATCTGAGAAAACAGATGGGCCTTACATTGTGTCCTAAAGGTCAGTGGATGTCGGCTCTGCTAGGCCACTGGGAGAAGTAAATTCCTGAGCTGAGGATGTTTCACAAAGAAAGCAGAGCTTACACTCTCCAGATGTTCAAATTCAGGGTGTGTCAGCAAAAGCTCTCTGGCTGGTCTCAGCTGTCAAGATAGTGCTTAGAGGAGAAGAGGAAATTCCTCGGGCAGTTGCAGTCCAAGCTACACTGCTTCACTGCTTCAAACTGATAGTCTTGGATTCACAGCATCAGAATCAACACAGGAACTGATGCCTGGAAACAAACAAGGTAAGCAGGGACTGTATATTTCATAAGGAATCTTTCTCTTGACAGTGTAGCTCATACACAGTATTCTTGTGTAATTATTTTGTGAATTACCTGGAAGTTTCCTGCAATATGAAATTATATTTTTCAATCAACCATACTCTTCGGTTTTCCTTCCAAAAGCTTGGAGATGCACTGGGCAAAGCCTTCCTTCCAAAGCTTGTTTGCATCCCACCCGTGTTCTAGGCTACAGCTGAATCTCTCAATGTTGCATTGTTCTCTTTCCTCACATCTACACATTGCCCTCAAATCCCCGGTTCTGGCTTGGGTGTCTGAGGCTGCCATGCCATGGCAGCAAGCCACAGCTTGGCCAGAAGCTGTCCTGAGCTCTCTCACAGGGAACATGGCCAAAACCAGCCTATCTGAACAGTGCTCACTGCATACTCAAAGGGATGTTTGCTCCCATTTATTTTCTATTTATCTCCAGGTTATTTTATTTTATTGCTCATTTTTCTATCTCAGAAATACTAGCAACAAGCCCAAGTTCCCTACCATGTTGGTTCAGACAAAGAACGCAAAACTAGAGCTCTGGGACTACTGAGGGTTTAGACCATTTGCCTGTATCTCCAAATTCTCTCTCAAGAGAAAAAAGAAAATAAAGATATGCTGGTGAAACAATAATTTCCACAAGATTCTGTTGCCCTTTCTCTTACTGGTGTCCTCAGTACAGAGGTGGACTTCCTGCCCCCAGCTCCCACTTTGACTGCTCCTGAAGCCACTCAGGCTCTGGTCCCAGTGATGCCAGGGGAGGATTTGTTTCAAATGCCTAGGGATGGAGAGGGTAGGAGTTGGCCAGTGTTAGCAGAAGGGAAGTTGCCCTGACTATTACAAGTGGCTGGCAGACTACCAAGCTCAGCAGATAACAGGCATTTACTCTGACAGTGGTCTGCCTGCAGCCGTGACTGCAGCCAGTTCAGCAGGACATGGTGCTCAGCAGCTGGCACTGCATGGTACTCCCCTGCTGCAACTCCGGGATCTGGATAAAGTATCCAAGACACCCTAGGCCTCTGAACAATTTGCAGCTGGCTCCACCACCAGACGAGATGTGCAAACAATCTTCCTAGTCCTGGGCAACCCTGCTGCAGTCCTGAACTACTGAAACTCAAGTGTACCGAGATAAAACTCCCAAACATCAAGCGTACTGTGATAATGGTTTTGGAGAAGGTTTTGTTTGGCTCCAGCCTTGTCTCCACATGAAGATCCTGAACCTGCAGACTAAATCCAGTCTCCCAAAACCTCCAGGAGGTCTGGCTTTTGCTCTCCTGTCTGATTTCTCAGCCAGCTCACCTGCAGAGCCAGCACTCGGGACGTCCTGTCGGGAGCCGGTGCCGAGACAGAGGCCGGAGGCTGCCGGCTGCTTCCAGGACTTCCCCCCCCAACCCGGTGTGGAGGAGTTTTTGATTAAACCGAGGGTCACACGCGGCGCTCGCCTCTCACAGAGGAACGGCTGCTGCGGGACCTGTTTTAGGGTGGAGGTTAGAATACCCCCTCACCACCCTCACAAATTGTTACTGAGACCAAAGTGTAGCTTACGAACTAACCGGTTTATTAAGGGTTAACACAAACGGAGGGATGAGGTTGAGGGAAAACGTAAACATGGCAAATGGCTACCAGGGATGTATCAGGGAAGTAATGCAAAAGTACTGGGCCCTTCAGGGAGGTAATGCAAAAAAGTGCTGTGCCCTTAAGACGTGGGTTGTGGATCCAAGCAGCGGGAAGGAGGAAGGCAAGCCCGACGCCAGTCCTCCTTGAAGAGGTCGCGATGTGTGTGCAGGAGCGGGGAGAGGCAGGAGGCGTTGTATGGAACCGTGTCCCTCCCGCGGCGAGGCGGATCCCCCGGCGCTGGCGTGGGGGAGAGCGGGGGGCGCAGCCCCCGGGGGCTTCTTCCACAGCGGCAGCGGCGGCAGCTGTGCGTGCCCCCCAGTCTCAGCAGCAGCGGCAGCTTCTCCCTCCTCGGCAGGCAGCTGCAGCAGGGTCCCGCAGCCCGTGGCTCCGGGGTGGGGGGCAGCCCCTCCTCGCGGCTCGGCAGCGCGGGCAGCGGGTTGGTTTCCCCGGCAGCAAGACGGGGGGGGGCTCCGGCCCCGACGGCTGCGGCAAGGACCCGGTGCTGCAGGGGCCAGAACCCCGGCTCGCTCACTGCCACGGCTCAGGCTGGATCCCCAGGGCAGGCAGGCAGAGTCCCGGCGCCAGACTCTGCGGCAGGGCAAGTCCGAGGAGCAGCAGGGACGTGTCCCACGCAAGAGGCGTCCGAGCCGGCCCCTCTCACCTGCAAAACTCGTGACCCCCTGTCCAGCCAGTGTCACCACTGCAATGCATGAACATACTAATGTCCAGAGCCAAGTAGCATCCATGAGCCCCAAGTTAGGGTGGTAACTATTAGGGGCAATTCGTAACTGGTTGCCCATCCTTCCTGTCTTCTATCACACCTGTTGTTTTGCTTTCGTTTGTCTGTGAGCAGCAGGCCTGGTTTTGGTCTGTTAGCTGGGAATAATCAGCAGAAGGCCCTGGCTGACTTAAAAGGCATCTTGTTTAGACTTAAGTGGGGAAGAACTGTTTCCTGCACGCCCTCATTCAGTAAAGCTAATTCAAGCATCTAGAAATCATTACTCACACCTTCAAAAATCATTAAGCTGGCTTGAAAATAAATCTCAGCTCTTTTTGTCTTTCCCTTCTGGCTTCTGCCTTTTTTAGGTTAGTGTTGTACAGGTCATTTATTCTAGCTCTAAGTATATGTGATCTCTCAACCATTTGTTTACATAGGTAATCCAGGCTAAAATGAACGCTCTTGTTTACCAAAATCAGACTACTCCTAGTGAGGAAGTTTTACAAATTAGGCCCTAAAGATGTATGGAATGACCAAATCCATTTTGGGTACAGGGAGATCTATTCACAAATTTTCTGCAGAGGGCTTCCAGTCAACACATCCTAGTAAGTCCTATACTGGAAACCTGGAAGCCAGTTCCTGCTGGGTCCAAATAAAGCTTTAACATATTTTTACTGGTAGACTTTCCAGAGAAATGGAGAAAAAACAAGTTACAGACAAAAAAAACCTATCCCAAACAAAAACTCTCCTGGGTTTGTGTATTTACATGATTACAGCATCACTGAAAGATGTGGTTGACTATGTCAGAATATCAGGCTGATTATTACAAAACCCAGTAGGTTATTAATTTCTGCACCTGTTTCTATAGCAAACACATACTTTCTCCCTTGGATCAGCACTGATTTATCCACCTGGCTGATGAACACTAAGTATCGCGAAAGATTTGGCAGGGAAGGGAAATTACTTACAAAAACTTTGGCTTTGAAATCACTTTCAGACTCTAGTACTCCCCTGTTTGCTTTTTACTTAAATGGCCAAAAAAGATAATGTGGCTGAAACACCAGGTGGGTATTTCTGCCTACCAAAATAACAACTTAGTCCATTTAAAACATGGTCCATAGTGCAACACAAAGGAGAAACAAGAAGTAAAGTAAAAAAGCTGCTCAATGATCAGAGTACTTTGCATTCCTGTAACCCCATCTGGAAATCTGCATCTGGTTCTGCTCCCCACAACTCAAGAAGGAGGTTGGCAAACTGCAGAAAATGCAGAGAAGAGCAAAGAAATATTAAATAATACACTTTACGGTGGAAGAATGTGGTTCTTTTAAGCCTAGCAAAGGGAGGGGGTGATTGCTCATAGTCTGTATGCCTAAGTATGAATACAGGCTCACAGAAAAAGCTGTAATGAGATCCAGTGGTTGGGAGCTGAATCTAGACAAATTCAAGTTATAAAATAAGACACACATTTTTAACAGTGAGGGTAATTAACCACCACAGCAACCCAGCAAAGCATTATGACAAAGTCTCCTTCTTTGGAGTTCTTTAAATCAAAATCAGATGTTTTTCTAAAAGACATATTTCAAACAGGAAAATGCCTGATGCCGTGTCAAACAGGAAGGCGGGCTAGAGCATCGCAGTAGCCCATCTGGCATTACAAACTATACACTACAATTATTGTTTTGTAATGAACCAGATTCTCCAGGGAGAATCGAGAGAAAGTTTTGCCATCAGAATTGGAAGTTAGGTTGTTGGAACAGGGAGAGTGGCAAGGTGAAGCAAAGCATCATTTCATAGGGAGAGACACTATCTTTTAGTCAATCCACTGGTACAGTTTGATCAGCTTTCACCAGCTTGTCTGGAGTTTTTCCAGCTGTATCCATTCATCTAATAAAATATTTTATCTCCTGACAAACCCAGCTTCCCTTATCATGAAAAATGATTGAAGGACTAGTCACAAGCTTGTCATCAGGGAATGCAAAGCAAGAGAGAAGCAGACTTAGAATGAAGATGAGAAGAAGCTGCAAAACATGGAAGGGTGAAGGGCAAATGGGACAAAGTTGTGTACATGTGATGAATCCAGGGATATATTTAAATACCTAGTGATTAGGCACTGTCAAAATGCAGGAACTCGTGGTTTACTAATTACAAAGGTGCTGAGCTCCTGAGTGTGTGTGGAATTCAGCACAAAATATTTAAAAAGTGGCAATGGCTCATTTGTTTCATCTACCTTTCAATTAAGGATATCTGTCTTATTTATGGAAAATAACAGATCTAACTTTTGATGACCTTGACCCCTTCTTCCCTTTACTTCTGTGTATTTTGTATGGAATCAGGAAGGGCTCGGCAAATCAGCTGCTCACCCTCTCAGTCAAATAATTGAAATTTCACAAGCTCTTAGATGCAGTTACTTCTGTAAAACAAACCATCAGACTGTGGAGAAGTGTCACCTGGGTAGGCAGCAAATAGATAAATGATTTAAAGACAGAAAACTATGGATGGCTCCATAGAACATAAGGCACATCCTCTTTTTCTGAGGCAGACATTTCCAGTACCCACATTACATTGTGTGAAATTCCTGACCCTTCAGAATGGAGACTATCATGGCTTAAAATTGCTGCACTGATAAGAGCCATCAGCAACAAGCTTAATTTTGCAGGAATGTTCAGTTGCAGGACCCAGGGCACTAACAGCTGTTTACTGGCCCCTGAGGGACCAGAGATGGAGCAGGAAAAGTGAGTGTGATGAGTGTCCAGTTATACTGCTCATCTTCAGCTTGCTTCTGATGCCAGTAATCCTGGAAGACCCTCACATAAATAGCAAAGTGTTTTACTGTGCCTGACAGTCAAAGTGGGTATGAAAAAAACAATCAACTGACTGACAGACAGTGAAGATAATGTAGCAAGAAGATTATAGTGAAATACCTTGTTATTAAGTGCACTGCAGCATTCTGAATCACAGTTATGATATAAGTACACCTTTAGTCTGTCCCTTAAAATACAATAATACAGGATAAGAAATAAGACAGATGAAAAAAGTAGAACTTTACCTTGAAAAAAAAAATAGAATAAGTAGTTTTAAGTGAAGACAAATTTTAAATATTTTGTGAAGCTTATTTGTATAAGTAACCATCATGACACAACAAGTTGACCCTATATATAAGCATTACTACTTGAGGGGTTAAAGGTATGGACTCTCAGTGGCCAACAAATTAATCAATAACAACATATATAAATTTGTCATCCTGTGACCATATTAAAGTCTAGTTTCCCCAAAACCATGTACAAAAAGCATAATTACCACAGCTTCATTTTCTCAGTATTCTGAATAAAATACTAACAAGCTTCAGGGTCATTCAAAGAGTAACACACATATCTTGACAGTCCATGCAAAATGTATCTCATTTCCAGTTGGTTGATTTCCAAGTAGTGTGATATAAAAAATATAGAACAGTTCTAAGAATCTTTCAAAAATGCCAGAAATAATAACTTCTGCGGTATGTCTTAATCACTTTGTTTGAGTGAAGTATCTAAATAAAAATCTTATTCAAAACTACATGTATTCAACATTAATATGTTTCCAACTATACCTGCAGGCTTATGACAAGGTATTTTTCCTAGAACCCATTATAAACATACCTGTGTTTTGATAATGTATATCATATTTGTGGACATAGATTCATTACAGGAAAATACAATAAGGTAATGAATATATTGGAAAATATCTTTGCACTGTTTAGTTCTCATCATAGAGAAATCCCTAGGCATGTAAACATTACGAAAATTAAACACATGTGTACATGTGTGCAGGACAAGGATCATGCTAATGAAGGCACTCTGGCTGAAGCTAACTTATCACTAGACACTTTGCAAATATATTAAAATTTAAAGACAGAGTTATCAATTTATTCTGGTTTAACTAGAGGATTACATATTATGCTTCTATTTAGACCCCCACTTACATGGTACGTCAACAGAAAACCATGCACTGATCTCAAAGACATTATTTATGTCAGCTAATACATTAAGCATGCTCCTTTCAGAAACCCCTTAGTTGTGATCCAGAGGACAAATGCCACCTCTAGAAGTACAAAGGGTATTGAGAATGGCCTGAAAAAAGATGCCACAAGGCAGAGCCCACTTGGAAATGCCAGTCAAAATGCTTTGCTCACAAAGATTTGTGGCAGTGCTGGGGATGGGAGGTAGCTGGCTCATGGGGAACTCAGCAGTGCTTGTCACTACAGTAGCAACCACTGCTTCCCAATAACAAAAAACAAAACAACAAAAACCCAAAAACCCACACCACAGAAAAATCAAAATCACAACAGAAAACCAAATAAAAAATCCATCCGCTATGAAAAACATTATTCAGGCAGGTACAGCCATCAAGTACTAAATTGCCATTGACAGTCAATAGGAATCAAATGCCTAAGCGCAACTTCTGCCTCTGAAAATTGACCCTGAGGACTGTGCTATCACCAAAAGAATGGCCAAAGAGTTTAACCTTTACCCAGGAAGGTTTCCTAAAATACCACAGAAACACAAGATGTGTTTGAATTGCCCATCCATTGCCCAAAGATTTTTTTTTTGACGTGGCCTCCTAACTTCCAGTTGCATGTAAGGGCTCATCACACAAATCTTTTTCCACGGGTATTTTCTGTCCTGGAGCATTTTTATGTTTTCAGCAAGTGAGGCTGACCTCATGATGCTCCCATCATGTTTCTGTCAATATTCACTTCTTACATGCTACCCAATACCCAACAACATACAGTAACTCACTCCAAGCAATACCAGAGGCAAGAGGCAGGCAAGGAGGAGAAGGTTAGTTGCAGATGGTCACACGATCAACTACAGCTGGCACCAATTCCTGCATATTAATATCATCAGAAGAAAGGGTCATGCAAATTGCTGTTGGTGGTTGGTCGCATAGCAACAGCAGAGTGAGTACAGAAACCCAAGTATTGCCAAACTAGAAAGCTACAGCAAGCTCTCAGAAGGCAAGAGGGTACAAATAGATAATGAGTCTTCTGACAACATAGAGGAACACTGCTCTTTTTAACAAGAAATTTAAAATTAAAATCCTGGAAAAAAAGTAAATTACTTCTCTGCTTCCACGAGGTGTGGGGAAGGCTTGGGGCTAAACGCTACATGCACCCATGACCGTGAGACCAGTTGGGCTGCACCCAGCCAGGAGTCACAAGTGGTGTTTCCCAGGGCTCAGTACTGGGGCCAGTTATCTTTAACATCTTTATCAATGATCTGAATGAGGGATTGTGTTCACCCTCAGCAAATTTGCAGATGACACTAAATTGGGAGGAACTGTTGCTCTGCCTGAGGGTAGGAAGGCTCTACAGAGGGACCTGGAGAGGCTGGATTGGTGAGCTGAGGCCGATTGTATGAGATTCAACAAGGCCAAGTGCCAGGTCCTGCACTCGGGTCACAACAACCCCATCCAACACCACAGGCGTGGGGAAGAGTGGCTGGAAAGCTGCCCAGAGGAAAAAGACCTGGGGCTGTTTACTGACAGCCAGATGATTATGAGCCAGCAGTGTGTGCAGGTGGCCAAGAAGGCCAACAGCATCCTGGCTTGTATCAGGCATAGTGTGACCAGCAGGAGTAGGGAAGTGATTGTCTCCCTGTACTTGGTGAGGCTGCACCTTGAATGCCATGTGCAGTTTTGGGCCCCTCAGTACAAGAAAGACATTGAGGTGCTGGAGCGAGTCCAGAGAAGGGCAATGGAGCTGGTGAAGGGTCTGGAGCACAAGTCTTATGAGGAGCAGCTGAGGGAACTGAGGTTGCTCATTCTGGAGAAAAGGACGCTGAGGAGACCTTATCACCCTCTACAACTACCTGAAAGGAGGTTGTAGCAAGGTGGAGGTTGGTCTCTTCTCCCAGGTAACAAGCAATAGAACAAGAGGAAATGGCCTCAAGTTGTGCCCAGGGAGATTTAGATTGGATATTAGGAAAAATTTCTTCACTGGAAGGGTTGTCAGGTACTGGAACAGGCTGTCCAGAGAAGTGATTGAGTCACCATCCCTGGAGATACTTAAAAGATGTGTAGATGTGGTACTTGGGGACAGTGTTTATTGGTGGGCTTGGCGGTGTTAGGTTTTTGGTTGAAGTCAATGATCCTAAGGTCTTTTCCAACCTAAGTATTTCTATGAGTCTAGTAGGGTGATGGAGGGCTCCCGCAGCCACTCTCCCACTTCCACACTACACATGGAGCTGCAGATGATATTACCAGGTGAGTGGCACTGGGATATCTGACAAGGTTCCCTTCCCTGGATGCCTGTCTTGCATCCCCATACACAGACCTGGGCACAGACACTGGACATCACGTGGAATTCTCTGGGATGCAGTCTTCTGAGTGCTTCTGTGGCTTTGGGAAATGCTTTTGCTTTTGGAAGTCTCTACTGTTTTTTGATGAGAGCTTTGAGACTGCCCTTGAAATTCAAGTTTGCCATCACTGTGAATAGCAAGCACAGCTGAAGGGCATGCTCCAGGGTTTCTAGCACCCTGCAGGTGTTACCACAGTTGAGAGC
Source organism: Apus apus (assembly GCF_020740795.1). Taxonomy (NCBI): domain Eukaryota; kingdom Metazoa; phylum Chordata; class Aves; order Apodiformes; family Apodidae; genus Apus; species Apus apus. Next base: position 94,271,965 of record NC_067282.1, on the reverse strand, counting down.
TGAACGTGTTGCCAGCCAGGCCTGGGATGGGTACCTGTAGTACCTCCACAAAGTAGCCAATGATCACCCTGCATTCACAGTAAGATTTCAAGAGTGCCCTTCAGCTATTTTAGGAGCTTCAGCAACCAACAAACCACTTTCCTAACTACTACGTTTTGTTTGTCTCAGTAAAGTAAATAGGCTGAATTTCCCTCTCAGTCATGGTGACAGGACACCTAGGTGTGCTACATGACACACTGGAAGGAATTTATGCTGACACCAAACAGTCTACTTCTTTTCTGCAGAAAAACACAGGGCTTCCATCTGCAGACCTGATTGACAAGCACCTGCATGAGCAAGCACTAACTTCACATGCCCACAATGGGATTTTTGTCTGTGTGTAAGTTGAAACAACCTACATATGTTCTGTAGGAGGCTGTGCAATTAGCTGAAAACTTCACCTTACCAGTATATTGCTATTTTAATAGACGTAATTTCAGTTAGCAGGCTCAGAAGCTGTTTTTCTCTACCCGGTGAAATGTAAACGTAACTCATGAGATACTAAGCAAAGTCAAATACAACCTGATATGCATTGATATTTTATGTCCTCTTGTTTTGCAATGGACTGCTTAAAGCTTTTATTTGTTTCATAAATGCTAATCCACCTGGGACCTCAAAGTCCCTCCAAGTGAGCAGTGATTTCTCCTGAGAGGCACCATCACCCACACCTTACAGAAGAGGTGCCATGGCCAAGCAGCTGAGCAGCAACACAAGGATGCTGCAGGACAGCTGCAAAAAGAAGTCAGGTCTCCCGCCTCCCACAGTACCATACGTCCAGATCTCAGATAAATGCAACTCAGGCTCTTCAAACACCCCTCTCTTCATAGTACTGAAGTGCTTTTAGAGTAGCACATGAAACAACATACCCATAATACAACTTGTTTTCACCTTTTAAGTAGGGGAGGATCCACATACGCAGAGTAAAGCTTATTTTGGAAGCGTCTGTTTTGCTAATTCTTTCTATTTGAAATTACTCTATTTCTACTTTGCCAAAAAAAACAAAACAAAACCCAGTGAGTTTTGCAAATGGAGCATTTAACATTTGATGTAATAGTTTATGGCCAAAGGAGGCATGGTGTTACACATGCAGTTAACAGCAGACACGCTCACACTGCTAAGAGCTGCTTGAAGCCTATGACCTGTGCAGTTGGACAATGCAAAACAGCGGCAGAAGGCTTGCATCTCACTGCCAACCATCTACAGCCATCCAGTCAAAGAACTACTGAGACCTAGGTTACACACACACACACAAAACCAAAATGAAAGTATGCAGTCTGGAAGTAACTGTGCCTCATTCCTTCTGAGACCCTGTTCTGGACCACCAGCAAGTCAGGACTTAGTTACACCGTAGCCTCCTTGCAGCCTGCCAGCCCACCCCTGGTGCTCCTTGCAGTCCTTCCTCCTTTTACAGCTCATAGTCTTTTGTCTCTTGCCAGTGGTCAAGTATTTGATCTAGGCATACAATTGACACCAGAAGTATTTTCCAACTACTTTCCCTTCCCAGACCGCTGGTTGCAGTCTTCAGACTTAACAATGACCAGAAGCCCTTTGGATTGTTTAAGGGCTTATCACCTGGAGGCAGATCTCCAATGATTAAGCTGGGGCTTGGTATGGCTTAATTTGGTCTTGAACCAGAAAAACTACCACCATCCTTTGCAAGACCCCTTCTTCATGCAATGTAGAAAATAATCTGGTTGTTAGTGGCCATGGTGCAATATGCATGTGTGCACCAGGAATGTCTGGATGCAAGCTGGCACTCTCCACTACAATGCTTACTGCTTTTATAGAGAACAAAGTAAAAGGTCTGGAAATGAATCCCGAAAATAAATCAGTGATAAAAAATGGTAGTGGGAAGAAGGCTGTGGGCAATGGCAGGTGAAGGGGACAGAAGGTCATGAGGGATCAGTGACTGTGGCTGTTGGTTTAATGAACTGACAATGACATCAAACCCCTGGCAGACCCAGATAAAAGGTTTATTTGAAGAGCAGGAATAACAGGGAGGTTGGATCCCAACCCCATGAGAGTGCCATGGGCATGAGTCCAGGGTTTTCAGGCAGCACTACCCCATGCACAACAAGCCAGACAAACCACTCCAGTTTCTGCTCTGATTTAGATGAGCCTTGATCTGAAAAAAAGCCTTGGGCAACTGATAGGAGAATTGCAGCCACTTTATATCCTCCCCCTTTGATCTCTTATGTACAAGTTTAGAGCTAAATCGCTTCTAACCCAGCTACACAGAGAGCTGCATTGTTTTAACAAGACTAGCACAGAGCAATGTCCCTGATATTTTACTAAGTTACAGTGGGCTAAAAAGGTTCATGTTTAGATGGCTTATCACAAATGGGTATGGGAAGTTAGTTATGTTGAAGAACAGTACAACTCAGTCTTCAGGAAGGATACATATACCATAACTTGGGAAGGAAGGGCAAGTGTAAAGAACATAGGTAACAAAGCTATTTCAGTGGAAAATAATCTCTAGATCACATCTTATCATGTAGCACAAAATCTCATCTGGAATAGACAAAAGTGCTAGAAACTGCTTTTAGATTATTCTCCTTAAAAAACCAAAACAAATAACATGCAAGATTTTTGTTTGATGCTTGCCTTCTGGCGCATATCAGAACCTTATTAACAAATAAGGAACTAAAGAGTTTCTATGTGGAGTAACAAGTTCCTGGACTTTGTTCTTGAATGTGTGCCCCTCATGTGCTACAAGATCAAAGTGATCTTTTATCCTGTGAGATCATTTGCCCAAGATATTTACAGCCATTCCGCAAACACAATTTCAGCAGAGATAAATTGTATTATCCTCATTTACCCCTTCCTTAGTGCGTACATAAGTGCCATCTTCTGGCCACAACAGGGATGGTAAGAGAAGTGGTCAGACAAAAAAACCGGTGGTAAAACCAAGGAGTAAAGAAGAATTGTTTGCTCTAGAGATAGTAATGGGCAAAGAACAAGTGCCTACAGATTTCATGTAAAGAAATGTAATCTGGAGGGTGAAAGCTTCTTGGTAAAAGCTCAGAGCTGTCACATTTGCAAACGTGCTTCTAATATTAGTAGAGTGGGTAAAGATAGTAACAAAGCTCTGCTTTTAGACGTATCTTAACCAAATAATGTTGTTTGCCTCAGCTGGAAGCAGCTGCAGCCGGTGGCCCAGGAAGTCCTCATTATCCAGGGTTCCCAAGACCAACATGCTGAGACCTGAAAAGCCAAACAGATGCCACACATGAGGATAGTGCCACTGGTGCTTCTCAATAGTATCAAGGAAAAGCATTCAAATTCCTCTTAGGGTATTTTGGTAGAATTTCAGGGAACCCACATTTGTCACTCCTGTACTATGTTGTTGGGCTGCTGCAGCAACACAAAACCCTCCTGAAAACATGCACCTGAATCAAGTAAATCTCAGCAATCTGTCCACCCACCTCCTATGAAGACAGACAACTACCTATTGCCACATCTTACAATCTTGTCACTTGCATAGGATTTATTTTTCCTCCATTAAGTATAATCTAACTAGAAATTTTTACCAGTATATTGGAAAGAGAAGAAAAAAAAAAAAGGTGTTACTTAATTACATGTTCCCCTTTAGTTTTAAATACTTCCTGGTTACATCCCATCAGTGTATCACTGCTAGCACACAGAATTTTACAGCATCTCATAACACTTTGCTGTCTTAAAATCCCATCTTCTGAATAGTGACTACACTATGACTACATCAACATCTTGATGATATAATAAATAAGTAAACAAACAAACATCTTGCTCATCACTGTGAGGAAGAAACACCAAAAAAAGTCAACTTCCAAAAGCTAGAAAGCAAATAATGACCACACCCGTGTCTACTGTTCTTGGTGATTTTTGTGTCGCACTCCTTACAGGGGAGGAAAAAAGGACTAAATACGTTTTTTGAATGCCTGACAGAAATAATAAAATAAGGCACTTTAATACAGGTTCAACAGAACAGGTTACTGTAAACACAAATTATTCAACATACTGCAAACAGATTATACACAAATAGAAATCACATTTAAATCCACAACCCCTTTTGCCCTAGATATATGGGGAGGGAAGGAGAAAGGCTAACAGGAACAATAGGGAGCTATGTATTGTTTCTGTGCAAGATGTTTGGCACAAGATCTTTTGAGACCTAAAGTGAGCTCGATGGCTTTTGTGATAATCAATGAAGGACAAAAGCCCTCAGTGCTTCTGGCCTACTGATGTCAGCAGGAGGTTAAGTACAGAGTAAAGAAACTGAGTACAAAGTACAGAGCAACGGAACTGGAGGCCTGCAATAATCACTGAAACCCACCGAAACTTGGAAGCTTTATCTAAGAGAAATTCAGAAGCATGGAACTTTATTAAGGACATCAGGGCTTGATGCTATTTAGAACTGATTTTGTAAAGCAGGTATCAGTGCTGGAAGAGGTAAATGTTCTCAGGCTTTACTCACAAGAAACACAGGAAGTGGAAAGCTGGTTTAATAAAGACAGCATTTTCTGCTTAGTTGACTGTATAATTTGATTTTCTTCTCCTAAATAAACAAGCAAACACAGAAAACAAGAAAAGTAATTCCTATCCAGTTGGACACAAACAGGTTTTTTGCTTCTTTTCACCTCACTTATGGAAGGGATGGGAAAAGCCCTTTGAAGTCAGATTTCATTGAAACCAAAATTAAATACTGTGTTTCAAAATACCTAACAAGAAAGAACTAGGACCACAAATTTACCAGAGAGATATAGAGGTTTTACAGTGAACAGTTTCCCATTTCTAAATTTTTTTTTTTTTTTTTTTTTTTTTTGCTATTGCCTTACACACATGGCTAAAAGTTGACTCAGACTCAGAATGGTGGCTGCCTTGGAGTTGCAGGCGATTTTTTTCAAATAGATTTTTCACTAAAAAAAATGTCATTTGTGATTCCAAATTAAAAAAAAAAACAAAACAAACAGCTTGCTTCCTATTGTGCAGGTTTTCTAAAGCACTGGGTATTTTATTTTAATGTGATTATGCAAACACATTAATGATAGTTGTTCTTATAAACTCCAAAATGTGCTTGGCAGACTATTAGCCATCACGTATAACATGTATTTCTGTATCTGTTTCCATGCCCTGTGTCCTAAATTCCGTATGTTTATATCATCTCTTCAGCCACAGATAAACACTGAATTTTTTCAAAATAAATTAATTTGTCTTTAATCAACGGCTGTTAGCCCTCAGCAGTCTGTGTGTCTCTGATGGACAGCAGAACAGCAGTACCACGATATTACCAGAGAGGGAAGTAATTTCTGACATACTTTGATCTTCGGTCTTGTACCTACAATAAAACCTTGTCTAGTCTCATAATCTTACCAGCCTCCACATCAGACCAGGAGGGGGTGGCGAGGTAACTCTGGAGGACCAAAGTGGGAAGTCTATTTTCTCATGTGTCTACTGGCAAAAGCAAGTCTGGATTGCACAGAAAACCTAAATGGTGGTGTGTCTTCTACCAAGTTAATATTCTATCTCACAAGCTTTCAAGTGCAAAACCTCCATTCACTTAATAAGAAGTTGCAAAGTGAGCTCATTATTATCTTGCTATGAATGATCTGAAATCTCTGTAAATATTGGAGTAATATTCAAGATCCACTGGAAGCAAGGGATTAGTGGGTAGTCCCATTTCCATAGTGTTATCTAAGATACTGTATTAAAGGCAGAGGCTTCTTCATGTCTCCAAAATATTAAAATAAATGGTTACACTAATCATCAGATATAGACAAGCCACACCCTCAGTGGTTAGTTATCCATCAACATCAGTTTTAAACATTGTCTCATCAGCGGTAGAAAAAAACCAAAACACCCAAGTATTTCTTTAACACTAAAGCCAAATCTACAGTAGTAGCATGACGGCAGAGCATAAAAATATAAACGCTCACAACAGACAAAAACCTGTACGTTCCCCCTGCTCCAGCTTGCCTCAGTAAGTAGTTCAAAAGTAACGCCCTGGCCAGAAAGAAGTATTTTACATCAGGCTCAAATCTTGAGAAAGCCTCATGGCTAGAATATCTCCAGTGCAAACAACAGATCCAACTGCCTGCATCAGGATGCCTGCAGAATCACTATGTTTTACCTTGGTCACTTAAATTACCCCAACAGTGCCAATGAAGACAGACAACCTTCAAAGCGCCCAGATGTTAAACTCGATACCGTCTTCTAGGTTAGAACCCAGGATCTTAAGCTCTACATGCACACTTAGAGCAGAACTTAAAATCAAGTTGAAAGCTTGCTCTGTGCAAAGCTTCTGCGCATTGAAGCACAAGCAGGCAGGCAAAACACTCTGTCCTGTGAAGTTTCCAAAAGGCTTTCAAAGCACAGCTCCACTACAGTCTGTCTGTTGGTAATACTTGGAGTTCAAAAATAGTAAAAAAAAACTAGATCAAGATCCATAAGCATCTGTTTAACTCTCAAGTAGAGAATCATGGTGCCAGGCCTACAAGTTTAATCCTGCCAGAGCACAAAGAGCTGGGAAAGACAAACCCTTCCCTCAAAGACTTACTGATTTCAGGAATCTGTTTTTCGCATGGCCTGTATTTGATGCCAACATTTAGAGAACAATAAGTAAACCCTGACCATGATATGAGGTAGAGCCACTCAGAGTAAAAACCATGGTTAAAATATACAGTGTTGTTTTAATAAAGAATATAAAGCCACAGCAATATATTGAACATCACAGGAAAAATAAATTTTGTTTTCTGTAGAACACAGGATTCCAGGAAATTCTAGTAAAGAAAAAAGCTGCACCTTAAGTTTCATTACATGAGAAAATTAGACAGTTATAATGTGCAATTGATAACTAATCCTTATTGAATGAGTCAGAGGAACACTGATAGGCAGACACAGACAATCAAAGAGCAAGGAATATGACATTTTAATGCACAATCTTTGTCAATCATTTTCTTTGTCAATAATGATGCACAATGCTAATACTAATTTAGGAAACTGAGCAATATTTGGGATTCTTAATGTCTTCAAAGATCAATAATTAATGTTACAGCAAGAAAAAATTAGAGACATATCATTATGTAAAGCTTTTAAAATGCTTAAGTTAACTGAAATTCAGTTAAGCTTATTTCAATATGTGTAAAATGACAAGGACTACACTAAATTCAAAACCATCCCAGATTTCAACAAGCTTGAATAAGACTTGCACATGTATTTCATCAGCTGGTACAAAGACAAAAAGAATCATTACACCAAGTAACCACAATTTGTTCTCAACAGAGATTTCCATGTATTGGTGTGCCCATTTTATTGTCCATCTGCCAGAAACAAAAGTAAGCAAGCTGAATAAACTAAATCCATGCACTAACACAAGTTAAAACTGTTGAAAATAGGACATATAGAACAACATTGAATGGTATTTTAAAATATATATTACATGAACAATGAGAACGATATTAAGTGCTCCAAGAGACACATTGGATTGCATGGTCTTTGAGGCAAGGACCATCCTTTACATTGTACAAATATGTAATACAACGTTGGGCATCATACACCATATATTTATACAATGCCTAATGTTGTTATAAAAGCAACCTGTCCTAGAATAACTCCAGGCAGTTTTATTGTTATTTAAAACCTCAACTACCTGAAAATGTAAAATTGACTAAAGCATAATGAATAGAACATGCTTTTAACTAAGGAATTATACTATCTCCTCTCTCTATAGGTAGATATAATACAATACAAGCAATAGCAAATTTTACTTCAAAATTACTAGCATATTATTTGTGAACAGCAAAGCCACAGGATAGTAAAACCCAGACTTAAGTCTAAAGCTACAGTAATTAACCTACTTCATCCTTTCCCACCATCAAATCCTAACAAACAGCCCCTGAGGAATCAGAATTTAATTCTCAATGAACAAAAGTCGCCAGGGATAATTCTACAGGTCCTAAAGTGCAAGTGGAACCAGGAACATAGTATTTAGCACAGACACAACCACAGCAGGTTTTAGGCTGGTAGGAAAATGGGGACAGAGTTTAGCATAGCAAGGTAAGCAGTAGGACAGGTAGCCCACAGAGCATCAAGGCACTGCAGCTACCAGCACTTGTACTAGACAATTCTAAAACACACTGGCATACATACACAGTGTTTTTCCCCCCTGCAGGTCACATAAAATCCAATTATGCACAAAGCCTGATTACAAAACATGACAAAGCAGATTTTAAAAAAAAAAAAAAAGAGCAATAAGAAAAACTGAAAGTACTTAAGACAGTTTTTAGAGGAGTCACCTCTAAAACCTGCAGTCACATACTGTGAAAGGCAAATATATAAAACTTAACAAGTTTTAATAGGCAAAAGAACTCCCAAATTTAATGTAAATCTCCACAACAACTGGCAGCATTTCCTGTCCCAGGGAGGCTTGTTTTTCTGTACTCTGTATAAGGTCCTAAGGGCGTGTTGAGAGAGCTGCTTGATTTGTACTATCAAGTATATTCTGAAATTCTGAAAGGAACTTGGTGTCAGATACTCAACATCATAGAAACAGCCATTACCATTTACACCTAGATTTCAAACCTGAACATTAATCACTAATGCAGGAAATCCACTCTCGCTCTAAGCCAAGAGCCCTCACAGAAACAATTCTTATCAGGAAGCATTTTAGCTGATGCAACAATTGGACAGAGATAACTTGAATTCTTTTAGCCTCTCAACGTACAATTGAGTTCTACGTTTGCTGTTCATATTTTCCAGGTGGCAGCATGAGCTACCTTTTGTGAATTTTTGGACAGTGACATGAGCAAGAACAGTAGTAAAAGCTATGTATGAAGTAATTTACCATGCTGAAACTGGCGAATCACAAAAAACACAGACCCTGAAACTAGATGGCCAGTATCCTCTTTCCCTCCTTCCCCAATCTTCTCTAGCTTGGCAGCTTTCTTTAAAAAAAGAACTATAAAAGCTTTAATAAAAGATCAACCTATAGAAAGCAACGACAGCCGGAAGAGCTTTCCATTTGTCAGCTGAAGTTATTTTAAAGTTCCTCTGAATATCAGCCATATAAATGTACACAAATTCCCTATGCATTTCATAATCTGAGTAGAACAAAATTTCTTTTTACTTGTCAGCTTTCTTCAAATTTAAAAATACTTGCTTTTAAAGAGGGTTGGACATCCATATATTGATGACAGGGAGAAGAGACTCCTGAAAGTTATCTCCTTTTGATTAACAGCACAAACGTCAGGCACAGTTTAATACCTGAACACAAAATGGAGCCAAAGACACTTTCTGTGAGAATTCTGTAATATTCTGAGTTTCCTCTTTCCTATTTACTCCCTTGCGGATGTACTGGACTAGAGTTAAACAATGAAACTCTTAACTTAAACAGTAACGTGTTAGATGCATCATAATATAGAGCACTTGACAAGACTCAAATCACCGATTTGGCATCAATACCAACACATTATTATAGCACTTGACGGTGTACTTGACAAACACTCTCCTTAACAAACGCCAACAGCCTGCTTATTATGTCCTTGAAACTAACGCTCGCAGCATACGTGCAGCTTTCTCGTGAGCGTTAGCATGAACCTTTTAATTTACCAGCCGTCTTCTCTACCGGTGCAAAACCCTCGGTTGGGAACAGCCCTTCAGTTTTGCCGTTCCACACTCCGCCGAGCTGCAGCGCCTCTCCCGGGGCCGGCACCGGCGGCACACGGAGCAACCCGGGCACACGGGGCACCCCGGGCACAAGAAGCACCCCAGGAACCCGGGGCACCCCGGTCACACCAGGCACCCCGGGCACACGGGGCACAAGAGGCACCCCGGGCACCCCGGTCACACCGGGCACCCCGGTCACACCGGGCACCCCAGGCACAAGAGGCACCCTGGGCACACGGGGCAGCCGGGGCACCCCGGTCACACCAGGAACCCGGGGCACCCAGGGCACCCCGGGCACAAGAGGCACCCCAGGCACACGGGGCACCCCGGGCACACCAGGAACCCGGGGCACACGGGGCACCCCGGGCACAAGAGGCACCCCAGGAACCCGGGGCACCCCGGTCACACCAGGCACCCCGGGCACACGGGGCACAAGAGGCACCCCGGGCACACCAGGCACCCCGGGCACACGGGGCACAAGAGGCACCCCGGTCACACCGGGCACCCCGGGCACAAGAGGCACCCCAGGCACACGGGGCACCCCGGGCACACCAGGAACCCGGGGCACACGGGGCACCCCGGGCACAAGAGGCACCCCAGGAACCCGGGGCACCCCGGTCACACCGGGCACCCCGGGCACACGGGGCAGCCGCCAGCGCCGGCCCCTCGCTCCGCTCGGCAGGGCCGAGCTCCCGCCCTGTGCCGCCTGCCAGGCCAGACCGCGGGGATTAGCAAAGCCCCGGCTCTCCACGCGCGGCCCCGGAACCCGGCACCGCTTTCCCTCCAGCCTCCAGCCCCCGGCCCCCCTCCCGCAGGGAACCGAGCAGGGCCCGAGCCCGGGCCCAGCCGCCCCAACAACGCCGCCCCTCCGGAGAAACCAGCCGCTGGGGCTCTCGTCCGGCCCCTCCTGCCCGGGAAGCGGCGGAGGACAGCGGCTGCCCGCCGCGGGACGGGCCGCCGCGGCCCCCCCGGCACCCCCGCCATTTCCCCTCCCTGGGGGCGGGGCCGGCTCTGACATGGCGGCGCCGGGGGAGCCCGGCCGCCCCCGCGTCACGTGACGGGCCCGGCCGCCCCGCGCGCGCGCTCCCTCCCTCCCTCCCTCCCGCGGGCGGCGCGGGGCTGGGAGGCCTGCGCGATCCCAGGGTGCTGTGCGCGGCGTGGGCTCCTCCGCCATCCCGCTGGGAGAGACGCTCCGCGCCGCGGCCCTGCCCGCCAGGCGCCGCACCGGCAGCGCGAGCCCGGCAGAGGGGGAGAGCGCCAGCCCCGCCGCCCGCCCGCCCGCCCGCCCGCCCGCCCGGCCATGTCCGCGCGCAGCCCCTGAGCGGGACCGAGCTGCCCCTCCTCCCCGCTCCCTCCCCCGCGCGGCCGCCCGCCCGCCCGCATCCGCCGCCGCCGCCAACATGGAGGCCGTGAACGCCTTCAACCAGGAGGTGGGAGCCCGGGGAGCAAGGGGAGGGGAGCGCGGGGCCGCGGCGGGGCGGGAGGGGCAGCGGGGGAGGTGGGGGGGGCGGGGGGGGTCACTGCAGCCGCCATCGCTGCCCCCGTCCCCCCGTCCCACCCCTCGCTCGGCTTCCGGCGCTGGGCCGCGCGGGCCCGGTGCGGCGCCGCCAGAGGCCTGCGCTGGGGGAGGGCCCGGGCAGCGCTCGACCTGGCCCGACCCGGGCCCCGCGGCTGGCCCCAGCCGCCTTGGGAGGGTGGGGATCGAGTCTCCCGAGGAAAATGGAGGCGAGCGGGGTCGGGCCCGCCGCGGCCGTTGCAACGAGCGTTCCCCGAGCGACGCCGCAGCCCGAGTGCCCGCGCTGGCGTCGGGGCGGGGGAGGGGGGAAGGGGGCTTGGTGCTGAGGGGGATCTTTGACCCCCCTTCTCTGCCCTCCCTGTTTTTTTTTTTTTCCTCGCCCCACTGGAGAGCGTCCGAGCTGGGATCCCTGTTACAAGGCGTTTCCACTGCGTGCGTGTTGTTAAGGAGGGGGAAGCCGCGTTTCGGGGCGCGGGGCACTTTTTATTTCCCGGCAGTGGCTTGGCGAGAGGCCTGCCATGTGAACAGCCGGCAGATAGGGTAGGCTGGAGGTTGAACAGAGAGGGAAAACTGCGAGGGGGCTTATCTCTGTATAGAAACCGCGTCTGGAGATGGGACTAAGGGATCGACCCCAGCTCTAGGGACACGGGAGGTAGGTTAGAAAGTGTAAGGCCTCCTTTCATGCTGCACAGAAGGTGCCTGTATTATGATGATTATTTATTCTTTAGTCAGCCAGTCAGAGTTGTGAACAAAATAGACGGTGATTGTTTTTTGCATAGTGTATAGCAAAATGCTCTAACTGGTACTTTATAAAGTTTGTGACACATGACTTACGGCGATTTTTAGGATACATGACACTCCCACCTCAGTTTGACGGTTTGATGTTTGCAGATCCTGTATGGACTATAGAACATGCATATTCTCATTGCAGATAATCAGTTAAAGCTAAACTAGAACCTATTCCAATGTGTTTAATATGCTTCGAAGGTTAGGTAGCTGTGCATGTTTGCTGAACAGAAACAGGAAAAATGGCAGACTGCTCTCATGTGATGAAGTCATGCTGTGTAAAGTTCACTCCCTGTAACTGCTTGTCATGGACACAGGCACAACTGAAAATCTGCTCATCCTTAACAAAATTCTAGAAGTACAAAGTAAAAAAATAGGCAACATACACCTCTTCTTAACAGTTTTATTTTTAATTATTCGCATATGTTATGGGTTTATTGTGCTGTTTTGAATCAGTGGTATGAAATGGTACAAAACAACCTTCCCAAAATACATGGAAATAGAGTGACATTTCAGGTTTCATGTAAACAGACAACAGAAACATACTTACCTGCCTAAATATACAGAAGTCCTAGCAGGTGATTGCTTTCACTTCATTAATTTAAACATGTTGCTACCTGATAAAACTTAATTGTACGGGCAGCGCTTAGTGTTTCTCAAACAATAAAACCCACGTTTGCTGATCTGGTGGTGAAAGTATGTGTGACTTTAGAGTGGTATTCTCTGACTAATCTTCATTTTAGAAATCGGTATGTTTTATTTCAACATCTTCCTCTCGGATATAGTAGAAGTGTGATGCTTTTGTTTGATACAATCAGAAATACTGAGTGAAGTTCTGATGGCTGGCTGCTGAAAGGAATTGGAGCACTGGATTTCATTTGAACATCGGTTATGGGGAAGAAAACTATACGTGCTAAAATCCCTGTTCTGCAGTAATTTGTAGGTACAACTTGTTCCATTGGACTACTTATGCGTTAACATGTTAAAAAATTCAGGGTTTGTGTAATTGCTGTCCTGATCTTAGAAGGCATGTTTATGATATTAGCTAAGAACATAAAGTCCAGTTCTTAAACTGTTCTTTTAACTTTGCAGCATGTGTTGCCTTGAAGCATGCAAAACAGTACATACTAGAATAAAGTGTGAAACATCTTCAACTTTTTTGAAGATAGCAAGATTTGCTGACAGATATTGTTCCATTTCTGGGCTTTCTCAGTGAAAGCAGAGCAAGTAAAAGCTGTTTTACAAAAGGTCACAATGTTATTCACAGACTGGTGGGAATTGTGCAGGCTAGTGAGTGTGCGAGGACTCGTATTGTCTGTAAGCCTGTCTTACAATGCATAGACATTGTGAGGACTACAGAGGTACCAGTCTCTCACTGAGTAGTTAATTACTTGATTGAGAGTGGAATAGCTTCAACAGCAAAGACAGAGGTATCTACAGAATGCCCTGTAGGTCAAGAATTCCTGAACTTGGCTGATGGTTGTACAGTGCCACAGTTGACAGAGAACTGTGGTTTTATAATGGCAACTTTAACTACAGCAACCATGTGTTATGTGCTGGACTTCCAATGGGTGCTAGGGGTGATGTCCTTCTGACTTTACACTCTGTTCTTTTGTGGATTGTGCTTTTTGTCAGTGCTTTGCCAGTCTACATGAAGGAGGAGGTGCTACTGCTTCAGGTGATATGATCACCTGAGATTTTTTGGGGTGGGTTTGGTGATTACAACAATTTCTTGAATGGCAGAAGGTCCAAGGTCAAATCATGGCTGTAAATTAGGCATCCTCTAAGCTATTATGTTGGTATCCTCTTCTCAGATAAAAGAGCTTAGGGTGAAAAACATTTTAATTTGTGCAATCTAGAACAGTTTTGGTTTTGCTGCAGCTGTTCATCCAGTCCAGTAGAAGTCAGTAGTTTTGGCTGACTTGGGTTCCAGTTCTCCTTGGAAGTTCAGTTTCTGCCATTCGGGTTATAGGTTTCTGATGGTATATATGATTATGCTGCCATGAAGTAACAAGTTTTTGCCTGTCAGCTAATAGCGATAAGTATGTGATCTTACCTGCCCATCTGAACTGTGAGGTAGAACTTAAATGTAGAGGTTTGAGCTAGCATGTTGCACTTAGCAATTGCGGCAAGCTAGGAAAGAGCACTTAGAGTCAATTAGTTTGGCTCTGCCAATGGGTGGTAACTTACACGGGTTGCGTAATTTGATCGTGTTTGATTGTGTTGCCCATTCCCTTAATCCTGTTCTTTGTACCTGTATTTTGAATGCAAGTTCACCAGTAAATGTGCCTCTTAAAAATTATCATTTTTCTACAGGAGCTAGCAAGTTTTTTGTGTGGACCAAACATGTTTGCTGCTTGATTCTTATCTAGCTGTACTCTGAGCGGATAATACCAACTGTATAGGAGGGATTTGACAGTTATGTAGTGTAGTGTGTTTTCCCTCAGGAAATTAGTTCAAACTGTATCCTACAAGAACGAGTTAAAATTCATGTATCATTAGTTGTATATGGTGTGTTAAATTAAGATTACCATTAAGTAAATCACAAAAGATAAGTTGATAATGGTGCAAAACTTTTTTACAGTTTTAAGGAAACAAGTAAACATTTCTCTAAAGAAAACAAACAGTGCCAACTCACATATCTGCCATGGTTGATAAAGGTTTTAATCCTTGTCATGTTTTAATTTAGGGGCCATGTGTTTAATTTTCTTTAATCTGAAAAACTTGTGGGATGGTTTACTGGTTATAAAACTTACAGATTTCTTCACAGTCTTGCTGCTGAAGTAGAATGAAGTCAAGTTTGCTATTTTGTAACCTTATGTTTATATTGAGTAATGCAGGATATTCACTTAAATGTGTGTCACAGGTTGATAATAGTTAATCTGTCCCACTGAAGCAATTGATATCCCCACTTAAGTGTGCCTAGATCACAAACAGCATAGATATTTTGTGGGCTGTTTCTTTAAAGTTAAAGCTGTGTTTTTCTTCACTATTTAATTGATTTCAGTTAACTAGGTAGTTGTATTTTTTATCTAGTTTAGCAATCTTGTGCTAATGGTAAGACTTCATTTTGCACGTTCTATTGCGATCTGTTGTTCCCTGTTCTTCCCCTCCCCAGGTCCTATAAATAGAGGTTAGCAGGATATCCTTCCCAGTGGTTCTTTAGCAGTTACTGGAATTCATGAACCCCAGTTAGATTCCCTCTGTTGTATGGCAAAGCAGCAAGGACACGACTACCAGTATCAGTGGTTGGAGGAAAGATTAACATAATATTTTGTGCATTTTGGCACCCATTGTCTCTTTCAGAAAGGAGTAGAAGCTGCTACCTCTTGTAGCTGCCTAAAATTATGTCCGTATTCCAATAGGTGCAAGAGGCTGTATTTTTAAGCCAGTCCTGTCTCCTGCATGTCCTGGAAGAGTGCTTAAGCAGCAGCTCAAATGCTGTTTGGGTGGGGTAGAGGGAAAGAAAGATAGGAGAGTGCTACTAGAGTTTTATGCTAAATTTAGTCCCTTTTTTAAGCTGTCAGACCCAGACTGAAATTATTGCAGAAGGAGTGAGCAGCTCTTTTGGGATGGAAGTTGCTTTGTTGTTTTTATGACTGTTATCACAGTAATTGAAGGGTCATCATCTCTGTAATCCTGAAAGAACTATGTCTGTTGCTTCTGGACTGAACTGTTCTCAGAAATATTAAAAGCTGTGGCATTCTATTAGAGGTTCTTGGTAACAGAAGAAATGAGATGAACAGCTTATCTTAAGAGGCAGGTAAGTTTAAGAAACATTTGTGTAGAAAACAGAATTCTATTCTGTGTACTTTTATGGCATCATTTTCATATGAGCATCTTTTATAAAGAGGTTTCTCCTCAGTGATCTAGAATTTGTGAATGGTCTTTCTAGGCCACAGAAACAGCTCAGCTGACGTACTACTCGGTTAGCTTCATTCCCTGGGGTTCATATCTGGTCAAATTTCAATCTTGCTTTATTTTCCAAAGAATGTAGCCTGACAGCCATGAATTTGATTGTGATCTCTTACCTTCAGCAGCACCTAATACTTGATATGCTTCACAGCTGGTGGTCAAGAATTAAAACTTACATTGATCCTCTGAGACAGCTTAGTGGCAGAAGTTTAGTAGACATCATTGTATTTGTCCTTTTCTTAGTAGCTGAAGGAGGAATGGGGACCTGAAGAGGAAAGGAAGCAATGAGTTTTATAGGGGAAGGGAATTGTATGTGACCAACCAACACTGTGTTTCTTTCAGTAGATCATGCTTCTATCTGTGCTGCTTCTTTTATGTGGGTTTTTCAAATATAGGAAGGGAGGTTCAAGAAATGTTTGGAAATTGAAATTGTATCCTCTGCTAGAGCTTGTGTTAAACAAAGGGAGTGGTTTTTTTCGTACTACTTTCAACAAGTGAGGCTATTATAACTGAAATAATAAAGTTTTTCTGGTGACCTTTGCTTTAATGATTTTGATAATACTTTGTAGCTAAGCTTTTCTACTGTGTAGTTTCTCCTTGTGCGTTAAAGAATCCAGGCAGATAGTAGGAGACAATTCTTAAACTCCTAAAATTATAGAAACTGAATAAAGGTACATGTTTTGAATAGTCCTTGGATTAATTATTTCTTAGGTAAAAATGAAATTTCATTTTCTTTCTTTTCCTGTCCTGCCTCTTGCCCGGTGGTACCCCCCATCCTAGTGAATGGGATATCCCGGGTAGTTTTTGTTGACCAGTGAATGCATCGGGATCGGTGGGCAGTAGAAATAGAGGTGGAGCTAAACTGCTTTTTTCTTTAGCCAGTGGTGTCAGTTTATGGGGAAGGAAGGTAGGGGACATCTAGGAGCTGTTTTCTTTCTCTGAACATCCAGTTATAGTCAGCAAATAATTTCTAGCAGGTCAGGCTTTACAGGGCAGAACACTGCAGTGACAGGCTCCTGTTGTGAAGCAGTACATTGGAAACATTCTCAAGCTGCAAGTTATCATTGCCTTTGTTATATCCATACAAGTTTTTTTGTATTTTTCTAAAATAAAGTGTAAGTTTTTCTCTGTAGGTTGTTTCTTGAGGAGATCATGGTGCCCTTTTTGGAATTAGGTGTATTATTGGAATGATGGTCAGTCCTCTGAAAATAGGGGTTTTACTCAAGTATTGGTTTGGGAAATGTGTATGAAAGAAGATCCAAGTCTAATTGAACACAAGCAATTGTAAAGCACTTGTGCATCTTACTGAACAGTTTCTCCTTCTAACAGTGAAATCCACAAGAAACTAGTAAGGCAGTTAACTTTTAGATTTACCCATCTTTAAAACATGGTTTTGACACATGTAACTATGATATTGAAAATTAAAAATCAGCTTTAAATATTAATTTGATATTCTAATATCTTAGGAAAATTTAAAAAGGCAACGAAGTTTTGATGCGCTGTTCTGAGAAAGAGTGATGGGGGGGTGTGAATGAGGGCAAAATACATATACACACACACACATATAGTATACACATGTATATATGTGTGTGTATATGTATTTATATATAAAAATATTTGCATCTCAATTTGCAAGTTTCAGCAGTAGTTCATCCTGAACTGGAAATACCTCTGTGTACTGACCTGTTTGCTTTTACTGTGTTTTTGTTGCTGTTACCTAGAGTGCTGTCCGTAACAGTAACTGTAATTTCCAGTGATCTGCTCTGTCCTGTTCTTCTAAAGCTCTTGTTTATTCCTGCCTTATTAGCCTTAGTTTCAAACTCTCATGTTCTTTAATTAATGACTTGCTACCAAATTTGTTATTGCATCCTCCCTGGCTGCTACAGTGCATCTAGCTGATTTCCCTTTTTCTTGCCCTCTGGCACTTTCTTTCTCGTTATATATTTTTTTTCCCTCCCCATTTGCAACATCATTCTTGGGATGCCTGTTGAGACACCTCTTTTTATTTTTTGCTGCCACTTGTTTATTGTCATCTTCTGTCCTGCTATGAGCTCTCCCAGTTTCCTGGTTCTCTCTGGTTGCGTTCCTGAAATACAAACGCTCAAGTGCTGCTTTCACATGTCTTCTTTGTTCTTGTTATATGGGACTGATCCTTTTTCTGGTGTGTAAAGGAAAGCGTGCGGAGTGCCTGTCTGAACTTTGGCTCCTCTTTTCCCCCTCCATCTCATTTTTTGAGCCTTCTGGTGATCTTTTGGTGGGTGTTGGATTTTGGGAAATTTTTTTTGTGTCTTTGATTACCTCTTAAAACAAATTTTCCTGACTTTTTGGAATAGCACAGACTTTATTCAGGAAGAATCTTTGCACTTATTTTAAAGAAATACAATTCAAAATAGAAATTAAAATTTTTACAAAACAAGTCAACTCACAGACACCATTCTCCTTTTATCTGACACTGTTTATTTGTTCATACTGTGATTTCTCAGCAAGCAGGGATGTTAACTGAAGTATGTCTTGTAGCTTGAGTGGCTTTAAAAATCAAACATTCTGGCACTCAAACTTGCCTTTTATAGAGATTAGTAATGAAAAGTCATGGTCTTGATTTGATTTTGGTGTAGGAAAAGGTATCTGGCTGCCAGTGTCTTGAAGGACAACTTGTCTTCTTTCATATCTCCTGGAATAAGGATCAAATTAGGAAAGTAAATTCCTTTTTGCCTACTCCTTGTGTTTTATTGGTGTAAGGCTTTCAATTTGTATTGCTGAAAGTCTTGCTATCACATTACTTGCCTTTAAATATTTGGCCTTTTTTTTTTTTTTTTAATTTTTTGCATTGTGTTTTTCCCTGAGACAGTGGAAAAATCTGTGGAAGTTGGTCACTTCACAGCTATCTTGAAACTTCAAATGAATAGGAAAATAAGATGATTTTTAAAATGGCATCTTACTTTCCATTATTCTGTCAAATTAAGCTACTTTTATTATCTTATTTTGCTTTGTGGCAAATTATTACATTTTTGGCTAGCATTCAAGGGCTCTATTTTTTCTTTACTGTGAAGAGCAAAATTAAATTATGTGATGCAAAGCCATTTTCCTATGATTTCTGGAGAATATTTCAAAGAAAAAATGTTTGTATAGGAAATGTTGAAGATCTCCATAATTTTTTGCATGGTACAAATCATGACAATGGAATGATTCTACCTTTACTAAGACACATTGTATGTCAGAAGTTAAATTTATGGGAAGAGTAGAAAATAAATATTTAATGAAGTGTAGCACCTAACCACAAGCTATGATGTAGAAGGAGGAATTATACAGTAGTACTGGAATGTCCTGGCTTCTCTTTCTGCTTGTAAGATGGGAAGGAAGGTTGGAGAAGAGAGAAAAATCCTACAAGCTAAAGTGAGTTGTGCTTCCAGGTCTAATGACTAGTAGAAAAGAAGTGTACACAGAATGTCATAAAAACCTAGTGTAACGAATGGTGCGGGTTTTGCAACTAGTTACTTTACGATGTGAAATTATAACAGCAGCTTATGGAGTATATAGAATTCACTGCACATCCAGAGTAGGCAGAGTGGTCTGGAGAGTGGTAAAATGTGTGTCGGATTTTGGTGTCTTCTGGTGTGTATGCACTTATGCTTATGAGTACCTGACTGTAGGACTGTTTCTTCAAAACAAGTCTCAGATCCATTATAACCCTATTCTCTTAAAATGTTCTACAGGGAGCAAAGTACAGTAAGATTGTCATTCTGTTCAGGTGATGCTGGGGACTTGAGGAAAATGTATCCCTCTTCCCTCAGCTTTGTGTTTAGCCCTTCATTTGATGTTTCATTGGTTCTGACCATTCTGCATGCAAGTTTTAGTTTCTCTCAGTTTTTGAAATATGTTTTCAGAGTTATGGTTATCCTGATTTGAACCAGGAGAGAAGCAATTTTCTTTTTGTTACTTTTACTTTTCAGTAAGGTGTCTTCTAAGTAACTGCACTTTCTGAAATTAACAGCATGTATTTCAGTCAGTGTCTGTTTCAAGGACTGGTAACACTCTGTGTTCATAGTTACTGCTAGAGGAGGGTGTGCAGAGCCGCTGTCACTGCTTCGTTCCACTAAACTTCTTGTGCTCTGCAAATGAAAGAGAGGAGAAAGAGTCACACCAGCAACCATCCTGTGGGGAAGAGCGGACTGGACAGGTGACCCAAAATTGACCAAATGAAGTATTCCATCCCATACGTCTCATGAGGGTTAAGCTCTCTTCATCCATGGCCTGTTCAAAGATCTGCCAGTGACCTGTGTTCTTGAAGAATTTCTGTTTTCTGCTTTTGATCCCGGTCTTGTGTGTTCCTGAATCCAGTTCCCATCTGCTGCCCACTCCAGGAGTTCAGTCTGAAACTTTTGCAGGGCCTGCCCTGCAGCCTCTGCAGTGACGTGACCATTAATTGAGGGGAGAATGATACTGGGTTTATGTGTATTTGTATATATTTAATTATTTTCTTTTTCATCAGTATTGTTTAATTAAAGCTGCTTAGTTTAATTTCCAATCTGTAAGTCCCTTTTTCCTTTCCCTTTCTGGGAAGGGAGAGGAGTTAAAAGAGAGCATCTGTCATTTGTTTAATTGCCAGCCCAGCCTTAAATCTTGACAATGGTCCATGCTGAAAGACAAGAGTGGTGTCTTTTCTGAATGCCTAGGTTCAAGACTTTTTAAAATGTTTTGTAATAGATTTCCTCACACATAACACATAAGTCATGGTGAATGCTATTTGTGAAAATTAAGTTTGGGATTTTTTGGTTTGGAGTTGCATTTTCAGATTTGAAGAGCTGAACATTCTACCTGTATCCTACATGTTTTGAATATAGAATATGCTTTCTGTGAAGCAAGACTTTAAAAAATATTTTTAGCACTGCAAGAATCCCTTTTTGTGCTTAATGGCCGTAACAGAATAGCAGTATTATAAACTTCTGATATGATTATAACCCTTTGAAATAGTGTGCCGGAGCTATCCTTACGGTAGTTCAGAAATACTTCGTAAGTTGGGTTCACAAAATGCCTCAAACTGTTGTCTGTAGAACTTTGGAAACATTGTCCTTGAGAAAGTAATTTTTCCATTGGGTGACTTCAGTGTGGAGGATTCTCCAAAACAGTTGGTGTGGTTAATTTTAATAATAGTAGTGTGGTATGGTCATAGCAAACAAAATGGTAGACATCTCCATTAGGCATTTGC
The DNA here is from genome assembly GCF_020740795.1 of Apus apus. Lineage (NCBI taxonomy): Eukaryota > Metazoa > Chordata > Aves > Apodiformes > Apodidae > Apus > Apus apus. The sequence continues at coordinate 94,250,864 of NC_067282.1, read as the reverse complement.
AATGCCTGTATAATACAAGATAACTTTAAAAAGTAGTGTTAATTTGATGACATTGGTGGATGAAAATTGTCATACTTTTATGCACATTATTTTAAAATTACAGGTTTATGTCAGTCTAGCTATCTGTAGGGCCATCCTAATACTTCTATTTGGTAAGCATATATTAAGGCTAGTTTAAATTAAGTTGCAGTTATTTCTGTTTTATATAGCAAGTTCCCACACCATGAGTGCCTCTACTGTTAAGTTAGCAGATACTGATTTTTAGACACAGATGGAACTTTGACAGCAGCCTTATAAAATCTGGTAAATCAGTGAGTACGGGTTAGTTCACAAGATAACTTTCAACATTGCCTCGAATGATTTGCCCATTAGTCTCTTTGTTTCAAGAGCAGCCAGCTCTTCTGTGGTGCTACATAATGTGGAATGTCAGTAATCAATCAGTTGTCTGAAATGTTGTGGTTTTGATTAACTGCTTAAACTTCATTTTTAATATTTGTTTTCTTTGTTTAGCTCTTTTCGCTGATGGAGATGAAACCTCCTATTTCCCGAGCAAAGATGATTCTCATCACAAAAGCTGCCATTAAAGCTATTAAGGTGAAGTACAATAGAACAAACATGAAACTGTAACAGTAGTGATGTTTTATAAATTCACTTTTAATGCATCTCTGGATTTCCTAGTCTTGGCTTTATGGATATTTTCTTCTAGTTGGCATTAAGAATGTTATCTAGAAACAAGTGGGTGGTGAATATATAATCTCTTGGTTTTAAACTAGTAGCATAATGTCAACTTGATTTCTTTGAATCATTGCTTTTTGATGCTACACTCACTACAGTGCTGTGATTTCTATGTAATAAAATTTTTAATGTTTCAGGATGCAGGTGTATGGTAACATATTAAAACATAGTGGACTTGCTTAGAAACTAAATCCAGAAAGCTCTCACTAATGCTTTAGAAGCAGTATATCTTTTATATACATACTGACACACTTCTGAAAGAAAGAGTAGCTTGTTTCTGCCTTTTCCCCCCATGGAGTCTTTTTCTCTGTGCTTAATTGCCTTAGCTTCATAAAATAATTCTTTTTAGCATGTCACTACAGTGTTTTGCTTGTAATCTTTCCCAAAGATTGGGTCCAGTCTACAAGAAGGGCAAGAAGGAGGACCTGGGTAACTATAGACCGGTCAGCCTCACCTCCATCCCTGGAAAGGTGATGGAACAACTTGTCCTTGGCACTATTTCTAGGCATATCAAGGACATGGGGGTCATCAAGAGCAGTCAACATGGTTTTACCAAGGGCAAGTCATGTTTGACTAACCTTATAGCCTTCTATGAGGAAATTACTAGGTGGATAGATGATGGTAGAGCGGTAGATGTGGTTTATCTTGATTTCAGTAAAGCATTTGACACCGTCTCCCACAGCATCCTTGTAGATAAGTTGATCAAGTATGGGTTTGATGATCAGGCAGTGAGGTGGATCATGAGGTGGTTGAAAGGAAGAAGTCAGAGAGTTGTAGTCAATGGGGCAGAATCTAGTTGGAGATCTGTGACTAGTGGAGTCCCTCAGGGTTGGTGCTGGGACCGGTGTTGTTCAACATCTTCATCAACGAGCTGGATGAGGGTACAGAATGTACCCTCAGCAAGTTTGCTGATGACACCAAGCTGGGAGGAGTGGCTGACACACCAGAAGGCTGTGCTGCCATTCAGAGAGACCTAGACAGGCTGGAGACTTGGGCGGGGAAAAACCTGATGAAGTTCAACAAGGGCAAGTGTAGAGTTTTGCATTTGGGGAAGAAAAACGCCATGTACCAGTACAGGCTGGGGGCTGACCTGCTGGAGAGCAGTGTAGGTGAGAGGGACCTGGGGGTCCTGGTAGACAGGAGGATGACCATGAGCCAGCAGTGTGCCCTTGTGGCCAAGAAGGCCAATGGCATCCTGGGGTGCATTAGAAAGGGTGTGGTTAGTAGGTCAAGAGAGGTTCTCCTCCTCCTCTATTCTGCCTTGGTGAGGCCGCATCTGGAGTATTGTGTCCAGTTCTGGGCCCCTCAGTTCAAGAAGGACAGGGAAGTGCTTGAAAGAGTCCAGCGCAGAGCCACAAAGATGATGAAGGGAGTGGAACATCTTCCTTATGAGGAAAGGCTGAGGGAGCTGGGTCTCTTTAGTTTGGGGAAAAGGAGACTGAGGGGTGACCTCATCAATGTTTACAAATACATAAAGGGTAAGTGTCAAGAAGATGGAGTTAAGCTTTTTTCAGTGATGATCAGGGATAGGACAAGGAGTAATGGATGCAAATTGGAGCATAGGAGGTTTAAGGTAAATATCAGAAATTTTTTTTTTTACTGTGAGAGTGACAGAGCACTGGAACAGGCTGCCCAGAGAGGTTGTGGAGTCTCCTTCACTGGAGACATTCAAAACCCGCCTGGATGCATTCCTGTGTGATGTACTCTAGATGACCCTGCTCTGGCAGGGCGGTTGGACTAGGTGATTTTTCCAGATCCCTTCCAACCCCTAGGATTCTATGATTCTATGAAATGGTAGTAAGCACAAAGAGTTAAAATACTTCTAAAATGTTGAGTCACTGTTGAGTAGATGAGAAATTAATTTTTGTATTTATTTTCCAGCTGTACAAGCATGTTGTCCAGATTGTAGAGAAGTTCATCAAAAAGGTAAAAAAAAAAAATAATAATATCCTGATAAGGTAGTGTCTGCATCTATTACTAGATACCATTACTAATGCTAGTAAATAACCAGAAAGGTTTCTGTTATTCAGGGATTGTAGGTTGTATTGTTAGCATTTTACACATTTTGGTATCTGTATAATCACGTTTTGTTTTCTGTAGTACAATAAGAAGGGGAGAAAAAAAATTGTGATATTCCCCCTTCCTCCTCTATCCAGCAGCTGGGGAGGAAACTGGAGGTACTGAACATAAAATTAATTTTCACTGGCTGAGATAATATATCTTTCAGGAAATACAGTTTTCATGCTTGCCTAGGCATGTAGAACAACAGGCTAGAATGTAATGCTTGCTAAAACCAAACCATCGTGCTGCCTAAAAGTAAGTTCTGAGTGAACAGGATAAGTACTCTTTTTCATTCAGAGTTCTTCAGAGACTTCCAAAGAGAAGGACTTTACATTGAAGTCTGGAGAACAGAGTTTGTGGAAGTAATTCAGTGCATTGCGTGTGAAGTGGGCTTGATAGTGGAGCTGTAACAGCCTGTACTGTAATATGGTGGACCTGTTCTTAAAGTCACATGTAGTCAAGCTGAAGGTAGTTCAAAGGCCGTGATTGGGAAGGTAAAGGCTGCTTTAGGCTATCCAGGTATATTTTCTCTGTCCCAAATATGAAAGCCTGTTTTCTTCTCTTTTCCATTTCTATAAACAAAACAAAAGTAAAGCACTAAGAGAATTCTGCATAAACTAAATTAATATGGTTTTTGTTTGTGTTTTGTTTTCTATCCAAGTATATTAAGTATAGATTTTGTGTAAGGATCTGGAGTGAACGCATGTTACCTTGTTAGTATCACTGCATAATGGAAAGTTTCCTTTATGTTTTCAGTGCAAACCGGAATATAAAGTCCCTGGATTGTATGTTATTGATTCTATTGTTCGTCAGTCTCGTCACCAGTTTGGAACAGACAAAGATGTTTTTGGGCCAAGATTCTCGAAAAATATTACTGCCACATTCCAGTATTTGTATCTCTGTCCATCTGAAGACAAGGTACAGCTATGTTTGCCAAAGTGTTGTAACTTGTTGATAACAGTGCTGCATTGGTGTTTCCACTTGTGTGAAAGCTGATTCCATGATACTCTCTGTCAGTGGTGGTGTATGTTGTTACATGAAATACTAAGACGTGCTGAGAAAGATTATCAAAGGTGGTGATAGTTAAATGGAAGTTCTGATTAAAATATTTTATTTTGCCTAACTTAATTAGTTTTGTTTTGCTTATGTGGACACTTCAACAGTGTGTGTGACTAAGCCAAAATTTCTGTTCTTGAGACTCCTTTCAGGAAGGCTTTCTGTGGAAGGTGCTGTTATAAAGTATTATAGGAGAAACTCTGTTGTTGTTGGCAGTAAATGTTCTGCTCTCAAATATTTTCTAAGAAAATCATCATGTTGATATATCCCATACTTGAGAATTTTGTTGCCATTATCAAGATTCGAGACCATAGTTTTCTTAGTTTTGCTGTTTGTGCTGATAGAACAGATGCTCAGAAAGTATCCTGAATGTGTTACGGTCCAGATTGCTTCCACAGAAGATAGCTTTTATGCCCCGTGTCAGAACAATTTCTAAAAACTCCCAAGGTGTGTCATTTAGAAGTTGCCAGTTCCCAGAAAATCACCTACTTGTTTTTTTTCCTTAATCATAGTACTGTAAGAGCAAAATACTCTTTCTAACTTACTTTTCCCAAAACTTTTGAAAGTCTTTGATGCTCTGTAGTTTTAAAATGTGGAACATTTAGACCTTTAGGCCTTGAATCTGATTTTCTGGAGCTTCTGGGTTAATACCCTAGTGAAATAGAGCAGTTCCTTCTTGTTTCTCTCTTTGCCGTTGCCATTTTGTTAATCTAAATGAGTTAGACTGACCATCTCCTTTATGGAACTACCTGATACCTTACTTAAAATAATTAAGATGCTTTCCACTAGGGGAATAATACTATTTATAACATACTTGTTTTAATGAATGTCAAGTTGCTGAACAAAAATCCCAGTCTGCAGATACATAATGACTACAGTTGATATCCAAAGACAGTGACACTCTTTTTTTTTTTTTAAGTCTTTTCTGTAAGATTAATATGTTACTTAAAACAGTAGTATTAGATTTATGTTGTTGGGGTTTTTTTTTGGCCTTCATATTATTTTGAAGTCTTTTGGGGAGAGAGAATACCCAAAACCAAAAGATGCTGCTGTTTTAAAAGTCAGCTGATTTTCAGACCAAAATCTTATTTTGAAATAGCCATTTCAGGTTTCTCTCTAATTGACCTCAGCATAGAAACGTTTTATGAAATTCTTTAATCACTTAGCTTATGAAATTATACATGCATTTGTGCAGATGGGTGTATATACCTTGAGTCACAGTAAGGAATTTTATTGTTGAAGCAAGAAGGAACAGAATCAGTTCATTCTTAGCAGCAACTGTAGAAGTGAAAAATACTTAAATGTATTTGTGTGCAAGTCAGATGATGGATACAAAAAGGATAGGTATGTCAGTGTAACATGTATTCCAACTTAGACCCACTTGCACAATCCAACTGAAGCAGGACATCTACTTAGGTATTATTATTTAATACTGGGCTAAAGAAGGAAAGACTGATTTCCAGCTTGTTCCTGAGAGCTTCATCGTTCTTAATGTTAAAAAAAGAAACAAGCTTAAAATAACAGCAGACAATCAGAGGTTCTAATTTAATCTTTCTGTAGTGATCGGTTAGAATGTGTTCCACTTGCTTTCCTGATCTTTTGAATAATGATGGAGATGGGTTTCCATGTGTCAACATAGAATTGGTTGGGTTAGTAGAAAAAAATTCCAGCAAACTATCTTCTGTTTAACTTTAAAGCTTTGTTCTAGTGTTTTATGGTCTCATTGCCCCTCTCTCCATTAGGGTTTTGCAGCTTATCTTCATTTTCTTTGTTTTTCTTTTTGCATTGTTTGTTCACCACTTTGTGACCATCTGTGAAGAAGTGGTGGGGCTGATGTAATTTCCTCTTTTGTGTCTCAAACCTGAATTTTCTGATTGGACAGACAAATTTAGAAAAATCACACTAATTGCTTTGTATTGAAATGGATAGTAAAATAAGTTGGCAATTTTGAACTTTACCATCTAAAGGGTCTTCCTGGCTTATGTGATAATAGAGGGTTTGTTTAGTAGGTATGCCTGATGATGTTGAACTCCTGTGATGTTCAAACTGATCTTCTCAGTGTATGGAAGATAAATTTGGAGTTTGTGAATTAGAAAAGCTGTATTTAGCATTGATACTTCTTGTGTTTCAACAGAGTAAAATAGTCCGTGTCCTGAACCTCTGGCAGAAAAATGGAGTATTTAAAATAGAAATAATTCAACCTCTTCTGGATATGGCAGCAGGAACTAGTGCCACTGCACCAATGACAGAAAATGCTACTAATAATGAAGGTATGGATGACATTATAACTTCTTTTAAAAGAGCGAATGATAAATAGCTTGTTTGCTTTCACATTAAGCACCTACTGCTAGTTTCAACAGTAACATATTAATAAACTCTATTGTCACAATTACATGGAGCAGCTGAACTTATTCTAAATAAATGCAGATACTGAACTTCAGAAATTATCAGAATGTGAACACTTATTTGGAAAATATCTGAAATTTATATCTTGTCTATGCATATGTGCATACATACGTTCACAGTTCACTTAGAGATTACTTCAAGGTCCCCTCTTAAAAAAAAAAGTTTGTGGTTTTTTTTTTGTTTGGTCTGAAATATTTTTCTGTTTTTTTCTCAATTTTGTAATTCTGTTGTCATTTTTTTAGTGTTAGAATCTGGGTAACTAAAGCATGATTTTACATCAGGAGTTTTGTCTTCTCTGAATCAGCTTAGTTTGTGAAAGCAGTAGTTGTCAGTCTCTTTCAGTATGCAGCCTTTTAACACATTTTAACTGGTGTTTCAAATCCATATTCTTGAACAGTAAATTTATGCCTGGCAGTAGAATTTTACACAGGCTTCTGGTTAAAAACCACTGACCTAAAGTGGAAAGTAATGACAGCCTGCCCACAGTATTTTCGCTGACCTATTTATGCCACATAAAAAGCTGGAACTGAGGTTACAGAGTTGTGGACAAGAATGTGCATATTGCAATTCTCTCTTTCTCTGCAGGACCTTCTTTTGAGTTTGCACTCACTATTTCAGAGTTAGCTTTGGTAACGTCCTTATTTATTGCACTCATGTATGTTAGAGTAGGACTAGCATATAATGTAGTGCATTGTGTAAGGTGTGGTGACAGACAACAAAATAATGATGCACATTAGCATAAGTGAACTGATCTCCAATGCTATATAGGAAAGTGTATTCTATTGACATGTTTGATAAATATGACAGGGCAGGGAATGTGTTAGCATCTGAGCTTGGGTGCAAACTGGTGGCTATACAATTTCATTCTGGTATGACAGGTGAGTGGCTCTATTTTTCCATCTTTCTCTCATCACTAGGAGCTAACAGGTTGGGTGACTTCTGCATAAATTTTCATGTATGGAATTACTGTTTTCAATGAAGTTATTCAGATGCACCAGAGGGGATAATTTTGCCCCAAAATAAAGATACTAATGAATAATAATAAATATGTTAATGCATTATGTGAAACTGAACCTCATAATGCTACAAAGTCTGTCTAGCCAAAAAAAGAGAGAAAGAATAATGCAAATTTTCTCCCTTCAGCAGGCAAATATCCTTCTGAATATATACAGGAAGAAATTTGAGAGCTAGCTTGTATTTAAAAACAATCATGTATCTTTTTGCAGTATTTTTATGTAGCATCTGACTTCTGGGAAAATATTATTCAACATGTTTGTCTCTGCTTGCCGCATGTCAACACTGCAGTTATTTAAACTGCAAACAGATGAATGGCTTTAAAGAGGTTGCTATAATGTTTGCTTAGTGTCTCAAACTGTAAAATTTTCTGTCTCTGGGGTTTTCTTAACCATCTTCCTTTGTAAATTTCATAGTAGTCCATCAAAATACATTTGCTAAAGAATAGTTAATTGCTCAAAGTGAGTAGGAATTGATGGTGTTACTGCTAATTTAGTTGATAATGGCAAAATGTTTCCTGAAAAAAAGGCATTGTGATCTAAGGAAGAGAGAATAGGAAAGCTGCATGTGTAGACAAAACTAATATGGTATCTTAAAATGTGATCTCAGTTTTAATAAAGCTTAGTGGAAACAAGAGTCTTTTCCTGAGAGAATTAGTACAATCTGATTTTTATGGTAGGATTTACTTATCAGATGCAGGTTTGGCTTTTGCCTTTGTAAAAGTGGCATATGAACAGTCCTTGTCAGAGAAAAGGTGTTTCTGTGAAAAAATTTTATAAAAACTTTATTACCAGACATTTTAGCAAAAGTTCAGTTGCTGCTAGAAAACAAAATAATAAGAGAAACTCAGTTGCTCTTAAAACGATCCAAGACTGATTTGAAATATTAATCCAGAAGAATGAGTCTAGAACTTTGTAACCAGAACTAACATTTTAGAATCATAGAATCACAGGATGGTGTAGGTTGGAAGGGACATTAAAGATCATCTAGTTCCAAACCCCCTGCCATGGGCAGGGACACCTCCCAATAGACCAGGTTGCTCAAAGCCCCATCTAACCTGCTCTTGAACACTTCCAGAGCGGGGGCATCCACAGCTTCCCCGGGCATCCTGTGCTGGTGTCTCACCGCCCTCACAGTGAAGAATTTCTTCCTAGTATCTAACCTAAATTGATTCTCTTTCAGCTGTTACCCATCATCCTGTCACTCCATGCCCTTCTAAAAAGCCCCTCCCCAGCTTTCCTGTAGGCCCTTCATGTACTGGAAGGCTGCTATAAGGTGTCCCTGGAGACCATCTCTTCTCCAGGCTGACCAAGCCCAACTCTCTTAGCCTGTCTTCATAGGAGAGGTGCTCCAGCCCTCTAGAGCCCTTTAAGTGCATTAATATCCATTGCTTAACACTGTTTTAAGTAATAGTTTCTAGCTTTTCTAAAATTTTACAATTCTAAAAGTTGAATTGTGATCTAAACTACTATGCTGGACTAGCTTTCAGGCCATTTTTCTTTGTTTTCTTTCTGTTTGTATATAATGCACAGGTGTGAACAGTAAATGGAGAGAGCAGTTAAAGGCAAAATGAAATTAATAGGATATGCAGTTGGGGTAATGTAGGTAGGACTTTTTGGGTTAAATAGAGTATTGCAAATAGGCAGTTGTTTTGAGGAGGCAGGTGTATGCACTGAAGAGTAAAATGAACATTTTGGAGTAACTGGGAGCTTTTTTGATTTCTGTGAAACTCAGGTTCACCACCCCCTCCAGCAAAGGTTCCTTCGGAGCCCCCTCAAGTTACTGCTAACTCAGTACCTACTGTGCCACAGTTGCCCAGTTCTGATGCCTTTGCAGCTGTAGCTCAGTTGTTTCAAACAACGCAAGGACAACAGGTAATTGTTAATATTTGGTTCCCTTCTAACTTCAGTTTTTATATTATCTGAGGGGGGGAAATGATGCAAATAATGTCTTTGATTTGAAGCAAAACAAAAAGCCTCCTGGAGGTCCTAAGTGGAAATGGAAAACTTATAAGAGTTAATGTCAGTATTTGTTCTGTGATCCTTCTGTCCGGTAATTATGGCTGTTTATTCCTAAAGGATTAGTTCTGAATTGATGCAGTTACAGAGTATCAAGAACAGGCAGAATATACCAAAAAAAATGTTGACTTTTATTATTTGGTCCATTTAAATATTTGCAGTGTTGAAAGGCCTGAATATTGAAATCTTGGGATCTGCTGAATTTTGTTACTGAAGTATTGAAAAATTGACTCTTGGTCTTGCTGAAACTTCACCATAGTTTAGTTGGGTTGTTATTGGTGTTCATCCTGTGCCATATTCTGGTTTGATATAGCACTTATATCCTACAACTCATGAAATAATACATATTTATATAAGACTATGTACTTAGTGCTGTATATCTTTTTGTAGCTTCAGCAAATTCTTCAGACTTTTCAACAGCCTCAAAAACCCCAATCACCGGTCATAGATAACACTGTGATGGCTCAGGTTCAAGCTATTACTGCTCAGTTGAAAACTGCAGCAGCACAACCACCAGAACAAAAAGCTACTTTCCCAGCACCTGAGCAAAAAACTTCATTTGACAAAGTAAGTCTTAATTTTTTCTGCATGTTTAATTTTTTCAGTTCAGCAGAAGACTGATGGGTACCTCAATGTCCTCCATTTTCCAGTAGAAAAATGGTGCAATTTTTTTCTTTCTGTTTAAAGGTGGGCTTCCTCTTTTTACAACCTTTGCATTTTCTGAAGCTGAATAAAACTGGGTTTGGACATTTTGTTTATTGTGTACTAAAATATAGTGTGGTTTTTTTCTGAATCTAACCTTGTGTTTAATTTCAGGACTGTTAGATAGATAGTAAGACTTCAATAATAAGGATATTTTGGCTCCTTGTTGTATAAAATACTGAAAAAATAGTTGGCTCAATGTAATTTCTTTCAGAAACTGCTAGATCGGTTTGATTATGATGATGAACCAGAAGCAGTGGAGGATTCAAAGAAAGAAGATTCAGCTCCTTCTTCTTCAGTTTCTCAGCCAGCTTTGTAAGTTTTGTGTCACGAAAACTAACAGATCTTTGTTCTAGAAAATCTTTAGTTTAGTTAGAAAGGTGATTAAAATTCCAAGTTACTTCAGTGCTGAGCAGCTGTAGTCCAAAGTTAAAACATTAACAACTTCTGGTGTTTTGGGGTGGGTTTTTTTGTCTTTTTGCTTTGGTGATTTGGTGTATGTTTGATATGTCGATTGAGGAATCGTGTTCTGTGGAGAAAAGCTCAGTTGTGGTTTCAGGATGAGTTCCATGTTTTTGTTGCACAACTGAATGTGTCAGGGCACTGTTAGTAATCAGCTGGTTTGCTTTGCTGCTGAGGAAAAGATGCTATTCCAAACATTGTGATAGCTTTAACTATTTTAAAAAATGGCTTTGTGGCTGTACGTTCTCAAACATTAAATACCCACACAAACTAACTTGGGCTCCTGTTTCCCTTTTGGTATACATTATGATGAAGTCTTAAATTACATGATCGCATACTAGTTTTTTCCACAGGACCCCTCTCTCATTCAGTGCACAGGCTGGATGGTGCTCAATACCTGGGTTAGTCACTATTTCTTTTTTCCCTGTTTCAGTATGTGGCCTGATGTCTTACTTTCTCTATGTGCCATCCAAACCCTGCTCTCAAACAGAATAACTAACTTTGTTAGCTTTCTTACTGTGTTTGTCACCTTGAACACTTCAGTGTTCCACAAGTATTAGTTAAGTAAAATGCCTTTTAAGTAAATTGGTAGTATATTTCCCTATAATACCGATGGAACTCTGGAGTACAGAAAGACAAGGTACATCAAATGTGAGAACTGCTTGTGTCTGCCCAATTAGAGATCATTGGACTAGGCACTTCAGGCTGTTCATGTTTTGTTTGTAGCACTCCAAAGCCTCTGTCCTTATTACCTTCTAGGTGTGTAGGATGGTTTTGAAGAGTGGATCACAATAGTCTCATTTTGGACTCTCAAAATCTGTAATACTCTATAAGAAAAACTGATCTGTCCAGATAATCTGAATTGTATGGCAGCTGTGTCTTATAATATTATAAAGTTCCATTTCACATTACCATGAAATTCCTTTATCTTCATGAAAACCCATTCAGTTCCTTACACAAACTGCCTTCTGTAAACAGATCCTGTTAAATGCACAGGCCTCATTGGTTCCCTGAGCACTGTCCATTCTGTGTGTTGAATCAGGAAGTGAATGGCATTACTGTAGTCCTTCTGTGATATGCATATCCCTTTCTCCTCTGCCCTAAATTCCTCCCAGACTAAAGTTGTGGGATTTTTTCCAGCAAAAGTATGGCAAATTTATTTTCTATGAGGAAAAGGCTTACTTCTTCTGTTCTTATAAAGGGAACAGGAAAGTAAGAAAGATATCCTAAGGCAGACAACCTACATGAAAATTTTCCATAAACTGAGATTTTTAGCAATATCTTACAAGGGGAATAGAGATTTAAACCTTTATGTAACATTTCTTGATATGCTAAAGGACTACTCTTACAGTGGAGGAAAGATAAGGAAGCCACTCTTTCTCCTTTTGTTTTCACTTTTAGAGAGAAAGTGGGAATATAATAAAGATAATTTTGCTGTCTGAATTTTTGAGGAAAGAAGTGTAAATGTGTATTGAAATATGTAAAATAAAGGCACATAATCTGTCTATCTACTGACTTGTCTCTCCAAATTATTACTGATTTTAGTGGATTTCCAGGAGAAGCTATACAACAGCCAGTTTTTCCTCAGCTCCCAAATATGGATCCTTTTCAGCAGCGAATGATAGGAATACAACAGGATCCAATGCGTCACCAGGTAACTTGAGGATTTTCCCTTGTCCACTGTTGTGGTGTGTTTTAGATTTTTGTTGTTTTCCTTCGGTGGAGAAGTAAGGAAGTGGCATTTCCTCATGAAGAGTGAATATGGCTAAGCCCTCCACCTTTACCAAGAAACATATTTTAGTTCTCTGTTTCAAGAACAAGATTTTTATTTTATACACTAAATGCTTGACCTGCTTTCAGGCTTTCTCGGGCTTCTGGTCATTTATTGTGACTTTGGAGCAGAGATACAATTTTACTTTAGACAACTGGGAAAGCTAATGTAATTTTTTTTTCCTAACTGGAAGTTTCTATGTTGTTTCTGCTCCAAAGGTTCCACTTCCTCCTAATGGGCAAATGTCAGGTTTTGGTCTCCTGCCTACCCCGCAGTTTCCACCCATGGCTCAGCCTGTGATTCCACCAACGGCACCTGTGCAGCAAACTTTTCAGTCTCCCTTTCCGGTACAGGCTGAATCACACATGCAGAAACCACATCAGCAGGTGAGGAATATACTAACTTTAATAGCAATGAACTAACTTAAATGCTCTAATATCTGTCTTTCTCAAATGTGTATCCTGTTGTTCAGGAGAGGAAGTTTCATGATAACTGTGTCTAGAGATGACTGTGAGGGTAGGTCATCTGAGGAAAAGTTGGACAACTGCAGTGCTGCATAACAAGTCTGGTATTTCAGAAGTCTAGCAAAACCAGCATATGGATGCTTTATGCTTCCTTTTGTGAAAGACTTTGGATTGCATTTTGTCCTTCCTCTCCTCATTTTCCCTCATCCTCCCTTTCTTATCCTCATTATGCTTCAGGAATATTTTGTTCCTTGGAATTCTAACAATGCAATCTCATTCTTGAGATAAAATATCTGGAAAAGTTAGTTTTAAGGGAGTGATAGATCACTGAGATATTGGAAGTGGACTCAGAAGTCTGTAAAACTTCTAAAAAATCAAAGTGTTTGTAAACACCTCTCTCATTCTTAAGATTTTTGGAGAATATTGTTTGTTTGATGCTAGTAAGAGGAAAGAAAAGAGCAAGCCTATTTATGAGGCTGTATTTTTTTAAAAAAAGTTAACTGTATTTACCTCTTTTGTTCCAAGAAAAGGAAGTCCTAAAATGAGAAAGACATGGCACTAAGCTGTCTTTATGTGGTGAACTGTGATGTCATAGATTCTAGAAATAACTTCTTGCTTTCCACATGAATTGAAGGGACACTTCTTGAGAGTATCTTTGTAGTTAGTGTGTTAGTCTTGAAGTCTGTTGAATCTTGGATTCTACGTATTGCTGTATGGAAATTGACTAAAAATATGCAAATTGAAAATGAGAATTTTGTGTAAATTATTTTTACTGTGTTTTTGCATTGGTTGTATTAAGTTAATTTAATACTGGACTGCCTCCCAGTTAGTGACTACAAAGTTATGGCAATGCTTCTGAGGAGAGTTACATTACATTTTAATTTCACATTTGTGAATATTCAATATAATTTTAGTGCTGTTACGTAATTTAGTCTAGGCATAAAATGAAAGGAAATGTTTGTGCTACTCACCCATAACATCCATCATCTTAACATTTTAGGATATGGAAGTAGAGCAGCCTCCTGTTGTTCAAGAGGGAAAACGTCATGCTTCTGACAACAGAAAGTCAAGATCTAGATCTGCATCAAGGTAAAGTAGTGGAAGTTTTTTTAGTGAGGGTATATGTTAAATCAAGTATTGTTTTTTAACACAAGGAACTTCAGTGTGTCGTGTCCAAAGACTTGAAAATGCTTTACTAATTCTGTATGTGTACTAAGGACAGTTACACTGATTATCTGAAGCTCAGAGAATCAGGTTCTGTGCTGACAAATCTACTATGGGGTGGAAGAGATGACACTCGGAGAGGTTCTTACTCCTTGAACTACTGGTGGAGCTATTTTTCAGTGCTTTAGGACATAGTCTTTCTACATGCGTTTTCAGTTGGCTTTTTAGGTGCCCTGCACAGCATACTGCCTTTGAGGTCATTTCTTGTGAGTGCCCAGTTGTGCTGTACAAGTTGCATTCTATGACTAAATGCCAAAATACACATGTAGCTAAGAAGTCCATTTCAGTTTAATCTAGGGAGCAATTACAATAAATTGCTGTCTGTGTATTATTCTCCATTTGGACAACACTAGTGAAATTTCTTGGTAAAATAAAAATTGTCAAGGGCTTTATTTGAATTTCCTTTCTGGAAGAGATCTCTTACCTCTGAGGGGAGTTGTCTATAAATGCAGACAAATGTTGTATGTGCTTCAGTGCAGTGGTAATGATAAACAAGATTAGTGAGTCTTAAGACTTGTGAACCTCTGAAAGTCATCTGCCTTATAATGAAAACTGAGTATTTGTACAGTTCTCTCTTGTTGGCAGAGAGTAACTTCCATTCCTGTTAATACTGGAAAAATGTTAGGGAAGCAGAATATGATAGTTTAATTTTGTCTGTGCTTTAAGGACACTTCTCTTATGAAGGATTCTATGATCCGGTCGGTGTGCCTGTCATAGAGGCAGTATTTCACACATCTCAGCTGACCTAACAAATCTGGCTCCAGGATTAAAGCAAAGCTATCTGCTTAGTTACGAGTCTTCTTTTTTGCCAAGTTTCATATGACTTCTTTGAAGGTTTACTCTCTCTTCCAGGCCTTGATTGGTTTAGAACTTGAACATGATGTGAAATACAATTTCACTGGCAGAATTTATTTTTAAATCTCCTTTTTAACTTTCTTTTGTAAAAGCAATAAACATTTTCCTCACTTAAGCAGATGTCACCTTTTTCTGTGCTGCCACGGGCATAGTTTTGAAAGTCAGCTTCAATACAAAATTAATAGAAGAAACTGAAAAATAATCAACTGTTCAGGTGGAGTGCATGAATAAGCTACTGCAATAATTTTTTCTAGTTCTAACTGCATATGAATTAACTGTTATTTATTTATATTATTTTTTTACTGGCAGAACTTTTGCCTGATTATTTAAATAGTTATCTAAAATAGTTGTGTATCTGTCAATGTCTGGGTCAGAAAGATTGAACATTAGTGGTTGTTGGTTTAAACTAGGTCACCTAAAAGGAGACGTTCAAGATCTGGCTCCCGATCTCGAAGGTCACGTCATCGACGATCTCGGTCGCGATCCAGGGATAGACGCCGACACTCTCCAAAGTCTCGGTCACAAGAAAGACGTGAACGTGAGAGGGATAGAGAACGCAGGTTAAAAGGCCTCCCACCAAACAAGTCAGAAACTGTTAGTGGTAAGTTGGTTCTTTCTCTTCATTGCCAATGTAACTTTGCAAGTTCTTGTAATGCTGTTTTTCAGGTGCTTGACATCTTCCTGATTTATATGTGGAATTTTTTTCCTGTGCCTAGTATTTTCTTTAATAAATTTCAGAGTTCTGTGAAGGTGAAGATTCTATGCCTATGTAAAATGGAATGCTAATAAGACAAATAGATGCTTGTATCTATTAGACTATTTTTATAAATTTAATTTTGACCACTTAACTTCATTCAGTGTACGATACCTGCTCAGAATGTCCCAGAAGACAACTGATAATCTGATATGTGTTATTTTAAAAATGTTTTATTCCTTTTTCTTGGGTTTATTGCTATTTGATATGGGTTCCAAGACTCATCCAAACAAAATAGAAGTAAACTGTACTGTGATTTATTTTCTGAACTGTCAATAAGCTGGTGACAACTAAATTCACCACACATCCCTGTACTGCCTTTACTTGTAGTAGACAATTTGGCATTTTTATAATATCTCCAAGTCAGAAATAATTTTGGCTGTAAAATTAGGGATGAAAAAGCTGAAACACCATGGTTTTCTTTTCTTTCATTGAACACATATAAGGTAAAGCAGATTGAGCAACAAGAAATAGAGCACAATATATATTATGTATTTTCTGATGATTTGATTTTTTTGTGTGTCTCAAACCTGGAGGGGAGCTTTGACCTGGAAAATACACAGGCTAATGTTCAGATTTCTGAAATAATCCTGGCTTTGCCTGTGTTTATAAAGAAAATGTAGTGTTGTCTTCTCTATATTACTGGAAAGTGTGAAAACTTCTCTAGAATCATCAAGTGAAAGGAGAACATTAGTTTTTGTCCCTTTTATATAAAAAAGAAAAGTTTTAACTAGTCAAAGCCTTGTGAATGACAATACCATTAGTTTAAAAGGAATGCAAAGACTTAATAGCTGCTCATTTAAAGCTTTATGGCAGTGGGTTAAGATTTTGCCAGCATCTCTTCCAGGTTCTGTCACATAATGCTTTCTGGGGATTGCAGTTTTACTTCACTTAGAGGGCAAAACACAGATGAGTATTGAATGTTGCTGTGATAGTTTTCAGTGAATGTGATACTTTGAACTCATCTGCTGTTTTTGTTTCCTTGGAAGAATGAAATGAGACAAGCATGTTGCTTAGTCTTTCCTGAAAGAAAAAGCTTGTGTCAATAATTTTTCACTTAACTCTAGAAAGAAATTGCACTGAATAGTCACTTTAGTCACTGAAGAGGTTAAAAGTTTGATCATTGTAGTTCAATTGTTGCCACATTCTGGAAGAAAATCTTGCTAGTAGTGGGTGTCTTGCCATAAATAATTACCATCTTGCCAGTAAGCACCATCCGCAACTTGGAATGGTGGCCCATAGCTTGGATTTCATGTTGAGCAGAGTGAGCTACCTTGTTGCAAAATATCGACTGTGTGTGTTGAGATCCTAAATTTAGCATTGTTAGCAACAAAGCATCTTCTTCCTTTTTATGATGGTTTGCAAAGCTCATGATCGTTGGAACTTGTGGGTTTCTTCCGTATTAGTTAACTAGAGAGCTGCTTAGTGAGTGCATTCTAACAGTAATTCTGGTGTAGTTGCTGACATAAAGTGTTAATGCAGCTCCAGGCAGACAAGAAAAAGAGGTTTCTGTCAAACGCTCCTGAAGATTTAGATTTTCATATTAACTGGCTTTCTCATTTGAACAACTGACTATTTTAAAATTACTAATTTGACATTTTGTCTTGTGCCATGTATTACCAAGTTCTCTTACAGTCTGTGTTAACTTTGGTTGTAGTTTGTAGTACTACGCTCTGGGTAGGACAACTTGACAAAAGGACAACTCAACAAGATGTTGGAAGTCTTTTGGAGGAGTTTGGCCCAATTGAATCAATAAATGTAAGTATAAACGATACAGTGTAAGCTACTTTAATATGCCTTGGTTAGAAAAAGTCTTTTCAAACTGTTTTAAGACAGCTTTATTTTTTATACATTCAAAAGAGTCAAAGACCTCTCATTTCATACATGGTTGTGTTTTCTAACATGAAAATTAATTTGGCCACCTTTTAGAAAAACAAGAAGGCAGTTACTTAGTTTCTTGCAATTTAAAAATGCTGTTGGGGATAATAGAGAAGATTACCATTTTCATAAAAATCGTGCTTTCTCTGGAGAGAATTAAGTGAGAAGGGGCTATTGAGGAGATGGGTACGGAATACATACTGTGCTACTGAGTTCCTTGTCTGCACCATTTTGTTTGAGTAGAGAGATGTGGACTCTCTGGTGCTTTTGTTTCTTTTGCTTGTTTCTCTTCCATCATTTTAGTCAAAAACATGGAGAACAATTGTTGTGCCTTCCTGTATTTAAAGATTTTATATATAAAAATAATAGCTGTTTTGGTAGGTATAAAATTTAAACAAAAAGAAGTGACTGCAGTTTTCTTGCTATTCACAAATTTTATAAATCAACGTAGAAATTTTTTCTCAAATGCATTACAAAAAAATTATTACAAAACTAGAGATAAAACTATGAGTGTGAAAGTGCAGTTGGCACCTTGTATCATAAGGAATGAAGTGGGATACTAGAGTGTCATCTTCTGACAGAGTAGCTAATTTCACTACCACAGCATTTACGTGAACACTACTGTTGAACAACTGTAGAAGATTAAATGTACAACAGTCACCCATATTCTTACGTGGAATGGAGTTTAAAGCTTTCCACGTAAGAAGTTGCTTTTAACTTACCAGAAATTTTTATTTCTAGAAGATACAGCCTGTCTTAGCCTCTTAAACTACTATTCTTTTTCATAATTCCATAGTCCTTTATGAAACACCAACACCTGCTGACGTTCCAGATTACTGTAATTGAACATTTGTATATTGCTTTGTTCACGTGCTAGCAAAACCAATGTTTTTTTTCCTCAAATACAAACAGATGATACCGCCTAGAGGATGTGCCTATATTGTAATGGTTCACAGACAAGATGCTTACCGTGCCCTACAGAAACTGAGCCGAGGAAACTTTAAAGTCAATCAGAAATCTATAAAGGTACTTCTTGGGAAATGTTGAGCTGTTACTGTAATTACCATAATCCTTCTTAATCTATTCTAGACTTTGGGGTATTTTAGACTTCTGTGTGTTCTAGAGGTGTATTCTGTAAATTTATATGAGTGAATCACTTTTTTATTGATAGGTATTCTTCCTGTTCTATAATGTGACTAATGGAACTCAGACTAATTAAAGACTGCCAATAATTGTCTCTTTAACCAACAAAAATTGTGTCCTTTTAGTCTTTACAGTGGACTGTAACTGTGTTTTTCTTGTTGCTGGTTATTTGTCTTATAACTTGAGTTTAATTGTCTATGGTAATCCTATGAAGAACACTAATAACTGAGGAAGAAAGCTTTTATTAGTGAAGTTCTCTTGTAGAACACCATGTTAGAGTGTGATGCTTTCCTCTCAAGGGAAATAGAATTAATCTTAGTGATTGGGGAATATTTGAAGAAACTGAAGAAATTTTACAAATTGCTTGCAGGAGTCAAGCCAAGAAATAAGAACTAAGTCTGCTTTAAAAAACCCTCTTATGTCAGAGTTTTATTTCTAACCTATTTGTCTTGCTGTTTCAGAGTATTCTTTTTGCTTTTTAGCCTCAAATCAAAATGCTGTTTTGCAAGAACTAAAACGGAAACATTTTACTGACCACGTGCATTTTTTTTCCCCCTAGATTGCATGGGCTTTGAATAAAGGAATAAAGCCAGATTACAAGCAGTATTGGGATGTAGAATTAGGTGTTACTTACATACCATGGGACAAAGTGAAACCTGAAGATCTTGAAAGTTTCTGTGAAGGAGGAATGTTGGACAACGAAACTCTTAGTCCAGGTAAGGTATTGCTCCATCTTCAAAAGCTTTTAAAAAATGTCCTTTTGTGCTGGTGTACTGCAGTTATGTAACTGACTTTCCTGACTCTGAAGTGTATATAAAATCCTGAAAATGGTCAGGAAATGCAGCATGTGTAACGCCTATAGATTGGAGAGAGTTTGTAAGCAGTGAATGACAGCCCCTCATCAGGAGTTGTGCAGCTGTGTTGCAAGAGGCTGAGCTAAAAATGCACGTGGATACCAGGTGACCTGTCAGCTGTGCTGGTGTTTGCCCTTGATAGTAATGCATGATACAAGTGTGTTACACTTGTTAGCTCCAGAGCCAGCCTGGTTGTCATCGTCCCATCCTGTCCCTGTCTCCTCCCCCCTTCCCAGTTTGTGCTCGGCAGCCCTAGCAAAGGAGCCTGCCTTGGAGTACTTGTGTAGCAGCTGAGCTGACAGCAACTGCCTAATATCTAAAACAAGTGCCTATAGTTTTCACACTTGTGACATTTTCAGTTCCTTTAGCAAGTCTTGTATTTATAGTTACCTAAACAGAATTCTCGTTATTTTGTATGTAAGCAGTGAAAATAGCAGGCTTCTGTGGTTGCATTAAGAAAATTATATTTGTTATAACAACAGTTTCAAATCAGTTACAGGCTTCAAATCAATATAGAGTCGCTGGTGTGCTGGCTGTTGTGATTTTAAAAGTAATATTAAATTAATGCAACAAAAATTGAAATTACCTTAAGTTCTTTGAATTGGTACTCTAGGTGACTGTGTTGGGTTTAACCATCGTTTGATGTGCTGTCTAGTTACTGAAACCTTGTTTCAGAGTTTTATCATTCGGTCCATTTTGCCCATGTCAGGTGGTGTTTATTCTAAATAGTAGCATCTCTTCATGATAAATGCACAAAAATATGTTGAATATGTACTTTAAATGAAAGACTAACTAATGATAAGCATAATAACCACAGTGTGTTCCAGTCTTCTCTTTGCTTTTCACTTTCCCATAATACCTCTTCACTGATCCCTCTTTTCTGCTTAGCTGTCTTTTTCCCGGGAAGTTCTGACAAACAATAGGAGCCATGTTTCTTCTGTAAAATTAGTTTAAAGGTTGTGTTTGATTTTTTATTTGTTTTGCTGCAATTCTTTATTGCTATATTCTCCTTATCCTTTGTGCAAGACCTGAAAATGTTGGTGGCTTGCCAAATTTGTGAGGAAGCTGCTGACTTCTTGCTCAGGGGCAATGGAGTGAATCTGTTGGAAGCTTGTCCTAAAACAGCCTTGCTGTTCTTGTTACAGATAATGTGTCTCAAGAGTCCTGGGCATGTATGAAATTCTTTCAGTGCAAAGAATTGTTAAATTACTAATGAAAGGAATCTATTTACTTGATATGTTTCAATGATTTAGTGCCCTGTATTTCAAGTAATTTGGAGTCTTTATTGTCAGAAATATGTTTAAATGCTTTTTAGCTCTGTGCTTCTCATTATTTGAATATTTTAAATCATGTAATTTTTGTTAAACATCACAAAGCATAGTAGTTTTACCTGGCAGTACTTGACTACTTGTCTGTTGCTGCTGAGCTGATACATGTATGTTTGTTTTTGTTGTTATTTTGTGGGGGGGTTTTTGTTGTGGTTTTTTTTTTTTAATTTAGAGTGGAAGGGGATTCCCAAGAAGTCTGAAAATGAAGTAGCTCAAAATGGAGGTGCAGAAGCTACACATAATGAGCCAGTTTCACCTATACCTAAAGCTTTACCTGTTCCAATTCCTGTTCCCATGCCTGCACCAATAACAGTACCTCCTCCACAGGTGAGAGTTGCTTCTTGTTTCCTCTGGATATCTAAACAAAAACTTCCTTTAAATAATAATTCAGGCTGGCTATATTTAAGTTAAAGAGAGGGAAGAAATATGATGAATGGTAACTGGTTGCTTTTGGGTGTGTGTGTTTGTAATGTTGTTGTCCCTGATTAAAAATGATCTTGTTAGCAGACTGACTATGCTGTCAATTTATGAAGATAACTTTCCTGTGTCATAAATTAAGTATGCACCTGAAATGCATTATGTTAATGGGTTCTCATAGGAGAACATTCCTTTTTTGCTAAGTCACAATGGCAATGGAAGACTTGGAAAAAAAAATATCCAGTTAGGATTTAGAGCATGTTTTGTGCCCAGCAGAAATGCAGAGCATCTGATTTGATTTCCCTGAAAAGAGATGTCATTTGCATGGACCACAACAGCCCTGGAACTGAGTCAGCATGTGGTTAGTGGGACTGATGGAGAATTTGCTCCAAAATCTCACTGCTGCTCTAGTATTAATGTACTGCCAGATCTTTATTTGAAGTGCTGTAGGACTCTGCTAGTATCTGTTCTCTCAGTCCTGGATAAGTTATTGCTGTAGATTCTTTTTATTACTGGCATGAATTGTATCCTTCCAGCTTTATGATTGCATTTTTTTTTGTTTTCCTAATTATTTTTCCTTACTATTTGGCTTAAATAAGGTGTAGACCTTCTAAACTATGCACATTGCTTTCATGTTTGTTCATATTGTGTGTAGTCTCTTTGAAGAAGCCTTTGGGAATTTAATACAAAAAATGCAATACTCTTCCTTTTTTGTTACAATGGTTCTTCAGTCAAAGCTGATGTATGTTCATTCATCAAAACAACACTGAAGTTTTGCCATCAGTTCAATAATAATTTAATTTATTAAATAAATTATTATTAATTTAATAATAATTACTCCCTCCAGTGTTTTATAATCTGTATTTCTTTTAGCTTTACTTATGGACAGGTGCATTACTACATCTATAGTAACAGTTTCTTTCTTATCACTGTTAAAATAGTAATATATATTCTCCCAAATGGGAGAAGCTATGAAAAAACTCTTTTACATCTTGCGGAAATGTGATTTCCTCTGAAAAGATCAAGAACTCAAGTTATTTGAAGACCCATATAATTCAGCCAGTTATGTGATTTTAGAACATTTTGGGTTGTATTGACACAGAATTCCTGAAATGCTGTGAGATACTGTTAGTTAATGAACATGTAAGTCAGTTTTCTCATATCAGAGAGTTTTTGCTAGCCAGTAACTGTATTTTAAATAGTAGTGGTTTTATTTGTTTTCCTTAATTCCATGCTGAAAAAGAAAGTGTAAAGAGAAAAAAAAATTTCTGAATACATTGAGTGTGCTGGTTACTTGCCTCAGCCCCATCAGCTTGTTTTTTACTGTGGCAAAGAAACTTGCATCTTCATAAGTTCATACCAGGATGAGAGAACTGTATTTTGTCTTTGGTTTCCTTACAAACTTCTTAATGCTGTTTTATACTCAACCATTTCAGTTGTGTTCTCTGGCCATAGAATTACAATAGTTTAATAATGTGAGTAGTTCTTAAAACTTGCATATTAAGTTCAGCTGTAATGATAGTGATGTTAGTAGTAAAATTAACGTGTTTTCTAATATGCAAATTACATTAAGACCTAAAGGAAAAAGCTCATTATATTCCACTTCTTTTTTTTTTAAATTACTTTGTAGGATACCATTGCATTTTAATTAGCTGATGTATATTTGTCCTCTTGATACAAGCAAAACTACCTTCATTTGTATTTGACTTCAATGATCAGGACTCTAAGAGGTGGGGAGGTTGTTCTGAGTGCTGGGTAGCTCTGAATGAACATCAATACAGTGACACCAAGTTGCTTGACCCATCCCTCTGGCTGCTCCCCTCTTAGCCAGAGAGAGCACCCTGCCCACCCTGCTCCTTCTGACTGGAGAAGCAGGTTTGATGCACGTGATATGTCAGAACAGGCTTTCTACATTGTCCTCATTGAGGCTGCAGTGATCAAGCACGGGGCTGCCCAAACAACTTTGACTGCATGATTGCCATAACTTGCTCTCTTTTTTCTCACTTTTTGACCTTCGTTTTTGTTGTGTTTTACCTTCTGTCTTTCTGCACTCCAATCTCCTCCCAACTAGACAACTCTCCCCTAATTATTTTTCCCAGGTTGGTCCCAATTTTGTTGCATCCGTACCTAGATTTGCTATTTAATATATAGTTACCTAAGTAATATTGTCGTATGTATTCCTGGATATGGTTACTTGTGCACTCTTGGCTCACAGGAAGGTCCTTTTCCACATAAGATCCCCAGTGCTCCTTTCTGGTTATCTGTGAACTTTGTCTGTTGTTCATGAAGCACCCTGTGAACCACCTACAAAATCCAGCCATCCCTTGCAGCACTGTCTGTAGTTTGTCATCTTCTCACATTATCTGTCACGTCTCGCGGTTTCTTATGCTGTGTCCAGTGGCTTCTAATGCCCCTAATGCCCTTAATGCCCTTTCTCACGAAGCTTAACTTCAGGCCAGGGCCTAGTGAGAAGCTTGTGATCTGCCCATAACCCTAACAATTGTATGCTTAAAGTAGGATGGGAGAGAGCTGCATCATTCCTTGCTCTGGTGAGCCCGAATGGGCCTTCAGTGCTACCCCTCAGCATAGGCTGCACACATAGGGGTGGAGCCCTGTTCTGCTGGACGGTACCTGTGAGCCCGTAACTAACTGCAGAGTGACTTCCTGTTATCGCCAGTATCACCTTGACCCGTGAAGGCAACCTCTATGTAGTAAGCACTTAAAATTGATAACAGTTTTTCAAGAGTGATGGCCTGCCTAGGTAAGTCTGGTTCTTTGGCCTCAATAGCACACACAGCCTCTTTTTAGCCACGGTGTCGTGGTTTGTTGGCAAGATAGGTGGAATACTTCTGGTGTGTTCTGCCACTGGAGTGAGCCCTTTTCTTGCCTGTAGATTCAGATCTCTGAGCTGTTGCTAAATCTGGTCCCACTCCTGCAGGTCTGAGTAATCCACCTCAGTGGTCTGCTCAATGGGTAGGTCTGTGTTTATGTTTAAGTCCTATTGCAGTGTCCAAGATCAGCTTAAGTATATTTCTTGGTTGTTGAGTCAGTTTCAGTTAAGAGCTTTTGTGTTGCATGTTCACTGACAAGGTTTTAGGCAACTGCAGTTCCATTCTCCTGGCAAAGCTTGGTGTTACCCTACCAAAACTGCCATTCTTTTAGAGTGCACCATGTCTCAGGCTTTGCTAGGATTATCCATTGAAGTCCATGGGATTTGCTGTGGCTGCCCTTTCTGTAAGTTTCCCAACACAAAGTCCATTTTCTTAATTTAATGGATTTTCAGCCAGAAACCAGAGTCCAAGGTGAACGTGTACCTCCCTGATTTCCTGTTGTATTTCTTAATCCCATGTGCTCCTTGTCCCTCTAACTAGATGTGGGAGTTGTTCATTGATCCATCCTGTGCCCTTCTTATTGAAACTGGCAGACTCCTCTTATACAGTCTTCATTCTGAAGACTCCAGGTGTGCTTAAATAGGTACTTACTTGTTGGGAGCACTCTAGGTAGACTGTGCTCCTTTAGTTCACAGGGCCGATGATTCTTCTTCAAGTCACAATCTAAGAGGTGTGCACTAAGAAATAGTTGTACCTGGACAAAGGCCAAACCCCTAGACATTTGCATTGAGATGCACCTGGCAGTCTGCATTGCAGTTATTGAGAGGTTAGTTATTAGAATTTTCCAGAATTAGTTATGAATATCCTCTAATATGTTTCTAAATCATCCTTCTTTGATGTTCATTCTATTCTGGTTCCATCACAATATTTTACTATCCATTATACCTTCTCAAACCATTGTGTACACATGCTTCATTAGAGTTTTGTCAGCTTTTAGCTACTTAAGGACTGATAGCATTTAGCAAGTTTCCCCTCTCTTTTTAAACCTTTCTGCCTTATTGATACCCCATATCAATTCCTCCTGTTACATACACACTCTGTACACTCACCTGTGCACAGTTGACCTTGCAAGGTCCTAGTCCCCAGATTCCCAGTGTTCCTTTCTACTTGTCTCTGAAGTTTGTTTTGCTCACATAACATCCTCTTAACCACCTGCGGAATCAGCCATCCCTTGTGGAGCCATACGTAACTTCAGTTTCTCACGTTGTTACCTGTCACATCTGGCAATTTCTCATTCTGCATCCAGTGGTTTCTCACATCCTGTGCAGTTACCTTAACTTCAAGCCAGGGCCTAATGAGCAGGCTGTTATAAACCAAATAGTAAATGATTTAAAAATAAAAAGTGGTGGTCTACACTAAGGCCTAATGAATTAAAGTATACTGTAATTGATTTAGTTTAAAATTTTAATGGCACAATTCTAATGTGCCTCAGCTCACTAACCTAGCCATAGGTAAAGAACTTGGAACAGAAGTTTGAAGTGGTATCAGGTGCTTGACATCTTCTGGTTTAAGGAGAATATTTTGCTTACCTTGGTTTAATGCTACTTCTTTCAGTTCTGAGAAGAAAATGGTAAAGGCTTCTCCTTTACTCTAGAAATAAAAAATCAGTTATGAAGGGTCTTAGTATAGTAGTTCTGAAATTTTAATGGTTATGGATGTGAGTCAGTTATGCTCACTTGAGTCCACAGCTCTCCTTTGCTTTAATACATCAATTTTAAATACAGAGAGTATTTTGATTAAGCTTTTTTCCTTTTGTTTCCCACATATTCAACCTAGTTTTTATAGTAATCTCACAAATACTAGTCTAGAGGCCAACTGAATTTAAATCAGTTTTCATTCAGAACGTGATATAAATTAATTTATTTTTAAAATTAATGAATAAGGAGTCAATAGTCACTCTAAAATATTATAGAAACTCAGGTAGCAAAAAAAGAAAAAATAATGGGTCTTTAATTGCTCCATAGTTATGTGCATTGGTGTTCCATGCTGGATGGTAAATTAATTCCAGCTACTCTGTAAAGAGTATATTTAGATGAGTTACCAGCATCCATTAATATCAGTTTACCACAGAAGATTTTTTTTCTTCCTTAAGAACAAAGGCAAACAAGATCAATGTTTATGTTTTAAGTTGTAGGAGCTCGACTGCCAATTACATCAGTTATGTAAGTCACCTTGTTGCAGAGTAATTTAAGGTAGCTTAAAATTTCTTGTTCTGATGGACAAAGCTCACAAGACAGCAGTCCACAGCTGAACAACAGATAATCCATTCAGTCTTGCAGTAACACATTTTTCCCCTTCATTTTTTCTTAGGTTCCACCACATCCATCAGGTCCTCCTGTGGTTGGTGCACTCCAACCACCTGCTTTTACAGCACCTTTAGGAATCCCACCTCCTGGATTTGCTCCTGGAGTGCCACCACCACCACCGCCTCCATTTTTACGGCCTGGTTTCAACCCAATGCATTTACCCCCAGGTATATTTATATATTTTTAGGAAGATCAAGTCTTGTTTGTTTGTTTGTTTGTTTTTGGTTTTGTTTTTTTAACTGTATAGCAAATAAAAGCATCTGTCATACAAACTGCCATACATGTTTTGGTAAAATGATACTCAGTGATGATATATACCTTTTTATAGGATTTCTTCCTCCTGGACCACCACCACCTATAACTCCTCCAGTATCTGTTCCTCACACTCCAGCAGTAAACATCCCAA
Organism: Apus apus; assembly: GCF_020740795.1. Classification (NCBI taxonomy): domain Eukaryota; kingdom Metazoa; phylum Chordata; class Aves; order Apodiformes; family Apodidae; genus Apus; species Apus apus. The sequence continues at coordinate 94,224,119 of NC_067282.1, read as the reverse complement.
ATTGTAAGTGTTTCAATCTTGGGCAGGTGGCAGTAGAAGGACAATCTCATGCAATCAGAAAGGCCAACTTTTTTTTTTTAATACGTCAATGCATTGTTTCTTAGCTACAGCAACTGGTGTGAATGAAGACACTGCAAAAGATTCTTCTGTAGGAAATCCCATCCCAACAGTGGTTTCTGGATCCAGAGGGAGTGCTGAAACTACTGATAGTTCCAAAATATATGGAACTGTTCCACCTCCTGTAGCACCTACTAATGTACCTGCTCCTGTCACCCAAACTCTTCCACTTCTTGGTAAGTTCATTTTTGTGTATATGCTTCAGTGTTATTGTTCCCTGAATTTTAGAGACAGTTTTGATTTTGCTTATGACTTGCAGTTAGTGGGCAAGTAAAGTCAAATTTTCTAAAATTGTTGAAATTTCTGCCCTTCTGGCTTTTAAATTATTTTTAGAGGCTTGATCTCAAACAGATGGTGCAGTGATTTTTTTTTTTAATGAAGATCTGGTTTTGTGAAGAAACAAAAAAGCTGTAACGTTTAAGTTACAAATTCAAGACAAAACAAAATGCTATCTACTTACTTTTAACAAATTGAGGTTTATAACATATCAAAAATTAACTTATAAGCAAAACATCTGTATGACGTATGAACTGTTTTAGACACAACTATTACATGTATAAACTTTACTTACAGAGAAACAGTATTTTTTCTTGTATTTTTTTAAATGATGAAAATATGGTATATGCTTTATGTATGGAATAAATTATTTTAATAAAATTTTAAAACACCTTTTTTCAGCCTTGCAGTGTTACAGGTTTTGAATCCTTTTTAACAATGTTACCTTATTTAAGTATGACAATGTGGTATTCAGACTAGCAAAACCAAGCTAACTTTGGATATCTTATATAAATTATTTTTCACAATACACTATGAACTTGGTCAGATTTTTCAAGGCAGTGTGTCCTGTTTAACAGGTTAACAGAGGTCCTGTTAACAACAGAGGTCTGTTGAATATTTGTTTTAGGGTGGCCTTTTATGGGTCAGTGCCAAGAACATACTCAAGAGACTTATTTCCTACAAATTTTAATGAGTTTATTACATTTATGGCATTTCAGACCTCTGAATGAGAGCATAACAAGTGAATGAAAAAGCTAGTTTTGTTTTAGTGTGTCTGTGCCCAGAAATTGACAGTGTACATTAAAAAAGCCCTGAAGATTTGTCTCCACAAGAGCTTACTTCTCCGTTGGATTTGATGGCTCAGTTCTCTAGCTGTGACTATTGGATCTTTTGTGTTGGAAACTTGAAGTAAGAACCTTTAAAAAAACATATTTCAAAAAGTGAAGAGCTGCTTCTCTCTGAAAATCTGCCTGCTTTTTAAAATCTATTAAAGGAGAGAATGCAAATCCAATAGCTAATGTTGTAGAGTATCTTGGACACTGGACAAAGAGAGAAGCTTAAAAAAATTCTGCAGTGACACCATGGATTGAGATAATTTTATAGTAATAAGGATTACTGGACTGTACATTTAAGCCATACTCATATCTTAGTGGTGAAGTTACACTTTTTGTAATTGTAATACAGTATTATCACATTTTTTAAGTTTCATGGTACTATGTGTTGTATGGCATAACTTGAACTTCTTATTCCAAGCCTTTGGAATGTATTAATTTATTCTGCAATTTGCTGCATTGCTCTACACCTAAGAAAAAGGCTTTACAAAATTAAGATTGAAGTAAATTATATACCCACATTAGTTACTTGGACAGTAGCTGTTTTAATCTTACAAGTTCAATGAAATTGAATTTGATAAATCTAAGATAAGGAATTTACCTTTGTTTTTGCCTTTATTAACTTATTTACTGTATAGCTGAGGTACATAAAGTTGTCCATGTGGCCACTGTGAACTTCTCTCAATGTTCAATCTCATCAACAAGGAGATAGGAGAGTTTGAGCTTAGAGGGGTTCTGAAGTAATAGCTTAGAGGGCTGTGTATTTACTTAAGTAATAGCGTTTCATGTTGATGAGTGTCTTATTTCAAGAAGTTATTTAAAATAAAGGAGTTATGTAAAATCCTTCCATCCTGACATTTCAGGGATTAAGGGGGACTGTTCACAACCTGCCGTAAGATACGAGAAAATGTGAAGAAACAGATTAATATTTACATGATTACATTATAACATTTACATGATTAAAGATTAATATCAGTTGTCTTTTGCTTCTAAATTTTCTCTTAAGTTAACACAAAGTAAACCGACTTCTTAAAACCACTCTGATTCATTTATCAATTAATTCAGCTCTGTGTGCGAGAGTCCAGATCTGGTCTCTTCTTAGGCTGGAAGAAAAACGTGAAAGAGGTGATGTTTTCCACCACTCCTACTGATCTAAGTAGCAAGGAAGTGTCCCTTGAAGTCTTGCCCTCTCTATCCTCTTGAGTTCAAGTGTGGCCAGGCTGCATAATCATTCCTTCTTTCTCATTCTGTGTGTCACTAGGGAAATCAAAGCATGGGAAATGGAGTGTGCCAGGGTTTCACCACTTGTGCAGACATGAGATGCAGTCAACATATGCATCCTGGTCCTGGAGCCTAGAAGTACTCTCAGGCTTGGCAATTTAAATGTAGGCTTAGTGTCTGACCTACAGTCTTGTGCAGGTCAGAGACAAATGAACTGGACAAGGGAAATAAGTAGGTAGGGCAGCATCCTCAGTTAGCCATGGGCAAGTGCAGAGAAGGGAAATCAAATGCTTCAGACTAAAGGACCTTGTGTTCACAAGTACACGGTGTAGCAATTTCAATAGATGACTGATCGTGTGACTGGTTTCTCATGAAGTCCTCAAACTGCTCATTAAATGTTCCCATGATGTGGCTCTCCAAGCTGAGATAAGAAGGTGGATGAAAGATTTGTTTGACAGCATCATGAAGTATGTCATGAGGACTCTGCTTGGGGAAATAGGGATAAAGGGGCTTGAGTAGTGTAACATGAAGAATGAAGAAATGTTCTTCGGATACTTGGTCAGGATAGAAGAACTTACTTCAGCAGGCTGAATTCAAGGAATGAAGATTGCTCTGAAGAGACTGTCATAGAAATCTAAGCTTAACCTTGCCTGAGATCACCTTGTGTAATCTGTACAAACACAAGAGCTCTTTTCTTGTTTTTGTAACTTAAAAACAAAGCTTATCTATCTGTTCAGTTTTTATATGGAAGATGTGTTACGAAGTAATTCTAAATTGATTGTTGTAAGATTTTATATGATTTCTTAGTAATGTAAGTTACATTCTGTTTCATCTCCACTAATTTCATTCGTTCCTCCAGTGTAATTCTTTCATCACTTCTAGCAGGCATGTTTGTGCTTCAGAGGATTGAGTCCTCATGGACATTGTGTCTGAATTTTTTTTGTGTTTGTTTCTAAAAACCACCCTTAGGTTGTTCTGATTCAGTTGTATCTTTGATCATATTTACTGCTGTTATAGCGTCTTGTTCTTAATTTGAACAAGATTATCCAGACTGTAACTGATTTTGTGAGTATGTGCTCATATGTAATTTTTTTAATGATCTGCAAAGCAGATATTTTTACACTCCTTTTACGTATGCATATTGCAGAGAGTGACAGGCTTTTAAATCATTTTTTATTTGCCAACGTGTTCTTAGTGTTGAGCAAATGCTGTAATTTGGACCAGTAATAAACTGCTGTTGCAGATGCTATGTTTCGAATATTCAGATTCTGTGATCTATTGATTAAATACACCATATTGCAGTTTGTAGGTTCTGGTCTAGTGCTCTTTTTGCCAAAATTCCTACAATGATAATTGCACGTTATCGAAGATTAATTATGCTGCAGTTCTCATCGAACTTGGTATTGATTTCCTGTTAATGCATGCTGAACTACTTTCTCCCTTGCTGGTTTGTTCTTAAGTGACTATATGGTCTTTTTGTAATCTGCATTAAATTACAAAAGACAGACTACAATATTCTCTGAGTGCATCAGAATATTACTGTATTTTAAAGTGGATACTTCCTTCACAGGAAGAATGAGCTTCTTCTTAATACAGGATATGAACTGTGATAAACTTAATACATTTCCAATTTTCTTGTGATAGCTCATTTTAAAAGCATAACAAACAATGCCCTTGCTAGTTATATATGTGACTGCTTTTGTAATACTACTGAATGAGAATTCAGAGGTAAGGGAACATGAACTTTCAAGGACCATTCATGGAATTCAGTTTTGCCTTGATGATTTCCTTGACCTGGATCAGTTTAGTGTTTGTTTTATAAAGCATGAATTTTAGAAGTCTTGATACCAGAAACCAACACTGTACACATAGTGTAGCTTGATTTTCACATCTCTACTTAAGCATCTCACATGAACAGGAGCACGCTCCAACTGACTTCAAGTGACTACCCTGAAAAAAGTTACTTTTGGCAAGTTATTTAAGCAGTGAATGAATTTTTAGGCTCTTAAGTTTAGTCTTTTCTTTACAGTCATGTCTTGGTCTAAAGGATTCTGTATCAAACTTCAGAAAAAGACACAAGACTTACAGCATTGTCCCTCTTTCAGTAATTTCCTGGTACTATTTAATGTTCTGGTTTTAAGATGCAACATTCCGCACTGGAGAACTCTCGGAGAATCACTGTGACATGCTACATGTTGCAGAACATCAGCATCAAACTCAAAGTATAAACGTTTAGCATGTTCTGCTGGAATCATAAGCTTTTGACTTCTTGTTCTCATGTATCATATTTCCATCAGATTTTAAAGGAGGATTGGTGGGTCAGGGGCAGAAACCACCATTCCTTCTCTGGTTTTCTTGTAATGGCAAAGCTAAGAAGTAATTTAACAGAGTAGAAGAGACACTTACAGTGACTTATTGAGCTGAGTTTAGTTTAAAAAAAAATAAAAATCAGGTGCTGCACTTCTTTCTATCAGCATTTGTAACACTGGTAATTATCACAAAGGAACATAGGATTTGTCCAGCCAGAAGAGAAGATAATCAGAACTACAGTGACAGAAATCTGGCTTTGTACCTAAATTTGTCAAAACAGTAAGGACGACTCCTGTGACCTCTCTGGATAGAAGACACTGCTTCAAGACAGCTTTAGCATTTTGGGCTATGTCTTTCTAGTAAAGTGAAATGACAAAACTTTTGACACTGTGTGATTGTGCTAGCACCTCTGAAATAACACTTGTGGTTGACAGTGGGTTTTCCTAGTACACTTGCATCTGCATTTTTTGTAGTAAACACTCCCAAGTTCTGAGGACCTTTCAATGTGCATCACTGGGAAAAGTTACAAATAAAAGTAAGTTCTGAAAGCACTCTCTAATTCTGCACATTCAAACAGAATTTTATATATTAGGTGTAATGTCTGAGGATTGTATCAGCAGTATTAAAAGCCATGTCTTAGCAAAGTTATGCAGAGTAAGCAGCTGGTGCAATGATGGTTGTATTTGATATCTATAAGCAAGATGACAAGGGTAGCTACTACAACATCTCACAGTTACCAACAAATGAATAAAATACAGGCCGGGGCAAGTAAATCCATCGCTCATTGGCACAGGTATGAGGTAGTCATTACATTACTTTCTTGCTTTTCTAGGAGCTCTGATATGTCTTCAAATTTGACAAGCTATTTAAATTTTACGCACTGTCTTTCCCTAAGTAAATTTTTCTAGACTTTGCACATGCAAGTCCATACCACACATTTTACTGAGCCTTTTCAGTAAACTTGGATGTGTTTCTGGACAACTCTTTGGGAGTAATTCTTTAATTAGTGCCAGGATTGTCAGCACAGTGAAGAAGCTCTAACGGTATTTTCAGAGTGCACTTCAGCCTGAAAATGTGACTGGGATAATTTAAAAGAAAAAGTGTTCAGCTACTCTGCTGATGCAGTCAAGATTGAAAGAGAATGGTTTCAGATCCCATTATGCTGCTTCTGTACAGCATTATTGTGTAGAAGTAAGGTGGAGAATTTAAATTACTCATACTAGTTGAATTTTAGAATCTGTTCACACTTGCCTCATGTTCATGCTGTCAGTAACCCATGTCTGTTCTCTTCTATGGAGCAGCAGCATGTGCTTATTCTCTTCAGCTCATTAGATCTCAGTTATTCCTTTCTGCATTATTTTTAATCTTCTGTGGAAGAATTTGCTTGTCAACAAAAATATCCCTCAACCTCAGAATTCAAGTAACATTCGTCAAAGACATCATTAGCCATATATCTGTCTCATCAAATCTGTAGCGCTAAGTCACAGGAGGAGTTTAAACTGTAGGTGATTTACAGCCTTGGTTGTGAACAGGAGAAGGGGGAGGGCTGTGCATTTAAAGTTAAAAGGAAAAAAGCCAAGCCATAACAAATACGCTGTTGCTGTTGGAACATTTCTTTCAAAGAGTGTTACCTGTCAAGCTGTATCTTAAAAGTGACTGCTTGGAGGTGAAGGTAAGATGATACCATGGGATGGAAGAACATAAACATCTTTGTTACCCAAGTTCTGTCATCGGCAAAATTAAGTTCCCTTGTAATATGAATATAAAAATCACTCAGATAAAAAGGCCCTGTTACAGCTGTTCTTAAGCATAAGAAGTGGTGTAGTGAAAGGGCAGCATATGTTTTTTCTTCAGAAGGCTCAGGCATGTTTGGGATAGAAATGCTAAGTAAATCAGATGGAGGAAGAGGGAATGGAAGGTTATCTGGGATATTTGCTCCACTGTGCTCATTAAGTTGAAATCAAGGTGCAGTTTTCACTGACAACACTGCAAAATTATTTTATATTCTGGTTTTACCCAGGGCAGGAGTTACAAAATTTTATGTAACTTGGATTTTTCACTTCCTTTTTTATGAGTACATGCAGAAATGATCCATTACTTACAGTCTTAATGAATTTATAAAGGAGTGCAGGATGGATTGGGAGAGATTTTTGCTTGCTCTGCTGGCAAGAGTCTATCCCTTTAAATTTCATTTCAGGAGTTTAATAAAACAGCCCACAAACATACTATCATAAATGAAGATTGTTTTCCAGTAGATAGCTGCTAATGAACAGAAAGAGCAGATAGATCCAGTATAAAAGCTACAGGGAACATGAGACATTAGTAAAAGGAGGCCTGCAAGATAAGCTGGCGCACACTTATTGGCAAGAAGTCCTCATCTGGAGCTCAAGTATCTTCAGTTTGTCTTGTGTTGATGTCAACAGGCTTTGAGCTGAGCTGTCCCAAATGGTATGTTTGGCAAGTTACATTTCTTTTCTCTTATGAAGACCATGCTAAAACAATAGTCCATTAATAAAAATTGAAAATAGTTGGTGTTGGGTACGAGCTATAGAGGATGGAAAATTGCGTTTAAAAAAAAAAATTCCAGACATCAACTGTTGCATTTCCTTTCAGTTTATATTGCAAGGTTTGCTCTACTAGAATTCAATGTTGATTAATTCCTTTTCTCTTGAATGGTGAATTGAACTCTGTGATTCCCTGCTTCTCTCCTGACCACGATCTGACCTTGCCGCTCCCTTCATAGTTTACCTGCTGCCTCGTCTGCATGATGAAAATCTGGTTGATGACCCAATTCAAATCTCCAGCATTTTAGCCAGATACAATTTAACTGATGTTTATAATAGAGGAGAAGGTTTTTAAAGCTAACTGTAGGAGGTGAGGTGTCTGTTATCAGGAAGCCTGGAAAGCATCACCTGTTGGGAAGGTGTTTCGTCAGCAGTCGGATCTGAAAGATCTCTGCAAAATGGCAGTGGCTTTTGTCACAAAAGGAAGCCTTTAGGATAAGCAATTATTTACTACTGTTTGAATATTAATTACTCCTAACACAATACAAACTTCTGTTATAAGATGCTGCTCTCTTTACAGTATCACACAGAATCTTAGGGGTTGGAAGGGACCTGGAAAGATCATCCAGCTCAACCAGCACAAACTGCAGGCTGCTCTCCCCTTCACAATTTCAGCTTTGCTTGTTTCATGAGAATTTCAGAACATTTTTGAAATGGTGAAACTGTTTTCCCTCCTGCCAGCCTCTGATTTGACTGTGTATATGTGTGTGTGTTCTTGTTTGTTTCAGGCACTCAAGGTGTTGCGCCACCCCCGCCAGCCCCAGTCGTTGGGTTGCAGACTCCATCCACTGGCCTCTTGGGTGCCCGGCCTGGTTTGATACCACTCCAGCGACCGCCAGGAATGCCACCCCCTCCTCTGCAGCGCTTTCCCTTGATGCCACCACGACACATGCCTCCCCACATGATGCACAGAGGGCCCCCACCCGGGCCAGGGGGCTTTGGGATGCCTCCTCCCCACGGAATGAAAACCCCCTTCCCACCTCCAGGTCACTTTGTGAGACCTGGGGGAATGCAGGGAAGCGGGGGGCCAGGTGGACCTGAGGATAACAGAGATGGGAGGCAGTTTAGGAATGACAGGCAGACATACACACCTAACAGAGACCAGGAGAGGTTTGGAAGGAGATCTTTTGGCAATCGGGTAGAAAATGATCGGGAGCGCTATGGTAACCGCAGCGATGACAGAGATCATGAGCGATCTAGTAATCGCGACAGGCGAGACTGGGGAAGAAGAAGCCCTGAGCGTGACAGGCACAGAGACTTGGAGGACAGAAACAGGCGATCCAGTGGCCATCGAGACAGAGAGAGAGATTCACGAGATAGGGAGTCTCGCAGAGACAAGGAGGAGAATCGAGGCAAGGAAAAAGCAGAGATGACAGACAGGGCAGATGGCGACAAAAACCACGAATCTCATAGCAGCCAAATGGAAGACGCAGACATTGTTTCAGAACTCGCTGCGGGAGAGTCTGAACCTGCAGGTGCAAAACCTGTTGAAGAGTTAACATCCGAGGCTACCTCATCTGTGGAACAGGTGGAAAAGGAGATGGGCTCAGTGGCAGAGGCTCCTCGCTAGAGACTGGAAGTTGCTGAAAGATGACAGTGACATTTGTTGGAGTGTAGAGCTTTAGAGTTGTACAGTCTGCTGTATTATATTTGCTTCTGCTTATATCACAGCCCCTCGGTAGTTGGTGGGGAATTGTAAGCAATTTGATTGCTTCCCTTCTATTTAAAATAGCCACAACATAACACGAGATACTGAAGATATGATTAAAATATTACCCATTTTTGCTGTAACTTTTTTAAAGTTTTGACTTTAAAAAGTTTACAAATCAGAAGTAGAAGTGCTTTCTATTTTTTTTTTTAATTTAAGAAAAGGTAACGGTGAAAGCTCCTCAAACCAATAGGGATGTGTTTTTAATAAACTCTATTTTCGTAACAAACTTTAATGTGTGCTATTCTTCCTACACTGCACTGATGTGGAAAAGGAGTGTTCAACATCTGAAAGTTTGAACTGTTGATGCTGTATTGGAGTCTAAATTAGACTGTTTTGTTTATATTTGTTAAAAGAAATACATCTGTTTGTGTAGCTATTCACAGAAGCAATTTTTTATTTGTAATAGTCATCTTGGTTTTTAGATTGCTGCATTTTAATGATCTACTTGACCATACTAGGTAAAAAGTTAGTGGTTTTAAAATGTTAATTGAAGAGGTAACTGTTCAGTGTTTGCAATGCAATTGGTTTGGTTTGTTTTTTTTTTATTCTCCACCCTTTGCCCCCACCTCCACCTGGTTCTGTGGTAAATGTTGCCCTAATCAGCTTTTTTTTAAAAAAGTGGACACCTTCAGACATCCTTAGTCTGCTCTGCTTATGATGTTATGAAATTACTGTGTGTGGTGGGCTAAGAAGCACACCAAGTCAGCATCTTTTGTACTTGTTATTCATTGATGCTTTTTGCAAAGTGGGTGAAAGAGAAATCAGAAGACACCAAAACACAATATAAAATGCTAACCTATTTTTTTTGTAGGGTTGGGAAAAGGAAGAAGGAAGGGAGGTGGGAGGGTGCTCAAGGATTTGAAAATGCTTCCTCTTCATTCACACAAGCCTGGGCTGCTACTGTTAACGATGTCTACCTCCTGTAATCCTGCAAGAGGTAGGTGTAAAATTTTTACCCACCTAGTGTTGTACCTACTGGACTGATGGACAGTGTGAATTTTCTTGCATTTGTGGAAGTTTTACCATCTTCCCTTTGTATCACCTAAGTAATTTTAAGAGGGCAAGTATTAATTCTTGGTGGTGCAGCTCTAGGTGCAAACAGTTTGGAGAAACAGCAGTGTTGGACTGAGCAGAGTCAGAGCCCTGGCAGTTCTGCCCTTAAACACACTCACTTATCAATGGCACAGCTGGCACCAGGCCTTCTGTTGAAGCTTGTTTAACTCTGGAAGTGCTGTGGAAAAATTGTATGAATCCTGTGCATTTTTTTTCCCCCCCTCCTTTGATCTAGGTGTGCTCTACTTCTAAAGTTGGGGTTTTTCCCTAAGTGAAGGGCAGCTGCTTTCTTACATCAGTACTTTTTCATAGCTGCTCTGCAGCAGAGGGAGTTTTCTCTGGGGGAGGGAGGTGGGTGGGAAAGCAAATGTGGAGTTATGGACTGGGGAGAGGACATATATTTTTATGTTCTTGCAATAGCAGAATAAAGAGAGAAAAATCCTGTTTACATACTTGTAGTGAACTCAGCTTCCATGTGTTAAAACCTGTGTCCTTAATGTTTGTTTCATGCTGGGCCAGTGGAACTATTACAGAGGCAGACATTTATGTCCTGTGTTTTAAGACTTGAACAAAAACTGCCATAATTCTATAAGAAGGTAGGATTTTTCTTAACAAATACTTTTTATTAAAAGATTTTAAGACAAGAATGAAAAAGAGAGAAGGCTGTTTACACAAATGCCACTTCACATTCTCTCCACTTCCCATTTTAGGACACTGGAAACAAAACCTAGGAAAACTCAGGATATCCTTTGCAGAACAGTTACTGCCTTCTGAAGCAGTAATTGTATTATAAACCTGCTGGAAATGCAACACCCTTACAGCATCACCAGCATAATTGTATCCTACTCATCTACAAGTACCAAATTTCTAACTGCAAAATACAGCAAGGCAGAAATATGTACATAAATATTAATTAGCAAGCATCCATTACTGATAAATGACACTACAGTGTTGGCAATTCACACCTTGGTCATTCCATGCCTGCAAGTTATAACATCTGTTGGTACATGAACCAAGCATTATTTAGATGTCCTTCAATGCAACATTTAACTTCTAGGCTTGTGTGCCATCAGACATTTAACCTAACAAGAGAACAGACTGGACAGTCACCAGTTGTATGCACCAGGCTTTCAAAGCAGGCAGGTTCAAGCACTGACAGCAACTGGAAGAGGAAGCAAGCAGTAGCTGCCAGAGCTCCTCTTCCACCTACAGCTGACCTAGTACTTGCCATTTCCCCCTGACAATGTAACAGTCCTCTGAGCTTCTAAAATGTGAAGAGGTGACAGTGGCATTTGTGGGCATTAAGTGGTCTGCATCCTCTGATGTTTGAGGGGGAAGCTGAAAGGTGCAGTCACTCTTCATTCTGCTGCAGCAGGTGAGTCAGCACAGACTTACCCACTGCAAGAGGTACAGGTGGGTAGAGACTGTACACACAGTTGTTTGCCACCTGCAGTGGAAATGAGTTAAGTGTTTTTACAGTATACCTGCCATACTACCAAAAGCCATTTGTAACATGCAACACTGGAGCTGGGGTGTCTAAAACTATAAACAACTACTTCCATTAATATCTCTCATGTACAATATAAAACAATGTTAATACAAGTCTTCATTAAAATCAGTAATTTTGTCTATTAAAAGACTTGGACATCTGTGTGTAAGAGGCACATACAAGAAAAAAAATGAAAGCTGGCACTAGTGTACAGCAATTACACTGCTGAAAAAGCTTTGATAAATACAGAACTTTTAGCTATGTGTATCCTTTTAAAGAAAGTCCTATTCCATGCTAGACACTCCTGCATAGCTTCAAGAAAGCTGCCTCCATCAGCACACCCAGACTGTCACTGCACACCAGCCCAGAGCAATCCAACCCCCACAGCCAGACCAGGCACAAGGACACAGGTTGGAGCCAGACTATTTCATGTGCTTAAGGTTTCCCCACCACACACACACACACATGCACTTTGCAGTCACATGCAAGTGTCAGGTGTCACACACCATTACATTTTACAGCAAGAAAGTATTTCGGCAAGATCCCAGCTGTAAGGTGCATAGGATGCCAGGTTATCATCACAGAACATGGGATTCTGTCACAGGAAAATGCATGGCAACACAAGTAACAAGAAGCATACAGCTTGATCTTGGGTCTTGCTTGCTCCAGGGGGACTGGCTGGAAGCAACTTGTTGGATGCTGTTGGTGTCTAGCAACTTAACTACTAACATGAAGTCCAGGCCTACTTTTCCATGCTAGCAACCCAGTCTATTGTGGTTTTTTTTATAGACAGCAAGACAAGGGTGTATTTGCCCAGCAAGTTTATTACACCAGCTTGAACCCTACATAATGCTGCAACTTTGCCAGGAGGAAGCCCTGATATATACACTACTCTTGTCTGAGAACTGAATAGTCTTGCTAGAGCTCTTAAGGCTAATCCTCCAAATCTACAACATACCAGAAGTTTTGGTGTTCAGGGTATAATGGCTATTACATCTTCTGTGACACAGAACTGGAGTTCCTGCTAGTGAAGTTATACTTAATGGTTTCAGCAGATGCTTTAGCAGAAGACTACAGAGACATTCCATCAGGGTCACTTTAATTGCAATACACATCATACAAAATTAAGTCAGTCTTTACAAGTTTAACTGATACTCAGAACACAGAGCAGTAATGAGATTAAGTGATAAATCTTTTGCTTGCAGAAGGGCAAATACAGCAACTGCAATGAAATACAGCCCATTTACCACTCATCTTGAGCATTTCAGGTACAATACTTAGCTCTTTGCTATTCCAATTACACCACAGGCTAAACGGGGTCCAGCATTTCCAGTTAACTTGCTCTCATTATCTCCCCCTCTACCCAGGTCATCACGTTTTTCATGGACCTAAAAGAGAATTGAAGACACTTTATTTCATGTTACTGTGTAATTAAACCAACATTTTTCACTACTCATCAATAGCAGCATTGACATGCAAAACTGCCAGCTACCAGCAGGGTGCGTTACACAGAGAGAACCTACTGCAATTCAGTAATGCTGAATGCCAAAGTAAAACTTGTGCTAAACACTTTAGACTGGTCTAAACAGATGATTTGCCTTCAGCTGAACTTGTTTAAGGTGGAAGTCACCAAAACCTCACGCTTCAAAGAGTTATTACTTGTCCAGAAGCAAGCTTGGACTTGCTGTTCAAGTTCACCCTTACAACACAAGGCCTTGTCTGCACCATCTGACTTGCCACACTACACATATCCCTGCTCCTTGGTCATCAGTCCAAGTCTGGCTCACATAGGGGTACAGTGATCTCAGCACACTGAGTCCACAGAGAAACAAGACTGACCATGACCATCTTCAGCCAAGTCCACTCAGCATCTTCCTACTCCTTTCCAGGGAGGCCAAAGCACAAGTTGCACCAGCAGCCATCAGATCAGTACTAGTGACCAGTGCCCCAATATGCCCACTGCCACACCTTTCAGTGACAGCATTTATGCCAGACTGCCAGTTCCTTCCTCAAATCTGGTTGCTTAAGTCACTCACAACTGGGAGAAACAAAGTTCAATGGAAAAGATCATCTTCAGAAAGCAGGCAGAAGACGAAGATCTCATGGCAGTGAAGTGCCATGATAACACACAGAACTTTCAAACAGGGCTTAAAAACTCCCCATAGTGGAAATCCTGCACTACAAGTTCTGTAACACACCAGGGACCAGCCTCCAGCATTAAGTCTCCACTTGCTGGCAAGATCACTCTAGAGTTCCTTAAAGCATCCAAGTAGGCACAAAGACACTTACCACCATGGTACGTCCAATGACACTATGTGGTCCACTAAGAGAAATGACAGAATCTTCTATTGCAACTTCTGCCACTCCTCCTTTAGCAGTCACATTGCCAAGATCTCCCACATGCCTACAACAAAGATGCAGAGAAATTCAAAACTTGGTTGAATTAAAAGCTCTTCTCAGTGACGATGGCCTGGACAATACAATGCCCACCATTACTACACTCTAGCAGTCAACCATCTTATCTTTAACAGCACATGGATCTTCATTTACCACCAGCCCATCTTTAACACTTGGGCTGTTTTAACTGCTTTAGTTTAAGGTATGATTAAAACCCAGTCCTAGCTAGAACTTGAAACTGAAAGGTTTATCAACTTTGGGGAAAGGAATACCATCACTTCCTAACAAACCAAGCCACCAGTGCACAGCTCTTACAGGCAGGAATTCCTCTATGCTGATGGCATCTCCCTCTGCTCAAAGGAAGTCTCTCAAATTAGGTGGAAACCTTTCCTGCACATACAACATTTGGTGTAAACACTGCTGCTATTCTTAAGAGCTTTTAACATCTACTGCAAATTAGTCACTCCACAAGCAGCTGCAGGTTTAAATAGGATTAGTAAAAGCAGTTTGTCAAGTGGCAGGTCAATGGGGGATGCATCAAGTGCTAAGTTCTCATCAGTGCCACAGACTACTATTGCATTTATACCCTACCACATAGCTTTTGGCAGAGCTAGATCTCTTCTAGGACTTCCCTTAATTATTAACTCACACAGTTCAGTTTTCTCTGAACTTCTGGACATTCCACCATATTGTTTCCTAAACATCTGCTACAAACAAACCATTTACTCAAAAGACAAGTTGATGATGTTCTGCAAGACTTCTATCCAGGTTCAGAACCTCAAATACAAACTTGTTCCTGAAACTCTCCATGCACACAGGGTGAGAGCCGTTCAGCTCACTGAATGCTGGCCACCAGCTTCTTAGCTTAGTACCAATTTCATATTTTTAACCAAAGTTCTACAAAAATAGGTCAAGGATCATTTCTCTTTAGGAATTTGCTCATTTTAAGCTTCCAGGAAGCTTCAGTCCAATCATTACCACTCTACACTGATAAAAGCATGATCTAGTTCTTATACCCACCTAAGGAATTACCCAGCCTACAGCTGCCTGAGCACACAGGTTACACTAGAAGAAGGACATGACAAAGCAGAACCAGCAGAAGGCACCATGTTCATGCCATTTTGACCTTTCACACTGGAGCAGTTGGCTGCCTGTGAAGCGCATGAGAACACCATTTCATGCTGATCTGTCATCTAGACAGCTGGCTAGCAGCCAGCTTGCTTGGTCTGGCATTTAACTGATCACTCAGGTATGAATTTATCAGTCACAAAAGGTGCAGTTATGGACATAAAAGTGAGCATTTCAAGGCTAATCACAATGCCAAGCTGGTCCGAACAACAAACCAGCCTATCCTGAACACTGGCTCCTAGATCCACTCACTACCACACTGGTCTTCAGCTCTGTACAGCACTCTCCCACCCTAGTCAGCATACTATTTAAACTAGCTGCTCAGACATCAGGGCTCAAGCACACAAGGCTTCCCTCAAGGTAACCAGAGTATGAAAAGTGCTTCAAGAACTAGGTCTGAGCTTCCCCTGAAGTACAGAGATAATTAAGCATAAGCATCAGACCCAGCACTAACACAGCCCCTTGAGAACCACATACTGGGGACAGTATACAGTACCTCAGCTAACATACTAAGAATACCCTAGCACACCCAAAAAAGCCACCATGCCTGGGCTCAGACACCTTTGTATTAATCTTCCAGGCTCCCCTGAGCCATAGTACCTTCCATTGATGATCCAGTCTCTCACATGACCAACCCACATACAGCTCAAGAGTCAAGAGTTCAGGACACATGCAGTTGAAAGCTGGTCCCAAAACAAAAGAAAAAAATCACCACTGACAAAATAAGGCTGTAACATAGGAATCCCCCATGCTCTCATCTTGAGAAACATGCACTCAGCAACTTACCTTTATTTCCTCCTCTCCCCAAACTATGATAAAACCAAGAAAGTCCCAAAGACTACATTTTACCCAATAATCTTGAAGCCAAAGTATCTAAGAAATCTCAACAGAGTTATCAGAGCCTTATTTAACTGATCCTAGAAGTCCCAGAGGCATTACTAGTTTTCTTCTGGTAACATCCTAGCATTAGTCATAAAATGGCCTCCCCATGCGCAAAGTAGCACTTAGGAGGTCACTGTATGGAGTAACTACCCAGTAGGAGACCAGGCGCATTAAACCCACCTTTCTGCATCAGTTGGTCCACCATGCTGCTTGCCTTCAGGATTGAAGTGGGGACCTGCACTGGTACAACCTGAAACAGGACACAGCCATCAAAAGTAATGTAGTTTTCTGGGTTTTTTTTACAGTAGCCAGTTTAAATCTGCTGCTTATACACTACAAAACAGCAGTCCTGCTATAGCCAGAGGAAGTTAAGTCACTAATGATTTCATAGCTACTCTCCTGTTAGATGTTCTACCAATCCTCTGGAGGTAAGTAACCTACTACAGACTTACAGGTTCAATAAAGTAAAATTACTCATTCTGTAACACTCCGGGCTCAGCTAAAAGATCTCTTATTTCTTAATACTAGGTAACTGAAGTAGTTAAGTTAGGGCTTGCTATGCCACATTTTGAACACCAGCCTAAACATGTTCAAAGTATTAAATGGGAAGCAATTCCTTAGGAAATATAATAATTTCTTAACACAGATTTACAGTCATAAGACTCAAGTACATTTGCACGAGTTGCTGCTGCAATGCAGAGAAACTCTTTAAAGCTGCACGATGCCATTACAGCTGTAACTCAAAAGCTGGGATATCTTACCATTTGTATTGTCACCAAATTCGTGGACGTGGAAGCCATGATCTCCATCAGCCAAGCCACTGATTTTTCCACTAACTTTCACTGGTCCGCTACCCTTTAATGAAAAAGATTATCACAAAAATTACTACAGCATTAAATCACCTTGTGTCGAGCGAAGCTTCCTAGACAACAGAAAGCACCTGAGGCTGCACTACAAGTTCACCTACCAAGACGTGAATAATTAACATACATTAACTGACTGTATGTCTAATACAGCATGTCACAGAACACCTGCATTTATTTAGTCACTTTATTACGTATCAACCAGCAAAAGGAATGCCTTTTATCAGCTTGCTGGCTCTTGAGAACGACCACATACTTCCATCTGGAGGTGCACGCAACCCTGAACTCATTCCTTCTCTGCAGGGAAGAGTGTCGCCCTCACGCAGCCCCAGCTTCTTCGCCGAGTATAAACGACTCGGGCGCGTTCAAAGGCCTCCGACCGCTTTACCACCCACCTTGCTCTAGGAGCGCTCACAACGCTCCCCGGGAGGGCTGCGGCGGGCTCCGGCAGGGAGCCCAGCAGCCCCGTCCCCGCCGCTCTCCGGGGCGCCACAGCCCCGGCCCCGCTCCCTGCCCCGCCGCGCCCGGACAAGCCCGCAGGCCCCGCGGGGCGGAGGCGGCCGAGGGGAAGGGCGGCTCGCGCCTCCCGCCCCGCGCCATGACTCAGCGCCGCGGCCGGGCCAGCCCCCGCCACGGGAGGCGCGGAGGGACCGCGCCGCGCCCCAGCCCCAGCCCCAGCCCTTGCCTGCTGCTGGAAGTGGATGACGCCCTGCACGGGGCCGTCCCCCTTCATCACGCAGACCGCCTTCAGCGTCGCCATCGTCCCGCGGCAGCCGGAGCGCGGTACCCGTACCCGCCCCTCCCGCCGGCACCCGCGCACTGCGGGGCCGGCCCCCCTCCCGCCGCCCTTATATCGGCCCGGCCGGCCGGGCGGCGGCCAATCGCGGGGCTCCTCGCGCCACGGCTCCGCGCGGTTCGGCCAATCGGAGGGGGCGGGTGGCGGCGGGCGGGCGGGCGCGCGCCAATCAGCAGCTCCCGCCTCTGAGCCAATTGGGGGGGGGGGGGGCGCGAGCCGGCCCCGGGTGGCGGCGCGTTGCGTAACGGCCGCCGCGGGGCGGGGGGGGCGGCCGGGCCCGGGGGGTCTGCGGGGTCTGGGGGCCCGGCCGGGTCTGGGGGCCCGGCCGGGGCTCTGCCGGGAGGGCAGCGGGGAAGGGAAGTGGTGGACGGGCCTGGGCAGGCTGGGCAGCCGGAGACTCCTGCGCTTTGGCCCGCTCCGCCAGCTCTCTCAGGAGGCCGGGGAATTGGCTGCTGCGTTGCAGGTCGTGGTGGCCGCTGGGCCCTGGAGGGACGCCGGGCTTGGAGCGGCCTCGCTTCGAAACCTCCCCCGGGATTTCTGTTTTGCGGCCTTCTAGTGCGAGGATTACATCCAGACGCAGAACATCTGTTTTTGTAGACGTGCCCTGAAGCAGTGACGTGGGGAGAAGCAGCGGGAGCGTTGCCTCCTTTTCCTGCAAAACACGTCTCTTGAGGCGCCTCTGCAGCGTTTTGTTTCCCGCTGCTTTCCAGAACGGCCGCCAGGACTCCTTGTCCGAGGGGTGTGTAGGGGAGAGGTGACAAAATAGATTCTCTCCACGGTGTTAGCACTGACGAACTTCAGATTCCGAGAGAAGGTTAACAACAGACTAGGGGAGCATACAGCTCTGCAGTTTTGTTCAAAGATCTGCAACTTAGAACATTGTAAGAATGAAAAACCCACGTTACTTGGTTTTTTCTGCTGCATTATTGATGGAGAAATAATCAGAAGCACAAAGTGATTTTACAATACCTGGGAATTTAGGTAATCTCTATATGGCTGAGGTATCAGTTACTTAAAGCCCAGGTGGTTTTAAGTCACCTGGTTGAGGATGCCAAATAGTTAGGAAGGGATGTACAAGGTTAGTTTCACACATCAGGCTCATCAGCCGTGACACCTGTCACGGCTCGGGTGACATGGCTGACACAAACAGGCATTTGTTTGGTTAAGTGGTATATTTCTTTGCTTGAAAAAGAAACAGCAAGGGAAAAAAAAACAACCCCACAACACGTACATGAGAATATTTGTCTAAGAGACAGGTGATGCCAGAAAGAAGATGAGAAAGCAGAACTGGGCCGCTGCCTATCTAGGAGGTACCTTGGCACTGCGTGTTGAACTCCCTCAAGTTTCATTCCTGATGTGCCTGGAGAGAAGACACTCTGTAAATTACTTGTGGGCAAACAGGTCTGTCCACATGGCACAACCTGCAGCATGCTGAATGCTTGCTAGATCAAGAGGAAAGATTTCAGTGCCCTCAAGGTGAAGCTTGCTTGATTTAAAATGGTTTGTAAACTTGGGGGAATAGTAGTGATGGATTTTACTTTCAGTCGTCTTTGGCTTCCCATGTCACCATCTTAGTTTGCCTGCCCTTTCATGAAGATGGACATCTTGAGTGCCATGCTATAGTGCTTTCTCTGATTTTTAGGCCTATTTCCAAGTCTCCTGATGTTTTTATCAGAGAGGTTTATTCCTTCCGTCCTGGAGGTAAATTTTCAAGATCTGCCTTTCTTCATGCCTCTACATGAATGTAAGACAAACAGATGGATAAGAGCCAGATGTGTCAGGCCTCTTACTATGTCAAGTTAAGTAATCTGAAGTAATTGTTTCAGAGATTTATTGCATTAGGTGTCAATGTCAAGTTACCTGTGAAGGTCCCCTGAGGTGCCCAGTGCCTGAGTTAGGCAAAATGCAGCTAACAAAGCCAACATGCTAAGGGATACCATGGTGAAGAGACGAGCAGTAGGAGGCTAAAGGAGGGATGGGAATTTTGAGGACTAGTGTACAAGAGTTTGTATAGCACATGCAAAAAGAGATCAGTAATCTTACATAGTTCATGACCTCATCTTTTAGGGTGTTTTCTATTACCCTTTTCTTTCAAAGGTACAATAGGCATACACAGGTATTAGTTTACAGATATAGTATTTCATGTAAGCTAGGGAAAGGTTTTTGTTTTGTTTCCCCGCTCATACTTCCTTTTAACTCATTCAGTTTGTTAAATCTTATCAGCAGGGAACAGTTTTTTGTGAAAAATCCACCCCAAAGAAGCTGAACAACATGTCATTTTGTTGTTTGGAGTATCAGAGTCAAAGCAGAGAGGAAAGAAGAAAAAGTGTGAGTTGGGATTACAAACTCACTGTTTGACTCAGGTCTGACAACAATGCTCTTGATCTCCTGCCCCTTCCACCCAGGTAGGGAAGGAGAGAGAAAAAGAGAGAGACTTGGCTGGATTGAAAACTAAACTACACAGCTTTAATTAAACACAAATGATGTAAGAAAATATATACAATTATATACAGATATGTTCAGGTATGAGCAAAAGCCTCTCACCTCCCCCCACCCCCAGCAACTCCCGCAGCACTCCCCTCAGCTGGAACAGCCCCGAGAAATCCCGGAGCTGCTGCTGGAGAGAGCACAGAGTGATGAGGGTCAGGAGAGCTCCAGCCTAAGGGTCGACGGTGATGGATGGATGGAGTCCTCCCCGGATGCCAGCCATGGATGGGAGAGAAGGGAAGAAAAAGGAAGGAAATTGTCTTCTGTGATCTCTGACCTTCCTCTGAGCTTACATAGATATATGGAATGGAGTATCTCTGGACAGTTTTGCTGTCTGTCTAACTCAGCCTCCTACGGGGAGGTCATAGATCTCCCCATAGTGTCTGAGCGAGCAGAGTGAAGGTGCGACCTTGAAGCCTCAGCAGTTAGAAAAACATTCCAATGTCTTATCAGCCTTAGCTAGAACAGAATGTTGCTAGTTGAAAGAAAGCTCACTGAATTAAAAAAAAAAAATCCGTAAAAGGAAAATTTGCTTCATCCTGGCTTAAACCAGGACACAAACATTGATAATAGGAACTACAGTAAGACAGAGAATCTGGCAGAGGTGAGAAAGAGTGGCAACTCTTGCAACTCTGGCACCTCTTTGTTTGACATCCCCCTTTGCCCTATACCCTTGGTTCTGCCATCACAACTTGGAAGAAGCCTAAAGCTTGGGCCTGCCTTCATCTTTATAGCTAAACTGGTGATAAAGTGGTTGCTCTGGAGCCCAGAGGAAACAAACTCAGGAGGGACAGACGTAGGGCTGGGTAGACAGCATGGCTTTGTCCATTTGCCCCATCTGCTGTTGGCTGCAAAGCATTTCCACTGTAGCATGGGAGTGAAGCAGTTTTATTGTTGATCAAAAGAGTTGCTCTTCCTGCCTAAGGGGAGATGCACAGGGATCTTTGAAGAGCTAGGGTTCAAGAGAGTATTGGTTCCTAATTAGCCAACTTAAAGGGCAAATAAACTAATTAGTGTGATACAGGTTAACATAAGTCTAATTTATGTAGCAGAACCTAATAAACTTCTAAGCAAAATGTGCAAAAGCAACAGCAACAACAACAAACCCCAAACCTGTAAAAATGTACTGTAAAAATATAGCATATAAAGCTTAAAGTCCATGCAGCATATGAACATGGTTTCTGATCAAGATTTTATATGGATTAAAAAAAATTAGAGGGAATTCTGAGGGTTGTGTGTGTTCCCATGGCAACTGTACATCTGGCACCTTGTGCAAATATATAGTATTTCCTTCTTGCAATGTCTCTTCTGGAGAAACACAGCATGAACATATTGCACTGGTAAATATCACTCCAGATCACCTGAAGTTGCCTGAATGGGTGCTCACTCATCGAAGTCACTGTCCACAAATCTGCATTGATGTAATTTTTAATGTTTATTGTCTTACATTAAGAAAATTAAACAGAAACAGTATGAATTTTAAATAGTGGTCTTTCATAAGGGCCTGATACATTCTTGGATGTATGTCTCTGGAGGGCACACCACTGGTGAGGTAAGTACAGGTGTGCCCATCCCAGCCTGTGCTCATCCCAGCATGCAGGAAAGCAGGCAACTGTCTTTTCTCCGCAACCTTCTGCTCTAGTGACTAAGAATCCCAGCAGGGCTGGATCCGAGCAGTCCCTCCTGCTCCTGGAGCAGATCTTTGGCAATTCTTAACCTATTTTTCCAGCTCAGCAGTTGAGTAACTGCTGTTACGTGAAGGTGATCAGCAGTGGCTTCCCTGTGCTGTAATGGATGGATGGGTTGTGTGGTCTTGTCATCTAGATCTTCTCTGTGGAAAGGTGGAAGCTACATTTCCAATGTTAGTGTGACCTTGTGCTGTGGCACCATAGAAAACTTGCTGTGTTTTCACCTGATGCACAGAGAATACAATGTCTGTGTATTTGTTCAGGCTTGGTCGGTAAGGAGAGTTCTGTACCACATGTAGATTATTATTCTGTGTTATGGTCTGGAAGAGGCTTGTGGATTGATTTATTTTTTTTCCTTTGGGATCCTACAGTCTAACAATCTCCTCCTGTTCAATGCTTGCTTTGTCCCTGGACTCAGCTGTCTATGTGTTGTTGTCTAGCAGTGGCTGAGATACTAGAGGCTATCTCCTCTGGCCTCTAGCTGCTACAGAGGGGCTCCTGTTCCCTACCTGCCAGCCCCTGTGCATCCCTGAAGATGCACCCTACAGCATCTCAAAGTGCACTAGGTACATACACTGAGGGGCCTCATTGAACCCTGAGCCTTTGTGTTGTCCTGGGCAAGACATTGTGTGTCCTTAAAGTCCTCCCATTCGTTTACAGCCATACAGTAACAGCCATACCTCTAAGGGATGCTGGGAGAGGTAATTAACTGAGTTTATGTTTGTATATAATTTTGAAGATGGAAAGTGCTGTGGAAATTACTAAGCATTATTCCACTAGAAACTTCGTGATGGTGGCTCCCTAGTGGAAAGCCTGCAGTTCCAATTAAGAGGTAGTGGTGCAGGTAACTGCAGTATGCATGTAATTAACAGTGTCGGCTGGAAAGCCTTTGCATGGAACATACAAGAATAAAAATAACATTAACGTTTAACAGCTGAACTGAGCTAATTCTACTGCTGCAAGTCCCTCCTCCTCCATTGCTTGACGAGCTGAGTAAGCTTGAAACATGAGACTCAAATAAGAGGTTGTGTAAATGTTCATGAAGACCTTTGCACCTAGCATGGGTGGGCCTTGCAGCCACAAGTGACTACAGCCATTCTAGGGCACTGGTACTAATCAAGGTCTGCCCACTGACTGTTTTTTATCTTTTTGCTTGTTAACATTCACCAAGGGCTGGACTTTAAATACTTTATGCAGTACCAAAGTCTGTGCCTGTTACTCCAGTGTGTATTGCTAGTGATTTCAATGGATCTTGCAGAGCTCCTGCTGAACCAGGTATGGAAGTTTGCAGCAGATGGTCTGTGAAAGCAGTGCGAAACTGATGCTCAACATCCCCTCTTGCCCATGCAAACCTCCATAGGCATGCTCTGAAGGACCTGGGTGGTAGGTGTCTGCATGGGGCAGGAGCAGTCACAGGAGAAGGTGCTCTTGGCATTGTCCACTGCCAGGAGGGTTCCTTACAGCTGCAAGTGCTGTGCTAAAATACCGACAATTTTTTACTGACATTATTAAGACTATGATATTGCTATGATATTGCCCTGAAAAAACAGAAGTAGCTTATGAGGGAAACCACAGGCCTTCATTTCTGCTCAAAAGGCTGTGTGACCTTTGGCCAAAAGAAGAAAGTCATGAGAAAGTGAGGATTTCCTGCCAGCACAGCTGGTCCTGCAGTGACTCACTCAGAGTTTGTGGGCCAGAGCTCCCACAAGCCCAGCAGCCATCAGGAGAGTTTCCCCACTGAAACAGCCCAACAGGGCTGAGGCATGAAGGAGCTACCAGTGACCAGCAGGACTGTCATAAGCAAGACAAGATGGATACAGACATGAATCCCCTGGATTTTCTGGGTGTTTGCAGAAAAAGTAATTTGCTGAGGTCTGTGACACAAAGTGACAACTGCAATCAAACTGAAATACAGGGAAACACATCTGAAGTTTAAAATGGATCGTAAACTATTAACTAGACTGTTTGTTTGTTTGTTTTTTTACTTGAATATTTTATAAAAAATTCATAAGAATCTTTTGATTAAGGTAACGGAAACCATAATCTGAGGAGTTATTCTCCTGCAAGTAGCTATTTTAAACTACTGTTGCTCCACCATCCTCAGTGCATAGACTCCCCACCTCCAGACAGAGAAGCCCAACCATAAACAGCAGCCACAGAAAACGGCTGCTGTGGTGTGCACCCCGCTGAGGCACTGGGGTACCTCTTCTCCAGCCACTGCAGCCCCCCGCAGACCCCACCTGCTGCTGCTTCTAGGGGAGCAGGACAAAATGCTGTGGACTAGTCCTGAGACTGTGTGATGCAGCTGGATTCACTGCAGCTGGATTCACTGGAGCAAAAATCAGTTCTGGAGGGTTGAGCTGTCAGCGTGGCCAACATAAGACAGACCAAAGCCCTGCAAGTCCTTCACCCCTTTCTGACAAACAGGTGTCACTTGAGGCTGTACCAGCAGAGCTCACTGGTGTGACACCATGCTCTTGGTCAGCACCATGCCAAGCCTGGGAGGAGCAGCCCAGGAGGTGCTCGAGCTCCAGTGTCATGGGCAGTGCATATCAGGCATTTGCACCATCAAGAAGAAAACAGGTACACACATGTTTGAAGGTACTTGGTGGTGTCTGGCAAGACTGCTTCTGCAGGGGAGCTCCAGTGTCATGGCCAGTGCATATCAGGCATTTGCACCATCAAGAAGAAAACAGGTACACGCATGTTTGAAGGTACTTGGTGGTGTCTGGCAAGACTGCTTCTGCAGGGGAGCAGAACCAGGACTACAGGGTAAAGCAGACAGCTGGTTACTGGTGGCTAAAATTTTTGGCATGAAAAAGTGAAAATACTTCCTTTGAGACTGGTCAAAGAGACAACATTGTCCTGACAGTTCATCTGAAAGAAGTTTGTGGGTTTTTTTAATTAGAGACTGTCAAAATGTTTATGCATTCAGGAATGTTATTTTTGCCACTCGACAGCCCCAGCTGCCTAAATAAATGCAACCAAAATATTTGCATGTGTGTATAAATATATATCAGGAAAATATGTTTAAAATATCAACATATCAATCAATAAAGTCCAAAGAAAGCCTGTACTTTTTCCATACATTGTGTATATGTTATTTATAATGACCTACTAAGGATTTAATTTGCAGCTTAGAAAAAGAAAAGCTTATTCTTAGATTTTTAGCTAGGTTTTTATTTGTAGAAGTCCTTACAGTTGTAACTGAACTCTTAATCTTAGTCGATATGCAAATCCCAACCCACATAAGCATATGCCAAAGGAAACTTCCCACGCTTTTTCATATGGATATACTTTTCAGCACTTTCTAATGCAAACTGTGTTGAGCTTTCTCTTTACTGTTTACCATATTTACATTTTAGGTGGTTTGTATTTATTTGTTTGCTAAACTCAGCTGTGTTATGTGGCCTGGAGATGCAATTGTTTGGTTCAGTAGAAAACCACAGTGAAAATGCTAATTAATATACAATTAGAAAATACCTAAATGATACAACAGGGTCAACTATCACATTTCTGCAGTGGGAAATCAAGACTGCCAAACAGAATACATCCAGGCAGGTCTCCAGAATAACAGAGATGTGTTTTTATTTGGATTTCTAAACATGTGATTTCTTCTCTGGGAACATGGGGTGGTTGGGGAGTGGCTGAGTTCTTTCATGACTAAGAAGCAGAATTCAGCTTGGGTTTGTACAGCTGTCAGTGAAACGAGGCTTCTGGGTGCAGTTTCAATACATGCAATTAATAAGTTGGAATGCAGCTGCAAAATGCATCAGCCAGGTGTTGTTATACAATTTTCACTGTACCGGGTAATTAATATTTATGGGACCACTTTTCATCTGCTAGGAAATTTTTTCCATAGGTCCATCAGGCACCTCTAGCCTTGCCTAAAGGACGAAGTGCAACACAGGAGAAAGCCTGTAGACTTTGCACCCAAGCGCACACATGGGGAACCATTGTCCCTCTGGGTTGGTGTGATCCGGAATGCCTTCACTGAATGTGGCCAGAGCAGATACGCAAGTTCCCAGTCAGGACTTGGGCACTGTGACTGTTGGTTTTGGTGGTCCACATTCAGTTGTAAGGGTTGAGAGACTTTGAAAGTCTGCCTGTAAGTGTCTGCCAGGACCAAGCTTTGTTGCTGCTCTAGAACAGGCTACTGCATCCACTGAAATCTGGGTCTGCATTGAGCTGTGTCCAGCACTGTCAGCACACTTCCCAGCTTGTCAGTGCTTGGGACTCCGAGAGGGTACACGGGCCTGGTGGAACAGTCCCTGTACCTTTCCAGAGCTGGAGTAATTTAGACTTCCTAACAGTCCCTGGCAGGCTGCCCAGCTTGTCACATGCCTGCAAACAGCTCGGTTAATGCCAGCCTGCCTGCAGTGGTGGCAGAAGAGGTTACGGCACCCAGTGGCTGGAGAGCAACACCACTCCCTGACTTCTTGTGTGGTTATTCCCTAACCCGTTCCTGTCACTATGATCCAGGCTAATTTGCACACTCTTAATAGCAGGGATTTTCTAGCCGTGGTTGCTCTGACATAACGTGGTTAAGAAGTGATGCCATGTGCAGTTATGGTGGGAAGTCTGAGGGACAGTGGTGACCTTTGCTCGGGCCAGACTGAAGGAGCTGCTTGGAACAGGCTGGTGCAATGCACACCCTGCCACGGAGTGCCCAGCAGTGCTCCAGACACAAATCACCACCATGAGTCTTCCTTGCAGCCTCATTTGGCACCCCTCTGCTGAACAACTGGGCTTCCGCAAAGTAATTCTCGTGCCTTTTTTACAGTGAGTGCTGGCTGCCATTGGTGGGTGCTGGTTGCAGCACGGGGATCTGGGCAAGCACCAGCAGCTTGTAGGAACATACTATCCTGCAGAGGTGTAATGATCAGCAGGAGGCCATTTGCTTCAGGATATGGAAGACCCCTCCCATGGCACTAGCTCTGGATCTGCAGTGTTCAAACTCTCTGTGCCCCTCTCTCACTTTAGCAATGGGCAGGCATTGCCCTATGTCAGCCCTGCCTTCTGGCACCCACCGACCAGGGTTGCAGCAGCTCAGAGCCAGCAAGTACCTTGAACCACTGGCACTGGGAGGTAAGTCATCTGCTGCCTCATTTTCCTCTGGAGCTGTTGGCTTTTGGGGACATCCTGAGCATCGTGACTGCATGCTAGAGAGACAGCAATTGCAGCAGCTATTCCTGAGTCGCTGTGGGGACACTTGTCTTCACCCTGCCATCTGCAGGAGGAGCAGCCACTGCCACTGGACTGGGTTTGCTCCACTATGCAACAGAGGTAATTAATGCACAACCACCTCAGCTGCATCAGCTATGATGCACAGTGCCCCTGCATTTCAGATCAACATTTCTGTTTTGATCTTGGTTATGACTGATCTCTCTGGTGAAAACAGCACCCATGCAGGGTTTCAGGTCATATATCCCAGTTGTGCCTGGCTCTAGGTAGCTGAGGGCCTGCCAGCAGTAACTCTGAGATGGTTTGTTGCCAGCACAGACGACATTACCCAGATGCCTTAGGACCTGCTGTACTCCTGGGGGTAGCAGGAAGCCTTTAACCTACCTGTCCAGGTCGCAGTGTAAAGCATGGCCTCAGCCAACAAGAGCTTCCATCAGAGAAGGGTGATCTCTGTGCTGCCCGGTGAGTTATGTCCTGTAACTCCCCAGATACCATCCCTGCTTTGATTTGACTGTGGGACCCTCAGCTCCTCTATTTTGTGGAGTTTTCTCATTGCCCTCATCTCAGCTCTGTCTGCACACCAAACTCCTTCTCTGCCCATAACAACAGGCAGCAGACTGGCTGTCCAGGCACCCCAGGCCAGGACTTCTCCCCACTGTGGGACAGGATAAACAGTGGAATTAGGAGGAGAATTCCCCATACTGGACACCTTTCTGCTTTCTTCCCTCTCTCTGAAAGGAGGGGATGGTGTCCTCTAAAGCTCTGCTAGGAGCCTGCTATGAGTCCCCCCCACAAACACTTGAGTGGGTGCACAACCGGTTGGGTTTTGTGATCCTGCAGCTCTGCCTGCTGTGTCTTGGCAGATGTGAAAGAGGACCAGACCAGAGCAGGATGCAGATGGCTGTGCTTCGTGCTGGCAGTTAGCTAGCTGGATTTTTGGAGGATGTAGCAGTAGGTGTCCAGCTAATCTCACAGCTTTCTCCTTGTCTCCTGGCAGCTGAAGGTGAGTTCCTGTTGGACCTGTCCTGTAGGGGCTCCATGAACTACATAGGGGCAAGAGGGGCAGAAACAAATAAAACAAAGCCAGTTTTACTCTGTACCCCAAATTCCATGTAACACATTGCTCCCATGGCTCTTGGTTGAAGGTCCTCACTACAAAAGCAGGACAGCCTATTGCATCAGACACATGAAGGGAGGTCAGCTACAAACTCAGCAGCATGTACAACATATGAGGAGATTACTTTACAGAGACTAAGCTGTAGATGATGCTTTCCAAAGAAAAAGGAAAAGTATGCTTAAAACAAAGTAGATACAACATAGGTGTGGTTTCTTAATTTTTTTTCAGAATAAAAAGGTAGGACCAAGGGGAAAAAAAATGATATGTGGATGATTGTAAAGAGCAGGGAGGGAAGTGTTTAGAGTGGACGTTTGTTCCAGTCAATTTAGGGTTTATTAGCAATGGTAAGTGTGTTAGTATGTGCCAGCCACTGGATGGCATTAGTAGTCCAGGTTTCGTTCAACAGACTCTACCTTCCACAGTACTTCTACTCTTCATTTGCTAAAGTACTAGAAAATTTGTAGCAGCTAGAAACAGAAGCAAGATCATCAGGCACAATGGTTATTGTATACATGAAAACAACTTCCCCTGCCCTCTCTCATGTACGTATTACTATCCTCATCCTTCCTTAGGAAACCCAGAGGCAAGAGAAGAAATTCCCACTTCACCTCATAAACAAGCAGACTAACCACCAGCTTTCCTGAAATAGCTACTGATCTTCTGCAGCCCATCTCATCCCTTTGTTGGGCACTTGATTTTTAGCACTGTTGGGTTCAGGCAGGCCCTGCTCAGTTGAATCAGCACTGTGCAAGTTGCTGGTGTTAGGGATGGGACACCAGCTCTTCAAAGAAAGCCCTCTGCAGGGAACCCCTGCACCTATCTGCTAGACATTCGGATCTAGGGACTGTGAGAAACTGAAGTCCAGCTGAGCCAAGCAAGGTTTTGTAAGTCATGCTTCATTTTATGTTGGTGCATAGATCAGTCTGTTTCAATTAAAATAAGACTTAAAAGGAACATTTTGAGAAGACAATCCTGGTTCCATTAAAGAAGAACATTTGTAGTAGGCTCCTTATTGCTATCTCCCCAGTACATCCCTTTACCCATCTGACATGCTTCATGTCTAATTCTGTTTTATACAGATTCCAGTCTCAGACCATCCAGCAAAAGCAGGACTTGGATAAGATCTAATTGTCTGCTTGGTATGCTTGACAATGTTAGGACATTTGGGTGAGGGGTTTGAGGAAGCAGAAGATGGTTGGAGGAAGAAATTATGTAGGCTTATCAGCTCAAGGAAAAGAAATTTGTTATCTTTAAATTAGGTTTCTAATTTGGAAACCTTGATGAATTTTTGACTGTGTGACTATATAAAATGTAGGGGGGAGAATCTCCTTCCTTACCCCACAATACCTGGGGAGGATAGCTGATAGTTTTCTGGAACAGAGTATCTACCTCACAAGGGTTGAAAACTAGTCTGAAAAGAGATTAGAAAGCCTTCATGTTCATACAAATGATTGCTCTAATTACTCTGGGGACACAGAGAAGCTCTTTATCATAGAATCATAGCATCATAGAATCACAGAGTAGTAGAACCATAGAATGGATTGAGTTGGAAGGAACCTTCAAGATCATCTAGTTTCAACCCCCTGCAATGGGCAGGTTCACCTCCCACTAGATCAGGTTGCTCAAAGCCCCAGCCAACCTGGCCTTGAACACTTCCAGGGAGAGGGCAGCCACAGCTTCTCTGGACAATCTGTTCCAATGTCTCATCACCCTCACAGTGGAAAATTTCTTCCTAACATCATATCTAAATCTACCTTATTTCAGCTTAAAGCCATCCCCCCCATATCCTGTCACTACAAGCCCTTATAAAAAGTCCCTCTCCAGCTTTCCTGTAGCCTATTCAGGTACTGGAAGGCAGCTATAAGATCTCCTCAGAACCTTCTCCTCTCCAGGCTGAACAAGCCCAACTCTCTCAGCCTGTCTTCACAGCAGAGGTGCTCCAGCCCTCTGATCATCTTTGTAGCCTCTCCTGGACTCACTCTAACAGCTCCATGTCCCCTTATGTGGATGCTCCAGAACTCCAGGGTCTCACAAGAGCAGAGGAGAGAAGGAGAATCCCCTCCCTTGACCTGCTGGTCACGCTTCTTTTGATGCAGCCCAGGACATGGGTGGCTTTCTGGGCTGCAACCACACATTGCCAGCTCATGTTGAGCTTCTCATCAACCAGCATCCCCGAGCCCTTTTCCACAAGGCTGTTCTCAATCCATTTTTTGCCCCTCCTGTAATTGTGCTTGGCATTGCCTCAACCCAGGTGCAGGACCTTGCACTTGGCCTTACTGAACTTCATGTGGTTGGCATGGACTCACCTCTGAAGCCTGTCAGGGTCCTTCTAGAGGGACTCCCTTTCCCCCAGTATGTTGACCACACTGGGTCATATGACATATTACATCAGACAGTAATAAATAAAAGGGGCATAAGGACTTTCTTGTGTGGGGAAAAAAAATAATCAATTGCAGAACATGGAACCAGTCTGTCATGTTCACATGGTCTGTCTGGGTAAAAAAAGACTTCAAAGCCAATGGCACAGGGATACTTCGTAAGTTTTCTAATTTTGCAATAGTCATGTAATGTCAGTGGCTTCAGTAAAAATGGCAGGATGCAATCTCTCACCCTTTGGCAACATGTAGGACCTTGCCAGGACAGAGAGAACTGGAAAGCGTAGCAAAGAAGCCCCCTTGAATGTACAAGATGGAACTATCAATTTAGGTAACACTTGCCTCCTCCAACATATAAATTCCCGATGACACAGACCACTGAACAATTCACTCTGCTTAAAAAAATGAGAGCGAAATGCCAAGGACACAGATGAGCTAATCCCACAATACAATTTGGTAATGAAGGGATGCAGAGGGAGTGCCAGTGCCCACTTAATTCGTTCCCCCATTGCAGGTGCTGAATTCCACAAGGAGTCTCCGAGGTTTTTGCTTCCCCCTCTCCTCCTTGCTCAGTCAAACCGTGCAAGAGCAGTGCTTGTGGCTGGTCATGTATGCTATGCTTGGCACAGACCCATTTTGTTCCCTCCATTTCCAGCACAGGCACAGACTATAGTTTGTGTAGGAGGAAAATAAACGTCTGTCACAGACAGGCAATTTGCTGGAATCAGAGGGTAAAATGACTTATCACCTGCATTAGCCTGACAGGGTTGAATTATGTGAGCACAGCAAAAGCTCTTGTGTAAATAGAAATAATGGAACTAATAAACACAAATCAATAAGCACAAGTGTCCAGCAACACTTAACACCCTCTGGTCCCCTCTGAGGTGAGATCTAACATCCATCACAGCAGGTGAGGACAGACCGCATGGGTATGCTCTCAGCCCAGACACTTCTGGACTCCTGAGCTGCCCAAGACTGCACCAGCAAATTGCCTAAATCAAAGCATCTCAGAGCTTTAGGGTCCAAACAGAAAACTCAAAAAGGCTAGAATCCACAGAAGTCAAGGTGTTGTTTAAAACTGTCCTGTCTTGACATCATCCTCCAGAGAGCCTAACTCAGTTTCACCTGCTTTCTGCCTTTTCCCCCAAGTCTTACCATCCATATTCTGGCTTGTGAGAGTTCTTGCAGGGTAGCAGTTTTGTCCCTAGCTCCTCAAGAAGACAGAAGGTATGTCTACACTTGCTGAGGACAGAGTGACTAGGGATTAAGTTCAAGCACTGGATTCCTGTTTATCTGCACCAAGTAACTATTAGGTCAATGTTTCACATCATTTCAATCAGCCTCTCCAAGGCAAATGTGCCAACAGAGCAGGCTAGCCCACAGCAATGCACAGAGGATGTGCTGTTTAGCTGCTAGACTAGGAATTGATCCTTGCTTTTCTGCTATCCAGCAGTGCAAGCATAGCCCGAAATGACAGCAAAGACTTTGGGACCTTCCTCCCTTCCAGGGCTGGAGCTTCCTGTGCAGTGGTTGTGGTGGGCTCCCATGCCACTGAAATGCAACTTGAGTCAAAGCCTCTGCCCCAGAGTCAGAGAAGCAGTCCTCTTCCAAGCCCCTATAAACCATGATCTCTTCTGCCAGCACATGTTCAAAGCTGAGTTAGCAATAGAGAAGCAACCCAGGGCTTTCCCAGAGTGGCCGAGAGTCACCAGTTTAGGTGAGATACGTATGCAAGGATTCGTCTCTTCTGTCACCTCATCCTTCACTTTCCAGTGCATCTTAACTATATCTCACATCCCTTTGAGACCACGTCCTTCTAAAGGAACTATAAGTGCAAATGCCTGGGCCATCTGCTCCAAACATGTGGTATCTGATCTGCCCAACCACTTGTTAAGCTATGTCTTAAATTGTAGGTGAATCCGTGTTCTTAGTTGACCTTTGGAACTGCCATGAAAAAAAATAGAAGTATCACACCAGGGATGCTTGTGGCACCAGAGATAGCAGGAGCAAAAATGACACAGGTTTGCACTGTCCACTTAATTTGTTTATTTTAAGGAAAGGCAGTGACCCCAGCAGTGGCTACCTACAGAAGCAATGTTGCTAAGCATGGCTTTAAAATATAGAAAAATAAAAGGAAAGCTCATTGAGCTGGCCCCCACTACCCCCAGTTCCTGCCTTCCTTCTCCATTCCACACCTACACAACTGTGGGAGAAGATGCTCTGCAGCAACTCTGACTACTGTGTTTGCTCGCCATACTGGCATCTCCAAAGGGCTAGGATCATGGGAATGCTTCCCATTGCTTTCATCCTGAGGGCAAAGATGGCATGAGCAGGCCCACTCTTAAGTAAAAGTTCATTTTTCTCTGGCTTTAATATTTTAAATGAATTATTCAGAGAGTCTGCAGGCTCAATCAACTTTTCATAAGGAGAAGATAATCAGGAAAACATTAATATTTGAGGAAGAAAAGCCCCAGGCCAATGATTTAGACAGGAAAAGCAGGAGTCACTCTCTCTCCATCCTTTCATAAGCAGCTTTGTGCTTCTCTACATCTCATTCTGACACATTGTGGGGTGAAGCAGGATTGATTCTCCATAAATATGCCTGTGCTGAAAGTTTACCTCAAAAAGACAAATTGTTTTGACATTACTGGGGCCCGAAGGCTTGGAGGTTTGGGTGAGGCTTGAGCAGCAGGGCTGCTTGCCCCTTCCCCTGTCATTCTGTGCACTGCAAACATGTTTTCCTGGGTAGCCCTGTCAGGAGATGGGCCAGCAGGCCAGCAGGACTACAAAGCTGTGTCCATAAGAGTTGCTCTGAGATGAAGTTCCTGCAGATCTCCATGCTGATCAGAGTCAGCTTTAGCAATCAGAAAAATAAGTGATGAAGAGCCATGATGAATGCTCCCCGCAGGCAAGTGCCTGCAGTACCACAAGGGCTGGGGAGCACACAGGTCAAAATTATCTCTCTGCACAGCCATGACTGAAGGTATATCCAGCTTCTCCTGAGTCCCACTGGGGAAGGTAACAGGCTCAGGCATACAGGCCTTAATACAGCAAGCCACCTGAGCATGAAACAAGACAAGCTTATAATGGTATGTGCCAAAGCCAGGACTACCATCTACCGTTGTCAGTGTCCAAGTTCACCAGATGAACACAAACATGATGATCCTCACCTGCTGCAAGAAAGCAACACAGCCCTCAGGTCACATCTCAGTCCCCATTCTCCCATGCTGTGGAGGGGAGCTTAAAGCTTCTCTCCAAGGGGCTGGTGCCCAACTAAGGCACTGATGGGTGATGTCCTGACCCTGTGCGCTTGGTTGCTTCTTGCTTTCCCCTCACCATGCTCAGCTGGTGTGGGAGCAGCAGGCCTGCAGCAACAACCCCTCTCCTTGTGCTGAGGAGCAAGGGTGAGATGGCTTATTTATCTGCTGCTCAGGCTTTAAAGGGAAATTCAGTCCTGTAGCATGAGCCAACATTCATTTAAGTTTTACATGCACTGTATCTGCCCTCCAGATAGTACTAGTGTGATGTACGGCCTCCTCTGAGGACTGTGTGAAACCTGTGGGCTGTATAATCCTCCACAACTTTTCAAAGGGGTTCAATGACACATGGGCTGACCCTCTACCAAGACACAAGTTTCACACAATGCCGGCTGTGGGACCAGCAGTCTTTCAGAGTCACCTGAACCAAGTACTCCTCGAGTTATTCCTGTGGCTCCAGTCACTGTAGGAGAAATAATTTACCTAGAGGAGAAGAAGCAATGGTGAGGAGAAGGAAAGCAGGGAGGTTATGAAGTACTACTGTAATGGAGGATACAGAACCCAGAGGTGCTGGAGGGGTCGATTTTCCCTGCTGCTACCACCAGATGATGCTACAGAGCAAGCCATCAGGAGCACTGAAGACTACCTCTGCAGGAGCCCACGTGCTTACAAGCTGAGTAATGCCACTTTCGAGATAAAATGACTTCTTAAAATCCATTCTGATTACTCATGCAGGTGTTTCTTAGACATCCTCGGTACAGAACATCAGTGCGTCTCCTGAATTACTCATCCGAGCTCTCCCCTAGGCCTCCCCGAAAGGGGGATTACTGTACAGCACCAGCTGCAAAACTTGCACAACCCCCGACCAGGAAAGCAGTCAGGACGCAACACGCACATGCCGCGCCAGAAGGATACCCGCGCTGCTCAGTGCGCCTCTGCCCTTGGAGAAATAACCTGGTGGAACCAGGCAATCACTGGAATGAACTCCTACAAACTGCCCACAGAGAAAGATGCTCCAAATTGAAATGGGGGGGGGTGGTGGTGAGCATTTTTCATAAAAATAGATATTCAGAGGAACATACCAAACACCTACAAAAGGTGAATCTGGAATTAACAAACCTACTGGCTAAAAAAACACCATGTAATCTATTAGGAAGATATTCACTTTTAAGATACATTGTAGATGCTCCCCATCTCCGGACACCTCAGCATCCCACAAGCAGTATTACCTACCTCTCCTACCAACTCTCCCTTGCGAGCACTTCACAAGTACTGACTAAACTTGTTCTGAAATTGTCCAGCTGATTAACATAATTCAATTAAACTTAGAACAACTAATCTCAATTTGTTCTTAGCATGAAGACTGCTGCTTCTGTTTCAGGAGTGAGGAAGGTCTTGTGTGCCTGAAAGCTGCTGTTTCTCAACAGTATCAATGGATTTAGTGAAAAAATCCAACAACCACCTAGCACCAAACCAAACAGCCTGTCCCTGCAAACACCCTATTTGCGGGCTTAGGCTATGCTTTTCTCAATGGCAATGGCACCTCAAGTGTCTTCTGGCTCCTCTCTACTTTCCCCACCCAGTCCTACCTCCACCATCTTCTTCTGATGCACTAACACCACCGTTGATGGCACTACTTGCTGTACTGTTTGCACTATAGCTAAACCAATATAACAATCTGCTATGGGAAAGTTCTCCTTCCCTTTTTGCTGGTACCAGCACCCACTTGTCCAGCCTTCCAGCCTGCTCAGGAAACTAGATCAAAAGAAAACTGATGTCTTGTTTTTGGAGAGTTAATTTTTGGGTGACTGAGCTGGTGCATTGCAGGGTCAGATTGTACAAGACAAACAGTGAGGGAGGGGGACAAACACTGCCACTTTTCACTGTCGTTTGCTGTCTAGGGTTGCTTAGATGTAGTATCAAGCTGCATCCCAGGAGATGAAGTAAGATTAATTAACCCGCCTAGAGGTCCCAAGAAATCTGTGTTCTCAGTCTGTGTCCTCTGATGGCAAAGCCTGCCATCTGTCTGATAGGCTGTCTTTCTTGCTCTGCCATTTATAAGGGGTAAGTTTTATGTAGGCAACTCTCCTTGCATCCAGCTTCCAAAATTGTTGTTATTTCTGTCTTCTTAAAATACATCCTTGATGTTTCAGACTGCACTGGTTCTGCCTATGAAATTGTAACTTGGGCATTCAACACACCAATCTCTCGCTGTTTTATCCCACACCTCTGTGTTACTGTGTTTACAGATGGAAGGGTAGAAGAGGAAAATGCTGCCACAGAGTCTGTCACCCCTGTCCTCTCCTCTGCTGACCTTCATGGGTTTCTTTTGGTTCCTTTCATATAGGCAAAAGCCAGACCAAAGCCTGCTGGGGTTTTAGTCAGGTGGTCACAAGGGCAAATGTGGCCTTTGGGATTTAGTGAAGGACAGGAAATGATTTTCTGTCTGTGACCTACAGCAGAGTTGAGGCCAGGTTTCTAGTGGTAAAAGGCTAATGCAATAACACAGATTTTACTTGGATTTACACGTGTGAGTTAAGCTAATCCAACAAGAGACAAATATTTTCAATTATGGTCCTTCCCCTCCACACACCCCCCTCCCCTCCCTGATAGGCTTTCCAGTAATAAATTAACAATGACATTGAAAGAAACCTTTTAATACCATAAACCAACAACAAAATGGGGATTGGAAGCAAGGGCTGTTGTCTTCCCCATACGTGTCCTTATAACATGAGCAATCATAGCCCTGGGAAAGCTTAGACTTTGCCATTATCCAAAGTACTCTGTGATTTTACAAAACACTTCACTCACAACTGACAGTGTGCACAGATAACAGCATTTCTCAAAAGCGAGGCTAAGGTGGACAAGAATTCATCAAATGCATCTCCTCATTTACATAATCCTGCATATGCAAGAACATGATTCTGCCGTTAGCCCTGCTGCAGGTTGGGAGCCATTCAGACAAATACCGGCTGAAAAAAAGAACAAGGAAGGCATTATTATAATTTTTTTGAGCATACAAAGGCCTGAAAGAGCTTCTTCAAGGGGCACACATGGCAGCAGACCATTCCTGCTAAAAGAGATACTCAGCAGTGATAGTTACTTCCTATGTATGGAGTTCAGGGTCTTGGAACCAGCCTGAGCTATTTTTGCTTAAAAGCCAGAAAGAATCCTCCATTATTACATTGTTGTTCCTGTTTGCAAAGAAAAGAGAAGGCAACAACTTCTGGGTTGTCATGAGTATCTTTTTTCAGCTATGGGCAAAACTGTCAGGAAAATAAGCAGAAGGCATGAGATTCACCAGTACAGAACAATTCCTAACCGACGGCCTGGTTAGGACTTTGGTGGTAAGGAATCCTTAGGCTGACTCTGTGTAGGACATAAAATGTCAGCTTACATGCATGTAGCAGCACATCCTTGAAACGGTGTACTGGTAACAGTCTACAACTATTTTTCAAAGGACAATTCCCCTGATTTTTTTAACCCTTTTTTTAATTTTTTCAACTTTAAATGTCCTCTGCCATTCAGGTACATGAATGCTCAGGGATAAGAACATTCTTTGGTGAAGAGGAGAAATAACGGAACAGGCATTACAAAGAGAAACATGCTTTATTTACAGATCATTAATTTTACAAAGGGACAAAGAATGTCTGGAGTAGAGACAGAACTTTTCTTTTGAGCTTTCCTCATCCATACACATTTTTTGATAAGCAAATGCTATTTCATGTTTTCAGTCACAGAATTACTGTCCTTGCTGTAAGTTATACTCTGTTCATTGTGAATTGCCAAGTTGTTTTTTTCTCAGTGACCAACTCCTGTCAAAAACAGCTATGGTTTTTTTGCAACTCAGTCATTCATAAACTCAGACAGGATCTTTACTTTACTTCTGCTACATTACCTGAAAACGAGATTTACTGATGTTGGACAAAGGGTGTTTAGAAAGGGAGTGTTCTTCTCAGTCCTGCATTCTCCCTCCTTTTAAAAGTTTTTGGAGGAAGCTGAGCTTTTCATGCACACCATCACTGTGAGCCAAAAATAACAACTCTTAAATTAGCTCTGAGTAGGTGGAGGGGTACAACTAGCACACCAGCTTGCCATAACTGGATATGTAAATGAAGAGATAGGACTTGACATGCCGAAAAACTAGAGCTGTCAGATGACTAATGGAGTTCACTCATGATATGCTTAAGACCTGGAAAAGGAGCTAATGAAGTGGGCTTACTTAGAAATATACCTATATTAGCTGCAGAGTCAGGTCTGCTGCGACGCAGCCGCCTGCCCAGATGTGCTCAACCAAGGGAGCCGCATCCGGTGTGTGCGGGGCCACAGCAGGGGAGGGGCTGGCAGCGCTGGGGAGGGGGGTCGGTTCTCCTGCTCTGTTGTTTGATGCATGCCAAAGCCTGTGCTGCCGCAGAGAAAAGCAGTCCCTGCAGGGGTTTCAGCCTCTGGCCTTTTTTTCCCCTGCTGGTGCTCACATGAGCATCTGTAGAGCAGAGCGGGGGATGCTGGAGCTCCTCCCTCAGACACCTGAGCTTTCCATAGGAACAGAAATATTCCCTGATCTGGTCTGATGGTAGGTGTCACCTATAGGTCAATCTCCCTGACACTTTTGGTTTCCCTGTGTTCTGGAGCAGCTGCTGAAAATCACACTCATGTTCAAGCAGAGGCATGCCAGGGCTGTGCACTGTGGTGGCAGGAAGCAACAGCACCTCTCTGGTGTCGGACTGTCATAGACCATTGGATGTGTCTTGCTACCATTTTGCTTTACAGGCTTATAGAAAATGTCTTCGCCTTTTTTTGCCATTAGCTCTTCTTTACCTTTCTTCTCCATGTACTGCAGAGAACCTGTAGGATGGAGCAGAAAATGGGGGTGAGAGGAGCTGGGTGGGGGGGATATATGATATTCTGCTGTAATGTGTTCTGTAGGAGCCATAGGCTGAGAAATGGAGGATACAGGGTACAACAGGACCTGCTGGATGACTTCCTGATGTATTTCCTTGTGTTTGTCTCAAACCATGCTGACAGCTGTAGGATTTCTGCTTTGGATATGTATGCAAACCCCCATACCAGAGGGAAAATTTCTTGGCTGCTACGAAACTCAGAAACAAGATTCTGCCCAACTTCCATCAAGTCAAGTGCTGGGGCTTTGAGCAACCTGGTCTAGTGGGAAGTCTCCCTGCCCATGCAGGAAGCTTGGAACTAGGTGATCTTTAACCTTCCAACCCAAACCATCCCATGAGTCTGTCTATGAAACTGCCAGACTGGAGTGTGTCTGGTGGAA
Source organism: Apus apus (assembly GCF_020740795.1). NCBI lineage: Eukaryota > Metazoa > Chordata > Aves > Apodiformes > Apodidae > Apus > Apus apus. Next base: position 94,185,090 of record NC_067282.1, on the reverse strand, counting down.
GGACACAGAGCTAGAGGCTGAAACTCATGGTGCACAAAGAGCACGGGCTGCTCAGAAGCTATGAAACCTTGAAACCTTAATGAGCCAAGTCCATGCACGATGTCCCTGATCTAAATTAGCCTTGCTTTGAGCAGGTTGGTCTAGAGGCTCCCAGAGATCCCTTCCAACTTCACACTTTCCTGTGATTTACAGTCCCACTGATGCCACTGGCTTTACTTTGCAGAAGTGAGAGCATTTGGCTCCTTGTCCTGATTTTGCTCTGTGAGGATGGCTCATCATCAAAGCAGGCTGCAGCTGGATGGTATTGGCCAAACCCAGGAAGTAATACAGCCTTCCTCAACCACTGCTTGGCAAAGCGGTCATGTTGGGTGGAGGATCTTCTGCTGTCTTTGGTGACTTCACCTTGCTTGAGAGTCGAAATTATGTTCTCTCTTTTTTTTACCATGCCTCTCCCCTTCACTTTCACTAGAAGTTTTCCAAAATGGCAAAACAGATCAGAGTTACAAATCTCATTAACTATACAATGAATATCCAAGCTGTGAGACCTTAAATATTCACAAGTTGTCGTGTGACTCAAGTGTGCCTAAAAGTTGGCTGAGGAGTCAAGCATAGTCTACTAACCAAGGAGACAAATTTTCCCTGGACTGTGTGGAGCTGCCTGCAATGTGGAAGAAGTTGAGTCTGGGCTGCAGGATAGACAGAAATAAAGCAGTGCTGTGCCAGACACTCCTATCTGGTGAGACAGCAGATCAACTAGACTTAGCTGGCTCATGATGACAAAGCAGCATTGTCTGGCCCCACTTGGGTAAGCTAGTGCCCAGGCTTAGTGGCCAGGATGCATTTGTGGCCAAAGGCACTGGTGGTGCAAAGGAGGCAAGCGTGAGGCATAGAGAGACCAAAGTGGAGTAGGTACATGTAATTGCAGTCAGGGAGGGAGGCCAGGATATGTAGGATTTGGCAAAAAGGTCACAGAATGGCTGATGTTGGAAGGGAGCTCTGGAGGGCATCTGCTCCAACCCCCTTCCTCAAGAAGGGCACCCTAGAGCTGGTTGCTCAGGTAGCTTTTTAGTATCTCCAAGATGAATTAGCTGCTCCACAGTCTTTCTGTGCCAGAGCTCTGCCACCCTGACAGTGAGAAAGTGTTTCCTGATGTTCAGAGGGAACCTCTTGTGTTTCACTTTGTGTCTGTTGCCTCTGGTCCTGTCACTGGGCACCTCTGAGAAGAGCCTGGCTCCATCCTCTTTGCACCTTCCCTTTGGGTATTTATATACGCTGATAAAACCCCCTTGAGCCTTCTCTTCTCCAGACTGAGCTGTCCCAGCTCTCTCAGCCTGTCCTCATTGGAGAGATGCTCCAGTCCCTCCATCACCTTCGTGGCCCTTTGTTGGGCTCTCTGCAGTGTGTCCATGTCTCTCTTGCACTGGGAAGATCAGAGCTGGGCATGGCATTCCAGGTGTGGCCTCACCAGTGCTGAATAAAGGGGAAGGATCACCTTCCTTTACCTGCTGGCAAGCTCTGCCTAATGCAGCCCAGGATACCATTTGATGCTTTTGTGCAAGTGCACAAGGTCTTTTACTACCAAGGTGCTTTCCAGCTGGACAGCACCCAGGATATAGTGATGAATGGGGTTGTTCTTCCTCAAGTGCAGGAGCTTGCACTTCCCCATGCTGAACTTCGTGAAGTTCCTGTCGGGCCATTTCTCCAGCCTGTCTAGGTCCTGCTGGATGGCAGCTCAGCTTCCTGTTTTATGCCACTCTTCCAAGTTTTGTGTCATCTGCAGACTTGCTGAGGGTACACTCTGCCGCATCATCCAGATCATTAATGAAGATATTGAACACAACTGGACTCAGTATTGACCTCTGGAGCTACTGGCCTCCAACAAGGCTTTGTACTGCTGATCACCACCCCCTGGCCCCAGCTGTTCATCCAGTTTTCATTCCACCTCTCTGCTCATCCAGCCCGTATTTCATCATCTTGTCTATGAGAATCTTATGGGAAACAATGTCAAAAGCTACAATGAAGTCACAGTGGACAATATTACTTGCTCCCCTCTCATCTACCGCACCAGGTATTTCATAGAATTATAGAACCATTTTGGTTGGAAAAGACCTTTAAGCCAACAGTTAACCCAGCACTGCCAAGTCCACCACTAAACCCATGTCCCTAAGCACCACATCTACATGTCTTTTAAACACCTCCAAGGATGGTGGCTCAACCACATCCATGGGCAGCCTGTTCCAATGCTTGACAACCCTTTCAGTGAAGAAATTTTCCCTCATATGCAATATAAACCTCCCCTGGTACAACTTGAGGCCATTTTTTCTTGTTTCATCTCTTGTTATTTGCGAGAAGAGACGAACCCCCACCTTGCTACAACCTCCTTTCGGGTAGCTGTGGAGAGAATAAGGTCTTCTCTCAGCCTCCTTTCCTCCAGACTGAACAACCTCAGTTCCCTCAGATGCTTCTCATAAGGCTTCTTCTCCAGACCCTTCACCAGCTTCATTGCCCTTCTTTGGATGTTCCAGCACCTCCATGTCCTTTAGGGGCACAATCACTGGGCTAGTCCTGCTGCACACACTGTTGCATGTCTAAGGTGGCCAAGGGCCAGCACTGTCCTTCTGGTCTGGGGCACTGCAGGAAATGAAGCAGCCCTACACGGGCCTAGGATGGCTCTTGGATACATGGGGATTTTGATGTGGAAACTATAATCTGATGAGATACATTTGCTTATAAGCTTGATAAACTGATGGACATCTTAAAGATCTGGTATTAAGTTACTCTACCAATTCTGAGCTACAAAATAAATGGCACATCTGGGGTAGCTGTCACTCACTTTGGCTTGTATGATTATGCTGAGTGGCCACTTGACTAGCTAGACTTCCCTAGTCCGGGGGCTATAGCACACTACCAAATTTTATTAAGACCTTCTGGCTGAACCAGTAGGGAATTTTACCTAAAAATCAATGTCAGGAAAGGACCTGCATTTCATCTTGCTGATTAAATATTCTTACTAAAGTGCTTGGTGTGGTAATGCCATTTAAAACCTGCCATGAATTAATCAATGGCTTGATGAAGAAAACTGATGTTTTATATTTAGATTTGATTTGCTAGCAACATAGTGATTACTGAGTAGAGAGTTGAGGCTTTTAATCCTTTCAATTTTAAAAAGATTTTCTTTTTAAATGTAGAAGAAATACACAGTATTTACAAATAAATATTCTTTCTTCAATACACATCCAAACATTAACAATGATAATTTATTTGGATTTTCCCATCTTGACTTTCAAAGTTGATGGGGAGGTGCTTCCACCTTTTTTTGTGTCTAAAAACCAACTTGTGTACCTTGGCAGGTTTTGTAGAATGCTTTCTGTTGAGACGCAGCTCATGTTTATTTATTAATGCATTTTTAAATGTACTTATCTAGATTTGAGCTGAGTCATTACTCAAAAAAAGGACAAAACAAAACACCTCGGCTTTGGCAGCCAGGGCAGTGCTTGTGACAAGGTGTGCCTGGCATCCCTGTGTCCCCTCAGAGGGAGCCCGTGTGTGCTGCACAGCTAAAGCCCTGGCTTGAAGTCCCTCCACACCTTTAGCTGCAGAAACAGAGCAGGAACAGGCTGGCACAGGGGAAAAAAGCTGTTGCACCTTGTGTCTCTGAGACATGCAGATATAGCCATGGGCTCTTGGGGGGTCTCTGGGGGACGGCAGAGGGGAATGTGGTAGGGAATGGCACCTGCGGCGGGGGATGCAAGTGTGGACAAGGCCCGGGTGAAAGGTCTGGTGCCACCAACACGCGCTGGGCCATGGCAAGCGGTGCTGCCTGCGAAGGAGGGAGGGTCCGGGAAAGCTCGGCACTGCTGCCAGGGAGCTCCGAGGGGGTGGGCAGCCACGAGAGAAAGGTGCCCGCCCGCCTGGCTCCCCACCCCCTCAAAGCCCACCCGACTTCTAAGCCGGTCAAGCGCTTTTCTCTCAGGGGTCCCGACCCCTTCCAGCCGCGCTGGATTCTGCGGCGCGCGGGCACCTTCCTCTCAGGACCCCCGGGGGCAGCGATCACCAACCTCCCTCCCCGCGGGGGGCGGTGCGGCCGGACGGGGGGTCGGGAGCCGCGACGGGCCGGTTCCTCCCGGCTCGGTCGGACTCCGCACCCAGGCTCTCCCGCCCCGCAGCCCATCCCGCCCCGCAGCCCATCCCGCTCTCCGCTTCCCCCCTCCGCCCCCCGCATTGGCCGGGCCCCCCCCAATCGCTGCGGGCGGCCCGCACCCCGCCTTGGCCGCCTCGGTTGCGGGGCCCGGGGCGCGGAGCGGTGCGTGGGGTTGTCCCGCCCGGGGTGCGTGGGGCTGTCCCGCCCGGGGCGCGGAGCCGTGCGTGGGGTTGTCCCGCCCGGGGTGCGTGGGGGTGCGTGGGGCTGTCCCGCCCGGGATGCGTGGGGCTGTCCCGCCTGGGGAGCGGAGGGGTTCGTGGGGCTGTCCCGCCCGGGGTGCGTGGGGGTGCGTGGGGCTGTCCCGCCCGCCCCCACCGCCCCGGGGCGCGGCGCGGCCCCTCCCCCCCCGCCCCCCCTCCCGCCGCCGCGTGGGCCATTGTCACCCCACGTTCCAACTCCGAACGCCCCGCTGTTTCGCCGCCGCCGCCGCCCATTGGCTCGCCTGGCCCTGATTGACTGGCCGCTCAGCCAATGGCCGCCGGTTTCCAAGGCGGCCGGCGGCGCCGCCCCTCGCAGCGGCGGCAGTCACAAGATGGCAGCGGCGCCTATTGGCGGCGGCGCGCGCTGAGCGGCGGCCGCGGGCGCCCGGCGGAGGAGGGAGCAGCGCCCGGGGCGGGCGGCGGCGGCTCCCGGGGCCCGGCCCAGCCCAGCCCAGCCCAGCCCAGCCGTGGCAGGTGAGTGTGCGGCGGGTGGCGGACCCGCTCCCCGCGCACGGCATCCCCGCGCACGGCGGTGCGCCCCGGCAGAGCGCCCCGCGCCGGGAGCCTTGCGCGCCGCCGCGGCCCGACCCCGCAGCCCCTTCAGCCTCCGCCGTCCGCACCGGGGGGTCCGGGCAGGGTGTGCCGGGGAGCGCGGCCGCGCTGCCTCGCTGTGGGCGCCCGCCCGGCCCGGCCCGCCGCCGGGGCCCGCTTTTGTTCGCGGTGCGGGCCGCCGGCAGCCGGCGCCGCTCCCCTCGGCGGTGCGGAGGCGCGATGCCCCGGTGTCCGCCGGGGTCCGGCCCCGCTGCTGCGCGGCTCCGGAGCCCGCCCTGAGGCAGCCGGCCTTCGGGAGCGCCGGTCCTGCGCCTAACATAGTGGTGCTGTCCCCCCGGGGGGCTGCGCGGGGTCCGTGCGGGGACTGTCTGCCCGCTCCGGGGGGCACCAGAAGCCGGCGCGGCCCCTTTCCTGGCGCTGCGCGGAGCGGGGGCGGCTGCCCGGGTCCCTTCCCCGCCGGGTCCCTTCCCCGCCGGGTCCCTTCCCCGCCGGGTCCCTTCCCCGCCGGGTCCCTTCCCCGCCGGGTGATGCTGCTGCCGTGGGGCAGCCGTACCTGCTGCCGCGGTGCGGGAACGCAGCTGCGGTGTCACTTAGGGAACAGAGAATTAACGAGTGTGTGGTTGGTTGGGGGGTTTGTATTGGCCGGGGGTCACTGCAGGTGGGGCACAGCCTGCCCGCGCTGCCCTTGCTGGAGTTAGGGACACTGGACTCTGGTGCTTACAGTCCTGGGCTTGACAGGAAGCTCTGGCACAAACGTGGTCTCGAATAGAGTTTCAGGAACGGGTGCGGAATTCCAGCGCGCAGCTCAGTACTACCGCGTTTGATTGGGAAGCGCTGGGAGAAATCGGCGGTCCATTCCTTGTCAGCCCTTCGGTCACGCTTCCCCTTCTCCGTGGCAGCCAGAGGACTCTGGACTAGTGAAAGCTGGCTGCAGCTAGGGCATAGGTAGGACCCATGACTTGTTAATCATTTTGCGATGTATGAAATTCTGATTAAAAAATGTACTGGAATAAATTAGGGGAGGCTGAGATCTATGGAGTGATTGCCTGGGTGCCTAATGTGTGATTAGAGCATCTTTTCCCCTTCCTGTATTATTAAAACACTTCTGTCAATTTCAATGACACTTCAGTTCTATGATATATAAATTATTGAACAAGGGCAAATGAGACCTCCTTCACCTTAGCTCTGAGGGCCCAATCCTGCAGAGAGCAACTTCCTTCCGCCCCTCTTGGCTCAGCAGTTGTTGGAGCCCCTTTCCTGGGTCCTTGCTGCTGTCCCTGCACAATCCCCAGCTGTCCTTCCCCAGGCAAAAGCTGCCTTGTTCATGCAGAGTACTGCTTATTGGATTGCATGGAAAGGTTGCCCTTGCTGCTTCCTGATGAGCCTGCATGGATGGGACAGTCCTGTGGGATTTTGAAGGTGTGAGTGACCTTGGAAAACGCTGTGGCTTTCTCTCTCAGCTTTTGCCTTCATGGCCGTGGTATGCCCTGAACTCTTTGATTTGGGGACTGGTGTGTGCATGGGTCCCAGGGTCACCATCACCCCAGGGTAGTTGTAGTGTGTATTTGGTAGTGGCAATGAACACGCTACAGTAACGCCTCCGTACCATTTGAGGTAAAACGTGATTTAGGAGTGGGTGGGGAATGGGACTCTCTATTCCCTTGGGGCCCTGGAATGGTGGAGGTGGAAGAGGAATGTGATGTACCCGTGGGGACTTGGCTCACCTCTGCTTTGGTTACAGGCAGATTAGTCCTGCTCCCGCTTAGGCTGTGGGAACACTTGCTGCCCCAGAATCATGTTTCCCATGGAGGAAAAAGCCATTTCCTTCTTAAACAACAGAGTGACTTGAAAATTAATTTTTTAAAGGGGTTCTCCCAAAAAACACTTAATCTGTTGCCTTTTTGTTATTGTTATTCTTGGATTGATGCTTCAATTATGCTCTTCAGCATATTAAAGGCAATATTTTGTAGTCCTTAAATAAATGCTCACCTTTAGCTGGCTTTGGGATCTCCCCTTCCATAATCTCATGCAGTGCTAGCTGTAGTTCATGTAAGGGAAACTAGATATACAGCTATTTTAAAGGGTCTTTTTGGCTTCTCTGGTTGTGCTTGACCAAAGCAGAATTCAGTGAATCCTACCCAATGTCTGTCCAGTGATTCATCTGGTCTTGCTTAGAAGTATAAAGACAGTGATTTTTTTTTTTTTTTTTTTTTTTCTATCAGAGGTGATTATGGTGTGTAGTCATTCAGTGGCCAGGAACACTGGAAGAACCTTGTGAGGTATCATTTGAAAGGATCACTTTGAGTAACTGGGGGAGGGGGAAACACATGTGTCTGGTACTAGAGCTTTCCATTTCTCAGACAAAGTTCTCGTACTGTAGTGAGGAGCATGGTATAAATAGCAGTGGTAGGTTTGAGCCACTGAATTCAAAGTTATGGTTTCCACAGCAACCAATACTCAGGCTGTCATTTACGTAGGTAATATTTCCCCCTTTATTTTTTTTTTTTTAAAAGTACCTATCTTCTCATGTAGTGCTGTACTGAATCCTCCTCTGTGAACACCCCACACTTGTCCTTCCTACCCTGCTTTTGAGCATCCCCCTCTGCTTTCCTTTTCCCCATGGCTGTCACCTTGCTTTGCTCCCAGCTCCAGCTTTTCTGCTGCCTTCTCCTTGGCCAGCGGCTGAGGGCTCTGTGTACCAGATTCCAGCCTTGTCTACCATGTTTGTTTGTCTTCTCAGTCCTTTTGGTATAAGCATTTGCTTCCATCTGTACCTGCAGTGCAATAGGTACCACGCAAACATGGGAAGAAGCAGCTCTGCTTTGAATCCCTGGCATATCCCTCAAATACCCACCTGTGTTTCCCATCTCTTCCTTATCCGGAGGGTCACTATGTCAATGGTGTGTCCACATGTTTTCCTGGCTCTTGCTCAGTCATTTCTCTTGAGGCTTCAAGGAATTGCAGGTGGAGAACTGTGCCCTGTGTGGTGGTGTGTGCCCTCCCTATGTGCAGATCAGGACACTGTGCTTGTTTTTAAAAACATTTGTCACATCAGTGTACAGTGTTGCTAAAGTGTTTTCATTTATAGCCAGAGGCTTGATGTATCTACATGGTTATGTCCAAGTTACAGTTTCCAGAGCAACTGGAGGGAGCTTTGTATCTTGGAAGGCTGTTCACTAAAGCACGAAACATCACATCAAATTTTCCTTTCTTAAATTCTGTAATTTTAGCTACTGTTAAAAACACAGCTGTGCTTATCTGAGAACATATTTAAAAACCTTAAATAACCAAGCAGATCTTCAGATATATACCTCTGCAATGAGAACAAGGGTGGGAAATTTCAGCCCCCAAAGTAATTATCCTTGAAGTTACAGCATAAAGCACTTTAGTTAAAATGAAAAAAAAATATGGAAGAGCCATCTCTTCTGTATCTCTAATCAGAACTAATGACAAGAGCGCAATCTGACAAAACTGAGTAAAAAGGCTGATGTCAAAATGAAAGATTCCCATGGCTGGAGAACTGATCCTAAGAAGGAAGGGTGATCCCTTGTACCTGGGAGCAGTTGGGCAGGCTGTGGTGCTGGAGGCTGGTCTGATACTGTTTTTTTTCTTTCCTTCTCTTTCCCCTCATTTGGCTGCTGCTCCTTGTGAAGACTGTGTCCCTCCTGGAGTGTTTCATAGATGCTTTTCCTCTTAAGCAGTAAATGCCGACGACCTTTGACATCAAAACAGGTCACTTTCACATTGTAACTCGATTTAAGCCAGTGTTACTTTCAAAGTTGATGTATCTGCATTGTGGGTTTTCTCCTTGCTCTGTGAAGAATTTTGTCAATAATAGGCATGTCATTCCCTTGTAAATTGCCCTACTGGACACTTAGATTGGTTTGAGCAATGATGCTATAAAATGGTTTGTAGGTTTCCCGGGGAATATCAGCCAGGAGGCTTTAAGTGTTGGCTTGTGTAAAAGGAATTACAAAGAGAATGTCTCAGGGGTCTTCCTTTCTATTTTCTTAGTAACCTTCCAGCTCAATGTGTTTCTTTTTATATATATAGATACATAACGTTCCGTTGATGTTGCCTCTTGTAATAGCATTGTCAGCAGCCTATGGTTTTTGCTTAATAAAATGGAGGAATGATTCTTCTCCTACAGGATGGTTTTAAAATGAAACTTAAACCCACACCTTGTGATCATTGGTGTGCTGCCCAGATTACAGAAACAAAATGATTGAAACAGCAGCTGGCAAAGGCTTGAAGTGAGTTGAAATACCTTGAACTTCTCCCTGGGTCTCTTTAAGCAAAGGTAGGGATTTTGTTTTCTCTGTAGCCAGCCCAACCTTTGTGATACAGCACAGAGCAAGAAGGGATTTTGGGTTGTTCGCATAGGAGCAGGCTGTTGCTCAGTAGCTGGAACCCACCTCCATGGCAGGAGTTGCATGCCAGGTGGTGAGGCAAAGAAAGCTGGTAACAAGCTGGGAGAAGAGCCAGATTCTTTGCTGAAATAAAAACTGCCTGTTTGTTTTCCTGCATGCTTGTAAAGTGCCAGTGTGTGCCCTGCTATCAACTTAATTGGCTAAGTCTTTCTAAGTGAAGGTACCAATGCTGGGGTTCAGTGTTGCAGAAATGTGTGTATGTTGGCAGCAGTACACCTAATTTTACTCTTCTGTAGTGCACAGTGTAAATGCACCTCTTTCTTGACCTTCTCCATTAATTTCAGTGGATAAAGCCAAGTCTTCTGAGGGACCAGGTATTTGAGAGTTGGAACAAGGTACCTGATCCATTAACATTAAAGCAGACTGATTTTAAGAAGTTCTTTATTTGAAAAAGCAGACAGTGAGTAAGGGTGCTGGGAAAGTCTTCTGTTCTTAACCAGGTGGCCTGATGTGTCACCACAGGCCTTCAGTCCACCTGGGGATGTACATCTGTAGTGCCAGACCAGCTGATTTAGTGGTAGCCATTGCTGGGGGAGCAATATAGCAAGGCTACAGAGGGCTGGACTGTCTCTCTCACCCTGTATGTCTTCCACCTGGGAAGTTTGTCTTGGCACTGGGGTAGACCCTTGGCTTTGAAGAGAGAGACAGGGGAGAAGGTTAAGATAAAAGCAGAAAGCCAAGAGGTTAGTTTCTATGCAGAAGTGATGAGGAGAAATGGTCTGGTTTAGAGCACTGGATGTCACACTTACTTAACGAAGAGTACCCATGAAGTACTCTTTTTTCCTCAGACACTGTTTTTGTTTTTGAAAAAAACATTGTAGAAGTTTTGCTCTTTCAAACGTGGGGAAGTATCAATTTCTGACTGAGGCTTTGTGCCTGTTGTAAACAGTAATTTTGCCTCATGATAGGGAAACATATTTTCTAGTAGCAGCAAATCTTTGTATTTCAAGTTTTGCAGCCCAGGCTGAAAGAAACAAACAACTGTGGCCACAGGTGTTCCAAGTGTGCATGAGAGAATTCTATACTGCTTTACATTATTCAGCATGTCTTTATGTCTAATTGTTTTTCCTCTTCATATGCTCTGTTCCTAAGATTAGTACAGTTTTCTTCCTCATGGATAATTTAAACACATGGACAGATTAAATGGATGCATCTGAGCTCAGAACAATCACAACTTTTTTTTTTTAATTATTATTCAAAGACTGACTTTTCAGAAAAAGGTTCAAAGCAACTGAAAATAACTTCATGACATGATACCAATAATTTTCAAGTTATCCTTGATGGATTCTGGCAATGTACATTTGCCTTCCTGTTAGTGGGGTCTCATTGAACAATGAAGGGTTTATTGACAACTCATTTACTTAGCCTAATTGTATGACTTACTGGAGGGCAGGACTGACCTTCCCTTTGCAGAATGATGGCAAAGATATCGATGCAAAATGGGTCAGTGTTGTGCAGTAGGTTGATTGCACTGTTGAAGGGTGTTTCACCAAAACAAAGTTGACTGCAGGAAGTCTGAGGCAAGTTCCAAGGTTGGATTTGACTGTGCATTACCTGCAATGTGCCCCTTGGCTGGCACTGCATGCAAAGATGCCAGGATCCTTTGGGCCAAATATGATGCCCCTGCCACTGTGAGGTGGCAGGGCTCATGGAGGGTAGGTGACTGCTCCAGAAGGTCTGGGCACAGCTTGGAAGTGCCAGGAGCGCTTCAAGTGGTGGCAACAGTCAGTGCTGGAGTGAAGAGAGCTATCAGAGAAGTTCAGAAGCCAGGAGCTGTTAAGTTCCACGTCCGCCCTTGCTGTTCCGGCTTCCGTGGGGTCATCTGTGGGCTCATGCAAAACCCTTGTGCTGTTGGGGGCAGATATGTCTCTTGCTTGGGAGGGTGGATGGACTGCAGCAGTGCTTTCCTATCTGTAATAAGTCATTTCTGCTAATTTTCTTTTCAAAATGTCTTTTTGAAGAGGAACAGCTCTCCTTCTTTTACCTATGTAAAGCTGTACATACTCCACAGCTGCCTCTGGAGAACTGCAACCCAAACCAACTGCCTAAGGAGAGAAGTCTTTTTCCCTAATGTGAGAGCCATCTCATCCTGCATTGTTATCAGCCAGTGCTCTGCTGTTTCATCTCAGACTGGCCAACAATAGCACTCAGATGACTGGGGTTTCCTCTCCCTTTGTTGTAAAAAATACTCTTAGGAACTACCTTTGTAGAGCAACTGTATAACTCTAGGCTAAAGTTAAACCACAGCTGGAAAACATCTCTCACCTTTCACTCAGAACTTCTCATATCTAGAGATTTAAAGCCTCATGTCAGAAAGCCGTGGCCTAATTCGTTGCCCGTGATTTCCTACTATACCAGTGCTACTCTACAAGAACATGAGTATCTGGGCCGAGAATGGATTGAGAACAGCCCTGAGAAGGACTTGGGAGTTCTGGTTGATGAGAAACTCAACATGGGCTGGCAGCCCAGGAAGCCAGCCGTATCCTGGGCTGCATCAAAATAAGTGAGGCCAGCAGGTCAAGTGAGCTGGTTTTCTGCTCTCGTGAGACCCCCACCCCTTCTGGAGCACCCAACATAAGAGGGACATGGAGCTGTTGGAGCTAGTCCAGAGGAGGGCCATAAAGATGATCAGAGGGCTGGAACACCTCTGCTGTGAAGACAGGCTGAGAGAGTTGGGGTTGTTCAGCCTGGAGAAGAGAAAGCTCTGGGTAGACCTTATACCTTCCAGTACCTGAAGAGGCTATGGGAAAGCTGGGGAGAGACTTTTTACGTGCCCTTATATGTAGTTGTGGGACAAGAGGGCATGGTTTTAAGCTGAAATAAGGTAGATTTAGATAAGATGTTAGGAAGAAATTCTTCACTGTGAGGGTGGTGAGACATTGGCACAGGCTGCCCAGGGAAGTTGTGGATGCCCCCTCCCTTGAAGTGTTGAGGGCCAGCTTGGATGGGACTTTGAGCAACCTGGTCTAGTGGGAGCTGTCCTTGCCATGTAGGAGGGATGGAACTAGATGATCTTTAGGGTCCCTTCCTACCCAAACCAATCTATGATCCTGCTTTAATTTCCTGTATCTTGTCTGTCTTATTTGCAGAGGAAAGTGTAGAGAAAACTAGTGATGTTATGAAAGTTTCATGTTGCATTGTTGCTGGTTTTTTTGTTTGTTTGTTTGGTTTTTGTTTGCTTGTTTGGCTTGTTTTGGTTTTAGTTGAGTAACCTGGCTGATTTGTCATCACATTAGCCCTCTGGCTTTCCACTCTCCCTGATGAGCAGTGTTCACCAGGCTTTCAGCAAAACTTGGATCCAGTTACTGCTTCTCTGTCAGACCCATCCATTATTATGGAATTGTAGAATCTTAGAATGGTTTGGGTTAGAAGAGACCTTAAAGATCATCTAGATCCAATCCTCCTGCATTAGCAGTGACACCTCCTACTAGATCAGGTTGCTCAGAGCCCCATCCAGCCTGGTTTTGAACACTACCAGGGAGGGGGCATCCACAACCTCCCTGTGCAACCTGTTCCAGTGTCTCACCACCCTCCTAGTGAAGAATTTCCTCCTAACGTCTAATGTAAATCTCCCCTCTTATGGTTTTCATCCATTACCCCTTGTTCTCTCACTACAAGCCCTGGTAAGAAGTCCCTCCCCAGCTTTCCTGTAGGCCCCCTTCCAATACTGGAGGGCCACTTGCCCTAGTCCATCATAGTTAGTTCCCTTTGCTGCTTCTAAAGCAGATCTTATGCCTGCTTTTATCTGCATGGTTTGGGGAGAGATGCGGGTTTCCTCATTAACCTCTGGTGGTCTTCCTGACTGCTTCCCATTCAACTTCAGCTCTTGCCATGCTGATCTCAAAGCTGGTCCTTCTTTCTTCTCTTTGCCACCTTATCCCTCTGCAGCAACAGTTTGATGTGCTGGGCTGGGGAAACCCCTGAGCTTTGAAAATGTACTATCCTGCTGCCAGTAATTCCTTCACAATGAATGGCCTTCCAAACGGGCCAGGCTGTCTGTGCCCTACCCCAGTGCTCTACTCTGTGCTGGTGCTCTCCCTGTGACTTGCTGCTGTTAGTCACCAGTGAAGCCTCGGGCAAAAGGTATTTCCCTCAGAGTCCCGGCCATCGCTCCTGCAGGGCTCTGGTTTTATCAGCTCCTGAGCTCAGTTTGCATATTGACAGCATGTCTTAAAGCTTTAAGAGTACTGCTTCCTAGCCACCTGATGGGTTCCTGCAGAGTTTTGGTGCTGAGACTTTTATGAAAGCCTTAATGTATGCCCTGTCTGCACTTCTCTCTGCACCTGCATAACTTGCAGGAGGCATCTATTTGTAGCTTGTTTCCTTCATCAGGGACCTTCTTTAGAGCCTGAATAGATGCCTGTGCAACACAATTGCAGAGACACTTTTAAAACTGTTGTCCACTTTGTGACAATAAAAAAAATGCAGAAAGCTGACTAGTTAATTTTTCCACTTACTATCATATTCTTTATCATCATGCTTTGAAGAGATGACAGTGGCTTTTGATGCAGAGGATTTGATATCTCGTGTGCTGGGAGACAGAGCTCTTACAGTGATGAAGCAGAAGCAGCTTCACAAGAAGCAAGTATCACAGGTAGTGATACTTGACTTGTTCCAACTCAGGAGTGAAAAAAGTTTAAGCAGCTTCCCTAAAGAGACTTGGCTTCTCTGCAGTATTAGCCAGACCAGATGAGGGAGGAAAAATGCAAAAACAATGCAGAAAGTGCAGAAACTGGATGATGTGAGAAACATTTAGAATTGAGGCAGTTGCATCCCACCTTGTTAGTAGTTCCACATAAGTCACTTCTTGGCTGCGTGGATATAGCTGAAGCAAAAAAGCCCCAAAAGAATCTCTGCCACTGGCACTTTCTTATGTTCTTGTGCATCTCCTACATGAGTGGGAGCTGGGACAGGTGAGACACAAGCTAGCTGTGGTGATTTTAGAGCAGGAAGAAACTCCAGAAGCAGTCAAGGCTAGGCAGATATGTTTCTTGTTTAGCCCCTGGGAAAGTCTCCCCAGAGCCTGACTGGTACTGACACTTGCTTGGCCCAGTGGCGATGGGTGCAGGATGCTGTAGGGACACATTGGTCCAAGTTACTTAGCATTCTGGAGAGCTGTTTTGGCAGGATTATCTCCATAAAACTAGCGAAGAGGAAAGATTGTCAGTGTTAAGTGCCTTTTTTTGTTTGTTTGTTTTTGTACAGCTATTTGTCTTGTTTTACTTGTAGACATTAATGGACCCATGTACAATTTTTTTCAAGATCTGTTAATGGGGGTAGGGTAGTGTTGAACTATTGTTTGTTTATATGGAGTGCAGGAAGAGAAAACCTCTTGAAGACTCAGCATGTGATGGTGAGAACCTTTTGCACTCCTACACCAGAGGAGGACAAATGTAGCTTCCATTTACTCTGTGCTATCTCTATGGCGTGTCTTAAAAATGTACGTGTTGTCTTAATAAAAATTGAATGTAAATCCTGCTACATTTGCTAGTTGCTTGTAAAATACATTTCCTCATTTGGTCATCATTGTCTTCTGGGACAGTTGCACCAGTTGTATCAACTTAATGGCAGACCTGCTAATGAAGTCAGTGGGTTGGGGATTTCACCCCATGACTCAGAAGACTTTTGTTTATTCTGTTGCTATAGGCTGTGGGGTTATAAAATGCAATTGCTTCGTGCTGTCAGTTTGCAAAAGGGTAGTTGTGAGGAAGGAAACTTGAGCTGACAGAATTACCTGCCAAAATAATTAAGTGTGTAGCAAAATGAATATAAAAAGACCAGACAAGTAAATTTGTTTTGTACAAATGGCTTTTTTCTTTTATATATTTTTTTTTGAGGCTTGCTGAAGCATGAAGATCCCTTTGTGAAAATAAGGTGAGTGATTAGTATTAATTGATTTTGTTTTTAATATTGGTTGAAATGAACTTGCTGAAGATTAGTGTTGAAATGTATGCAATTTCAGAAGAAATTGATTGCATTTCATCTGTTCCATGTGTAGCTTTCCCTTAAACTGCTAATGAAAGTTCAATAACTAATGAACAGAATGTTTCATTAAATGTGTGTTCATCTCAGAATAGTTAACAAGTGTATTTCTGGTGTCACTTTTCCTTGCTAGCCCCCTCCTTTGCTGGGTATACAGTGAGTGGAGATAGTAAGACTTTTGTGTCCATTCCTATATTCCTCTTTGGAGAGTATTTTGCATGGAAAGGCTGGGGGTTTTTCTGTGTTTTGCTTTTGGTAGCAATTACTGCTGCTTGCAGTTGTGGCTTCCAGTTCAGAACAAAGCTGTTTTGTGTGCCTAGCCAGTAATAATTGTTGACAGTTGATAATGTTGGAGACCTCTCATTGTGGCTGGAATCTCAATTATACTGAACCCAAATTATAGGTTTTTAATTTTAGCTTCAGGGCTCCCATGCTGGAACATTCTCTTTCCTTTGGTAATAAACCAAAAAAAAGTTGATGTTAGAGGTCTTTCCTAAACCTACCAAGTGAGACACAGAGCTGAAGTGTTGCAAAGACTGGTTAAATTTCTATTCTTACTCTTTTCTACTCTCAGACTTCCCTGGTAACACCTAGTTATTGCATCCTGTGGGGCTGTTAAACTCTGAAATATATATATGTTAGGTGGAATATATTAAGAGGGGAATTGCTGAAGGACTCTGTGTATCTAGTTACTGATCCAGCTCATGGACCACAAGCCACTTAGAACCCAACCTGAGCAGTTGGCAAGAGAGGGTGGCTGCTGTGGCAGGCAGGGAGGGATCCACGATGAGACCTCTGGCATGAGGGAGCTCTCGGTGACTGCAACAGTGATGGGGACTTGCTGCTGCAGATGTGGCCTTGGCTACACATCTGTCTTCCTTGTAGGTTTGAGTGAAGTAACTGGGGTTACCTGGGCATTCTTTAATTTATTTTCAAGGCTAAATTTTCATGAGTAGGATGGTATGAAAAAGAATGTGTCATTAACAAATGTTTTGGAATTCTGTTTGCTCAGAAGTGATTAGGAGATTTAAGTAATGGATTAATTCTAATTATTCTGCTGGAATCCTCCTAATGTGTGTAGGCACAAGGCATGTGTCTTCTCTGAAAGGGCCGTGTCTCGAGCTTGCTCATACAGGGATATGAGACTGGTGTGTGTGTTGTTTACTTTGGATAATTATTTGTTGGCAATTCACATTTTCATCTTTGCATCCCAAATTTAAACTGTTTAGCTTTCAACTTTAAATCAATCTGAAATTTTTCCTTTTCTTCTGCATGTGGAAATTGTTGGTAAAATGGTTTCAGGGAAGAGTTCTTTTTGCATCACAGAAAAGCTTAAGAAGCTTGTGAGAATGATAAAATAGTCTTCCTCTGGTCATTTGTCAGTGTCTGGAGGTACCTGGTGGGGCATGAGTTGAAGGTAGGCTCAAACAGGATGAATGAGGTGGTTCTTTGCGCAGCCTCCTTTTCCCATGGGGTCTTGTGAATACAGACTCACATCATATTTGATTATTTTTCTTCAGTGAAGTACGTCTGTGAAAGGCAACTAAATAGTGCAAAACCCTTCTGTATTTGGGATGAGTATAAGATCAGGGCAGGTGCTATTGACACTTCCCTGAAGTGCTCTCCCAGCTTCTAGTACCGGGCAGTTTGGGGATTTTGCAGTAGCCTCTTTGTATTAACAGCTTTTTCCAGAGGTAGTCAAACAATAGGTTATTTTGTCCTTCCTGTGAGTGACAGTGGCTGTGAGACCTTTGAGTGGTATGAGTCTCAAAGACAGACCTTACTGGCATGGCTCTGGACCTTGCCTAGGTGGACCATTGGTCAGGTGCCAACAGTCAGGTCAGCTAGCTGAGTGAGCTGTGGTGCCCGCGTTGAATGTCCGGGTAGCAGCTTGTGGCGGTATTGACATGAAATCCCTTATGTTTCCTTGTTGTGGATGCTGTGGTGTAAGGGATTTTATGTCCTTGCAAGTGTATTTCAGGGCATCAGAGACCATGTCCTCCAATTCAGATGTATACAAATGCTGATTCTCCTCTTTCATTTGATTTCTGACAGTCTGCACCAGTTTTTGTGATGACTGGATGCATTTCTCTCTGGATAATGTGAACTTGAAATTTGGCGGTGTCATCACCATATACATTATCTGCACTGTGTGCATGTTATGTGTGAGGCATGTGATGGTATTGACTGGCAGTCATAAGTTTAGTTGGTGACCAAATCCATGGTGTGGGTGTCTTGGTTTTTTTTGTTGTGTTTTGGTTTTGTGCCTCAGGTCAAAGACTCATTCATTTCCATGTTAAAACCTCAGACATAGCTGCATTGGGCCAGTCGGGGCTTTCTGAAGACAGTCATTGAAGCATGTGACTGTGGAGGTACTTCATGGTTCACTAATTACATTACTCACTTCAGCTTGCTTGGGCCATCTGTGGTTAACATGCTGCTAACTCTGTAGCACAGCGTTAAGGTTTGATAGCTGTAGATGTTGCTGGCTCAGTTTTCCCTTTAGAAACCTTAAACTCCTACAAATAGACACCCTTCCACATGAAGGTGTGGTGTTACCCAACATAGGGTGCTCTAAGCTTGTAGGAAGCCAGGTATAAAAAGCAGTTGCAAAACGCTTATGAAATGTTAAGACTTCAGGCAAAGATTGGATGGTTTACTGAGGAAACTAGGTATCTTCTGTATTTGTCTGCTGGCAGAGAGTCGCTCTGTCTTGTGTGCTCTGCCAGCTATGGAAAAGTGGAGGGACTGAAGGGCAGGGAACAAAATCCAGCAAAGAAACCTGGGAAAGCTGCTATGGGAGCCCTTTAGTAAAAATGACCCTGAGCAAGGGCAATTAGCAGCAGCTGGGGTGTGTGTGTGTGTGTGGTAGGTGAGTTTCTTTGGATATATAATGGAGTTGTGGATATATAATATGTTAGTAAGATCTTCTGAAATGACAAAAACATCCCTTGCTGTACATTGGTTTCCATCTATTTTAATTTAGAAAACACAGTCTGTCTTTTAAAAAGCACACTCTGTTAAAACAAAAGCTGTGAGTATGTGCAGTGGGATCTGCCCTGATGTCCTGCACCTATGGTCTTGTCTGGGGGGTGAAAGAGGCTAAGCGACAGTGAGGAGACATCTGGAGAATGTGACTAATGGGGAGGGGGGACAGGGGGGCAGAAAGTGCTTGTAGGTTTGGCCAGCAGAGAGCAGGTCTCCTCAGTTGTGTTTTTTTTTTTTTTAACTAAGATGCCATAAGACACTATCTCCTCCTTTCCCCTTTCCTGGAAGAGAAAACAGTCTTCAGAAGGGACCCTCCAGGGAATGATAAAGAAGCTGTCTGCATTTTTGTGGTGGGAAGAGGTTTCCTACTCTTAGCTCCTACTCCATGTAGGCCCATTGCCCATCTGAGCCCTGGTGCTCTCTGGTTTTACTGACATTTTTAAAGAGAACTGTTGGTCAAGTGCCACAAAGCCTCTTCAGGCAGGTGGATGTGACTGTGGTTGCCGCTGGTGGGGTCCCAAAAAAGCTGGAGAGCCCTCTGTTTTCCCTGGTTTTGCACTGGTGTGTATAAGGCAGGTGTGTCAGGACAAGCACAGACTGCTGCTGGAAGGAAAAGCAAATTTTCCATGGGTTCTCTTTCTCTTGCTGGACACCTGAAACACCAGCTAGGTGAACTTGCACATTTGCTTGCTTGCAAACTTTCTTACTTGTTGCTGAGCTTCTGTGGCTGTTTCTGACCCTGGCCCCTCTGGTTTGTTTTTGTCATCTGGCCGCCTGTTTCTGTGGAGCTCATACATGAAATAAAAGCTTGCTGGGGTAATATCTTTGCCTAGTATTGTTCCATTCAAATAGGGTAATCTTACAAGCTTAATGACTTTTTTTTTTTGTCAGCACTGCCTGTTGCCTCCTTTTGTCCTGGAGCGGGAGAATGAGAGGCAGCAGCAGCAAAGGTAACTGAACCTTGTGCTTAAAAACAAACTTTCAGCTTGGTGCAGGTGTAGAAGCAAATCTCAAATTTTTCTGTGGAGTACCCAAATTGTCTTGAAATATGGGAGAAGAGGAAGGGAAATTATACTTCAGGTTGCTCCTTGTGCTGGAGATGTGGGAGAACATCCTTGGGCCTGGCTGGGTCTTGCCTCACCTGTTTGCTCCATCCTGGAGGGGGGGTGTCAATGGAACTCTGTACCAGAAACAGAAAAGACCATTTTTCTAGAACTGTTTGAGCTGTTGGCACACTGTCAGGGTTGGCAGCAGTAGTGAAAGCACAGTTTTGCTGCCGGTAGAGAGAGCCCTCAGGATCCACACCAACTGAAATCCTGATCAAGGTCTGTGGAGAAGGTGAGAGCACCCTAATGGCAGTTATCATGTGGCAGAATTGGAAATGGCAGCATATGAAATGCCTCAGGAGATTTGCCTGCTGCAGATGCTTGACATCTCTGGAGTCAATGAGCAACTTGATGGGCAGGAGAGGGAAAATCTCATGCACGGTTCCTTTTGGCAAATGCAAGAGGGAGTGAGCAGCAGCATAACCCAAGCATCTCAAGCTGGGGATCCCGCTCAGCGACTTGCTCAGCCCAAGGGCTGTGGTCTGTGACAGCCAGCAAAAGCCGCAGCCTCGGGAGGAGCTCTTGAGGGTTCAGTTTGACACTGGGGATCTGCATCCAGCAATGCGAAGTGGGTGTATTCGTGTAACTCCAGGCAGGGCAACAGTGCTGGCCCAGGTGGGTTGTCAGGCATCTGCCAGGGGAAAGGAGGTAGCTTGAGGAAGTGCACAGACTGCACTGGGATGAGATGTCCTGACCCTGCCAACTGGGTGGGTAAAAAGGACTGACAGTGAACTGGGGCTGCTGGTGCAGGCAGAGGGGTGGGAGGTCAGAGGGATACGTGGTCTCTGAGCTATGCAGCCCGCAGGCCAGGAGCAGGCTTGTTTATGTCAGCAGAGCCCAACACATCTTCAGGGGCTTTCACTCATGATTGATAATAGTAAACATTGCTCTCTTAGATCTGCCCAAATCCTTGTTGACAGAAAGAATGTGCAGGTTTCTTGGCTCATGCCTCCTTTGTCCCAGCACACCCTGTGTGCACACATGGAGGGAGAAAGACAACATTTATTCAGCTTTCCTCTGAACCACTGGTAATCTTTAGGTGTTGGGGCCGGGAAGCCTCCTCCTGGTCTTGAGTGCCTCTCTTGGGTGTGAAAAGCTCATTCAAAGAGCTATTTCAGCATCCAGCTGAAACCTGGGGAGTCTTGTTGCTGGGTGGGGATCTTCTGAAGACATCTGTATTATGTGACCCTGTTTGTACAGTCACTGTTTTTGGCTGCAAGGATGCTATCTACTGAAGCTGCTGAGAGCGCTCATGTTAGAAAAAGCGGAAAAAATATGGAAATGATAAGGTTTCAACATGATGTCTGTGATGGACAGAAGTCTCTCTTTAGGGCTGGTGGCTGTCCTTAAAATGATGTATACCTTCTCTCAAGCTGCAGCAGGAAATTGCCTTATTTTTTTTACTTTTGAAAGGTTGCCAAGGAAGCAATAAGGGTCATCAAGCATTTTGAAAGTTACCCAGGAGTATTGCCCTGCCTGAAATCTGTATATGGCTTTTCCAGCACCAGCGTGCTTGTTAGCTAATCTGCTAAGCTAAGCATCTCCATGTCACTAAATTATTTTCTTGGTCTTGGCTGTCAGTGGTAAAATTGCTTCCTTTAGAGAGCTGTGCCAAAAAGTGCTTGGAGCTGAATCTGCAGTAAGAGAGATCTGGGTATAGTCTGTAGAAGTTAGTGAAAGAAGACTGATACCTTCACTGTACAATTATGGCAAATGACAAAAGCCAGGAGAAGAGTAAGATTGGTAAGGCCAAACTGCATGAAGGAAATCAGCCAGCAGCAGCAAGTCACAGAGTGGGCATGCGTGT
Source organism: Apus apus (assembly GCF_020740795.1). Lineage (NCBI taxonomy): Eukaryota > Metazoa > Chordata > Aves > Apodiformes > Apodidae > Apus > Apus apus. The sequence continues at coordinate 94,163,824 of NC_067282.1, read as the reverse complement.
GTTTCTGAGATGGGGAGAAATCTGTGCTTGACTTGTTCTGCTTCTAGGCCTGCTTTGGACTTTGTGAAAAGGAATAGTTTAATCACCATTACCTTAATGTTAGCTTTAAATGTATTGTTAGTAGGGTTTTCAGGTGTTAAGATGACCTTTGTTTCTGAAGTGATTATGGAAATATGTAAGCTCTTGGGGAGACAACTTTTTTTTTTAATTTCTAGTATGTCTGTGCACTTAATCTTTGCTTCATGTTGCCCAGGTGTTTACTGAAGTGCAGTCTTAACCTGAATAATATCAGAGAGGGGGTTATTCACCATGTTTCCGTATGCCAGCTTCCAGTTTCCTTCTCTTTTCCTCTTCCTCCTCCCTTTGCTATGCTCACAGACCTGCCAGCATTGGAGCAGTGCATGTGTGAAGCTGTAGAAGAGCTTCCCTCATCCAGGAGTCCCGAGTCCTCCTCTGCCACCCATGTTGCATTCTGTGTTTGGTGAGGCCTGTTGTCTGTTTTCACTCATGCATGGTAGTCATAATCATCTCTTTAATAACTGTGGCTACACAGAAGTGTTTATACCATCAAAGTGTCTCATGCAAATGTACAATCTTCACTCTTCATGTCCTTCCTTCCCCTGAGTACTTTAAAGCCTCCTTGAGATGGTGGGAGGAATTGTATGTAAAATGCTCTTTATCTTTCTAAGAGAAGGTGTCTGAACCTGTTTGTACTTCGGGGGAAGATACCTCCTTCTTTTATCTCCATGAAAGACCAGCTTTTCTTTTGTTTGCAGAATGCTTTAGGCTTTCCCTTTGCTTGATGTCACAAGCCACACAAAATAGAAAGATGCCAGAAATGGAGGAAAAGGAGAGGCAATCGTGTATGTGTGGGTTGTCTTCTTGTTCCCTGCAGTTGACTGTGGCAAGTAAATTAATCTCTTGATCTGTATCAGTATCTAGCCACTAAATGCTTACCCGATGAATTTTAACCAGTGTGAAATTTGAAGATAACATGTTGAGAAACGTCACTTGCTTGTCACCCTCCCATCCTGTGGGTTAATGAGGGATGCCTGGGGGTGTCCCCAGAGCGTGGGTGCAGCACCACGCATGCTGAGCTTTGGCAAGGCTATGGGGTGCCCTGACCTGCTGCTTGCCAGTTGCACTGGCTGACACTGTAAGAAGAAAGCACCAACACATGCAACACAGGTTTTGCTGGGGGGGATGTTTCTGCTCTAAGTCACTACTGTGCTATTTCCTGTCTTGTCTTTCTGGGAGGTGTGCTCTTCCCTCCTCACCATACCCTCCTTGCTAATGGCTTTCCTTGTGGGGACTCTTGGTGCATGTTCTCCTCCTTCCCAATCTTTAGATACCTGTTGAAGAAAATCAATACTTCTTTCTTCTCTCTAACCAAGTGCTGACAGAAACAGCATTAAAGGCATTAAAGGTGACTGCATTTCTAAAGGAATTAAGAAGTGCTGGGAACTAATCTATCTCTCAAATCAACTGAAGCATATCCATTGCATGTGCTATTGCATATTTCAATACCAGGATGATAATTGTTGCTGGTTTTACTCTGGCATTTTGAGATGGAAGATTTGGCTGAGTCCATAAACTGTAATGCTTCAGTGGGACACACTGTGCCTAGCCTTATAAGATAAGCTCAAAACTGAGGTCATGTTGTGGGCCACCATAAAACAGGTCCTGGCTTTGTTGAAGTGGGTAGGACAGTTGATATTGATGGAGTTCCTCCAGCTTTGCCAACAAAACCTAATCTAGCCTTAAATCTTGTCTTTCAAGTTAGATATAGCAGTGTCACTCATCAGTAAATGCTTTCCTTTAAATTTTCTTCTGTAGTGCTTGGTGGAGGAAGGTAATTTTCACCCCTCTAAGGTTTTCAAGAGATTGAATCAATTTGCCTTTTGTTAACCAGTGCCAATGTTTTATGTATTTGAAATACTGTTTCTCCTATCTGAGACTAAAATATTTAATTTCCTATTCTTATTTAATTTTAAAACATTCTGAATTTCAGGAGCTGAAAGCATGTGGTGTTGCTAGAGGGGAGACCAAAGTACCTGTAGCCTTTGTTGCAGAGTAAACATTCAAAAGCAAAATTGAGTCATTTTGTGTAACTTCTTTTTACACAGTAAGATAAAACTTGTAGAAATCCTCAGGAGAATTTAAACATTGATAGCTATCCATCCATCTACATAGCCAAAGCTCCAATGATGTTAAAGAGGTTGTCAGACCCTGGATTTCTCCTTTGACATTCCTGAAAGGCTTGTTCTGATGTTTGGGTCAGTTTTAATCTCCCTGTCTCATTATCAGAGTCCTTCTGCCACTTATGGCTCTCCTTGTACTTGGGTTGTAATACCTACTTCCACTCCAGATGCCTGAAGTAAACCTGCTGCTACTTTTGTTCAAGTAGACTCTTGAGTTGTTTTTTTGGAGGTGATTATAACCTGGCATTTATTTGTGTTAAAGTGGTGTGAGGTTAGTGACCCAAAGGCCCAGTGTGCTGAAGTGTTTCAGGTAAAATAGCCCCCCCTCTCATACAGAAAGCACTGATAAATAAATCCAAGTCTAACCATGAGGTCATGAGGATAACAAGATGCTGCTGTGCCACATGGTTCTGTTTCACTGCTTGTGGTACTAGGTAACGACCCTGACAGGAACTGCAAGATTGCTGTATAATATTGTTTAACAAGAATAAGGGAGGCAGCTCCTTATACCTGATGCTTTTGTTATCTGCCACAGTGAGTGAAACTTCAAGTGCTACCTGGAATGCAGCTGCTGCTCCAGGCATTGCAGCCAGCCTCAGCAAGGGTACAGGAGACTAAAGGCAGCCTCTTGCCTTGCCTGAAGCTGGTGTGGATTTGTATGGTCTCACAGCTGGCTGTTGAGGGACTTTGGTGCAGATGAGAGTCCATGTGCCCTGAGGTCTTGGTGAGGCCCCTTCTACAGAAGGAAATGTGGTGGTGTGTTTTTTGTTTGTTTGTTCCATAGCCACTCACCCCAAACCGTGCTATTTTTTGAAAATGCTGCTGGTGGTCCCTTAAGTTCTGAAAAGCTGGGCTTAGAGACTACTGAGCTTTTGTTAAATAGCTAATTAAGTGTGAATTTAAGCTTGTCTGTGTGAGACACTAGACAGCCTAGCTGTAACAGGATTGTTCTGGCTTGTTTTAATTGTGCTGATCTAACTTGTGTGTAACTTGTGCTTTAATACAGGGTAACATTTGGGAGCAGACATCTCTCTGAAACCTGCAGTTAAACCAACCTATTGTCACTGTTTGAACCCTTTTTTGATGCCCAGTAGATGTGAGACCTACCAGCAGTTATGAGTGATCCAGGAAGCAAAGAACATTTCTGATGCTCACTCTTACTAGGCCTTGCTGCTTGTGCTGTGCATTTGAATGTCTTCACACTGCGGATGACCCATGTCGGGGGTAATGATAATAATCTTTCATAAATATTTTAAATCAGGAGTTATTAATACATACAGTATTCAATTTTATTTATTTATTTTGTGCAGTGTTACGAGCAGAGGAATTGAACACTCGGAAGTTCAGGAGAAGCCCTGCCCGAAGACTGCTTGTGTGCATTCATCACAGCGGTCTTAAGTAAATGCTCTGTAATTGTGTAATGAGTTTATATTTTTTTCTACCTAGGACCTTTGTTCGGGATGTTTTCTTTTAATAAAGAATTAATAAATTGTTATTTTTATTCAACATCCCTTATGTAACCTCCAAATAATATTTTAAACAGCAGGTTTTGCTTTGTTTTTTCCTTTCAGTTTATAAAAGAAACTGATGCAGAAATAGCAGGACATATCTTCGGGTTGTTGCTGCTCTGTTTTGTGTCTCTCTTGTGGGTTTACGGAATTGCTGTTGCTCGCCCTTCCTTGGCTGTGCGAATTCCCTTTAGAGATTATTTAGATGCGGAGGGAATTTGGGCTGAGCTTCATGTCAAATCTTTGGTGGGCTAGAGAGAAGGTTGTCCTTCTAACTGTTAAATTCCTGTGCTGTCAGCAAGGATATCTGTACTAACTCTTAAGTCTTAAAGCAGGGAGAGCTTGTGTGAGCATCTCACCAACAGAAGCAGCTTTTGGCTTCTTCCCTGGGGAAGCAGTCTGGTTCTGTGGCTGGGGCTGCAGCTTGATGAAGGGCTCCAAAAATCTTCTGCAACTTAAACAGAGCCACTACTGGTATTTTACCCTATGGGTTTTAGATCAAGCTTTTGATGTAACAGTGTCACAAACTGGAGAGAAAAAAAAGAATTATGTAAAAATCCCCAAACGCTACCTCTGAACACTTCACTGCAAAAGCATTTTACTTTAATGGCTTGTTTTAAGCCTTGGCTTCTGAGCTCCTTTCGAATCAGATGTATTACTGAAATTGGTTTGCAATATTTATGGAGTTTTTGCCACTGAATTTGCTGTGCATGAGGGGGAATCACTTTATTTTTCCACTGTGAATGAATTGCCAGCAGGCCAGTTCTCCTTTTTATGGAAGGAGGTTTGCTTCAAAAAGTGAAAAGTATAAATTCTCTATCTGGTATCTGACTTGAATGGGTAGCACTGCTAAAAATTTAATGGACTGAAATAGCCTGGATGATGAATTCTCTTCTAAAAAAGTTTTATATTTTCTTTTTAATTGCTTGGTGAGCTTTCTTATTAACTATCCATATATCCCTCTCTTTTCTCCTTTGCATCCAATTCCCAATTCTGCTGCTCATAGTTGGGTTACTCTGCCAGCACTGGTATTGCTTTTGGAGATCCAAATGGACCAGCTGCTGACGCATTTAATATGGCTCTGTACGTTTGATGTTTGTGCTGATAACCTCAGGCAGTTTAGGATGCTTCAACTATATAGAAACGGAGCTGAAATTGAAAGTTTTTTACACTTGGAGACAGTTTTCTGCTCTGGAGTTAACAGCGATTTCCAGTCTTTTTTCCTGGTGTGTTGGTGACCCTTGGTTGCTGCCTGCTGCCACACCATGAGCAGCTGTGTTGGTATTTCTGCTGGGTCCCAAAGGGAACGGGCAGTGGACCCATGCTGGGGTGTCCAAAAGCCCTCCAAGGCAGCCCTGGGTACCTCAGTGACAGGTGGCATGGGCTGGACTGGCCACAGGGTTGCTGCTGCCCATAGCTACCTCCCTGGGTGCCCTGGCACAGAGGGTGGCAGGCAGCACACGCATGGGGGGTGAGGGGCAGTGTGGTCCCTCATGGGTGCTCCTGGAGAGAGATGGTACTCAGCCCAGGATGGGGAGAAGGGGCAATGTCTCTGCCTTTATGAGGTAACCCCCTTTTTTCTGTTCACTTGCATACAGATTTTTTCCCCAGGGAGCAATAAGGGGAGGGTAGAGGCAGGTTTTACACTGCAACAGTGTTTTATGTCACTTTGCAACAGCGTTTATTTCCCATGGGCAAAACCAAATGGTAAATACCTTTTAGATTGCAAAGAAACATTAATTACTGTAGCTCTTTGGCTCAACTCCTGCCTTTTTAAAAGCCTAGGTATGGTGTTTTCCATAGCTTGGATTTATTTGTGTGTGAAGTCAGAGTTAAATAATTAAAACAAACATGTTTTCCAGCAAAGTGTTTTCTCTTAAATAAGTACTGTCTGTAGCTGGGTAAAAATAAGTAGTGTCTTTGTTGAAGTTCTTTTTCTTCTTTGAAGGTTCTTTAATATACTATACCTAACTGGCAATTTCCAATATTATTCTTTGTAATTGTTTTGTGGTCATTGTCTGCTCTAGTTTGGAAAGGTTCATTAGGAAGAAAAGCACTTGGTCCTCAGCTGAATTTATTATGTGTCATGTGCTCTTGGTTTGGTGAAGGTGGAAAAGTTGTTTTTGCTGCTTTGGGTCCTGTCACTAACAAAAGTGGTGCTGATGAGGAAATTGCTTTTTTCCTGTCTGCCGTGTTTGAGCAGTTTGCAATATTCACTGCTTGGAAATGGTGGAGTGTCTTAGGTTTTGACTCTGAGCTGGAAGGCAGGCAGCTCTGCTGCAGTCCCCTTCCTTCTGGAGGACCTGACCCAAAGCCTGGGGCAGACATCAGGATGGCAGTGCTCTTGCTTCTTTCAGAACCAACAGGGAGCCCAGTGGGTCTCTGAGCAAATGGGAGCCTATGTGGTTGGGATTATCTGGTATTAAATGAAACAACAAATGTGCAAACGAAATTGGGGAGTTCTGTGTGTCACTTAGCAGTTGCACACCTCAAAGGCTTATGCTGTGCTGTGGCAGGTCTGAGGACTGTATGGCACATCTGTGTGTGGCTGTGTTTGTGAGTAGTCCCGGTAGGTTGTTAGTTTGCACACTGGGAGTGAGAGGTGAAGTTGTGTTTTGCAGGAGTGGGGCTTCACAAAACAGTTTTGCAAAATGAGCTGTGTAGACAAGGGACTTGGGAAACATCTCCTTTCTTCCTTGCTGCCTTCTGGGAGCAGGCAGGCAGATGCCCCAGCAAGCAGGCTGGTTTGAAGATCTTGGCTGAGGAAGAGGCTAAGGAAGAAGCTAAGGCAGTCCTTGCAAGAGAACTGCTTGGGGGGCATGCTCTGGTCCTGCTGCTGTGAGGATCTGCCTGTGTGGCTACTGGACTGGGAGAGCACTTGCCTAAGGCAGCTCTCTGGAGGCAGGGGCTGGGGTATGTGTTTGTGAAATGGGGGCACCTGGGATGTGGCTGCAGCTCTCAGGGTCTTCAGGAGGAGTAATATCTACAAACACTAGTAAAGCTGCCTTTGAAGGGGCTTCTCACTTCCTTCAGTGTTGCAGTGACATTTAAATGCGGTACACCTTTTGAGGTACACATCAGTTGTTCACTTTTCACACTTGTCTCCTTATTTTATAGCATCTTGAAGTTGGCATCAATTTGAGTTGCCTCTCATAAAATTATGTAGTTAATTCCAGCTGAAAACCACGAACTTCATTCACCTCCACTGTGGCCACCAAGCTCACTGGAGCCATGTCATATTGGAGATACAGAGATAAGCTCCTTTGGGTATGGCACTGACATACCAACTGCAGTCTTGCTGAGATTTGGGCATCTGCTAAACTCTGGTGCTCGTGGTGTGTAAATACAGATGTGCATAAATATGTGAAACCAAGCATGTGCCTTGGCCTCTGCAAGGCTTAAACTGTTAGATGGAGTGTGGAATAGTCAATGGATAGCTTGCAAGAAATAAATGGTGGGTTTTAAAAACAGTTGCATTTATTTTGGCGCTCAGTTATATACCTCTGCATGTGTGTCTGTAGGCATTTTGGAGGCGCTAGCTTCTGAGCTCTGTTTATGGAGCAGGTACCCATCAGGAATTGACCTGGGGTCCTACAGAGCTAAAGGCATGAATTGCGACAGCCTGCGAGATGTGGATCCTTAATTGAGGTTTCGCATCCTTTGTGCGTCAGCAGCAGAAGGGCACTTACCAGTTGGTTGCATTCGCAAAGGCAGTGGGTTCACGGAGATGGGCGCACAAGGAAGAGAGACCAGACGGAGCAGTTCTTCTTGTTCCTGCTATCCACATTCTTGATCTTTTCAGAGCCTGCTTTTTCAGCAACAAACATGCCTGTGCTGTTACTTGGCTTAGTGGTTTTTGTATTGCCAAGTGAGGAACTGATTCTGAAAGGTTCCTGTGGGGTACCAAAAGGAGCCTCCCCTTTTTCCCTCTGTAAGGAAAAGTTGTGCCTTGTGCCTACTGTTAGCACAGGCATCAACTCAGCCCCTGCTGACTTCAGCGAGACATGAGGGTGCAGAAGGGGGTGGGAGGGACAAGAGGGAATCCAGCCCTGGAACTTCCCTGTAGTTTGTGCATCATTATTCATTATTTTTGGCTGCGCAGAATCAGAAAGGTCATGTATATTAACCTTTTCTTCTTTGCTTAATTTCAACATGGCTTATACCCTTTCTGCAATCTGGCTGTGCCTGGCTGAGTATGCTAACGTCTTGGGTCATGGCTGTTTCCTGGTCTCTTTGAGTAACTGTATGCAGACCATCTTCCTGCCATCATCTCAGCCTCAATATCCCTTTACAATTGGGCAAGCCCATAGCTGAATATAAGAGAAAAAGATCCTTTTACTCTCATGGTGGATTCTGATATGAACTGCATTGATGATCTGTTGGGGATGGGAGGAAGTTGCTTTTGAAACTGTCATCGTCATCTCCATCACCAATTCAGATGCTGTTTTGCCACTGAAACAAGAAGTGAAAAAACTTTCCAGAATCTTTCCCCCTGAGTTAATGAGAAAGTGTTCATGGCTTTAGTGTGCATTACCGTATTTACAGCCAGGTGCTGCTGTAAATGTAAGACTGAATTCAGTGGTTGTGTTGACCTGCAGCTTGCTCATCCCATCTTGCTCGCTGACTCTCAGCCCCTCAAGTGAATTATGCCTTGTGTTCAGTGCAGGGCCATCTGTTTCCCTGTATGTTCTCTCTTTTGCTGCAGCCTGATTTGAATGGAAAGTTGAGTCTAAATACATATGACGAGTGGCTCTTTTGTGCTTCAAACATCTTGTTTTCCAGCAGAGGAGCCAAGCAATAAAAGAGATGCTGGGTTTTTAGCTATCTTACAAATGTGCTCCTAATGCAAGAGTCTAGGGGATTCTTGGGAGCAGAGTTGAGGGGTGTGTGAGTTTTGGGATTTATTTGGCACCTCAGAAATGAAAATCTGTATGACTGGGCCTGTGTGGCTTTTCAAAGATGCTGAAATCTGTATTATGACCTAAAGCTACTGCCAGATAGCTCCCACCCCCACATGTTCTCTGCGTTCATGCAAAGCAGAGAGCTGATGCTGCTATCTAGGTTTTTCTGGGTTATCTCCTTTTACACTGTAAATGATAATTTAATTTCCACATTTAGAGACCTTAATTAATTATGAACAAAAATAATTTGCATAAATTTTAAAGCTGAAGGGTGATGGATTAATGGCTCTCTGGAAACATTAGGCTGCTTTACCAGAACAGATTCAGCATAGGAGTGGCTGTGCTGGCTTTGCCCTGTTCTGCCCATGTCCATCCCAGTGCCATCAGGTGGGAGGAGAAGGAGGAGGATTTCCAATTCCTGATGTCCTTGGGATGCTGGCATGAGGAAGAGGACAAGGAAAATGCTAGTGACCATGTGGTGAGGTGTGCAGGAAGCCAGTCTGCTTGAAAGCACTCTTGGTAGGGTTGATATTCACCAAAGGTTTGCTTCCACATGCACACCCTGAGTTGTGTGGGTTCGGAGCCTCAGAGGCTTCAGAAGGCAGGGTCTGCTATATGGGGTGCAGATAGAAGAAGGAGTAGAGAGAAGAACTCTAGCAACAGAACGGGCTTTGACCAGCCGGAGACACCCAGACTAGCATGGATCTGTCTTAGTAGCACTATAGAATAATAGAATGGTTTGGGTTGGAAAGGACCTTAAAGATCATCTAGTTCCAACCCCCCTGCATAGGCAGGGACACTTCCCACTAGATCAGGTTGCTCAAAGCTCCATTCCATTTGGACTTGTGCACCTCCTCTCTCCCTTGTGGCTGCTCCTGCCTCCCTCCTCTCCTGCCCCAAGCCCTCCAGCAGACTTAGTTGCCTGGTGCTTGCTCGTGTTGAGTAGGTTGAAGCTCTTCTTGATGGCTGATTTTAATAGGTTTGATGAAGTAGGAATTTGGTTCCAAATGCTTATTGTAAGATTTTATGCAAGGTTGGATTTGCTTCCTGTCCAATAGCGCAGAGCACTATGCAGATCAGCTCTGGTTGTCTCTTTTTATGCTTCCCCCTCCCCTCCACTTCTTTCTTTTAGGGACCATGGAGGTCCTTGAAAGATTTAGACTTGGTCCTCAGGTCTCTGTACCAGCAGAACTTCCAGTGATCTCAACAGTCACCTTTGCCTTTGTTGCGAGGCTGGTTGCTTGATGCCTGTGGGCACCAATCATTTAACAAATGCAGAATTTATCAGGTGCTACTTGAATTGCTCTCTTCCTCCAAGACTTGTTTTGTATTCCTTTTTTTCTGTTGTTACTGTTCTGCAGAAGCCAGTGAGCCTAAAATTACTTCTGCCGTCTGTCTTCTGGCTCCTGAGCAGCAGTGCCTGTTTGATGCCTGCATGCATATGTATATTGCACTGTCCTTCTGCTCTCCCTGCCTGATCATTTTTATAACTGGGGACAGGCAGGGTACAAAGCTGAGTCCAGGTTTTGTACTCCAGGCACTTCTAGGACTGAAAGGGGTTTGTTTTCTTTCCCTAGAAGCTTTGCTTGCAAAAGCGAACAGTGAACAATTCAGCTCCTAGCAGTTTTACTTGGCCAATTTCCTACTCTGGATTGTCTCTAGCTCTTCCTCTGCAGAACTGGTGGAAATGTTATTGTTTAATCCCAGCAGCCTTCCCAAAGACACTGTTTTTGTGTTTCTGGCTCACTACCTTTCCATGTGCTGTGGGTATTTATCTCCAGTTAGTGATCCCGCTGGGTGATGCCTTGGCTTGGATGCAGGACGAGTGTTGCGCAAGGTCGGTCTGTCTGGAGGGCAAGTTGCCATCAACAAGCTTCAGTATTTTTTCATGAAACAATACTTAACTTCCAGAGGTCAGCTAGCGGTGATGGTATCGTGTTCCTTGGAGTGACTGACAAGGCAGTGACAAAGCTTTACGCTGTGTAACTTGTTTTAATATCACCAAGTGTGGTGAACAGCTCGCTCAGACCCAAAGAGCAGCAGCGATGGCAAGCTGGGTTAAGGTTTTAAGTCTTTTATAACAAACTATTAGAATACAGTCTAAATACAAGTGGTCTCACGGGACCCCCTTCTTCATGCTTAATAATTTATTTTCCAAGCTAATAATTTTATAGCATTTCATTCATGAGCTTTCACAGAGACCAAGTGAAACAAACGCCAAGTGTCTGTGGAGCATGTAGGTGAATGCAATGGTGTAGGCTGATGCACATCCTACCTGTAGTGGTGCTCAGGGGGGTGAAAATTCACCAATGGTGAAGACAAGGTCAAGTCAGGACTTCTCCATTGGTCTCTCCATTGCCTTGGACCACCCAGCTGGTCAGGGGTTGCTGGTCAGTGATGGGGAGGCCCATTTCTGTCCCCTTGCCTTGTTGTGTGGCTGGCTGGAGCCCCACTGGGTGATGCCCACTGGGTGGGCATCCATTGGGTGGGTGCTCTGCTCAGGGTCCCTCTCTGTCTTACTCTGTTGACCTCTTGATCCTGTTGTTGTTTTTGCACATGTTGTTTCTGGCAATCATTTGGTTGCCCAAGTATTTTTCTCTGTCTTTACAAAATACAGCTTACATTTTTCCTTAATCCATCTCTGCTACACCTAAACCATTGGCTACTTTTGGTGAAGATTCCTGATGATAAAAGAAAGGCACAAGCTTGGAAGCCCTTACTGTTTTATGAGTACTTACTCCAGGACTTGTTTGGCTAGGCTGTGCTTGAAGTTTTCTTGAAGTTTAAAAAAAAAAAAAAAAAAAAAGCATGTTTGCATAAATGTATTGAACTGATACACAGTCTGTTCTGAAAACAAGAAAGCAAGACATTTTCAGCTACCTGCATATCCACTCTGGCATACAGGCACAGCTTCTCTTCCTGAATTGCTCATCTGCTTTGTGAACCTGATCTTAAAAGTTACACTATTTACACTAGCAACTATAGCTACTATCTATACTAGTAGGCTGTATTTAAAAAAAAAAAAAAAAGGTTGAAAAAGCAGAACTTTGGAGCTTTCCTGTCTGCATGTTCCTCCTGAATCCTGCAATTTTTCCAGTTCCTTCTTGACAAGTAATATGGTTGCTCAGTCTTGCCCTGGTTTAAATTTGTAGCATTTTTGCCACTGACTCCTCTAGGACAAAAATCAAGTTTCTATAACTAATAATGACATACTGTAGTGTTTGTTAATGAGATGGTGATCCCTGAGTAAAATACCAAGATGAGGACATTTTTCCTCTGAGCTGACATAATGTGGTGTTGCTCCTCTTCTTCAAGGTGCTTATTCAAAGAAGAAGAGAAGCAAAAAGGGAGGAAAATAGAGACAGGACAGTGTTCACAGTCCCCACCTTTGCCGTCTGTGTCCCACCACCCAAGCTAGTTTGCCAGAAGGATGAAAGTCCCAGAGTCAGGAAGTCCCTCCCCACAAGTCCCATGGAATGTGACAGCCTTGCAGGTGAGAGAGCCCCAGCCTCACCTGCTTGTTGAAGGGAGCAGCAGGAATAATTTGCCTGCCTGGTGTGCTGCTCTGCAGGCCCATGGCTGGGTGCTGGCAGGGCCTGTGTGCCAGTGTGTACCTATGGATAGTGGAGCTGGGAAGGGAAGGCTGCAGGGCAATGTGGGTGCAGAAACACCGGCTGGGTGATTTCTACCCTCTACTTGATTAATTTTACCTGATTATTTCTAATAACTGGTCTGTAGAAAATCCCAGCACTCCTGGCTGGGAGAGTAATTATATTCCCATTATCTTTCAAAGAACAGCGTGGTTTTCCCTAAGAAAACCCTGTGTGTGTTTCTGAAGCTGTCCTTGTTTGGTGTGGTCCTTCACATCCTTGCACATGCTGGTCTGGAGGGTGTCACCTGTCACCCAGTGGGCTCTGTGAGCTGTGGATGTTTGGGTTTTCCAATCCTGTGGGGCTGGTGGGAGGGCACAGCGGGGTGTCTGCTCTCAGCTGTGTCAGGTTGCAGCCACAACACCTCCCAGATTCAGTCTTGGGTGCAACTGCCAGATTGGGCAAGCACAGAGGTCCGGCTCCACATCTCTGTCTTCTTGTGCTGGCCATTTGCACAGGAGGTAGTTCAGAAACAGATAGTAATTAATACTGCAGGTCAGGAGGTGTGTGAGCTGCATCCAGGCTGCAGCAAGGCTTCTTCAAGGGGATTTCATAGTTAGGCAAGCGCCACGGACTATTATTACACTTTCAATAGAGGTGTGAGTCAGTCTCACTTGTTTCTTACGCTTTCACCTCTACCTTGGGTCTGTTTGCAATCGTCTCAACACTCATTTTGTTGACTTTTGGTCATTTCTAAACTAGCTTTAAGAAGTATCTGGAGCAAAAATGGGTCGCTTAGCAACTGACTCCTGCCAAGGGCTGCTGGAGAATGGGTCAGTGATTAACAATTACGTACATTTGAGGTTAAAAATGCAGGGCAGTGTGCAACATCACTGCTCTGACGGCTGGGATATTTCAGTGTTACGATGCTGGGATTTATAGCGGTGGTAAGTAAATTTATATCAGTTGCAGTTCTGACCTCGTTAACATGATGATTCAAGACTTCTGTGTTATGAAATTGGACTGAAGCCTCTTTTCTTTACTGATGTATTACAGAAAAATATTTAATAACAATCAGATGAGTGACATAGGCATGATCTATGTTTTGCATATTTTTTTCCCAAGGCTCTGGGACTTCCCCATGCCATACGACTTCCTAAAGAAACAGAAATAGATCTGCATGGGATAGTGTCTAGCTATAGAGCAGAAATGCAGATGGAAGGCAGGTTTCTGGTTTTGGTCACTTACCTGAATGTTGATACACTGTTCCTCCAGGCAAGGAAACAACAAATGCCATGTGAACTTGATGAATACAATTTTCTGAACTTTATATTGGCAACATCATAATTTTCCTAAGTCTTTGGTGGTGTATTGGTTTCTGGACGAAGACATCCCTGGCAGCTTTTTCTCCTTTCACAGAGGAGGAAAGGAGGTGGCTTGGTTGTGATTTCTTTTACCCCAATAAATGTCCCAGTACTTATCATTTCTGCAGGAGCATACAGTGAGAATATCAATCATTAAAACAGCACTCCATCTCTTAGATGTTTTTATAACTCTGGCAGTGAAATCAAGGTTGTTTTGCCAAGTCATTTACTTTCATTGTCTAATCAATTTCAAAAGGCTCTTGCTTGTTTGTCTCTTTTAAAATTAACCATTCTTTTCAGCCTTATCCTGCCCCCTGTCTTCATCCCAATCTTGAGAAATAAGGACCAGCTGATAGTGCCTCTTCAGCAGACACAGGGAAGCAGTGAATTCCAAGAGCCTAGATGGGAGGTGATTTGTATTCCTAAGGACTAATCTTCCATCACTGTCAGAAGCTGACAATGTCATAGGCAAATGGGCAGCTCTTTTCCTTTGCTCCCTTGATGCTCCCTTGACCTTTTTTTTTTTTTTTAATTGCTTCCATTGAATAGGCTTATTTCCTGCCAACTTCAAAAAAAACCAACAACAACAACAAAAAAACCACGAACATTTTTATTTTTAAAAATCCCCTTCAGGCTAATGTTACTCATCATCTTACTCACTTGCCACTGCTGGTCAAGGAGAAAAATCATCTTAATGCCCCTTCCTACAAGACTAAGAGGATGCCTTAATGAATGCTTTCCTTTCTTGGTCTTGATCCTTAAACTTACTTCACCATTGTCGGCTCTTTGTGGCTTTTGTCTGCCAAACATGGAACTAAGTGGTAAAATCCATACTTGAGACTTTGCAGATGCTTTTAGGTGCCATTAAGGATCATTAATATGCATAGCAACACCACACAACAGAGACTGCTAGTGTAGGAAATGAGATCAGTCATCTGCTGTTAGAGCTGTAGGATCACTTTAGGGCAGCAGAAATCAGTTACTGGGACTGGATTTGGGCAAGGCTTCCTCATTAGTATACTGAGGGAGTGTGGGGGTGGGATAGGGATTGAAGAAGGCAAAGCTGAGCAGGTTTGGGATTCCTCCCATCCTTTCACTGCACCATTGATTTAGAGCATCTTTTTAATCCAATAGCTCTTGCAGTCACTCTGGCTCCTAACTATACTATATATATATATACACAGTATATGTATAGATATAATATATACAAACTTGATCATTGGTCCACATTTGTATAAATTGAATTATCATCCAGTTTCTTGCTATCTATTGCCTGCTTCCACAGGCCAAAGGTTTTTCCTTCCTTCCTGGCTTCTTGATTAGCATCTTGATTTCTGCCTTCCAAGGCTTTTCTTGGTCTTGCTTGCTTGCTTCTTTGTTTGTTTGCCACCAGACACTGATTTCTATCCTGAGGCAGGTGGTTGCATGGGGAGTGCTTGTATCTGTTTACCGCTGTACTGATACACTTGGGCAATTTTGCTGCCGGATCGACTTGGCAGCCACCACTACTCGCTGCCCAGTGTTGTGCATGGCAGCCAGTTGTGTGCTCACCCTCCTAGGATAAGAGTAAGAGTTTTAACCCAACAAACTCCCTGTTTATTGGAAAGAAATTGCATGCTACGACTGCTGCCTGCCATGTTTCTTGCTTGCTTTCAGTGGTACATCATAGTTTAGTTTATACATACATAGTTTATACATCAGCATAGACTTCCCATATTCAGCAGTTCAAGCCCAATTTTTGTCAGGCAGGCACTTTGTGGATTGCATCATAGCCGTCTGGGGGTGCTTGTGATGAAAGGTTTGCTGCCCATTACCTGAGGCTATAGGATGCTTGATAGCTGGTGAGCTTTCTGCCTTTCTTCACTTGCATTTAAAGGCCTGGGAGCAAGTGTTTCCTGAGGTTCTGCAAGGAAGGGAGACTGGCTGAACAACAAATTATGTCTCCTCTTTATTTACTTAAAGAGCATTTCTCCACCTTGGAAAGTTCAAAAGATTATTCTATGTGCTGGTTTCTGATACCGAACAAGCTGGAAATGGTGGTTATGTTAATGTTGCTGCTGGCTCTCATGGTCCTCATCTTTGAAAAGTAAAAATGGTTTTAATGTGCTTGGCATGGGAGCTTTGATTTGCAATGAATGCTGTCAGCCATATTAAAAAGATGATAAATTACACTGAAAAATGTGTGTTTGTTTCTAGTAGCAGTACTAGGCTTATGGCACAGAGTAAAAGCAGAATATTTAAAAATGCAGGTGTTTGCCCCTGCTAGTTATTACTGTGCTGTGCTGCTGTTTGCATGTGTTGTCCTGTGGCTGCTTTTTGCTGGTGATGAAGCCACCTGTCCATGTGGTGGCTCCTGCTCACGCTGCACACCAGCATAGGTGGTGACAGGAGTTTCTTTTATCCCACATGGCATTTTTCCAGACTTAGGTCTGTTGCTTCCTGCTCTCTGCTGTGCCATGGGAGGGGGCCATGGTGGGCTCCCAAAGCATCCTCAGCATGTGGTCCCCTCTTGGTTTCACCATATGTGATTTGGCTTTGCACTGGCAGTGGTGAAAGCCTTCCCTGCCTCCAGGCAGAGGGATGCCCATGAGAGAGCTGCACCCAGGCTACTGGCTGCTATCCTGGAGTCCTGCTTCTTGGGCTGTTTTTTGTCCATTTCTGGTTGCTTTATGTGCTCATTAGAGGCAATGGGAATTCATGGGTAAAGGGGAAGATAGAGCTTAGTCTATGCTACATTTTCTAGATTTGTCGATGAAAACTAACTTGACATATTTTTGTATTCATTTGTAATCTAATCATTCCTTCACTTGCATAGCAGGGACTGAAACAGCATGTAGTTATTTACATATAGAGAACATTAAATAGCCATGCCTTTAAACTGTATGTGAACATAAAATCCAACAATGCTGCTGAGTAATGGGTGTCCATGAGAGATGAGGATAAAAATATAGCAGAAACAAACACAGCAAAAAGGTATTATCGCAAGTAGCTGTGACAGCATCATATTATATCCCTATACTGAAGTGAAAATGTGACCCTGAAAATGTGTACTTTTGCCCTTGAATTAACACCAAGCACACTGAACCCATGCAGGTGGTTTGCTTTGTATGTCTCTCTAGTTGTAATGAGCTGGTGGGGACTTTGCAATGCCTTACCCCTTTGCCACAAGGAGCTAGAAGGTGCTCTGCCACATCTGAAACTGCTTCAGACTTGTTGTCATCTCTCTGTTGGGGTAGTTGTGAACCCTCAGAAACATGAAACCTTTTTTTAATTTACCATCAGCTAACTCTGGGGCTGGGTCGGTAGCTCAGTGTGCTAACCTCCCAGCCACGGTAATGCCTGCCTGTCCTTTGAGATGCAGTGCCAGGTGGCTGGCTCCTGAGACGGCTGTGCTCCTGCAGGGATTAGGATTAATTTGTCCAGGTGCTGAGACACCCTTCTGTGACCTGTATTGCCAGGGCTGCAGTGCTGCCTGCAGTGCTGGCATGGGCACCTTGTCTTTTCTGTAGTTACTGTGGACACTTGACAGCTCCTGTGGTTATTGCTGGGCTGCTGCAATGTAAGGGTATTTGCTTTGGGTGTTTGAGATTGGCAAAGGGGTTAGGGGCTCTTAGTGGCTTTTCCTTCCTCTTTCAGGAGAAAAATGCATGGAGGGGCATCCTCTTTGGAGAAATCACTGCTCCCTCTTTATCATATTAAGTAAATACATGTAGAGGCTTTCCCTGAAATAATGTATTTTTATGCATTCTTTCCATTGCTTGTTTAGTTTCTTGAAATATGCTGCCTACTTTCTTGTCCTTTTCTGTTTCTAATACTATTTATGAATAGAAACTTGAAAATAATTCCCTAACAAAGGGTAAGCATCCCCAGATGGGTGCAGCTGCATCCTGCAGAAGTCATACTTACTCCATAGGCATGTTTTGATTGTAGTTCTAGATACTTGAGTCCCAGCATGCAGGTTAGAGAGCTGTTAGTTATAAGTGAGAAATGTATTCCCTCCCAATAAATGCACATCTGAATCTCCTGGTAGCTGGAGTCCACTGTGGTATTGGTGATGTTAAGCCTAAAAAGTGTAACTTCTGTTGGTTTTTAGGATACAAGGCAAAGCTAATTTCAGTGATAAGGTGGATAGGATAGTGAGTTTCTATCACAGAACTAAACCAGTGTATCCTACTACTAAAACATTTTTACTGTGGCATTTTAACAAAATACTGTCCTTTGTATGTCTCTCATCTTTTAATGCCTTTCATTCCTGTACCCTGAAGGGAAGGCAGTGAAAAATGTGGGTGGTGGTAGGCTTACACATTTTTTTTGTTCTTAAATCCCCACTATTTTAAAGTAGGATCTTAGAAATCTCAACTGTATTTCAATTTAGTTTGTCAAAGTATAATTACTGTGGATGAGGGAAGAAACTAATTTAAACACAGCAAGTGTAGTGGAGAATCCAATTTTCAGAAATCAGTGGAAATATAATTGGAGTCATTAAGTGCTGACTTCAGTAATTAAGAGTCAGTGTTTGACGTTTCAGGCTTGCGTTGCTAATCATCTGTGGAGAAGGTAGAAAAATATTTTGCTCACTGCAAAATTGGTCACTCTCTAGACCTGTGTAGCTGATGGCTTGAACATTGCCCAGGGGCTTGGATGAACCTGCAGTGTTTGAGATTTTCTTGCTTGGGTGTCAGGCTCCTTGTTCTTCCCTGCCCACTGCTGGCTGCAGCAGGTGACATGTGGGAGCATGTTTTGGGGCTGCCCTGTGTGCTAGGTCCTGTGCTCCCTGCTGGGTGGGAGGCTGGCTTTGGCTCTGCTGCTGTGGGGCAACCCCTCGTGTTGGTGCACAGAGGATATCCCAGGGGCTGTACCCCATGCTTGGGGATCCACCTGCCTGTGTCTGGGCAGGCAAGGGCTTCAGCTGCTCAGTGCCCAGCCTCAGCTGGGGAGAGCAATTGGACTGGCACTGACTCTTCTCTGGTCCAGGGGAGCCTCTGGGTGCTCCAGCATAGGAGCTGGCCTAGCACAGGAGTGGCCTGTCTCAAAAGAGAGTCCTGTCCACATTCAGCCAAGGTTTTGGTAGCACGGCAAACAGCTACCAAGAAGCAGTAAGTATATTGTTGATAGATGGTGCTGTGTAGTGTCATGTCATAGGATATACAGCAAAAGCAGATGCTTTATGCTAATATTCAGGAGAAGCATTTTTCTAAGCCAGGGATGGATGCCCAGCTCCTTAACTTATCTTGCTTTTGAACTTGGATCTTGGATTACAGGTCTGATAAAATAACTGGGTCTCTGCAGACTTAAAGTGCTGTTAAAGTTATTCATAAAAGAAATCGGTGGTAGGAGGAGTGCATCCTTGTCACTTCTTGTTTGCAAAATTATCTCTAAGAAGTCAGGATGTTACGCATTTTTAACTCCTGCAGTTCAACCAAAAAGCTCAGCGTGCTTTTGTTATGATAATGAAGAAACCATAAAAAACCCCTGACATGCTGATAGTTATCATCATATAAAACAAGCCTTATGTTTACTTTTCTATTAAAAATGCTAATTTTCCAGAGCAATGGCATGTATAAGGCTTTTTTTTTTATTTCATTTTGTTATTTTTCAAAACTCTAGATAATACTCTTGTTTGGGCCTCCAGCATGGAAGCTGATGTGATAGTTTTTGTGCTTTTGAATGTTCACACCCACAGACAAATCCATCAGCAGCTGAGATCTCTTACTCTGTGTTTGATTTTGCAATTATCTTATAGAGCAGCTGAAGCCAGTGCTCCCCTAGGAAATTGCTTAACGTGTTTTTTTTAAACTTTGGCCATGCTAATTTCTTAGGTGTGTGAAAATCACTGGCAATGTAAACATTTGTTTTTATCAGAAATCCCCTTTTTTGCAGTTTTAGTTTTTCATGGTGCCTTGCACAATTCTATTTCTCTTCTCTTCCTAGAGAATCTGACTTTTAAAGCTGAATGGGTGGTTTCTTATGTACTTGTTTAAGTTTGTGCCAGATGTAGGGCATCCTCTGAAAAGTACCAGGATGCTATTTGGGATTGAGCAGCTGGAGATGGGCAGGAGGTCTCATGAAAGCAGCCTCTGCCACCCAGCCATGTGGGCATTCGGTAGGTTGTTGTCCCCCTCTCATAGGTACTGGGCACCCAGATAAGCTCTTCCTTGCAACTGCAGATTAGGGGAGTAATGAGGATACGACTTGCTTTAGGCATAATTTCTTTCCTGTTGCTTTTTCCTTTACATTTCCTTTTGTTTTATTTCTTTAGACAGCCTTTGTTGTTGCCTAATTGGATTACTAGGTCACTTACCAAACTGACTGTGGGCTATACAGGACTGGGACTGGTCCCTGAGGCTTAGCAGTTTGGGGGGCTGATGTAGGCTGGCAGCCTGCTAAGCTGCTGAAGTCCCACGGGGCCTCAGCAGAAAGTGGCATTTCCTGCTGAACCCTACGATGGCTATATGAAGGAACGGATCCATTCCTTCATTTTACCTGGCTTTTTAGCTTTAGAAAGGAAAAAATAAAGAACATTTCTTTGTTGTTAAGTATGCCTGTGCAGTGCGTAGCTTGTAAGTAAGACTGGCCATTTTCTGGGAAATGCATCTAAATGTGAAACCTTGAATGCAGTTCAGATGTTTGCATATTAGAGATGAACAGCTCTTACTTAAAAAGTGTTTTCTGTATCTTAAACAAAACACCTCCTTGCGGTTTCCATGGTAAGCTCTCCTTCATAGTTGAGTAACAGTCATAAATGGTTACATAAAACACAAGCAAAATGCCGTGCCATAGCTGAAGGCAGCACTTGTCAGCTCTGTGTTTGCTCTTTGTGCAGGGGAGCGTGCCAGTACCTGTTGGTGAGGCCCAACACGGGGCACAGCCATTTGGGGCATCAGCCCTTCGCCCCCGATGGCTGGAGCCCAGCTCTTCTGAGAGGCTTCTTGTGTTCGTCCCACAGCTGCTGCGCAACTCGTCTTCGGACCTTTCTGCGAAGGAGAAGACAACTGGAGGAATCATGAAGGCCAAAATCTGTTAATGGGACTACACAGAGAAAAACTCAGCCTCTGCTTTCAAGGTATCTCTCTGCTGTCAAACTCTTCTCTTTCCGGAGCTGCTATATTCACCTAGAAGCTGTTAGACCTTTGGAAAACGAGATCTTGCCAAGGTGAGTACAAATGATGTGTCAGACCATGTTTTTAAAACTTTCTTTTCTTTTTTTTTTTTTTTCCCCCTTCTTCAGTGACTGAGGTGTTTCCAAGAAAGAAAAGAAAATAAAGCATTGCTGCTTCTGGGACAAGAACTTCTGTGCTCTTCTACCTCTTAGGTTTTTACAGTTTAAGTGTGTGGGTGTCTTTTGTGTTGTTTGCCCCTCCTACCCTTACTTCTGTGTCTCTTTAATTAGAAGGATTTGAGCCTCACTTGTGTAAAGTTTGTCACATGGGCCCAGCAGCTGTTAAACAAACCTTGGAAAGCCCCAGGTGTGAAGCAGACCTCAAGGTTTTGATGCTTGAAGCTTGGCAATGCTATATTCCCACCTGTGGAGCTCCTTGCGAGGTGGGGTTTTCTCCTCCCTGGCAAGAGGGTGCTCATCTCTTGCACCCAGTGTGTGCATCCTTAACCCTTGCTGAGGGCTGTTCTGCCTGCCACTGTGCTCTCCTGCCTGGTCTGGGTCCCTGTCAATGGCAATCCCAGAAATAATGCTGGTGAGTTTCCCAGGTGGAAACAGAGATCCCAGGGGACGGGGCAGAGCTGCTGGGTTCAGCTGTGTGCATGGCACGCAACCAGCCATGTCTGCAGTGCCCTTGGTTCTGCTGCCCTGACCCTGCCTGTCTCTGCGTGGCATGCTGGTCCCCAAG
The DNA here is from genome assembly GCF_020740795.1 of Apus apus. Taxonomy (NCBI): domain Eukaryota; kingdom Metazoa; phylum Chordata; class Aves; order Apodiformes; family Apodidae; genus Apus; species Apus apus. The sequence continues at coordinate 94,142,416 of NC_067282.1, read as the reverse complement.
ATTCCTGCCTGTGGGCTGCAGGGTGGTGAGAGCGGATGCTACGTTCTGGGTTTGTCACCACCAGCAGTGATACACATGCAGGCTGGCCATGCTGAAGCGTGCACTGTGTCCATGTGCCTTTCATGTTGGATGGGGAGCGCGTCCAGGGGCGTTGTGTCACCTTGGAAAGACTGCACGTGACCGATTACTTGTGGATGTTGTTTTGCTGCTTCTCCCTCCCTGCAGCAGGGCTGATTTGCAGGCAGTGGCTGCTCCTCCAGCCCTGTGCCATCGGCGCTTCCCAATTCCGCACATATGGCGTGTGAAATTTCCCGGCGCTCAGCGGCCCGCGTGGCACCGGCAGTGCCAGCTAGCAGTGGAGTGGCAGACCGAGCTCTCAATTTTCCCCCTCCTCCAAGGGGAGGGGGTGAGAGTTTTTGTTCTTTTGTTCATCTGAGTTCATATCTCCAACGTGTGTTGGAAATAAACCTGAGGCCTGTTTGCAGAGGGGAGAGGAGGGGGTGCAGGGGAAGTGACAACAAAGCCGTTGTCTTGCTTTGCTCCATCCAAGGAGCAAGATGTGGTGGAGTTTCCTACTTCCTACTTTGGCAGCAGGTACAAATTGCTGCTGTGCTGACAGGTCGGACTCAAGCATCTTGGTGGAAAGCTTGTGACACCAACGTCCCCCTGCAGTGCGTCCCTGTGCCTTGGTGAGCTTGTCCTCTGATGGAGCATTTGGGATTTTCTCATGGTTGACGCTGGCCCCTGTGCCTGTTCAGGTGCATGTGCTTGGGCCCACTCCTGCATTCTGGTGAGGCAAAGGTGGCTCATGAAGGTCTCCACTTATTAAGGCAGCTGGTCCCTATGTGAGGCACAAGAGGCTAGGTGGGGAGGGGGGTGCAAAGCAAGAGCTTTGCAGCCTTGGAGTTGCTGCATAGCCCTCACCCCTCCTTTTTGGAGGGGAAGAAGAGGAGGGAGGTGGGGTAGGAGGAGGGGTGGTGTTGCCTCCATCCATCTTGTGGCTGCTGTGGTTCCTCTGCACTGCTGCTTACTCCCAGGACACCAGCCCGTCCAGCTTCCCCTGTGGTGGAGAGGGTCACTGGGGCTGTCTGGCAGCTCTGGATCACACTGCTGTGTCAGCACCCACCACCCATAGCATTTTATGTGCAGCCTGGAAATGTGGAGGCCTTCTTTCTGATGGATGCTGAAGTCCTGCTGAAAAGGTACTGGCCTTGCACACATCTGAGAGGGGCTACTTTCTCCTCCTCACATCCCATCCTTTTCTGGTTTTCCCTGGGGCTTTTGCTAACTACAAAGCTGCTAATGTAAAATGAAGGCATGGAAATTTCATCTTGTAGCAATTAATCAGCCCTCCTTAATACTTTCCAGTTGTAAAATGCCAGTGCTAACAGATGTGTGCTCTTGCAGCTGAGCAGTTGATCCTGCCAGGAGCCGATGGTGGGTTATGTTTGGTTGGTTACCATGTCCTGGGAAGCCATAGTGTTCCCCTACCCACCTATAGCACCCTGATTAACTTAACAGAATGTTTCCACTTATTAGTTAAACATGTTTTTACTGATATTCTGTTCTTCTCCTGTACTTAAACAAAACTAAAATAGAAAACATATTACATTGTCATGGGACAGCCAGTGCAATTTTCTAGGCTTTGGCTCAGTCCCTGCAGCTTGTGAGAGCTGGTCAGTAAATTCCTGTTTGATTTCAGTAGGCGTAGGATTATTTTAGCTGTGGGCCATACACACACAGATCTCCTTGTCAAAGATGCAGAAAAAAAAACCCCCAAAACCCAGAGGAATTTTCCTTTTAACAATGTCTTGTTGCACAGAAGCAGGATTTCTTGCCCTCTGGCATCCCCAAGTCAGAAGCCTCAGAGTAGAGAGGTCAGGACTTTTTTTGGGGGGTGGTATTGGTTCAGGCTGCACCCTGCTGATGTGACTTGTGGGGTGCAATCTGTACAAAGTAGTGCTGTTTGAGTCTGCTGGATGTAGCTGGCTGGCACGTTTTGATTAAAACGTTGCAGGAAAGGGAAAAGAAGAAAAAAAACTAAGCGCATTTTCTGTCAGACTTTTAGGAGATACTTAAGGGAGTACACTTGGATGAATGAGGGCAAAGGCAAATAGCAAAAAGCACTCAGTAAACTTGTCTGGGGATTTCAGCCCTGTAGTTTGTAGCGTGAAAGCTGGGCTTTTCTTTAAGAAATGGCAATAAAAGCCAACAAGGCTAAAGCCCCAGATTAATTTAGAAACTCTGCAGATGGGGGAGGAGGAGTTGAAACAAGTGCAGTGGCTCAGACTGACCTTTCCATCAACTCCACCACTAGTCCAAAACCACGTGCAGCATCTGAGCTGTGGTCGAACCATGGGGTCCCCTGAATGGCGTGAGGTGGGTGGGCTGTACCCCAGACACTGGAGGCAGGACACCTTGCTCCCCAAATGGCACCGGGGCTCCGTGGCCAGCGTGGGCTGAGGCTGCCCATCCGTCTGGCTGATAGGCTTGGTATGGCACTGCTTAAGGAGTGCCTCCAGGATCTGTACTGAAAGCACCAAGCGAGGTGCAGAGGCTCTTTTGCAAGACATGCAGCTCTTTTGTGTAACTTACAGAAGTTTGCTGGCAGTTATATGTGCTGTCTGACGCGGATCGGTGGCTGTTATGAAGGATGTAATTATCCTGATGACCCAAAGTAACAAAAAGAAACAGGTCTATTCATGTCCAGCCCTGGTGGTGAGCGTGGTTACTTTACTTCCCTCTTTCCTTCTCCTCCCTCCTCTCCAACATAAAGCTACAAAGTGAAAGATGATGCCAGTATTTCTCTTTCCCAGGCTGCTATATACAATTGTTTCTATGATCTTTGTTTATATAGATCTAAGGCAGATTAAAGCGCCTTTTCAAATCAGAGTACTTGTCAGGAGTCTGGATGAGCCTGTGTGTGCATCTCACCGGAAACATTTCAGACCTTCTGGAACCTTCCATCCTCTTTCCCTGGTCTTACATTTGTGCAGCTGTGTATTTTGTGTCCCCCACAAGCTCTCTGCTGCTCTAGGAAAATTTTAGCCACTTATGCAGTTCTAGTAAAGCTACAGGGAGATTCCTTCCCAATATTTATCAATCCATTCTCCCTTCAGCAGGAAGCTGAGCAGCCAGCTTACCTGTCTGCGGGGCCCTTTGGAGGGAGATAAGGACCTTAATGCAGGTAAATGCTTGCACTCATAGCAAAGGTGAGCCCTTTCCACAAACAAGCTGCCAGGCTGCAAGGACAATGACTGAAGGAGCAGCAGAGATGTGGGGAGCCATAGTGGAGCTGCCCAGAAGGAAGCGATGCTGCAGGAAATAAAAGCTGTGTCTCCTCGTTTCCTGTCTTGATCTTTGCTGATAGGATGGGTCTCCTGACCGCAGTGGATTTCACTTGGGCTAGAAAGTACCTTTCCCTTTAGTCTTCTCTGTTCTGCTTCCCTGAGGGAGGTGGTCATATGACCAAACTCTCTCCTGAAGTTGTTTGTAAGAAGCTATACATTGTGATACATGTATAGGCTCATATACAAATATCATGTGTATATGCATGTATAATTTATGTTATGTATAATGGAATTTTATCATATTAGGTTACTTTGTGCAAATGTTTTTACATGTGTAGAATAGGAATATTTACTGACAAATGTGTAGACATCTCTTTCCTGCACTTCAGTTGATGATGGCTTAAGTAAAAAAACTTGCTTTAGGAGCATGTCAGGGAAATTGTGTTTTGAAGAGCTGTTTGGTTTCTTAGGAGCCACGTGCACATGTGTTTTTCTCTTTATGATCTTATATTTAAGTGGTATTTAAGCCCCATTTTTCAAAACAGAGTCATTTGGAAGCATTAGCCTCTTTAACAGTGCCTAAAGTGAACACGGTCATTCCTTAAATTGCTGCTTGCTTGTACCCACGTGTACTGTTATAGTCCTTAAAGGTCTGAGTAGCATATCTGGATCACTGCAGAAACCTGGGAGTGCCTCACTCTTGGGCTTTGCCTCCACATGGTGCAGGAGACTTGGCTGGAGCTCACACAGCAGAACGCACTGGGTGTATGGAGAATTGCCAAGTTTTTGTAACCCACTAGAGAAATCCTGCTTATAAAACTGTCACATTTGAAGAGGTCTTTGGGATGCAGCTGGAAGAGCACAAAACCTTGTGTTTGGTGCTATGGTTGATAAGAGTTTCAAGGCAGCTGCAGTTCGAGCTCTGAATGGTTCAGCGAAGTCCTTATCTTTACTTGCCCAAATGCTCCATTGAGGAAGAGTTGATTTATTTCCTGAGCAGAGAGAGGAGCAGAAGGAGGGCTGCTGCTTCAGCTCGGAGAGCCTTGAAGCTTTGCATGTTCAGTAGAAATGGGGAGGGCTTGCTGCCTGGATTGGTGTGCTGGCCTGTTCCTTGGAGCCCCACTTCTACACCTTCTACCCCTTCTACCAGGCCTGTGCCACCTTATGGGTAGGAATGACCCTTGCAGGGGGTCCCTGTGTCATATGTATGTACAGGAGGAATCTGCTGCCCAAAGGTAAATGAGTCAGATAGACCTTCACCTGAACAGTGCTTTGTAAAGGCAGGGGGCTGGGGGTGCACTGTGTTGGCACAGAAGAATGCATTGGTGGCTTGTATGTCACCTGGTTCATGGCTATCTCAGTGAAGAGAATTGCTACCCTTGCTAACCAGAAGCCTGTGAAATGTGCCCAGGACACAGCAGAGGTGACTGTTCTGCTGGATGCCTGTTGGTCTCCTGTGGTAGAGGTTTTGGCTTTATTCTTGGTGGTCATTCTGCCTTTAGTATTGGTCCTACAGATGACAGCAGTAATCTTTAAGTCTGATGGCTTAATGAATTTCACTTAATTTGTGGTTTCTGCAGTGTTTAAATCTCTCATAGATTTGAACCTTTTTATTTCAGAAGTCAAAATGGAGAAAAAGAGCACAGTAATTGAGTTTTAATGCCAGGTTGTGTTGGCAGTACAATCTATTACCAGTGAGGTGGGTAAGCTGAAGTTCAACTAAGTCTTGGTAGGCACTTTTCATTTGGCTGTGAGGCCTAAGTGAGATTATTGTATAAGTCTTTCCACCACAGTTTAAAACCTAATGAAATATTCTCTGTTCTCTGTTCTAAGTGAGATACTATTTTAATTACACAAGCTTTCCTCTGACATGCAGAGCACTCAGCTACCAAGAAGAGTAAAGTGGTTTCCGAAACTTGATCAGTCTGCGTGGTTTCTTATCGTCTTGGTCGAGTTCAGCACAAAGCTGATGAGAAGATAATGGCAGTAAAATATAAATTATACAATCTTTTCCAGTTTTTGTCATCCAAAGCTGGTGGTTTTCAGCACAAGTTTCTATTCACTGTTTGTGGAGAAAATATAACATAGTCTATAAGCCCCCTCCCTTCTTTATCCTTTCTTTACCATCTTTGCCCTGTCAATGTTGAAAAGATGTTCCTTGAGCTGAAAGTTTAGAATTTGGGTAGAAAAACCGTGATGGTCTTTTATAAAATATGCAAGACTACTGGGTGTTTAACAGGTTGATGTGAACTGAGGCTCCAGTAATTTTGGCAGTGAGAAGATATCCATGCATTGAGCTCCTAGAAGTGACTCATCAGTTATTTGTGGGTTTTTGAGCATCTGGAATGATTTTGTAATTTTTCAGGAGGCTTAAATGAAGCCATTAGCCCTCAACTGCACATTATGTCTGCCTCATTTACTTCCTTGTGTAAAAGACAAATGATACTGATACATGGGAGTTGTATGAATAAATGCTTATGATTCAGCAGTGGTATGCCCTGCATAAGGTACTGTTTATATATAGTTAATCCTGCCTTGGGGGCAGCAGGATGCCTTGTACAACCTTTTGAAATTTCTTTCAAGCCTGTGATCTAGGCTCTTTTGGCTCAAAACAACCAGGCTTGTTTCACGTAGGAGTTCAGCTGAGTTTTGATGGAAGCCCTAACCATGTTTCTGTAAAGTGTGGCATTTCACTTGGTTTCTCACGTTACCCTGGTTAGTCATCTCTCATCTTAATTTTTCCTCCTCCCCTAACTTGCAAACCAGATTCATCTTGGTGGATTGTATGTGTCGTTACAAGAATTTGCCCTAGCAACCAGATGGATTTCCAGGAATAGCTTGTCCCATCATTGCAGAACATCTCTGAACCTCAGGACGTTGTACTGCAGTCTCTGTGAGCAGTTAAAGGCTGTTGTTTTGTTTCTAATGGTTGGGCACAAATAAGCTGTGCCATAAGTGGACTTGACTTGGTGCACAGAGTAATGCTATTTGAGACATGAGAGAAATTCCTGCAATGTTATGTGCTGAATAAAAATGCCTTTGAAGCCAAAGTATTTCTTCTGTGTATCCATGTGTATGATTTTGTTTACAGCTTGTTATCTGAACAGTCATCTGCTCAGTGAGCACCTGATCTTGAAAGATGTGTAGTGCCTGGGTTGGCCATGCCAGGTTTGAAGTTATCTACTGAAGTGGCTGCACTTGTACTCTTTTGCCCTTGGTACCTGGAGCAGCTTGGCAGCATGCTTGCTAGGCTGAGGAACGGGATGGCCAGTTAGGGAGATCTTTCTTTTCTGGGAACATGGGTGTGCAAGTCTCTGCTAATCTGGGGGGTTTTTGTGCTAGTCAACATGGATAGTTTTTTAAGATACCTTTGGAATGTTGCCATTTTCTTTTCCCTGTCTCTTCAATTGAAGAAAATTCCAGTATTTGGAATATCATTGGATCTTTATAACACTGCAGGAGCATGGGAATTTAGAGATGTGTTCAGCTGCTGATCATCTTCTGCTGTGGGAGTGCTTTTTGCAATGATTATCTTTTCATTGCTTTTGGAAAGCATTCTGCAGTCTGGTGTGTTGTTATATTCCTCTTTCCTGATTATCAGCTTCAGATATCCTCCAAATCCTTTCCTCTAGCCAGCTCTTCTTTTGCTATATTTAAAACTATCCCTTGCAGCTCAAATATTTTTTAAAACCTTTCTCTAGCTGTTTTTCCTCTTAATGCAATCGCAAAATGAGGAATTTTAAGTAATTTGACATCACTCCTGCATTTTATGCTTAACTTTTAATTGCAGTTGGATTGAAAACGTAAATGCTGTCCTATAACACTTGAAAAATTCAGAAATGTTCTCATTATGGTTGCGTTTAAAACTGGATTTGAATCAGAGAGGGAGTAAAGTCACTCTGGACTCAAATGATGAGCATTGCCTTGGCAGTGATTGAGGGGCATGGCTGGAAAGTGGGAGCCCTGATTCAGGTTCCTGCTTTTCTTCCCAGGACATGTTTGGTCCTGCTGGGTGAATGGCCACAGGATGGATGGGTCTTCTGAGACTTTTCTTCTCCTTTGAAAATAAACTTTTGTCCCTCAACTGAAAGACTTTTCCTGTAAAAAATATGTACATCTTTTTGTACCTCTTGTTTTTTGGTGTCATTTTTGATAGCCACCTTCGTCTGATGCCAGCTGGTTGGCCTGGAGGGGTGTAGCACATGGAACCTGCAGGTTTAGTCTGTGCAGATCCACCTGTGAGCAAAAAAAGCAGAATTGATGAGAGTTGGACAGTAGAACCCATTGCAACCTGTGTTTCAGGAGGGGGGGTAGGAGGAAGCAATCATGGAATACGCTGTGCTGAAACACTGAGCGTGAGACTTGTTCTGCAGTCATGGAGTGTATTTACGAATTCCCCTCTGCACTGTCTCTGGGAAGCAGCAATGTTCTGGAGGGTTGTTTTTTCTTGCCTGGGCTTGCTTGTGTGCTAAGGGAAGTAGCTCACAAAGTAACCTGGTTTTTTAAATGGCTTAGCCCTCGTCTTGAATGAGAAGAACAGGTGTGTTCAATGAAAAAAATAAAATAAAGGCAAGATGTGCTGGATATTAGCTTCTATTTAGTGTCATGGGAACCAGTATTTTCCTAAATCCATTTTTTGTCACGCCCATATGCCTTTTTTTTTTAATTTTTTTTTTTTTTTTTTTTAATGGTAGACTGTGTTGACTAGTTAGCTGGTTCTCTGGACATTTTGCTGAGAGGTCTCTTTAGTGTTATCTGATATTAATTGTGAACATGAATTTTGTGGTGTAAAAGGATGCCAGTGAGAAATAATATTAGGGGCTTGGACCAAAGCCAAATGACATCCATAGAAGATTTTTAGGAGTTATGTTGGTGGGCTCTTGTGTTGTGTGCAAAACAGCTTGGTTTGTTTCATGTTTGCCACTGTAAACAGCTTTTAGAAGATACAAAGAAGGACGAGTTTATGCTTGGTTTTTCATGTTTTTTTCTTCAATGTGATAGGTCTGGGTCAGAAGAGCATCTGCTATTAGGAACTAAGAAGGGGAAACAAATGGGTGGTACCCAAGGGCTTTGCTTCTAATTTGATCAAGCTGTACCATGCAAGCTTTTCTTACCCCTGTCTACAAAACTAAAATGTTCCTTTAATACCATATGCCTATTTATTGATCTATATTCCTTTATAATACAGTTGTGACCTGATTAAAAACCAAACAAAAATCCCCAAAATCCCCAAATAAAACAAAACCCAGCAGCTAATTAAAACAGTGGCAGGTAATTAAGTTTGAATGCATGATGACATGCAAGATGTAAATTCTTGGGGTCCAGAAGTTACATAGGTTAATAGTAGAGAAGGTGGAGGGCTGTTCAGATTCAAGTGGGATGCCAGACATTGATTTGCTTGTATGCACGTGGGAGAAGAGACAATCAGGTGTAATATTTACACCGAATTACACAGACTTTTTTTTTTTTGCTATTTGCATTCTCTGGAGTATTCTGTATTCCCTAGCATAGTCTTGCCATACATGTTTAGTTTCCAAAAGTTTATAGACACTATCTGCTTTTCATTCCAAACAATATAACATTTATTGTACATGAGTTCAAGGGGGAAAAATCTGTACAAAGCTGCCTCTAACTTTGAGTTCTGCTCTGGCACCATACCACGTGCAGTATATGCCATCTGCATCAAAGAGATTGATTTAAAAAATTGCGTATCAGCTAAGTAACTGGGTAGTTGTTGCAATGTAATTCACAGTCATGAAAATATTTTAGAGGAGTCTTCCTGATGGTTCACCTGTAGGTTGGTAGGATGTCTTTTAACCCTTAACTCCTCCCCACACCATATTGAGAAAAATAAGGCTCATGTACTTGTCCATGCTCTGCAAGTTGCTGTGGTGACAGAAAGTCCCAGTGCTGCTTTGGGACCATGTCCCTCCCTGCCCCTCCTAGAAAGCTCCTGTGCTCTGCCAATTTACAGCCAGGGTTGAGGATGGGAAGTTGTGGATGCCCATGCTTGGAAGTGTTCAAGACCAAGTTAGATGTGTCTTTGAGCAACCTGATCTAGTGGAAGGTGTCCCTTCCCATGGCAGAGGGTTGGAACTAGATGATGTTTAAGGTCCCATCCAACCCGAACTGTTCTATGATTCAGCCCTGGGGAGAATGTATAGAACCAGGGCTGTGCTGTCCCTGAGGGGATCCTGCAGGACTGCACTGTCCCTTCCCTTAGCACTGAGCAGATGTATCTTGGGTGAGAAAGGGTGGAGTGGGCAGCAGTGCCCAGGTCACTTGTGTGGAGAACACGGGGGCAAGGAAAAGGGGGTTGTGTGCATGCATACATGAAGCAGCCCAAGAGGTGCTGGATAAAGCTGGAGTGTGAGGAGATGGTGGTGGATGTCTTCTGCACTGCGGAGTTTGTAGGGGCCCTTCCCAGCCTCCTTTCCCAGGATGGGGAGAGAGTGCAAAAATGCTATCACAAGTAAATGTTCTGGGGAATCATAGAAGGAAGCTTCTTGTTGAGAAATTACTGTGCTTATGAGTTGTGTGCTTGCAGCCTTATGAATAATGGATAGAAAGGCTGTATTGGACATAATTATAAATAAATAGAGGAACTACTGCAATGCTGTAATACTGTTTTGAATGTTCACCCTTTTTTAAAAATTTATTTTACAATTACTTAGGCTTGATTGTTGCAATTCATTGCAATGGTGAGAGCTAATTTTAGTGCATAAATTTTATAATGGAGGCCTGCCAAGTGTTTGTGTAATGGAGGAGAAAAACTGCATAGAATTTGGTGCGGGGTATGCTTGTTTTCCTTTCTGTACCAAATATTGGGGGCCGTTTCATGGGCTGATATATTTGTATATAGCCAGTTTTCTTTAAGAAGAAAGTTCAACCAACCCTGCCACCCCACCCCCCTCCCCATGAATAAAGAACAGCAATTCAGAGAACTGATGAGTTTTAAGAAGAAGCTGAATTTAATGCTGATGGTAAAGTGGTAATTGCCTTAGTTTTAGGACAAATAGCAAAACCAATTGTGTTCCCTTTTAAACTTTGCATGATGGAATAGAAAATAAATAATGTTGTTCCAACCTTAAGAAACAAATCCAATATGTTTAGCTGAATAAGTTAAAGATCAGCATATGGGTATATAGATCTGTGCCCTTAGAAAATGTCATGGCAGTTTTCCTAGCAGCCTGGTCCAATTTCCATGAAGTTCAGTGTCAGGACTTGCAGAGAGAGGAGATTTAGTTGCCTCAGGATAAAAATCAAAGATTTATTTCTGAGTGAAATGTTAACTCAGGAATGAATTTTCTTTCCACATCCACGTTTTTGTATGTCCTTGATTCAAGATGCAGTGAATTTGGGGCTGTTTTGTAGGGCTTTCCTCTTCTTCCAGGTACATTTGTCCAAAGAGGAGGAGGAAGAAGTTTAAAGAGGTAAATAGATTGTAAAAGTGCAGGTGGGTTTGGGGTATTTAAGGGACAATTTTCATATGGATTGAAATTGATACAAACACATACCCCCCCCCAACAAACCAACTCATCTAACAGATTAGTTTTGGTACTCAAATTATTAGGTGAGATCCCTTGTAAAATAAGAGTTCTCATTAATCTTGGTACTTTGTGATCTTTCTCCCACAGGTTTTTGGTGTCTCCTCTCACTTGTTTTTTTTATGCTATCATTCCAGTTGTGATTTGTCTTACATGCTTCTTTAAAAACAAGTTACATTTTCAAACTCCCATTGTACCAACATTTGTCTTGATCATCCTTCCAGAGTTACTTGCAGATGTATGTTTTTGCAAAGTCAGGGCCAAGAACGATGACAGATGGAGAATCCACCTTCCTGAAACTCACTCTTTTGTGTTGGTTTAGGGCATTTTAGTTCAGCTCTGTGCCATATGGGTTTAGTTGAGGAGACAGCTTGACCCTGTAGAAGCATCTTTAAAAAGGACAGAAGAGTTTAAGTATTTTCAAGAGAATTAATTAAAATGCCTTTCAATTGAAAGGGAATGAGGGGTGTTTTGTTGTTTTTTGTTACTTTTTTCAAAATAAAGCTCTAGCCTCGTGAAACATTTCACATCAATTACAAAAGCAATTTCAGTACATTTTTCTAAAATGAGGAGTAAGCCAACTGAATCTGCTGGGTGTGGGAGTGACATTTCAAAATCCCACTGACAGCCGCATTTTCAAACTAAACATCATCTCTTACTGGTGCTAACTGAAGAACTCCCGACTTTCTAGGGGCAAAATTGTCCCTTTGGAAAACACTGGTGGAAGGCGTGAGCACCTTCAGGCTGGAAACAGGAAAGAGCCTGCAGTTTTCTACCATAGTAAAATTCAGTCCTTCTGCTCCTGTAGCTGTGTGCTGGGATGGGGCCAAGGGGCTCAGCCTCCTGACCTCCTGCCTGTCTCTGTTTTGTGCACTGCTCCTCATAGCCAGTTCCAGTCTCTTCAGGAGACTGCCAAAATGGCTGGCAGAAATCCTAATTTAAACAGCATATTTACATGAGTCAACTTTCCTTACCTATCAAAGAGAAGTGAAGGAATGGGGAAGGTATGAAATGTTATCTGAGCAGTGAGGACTGTACTGCTGTTTCTCAGTCTTAAGCACAGTCACAATTATCTACTTATTTACATCACAGTTTTCATTGGAAAATTACTAGGTGCCTTGCAAATGAAGACTTCTGATGTTATATTGGCTTTAATGGAATAAATTGTGATTTATTTTTTTTTTAATTTTTTTTTTCTGAGAAGTGAAACATGACAGCAAAGTTTGCACTCTGGCATTACAGTAGATCTGGGATAAGACCTCTGCTGTAGGTTGTCAACTGAGCAGCTGTTTCCAGTTCTAGTCTTTATTATTTTGCTTGCAAAAATATGACAGAATTGTAGAATTGTGTAGGCTAGAAGAGCTCTCCCTCCTTCCTGTCAGAAAATATTTATGAGGATATTCGTGTGTGTGTATGTCTGAACAGTCATCTGGTGCAGGAACATAATGGATATTGCTGCCTTGTTTGATGCTGTTGCACGTGTTCTGAGAGAATTTATTTGCCTTTTTGGTCTGTAGAGGACATGTTCAGTCCTGTGCAAACTCAGATCTCATAGCACTGTCATAAAGAAAACAATAACAGGAACTAGAAGAAGGTGTTTTTGGAGAACTCGTGCAAAGGGGAGTTTGAAGAAAGGCAAAGACTGGATGGGCACAGAGAAACTGATGTTGGTATTGTAGTTAATAGTGTAATGGAAGTCCAGGGTCATGGACAGGACCAGGAGACAAAAAGAGCAGTAATAAAAGAGAAGCAGAAATATCAGAGAGTCTAATTTGAAGGCGAAGCTGGAAAGGCAAGCAGAGAGGAGGTTGCCCTCTTTGATCTATTTGATAGATGGAATTGCAGAAACTTGAGGACAGAACAGTAATGGTGATTATCTGCACCTGGTGATCATCATCTGCACCTGCAGCTGTTTGTCCAGGAATCCCTGGGAGTCTCCTTTGAGAGGGGATCTGATGGAGGTACCTGTGAAAGCAAGTTCACGTTGCTGTGAGCACAGATGAGCTTGTTCAGCCAGGAGGCATTTCTGTAAGGGCTGCTCTTGCTCTCAAGAATCGCTTGCAGAATAGCAACAAAAGGTGAAGACCCTGGTCTAGTCTGGCCTTCTACATGACAGCATTCGTGGCACATCACCTACCTTTTCCCTGAGGCCTGTGATGCTTCAGCTGAAGTCACAGTATATCTCTTAAGATGTTTAGCTTCTTTTGCCACGGGCTCATTTGACAACAGTCTGCCATGCCCCTGAGTGAGCCCCTCAGGCAGGGCATTACCTCAGCACGGGAAGCGCTTGGCTGGGCATGCACAACCTGCCCCTGGTAACAGCGGTGCTGGCTGGGGGAGCTGCCGTTTCCGTGTGCTAACGAGGCAGGAATCCGGCACAAGGGTTTATAGCTGCTGCTGCTGCCATCTTGTTGCCCAAGGCCTGTGCTGCCGTGCTGCCCCCAGAGCTCCTCAGGTGTGCAGCTGCTGGGGGCGAGCTGGGAGGGTGATGGCTGGTGGGAGCCGCGAGGAAGGTGGGCAGCGTGGGGCGAGCCAGGTGACAGGAGAAGCAGCGAGCAAAGAGCTGGCACCTTGGGGAGGTGTAGAGGAAGGCATGAGGAGAGCAGGCATAGTGGCAGCACATGGTCAGCAGCCAGGTGAGGGGAGAAGTGCTGTGTCTGCAGTCGCTGGTGTCGGGATTCAGGTATAAGCTGTGTTTTAAGTAAAACCACTTGGCATACGCACCATGGCTATTTTTTTGCTCCCTCTTGGGGATTTTACGTGTTCCTAAACTTTATGGTGTTTGAATAGCACAGTGCAGTTAATAGCCTCGGGTGCCAGGGGGGAGCAGGGGTGGGGAGGGGGCATGGCAATCAGTGCTGCTCTGAGGAGAAGACAAAGACTGGGTTTGTGGCCTGCTGGGAAGGCGCCAGATGAGAGGGAGAGGAAGAGGATGAGAAGGGGATGTCGGAAGCTGCAGGTCAGGGGTGAGGGTCTGCAAGAGGCAGACCTCGGGGTCCAGCTGCAGGGGCAGAGCAAAACAGCACAGTTAGAGGAGTTCATGATGCTATAAGGGTGGAGAGAAGATGCGGCTCAGCAAGGCAGGCTGAGTTTACTTCTAGGCACCTCGTAGTCTTTTTAAAAAAAAGTTTTGGTAGGGCAATGTCGGTAGTGAAAGGTGAGCTTGGTTAATGGAAATGGCTCATTTGTGAGTTGGGATGTTATATTTGCAGGACAAGATTAGGTGCTGAAGCCAAACCAGCAACCTGCCTTTAGAGGCTGGTTGGAAAAAAACACAGAAGAAATTGTTTTGAGAAGCACTGGTGTTAAGGGAGCATGGCTGGGGCTGACTGCAGCCTGCTCCCTGTTTCTCTTGGCTTACTTCTCAGAAAAAAAAATAATAAAAAAATTACTTTCTCAAGCATCTGGGTAGTTTTATTTTTTAATTATATTTTTTTTTTCCCCAGGACTAATTGCTGCTGAAGGGGACATTGTTATCCTACCCCTTTCTTTGCTGGGTCCTGTGTTCCTGCTGCCTTGCTTGTATCTGTACCAGTGTTCCCCAGGCCTTGTTGCTGAAAAGTGACCTGGTTTCATCAGGTCTGTATCTGGGCAGCTTGATTTGGCTGACACGTGGGTGCAGCCATGTTTGGGTGGCATGAAGGAACCAGTGGGAATGTGCAACCCTGGGTTTTCCATTTTGTGGTCTTGGTTTGAACTGCTAGTGAAACTTTGAGTGACATCTCTTGTCCTTCAGTTTTAGTATTACTGTCAGTCAATATTTAGTTGGTGGGGTCATCAGCGTAGACAAAACCACCTTGCAAATCCCATTTGTCTTACTCCTTTCTTTTCTCAGTGTACATTCTAGTTAGTACTCCTTGAGTGGAGCTGCTCCAAGATGAGTTGAAAGCATTTGTAAGTGCCACTATTACATTAATAATTATAAATAAAGGGCAAGTTTCTCGAGAGCACTGCCTGCTCAGTGGGCTGTCCCTGGGCTGCAGCGTCAGACCTGCTGAAAGCTGCGTATTTAGAAAGTTGGGCTGATGTTCTCACAGAGATAGAGCTGTCTTGCTGGAAAATGCTGCTTAGCCAGGGTTTAGACTTGCTAATAGTGACTAAACTATGAGCTGTTGAGAATGTGTTGGAGGTGTGATATGAATTAAAAATGGGATGAGGTAACAGACAGGTCTTTGGCAAGAGCACAGAAGGGGGTACCGCGGTGAAAGAGAGAGGTTATCCCTGGCAGGTGAATGGCAAAACAGCATTACAACAGGATTTCAGTATTAGATATAGGAGATAATTCAAGAAATGTATACATGTATCATGAAGGATAGGCCTGAAGGAGCAGTACACTTGGAATAAATGAAACAGATGTGTTTTAGCTCTACATTATTTTTTTATGCAAGAGGTGGGTGTGTTGCTGAGATGTGGAGACAGCTCAGTGGTGGCTCAGTTTGCTGACAAAAGCAGTGAGCTGGCATTAGTGTTGGGCATAAGAAGGGCCGTGTGTAGCTGGCAGTGCCTGTGAGGTAATAACGTACACAAAGGTTGGGGGGATTGGAGCCAGAAGAGAGCAGTATGGGATGATTTCCCCCAACCAGCAGCATGGTATGCTGGTGTGGTTTTACCTCAACACCCCAGCTCCAAGTTTTAAGGGAAGTCACTGAAATATAGAATGTGGGTTTTTTTTCTAACTGTGCACCTGTCAGCATTTCTTTTTTTTCCCCTCGTTTTGTTTTGTCATCTCTGCTCTTGGGAGCTCTGCTTCTGACTAATCTGCTCTAGATGGGTTCTTTGCTTTGTAGCTTGTTAGACTTGTATTGTCAACACTTTGGAAATGACCCGAATCCTTATAAGTGTGACATGGGTTCCTTCTGCCCTGTGGCCCCCAGGAGGTGATTGAACAGAACCGCTGATGGCGCAAGTTGTCTTTTTGATAGCATCGCTTGGAGGTGGGACACAAGGGAGACAGCACAACTGGCTCTTGCCACTGCACTTCAGAGGAGTGGCTATTAAAACCTGAGCTAGGAAGCTTGACAGGGTAGTGCAATCTACCTGATAGTTGCTTTCCCCCCCCCCCCCAGATTTGCAGCAAAGTAGGAGAAGAATCTGAACATGACCTGTCTATAGCCTGAGATAATTTCTGTACTGACAAACCACAGAGATAAAGCAATGGAGAGCTAAAAGCTAAATCTCTTCTGTACAAATGCTAGGAGCATATGTAATAGGATTGTTGAATTGGAGTTGCATGTTTTCAAGGATAAGTACAGTATGATGATACTGTACTGCTGCAGCCATTCTTAAATCAGAAAAAAGGACTGGGGATTTTAGTTGTTGAGGATTATTTGGTTTCACTATAAGTTTCTAGCTTAGCAAAAGAGAAGAAAAGGCCTTTGCAGATAAGACAATGGATCTCTAAGAAGGCTGGTGCTCTGATTAATGAGTGTCCTGGGAGAAGAGAATAGGACCACTCTGACCTCAATGTAGTTTGGTATCACAGATTTATCTTACAAAAAATGCAAAGGTAAGGAAACTGTTTGTTGATCTTCTAGCCAAAAAGGTGGTTAATTTACATGGAAGAATGTAAACATTTCCAGAACACTTTCATATGTTTTTCTGTAGGCTTTCAAAATTACACATTTAAAACTGCACATCCCAACCTCTATGTTAAATATGTGTTATTGAAACTACAGTTTTCAGCAAGCTAAATTGGAATATGTCACAATGAGGTTGTCTGCCTAATCTTAATTTTTCCTCTTTACATGTACGTGGTTTGATGCAGTGTTTAATTGCAGGACACCTCCTGTCTTGCCCGCATCACATTTGCTTCCTGGTGGGGTTGGTGACAGTAGGCATAAAGTGAGGGCTGCCTCCAACCCTGATTTTGCTGCAAGAGGGACTTGAGGCTGCAAGAGGGAATATGGCTGGGATTTTTGTTGCTGTTGCGCTCTGGTTTAGGAAGCTAGGGGCCAGTCTGCTTGTCTTATTAATGTGCTGACCTGGATAGATAAACGTTGGTCCAGGCTTGGTCTGGCACGTGGTCTATTATCTGTCCCTTGTGCTCATCAGCCACTAGGCAAGCAAAGGAGAGAGATGCCTCTAGGGAGCTGCTTCTGGGACAAGGGCTGGATTTTGGGGAGCAGGAGAAGGATTTTGGTGCACATGCCCCCTGCAGGCTGCTGGTGTTTGGCGTAAGCATGCCCAAAGAGCTGGTCTGCACTGAGCAGGTGGCAACTGAAGCTCTCTGAAGCTTCTGGCGACCTGAGCACTGGACCAAGGCCAGCACAGCCTCTCCCCAGGGCTTTCCGCACCCCTCTGGAGGCGGTGGGAAATGGGGGAAGCGCCTGGCCCAGCCCTGGGTATCGACGCAGATTTTAATCGTAGCGGAGCGATAGTTCTGCTTGTCATTAGGATTCACGCCAGCTTGTTTTAAGACTTCCAAACTGATATCCTTTGTGCGTGTCTAGTAGCACAGATAAAGTTTCCCAGAAAGGTTGCTGATCCACTGCTGGTCCTGCCTGAACTTACACACGCAGTCCCTCTCCTGCCAAGTCTTCCTTGCTCCATGAGGCGTGTGGGGGGACCTTCATGTGTAGCTGAGTTTCTGTCTGTTTACAGGGAAAGCATTTATTTCTTGAAAGCCTGGCAGTGCTGGGAGAAAGTGACAAGCAACACAAGGTAAATGAGACTTTTTGGTAAATGGCTGAATTATTTGTCCTGGCCCAGTGACTAGCAGGAGCCTCTCTTAGCCACCATGAAGGTGGACTGGGACCTGGGTTGAATATTTGAAGCTGCTGTCTAATGCCTGATGGTCCTGCTCCAGCCTTGCCATCTTTTGCCCTGGGTGGCGTGGGGACAAGCAGACTGCAGTGAGAAGCCTGCCCACTTTATTTCTAGTTCAGCTAAGGGGATTGCTATGGTTTCTTTCTTTTTGTTATTGTGGTTGCTAATCCTGCAGGCAGGCTGATCCTTCCTGTGTGTTCTTGGCTTTTATTTTTCTTTATTTTTAGGGGCAAAATTCCCCTATTATACTGGGTTTTTTTCACTTTGGTTTTCCCCTCCCCATCCCTGCCAGTGCTGGTGTGAATAAATAGGAAGATGCCTTATTTTACCTGCAGCATACTGGAACCGTACTTTACCTGTGGTATAGTGGAGGGAAATGCTTTTATTTCTGAGTGGGTTGCTGGGAGAGGGGAGGTGTAGCTGTGCATCTGAGGCGTGGATCTAAGCCTCAGATCTAACTCTAGAGCTACCTGGTGCCTCTCCAGGATGGCTGATGGAGCTTGTGTGCAGTTTGGCGGATCCTTGTGGATCACCCCAGCTCAAGGATATTTTAATCTGAGAGCTGCTGCATGGGGCAATGCTGTGAGATTTGAGCTGTTTGCTCTCAGCAGCTCCCTTCTCTCTTTTTAGTTGCACCAGTCTTTGACCACAGCTGATATATTGTCAACTAGCAAAAGACCATTCATGTTGAATTATGGATGCATAAAACAGTGGAGGGCTTTTAACTGGGCGGCTATTCAGAAAGCAGGTGCTTCCTCTTGGGGTTTAAGTTACAAAATTCATCTGGGCATTTCAACTTTTTGCATTTTAAATTCACTGATCCTAAAAAACAAAGTAATTTTCTCAGCTTTGGAGGCTGACATCTGCTTGGAGGGATTAAGCATGTTCCTGTAGCAGTGGGCACAGATTTACTTTGTGGATGGGGATAAACTGAAGGGAGTATTAAACCTTGGTACAAGTTCCTGTACTGGGATGGAAATTGCTTTGCAGGTTTGGAGGGAGGCACGTTGGAGCTTGCTTATTTATTTGGCAGATGTTTGATGACGTTACATCATCTACAGCACTTGGAGCCTGTGAGGGTTTTGAAAAGGCTCAGTGCATTGTGGTGGGTCGAATCACAACAGGAACCTCTCCTCTTCCCATTTCTTGTTGTGGGAAAACAACAGTTTTAAATAATGAGCTGTCAGCAAGCTCTCCCTCTCACAAACCCATGTTTTGAAGTGATGTGAAGAGGGTTGGTCAGGAAGAGGGGATGTTGAAAATCTCGGGTGGTGCTCAAAGAGTTGTCAGTCAACTCGGGGGTCTAATCTCTGAACAGCATGCCATGATGATATTTGCTGGGGATAAGTGAATTTCTGTTACTTTAGTTGGACAGGCATTCTTGAGCTTTATGTTTAAATGCATTCAGTTTTCCTGCTTTAAACTTATGTCAGTGCTTCACATTTATTGCTTTGTGAGAGCCAGGCTAAACCAAATTTGGCCCCTAAGCATAATTTTGCTCATGGCATGTGAGTGGGAGCCAGCTTTTTATAAAACTCAAGATCAATAGAAATGGTACAGTTAGCTAAACCCAAGTCCAGTGGAAAGGGTTGCTTTTAAACAAGTAAATGTTCCCTATAGGACTGACAGCCCCAGATACAGCAGCCCTGAGTGCTTGGAGCTGACTGAATGCAAACCAAAGCCAAACAGACTCAACTGGCTTTCGTGGCTCTGGCAAAATATAAATAGCAGCAAATAGTGAGAAGTGATTTGGGTTTGAATTATTTCCCCCCCCCCCCCACTACATTAATAGGTCGAAGTGATGGTAGTAATAAAAATCTGGCCAGCTCTTTGGCTGCTGTAGTTTGGCAGCAGTCTGTTGCAGGTAATGAGGGTCGTGCAAATTAACACCAGCTGTGTGCATCTGGCTTGATGTCTGAAGTTCACCTATTAATCTTTCTCTTCCATTCCAGAAGCTACGCAGAACAACCGATGTTTCCTTACCTTCCTACTTACTTCTGTAACATCCTCATGTGAGTAACGACCAGGGTGGTTTTGATGAAGATTTTAACTGTTGTATCTGTTTGCAACTCCTGCCTACCCTCCTTCTGCTCTGCTTACTTGTCCCTTTGTTTCTTTGTCCTAGGCCAATGCTCCATAGTCTGCAGAGGAGAATGAGTGGTTGTCTTAGAAATAAGAATATGAAGGCTTTTTTGAAATATGCAATGAAATACAGTGAAATGTTTATACAAAAGATTGTCAGCAGCTGCATGTTTTATCAAAGAAAGTATATTCAGAAATGTTTATAGAAACATGACAGCACTAAATCTGGATAGTTTGTCACTAATCTTTGCAAAGATGCAAAACTGATTAAATAAAAAAATTCCCCTGAGGCACCCTGCAACTTGCAATGTACATATGACCCAGGCTTTTAAAGGCTCCTCTCCTGCCCTTACTCTTCTCCACACTTCCTCCATGTGGTCACTTCAAATTGCTGCCAGCTGGCCTATTTGTCATGTGTGCTTGTGCTGCTTCTAATTTTTGACCTTTCAAAGAGACAGACAAAATCTGTGGCTTATGCAAATCTTTGCATTTGCAGCCAGCCTAATAGTGGGAAGGAAAAATACAGGGAGTTTAAATTGCAGAAGGGAACAGATTCTGTTCTTTAGTGCCTCACTATTGACCATAGACCCTAGTGTGCCTATAAATGAGTTGAAGCCTTGCCTGTTGTGTCTGATGTTGTCTTGCTTCCATGTTGCCTTCTACCCTTATTTCAGATGTCAGGGTGGGTTCCTTCTGGTGTGTTTTCAGCTTTACAAATAGAATTAATTTTGTTTCTATGCTTGTTCCAGGGTAAGTTTGTTTTTTTTTTTTTCAGCTGAGTGGTTTTGTAGTATGGTACCTTCATAGCGACAAAAACAGAATTAAAAAAAAATTATTTTAAGTCAGCATTGTAGAGAAAGAAGAATGAAACCACAAGACTGATACATCATCAAACTGAATGTGCCAGTGTGTGAATATGTGGCAGAACAGTCAGTTAACAGAAAATGGTAGTGAAATTGGGTGGGATTTCTAGTTTCCCTGGAGTGAAAGTACATGCAGTTTATGATGGATAATGAAATGTTATGGGTTTTATGTCTAATGCATTAATTCTGCCAGTGCAGTAATCCCAAGGTTCCAATCCACCGCAAGGCTGACATTTATGTTGTAAAGGGATGCACAAACATTTATTGAGGATAAAGACTGACAGTGCATTAAAAAAGACCCAAACAAACCAAAAACCAAAAATAGAGAAAAATGCAAAGAGTCTTCTCTTTGTTCTCCCTTCCTTCTCTCTCCTTCCCTTGTATCAAATACTAATTAATGTCAAAGGGGCTGTTGCTCTGAAGACTTGCCCCTTTCATAGCAAATCCGTGTGTGCGTGTGTGTGTGAAAAGGGGAATATCATATGTGAGGTTTCTGTGCTTGTGTGTGGCTGGGGTTTTATAAGAGCAAGCCTTTGGCACTTCCATCTTGGGGCACCCTGCTCTTCTGTTACATAGCTACATCACCAAGGTAGTTGTGAATCAGACCAAGGTACTGAGCCAGTGTATAAGCTGTGTATTGTTCACCCAGTGAGCCATAAGCTGGATCCTGTTTCCCTTCTCTGCTTCATTGCCGAGTGGTGGAGGCACAGCTCTGAGCTTGAGCTATCCTTTTAATCAGGGCCACATATTCGTGCTCCAATCCTTGCAGCAGCACAGGTGCTTTCCTCATTGCACAATATGCAGGTTCAGGGAGCCAAAATGGCCAGAAAATAAAAATGTGGCTTTTTGGCCTGCTGCATTTTGTGAGTCAGGGTGCTAGAAGAGAGCTGGTGGCTGGCTGGAGTTGGAAATGTGTAGGAAGGACATGATAGGCCTGATGTGGAGTAGCTTCAGTGTAGCAAAGAGGGGCAGGGATGGAGGCAGGTGGCTGCCTGGGGGTGCTGCTGGCCAACAGTGCACATTACTCCTCTCTTTTTGGGAAAGGGTAGCTCTGGTGATGTGTGGAATTGCAGCCATAGCCAATAATAACACATAAATACATTGATTTTGATTGAAAGCCTGTCCTGGAGACACTGTCGCTAGTAATAAAGCTGCATCTGAGATCTTGCTGTCCTTTACTTACCACAAGCTCTGCACTAGTGAACTTAGTGATGATGTGCTGTGGTTAGCACCCATACTTATTTTCATGAATGAAGTTTGGGTGTGATGATTTGAAAGCTGCTAGAATGAATACAGCCACCTGCATTTCCTTTGGTGTGTGTCTTTATCTCACAGGACCTCTGGATGCCCATCTGCAGTTATCAGAGTGGCAGTTATCAACAGTCTCCACAGCTTTCAGTGCTTGTTCAAGTAACGTTGTGTCACCATTCATTCCTAGGTAACAAAGCCTACAAGCATTATGATTAGCTTTAAGCAGGTACCAGAGCTCTGGTTAAAAGAAAAGATGTTTTTAATACATCTAAAGTCAATGCTGTGGCTAACTCCTTTGCTGAGGAATGAGGACCAGTTTCCAAGGCTCCCTGGAAGGCTTTGCTGCGTGCTACTGAATGAGAGCAAAAAGGCAAAGTGGAGGTTGTGGGCAGTCCGTGGAGCTTAACTTCAACAGAATTTCCTTTTGTGCACAGCCACTTTTTCCTTGATCAGCAGTGTCTCTTGGAAGCTTTGACATAGAGGGGAAAACTTCTCTTGTAGCTTAGTGCTTCATACCCCCATCTGCAATCTCTCCTTGCCAGTGCATTGGGACAGTTTATCCCAGTGCTGGGAAGTCAGCCACTTCCCACTGCTTTTGGACTCTGCTGGAAGCTGATGGAAGAGAGGGAAACAGTACAATGTACTTTGGACCAATACTTCCTTATTCTCCTGGAGGTCTTGGGCACTGAGCTGTAGCAGAGAGAGCTCCTTCTTGTTCTGCAGTATTCACATCCTCTGCTCTCAGCACCCTGCTTCTGACACGTCTCTCTGAGTTCTTCAGTGCATCCTGCTTCTGAACTGTTCATCTGTATGCTGCCTGCAATGAATAATTTCACAAGTGTTGTTGTTGCTGCATAAATATGCAACTACTTGGGGGTCTGCCCCTCCTTTTCCATCTTCTAGGGCATGTACAGCTTGGGCTCCCTGCTTTTTGCTCTGCCCTTCAGCATCATCTGGCTTCGTCATTTTGAGGAGGTTTGAGGAGAAAGGATTTGTCTTAGAACCTGTTTAGTGCTCTTATGGCCTCAGCAATCTGTGTTATTAGAATATCCTGCACTCCAAAGCCCAGTGATGGTTGGACCTTGTTGTTTAACCCTTCCTTGCCAGCTATGGGGTTGTGCTTTTTTGCTGTTGATTTTAGAACTTTTTTTGCTTGTGTCCTGCAAGAGGATGTTCAAGGAGATACCTGCTTTAGGGACCAACCAGAGATCTATGCTGAGAGTGGGGTAGAGAGTGAAGAAGAAGAGGCATCTCCCTGAAAAGCCTGTGAATCACTTGTGCTGTGTGATCACCTAATAGGAACAGTGCAGGAGACGTGAGGCCTTCTGTGCTTTTTTTTTTCCCCCCCCTGCTTTTGTAGGGATCTGTCCAGGACTTTAATCCTGATGCAGGGATGTTCCGTTTTCCTGTGGCTGATGCGTGTCCTTGTGTCACTGAAATGGGATGATGATCACATCCACTGTGCTGGCCCAACTTCAGCTGGCCTGACCTCGGCTGGCCTCCAGATAGCTCAGCTGCTTTTTGCAGAACCCTGAAATGTGGAACATGGTCATTTAAATTTGGAGAGTTCCCTCTGCTGAGTGTGGCTTCAGTGGGGGAAGTGGGCCAAGTTATAAAAGTAATTTCTTCAAGTTACTGAGTCCAGCATTCTTGACATTCTTGAGCAGACAACCTCCAATTACCGCTTTTGTGCAATTAATGCAACCAATGGGACTATTTTGTTTCTCTGCTACATATTCCTGTTTTCCTTGCTGTTGCCCTATTTACTGCCATTTTCATTCACATCCATCACTACTGATACCATGCAGCTATCCCGCTGTGTATTGATCAGGGTTGTTTGGGGGGTTCTTTTGAGGGTACAGGGATAGAAGAGGGGGGTTAATAACTTTGGTCCCACAGACTTACACAGAGGAGGATCTGTCCTGATATGCTCGTGTCTCCCAGAGTTTTTTACAGTCGGAAGTGACAACAGGCAACATTGCAGTTTGCCTCCCAAATGTTGTGTTTAATCACAAATCAGGCTTTAATATTTAAGTAACAGACAAATACTGAAAAGCCTCAGAAGAAAAGGGCTTTGAGTAACCTGGTGTCCCTGCCCATGCAGAGAGGTTGGAACTAGATGATCTTTAAGGTCCCAAACCATTCTATGAAACAAAGGAACAGACAAGACATTAAATGGGTGTGGAAAAAAAGTACAACTGAGGGAAATTAATCAGCAGTTCTAGAACAATTGTGATTTTTAGAGTATGAGGCTTTTGCCAGTAAAAGACAGCAGATCTCTACCCTTGAGCTTGCTTAAGAAGTT
Organism: Apus apus; assembly: GCF_020740795.1. Taxonomy (NCBI): domain Eukaryota; kingdom Metazoa; phylum Chordata; class Aves; order Apodiformes; family Apodidae; genus Apus; species Apus apus. Next base: position 94,118,313 of record NC_067282.1, on the reverse strand, counting down.
AATCTGTATGTGAATTCTTAGTCTTAGGGATCAGTCAGAGAAATTATGTGTCTTGGGTGTTCAAAATACATTTGTGCAAGTACAGAGGCAGGGTCAGATGGCACTGGGGTTAGAAGTGTCAGGCTCAGGTTAGACCTTAATGCAGGTCTTCCAAAGGTGACCATGTAACATCATGGATGTGTACCTATGTATGCATTGCCTGTCTGTCGTCACTGGTTTGCAGTTACTCAGAAGTGGGCTCGCAGAAGCAGGGCTGTTGTTTAAGTATCATAAGCCACATATTCTTTGCCTGCTTTGTCTGTAATGAGCTGTGGCCTTCTTGCAAATAGAAGTTTTGAACAAGATTTGGAGACTCTTTATTTTCTTTTAAATGTATTGGTATCAAAAGCAAGCCAATAACTTCAAACTGCAATTCAGAGAAGATGCTTCCAATTGCTTCATGCTTTCCTCCTGCTCTTGTTCTGCACCTCCTTTCCTTGCCTGCTAACCATGAAAAGGAGCCAGGTTTTAAAGAGCGTTTCCTGATCATGCTTCTCAATTTCTTGTTTTCTTAATAAAGGGCGTCTGAACAATCTCCTGTAATTTTGGTGTTTTTCAAAGCAAAATGCACGATGGGCATTTCTCAATACTATCCTATCTTAGCATGCCTCTGCCATGCTTTGCTCTTGGCCTCCAAGTTATGTATATAAATCCCTCAAATTTGTTAAGTTGCGTAATGAGAATTAGGGTGTAGATAGCAGTGTTGTCTGCCAACTGCTAGGGACTTGCAGGAGGCTGCTATCCTGCCACCACTGGGAAGTACTATAAACCTCTGTTGGGAGTCAGTAGCTTTCAGTCCTGCTGGTGAAACCATTATTATGAGTGTTCCTGCTGTTTCGCCTCTCAGTGTCTTTCTGTTTAGCAGAGATGTGTTTACTTAAGTGTGTCCTTGGCTTGGTCGGGCTGAAACAGTTTGGGGGTGCTGTAGTAGCAGTAGAGCTAGGTTGGTAGGCAGGTTTAGCAGCCAGTGTGGAAGGATGAGGATCCAGCTGTCAGAGTTGCCGGCATGGTTTGACTGTTAGAAACCCTTCCACAAGCTGTGAGGGGGCTTCAGGGCAGCTTAGGTGGGTGGACTCAACATGGATGAAAGGCTCATCTACTCTTGATGGAGAGTTTTGCCCTCTCTGCCAGGCATTGTCCTGGCTCTTTGATTGATGCCTGTTTGTAAGTGCTCCTGAGCCTGGAGTCAGTAAGTCAGAGTAGTTCAGGTGAGAAGGGATGTGTGGGGGTCTTTTCTAAAAGCAGGACTGGCTCTGGGACCAGACCTGACTGCTCAGGGTGGTTTTTCTAGGCAGATCTTGAAAACCTCCAAGGACAGAGTCTGCACAGCCTCTCTGGAAAAAATTATCCTGCTTCACTTTTCATCTTGAGCATCCTCATGGTGAAGACCTCTGTGTACCCAGGCAAAACTGCCAGTGATTCACTTCATGACCACTGTAACACAGTGTACCCAGACTTGGCATGGGCACCACCAATATGGATGCTTTACAGTGACTGTAGATGGGAAGAAAATATGCCTTGAAAGAAAGGTTTGCTCATTGTGAGGAGCACAGCACTGGCAAGCAAGTAGATGGTAATATAGTTACAGGAGAAATTGAGTCATGGCAATGAACGAAGGGAGTATAAATAGGAAAAGCAGAAAAATAGCATATACTTTCTGATAAAATTATGTTTATCTTCAAATTTAATTACTCAATCTGGATTTTTAAAAGGCAAAAAGACCTCTAAAGTATCTAGAACAACTTAATGGAAAAAGGGAAGGCACAAAGATTTAAAGCAGGGAGTCGTATCTGCTGCAGTCTCTAAGACCTCTGGGGGTGGCAAGTCTGGCTGTGCCCTGTCTGCCAGCTGTAGTGTTTATAACCCTGACTTGTCCTGTGAAAGTCAGGGGTGGTAGCTCTCTAAACAAAAGCTGAAGTCAAGGTCTCTGCTCACCTCAGAGGACTTTGGGTCAGATAGTGCTAGTGAGGAGGGGGAAAGAGGTATTAACTGGACAGTGTGATTCCTGTGTTGTGCTCTGGTCTGGGGAGGCTGAAACCAGGTTGGGACTTCTTTTCATTGAGGTGACATTGAGGGGAATTTGTTTACCATCTGGCTGTAAAGATTTGAAAAAAAAAAAAAAAAGAAGAAATAAATTTGAGCTTGTTTTCTAAAAATGAAAATATGTGCCGTCAACCAGCATCTTTTATTTTTATGTAGCATGTCTAAAATAGGTGCAGGTCTGCCTACTTTCTTTACATGCATCCTGCAGAGAGTAATAGCAGCAGTTTCTGTTTCTATGCTGTTAATTTCTGGGAGACTCTTGGAGTACTTCACTGGGAGGATCAGCCAGTGGGAAACTGTGCCTTTAGCCTGGATCTGCCAGGTGGTCAGGTCTGCAGCATTGGCTGGTGGTGGGAAGGCAACATGAGGACTTGCAGCAGGAGCTTGCTGAGCCAGTCCCATCCCAAAGCCCACTTTGGGCTGTGCAGGCAGGGGGTATGTGTGGATGGCATTGATGCATTGCTATGATCTTCTTCAACAAAAAGTTCAGTGTAGGAGGAAAGGGAGCAAGGACACTTTTGGTAGCCTGTTTGCTCTGGTGAAAGGTGACAGTTGGATGCACAGGGAAGCACTGCCTGGATGGAAGAATTACTGGAAGTGTGCTTCCTGTTGTGCCAGTGGAATTAACAGATGTTTATTGTCTGCTAGCCCATAGCTCTGTGGCTTTGAAGAGGTTTCTCTGTGAGCTGTGAGAAGGTGCCTCTTCTGGGTAGAGTGGGAGGGACTGAGCCATTGAATAAACCCTGAGCTTTGATGGTGTGCTCCTCCTGAGAGCAAGGGAAGGGGCTGAGCCTTTGTCTTGTGCTATTGTAAGCTGGAATTTATCCTTAGAGTGAAAGGAGTCATGCCTGTGCCAGGTAATGTGGGGTCAGCTGCTCAGTCAGCCCTGAATTCACGTCCTGAGCTCATGGCTGCGAGTGCATTTCATCATAGTTGCAAGGAATTGGAAAATGCACCCCAGACCAGTGTCTGGAGGTGCATGGGTCTGGGATGATAACCAAGTAGCCCCTGCTTGGTGGCCTGAACAGGAGTCTGGGAGAGAGGAGCAGCATGGTTCATGCTCTGATGATAGGGGAGCTGTAACCAGATGGCTCTCCATTCCTTCTTCCTCTTTGATGCCACATCCTTGTGCTCGGGCAGCCATGCACTTGGCTGGGGCAGGGGTTCCATCTGCCCAAACTCTGCCTTTTTTTTTTTTTTTTTTTTTTTTTCCCCAGCAGGGCAAATTTTCACCCCAAGCTGTCCCCCTGACCAGCAAGCCTCTGGCCTTCTATGAGCTCCAGTATGTGTGCCAGGAGGGGAGCTTGTGGCTTTAGGGTGAGGTTTCTCTTTAAGGCAGCAGCATTAACTAGGTTTAAGCCAAGTGTTAGGCTGTGCTTTTTTCTGTATAGTTGGGTTTTATGCTTGGACAGGTATCTTCTGTCCTCTCTCTGTTGGTGTAAAAACATAGATGGCAGATCAGGCTGTCTGGCTTCTTTAGCATGAACATGTGTCAGGTTTTCACCCTGTGTGACCAGGCTGTGACTAGATCAGGTGTTATTGACAGGGGACCAGAGCATCAGTTGTAATTCTGCCTCTGCTGAAGGACTGTGGCCATGAGTGAACCACTGTCTCTCTGCTTGGCCATGCAGAAGATGGGGATAATGCTTGATGCTTGCCTCACAGGGGTGTTGTGAAAGTTAATTTGGTAATTATTTATAAAGCATGTTGGAGTGCTGCTTCAGTTCTACACAGTGTTATGATAACATCTAATTAGCAATTCCTTATGATGCTCCATTTTATTTTCGCTATAAATATTACCCTAATACAGGGATAGCTCTGCCTGTGCTAGTCATCTCAGTGACTCAGAGGGAATAAGCAAACTGGATTTAGTTTGTAAATGGTCTCTCTGTCCTCCTGTCCCCTCCTCCTATGCTGTCTTACCCATAAAAACATCCCCTTAGGCAACCTGCTGCGAAGCCGGTGTCTGTCACCGGGTTGCCACTTTGGTAGAAGTCATCCCTCAAATGGAAATGTCACCCCTCCAGCAACCCACTTGCTTTTCCTGGGCTTTCCCATCCTTCTCGAGCCTTGCAGCTCTGGGCTTTTCTTTCTGGGCTGGGGCAGGTGAGGGTTGGCAGGAGGGAAAGGAGGAGCTGCCACGGGAAGATCTCTGACCTCCCTTTCAGTGGGATCTGGACCAAGCGCTGGTATAACAGGATGCAGGATTTTATGTCTTCTCTAAGCTCCTTCCCTCCTTCCCTCCTTCCCTCCTTCCCTCCTTCCCTCCTTCCCTCCTTCCCTCCTTCCCTCCTTCCCTCCTTCCCTCCTTCCCTCCTTCCCTCCTTCCCTCCTTCCCTCCTTCCCTCCTTCCCTCCTTCCCTCCTTCCCTCCTTCCCTCCTTCCCTCCTTCCTTCTTTCCATGTGCTCACATCCCATATTGTGCTTCCGTATTTCATGTTGTGGGCAGCATCTTGTCATTGCTTTGGCCAATGCTGTTATGAGATTTCATATGACAGTGTGTTGTTTTTCCTTCTCAAAATAAATAATGCTCAGAGACCTTTGCTGTACATCACACATTACTGGGTTTTTTTAGTTGTTTGGGGCTCTTTTGGAGGTGTGAATATCCTGTATGTTTAATACTTCAATGCAGTGAGTCCAAAAGCTTGTGATACCTATTTTTAGGGTTGAAAAATTTTGACAACTAATGTAAACCTACAATATCCATCATTTGACAGCATCATCACCAGCACACAGCTTGTCACTTTCATTTCGAGCTGATTTTTCCAACGAAATTAAAACTATTGGCAGGGATGCAGTGGAAGCGTGTCAGAACGCAGCATGAAAATGACAGCAACTACCACCCAGTTTCTTTCAAAGAAATGAGAGGAGGTGTTTGGATTAGAGGTCTGGAATAATGTGTTCCTCCTGCGTCTTCTCGTCAAAAAAGGAAATTGACCCTGTTTCGTTAAACTGTGGTTTATCATTGCACCGGGCAGCAGTTGCGGTAGGGACAGAACGGGCTTGTGGGCAATGCTGTGAGACTTGTGCAATGCTGGGTGTCACTGCTGTGACAGCCACTTCCCTAGTCAAGGGGAGCTGGGTTGGAGCCACTAGGCACAGCTGGTCGGCATCAGGCACCCTATAAAGCCATCCTGGTGCTGAGGCAGTGCAGAAGCTTGTGGCGACTTAAGGTACATGTGTATATGTGTGCTTGTGTGTCTGTCCAGAAGAGCTTCATCATTGCATGTGTTTTCTTGAGGCTAGATGACTAGAAGCAGGTCTCATCTATAGATACTAATCCTATATACATAGAGGTGTGTGTTTTACCTGGACGGTCCCAGTAAAGAGAAGAAGCCCTACCCTTTGACTGTGAAGTTACGTGCGCCGAGTGTCTGTGGGCAGAGTGCCCACATATGCCCTGCAAAGTCAGAGTGAGAACTGCCAGCTACAGTCAGTGCAATGAGATGCAAACCTTAAAATTTAACTTGTACTTGTTCCAGAGGTGGTTCATGCCTTTTGTCATTTGTCTTGGTTTTTGACAGTCAACAGTGCTGGCTCATCGCCAGCATCCACTCCCTGTAGCCCATTAGAAACATTTTTCAAGTACCCTTGAAGTGTAACAAGGGGGATCAATTTTCCCATGAGTTGATATATCTGCTGACCTCTCCAAAGAAAAAAAACCCAACCCTGTAGTTTATTACCTTACTTTTTTAACGGCTGAAAGGGAACTATTTGTGGCTGAACAATACCTGCCTTTCACAGCTCCCTTCTTAATCCCACATAGAAACATGAGGCTGAGAAAATCTTTCTGATAACAGGGAGTATGGATACATTCAATCTAGTGTAATTTTTCATGCTGTTCACATTCTTTAATTGTCAAGGGTTGGTTTTCAGGTTTTTATTGGACAAAGAGAAGGCAGGCAGTGTTAAGTGTCAATTTGAGGGGGTAGAATTGATTCTGATGGTGGTGTGATGGTTTTCAACCAGTGCTCTCTTGTGAGCTTCTATATCACAGGGATCCAGTTTGAAAGCTGAAGCTTTAAAAAAAAACACAAACAGAACCCAAACAATCTTAAGTTGGCTTTCTTTCTTCCTCAGTTTGTCATTGAATATAACATGGCTCAAGCCTCCACCTACACAGAGACAACCCTTTACTTTAGCAGTATTCTTGGTCACAGTCCCTTCTGCCAGTTGCACAGGTAGAAGTGTGGGTGTTGCTCCCAGGGGAAGGGGTTACCAGGGTGAAGGCGTTGCATGGCTTGGCCACATCATCCACAGTGATGTGCAAGAGCTGGCTTGAACTTTGAAACCCAGGTCGAGTTTATAGGTCTGTAGTTTACACTGCTATGTGAAAAAGGAACGTAATGTCACAGTTACATATGCTGGGGTGCCTGCCTGTGCCACCAGATTAGTCTGTGGTTATGGGATGTTTGGAGTAGCACCAAAACTAGCATGGGCATCAGCACCTGGCATCATTTCTGGCAGATGTTGGGCTCTAGGTTGTGTCCTGAGACAAGCTTGGCCAAAGCAGGCAATAATCATGGTGTCTGGGACCATTATCTCCACCATGGCTATAAGGATTTGAGGAAAGACCTGAATGGCTCCAGGTGTCTGGAGGATGGAGACAGGACGCTTCTCCAAGGCCGTCTATTTGCACAGCTGCAAATAGAGACAGATACAATCATGGTTTTTTGAAGCACCTTGGCTTTGTAAAGTAACCCATAGTTAAAGAGATACGGTCTGCATAGCCCTGTGCAAGCACAGCTGATGCTCTTCATATCTTGCTGCTGTGCTCAGGATGAGTCACTGTACTGAAGTGACTCCCAACCATTTTTCTGGCCAAAGTGATAATCCATTGTTAAAATTATATTAACTCATGTGTGCTAATTAGCAGGTGTGCCAGGGTGTGAGAAGCCTGGGGCCTGGAATGTTAATTAGGGTTGATAATATACCTTTATGCAGGATACAGACTTGGCTTATGTCTGACAGGAGTCCCTCTCCCCTCCTTTCACCACTGAGGAAGTGCTGTCCTGCAGTGGACATGCCACGTTGAGGGAATCTTTCACCTCTAGGCTCTGTGGCAGGGTCTCTGCGTCTCAGCTGGATATTTGGGAGAGCCTGTGGACTGCCTGGAGGGTTGCTGGGACTTGTTCTGCTGATGCTGGAAGAAAATGGGGCTTTTCCCAGCGGTGTCACCTGTATTCAGCTGAAAAGGGAAGGGTAGATGTGTGCCCTCATCCCGTCACAGGGACTACTTAAGCCAATGACCACTTCTTCAAGCTCCTGGAGACAACATCCCTTCCAGTTGTCCAGCTCAGTGGCTGGCCTGGTTGTCTCCAGTCCGTTTTGGGCAGAATATGGTAGGTTGTCTGAGAACAGGTTTTGGAGGTCTTCACTAATTGCAGGAGAGCATTAAGATTTATATAAGCTGGCTCGAGCACCTTCAGAGGAAGCCCACATCAAAAGGTGTGTATCCAAATGTGTCAGCCAAGCTAGGGTGATGGGACCAGGGCCTGGAAATGCCTGTTCTCCTGCAGCAGGCTGGCGTGAGCTGAGAAGCCATGGCACCGCCTGGCAGGGCTATCAGCAAGTCGGTTGTCAGCCTACTGCTCCACTCCTTCCCCAAGTGTCCAGGGCCACCTGATACCTGCAGTCCAGACCCTCGTGAGTAGGTTGCTCCAGCCAGGCTTCCATGAAGGCCCGTTTTCTGGTTTCTCAGCAAAGTTTTGGAGGAGAGCAGGTTGGCTGGTCCACAGCCATGGAGAAGGCTTCCCTTGCCACTCTCTCCAGCCCCTCTTGAGGACTGCAGCAGCAACCAGATCAAGTGCTGCATCTACAAAAACCCTGGATCTTAGGTACATGATGGCACCTGTAATTCTTCTGTGCATCTCTCTTCATACATCAGTGGTGCTGTGGGTCATGACAGGAATGGGAAATCACTACTCTACTTTTATGCATCTGCACTGATTTAAAATCCACTGGTGGTCAGATTGACTTTGGACTAGCTGACTTATGATATGGTTGTCTGAGGCTTTCCGAAAGCAGTTCTTACAAGGAAGGGGTCACATGTAGTTCATGTTTTGCTGGGAGTCCCAGCCATGTCAAGGATTTGCTATAGGTTACAGCATACCAGCAGGAAAAGATGCCCCAAACTGCTGTGACAGGATGCAAATTGCCCTAACACTGGCAGCAAAAGGGTGTGCCTCCTTTAGTCCTCTAAAGTGGAAAAAATGCTTCAGACAATCACTTGCAATCTGTTGTAGTAAGCATATGTGTTCCTTGTTTAAGACTGTAGGGTAATTCCTTTGTAACTATGGGAGCCTGCGTGCACGCATGCCTGTGTATACGTACACATCGGTTTCCACATAATGGTGGAGCCATTTTGATAGGAGTGATCAGGAGTGGGTGGCCATGGAGCTCTGAACACAGCTCTGCCTGTCATGCTGTTGTTTGAATGGGGTGAAGGTGGCGAGTGCTGGAGTGCTGGCTGTGCCCAAGTGAACCTGAAGGCACGTAGGAGCAGCCCCTGTTGCCTTCTGAGTCACTCGGGGCTTGCCTAACCTGCTTGCCTGCTTGGGGTTTGCTAGTTACCAGGACTGAAAACTTCTGGAGGAGGCAGTCTGCTCCTCTGGGCTTTTTCCAGTTCATTTCTCTTGCCTGGCCTGCAAATGCAAGCTGTTGATTGTGCTCACTCAGTGTTTAAATTAACTGGAAGGCTAAGGATCAATGGTTTCAGTGCTTTCTAGTCCAAATGGTACATCTGGTCCCATCCCTCCTTCACCCTTTTGGTGCTGTTGAGGTGGAGGGCTCCAGTGCTTATCAGGAATGCTCTGTGGTCTTTAGGGGACCTGGTGCTTTTTAAGCGTGGGCAGATATATCTGAAACATCTGATGCTGCAAGTACTTAGATGTAAAGTTGAACCAGACCTGCTGTTTGAAGTGGGCTAAAAATGATTGCAGTACCAGAAAACTTGGCTTACACTTCTGTTTCTGATAATGGGGTGTGTAAGAATGATGGTGCCACATCAAATCACTTCTCCAACTCTCTCTTCTCTGGCTGGTCCATAGTAGAGTCATCTCCTCCCATCCTTTCCTCCAGCATCCATAGCACTCAGGCATGTGGAGCCCCACAGCCTCACTAAAGGTATTTAATCACTGTGGCTGCACAACAGTGTGTGTAACCTTGTGGGAGAACTGGGCTCCTGCGCATACCTTTTTCCTTTTTATTTCTTCTTCTTTTTTTTTTCTTTTCCTAATTATTTTGTCTTTTTCCTAATTTATGGTCATTGCTGGGCTGCAGAAGGCAGAACTACAAGAATATGGTTATCACTTAATAATTATATTTTTGAAGTATCATGCAGAGTTGTAAATGTTAATTTGTTGATTAATTAGAGTTTTGTTTGTAAAAATATGTAGTGTTGTCTACATCATTCTGAGAATAGTTTAATACTAATTTCCTTCTCCTGTATAAATGGTATGGAGTCAAGGTAGGGGAAGTTGGCAGATAAACACAGCTGGTTTAGGTTTTGTATTGGTATTTCTTATTTATAGCAATCATTAAACAGCCCTGGTCTTGAAGATGATGCTGCTGAAATCCTAATCCAGAAACAGTTATATGGAAGTAGTGAATTGAATAAAACCAGATCCATGAGTAATTTTTAAATCCATGTAGTTCCTGATCCTACAAACACTTTTGCACTTGTGGATGGCTTATTGGGAGGCAGCTGCCTGTGGGTTTTGAACGTGTGTTCTCTTGCAAATCACTGTGCAGATACATACCCAGGGAGAAATCCTCTGGGATGTAACGAAGTTGAGGGCAGTGGCAAAAGGTGCAGAGTAGGTCAGAAGGTTTTTTATTTTGTCTTGTTGAATTGCTCTCCAAAAAGGCAATGAAATGCCAAAGATGATGCAGTTTAGCAGCATGAGGAAGGGGACCACGCAGCTGGTTCATGCGCAAGTGACGTGCAAGTCACCTCTGTGGGTTGACTGTGTATTTTAGTTCTTGGCTTCTCTCACACCACACCAGGCTGGTGAGTTAAAGTCACCCTGGAGGGTTGTCCTTAGGAATTCAGATTTTGGGAGCCAGCAGGCTGAGTGGCAGCTCATCTGAAGCCTGTGATGGGAGGAATTAATCAGGAGAGGGAGGGACGGATGGAAGGAGGGAGGGATGGCAAAAACCCAAACCTTCAAACACACCCAATTGTGACCCATCTCATCTTAGCATGAAACTTAACGAGTTACACCCACTCTGAAGCAGAAGAGGAATGAAACGCTGGCGCTTCCTCCTTTCTGTTACAGGCAGCCGGAGCTTGGGAAGTACAACAGGCAAAGATGTTTGTGCTGTTGATGGTGAGCGGTAAGCTACTTCATGAATCACATTAACTTTTGCTTGCATTGTGTGTGCTGGGCTGGGGAATGAGAGCAGCTGAAGCTGGGAAAATGTATTTGTGGCGTCATCATATTGTCTAAGATACTGTGTGTCCAGGAAGCCCCATAAGGCTTTCCTCTCCTAGCTTCTGTATTTCCCTAGTGTGGACGGAGGTGTTGCTTTCTCTGAGTTGTATTTAATCAGGTCATCAAGTGTTGTTTATTTTCCCAGGGTGCTGCTCGCTGGCAGTAGAAGCACACTGGGTTCATTGCAGACACTGAGAACTCAAACTGATTGAATGGGTGCTGGGGACTTAAATTCCCTTGGAGAGAAAATGTAGTATCATGTTACTTATTGAAGATGCTTCCCTTCTCCAGCTGTCTGGCTTTATTTTCAGTAATTACAGGTTGCCGTGCTCTTTAATTGTTGAAAATGAGCCCTGTGAAAGGTTTCAACTTGAATTGAGCTCTGTTAGGTGTTTCTGCAAGGTGGGAAAAGCTGGAACGTTGTTGAAGGGCAGTGCTGCATGCTTTTCAAGAGGGGTGGGAAGGCTAGGTTTGGTGGGGTCTCGCACTCGCTGAAGATCTGATACCACTGCAGACGCAGGGGCTGGGGGAAGCTTTTCCATATCAGGTTGCTTATTTTTTCTCCCAGTTACTTCTGCGATTGCTTACCAAGTTATTTTATATGCAGGTTACTATCTTTAAATCTAAATTGCCTAATTCTTGGGTTGGTGACAGGAAATGTGAGTACAGAGCCCTGGCCCTGCAATTACTGTGACTAAGCAGCCAGGCTAATAACCAAGCCGGCAGCATTGTGTCCTGGCCCTGCTCTTCCCCAAGCAGCTGGCTGCTGTCAAGGGGCTGGCTTGCCATCCTTTCCCAGCTCACCATCCTGACCTGCTGTCTTCTGGGCTGCTGTAGAAATGTTGGATATGGCTCCTATTTCCTGAGGGGCATGGGCTTGTTTTCCCACAGGCAGGGTCAGACCTGATTCAGAGTTGCGATGCAACACATCAGCCATGAGTAATCCTCCTGTGCAGAGGCAAAGTATAGTTCATACCTTTTGGGGGGAATTAAATCACGCTGTAACTGTTGGAAATGTTAGTGCTTTAATAGTTTTGTTTAATATACCAGAAACCCATTGTCAAGGCAGCTATTAGTTCCTTTGATGCCGTTTTCATATTGCAGGAGTGATTTAAATTTTCACATGTGATTAGTGCAGTGGAATGAAGGAAGCAGGTTTTGTAGGTGTCAGTGGGTTGCTTGTTTTTCCCCAATCCTTTTGGAATTAAAAGTGATCTGTGCATTACAAAAAATGCGTGGAAAATTGCTGTGTTAATCATGGCAAACAGAGCTAAGGAATCAAATGCTGAAGTGTGACGTGCTTGGTTACGCTTCCTTGGGGAACTTGCTCTTTAAAGGGTGCACTTCTGTTTTTAAAAGAGTGCCAACTTGTTTTGAGGCAGGAACACTATTTTTCCAGAATGCCTTTCAGAAAAAATCTGCTAACCCACAAATTTGCATCATTTAAGTGTTTGTTTGAGCTTTATGCTTTTGCCCTGGGAAATAAGTGGTAGGATTCCTGCTGGCACCTGTGGTGTAGGAAGGGCATTGGTTTTGCACCATTGGAGCAGTAGAAGCAAGCCTATTAGACGTCTGTTTTGGAGCAAACTGGTTTATCTTTAAATGAAGTTATACATTGTAGCTTGAATTGTAGGTAATGGCTATCTGAAAATGAACCCTGAAGAAAATACAGATAGTTTCCTGCAGGATGAGTGACCTACACTGGCCCAGCAGGGGGTCCAGTGAATTCCCAGGCATCCTCCTTCCAAAACCTGAGGCAGGAGGAGGATGGAGGAGCAGAAATGGGAGCTCCGTGCTTGAGGCAACAGATTGGCTTGGGTCTAAAGTGTGGCCTCACCATGTGTGTTGAGGTCCCGTGGCGTATGGCAGCAGCGAGCCCTTTATTGCTCTCACTTCTCTTTGGGTCTGATTAGTTAGCCAGTGCTGGTCTTTTGCCATGCTGTGAGGATTAATTGTGCAAAAAAAATAAAGGGTCTTTGGTGGGGGGAAAAAAGAGGTCACTAGGATAAAGTACCAGCTCCTAAACCATTTATTAAAAAAGAAATCCAATGCGAAAGTAATGGTGGCATTGAATCTTTAAAAGAATTTGACAAGAAAGAACTCTCTACTGATACATCTTTCTCAGCATCATTTTGTTAAACTGGTGACTGTGCAGTGTGTTCCAGGGAGTTTTATGGCCCAGTAATCCATTGCTGGATGAGGGGAATATATTATTTATAGATTAGAGTGTTTTAACATCCTAGCGTGGGGTTATTTAAGGAGGTCAGAATACAGACAGTGGAAATGGGATTAGCCCAGCTGTGCTTCAAACAGTTCAGAAGCAGGGAAAAAAAAGGTAAGTTATCATGTAGATATTAAGATTTTTATTGTGTCTTGCAAGGCGTTGGTCACATAAGATTTAGGGGTTTGTAGAACCAGGGCATAGTTTTTCATTTTATTGCTTGTGACATCTCAAATTTTAATTGAATTGTAAGCAAACACGAGGATCTTTTTTTCCTGGCTCAGCAGGCTTGCTTTGTGCTGCTTGTTTGCTTTCTTGGTGTGATGGTGTCAAAGGGCTTGAGGAAGGGAGAGCATTTGTGCTAAGTATCAAATCCCTCTTCCTTCCAGGGGAAGCTGTCCCGTATTTTCCATGAGTGAAGCCTCCTCGCTTCTGAGCTCAGGTCCTGGAAATGCAGCCCCATGGGCCGATGCTGTGGCTGATGCCAGAGGCTCGTGGGGAAATGAGTAGTTAGTTGATTCACTGCAGAGTGCTTTTAATGTAATTGCTTTTTGAGACTTCCAATTAAGCTTTCAATAAGAGTTGGAATGTGATGTTCTCAGGTGGTATAAAAAGCCCTCCTAAAGCAAAGCAAATAAATGATCCCAGAAGTGTAGCAGGATGCTGGTTAGGCAGTGCATGCATCTGGGTGCACGCAGACTGAGGGGTCCTATTTCGCTGTGGTCCTGTGAAGGGTCTCTGTGCCCAGACCCTGTCTTGGCTCAAATGCAGCCAGTGCAGGAGGTTCAGCAGTGTCACTGCTGCCAGAGCCTGCAGCAGTTCCTGCTCTCCCTCACTGCCTTTGGGGGTCTTCCCAGCAGCAATGCCTGGGGGGGCAGGTTGGAGGTTTGCTGATGGGAGACCAGCAGTGGTTCAACTCTTGCCTTTTCTAGTATTGTTTAGAGTTGTTCTAGATTATGGAGTAGTTAAGTGCCCAAACTCGTAGTAATGTTAATGGAGGTTAATACATTGACAAGTATTATTTGGGCTGCAGAAACTGTCTGCATGTTGTTAGGAGGAGCACAGCAAGCATGCTGTGGTGCTACTTGACCAAGCATGGTTTAAGATACATTGCAATACCTGGTGTTGCCATAGGTGTACTTGAGTTACCAAGTGGTACCTGTTCTCAATTAATGAGCAGTGCCTCCGTAAGCTGACTCGGGCCTGACCACAAATCACCTTGCATACGTACACACTGCTGTAATGACATGAGGGTTTGCCAGTGGGGACATTTCAGGAATGGTTTGGGTCTGTCAAAAGATCAGGCATATGGATTACTTGTGGACATAGGAATGTGTAAGAGCCTTGGTAGATGTGTGTTCTCCAGCAGAGGGAAGGGTACAGAGGTAGTACTGGTGGGTGGCCATAATGATGGGAAAACTTGTGTTTGTTTCCAAAGATGCAGAAACATTTTTTTCTCTTGAAAGTTGCCCTGAATTTCTCTTTCTATTTTCTCTTCCAAGAATTTGCTCCTGGTGGGCTTGGTTTCACATAACTGGTGCAAGAAAATGCCTCACTTGTTGAGAGGATTTGATATTGGATAATAAGCACAAAAACAGCACTTGGATGGCATTGTCTTTATGAAAGTTTACATATATATATATGTATGTATGTATGTATCAATACCTGCAGTGTTAGTGGTGTTGCCCAGATGTATTTTAGCTTGTGGGGAGAGCCATAGGGAGCTGCACAGCTGCCCAGAGGACAGTCAGAGGCTGGGAACCACAGCAGCTGCCTGGCAGAGGTGGGTGGTTCTGCTGCACTGGCTGGCCTCTTGCTTCACAGAGCCAAAGCTTCCTGTGTGTGTAGGGAAATAACTCTTTTAGGTAGTGTTGATGACCCCTCTGAAGATAGGGTGCTCTGAAGCAGGCAGTGTAGGGCCCCAGTGAGTCACAGGTGCAGATGGATGAGTCAGGGGGAGCCCCCAGTCCTCATCTATAGTGCTTTGTTGGAAGCTGCAAGGAATGCTACTGTAAAGTAGCAGAGGTGGGAGGGGGAAAAAGGAAAGTGTGCAGATTCTGCATGAATAGCTGCCTCCACCAGTTCTGGAGGATGCACAGAGCCCCTGTGTTGGTCTCTCCTTCCATACACTGTGTGTCTGTGTTGCAACGGAAAATATCCCAGCAGCAGCTGGACTTTGGGTGAGAGGGGGCTTCATGGCTCATGTTAAAAACTGCTGTAGCAAACTCTGAAAACCTGATGTCCTGACTTTCCCAAGTGAGCAAACAACACTCTGTGGTCCCGCAGCTGAGTCCCTCTAATCCTCAACTCCGAGAGAAAACAAATAAGCCTTTCCCTGTCTGCTTCCCAGCTGAAAATTGTTTTGTTATTCATTTGCATTAACCTGGGTGGGGAAGGTATATTCAGAGTGTGCTTCAGGCCCTCAGACATTGAAATGGAGACAAAGACTCCTCATTGTGCAAGGCCACCGCTGGAAATGGAGCTGGGAGCTGCTGGATGCAGCTGCCTCCCTGCCCCCAGGCAGGAAAGGGGATCAAATCCTGGTCAGGGCAGGAGGGATTTTGATCAAGGTCTGGGGTGTGCAGGAGAAGGAATATTTAATAGTTAACTACAAAACAAAATTCACAAACAAACAGCTGTGCTTGATAGGCATGTTTCTTACACGTTAATCAATGCACCTAGCTGGAATTAGGCTAAATATTGCCAAAACCCCCAAATCCAGTGTTGAAGGACATTAGCAGTGTGGTATAAGCTTCCCAACCTGAAATTAGTGTACATGAGTGATCAATCTACATTTAAAAAAAACTCAGCTGTATGACTGCTGCTCACCAGCTCTCTGCCTCCGGCAAGTGTCTGAGAAGATGATTTTTGGGTTATTCTAGTTATGAGAAAGCTGTGTCTTGACGCTGAAGTCTTGTCTCCCAAGGGATCAGACATGTCCTCGCCTGTGCCCAGGTTTTGCATGAACGCTGGCAAAGCCTAGAAGGCCCAAAACAGGGGCTGTTTGTTGCTCTTTCGCTGCAGGGAGGCTGCTCATCTCCCATTGTGAGTTGCTTCCCACCTCACCTGGTGAGGAGGGGACCCACACGTGAGGTCACTCTGCAGCCTGAGGGATGCTGTGGCACATCATGGTGTGGCTGCAGCCCAGGGGTGGCTGGAAGAAACCTGCTGACCCAGTGCTGCAAGACTTGAAGCATTAACTACTCACAGGTTTCCGGGGGGCGGAGGGGATGGGGGGTGTGCATCGTTAAGAAATCACTGCAGGTTTATTCAGGGAATTAAAGTGGTTACTGAAAACCTTTGCCAAACATCTGATGACTTTCACTGTAAGTGATGTCTATTACATGCCAAAGGTTATTTGGGTTAAAAATGACTAATGTGCTTTCTTTTTTTAACAGTAATAAAGGAGCCTTTTTTTTTCCTTCTGCACAACTGCAACAATGGAAATGCTTTTTGTTTTTTTTTTTTTCCTTAAGTGGGAGGAAAGCTGCATTTTTTACTTTTATGGCACCTCAGAGTGAGTAAGCGAGGTGCTGTTGTAAGAGGTATGAGCACAGACAGCAAGCATCAGAAGTGCACATAGCCTTGGTGTAAGACTTGGGGGAGAATACAGAAGTCAATTCAGTTAAAAGTTGCAGAATGAAACTTATGACAAAAAAAGCCAGTGGGAGTAATTTCCTCATGGCTTTGATTTTTATTTTTTTTTTTAAGCAAATTGATCTTAATGCTTTAGTAACATCTGGATGATTTCTGGGAAGCACTTTTTTTTGTGTGTACTTTGTTACAGAATGAAAAAATCACTGTAATTTACCAGCCTATTTTATTTTATTTTATTTATTTTGTAAGTCATACTGTTTGATATGTTCCTTCAAGCTGTCGTTCTGGAGGCATACAAATGAATGCATGACATTTCAGCTTCTGTTTAAAACAGATCTTTATGCTTGATGTGGTTATCTGACCATACCTTCCCGTTTGGACTTCATGGGTTTGTTTTTTTTTAAAGGGAAATTAAAAGGAACATGAGCTTTTTGAGGAGGAAATAGAATCATAGAATCATCAAGGTTGGAAAAGACCTTCAAGATCATGAAGTCCAACCGTCTGCCCTACAGCCCCTAACCACTAAACCATCTCTCAAAACACCACATCTACCCACTTTCTTTAACACCTCCAGGGATGGTGCCTTCACAATCTCCCTAGGCAGCCTGTTCCAATGCCTCACCACTCTTTCTGTGAATTTTTTTTTCCTAATATCCAATTGGCAACGTCTCTGGTAGCCCCTTGTCCTTCCTCGCCTGCAGAGCAGGCTGTGCCTGCTGGCCAGGTGCCTCTCCACTGAAATTTGCTTTTGCAGCAGGAGATTGAGGCCAGCAGTGGGCAAAGTTGCACATCCACATAGGTATTCAGAGAGCTGGAGCCTGTATTTCAAAATAACATTAAGTAATGTGGGGAGTAAGCAGAACAAGGCTGTCCGGGAGCATGAGAAAACCACGATACCTACCACAGTCAGCTTTTGATTTATGCTTCTGGGCAAGCAAAAAGAAAGAAGTCAAGGCTTTTTTGGGAGCATGGCTTTGAGACTAAAAACTTCTGTAGGACTAGGGGTGCTGGGGCTGCGTGTTTGGGAGAAGAGGGCAGGATTATTTGGAAATGGAGGCTTTACGGAGAAGGTCTGCCTTGTTACCTGCAGCCTTGTTAGCCCCCATGGGGTTTCACAGCTAACAAAAGAAACCTCATGTTTCTGAGGGCCTTACATCTGTCCTCATTGGGACCTCCTTTTCCAGGGAAAGGTGTAAGGGGACAGAGAGAAGCTGGCAGCAAACGAACTGTGGGGAAGTGCTATCATTTGGGATGGGATGGGGATGGAGGAGAGATAGAAACAGGGGTTGGTCTCTCTGAATTGGGCATGTGTTGGCCAGTACTGCAAGGGCTTGAGTCTCACTGGGTGTGCGTTGGTGAGTCCTGGAAAACAGGAGGCTAAGCCACTTTATCCCTGCTCTCCTCTGTCAAATGGTATGGGCTGGTTCCCCCAAAGTATTAGGTGAAAGGCAAACTGGGACTGCCCCGTTGCACAAGGCATAGTATAGCTTCCCCCACCAGCAACAAATAAATGGCAACAGAATAACCGATGTGCCTGAGTTTATGACAATATGGAAAACAGCTACAGCTTTGTGTGAGCTCCTGGACCAAGGATCACACAGCCTTGTGTGACTGTAAAGGAGCTGGCAGCCTTGGTTTCAGTCTACACTGGAGCTTTCAGTTGAAACTGCAGTATAAGTACAAAAGGGTCCATGACCACTTCTTAAGAGTTGACTAGGGTGGATGGAGTTTCAGAAGAAAAACATTTCAAGAGAACAAGGCCCTTGTGAGTGTAAAACACAGATATAACTTGCAAAATGTATAGGAAATATGTCAGTGTAGTATGCCATTTTTGCATAATTGAGAAATTTAGAACATCAGAGAAATGTGTCTTGGGAAAGTAAATAGTGAAGTGCTCTAACAAATGTTTGTTTGGTGCTGAGTATAAATGTGTAGGGAGAAAAAAGGCTGACATCTTTGAAGGTTAATTGGAGGAGCCCAGTAAAACCACAGCTCCCAGACAGTGAGTGGTCAGGCAGACAAAATTGCAAATAAATCTCTTAAGAGAAAAAATAACATCCTCTATGCTAAAATATGCAGAGCTATAGAGATTTCCTGATAATAAAAGGCTGAGGATATTGTAGTATGTAGTTGACATAGAATAGCAAAGAGCTATGAAATTACTATCCAGGGATGACATCTTATTTACCAAAGGCAAGCTTACTTAGGGAGGTGCCAGTGAAGGCTGTTGTTAGTTCAGGTTTTGGGGGGCTGCTTTTCACCTATAGTGTTGTTTGGGGAGGTAGAGCCTTGTGCTCATGAGATGAGGACATAACTCTAACTTACATGTACTGTGTGAAGTTATGTAAGTAAACCTTCCTGATCTGCAATTCAGGGCTTTGTTGGGTTCTTGCCTCTTCTCTACCCCACCAAAAATTTTACTTTTAAATCAATTTCAGTGTTGATTTTCTGAAGAGAGGAAGGTTGGCTGCTTCTAGCAGAGAGTGTGTTCTGGTGGTTGGATCATCAGGTCCTGGCACCAATGACTAGCCCCAAGTTCAAGCATGGTGGCTTGGTGGCTCAGTGCCTCTGTAAAGAAAGATGGCTCCTCACACACAGATTTTGAGGATTAAGGAGCATTTAAAAAGTTGTTCCAATATTTATTGAATATACTTTGCACATTTCCAGTGCATTTTACCCTAAGTTGTTTTAGCCTAGAGCTGTTGTCTCTAAGAGGAATAAAGACCCTGAGGAATTGCCTTTAGAGTCAGTTTTGGGTTCAGCTGACCTTATTTCCAAGACCTAGACTTGCCTGCCAGCCTCTGTAAGTACATTCACCCTTGCACTGGGATGGGGTCTTAGTCTGAGCTCCAGAGTTTTCTGGGATTTGGGGGGTGGGAACCCTGCTTGCCACCAGAACCTGCTCTGACTTTGCTGTGCTTACCACAAGCCTGCAGCTTGATCAGCATATTTTTGAGGTGTTTCCCCAACCAGTGTTGCCTGAGATGACTGGATACCCCTCATCTGACTGGGATTTTCCTCCACATAGTGGGTTTAGGAGAAGCACAGCTGGCCATCCTTAGCTTGCCTGTAATTGAGACAAGGTTACAGGCAAGCTGTAGATAGCCAGCTTTTTCAGCTCAATCTTGAACCTGCTCATCAGCGAACATGTCACTTTGAACTTACTGAGACCTGCCGGCTGCGGAGAGCTTTTTCTATACTGGAATTCCTTTAAAGTTTAATGCACTTTTTTGCTCGTTGAACCCCAAAATGAGTCACTTAAGGGAGTGACATCAGATTTTCAAAAACCTCTGCCCACCTGTTTCTTTTACTGACTTTTCTGTGACATGCTTTGGTCTGGATTATTCAGAGAGAGAAGTAAGACAAATCCAACAGAGGACAGGTTTTGGCAGCATATAATACTGATGAGCAGGAATGAAGGGTTAAGGCATTTTCAGCAGGTATTTGAAGTTATACTTTTATTACATTATCTTAAAATAATGTGTATTTGAATATGGGAAGACAAAAGCTTTTGGAAGGCTTTATTTCTTCCAGAACTACTGATTCATTCTCTAAACGGCAATAAAATTTACTGCCTTGCTGCAATCTGCAGAAAGGTGTTAGTCATGTCTTAATGTTACTCAGAATTTGGTACAGAAGGGTGAGACAGCAGCTGCGGGTGCTCCTGGAGCTCTTGAGAGGCTGAAGTTTGGGATGTTGGCAAATGAAATCTGGAGTGAATTTCACATTTAGAATCTCTACCAGTAAAACTGATAGAGCACTAAGAGGATTATCTTCTTCTGACCTCTCTTTTTAAACCTAATAGATGAATTCCAGAGGCCAGGGTTTCTTGTTCCACCATGCCTGACCTACAATTTATTACCTCAAAGTAATTGAATGAGTCCTACAAGTCTGTATATTGGACTAATTCTGGTCATTTCTTAAGGGGGTGCATATGACTCCTATCATTCAATTTTCAAGATGGCTTTTATGTGAAGCAAAGTGACATTGTGTTTTTTGGTGCTCTGATGAAATTATGCAGTGTTGAGCACAGTTCCTTCTGTCTAGGTATTTGTCACAACCACAACATCTGCATGAGCACCTTACCTACATAAATTGATTTGTTCTGACTTTATTTCAGTGATATAGGAAAGTAATTTCTCCATCTGTAAAAGGAGATTTGAGATGCAGGGAGATTTACAATACTAGCCTGTGAATCCATGGAATTAAGCTTGAGAGTGGAGCCCTAATCTAGTACCTTCTCTATAAGATACAGCTTTTGCTTACACCTCACAACTGAATAAACTAATATACCTGTCAGAAAGCCTGGGTGCTGCATGTTGAATTTTGTGGCTTGCAATTGAACAGAATTCTCTAGAATTAAAAAAATTAGAAAAAATGGACCTCAGCACTAAAGGCACATGCCTTTCTTTCAGCAACATCCCCCAAACGGTTGATATGACTGTTCACCTAAAATCTTGCTGAATACACGAAGATAGGCAACACTGTTAAGTGTAAAGAAAACAACAGGAATATGAACATGCCCTATGTAATTCCTGCAGGTTATTTCATCAGCCTAATAACAGAGAATAGGCCTACTCGATGGGAGAGTATTGTATAACATTGCTGAATGTATTCAGCAGTACAGAATGTGATCTGAAATGCTACCTATTAGCATTAGCTGTTTCACTGTAAATTGTAGATTTGAAGAATTGGGCTTTGTGATTGTTTCTGGCTGAATGTGATTATCTCAATAGCTACACTTGAAAGGCATTATTTTATTTTCATGATGACATTGTAATAGCGCTCAAAGGATTTAACAGAAATGTATGGGAAGAGCTTGATCCCTAAGAGTGTGAGGCAAAAATGTGTGCCTGGGTTGGGTAATCATGTTTTCATACAGAAATTGAGGTTGTGGGTTTTTTTTTTTTACTAAATGACCATTTACCTTTCCAGCTTGTCGCAGACCAGTGCAGACAGACCTTTTCTTTGAGCTGTCATCAGGGATGTGTATGTACATTGGACTGGGCCATTGTAATTGGGCAGCCAACTCCTGAGGTCATGAGGATACTCAGGGGAATAAGCCAGTGCTGTGTCCCTGGAGGTCTACAGGCTCCCCAGATGAGAATTTCTTTGCGTACAGTGAGGTTTCCCTTGCCTCCTTCATTATGGTCAGTTTTGGTGCTACCAAGAACACCACTGCAGTTGATTTTCCTGTGCCAAGGGGATTCAGCTGCAGCAGCAGAGGTCGCCTGGATATTTGTATCACCACACCTGTCTTCCTATGAAATCACAGCGGAACTGACTTATTTTGGTTTTGTTGCCAAAAAGGTTGTATGGGCACCAGAGTTTAGGCTTCTTTGTGCCTCTGGAGCTCCCAGTAGCTGTGAAGAGTTTGGGGTGTGCACCAGTGTAGTCACAGGACCAGAGGATCTGGCCAGGACAGCAGTCATGCAGGGAGCACTTGGTCCTGAAAGAGCAGGAGAACACATTGCTAAGGGTCTTGTCTTCTATAATAGGAAATTAAACTGGACAGAGGCACTGACTGCCTGCAGCCATACCTGCTGGTCCTCTATTGGAAGTTACTGCCCCTGCAGCAGCGATGGCAAAAGACAGCATTAAGTCAAATGGCTCAGCCTGTGTGCCTGAATTAAGATCAGAGCAGCGCACTTGGGTACACCCATGGGGGTGGTTTTAGCTGCCACACTCTAACCAGCCCTCCTGTTGATATTTGTGATCCCTCACTAATAGATTAGAAGGTTAAGACAATACAATGAAATCTCCAGGGAAGACCCTATGGCAGCTTTCCAGTACCTGAAGGGGGCCTGCAGGAAAGCTGGGGAGGGACTTTTTACCAGGGCTTGGAGTGAGAGGACAAGGGGTAATGGATTAAAACTGGAAGAGAGGATATTTAGGTTAGACATTAGGAGGAGATTCTTCACTAGGAGGGTGGTGAGACACTGGCACAGGTTGCCCAGAGAAGCTGTGGATGCCCCTTCCCTGAAGTGTTCAAGGCCAGGTGGGATGAGGCTTTGAGCAACCTGATCTCATGGGAGGTGTGTCTGCCCATGTAGGGGGGTTGGAACTAGATGATCTTTAAGGTCCCTTCCAACCCTAACCATTCTATGATTCTATGAAGTAACAAAATGTGAGGAGAAGGGAGAAAATACTGCATTATCTAAATTTTAAACTAATAAAATTTTATATTTGTAGTATTTTGAACTTCATTTGAATGATGTGATGAAGTTATTTTAAAAGTTCTTGATGGGGCTAACACTATGGTGTTTTTCTTTGCAACAGAGTTATCCATAAAGCTGTACCATTGTTTTCTTCCAAGTCCTGTAGGTTATTCTTTTAATTAAAAATGCAAAAAATTTAAGTGCCTTTTTTACTAAGAATGTGTTGAAAATATTCTAAATACAAATAGTCCAATGTAAGACTATTTTAATTTAAAATCAACAAATATTTCAGCTATGTTTCCATTATTAGTTTTTAATTATTTCTGCCATTTTCCCTGATTAAAAATGGAATTATTACTCTTCTAATTCTAAATCTGAATCTAATTCTATTTACTGACTTGGCATGCAGAATTGCTTCCTGGCTTCTTTTATAAAAGGCACTGTCATCTCCTTGAAAAAGCTGGATGGTTGTTGTATCAATGTTTCTTCATCCAAATGGATTTGGAAAATATGGGCAGAATTTTGAGGTTTTACTTAAGACTGCTCTAACAACATATTAATGTATTTAATCCTGATATTGAATCATCAAGTTATTTTGTGTGACATCAATCACAACTTTGTGGTCAATCTAGTCCGGGATGACATGTTTGGTATCATGTCATCTAAATTAAAATGTATGGTTAGCTGTCATGATACTGAATGTGATTTATCCTGATTTATTCTTCTCTACCTGCACATTCAAACCCATTCCAATGTACACAGCCTGTACACTTGCGCAGTGGCTTTCAACATCTTTTGGTCAATACATCTCTAAACACCATTCCAGCAGAGGCATGAATCCCTTTGAAGAAGTCCATGGGCAGCGTGCTGTGCACTGTAGGAGCTGTGGCTGTGCTCTCCTTGTCCTCTGGATTCCCACAGGCTGCTGCAGAGACCACAGCTCAAAACCAGACAGGCTGCTGGGGCATCGGGACATGGGACTTAAGCAAGGTACACTGCAAGAAAATGTCTAAGTAGCATTCTCATGGGATCAACAATTCATAATTCAATTTAGTCCCAAGTCACTGGCTGACAGGTTAAACTGAGAGCTGTCCTCCTGTCTCCATTAATCTTCATCTGAAAGTTCCCTGGTTTCATGGCCGATAGGCATGCTAGCAATTCTTGTTTTGCATTGATCCACATTCAAGGTGCTTGCTTGAATTATGGGCTAATTCTACCTGGAATTCTGCATAATTTTTTAATCTTGTTCCTTTTAATAAAGTTACTTGTCAAGGTGATATCTGAAATAATGACCTCAGTGTAGCACTGCAGGACAATACTTGCTTCAGTCATGGGACTGTTCATATAAAAACATCCATTCAGTCTGGTGGGAGCCAACTTCTGCTGCAGCAGTGCTGAGCTTTGCTCAGGTCTTGTATTGTAGCATTTAAATATCTTCTTTGTGAGTGGACATCAGATTTCTGTGGGGGAAGAGAAGATGGATTCTGGGAATCTTGCATAAACAAATTACACTTGGCAAGCAGAATGCTGCTGTATTTTCCCTGCTTGTTAAAAGTTCCAGTAAAAAGGTCTCTTGATGATACAGAAATATCCCAGAATAAAGGCTTGGTCAGAAGAAACTGGGAGACAAAGCCAGCCTGTACCTTTTCCCTTTGAAACACCATCCCACCAATGTTTGCATTTTCTACATTTTTCATGATGTATTGACTAAGAAATGTTAGGGTAAGTTTCCTGAAAACAAAGGAGCAGGAAGCAGGCTGCCCAGAGAGACTGTGGAGTCTCCTTCTGTGGAGATATTCAAAACCCAACTAGATGCAGTTCTGAATAATGTGCTCTACGTGACCTTGCTTTAGTAGGGGGTTGGACTACATGATCTCTGGAGGTCTTGTCCTGCTCCAACAATTCAGTGATTCTGCAAATAAAGTCCTTTTCTCTCTTATTCCTGAAACTGGTTATGGGCCTTTATTCCCCTTAAGCCTGTTAGGTTGGGCTTTAAAAAACAAAACTAAAGCCCCAAACACTACAGTAAAACCAAAAGCGCTGGAGCAGGTGTTGCCCACTTGTTAAGACAAGTATAGGACTCGTTTCCTTTTCAAAATGTGGTTGGAAGTCAGGCTTTAAGGAGGAAGTTAAAAATGGAACTGTTGAGCATAAACTTAAAAAGTTGGCCCTGTGCCCTAAAATTGCATATTTATGTGCGGTGTTCTAAGAAGAGCGGGTTAATAACCTTGCTGAGCTCCTGAAAGTGTGTGTAAGTCACCACACAAAACCTTCCTAGAGTTTTCCCAGCCTTTTTGCTTGTTAGGAAGATTAACAACAATCCCTTTCTTTTCCCCTCCCATTCTGATATTCCAGATCTCGTTAGATGCCTCATGGTCTGGATTTTTCTTAATGCTTTGTGCCTCAAGTTAAACACCAGCTTTTTATGAGTGGCTCCAAGAGATGCACTTGTGTAACTCAGCAGAGAGTTGGCATGGCTTTCTGCCTGCTCACAACTGGACTATTCTTGTGAAGATTTTTTTTCCCTGCCAGCATACACAGTTCCATGTTGCAGTATTGGTTGAAGCCATCCAGGTAGGTTTTGTGGGTTTTTCAGTAAATGCTACAAAAATGGTCTCAGTGCATTATGTGTGTCCTTCATCTGGGCACTGCAAGAGTGGTTTGACCAAAAGCCTGAACCCAGCAGCCTGGGATGCACTTGGATGCATGTTTGGTCAGAGTTTCTTGCATCTCCTGTGTAAATACCTTTTTAAATTTCACCTCTGTATTCAAATTTCACTGGGACATTTTTCCTCATTTGTATGGGAGCTGTTGGCAAAGGCCAGGGGAAGTTGTTTCCCTGGAAAAGTTCGAGGTGCCCATTGTGTAAAATGTTTCACAAGTCACGTTGTGCTGGGAAAGCACATGGCTGGGCAGACTCTGCAAGCTGGAGCGGAAAGGTACCCTGAAAAAGTGATTATACATTCCTTTTCATGATTGTTTTGGTTGTTTTTTTTTTTCTTTTTTTTTCTTTTTTTTTAAAAGGCAGTGAATATGTTCAGGCACGTTAAAACCTGTGTGAGAGGTGGTAACTGAGTGCCTCCCTCTTTTCCCACAGCTGGGTGTAGATAAGACACGCCAAACTTTGTGTCTGGTTTCTTTTGTTGGCAGTCCTTTCCCGCAGGGGCTGCTGCGTGGCCTCCCCTTCGAGACAGAGACAGGTGAGGTGGTCAAGGGACTGTTTGCCTCTTTTCTTCTGCCTGTAGCACACGAGCAATGCTGGTACCTGTGAGCAGTGTCAGTGACTCTGTCCCCATACTGGCGGTCTGCACCCCACTCTCACCATGGTTCTTGCTGTTGGCCCCCCAATTGCCAGGCTGGCAGTGCATGGAGCCCTTTCCCTGCCCCATCACCCCATCCCAGAGAATAAGGTCTGCACCAAAAGCCACCTTCCCCCTGTTCCTTCCTCTGGTGAAATCAGTCAAGATTTTTCAGGGTAAAGCAGAGCTCATGGCCAATAGGAGTGGTAGAAACTGGCCTCAAACCGTGTTTCCAGCTGTCGCTGTCGTAGTTTATTTGTTTCATTTCAAAACTGTTGCAGACACGGCTGGTTGAAATTACTTCTCCCTTGCGACCTGCTGTGCTGATAAGTGGTCAGGCTAAACAATATCCTGCATAGTAATTGGTGCAGTGGGTATTCGGGTGATGCTTGGAGGAGTGTCACTCTTGTTTTTAACATTAAGTTAGCCTTTGAATGTTTTTGTTAGCTTTAAAAGGGATTTACTGCCTGTGTACATGGTTATTAATCTAATAATTAAACGTGAAATGAACCCTGAAAGTGGGTGAATCCATCTGAAACATGGCAAACAAAGGAAGCCTGTCAGTTTTCCATGTCTTTTATAAATATAAGCCTCTGGAACAAGTGAACCGACAGAAATCCCACAATAATGTCACAGTTAATGGACCTACTGTTTGCTACACTATATAAGATTACAGAAATACTAGTAGCTAATTGCAACGTTACAGATGTCTCCAGGAGGACAGTGTAGTGAATGCTACAGCCTGTGAGTTGGGCTGAAAGAAGTGATGATTTTTCTCCAGCCTATGCTACCTTTGTTTGTTACTCATAAGTTTAAAGCAATGAACACTTTTTGCAGAGGTACAAGTGTGTTTGGTTGCTTTTTGTGTACTCTGCCTGAATGTAGCTGCTGTGGGAATTTCAGGTATTTAGAAAAAAATTATCTAAGATGTTAACAAGGGTGTTTTCAAAATGCTTATTTGGAATTACCTTTGAAGGTTTATTTCTGTTGTGTTGGTTTTTTTTACAAATGGGAGAGGGAGATGTGCTGCCATGGGACTGCTACCTGGGGTGATGCTGGGAGCACTGAGGAGAGCTGGGGTGAGCAGCAGTGCTGCCTGCCACTGCCTTTGCTTTATCCTCCTCCTCACTGGGACTGTTGGGTCTCCTGGGCCAGAACAGGTAGAAGGGGAGAAGGGAAAAGAGCCTTGCCCCCAGCCAAACCCCGGTGGGACAACCCATGAAGGAGGGATCAGCGGAGCTGGCTTTAGAGTCTCAGGCACAACCCTGCTGGTGAGAGGACTGTAGATCAAAGAAATGGGTGCTAAAAATTACCCCAGAGGAAAAGATTTTTAGAAAAGCCAGAGAAAAAGCATCTTGTTTCTCTGAGATTTTTTTTTTCCTTCTGTTGTTTTCTCCTTTTTGCTTTTTGGTGTGAAAGTTATGTGCATAACACAAAGAAGAGTTTCCCATTGCAATTCAGACATGGTGAAAGCCGGGCTAAGTTTTTTGGTTTTGTGTGCGACTCTTCAGACCTCCTTATTTCTTCAGGGGTCTGATCCAAAGCCCATTTAATTAATTTTCCACTGATTTCACTACAGCTTTTGGGCAAGGCGTTTAAGAGAGCTGTTATTTCTGCAGGCGGGAGGCTTGCCGGATCACTCGTGTGGCGGCTTGTTCCGAGTGAGACCGATATACATAAGCTCAACAGCTTCCTTTTGAAGAAAAGGACGGTGTCAGCACTGTGGAGGGAGACACTTTTTCTTCCCCTGGCAGAACTGAGGTTTCTGCCCACCCTGGGTGCAGCCAGAAGCTGGCAGCCTTGCAGAAGATCGGCTACAGGATCACAAAAAGAAGAGTGTTTGTTTTGCCTTGTGTTGCAATGACTTGAGGCTGCTTGGAGCAACCCAGGTTTTGCGCAACAGGGACCCACGGAGAAAAGAGTGACTTTCCCCTCCCTCCTAGCAAGCTGAGCACAGCAGGGCTGGCAGAGGGATGAAGAAAGGCATCACCTCACTGAGGGCAGGTGCAGGAGTGGGGTGCAGCAAGGCCAGATAGCTGTTACCAGCACATCACTGGGGTGGTGCACCAGCACAGCCTCCTTGTGGTGGTAAAAGTTTGCTTCATGCGGCTGGTGCTTATGCCAGCAAAACAGTGCTTTTGCTGGAAGAGCTTATTCTAAGCTTGTTTTTCTTTGGGATAAAAAAGAGAAAGTGTTACTATAAGTCATGTCAGTTTTGCTTCTGTAACTGTATTGCAGTGGCCTCTGCAGGCATAATCAGAGGTCATGCATCATCAGATTTGTGACTGACAAAGCTGTGCTGGCAAATATTTGTAATGTAGATCTGGCCTCAGTCTTGAGACCATGCTTAGATTCCTGCACTGCATAGAGCTGTCTTTCCTCCTTTAATGTACAGGAGATAACTTTTTGCAAAAATTTTTGTAGGACTTGGTTGAAAACTGCAAATGATTAAATGCAAAATACTGGCTTTTTTTCCCCCTCCACCTCTTTTCATGTAGGGATGTCGATTCTGAAAAGTGGTGGGGAAAAAGCAACCAAGTAAACAAGTGGAGGAGAGAATTGCATTTGAAATAGTTTTATTTCAGTCCTTGAGTTACTTGAAGGGATGCGTAGCTCATCGATAGTGAGTGATAAGGTGATCTCTTAAGGTGGGAAGACTGCCTCTGATGGCAAGTAATCCAGAACATCTGTAGGGCAGACTCTGTACTAGAGATCTGAAAACTTCAGTGCTAAAGACCTCTGAACCAGCACAAAGGATATAGTCTTCCAAAAGGAGGTGCAAAGGTTGGTGGAGCACTGCAAACCAAGGAGTCCTTGTTTAGCTCAGTTATAAAGGTGCCCTTTGCTTCTGTCTTTTGGCCCCTCTTTAAAGGGCTTCCATTTAAAATTCCCCTTTAAAATGGCAGTAGTCTCTTCTCTGTCTTTCAGGTATATCCACTTGCTGCAAAAAATAAGTTACTCCTTCTGCCTTAGGTCTGTAGGATCAGTGTGGAGATAGGGTGAGGCAGTGGTGGCTGGTGGAGTGGAGGACTCAGGAGACTCACCTGCCCTGGTGGCTTTGGCACACAGAGGGAGGAAATGCAGCTTTCAAGAGGACTGAAATTTCAGCCCCCTGATACTATTTTTAATACCCATTTGAGGAAAAACTTATTTTATCCAGTAACACAGTGGGGGTAGTGTGCATACAAACAAAACCAGTGCTGGGAAATTACTGGGAAAGTGTGGTCTTTCCTGCAGCTTGGTGATTGCTCCATTTGCCGGACAGAAGCCATTCACGTAAATTCAGGAACTGTTGTTAGCTCCGGTGGGCTGAATAATTCACTTGTAAGGCAGGCATAGATGAATCTGGTCAGTGTGTCCACAAATACACCATGTGTACATTTACTGCAATTTTTATTTTCATTTTGGCTGGGAATGATGCCACAGAAAATATCAATAGTTTTCTCAGTTACTAAAATCATCTACCACCCTTTAAATTTAATGAGGAAACTGGTTATTTTCTTTTAGGACTATTTTGGGCCACATACCAATGTGAAACATTGAAATGATGGAATGACAGTTACTACTGCTGAAACTATCAAGTACTGTGTAGACTTACTGTGTCTTCTTTTGAAGGTGTGACTGATACTTCACCAACCTGGCATTTTTTAAGAGGTACATCTATTGTTTCGTGAGAAGTTTGCAATTCTAATGTATAGTTTCAAATTCCTAAAAAAATCTCACTTACTATTTTAGCACCGTATAACATTTCATTTATGTGACCATATCCCGCAGTAACTGCTACAGGTAAGAAAAATATTCTTTGTGTAAATATTAAGGCAGAACATTTTATTAGTGACCTTCTTTTATAAAACAAAGCATTGAATGAGAGCTGACAGCAAGCAGTTTTCCACCAATGCTCTGGTTGTGCTTCAGTTGGGCAGCATCTATAGCTCTGTGTCTAATAAATAGCTCTACTGAATGATGCTCCAGTAGTGTTTCACTTCAGGCTAGGCAACCACATTTTCTGCTGAATGGTTTCTTCACTGAAATGTGGTTTGTGAGTTTGGGACAGCTAAGAAACTCTGGAGACAATTCTATGCTGCAGAGGATCATAGTCAAGTGATCCTGTGTTATTGGAGCTCCTAGATGAGATGAGGCAGATGCACGGCAGGATCTGAGGCTCTGATTGACTGCTACAAGTATGCATTTGACTTTAACTCACTCAGTATTTTTAACTGAAAACTTCATTTCCCAGGTAGACTATGAAAATAGAGAAAGAGTGGCTTTCCCAGCTGCACCCCTACACATCTGCATGCAGCCACATGCTGCTTTCCATTCTATACCCAAGAGGCTGTCACTCCTCCAAAACCAGGGAGATCAAGATGAAAGTCCTCTGTTTGGAGAGCCTAAAATCTCAATTTTCCATCTCTCCTGTGGGAGGCATCTTCGCAGGAGGCTTTCTTGAGTTACTACATTATTGGATGTTCCTGGAGCAGTTGACATCAATTTGCCTTTTAATTAATTACTTACGCTTTCTGTAAGATACTTAATTGCTGAGGCACTAAGAGAAAAAGTCAGCCTGTTGCTAGAAAATTCCCACCTAGGATCTGGAACATCTCTCCTTGCTCATTCTCTGGTGACACTTTTGCATCATTTTCAAAAGAAGAAGGCTGAAGCTGTTCTTGGCAACCTGCTCTGTGGGATGTCAGGAGCTCAAAGGTCCAAGACCCACAGCCAGTCATCTGGCATACTGGCTTTGCAGTAATTACAGGTAGCTTCTGTGTGCCAGCAACAACATTTTACCTTTAGTGACCATAGTTTGCAAAACCAGAGGAGAACTTGAAACAACTGCTGTGCCTGCCAAACTGTGGAGGATTAGTGCAGCAGCATCAATCCATTACTTTTTTCATATTGCTCAGGAATAGCTTGAATTTCACATCTTTTCAAAGGATGAACTCTCTCCCTTGATGAAACTGGCCCATGGATCCCACAAAGGTTGGTCAGTTTATGAGATCCAGGGCACTAATAATCTCTTGAACAAGCCACCTGGATCCACTGAAGTTGCTTGGAGCACAAAGCTGCCTACTTGCTACACACTTATGTTCCATTTGACTACAGCTCTGTTATTCTAGAGACAAAGTGTAATGTAAGAGAAACTGTGTAGAACTTGTGTAGTCATCAATCCTTGTCCTTTGAAATGCGTCACTGAGAGATCACCCTGGCTGGCTCCTGCAGCTCCTGAGGCCAGCAGCAGCCATGCTGGGATGGCAGGGACTTGCCTGCTGTGTGTCTTTCTTGTTCTGGGAGATCCTGCACACATGCTGGGGGCTGGCTACTTTTAGACAGGTCTGTCTCTTCAAGGTGAGTACCAGGGCTGCTGCCTGACTTGAGGCCACTTGTGAAAGAGAGAGCAGGAGGAAGGCAGTGTCTGTTTTAACCTTGCCTTGCTTGTTTTGTCAGAATGAAATTACAAGGAATACAACTATTTGAATTTATGATTTTTTTTAACTGACCCTTTTCTGCCCATGAACATAAATCACGTCCTTTTGCAGCCTCTTGTTTTGCCACATAAGACAGTCCTGTTGTTTTCACCTCTCAGAGTGACTCTATGCTTCATTGTGTCTGCCTTGCTTTTCTTGAAGGTAGTCTGGCCTTTATTAACCTTTGGCACGGCTGACGAGGATTGCATGTGTTATTTCAGATGAGGTCAGTGTCTTCTGTGGCAGCATTCGCTCCTCTTTCTTCTGGGCAAGTCTTGCTTAGTGCATGTTTTGATTACATTTGCTCTTTTTGTCATTTTTATCACATCAGGAGCTTATAGTCCTCTGGGATCAATACCAGACAAAAGGTCCCTTCTGTAGTGTGACTTTTTCTAGCTTTGTGTCATCAGCACAAGACACTGGTACATTTTTTTCTTTGCCTGTCGCCATTGAAAACATTAAAAAAGCTGGTCCCTTGAGCCAGATAATTCTTTCAGCACAACCTCATTGCAAAGTTTCTTACACATATCATAATTCCTATGCCAGTTTTCATCACTTTCATCTTAACTAGTAGTTTCCCAGAAAGACATCTTTTGCCCTTTCCTCTGGAAAATGGCTCATCTTGTTGGAGAAGGCTATCAGAGTAGTGTCCCACAATCCATATTGCATTTTATTCAGTTTCCCATTTCTTTCCACTTTGTTCACCATGCTGTCTCTCATATGTGCTCTCCCGCCTTGCATGCCTTTGAGATCAAACAGATGGGTATGTCATTGCTATGATCGCTTGTTCTCCAGTCTCAGGCAGGACCATGATCTGCATGTTTTAATATAAAAATTCTCGTGCATATCCCTGTGGTTGCTCACACTGCTTCTCTCATGGTTTTGGGATGCAGATTCAAAACTCCTGCTGACTGGTACATTTTAAACTCTTTGAATTTTGCTCCTCAGGTACCTCAGATGTGGTGATTCACATGCCTTGCCCCACCATGCCCTTGCTTAAAATGAAGGCAAAACATTTATTTTATTTTGAGGCCATGCTCAGAGCTGATGGGTTTCATCTTTCTATCACAAAGCTATCTTAGCCTGACTCTTGGTAGCTTTGGCTTTTCTTCTTAAAGTTCTTTTCTGATGGGTCCTTTTCCCTGCTCCATGACAGGATTCTGTGCTCCCTGCCCACCTTTTCTCAGGGTTCTCACTGAACCCCGAGGGTGTCTTCCCTCAGAATTACCATCCTTCGTGAGTTTTGGACCCTCTTAATTAAAGTAGCAACGCCCAGTGTGCGGCCTTTGGTGTTGTGTTCCTCCTGCGGGGAAGAGCTATCAGCAGGAGCTGTGTCAGATGTGATGGACGAGTTGTGACTAAAACCGGTAAACCCTGATACACTTAACTGCGGTGCAGAAACACCTCTGTGACGGTGTTTGAGCTATCAGGTTCTGTCAGGACGTGCAAGATAAAATCTGAATGCTTAATTTGACTTTGACAGTGCCAAGCTGGTCCAGACCAGCTGAGTTTTGCATTAATGTTTTCTTTTTTTCCTGTGTGCTGGAAAAATGGTGAGGGCTTATACTGTGGTAATGCCAGGCTGAGAAACCTGCTCTGTTGTGGTTGATATGATCACACTAGGTGAAAACAGCAGCCATTTGGTCATATACTCACTTGCCTCTCCTCCCAGCCTATGAATAAACAGTAGTTATAATTCCCAGTGTGAGGTTTTGTGAAGCATGGCTGCCTCTTCACCTAGGGCTCCTTTTTGTTTCTCCCATCTCTCTGGCAGCTCCAGCAGGAGTGCTCAGTGTAGGCTGAGGCTGGTAGTCCTGTTGGTAGTCCTCTTTTTTTGCCTGGGTGAACTTCTGTCTCAAACATCTCTACTTGGCCCTGTCCCACTAGAGCAACCGGACTATGGTATCACTGACACATAAGGCAGTAAGCTCTTAGAATTTCAGGAAGTGTGGGATGTTTAACGTGTGCTTTCTGCTGGTTAAACGTGACTTTCCTCCTTGGAGTCACTCTGTGCTCTTTTACCTTGGAGATACAACCATCTTGGGTCTTTCTGCAGGTGATGACAACATTATATTCACGCTTTGCAGAGAAGAAAAGTAGCTATGGGGAGTCTCCCTGGCTTGCCCGGGGTGCACAGGAGGCAGGCTGCCAGGCAGGGGATCGAGCCCTGCTCTGCAGTGCTGCAGCTGCGGGCCTTTCTGTCCCAGCCCTGCACACCAGCCCTGGCAAACAGTTTCAGTGGAGGCTGAATCTTGCGAGGTACTGATTTAAAAGCAGAGGCTTACAGAGAGAGATACTGGTACTAAAACTTCTGCAAGGCATGCTAGAAACTTCAAAGGAAATCCTCTGCTTCAATACTTTTCCTTATTATGCTTCCCTTGTGGCCTCATTGTGGAAGTTGTTGTTACTTTTACATCCTTTCTATTAATTATATAGCATATCTTATAATGCTTTTGTACCTCTCTGAGGTACCTCGATTTTCCATCAGAGAGCGAGTATGACTAGAATGTGGAGGCTATTCTGATCACGCATTTGCCCAAGTTTAACTTGCTGCCTGTTTTTCCGCAGACCTCTGGAATCCCTCCCTGGTACTTGAGTCAGGGTATCTAAAATTAGATACCTGTCTTCATATCTCAGGCACCATCTTAATGATCTGTGGGAGGTCTTTGGCATTCCTTGAAAATCAGATTACTTACCTCTGTGCCTAAATGAGAATACACACTAAATGCTTCCTCTTCAGCTCCCCCTCCCCCAGTTATCTCTCTAAATTTTTTTCCACACCATTTTAATTTTTCACATCCTGCCTCAGTGGCTCCCTGGTCACTCAACCCAAGGGTTTTAATTTTTAATGCTGGAGACCTTGATGCTGAGTGGTTCTTCTCTGTGTGCATGGCCCACTGTGCCCTGCTGAACTTTTCCATCCTCAGGCTGCCCATCCTAGGCTGCGCAAGGAGTGCTCTGATGTATCCATTCAGGGCTCTGTCTTCTGGTCTGAACATTTTCTTATTACTTCTAAATAAAGTGTTTTTAAAATGTATTTGGCATGTCCCATCTTCTTAGTGTATCAGCAATTCTCTGCTCATTTGGCACAAGCAGAAAGTCCTTTTCAAACAACGTGTAATAACAATAATATGTAACGTAAATATAAATAAACAAACCACACCTTTTTTTTTTTTTAAATTTCAGCTGCATTTTGGGCATTCTTTTTTTTTTTTTTAAGTAACACATAAGTGCACATGCAGTCCTTGCAGCTACCCTTCTCCTTCTTGTCTTCCATGGAGGCCAAGTGGGCTGCTCCTTCCCTGCACCTCCCTCGTGGCTTAGTGCCAGCTGCAGCTTCCCGGAGTGGGTTATAAAACCCCTCTGCTTCCCAGGGTGCAGCACAACACAAGCTGCTGTTTGTCTGCCCCACAGGCTCCCGGGAGTTGCCCTCGTGGCTTCCCATAGATTTGCTTATGTCTAATGATCTGAAATTAGAATTCTTTCCCTTCTTTGCCCTTTTCTGTAAATGTGCAGATTTCCCCTAGGGAAGAAAGGGGGATTTCCCCACCATTAAAAATAAAAGATAAGGAGAAAGACTTAAAACACAGATACTTGTAAAAAATATTAAGAACCAAACAAACTCACAACTGTGTCAACTATTCACATCCCCTTGTATAAATATAGAAACCCTGAAGAGGAGACTTTCCCTTGGGCTACCTCCTCTTCTCTTCTAGTAGTTTATTACCAAGGCGCCAGGGTGCTCTGTCAGTGCCATGCTTCCGGTTTTGTTTTTTTAAGCTTTGATTTGGAGATGGCTGACTGTCAGGAATATGGAGGTTTTAGGTCTCCTCACAGACCTTATTCCCTTCCTCTCTTTTTGCTTTTTCTTCCTGCCTTAGAAATTCTCACAGGTGTGGTGCTACAGCTGGAGAAACACTTCTTGCCTTTATGAGTTCTTCACAAAGAGAAAGTGGGTTTATTTTTCTTTCCCCTCCTCTTCATCTGGAGCAATCAGCCAGCATTGTTCTCCTAACTGTGATAGACACAAGGGTTCTGTGTTAGTGAGATGGTTGCAAAGAGGTTTTGCAATTCTAGCTCTGCTGGCCAATTCTTGTGGATGTGCAGGTGGTCCCCCTAGCCTTGTCTGGATTGTCATTGTCTACAGACATAAGTGTCCAGAGCAGCCGTTCTCTTTGACAGGCAGTATAATCTGTGGTTGGTTTGAAATTAATTTTTCTCACAAATGAAAGGTGAAAGTGTTATGTGACATATGTCATAGAAAGAAAACATAAAAAGGGGCATGTTTGATGTTTGTTTTCAGTGGCTTAAAGTCAGCCAGCTTCTGCAATCCACTATAGCTGGTCTTGGAGCTCAGTGTTGTACATAGTTTCAGTGACTACATTGAGGACGGGGAAGCTTGGAGTGTTACATTTCTCAACCCACATGTGCACCCAGCCCCATCATGGAAAGCCCTCTCAGACAAAGATCTGGGCATAAAGCAGCCTCTCTCCTTCATCCACCCACCAATCCATCTCCTGTGGGCTGCAGTGTTTCCTTTTGTGGAGGGCAGCCCAGGGATATGGGAATGAGGAGAGCCAGAATTGTCAGGGCATTAGGACCTTGGAGCATACTATAGTATTTACCTTCTTCTCAGGGTAGGTGATTTGATAGATGGATTTTCAGCAGCAATTCATATTAACTAGAGGTAATAAAGGCTAGCAAAATGTGGCCTCCAGTTACAAATAAAGGCCGTGATTCTCCATTTCAGGAGACTGGATCGAACACTGGAGTTACAGTGGCATGGAAGTGGGTTACAGTGGGTGGGGAATACAGCCCAGAGCCACTGATTAATATTTAATAGTTTCTGTATGAAATGACTACTGCTTTCTGTCCATGTATATACATCCTGATGGCTTATGGTAGAATTACTGAGGGCTTCTCAAAGCTGGATGAAGATTTGCTTAATGGCCAACTGATCTCACATCTGCAGTTGCATTTGTAATCTGACACAAACCATGCATCATAAAATCGAAAAAAGAAAATAGAACTGAAAAAGAGCTGCCATCCTAGCCTAATTTTCATGTTTACTGGACAAGGGAATATACTTGCATACTAATTTTTCCTTGCTGGAAAGGAAGGGTTCTTCTTTGGAAAGGAGGCTTTTAGAAAACTAGAGCTTCCATATTTTTCATCCACTAATGTTAATGTCAAGTGTCTGCAAGCAAAAAAGAAAACAGATGTGCTGTTTTTTTTCCTGATCTTTTGGCATTGCAGACTCCTCCCAGCATGTGAAAGTCAAACCTCAGTTTGCTGTACCTAGAATCACAGGTAGCAGATGTGATGAATAACAAGGTGCTCCTTTAATGTATTCTCCTTCCTTACTATGCATTCATTTAATCCATTCATGGTGGTTTGCTGCGAGCTTCCTCAGTTTGAATTGACTGTGTGATGAGCCCTGTGGGAACTCCTTGGCCTGATTTTTCAAGGCACTGTTCTGTGGCTATGAAATAAATACAGCTGTGCTACTTCTAAACCTTCAAAGAACAAGAAAGGTTTCACTGGCACATGTAGACATTGGCATATGTACATGCATGTATGCATCATAGATATATATGTGTGTGTGAACATGCATATTTGCAGGAGTCAGCTCTAAGACTGAATATCAATCTTTATTTGATGTTTCTTTTTAAACAAGATGAATTTTTCCCTGTGTGAATATTTACAACTGTCCATCTACCTGAGAACAGCTACTGGTGAATTACTGGTGGTGCAAACCCATGGTTGGCTTCCCCCTCAGCCTGGCTCTGCGACAGAGTAAGGCATCCACAGGAGCAAATGTGTCTGTACTGGGAAGGGCTCGGTGCTGGGAAGCAAATTGTAGGGCTGTAC
This sequence comes from Apus apus, assembly GCF_020740795.1. Taxonomy (NCBI): domain Eukaryota; kingdom Metazoa; phylum Chordata; class Aves; order Apodiformes; family Apodidae; genus Apus; species Apus apus. The sequence goes on along the minus strand of NC_067282.1, from coordinate 94,081,188 downwards.
TCATGTTTGCTTCTGCCTTTCCTCCTGGTGAAAGACCATGTGCATCCCCTTTTGCCAAGACCATGTTGAAGGGAAGTCCTTGTCCAAGGTTGCTTCACCACTTGCAAACCCCCAGAATTTTTGCTACAGCAGAACCTGGGCACTTGGGGTAAACGGGTAAGCATGAGGGTGAGAACTGTTTCACTGCCTATTAGTGGCAGATGAAGTATGAAAAACTGATGTTCTTCATACAAGTATGGCTTGGCTTAATTTGGGCAAGTCTCATCAAATTGTAAAAGTCAGCAGGAAGAAACCCTTTCAGGAAAGAATCTGCAGGCAGGTAGTGATAAATCCTCTTCTGAAAGAGCTGTGTGTGCATGGTACTCATCTTGTCATGGCAAAGGGTATTGCCAGCCCTTTTCATGTACTGGAGTGAAGATTTGGATAATTTAGTGTCCAGTTGTAAACATCCACTTTGGATCTTCTTTTTAACAAATGGGTGCAAGAAGAGAATGATTTTTACTGGAAGGCTGCATGTGAAACAGGTGGCATTGTAGTTGGTGTCTCACAGAAGTGACCAGAGTTCGCTTCAGCCCAGAGCGGATTTTTCTGAGTAAGTTACAAACTTCTCAAAAGCCACTTCAGGATGGAAAATCTGATAATGCTCGGCCATGTGCTTTTTTTTTTTTTTTTTTTTTACAAGTATTCTGGGGCTGCAGCAGGCAGATCTGAAAAAAGATGGTTGCAATTCCTTTTTTTTTGAAGGTGAGGAATGTACATTGCAGTGCTGCTTGTCGTGTGGTGGGTGCAGGTGGAAAGCCTCTTGCCTGTAGGACCTTGTTTGTCAGCAAGATTCCCGTCTTGCAAATTATTGGCAGCTGGCATGGTAATGAATCCATTTCAATATAAATTAGCTTCATTTTATTAATTTCTGCCAGCTCTTGAGCAATTCATGAAGTGCTTTTTAGATCTCAACCAACAGCTTGGGGGAAGAGGGGGAGGTGAGGAGCAAAGAGGGGAACATGAAGGAGGAGAAAGAAAATGAAAATGTTTTTAATTCAGAAAGGAGCTGGTGACTCTCCTCTCTTTTGACAATCCAGACATGAGTGAGGATCACAATTTCCCCACCATTCAATTCTAATAACATGAAGGGCATCAGTAATCTCTTCCAAGGTTTTTGTTCTTTGAGACTCTTGAAAAAGTTCATCATTCTCAAAACTGCGTGCAGTGTTGTGTTGAATTGATCTTGCAATGCTGGTGTTTGCTTGGGAAAAGGGGGATTTTGGTGACTTGAGAGCTGAACTTGCACAGTGCACCCAACCCTCTGCTGAGTTGGTGGTTCTTGGTATCTCACAGGAGTGGATCTCAAGCTGGAGTACTTCCTGGGGACCTTGCCAGTGGTATCAGGCCAAGAAAGGTGTCTGGGATTTGGTACCCACACAAGTGCACGCATGTGTGTAACTTGGGGACTATTCTTATGACTTGTCTTAGGTCTAAATAGGTGCAGACTGGTCTCTTATATCCACACCTTAGTGAATGCAATTAACCCAATGATCTTTTCACCATGTACAAAAATGCATTTAAATGCTCTGCCCTACATGTCTGATTTGTCCTTGAAAAATGTTAATGAACCCCCTGCTTGGATAACCGCCCTTTTTGTAAATTAGACAGTCTGCACAGAGAAATCTCCTCTGAGGTCTTCCAGTTTTGAGCCTGTTCCCTAGGCAGTTGGGTCTCCCCTTGCTGCCAGAAATTAAACCCTGGTTTACTGGAAGGTGTCTTTCTTGGTGGTCATCTTCAGACACAGGCGTGTTTTTGGACCTGAGGTTTTCTAGCCCTGTCTGAGACAGATTGTCCTCAGCAGGACATGTCAGTATCTATGGGGATTTTTATTATACAAAGTGGTGGGAGGAGAAACTCTCTGTGTTCTGTAGTTTGGGCTGATGGTGCTTGACTGGGTTTTTCATTTTTTCGGCAATCATCCGGTTTCATCCTTTGAATTTAAGCACAGCATTCGTATGCTGTATTGCACAGTGTTTCCTAGGTAAGTGATGATAACAGGACCTGGCAGAAGACATCCTCCTGTGTAGCCATTCCTGCTAACCCTTTGTCTGATTTTTTTTTTTTTCTTCCCTCTTTCTCCCCAGGTTTTTGGCATGTAGTCATAGACTCTGACGCAAGAGTAATGGAGTCGCTGAGTGGCAGGTGCTGACAGCTTCTGCAGTCCCAGTAACTGTTCATTTTGGTATCATTTGCAATTCTATACCTCTAAATGCCACAGCTCTCTTGGGGAAGGTTGCGCTGGATACCAGTACTGCCTTGGAAGGTACATGTGTGTCCATATATTTTTCTCTAGGAGTTTGCTGTGTTGTGTAATGATTTGTGGAAGGGGAAAAAATGCATAAGCTGACCATGGTTTATGGTTACACCCATTTAGCAATACAAAGGCGTTTGAATGGCTATCTAGCAGCTACTGATGACATTCCTCCCTCCTTCCTCCTCTTGTTTGAATTGCCTGCAGGGCCTTTTCGGAGTCCATTCTATGCTTTAACATATGCGAGAGCAGCTTACAAAAAATAAATGGCTGGTTAAAAGGTTCTGATTTGAAAACAACTGAATATGCTGCTGGAGTTTCTGAGAAACTCACAGGCTTACTGTGGAATTTCAGCCTCTCTCTTGCCCTTTTGGAAAAGCACATTTTAATTGCAATAAAACATGTATGTTCACACTTGCTTATTAGTCTTGTACATTTTTCTGTGTGGTTCTTATGAGTTCAGTAAAAACTTTGATGTTGGCTGGCAGATTTTAGCAAAAGTTTATTTCTGTAAGCTCATTGCTTGCTGTGGATTTAATCATTGTTCTAGTTCTCACAGCCTTCAAGCTCTGCTCCAGGAGAAAAATACAGATTTGTCACCAGGGCCTCCTACTAAAATCTAATTTTAAATATGCAATCTGTTGTCTTGCGAGGTGCTTCAAATTTGGTTGGACAGTTAATATATTTCAGATTTCCTTCTGGAATCTGAAGACCCAGCTTTTTGCAAGTTTGAGAGTTAGTAACTTAGGCTTAGTTGAAACAAGTATTTTGGTTTTGTAATTATTTTAAGAAATATTTAATATCAGGAGTAAGGGATGAGAAAGGAAAATAACTGTTTTCAAAGAAAATTATATTCTTTGATGGAGCTGTCATCAGTGGTCATCCAGAATGCGATTTTCATTATGTGTAACTATGTTACATACAACTGATCCAGCAAAAACTCAGCAGTTCAGCTAGAGTTCAGTCCATCTGTCTAGGGTAGCTGATGTAGGGAACAGTTTTTCAAAAGCTTTCCTCAGAATTTGTGTTCTCTCTGCTGATACCCTAACATTGATATAAATCTTAAGTTTTGGTTTAAAAAAACCCCAACAACTCAAACCCCCGTATGATCTCTTGATGTGCAAGCTGGCTAAAAGGTGACTTTTCTGGCCCCATGAAGATTTCCACAATTTTTACATTCTCCTGGCTCTGAACCAGGAGGGAGCAGATCTTCTGAGGGAGACAGCCCTTTCCCAGAGAAGCCTATAGCTCCACGCTACGGTCAGGCACCTCTGAAGGATGTGGAGGAACAAGTTGCCACCCCTTGTTTGCCTGACTTGGGCTACAGATACAAATCTTGATCTTCTGCATCTTCAGCACTTGAGTCACTGAGCTGGTGCCAGTTCCAGTAGAAATGCCTGTCTCCTTGCTTCAGTTTTCCAATCTCCCCCCCGTTGGAGCGGAGGAGCCTTTCATCAAAAGCAATCTATTCCCACAAAAAGTTTGGGTTTTGATGAATCAACATTTTCTGCTGAAAAATTTCCAACTAGTTCTGCTTCCAGTGCATGGTCTGTGTCTGTTAATCTGTGCTAGCTTGAGAGAATAATTCGGAACAGATTTTTGACACATCACGATTGTTGGTTGAAAGCAACAGACCTGTTTAAAGCATCAAGATGTGTCACACATGATTTATGTTGTATCCTGGTGGTACCTTGATAGGTCTTTAATGGTCACTTGTGGATTTGGCGGGTGAGCAAACAAGGGGAGCCTTTGTCCTACCAGCATTTGTGTTCAGCTCCCATTAACATTACTCTTTTTCTTAATGTGATACAGATTTTTTTCATTGAGTGTGCTAAATTCAGTTAAGCTGTAGACAGGCAGCATCTGGCAGTTGTTGCTGGAGCAGTTTAAGATGTTTCTGCCCCAGGGTGTCTGCCACTGCCCCTAGGAGAGGGAGGTTGGGGCTCCCCTCTCCTGCCCAGTGCCACTCCTGCTAGCCGAGGATGCCAGCATCTGCTTCAGTGAGAATTCACGTTTCAGGGCTGCCTTTCCACATCTGCCTTAGCTGACCTAACAGCTCAGTGCTGCCAAAAAATGGGGGAGGTATCCCTTGCTGTTCCCTCTTTCCCGGCTCCTGCATCGCCCTCCAGCCATGCTGCCCTGTCCCTCACCCTTGCTGTGTACCCAGACGGGCACCCTTGTGCTGCCTCTGGCATATGCCGGTTGAATCCCAGCAAAAATAAATTAGTGAATACAGTGTTTTTCTCCCCTCCTTTCTTCCTCCCCGTGGGTTTATTTTCTGCTGTTTTAGTGGACCCCGCTGCATGGGTACTGGAATTGGTTGAGGGTAGCTCATAGAAATGCTTGGCCAGAAACGCAGAAGAGATGCAAAAAAACGAGGATGAGAAAGTCGGAGGGGGAGGGAAGCCATTTGTCCCAGGCACACCACACACGGCCACCCTCAGCTTGACCTGGTGATGTTGGTCATCCCCACTTGAGGTGGGCTCAGCCTGTTGTGCTCCTCATCTCCTGGCACCTGGCAGGGAACAGTGATGTGCCACGGCAATGGTGCCAGCTTGCAGTGCTGCAGCTGGATCAGCTGCACCGTGCCTGCCTGCGGCCCCTCTGCACCCCCCGTGCAGTGTTAGTCCCGGGGAGATCAGTGGCTCCAGGGTAAGGCCTCTTCAGCTGTGCTTCCTGGATGCAGGAGTGAGGGAGGGAAGTATGGGCTAATCTGTGGAACAGATAGCTGTCTGCAGGATTTGCAAACGCGTCCTCACCTAAAGCGCCAATCCACGGAATTAAAAGGGACAGCTCTTTCCTTTGAAGTCTGACACTTCTTGCCGGTATCTAGCAGATACTTCTCATTGTGTGAAATCACTCAGTAAACATTCCTGTCGCTGTCTGCGGAGAAAAGACTTTCCTCCTTCCATGAAAGTGTTTCTAGCAGTTATTCCTTGTGGGATGCAGCCTGAGCTGCTGCTCCTTTCGTCACCAAGACATTTGTGGTTCAGTTACTTTTTGGCTGGGTGAAATTCTGCCCGGTGTGCATGGAGACTACATCGAGATGGTGTCACAGGGCTGCTTTCTGTAGCCCCGCTGCTCAGCATTTTCATCAGTAAGCGTGCGTCGTCGGGTGATGTGCAGGGAACATTCCTGTCCCTTGGCAGCTCTGTTTCTAAAGGTAAAAAGCCATTCGTCAATCATTCAGGGTTTCAAGAGGACTTATAAAACTGTTATTTTTCCATAGATAGGTACTAAAGTGATGGCTGCGTGGCTGGAGACTGGGGATAAATGTTTGCATGCTCTGATGGGCTTTGCAGCTGGTGGAAAACCTGTAGAATGAAAGTGTGGTTAGCAAGAATGTCAGAATCCAAGCAGCTAAAGGCATTACCCTGAGAGGGTTTCTTTTGCAAAAATAGGGAGTAGAGGTCTGGTTTTAGACATCAGTGTCAAAGACAAAATGCAGGTTTTGTGCTATAAAATGTTTTAGAAGCGAAAGCTAGCCGACATTTGTTTTTCAGTCCAGTCCATATCAAAGGGCTGTACCTTTTAAGGAATAATCAGCCCTGTCTGAGGTTTTATATTGCTGTAATTTTTTTTAATTTTTTTTTTTTTTTAAGATTAAAACATGCCTTCTGTTCAGCCCATTTATTTTTCTAAACTATGCACAATAACCAAGTTTCATTACAGTCAATGGGAGTTCAGCCATTAATTTCAGTCAACATAGGGTGTTTCCTGGTATAGTTTACTTGACATGCGGTTGTATTTATTTTAGATAGAGAGATCTCCAGATATTTATGGAAGTGCCTGTTGCTCCAGAACTGAACAGACTTTTAGCCTCAGACATGACCTACTTAGCTGGGTGGAAGAGCAGAGAAGTGTAATCTTCTGACTGTGGTCAGAAGTATCACTGTACAAGTTGGGTGCTACCATAGGCGCCCAGGGCAGCCTACGGCAGAAAGTGTTGTGCCTGCGTTTAGCACAATTGATTCCTTGCTTGCTGTGTAATTTATGTTGGGCTAATTCAGTTCCGTGCAGCCGTGACAGTGTGAATTTAGATAGCAAGGGAAAATACATGATCACATTAATTCTGCCAGCATCTGGCTCAATAACTTCGGCGCATCCTGTTAAAGGAGAGGAAATTGCCCCAAGGAATGAAAAACGCCAGATTATTTACTGTCAGGGCAGCTCTTTTTCAACCAAGACTAACAGAAAAAATACCTCAAAATGAGGAAATAGTCCTGCAATTTCAGTACAAGATTTATGGACTATATATCTAAAAATAATTGTCTTCTGTGTAGTTCAGGATCTCCTATTTAATTTTGAATGGCCACGTACTTTAACATTTACTTTTCTTATTCTTCTTGATCTTTGGCCAGAAGGAGACAATATTACTGATAAAATATTTCTGACATTTGTTGAGTGAGATCACGACCTCAAAGTGTTTTTCAAGGTTGAATCCAGATCACCACTCCCATCTTCTGGATGGGAAACCTGTTTCGCAGTGGGATGTGTGCAACTGAATAATGCAGGAGGCTAGGTACAGAGATGGGGACAGAAACCCACTCCCTGCATTCCAGCTCAGTTTTCTCTTTGCTAGATCAAAGCGCTTAGATCTAGCTATCTGCTTCAGAGTGAGTAGGAAGGAAAGGTTATTTTTGTATAGTCTGAGTCACTCATGCTAATTTATTTTTCATAATATGAACTTCTTGTGTGGGGCTCTCTGTACCTGCTTAATGTTGCACTGTTTTTTTGTTCCAGAAATCAAACCTATCATTAGCTTGCTGCCAAACAGTTGAATTTGCACTTTGCTATTTGGTGCTTCAGTTCACAGTTCCTAGGAAAAAAAAAAAGGCAGGAAATTTCAGATAAAGACATAATCCATCTGCTTTTTGCCATCTTGTCATATGCAGATAAACAATAGCTGTTGATTTTTTGAGTTTGTAGTGTTGACTGGAATCACGAAGTAAACATGAAGAGTGAGTGAATGTGTGCAGAGCTGAGATTGCCAGTGCACTTTTGGTGGTAAACTAGTTCCAGTTCACACCAAAATTCAAGGTCCAGTCCTTCCCTCTTCTACACTCTTCGTTTACACCAGCATAGCTATCGTCTGGCTTTTTCCTACATACCAATTTAACTGAGTTTTATTTATAAGTGTGCTGGTACGGTTGCTGGCCCCCTTAGTTAATCCTGTGGGATTAGTTGCTGCTGTTAAAATACGTCCTGCTAGATCTGGTAGAAGCTATGGTGTAGCTGTAGGATTGAAGACAGGTTCATTAAAAAATGAAAAAAAAGAAAAAGAAAAAAAAAAGTTGTTTTGAGTGTTCTGAAGTGTCCATGTGTCTTGCCTGCGTGTTTGGTTGCTGCCTGTAACCGTGTCCACTGTCTCCTCCTGCAGACCGTGACACCATGGGAAACGCGGAGAGCCAGAGCGTAGAGCACGCCTTCTACGGAGACAAGCACACCAGCCTGGGCCGCAAGCACACCTCCCGCTCCCTTCGCCTCTCCAATAAAGCCTCTCGCCGGACGCGGCACGCTTCTTCCGGGAAAATTATCCACCGTAACTCAGAAGTGAGCACCCGCTCCAGCAGCACCCCCAGCATCCCCCAGTCCCTGGCAGAGAACGGCCTGGAGCCCTTCGCCCAGGAGGCCAACCTAGAGGACTTTGGAAGCCCCATCTGGGTGGACCGGGTGGACATGGGCCTGCGGCCTGTTTCCTACCACACCGACTCCTCCGTCACCCCCAGCGTGGACAGCAGTACCGTCCTCACCGCTGCCTCTGTGCAGAGCATGCCTGACTCGGAGGAGAGCAGGCTCTATGGGGATGAGCCACCATACCTGGCAGAGGGCGACGGGAGGTCGCATCGGTACACGACCAATGGGACAAACTTCATGGAGACAGCCAGCTTCAAGAAGAAGCGCTCCAAATCGGCCGACATCTGGCGCGAGGACAGCCTGGAATTTTCGCTTTCTGACCTCAGCCAGGAACATTTAACGAGCAACGAGGAAATCCTGGGCTTGGCCGAGGAGAAGGATGCCGAGGCCACTCGGGGGACAGAGGCCAGTGGCATCCCCCAGCCACTGGTTGTCTGCCAGCGTGCCAACTCTATGAGTGACTTGTATTCCCCCAAAACCCCCAGTGCTACCATCAATGGTGGCCCGCGAAACGCCTTTGGAGGGTACTGCCGGAATTTAGTGTCCGACATCCCGGATATTGGGAGCCATAAGATGACATCGGTCACTGCTGAGGATGCGCCTTCCTACAGTAATTACAACACACTGCCCTGCAGGAAATCCCACTGCCTATCTGAAGGGGCCACCAACCCACAAATTAGCCATAGTAACAGCATGCAAGGCAGAAGGGCAAAAACTACTCAGGTAAGGCAGTTTTATTCTTTGTAATAAATGTGTGGCGTTTGCTAAGCTATGTCTGTAGATAAAGATATTCCAGGTTCTTTCAGGCTGTTTTCCTTCAACTTTCTTTTTCCAAGAAGAGAGCTGCATCCAGGAGAGAGCTGAACTAACTGGTGTCCAGATCTGGCTTGATCCCATCACTGCTCCCTTCCTTATCTGCAGCTCTGGGCCCTTTCCACTCTTCCTGTCTCTGGAAAAGATAAATTTGCATTTGCCAGCTAAAGGTTTTCCTGTCTGTTTGCAGTGCTGATGGTGCCTTTTTTTCCAGGGTAGCTGCCAAAACTGATCACTTGAGGAGTTCTTGCACGTTGGTTGTGTCTCCCCTCTCTGCCCTCCCTGCCCTCTGTGTCCTGTCACCCTCCCCTGCCTGCACACATGCAAGTGCTCCTTGACTCGTGGCTGGAACTGAAGGAGAAGCCTGTGAGTGTGTCCCCTCCCCTCTATCGCAAAAACTCACTGGGCTGAAATTTCACTCTTCTAATTAGCTGATGCTCACATTTGTCCAAAATATCACCTAGAAACACTGCTGTCCTCTTGCAGGAGACTGCCAGTCCTGTGAGCTGCAGCGCTCACCCATTGTAAACTGAAAAATTATGTGGCATGTAAACATACGGAGAAGATGCTGCCTCTCCTAGTCAGGGAGGACGTCATACCCTTCATCCTTTTAACAAACAGCACAGAGCCAAGATGAGCTTTTCTGTCTGGTGCCCCTCTTGTGCTCCAAACACCACTCCTGTGACCTTTCCTTTGATGGCTGCTGTTGAGTCTTCATTATGTTTTGCCCTGCTTTTCTTGGCCCTGTTCTGCCTGATCAAGTTACAGAGCACTGCCTCATGCTGTAAGCAGCAATTCTGCTTTCAGTAAGTGGCAGACTACTCTTAGAGGGGGAGAAAAAGGAGCTACAAATCCTGCCCACTTATACAAGCTGCATGTGGCATACACTTTGTGGGCATACTGCTGTCAGTTTAAGTTCGTTCAGGTGACTTGCTGGACCTTCTCAAAGTGGTGGTCCAGACACCTAATCGAAGGGGCTGGCTGTGGTAGGTTTTTTTCATGCAGTATTTTCTAGCTGTGGGCACTGGCTCAGAAACATGGCCGGGGGACACAGACAGAACAGTCTGATGGCGCAGGTCAGAGCTGTGCACCAGATTGCATGCTTCAGTGGCTCCCCTGATTCTGTTGCATGGTTTCTCCTACATATGCCATGCAGCGTACACACGCCACGCTGCGTGACCCAGAAAAAACTAGAAAACAGCACGTTGCATCAAGGTTGGAGGCCGTCAGGCTTGTGTCCTGCTGCTGGGCTGAGCTGTTGGCAGGACACCAGTGTTGGAGATACCAGGCTGGGCAGCACAAGCCAGGCAGGTTGCAGCGTGCCACAGAGGAGGTGGGGGGCTATGGAGGTGCAGAGGCTGTTGGAGAGGGAGAGGAGCATGCCGCTCCCCACTGGCTGGCACTGACTTGTGAGAGCTGATGAGAAGGGGTTGCTGAGAGTCTTACTGGCTGTGCTTGATCTGTGGAGATAGACTGCTTCTAAATATAAAAATGACATGCTAAAACAGATGCTGCAGTGTCCCACAACAGCGGCATTGTACTTCAAAATCGGCTCTTTATTTTTGGAGGTATTTTTACGGTATGACCATAGAAACCCTTTGGTGCTCCATGAAGGCAGTGTGGGATAAAAAACAAGAGAACAACAACCACCAAAAAAAGGATGTTGTTTGGCAGCCTTGAGCATAATAGCTTTCATGAAGACTGTTAGGTGCAACTGCTGCTTCCAGCTCTCTTTCAAGTGTATTTAAGAAGAGAGCAATATCACTGGTAAACAGCAAAGCATTTGTTTTTCTTCTTGGTGCCTATCTTGGAATTACGAAGATTCCTCTGAGGCACTTAGTGAAAGTCACAAATTTGCGTACCTTTTTGTGAGGACTCAGCTGTGCCCAGAGAAATCACTCTGTGTGTCTGGTTTCACTAGATGTATCTTCTGAGCTTGGAGACAGTGGCTATAAGGAGTCTCAGCAGTGTTTATTAACCGGTATAAATTCAATAAAATTAAAGCTTTGGAAAGGCCAAAACTCATTCCAAGTCTTTAATCCTAGCAGCGTACAACAAGTATAACATACTTGTCAGCAATGAATTCATGTTATTCAGCTAACCTTTAGACAGCTTAGGTAAATTACTATCATTATGTGTTTGATAGATGGAGCAAAAAGGAAGTCCAAATTTGCACACAAAGTAAAAGGACCAGTTCCATGGTGAACCTGATTAGGGTGGGTGAGAGGGGGGAGACTACCAGCCTGTCTTTGTACCTGATCCCCAGTCCAATGATATCTCGACACTTTGCTCATCTTTACTTGACACCCTTGGTGTGCAGTAGAGCATGATGGATACCTTACCTGAGATGGTGGAAGCTCACATGTAGAACTGATGGCCTTACTGCTTTGCTGTTGAAGTGCTCCTTTGCATTGTGTTGGCCTGTACCAGCTTGTACTTGGTAAGTTTGGGGAGTTTTGTTTCCCTCTGTCCTTCCCAGTCTTACAACACTTGCTCAATCGGGTTTACACTCTTGGTGACCACCTTGAGCATTGCCCTAGAGCCTGCCACATGTGTCCTCATGCTCTAAAACATTTCATGCTATAAAAACAGTTTAGTGGACTGAGGAAAAACTTCCATGTTTTTTTCCAACCTTTTGAACTGCCTCCCTCATCCTGATCCCGCAAAGTAATAGTTATATCTTGGGGCCACAGAGGCACTACACAAGGGTGACCCAGGACCAGGTGTAATATGGTGTTGGATGCAGTGTTCCCTGTTGACCTCCAGGCCAGGGACCTGTCACTGTCCCTGCATTGCTTAACAGTGCAGAGGTAGCTCCCTTGTTCAAACTCACATAATTGAGCCTCGTTGCCAGAAGTGAGGTTTCTGCCCACATTACTGTTGCCCGTCCTCACAAGAATTTGGGTTTGTATTTGCCAGTGTTTGTTTATTATTGTTTTTTTCCAGTTTTTACAAAGTCATAGCTGGGATATTTGCAAATTTTTTTAGTCTCACCTGTCCTCATGCTATAAGTAGGGAAAGGTCCTGATGGCCACTTGCAGGTAGCTTTTGAGTAGTCTAGTTTTCAAAGTGGTCCCTGAAAGCAGAAGAGGCCGAGTGCAGGGTAAGTCTGAGACCACAGTAATGGGTCTGTGCCTTTGTGTTTGATTCCTGGATCCAGCCACTGTTACATGCGTGTTCAAACTGTATGTATATCATAATATTTTCTATATAGTCTAAATTTATTAGAAGTTGTCAGCAGCATTTTTGTGCTATGCTGATTACTCTACTGGCAAAATGCATTCTTGGATGTATCAGAGAAAGGAGATGCTGGAATCACAGCCGTACATGTTTAGTTACAAAGCCTTATCCATGGGATCTTTGCAAGTACATCATTTAGATTAAAAAAGAAAATAAAATTTTTCCCTTCCAAATTTAAACCTTAAATTGAACTGTGGGAGTCACTTTCCACTAATGGAGAAGGAGAGCTTTTTAATACTGGAGAGACAATTACACTCAATATGCAAAAGAGATTAATATTCACAGAGTGGCTTTGGGGCACCCACGCAGGTGTTCTGTTTTTTGTAATAATTTAACATTAGAGGTTCAGATCTGCTGAAGCGAGGCCTCCTGGAGAGCTCTGCTGGGATCCTGTTTGGCTTTTGGACCTGATGTGATGTAGGTGGAAAAAGCTTAATTGGCTGACATTTTCACCCATTTTTGCTCAAAGGGAGACAAGCTCCAGTTGGATACAGCTTGTTCTGAATGTGGGTTGTGAGATCCCCAGGATCCTACAACCTGCTTGTTGGGATCCAGATTTTGTGAAGTGTCTCTGTTGTGTCCTGCTTGCAGCTAAACATCTCCTTGCAGAAGACTCCTTTCTCCTCTTCCAGGTGGATCTTCAGGGAGAAATGTAAGCTCAGGTCTCGAGAGGGGAATTACAGAATGGAAATCTTGAGATAAGGTTTTGTGCCACTTTCAATCCTGTGTTGCCACCTCCTTTTCCCATGTTCCTCCTCTGTGGATAATTTCTGATTGCTCTTTTCTGTGGACCGTCAAATGGGAGGGATACAGTCTTTTGGAGGTCATTAACCTTTTTTGACATTTCAGACTCCTCTACAGTCAGGTGAAGGAGACATGTACAGAAGATGTTCTAGTCATGCGGCAAAATTTGCTTGCCAGGCCCTGGTGTCAGCACTGTGTTTGTTTGTGGGTTTCTGCTGCAGATCAGCATGAGCCAGCACTACATTCTCCTTATGCTGCTTCTGTATGTCCTGCTCCTCCCCGTCTGGTTTTTGTGATGGTTGAAGTGGTGATGACAGAGGCCGCTGACGATAGACACCTCCAGGGGCTTCCATTGTTGGTATTTGCTTTGTGGGGAAGACCTTAGGAGTAGTAGTTCCTAGTAGGTGTAAAGCTATGGTGGCCTTTTCTAGGGGAGCAATGGTGTTTAAAAGCAGTATTTAGAACATTATGTGACTCCAGTGTGCACTAAAATCCAGGCAAACATGGTGGCCAAAGCATTTTTGCATGGTCATTCACAAACTAGAAGGGTGGCTCATTCCTCTCAGAGCTTTATAGCCCATTTTGTTATTTTCTCCAGAAAGCTGAATTCCAGCGTTAGTGTTACAGTAGTGCGGTCCAGGTTTTTTACATGACTTCTAAGAAGGAGCAGCAAGAAGATATCCCTCAGGTCTGCAGGGAAAGCAAAGGTTTTTTACCATGTTAAGTCCAGTGTTTGTTACGAAACAAACTTCCTGCCTGACTGACTTGGAAACTGCGCCTCCTTCTGTGCCAGCCCCAGGCTATGTCCTTGACGTGTTAAATCCCCTTTTGTCTGATTTTCAAGTTTCTTACTATTTTTAAACCTCTGTAGGTAGCCTGAAGGAATTTGGGATCTCAAGCCCTAAAAAACCCCAAACAACTATATAAAAAAATTTGCAGGAGATGCCATCAAGGTTTTTGTGGGAATTATATCAGGATGTACAGAGTAAACAGTCTAAAATTAGAATATCTTTCCAGTTGATAATATTTTTTTACCATCTCAGGGAATTTAATAACAGGTTATAGTGTTTCGTTATGCTCTGTCAGATGGCTAAACTCCAGAGAGCTGATACTTTGAAACTGATTTTTAAGATATGTAAAACTTTTTCACAAATGATTTTATGGCATAGAGGATATAATCTCAAAATGGACAGCACTGGGTCTGTCACATGAAAGCACCATCCAGCGCAGTGCTTTGTTCCCCAAATACCAAGTGCTCAGGAAAAGAAAGAAAGAAACTGGTAGAGTACAGGGTGTACTTCCCGTTAGTGCATTCTTCCCAATCCTGGAAGATTAGTGATTTGAGTCTTCCTGAGTGAGGAATGCATCCAACACTGTTGGGTTGACCTGTCCCCCATGAATTCTCTGTTCTGAAATAATTTTCTGCTTCTGGCTACCACTGCATCCTGTTCGCTCTGCATAACACTTGTGACCTTACAGTCTCTGCTTACAGCCCTCCTCCATCATTGCTTTTCCAGGCAAGAGTATCTTCAGCAGCTGAAGATCTGCTTCTATTGAAGTAATTCTGTACATCTCAGTCTGTAGCTGGAAAACTCAGCTATTTTCAGCCTAAGTGTGATTCTTAATCAGATTGACCCAGACTCTTAGTTGTTTGACTCCAGATGGAATCAAGGAAAGTAATAAAGACAAATTAGTGTGTCATTACATTTTAATTAATGACACGTAGTTTAGTAGGTGCCTAAAAGTAAGATGTTACTGATTTTCAGCTATAGTGTGCATCTCACTGATTTGAGCCCCTGTTCACACAATCCTTTCAGATGGAGGTCATTCCCAAGGTCTTGGATATCAACTGAGCCATGCTCCAAACCTCCAAAACTTGGAGATCCTTGAGTTGGATGATTTGGCTGGATGATTCAAGGAGCTGAATCTCACCAAACAGCACTGGTCAGCTGGGTCACTTTGCTAAGCCTCCAGGCAAGCAGCCCTATTAAAACCAAACATCTTTGTTTTCAGCTACTGGCTCCAGGGTGCCAAATTAAAGGAAGGGATGGAAATGGTCTTGAGGGTCAAGGCAGCCAAGGTTTGCACCAGTGTAAACTGCTTGTGGATCTACATCTTGGGTTCTGCTGGCTGCTGGTGTGGCAGCTCTTAGAGGATCTGAATTACCAGACCCATTGAATGGCTAGACCAAATGAGCTGTTTATAGCCTGACTGGAAGCAATTTCAGAGTAAACTTGGAGGAAAGCTTGAATAGAGGGCTTCAGACCCAAACTCAGAGGTCTTCCCTGCTCTGTTGCCAGGCTCCCCTTCCCAGATGGAGGAGATTAGATCAGGTATTGCCCATTCAGGATATTTTGAAGCCAATAGTAGTCACTCACTTCAGACCACACAACTCTGCCCCAATGTTGTCACGGAAGGGAGCAGGTGAAAATGAGTGTTTTGGTCTTTGCTAGCAAATATTTTGATACTCTTTTGAAGATCTTAATTTGTTTTTATTCCATTGCTCTTGGTGTGAAGTCAATGGAAAGCAAATCAGCAGTCCTGATATCTGATCTAGCTCCACTCAGGCATGTTGTTTTTAAACAGTAGGAATTTGTAATTTTATATCTGAAGTGCTTGTACCATTGGAAGTAATTGTATTCTCTGTAAAGCTTATATACACCACATATTTTTTAGTTTCAAGTACTTTCCACTTAAAAATCACAGACAGGTTGCTCCAGCTGCTTGTTTGCTGGGCTGTGCTTACTTAGATGGGTGCAATTTTGCAATAGTGTTCCTTTCCAGTGAAGTCTTCCACTGAAATTTTTCCTTTCAGAGAGCATCAGCATGTGATCCTGTGACTAGTCATCATCCCAGATGGCAGATCTTTCCCTGCTCCCTTCAGTCAGGTTATTGTTGAGGTGAACACCTCCCAGATGATATGTTTTGTTTTTAAACTGCTGTTCTAGCAGTTTACCCCCTTCCCCACTTCTACTCCCTCTATTACATTTCTCAGGAGTAATTGCCTCTTCTTGGCACTGAGTGACAAAAAGTAACCTAACCCTGTATTTTACTTCCAGGATTTTGGTTAGGCATGTTGCCATTTGTTTAACTTGAGCACAGTTAGGCTGCTCACATTAGTTTATGGTTAGCTCAATCCATCTAGAAACTTTCTTCAGCTGGGAGGTCCATTGGGATGAAAAGTGGGGAAGCTGGGAAGGGGTCCTCACCATATAATTTGGGAACAGAGGGATTAAACACTGCAGTGCTTAAGCACAGAGACTTCCTCCCAGTGCTGCTGTTGGAAAACGGGTGTCAACCCCAGATCTGTGCAGGTCTTGGAAGCTGTGTGCAGGGACCACACTGCAAGAGACTTTACTGGATTATGGGTTGATTCTTGTTCATGGTATTATGTACTTTATCAGTCCTTAAAAGTTAGTGCTAAAGCCAGGGAAGAGCTGGTGTGCTGAGGTCTCATGGAAGTGCTTCGTGCTGTTTCCTGCTAAGGGCAAAACTAAATTTCTGAACATCGACAGATCACAAACTGATGCCACAACTTTCCTGAGTCAGTGAAGAGCTCTGCACAGTACTGTGGAGAGAAGGGTAAAGCTGTCATGTGTATTTCCCTGCAGGTTTATGGAGGACTGTTTCATTTTCAACATTTTCATTCTCACAGCTGACAAGTCCTCTAGGGTTGTACTTTGCTGACTGCTGCAGGAGTCCCTGTGAGCCTGTAATTTGTCTTTGAGGCATCTAAGTTAGCCAAGAAAACCAGGCTTCTTGGGGAGGCAAGGTGGTCTACAGAGGTGGTCTTTCTGGAAGAGTCCACATAATAGCTGGAAAGAGTCTGAGGAGTCAGTGAACCAAAAACGTTCCCAAACCCTCTGTTAGAGGCATCAAGCTAACGTGTTAGCTTAACATGGAGTGAAGGAGCCAAATGTAATACTGAGGTAACAGCCATTTGTATCTGTTAGAGTTGCCTGCAAAGAAAATGGGGTGGATGGATGCTTGGTACATTGGTGATTGCTGCCTGCCTGCCCCACAGGAGCAAAGTGGATGCTCCTCTTCTTCCCATATTCAAGTATCTTCTGAGTGCCTGGCATCCAGTACCTTGTCTGCCTTTCCAAGATGCCAGATTACACTGTATGGCATTCACCAAGATAAGTTCACAAAGGAATCCTGGAACCAAAATACATTGGAATCCATGCCTTAAGACTTTCCGAGGCATTAGCGCCCAGAAACCTGTGACTGTGATTCATCCTTTTGTAATAAGAGTAAAGCTCACGGGTAGAAGAAATATCTGGAGGTCTGGGCTGGGACCTTTTTTCCTGGGAGTAAATTTGATTTCAGAGAACCATGACCAAACCCTTCTTGCTTATTAAACCACTCTGAACAGCTTTAATAACACATATAAGGGATTTGGTTTGGTTTAATTTTGGTTCCTTCAGACAGCTGAAGAACTGTTGCACCAGTGTGGTGAGTGCACCGAAGTAGGAACCCAGGCTGCTTGTACATATCAGTATATGATCTCTTTGAATTCCCAGAGGTAACAAACTCAGCATCTCAGTCTGGTATCCACATACAAATTGCAGTTGGCTCATAACTGTACCTCATTCAAGTTGGGAGCCCTCCTAGGAAGTGTAAACAGGACCCAACCAATCCAACAGAAAACCACAGGTGGCCAGAGTTGGTTTGTGGCTGTCAGTTTACTTCTCTAAAGCCTGCTGTCAATCTGATGCATCCTGGCTAGTTCTTGTATAATACTGTCCTGTTGCAGGTATCTTCAAAACCTTCCTCATATCAACTCCTAGCATCTGGTTGATGGGCTTTGTTCATTGCTGCAGTAGCAGATCTCCTTCATGTCATTATTACAATCCCTCTGACTTTACAGTGAGCTATATGGACATAATTCAGTATGTCTGTAACAGTCTTCAAAGCAGTATTTCTCCCAGACAGAATCAGCTATGGAGTTACTTTTGTGTTTCTCCACTGCAGCTTTAAAACCATTTCTCCCACTCAGGTTTCAATTGCAATTTATGATTTATCTTTGCTTCTTGTAATGGTTTTACTCTTTTCAAGACAGATAAATCTTCTAATGCATTCGTTACCAGGTGTTGAAGTTACTCTGGAGAAAAAAATAATTTTGATTTGGAGCAAGTCATACCTTAACAGACCACCTTGACCATCAAATGATGGTAGAGTCAGTACTGAAAAGAAAGGAAGAACACTTATCAAGCCAATCTTTTTCTACACAGGAGCTTCAAAGAGACACCAGGCGCATAAAAGCATGCAAACCATCAGGCTGCTTACCTGTCTATTTTAAATGTATTCTGTGGTACTTGCCTAACTAGCAACCAGACAAGTTACATGCAATTTCAGGTGGTTGCTGAATGTGAACATGTTATTGCTCTGTTGCTAAACAGGCTGGGGAACAGAGAATTTGCATTCTCTTGGAGGGAGCCTCTTTCAAGAAAAGAACCCACTCAGTTGCCTTTTACTAATGAGTACTTTTAAGCTAATAGTTAGTTTAGAAAGAAGTATTAATCACATAAGGAACTGTTCATATTGGGGAAGTAAGACTTTTCCTACTAAATCAGTCCCATGTGCCTGAAGTGCCTATGAATCACTGCTGTCAGTCAAGCAGGAGAAAGTGATTCACCATGCTGTTTTAATAGTGTCTGTAATAGGGGGAAGTTTGGTAAGTGCTTTGTTATTGCAAGAACTCTGAATGTGTCCAGTCATGAGCCAGAGGGTTGGGGAAGGGTTATTCTATCCAGTGGTCTCTTGCTAGCAGAGGCTAGAACCAAATATGTTCCACAAGGGGACAAAGACATTGGAACCTGCTCCAAAACTTTTTCCTGATTTTTGCTAGCTGAAGGTGAGACATTTTTTCTAAAGCACAGGGTTTTTTTCTGTGTATCTTCTCAATCTAGCAAGAGTTTTTAAATAAATGTGGCTGTAGTGATGATACAGAGTTATGACTATCAGGTGCTCATATGCAAAAGCTACAGCACCAAGTACAAGAGGTTGAGGTAGCTTGCATTACAGTTTTCTTCCCCACTGGCTTGCTTTGCGTGGAACTCGGTGTCCATGTGAGGCAAAAACATAGATTTAAGTGGCTTGCTAATACTTTCACCAACATTTTACCCAATTGGTTAATCTGTTAATTTGTTCTCTGAGTTTGATGGGTCTGTGTTAATTCCACTTCATTATGCTCGACTGCTGTTAGGGCTGTTGTAGCTGTCCTGGCACGTGGCCTGCTTGCTGGGCCTCACTGCGTTCTTGTTGGTAACAATGGCACCATTCAGCCCATTTCTGGTTTCTCGTGCTGTGGCATATCTTTCTGGCATTGGGCATTCCACCTTCCCCTCCCTTTTCCCTCTATTACTGTCTCCCCAACCTTCTTTCATAAACCCTGGGCACTTACAACCTATACAGTAGCACTACCAGTGTAAGAAACCGTTCCATTTTTCCATCATCTTCAGCAACAGCAGGGATCCCAGATCCTGGTGGAAGTTGTGCCACTACTTGCCACCTTCCCATCATGGCATAAAGTGCAGCACAGTCTCTAGAGCCAGTTTAATTCCCTTCTTGAACTAGTGGTCTTTATGTAACTTTCTTACTGCTTTCCACAAAGCAGTCTTAAATCAAAGGCACAAAGCCCCCTGTTTCCTCAGTTTGTTGTCTCTGTGGACTTAAGACCTGTTGTGTTTGCAAAATACCAAGAACTGCTATTCCCATGACTTGCCCCATCTCTCTGCTGTGGAGAAAATACACTTTCTTTTCTTTGCTACATGCTTTTGCTTTGGTGTGCCCAATTTCATGATTTCAACCTCCTTCTTGCTTTGCCCTCTTGTCCTCCCAGGCCCAAAGCTAGGTAAACACCAGTGGGAAGGCCTCAGAAAAGTGCATTCTGCACTCTTCAGCTGCCTCCCAGCTCCCACAATGTGGCTGGCTCATGCTGTTGGCATCATGATGGAGAGCTGCAGGGACAATAGGAAGGAGCCAGAAGGGTGAGTAGTGATGGCTGAGCCATGTCTGTAGTTCACTCTCAGCCTCAAGTCTTTGCCTGAGAACTCCTTCTGCTGAGGAGTGAAACGCTTGTTTTGTTAGCAAGCCTTGGTGGTGCATCCCATCATGGGCCCAAAACAGCAATAAGTCTGCCTTGGAGGAGAGAGATGTTGCTTTTGCCCATGGGGCTCTTTGAGAACTTAAGCAGGAAATGTGAGTAATTTTTAAATAGCTCCCATGAAGGTTACACAATGTTTACTTTGCTTCTGGGCAGTAGCCTGTGGTGGCCATTTCAGTAGGTATTTTGAAGCTGGATACCAAAGCTAGGGGCCCGTGTATCCACATTAGTTTCATCAGCAAGAGAGCCACGTTGCTGATGGTATGAGTTGGGATGCTTAATTTTCAGCATCCTTTTTTGAAGAGCCCCCAGTGACGTGTTCATCAATCCCTGCTATGGTTTGTTGCTTGGCTTGCGATTGTTACCCCTTCAACCTCAGCACATTCCTATGGAAGCACAATACTAAACCTCTGCTGAATTCTTAATTGAATGAGCTTCAGTATGCTGGTTATAGCACTGCGAGACGGCCAGAGCAGATGTTGGCTACTTCTTGAGAGCTTTTTATACCCTCTGATGAGAACGAGCTGACACTGCAGCAGGAACTCAGAAGTCAGAGACCTGTGCAATGAATGCTCTTAACCCTCCTAACCCCGAGACTGATCTTTTCATACAACAGACTTTCAAAAGTGCTAAGCTCACTCAATGCCACATTTCATAATTCATGAGCGTGAACAATATCAGCAGGCTGTAGGTTTTGAACCATTCTGACCTTTGTATGCTCAGACTTTCCTCCTTCTAAAGGGGTTGAATTGGGGGTCTTCTAAAGGGGTCTTTGATAAGGGGTATTTAAGAGAGGAAAAAAGAGTGCATGGAGCAGAGGAAGATTAGGGGCAGGGTTGCAGCATTATGCTGAAAAGACCTTTTGACCCATCCAACCTATCACTTGCATTGTGGTAAAGATTATAAAGATATTTGCAAAATGTGCTACAATTTAAGCTCATGAGTATATATATAACATGCACTCTGAGTTTTCCATCCTTGCATTTTGTTATAATCAGTAAACCGTTATGCCCATATATATCAGTTACGGAGTAAAAACCCCGTTTGTGGATGGGGAAATTGAGGCCATCAATGCCTGATGTAAAGGCTGTGTCTCACAGGGCACAAGCAACCTTGAGAGCCCACATTGCAGCACTGTCCTTGAACATTTCTAGGTGCACTTCTCTTTTTGAACAAACACTCCATCTGCTAAAAAGCCCAAGAAAGTTCTATGCATACAATGGCTGGCAAAATTGCAAATCCTATTTCCCTCAAGTTGGTGGTCAGTTTTAGTAGCTCTTTATTTTTTTAAACTGACTGATTTTAGTTAAAGCATGAGATACGCTTCCTGAAAGTGGCATCAGCTAAAATTTTGGAATTAACTCTAAACTTTTTTATAGCATGGATGAAATAATTATGAGGCAGATTGTATATTTATTAAATCAGTAACCTAAAATAATAATCTCAACACCTCAGATAATTTCTATTGCCACCATTACGCAGTGTTCGCTGTAGGATGCAGATTTGTTTATGCTGGTTGAACGGCATATTCTTCCCTTTAAAAAAGTTACGCAGGTAGAAGGGTCCAGAAACCAGTGGTCATTCTACGGGCATAATTATCGCAGTGAACATGAGGGATCAGGTTCAGTTCTTTGGCATGCTGGTTGTGCACCAATGTAGCTGTGCTGGCAGAGGGGCAGTGCTTTGGGCTTTGAGCGGCTGTGCCTGTCCTGTCCTCCAGATGCACAGGGTCTTGGATAGAGCACTGTCATCAGAAGTCACACCATCCAGCTTTTCGGGATGGAGTGCAAAAATGCACTCATGGCCGTGTTTTGTAAACACTGGTTTCTGAGCAGCACCAGCTCCCCCCTCCAGATATCCCGCCTTTGCAATGCTGCAAGAATTGGAAAGATAATTGGCTTCTAAAAAAAAAGTGTAGTGGAACATCAGGAAAAAATGTGTGGTTGTGAAAACTGCTCTGGACAGGCAGATGACTGCACTTACAGGAAGCCTTGCTAAGCTCATTCACATGGGATGGGAGTAAAGGAATATTGGCCTCTCCAGAACAGCTTGTCTATCACTATGTGTTGCATTAAATAACCTGACTGACTAGGATAACTGTACTCATTGAGTGGGGAAGGAAGCGCTTATGCTTCCAGCTGGACTCCAAGTCTCCCTTGAGAGGTAGCATTTATAAAGAATGAGTCAATCTGTTACAAATTAATGCCTTGAAAGTTGATTTGGCAACACCCCTAAGGTTTTCTCATCCAGCCTTTGCTCCAGTCCAGAGAGGTTTCAAACAGAGCTTGGTGGAGGGTTTCTCAGCTTCGGCAGAGCTGGATGCATAGAAAACTGGTGGTTGAACAAACACCAACAAACTTGTTTTTCACTCAAAATAAATACTGTATTCTGCCACCTCTCCTCAAAGTCTCCTCTTTCTTTTTTTTAAACTTGTAAATCAAAGCACCAGCTGCTCTTGCTGGAGAGGTAGAGGCTGAAATCCCTGTTGTTTTGGCATTATTTCTCACTTTTTTGCATTTTCTTCCCTATCTCCCTATTCTCTCTAGTATCTAACTTAAGACATTTCTCTCCACTTACAGGGCTTGGCCTTAGTTTATTTTCCTTCAAAAACTGCCATAGATACGTACGAGTGCAGAGATGGTAGTGGTTAGCTCCCTTTGGGCCGTAACCTTATTGCAGGGTGCAAGCTGACCCAGTAAGCCTTCAAAACCTGAGTTTGATTGTGTTGTTTCCTTTCTTATTCAAGCTGTCCATATTCTTGTCTGCTGTGATACTTCAACTGCAAGTTCTTTGGGACCAGGAATGGTCTTCTGTTGTTGCAGTATTTTGGCAGGGTCTATCACCATGAGGTTCTGACCCATTGTTAGGGTTTGTGATGTAGAAATGACAACCAAAACAGAAATGATGTCAAATACGTTAACTTCTTAGGAGGATAAAAAGTACCTTCTTGGTTATATAATTTGCAAATGACAATCTTGGGATGTCTAAAATATATCTTCATCTATAGGTGCAAATGTACAATATCAATGTTTTCTTTTCAAAATGCGTAGGTTGATTGTGGCTTTTCTTGACATTGCCAGTTTTTGCTACCATATGTTCTTCTTTTGCAAAACCTTTAGCACTGTTAACTTAGCTTAATGTAAACAGATGATGCTGCATCTTATATTTCAAAATGCTCAGGCTGTAGAGGCACGACTTGAAATTGTGCATGCAGGACTGGTCTTTCCTGTGGTGGAAGTTCTGCCTACCCTACCTTTTCTTCTGAAAAAAGATGAGTGATTTCCAGTGCCACACAAAATGCGGGTGTGAAGAAATGAGGTGCCACTTGGGCATTTTGTTGGTGTCTCCAGAAGGCCATACTTGGCCAGGATCTTCATCTTACACTGTTTCTCTCTCACAACTAGGACGTCAACGCAGGCGAGGGGAGCGAGTTCACCGACAGTGGGATTGAGGGAGCAGCCACTGACACTGACCTCCTTTCTAGACGCTCCAATGCTACCAACTCGAGTTACTCCCCAACAACCAGTCGGGCTTTCATTGGCAGCGACAGTGGGAGCAGCTCAACAGGTGATGGGCTTCGCCAGGGAGTGTATGAGAACTTCCGTCGGGAGCTGGAGATGAGCACCACCAACAGCGAGAACCTGGAGGAGGCTGGCTCTGCCCTCAGTGACGAGCAGAGCAGTGGCACCCTCAGCTCCCCGGGGCAGTCTGACATCCTTCTGACGGCTGCCCAGGGCACGGTACGGAAAGCCGGGGCTCTGGCAGTGAAGAACTTCCTGGTGCATAAAAAGAACAAGAAAGTGGAGTCAGCAACGCGCAGGAAATGGAAGCACTACTGGGTTTCCCTGAAAGGTACAGAGCAAGCGTGCAAAGGTTTATCCAGATGGGCATCCACTGAGTCCTGGGTTACGTATTGCTGCAGATAAAGGGACCAATAGCCTGGACTCTTAACAAAAGCTGCTGTGAACTTCAGTGTAATTAACATCAAGTGTGAGGAAGTGGTCCTGATGTTTTTCAGAGGGGGGGGTTTATTTGATAGTTGTTGATGTGCTCACATTATGGCATGCATGTAGTCCAAGACACATGACTGCTGCACTGAAGTGGGATTCATACCCTGCTTTGAGTCCTGCTGATACAGCCTAGGGTAGCTTCTCCAAGCCCTGGGTGTTTCCTGTAAGAAGGACATCTATGTCTTGCTGACAAACTGAATACTTGTGTGCAGCTGCAGGCCTGTGACAGTGGGAGTTTGCTAGTGACACTGGCACATGTTCACATAGGCACTCTTATCTTTGTGTGCATTCCTCGTGTAACTCTTGTGCTTGGTGCTATTGGCCTTTCTTCGAGATGTGCCTCATGAGTATAAACACCCAGTGAATTGCAACATATTTGCAGTGTGATCAGGAACCTAGAGTATAATCATCGAGGCTGGCTTGTGACTTGGAACATGTTGGCTCTGGCTGAATCATCCATCTTGTGGTGGGCAGCACCTGGCCACCCTACCAACCTCCTTGGCTTCCTGGGCGACAGATCCTTTTCTCTGAATTTTTGCAGTTCCTGCCAGGAGCATGCTCCAGCCTTGTTTGGGGTATGAGTGCTTATAAATGCACATAAATGTTAATGGAGCAGCAAAACACAGGAGCTGCCCTCCTGAAGCGATGTCTAATTAATCTTCATGCAGTTGCATCAGCAGTAAAACGGGAAGCAGCACTTGCAGGGTTTTGGGACTGACCTTGTCTGTAGGCAGGGGAGGCAGAGCCGTGTCTCCTGCTGTAGGTGGGATTACCTCAGTGTTTTTAAAGCCCTGTCCTCCCTACAGAGTGCTGCTTTTAGAACACTTTAAAATTATTATTTATTTATTTGCAGCACGGTTTTAAAACCAGCAGCAAAGTTAGGTGCCAGCTTTTCCTTAAGGGTGGTTAGAGAGATTGGGGAAATGAAAGAGGAGGGAGGGAGGGCTGAGGGGCAAGGGGGAGTCCTCCTGGGAGGAGGGCCCAGTGGCAGGAAGGTCTTGCTGTGAGGAGCTGGTAAACAAAGGGCCATCTGGGAGGAAAAAGGGGAAGGATGAGCACGGAGGCAATGTTATTTTAAAGTGCTTTGACTCAAGTGAAGTGTTTGCCTCTCAGATTGCTGTGTCTTAATAATGTTAGTGTTTAAATGAGGCTTTGAAGTTAACAGCTGCTATTGTTTGGCTGCAAATAGTTTTCTGAGAGGCTGGGTAACAGGGCGTCCTTTTGCACTGAGAGGGCCTGCTCCAGTGGCAGAGAAACAACGTGCCAGTTTTATTTTAAAGCAACTGTAGATAATGTGGGAAGGTGGGAGAGGGAGAAGGAGACCCTTTTTTTTGTTCCCCAAATTGCAGGCTTGCTATACCTTTTTTTCTCCCCAGAGAATTGTAAATATTCTTTTGTGAAACCAAGCAGGTTGTTTGATGTCCCCAGCTAAAATGCAGTTTTGTTTTTGGCCGTAGTGTTGTGAGCCAGAACTGAAACGTTATAGTGGAATACGGATTTGGCTTATGCTTTTTGTTTGTTTGTTGTTTTTTTTTTTCGTACATCAGTCTTTTAGCAAGCACAACTCATTACAGCCCGTTTTCCTTCCAGTTGCTCGTCTGCATCGAGTAATTAAGTCGCTTGATCTTTGCCTTGCAGGGTCTGTAGCAGCCAGCAGCTGCAGGAGGCTGAGGCAGGGCACTGGAGGTTTCCCTGTGGGCCTGTCTGCTCGGCCCAGGATGTCTCACAGCTGTCCGGTGCTGCCAAGGGAGACCATTGTCATGCCTTCCTTTTGGTCCTCTTGGTGGGACAAGGTGACCCTGGAGGACCCCCACTTTGGGACTTAGAATGGTGTTTCTCAGCTGGGGCTGTATTTTACTGCCGTGACTTCCCTGGCTCATGTCTGCAGCTGTTTTAGCAATACTAGGGTGAACAAAATGGCCTGCTGGGGTGTGGATTGATGTACTATACAGCTCGTGCTGTGCCTCTATGGAAACCACCACCTTGTGGGGCTAAAAACCATGCTACTGCTGTTGGTCTCTGCTGTAGGATTGAAAACCTAGACAGGAGCTGGCGAATCCTCCCTCATGCCTGTGATAGTTTTACAGATGATTTGTATTCCCAAGTGTTAGCACTGAATAGATGCAGGGCAGCCATTGCTTTTAAATGTGTTGCTTGTTAATACACCATTGTCTCTTTTAGGATGCACGTTGTTTTTTTATGAGACTGATGGCAGATCTGGCATTGATCACAACAGCATCCCAAAGCACGCTGTCTGGGTGGAAAACAGCATAGTGCAAGCAGTGCCTGAACACCCCAAGAAGGACTTTGTCTTCTGTCTCAGCAACTCCCTTGGGGACGCTTTTCTCTTTCAGGTTGGTCCAGTTCAAGGGTTTTACAGAGTTGTTTTTCTGTCTCTGACTAAGGAGAAAATCATAGCTCTGGTTGAAATCAATGGAAAAATCCTGCTGACTCCAGTAGGTTTGGGATTTTCCTCTGGCAGCACTAGGGGAAGGACATGATATATTTGGTAAACGCCACTCAAGAGACCTACCACCACTTGTGAATCACTGCAATCTGCTCTTTTGTTGGCTGACTGGACCCTTCTTTGTGTAGATGTTTGGAACAAAGTAAAAATTAAGAAATATTCATGTATCTGTAAAAACTTGGAATTTTGTGTGATTTGACAGCATACTTACAGCACACAGACCAAGCCAGTTACCATATAGGACACACAGTAGTGCATTAAATGGGCTGTGACACTTACCTGCATTTAGCAAGAGACATATCAAAGATGGGACCTTGTGGAGTGGCTCAGGTTGTTTACAAGACCAAGAGGAACCTGAAGTGCAAGGGGCTACTTGGACCTCCAGGTGCTCTCCCAATGGTGGTGCAGAATCCATTTGCCCTTTGTTCATGCAGACCTTAGTCAACAGAAGTATTTCCATTGAGTTCTGGGTCCTAGCTCTTGTCCAAAGATCAGAGTGCTTTCCTGCCATGCCAAGTCTTGTTCGTAAGTCATGAAGCTTACTGAGTAATATTAATCAAATAATATAAGCACATTTCATGCAAGTTACTTCATCTAGCTTTTTTTCATTCTGAGTTATAGACCAGGGTAAGTCATGTATATTATTCCTTGAAAAATGCAGATAAAACCAATGATTTTGCCAGCCTGTGCTGAGGTGATGCCTTTTCCTCCTCTTTTGATTGTTTTCTTCACCAAAGGAACCCTGTATTTATTTCCCTTTCCAATGACAAAGAATTTGGAGTTCTTGCCTTCTTAAGCCAGAAGCTACTCTGTGGTAGGATGTGCCCCCATGTCGTCACTTCTCTGTACTCCAGTGCAAAACTTTAAGATTACATTGTCTCATAGGTCTTTGCAGCTGTCCTAAACAAGGGGCTAAATTCTTGAACTAGTGCAAAATAGAAAAGAGCCTTAATGGCTCAAAGGAAGTGGTGCTGCCATAAATTTTGAGGAGACTGTGAATCTGATTGCATACTGAAAGAAAAAAATAGTTGTTTTTGTGGATTAGCTTCTCTGCAACCCCAGTCTAATTTTTGCATCTGGAGTATTGTGTCCAGTTCTGGGCCCCTCAGTTCAAGAAGGACAGGGAAGTGCTTGAAAGAGTCCAGCGCAGAGCCACAAAGATGATGAAGGGAGTGGAACATCTCCCTTATGAGGAAAGGCTGAGGGAGCTGGGTCTCTTGAGCTTGGAGAAAAGGAGACTGAGGGGTGACCTCATCAATGTTTACAAATACGTAAAGGGTGAGTGTCAAGAAGATGGAGTTAAGCTTTTTTCAGTGATGACCAGTGATAGGACAAGGAGTAATGGATACAAATTGGAGCATAGGAGGTTTAAGGTGAATATCAGAAAAAAATTTTTTACTGTGAGAGTGACAGAGCACTGGAACAGGCTGCCCAGAGAGGTTGTGGAGTCTCCTTCTCTGGAGACATTCAAAACCCTCCTGGACGCCTTCCTGTGTGATGTACTCTAGGTGACCCTGCTGGCGGGGGGTTGGACTAGATGATCTTTCGAGGTCCCTTCCAACCCCTCGGATTCTATGATTCTATGATTCCCTCAGCTCATATTGAAATACTGCACTGCCTCTTTCTAATTCATGCCTTTCCTGGGCAGGGTGCATGTATTTTGCTACCTGGAGAGCTTCTTCCAGGAGGTAGGTGGGGTGCTTATGGTCTCAGCGTGTTCTTGAAAGGTTGTGGAGTACCACCTCTTCTTGATCTACTGATAAGAGCTGTAAAATCTTTTCCATGGAATTTTCTAAGGAATAACCTTCATTCTCATAAAGTTAATGCCAGTGGATGCTAAGTACTGAAAAGGTCACATTCAGTACATTTTTTTTTTGGCAACACAGGGCCTTATTCAGTAAAAGCCCTGTGCCATTATGCCATGCACAGATTTTCATGTGACTTTGTGGGAAGAAGCAAAAATGAGCCTTTTCAAATGAAAGCAAATAATATATATTGCCTTGCAGAAATTTTTCCTTGGTGTGTCCCTTCTTCACATGCATCACTGGTGAAGCAGAAGAGAAAGAAGGGATGGGTTTGGGGAGAAGGGAAGACCAGGCCAGCTGCAGTGGTGGAAGTAATGTGCAAGTGACAGTGCTGCAGGGCTTGCTCTGCTGCACTCAGAGCAGCCGATGCATGTGTACAGCCCTTCAGCAGTGTTACTTAACTTCTCCTGTCATACACATCCATCCACACATAACATAGGGCTGGAGTAGTGGTTTTGATGAGAGAAAATCACAGACCTGCAGAAGACTATTTCTGTCTTATGGAGACTGTGTACTTCGTGAGAAAAACAGAGTTGTTTTGTAATGTGAACAGATATTGGACATCTTGTAACAAGCCTTCCCACTGCATTGCACCTGGAGACATCACATACCTCCTCCACAATGATTCCTTGCTCAGTCAGTTCTTCCCATGCCTACACAAATCCATTACTTGCAGATGTCACATGCGTTTTCCTGGAGCTCAGAGCAACTTGTGACACACATACTTACATATCAGATATTTGCAGCTTGTTTACGTGATCCTTTCTGTTGAGAAGCAGAGTGATTCCTCTTGCCTACTTACCTACCAGGAGAGTCTTAAGCTCCTAGAATCCATTCCAGATTATTTTTTTTCCTTCCCTATCCACAGAAAACTAAAAAGAAGACTGAATCTAGTGATGTACGGATGATATTTTAAAATGGAATAAGATAAAAATATGACCTCTTGTTGTTAAGATTTTGCTAGGAATTAACAAATTTTACCATCTCATAAGTCCAGTGCTACTCTCCTCTTTACTGGGAGCTAGGTTTCACCACCTGACTGTAGGCAAGTAATTTCTCTATTTTCATCAGGAATTCCTCAGCAAGTGGGGCTCAACATGTCTTCAGTAGTGGCAAGAAGACACTGTAAGCTCCTGTCTATGAATGAGAGTTTGTTAATAGTATTACCTGGGCAGGGAGCCTGACCAAGCAATTACTTGGTACAGTGCCAACTGAAGACAAGAAAATTGGGAGTAAGAGATAGGGTGTAGACCCTGTCTTCTGCTTATGACTTCTAACCTGAGCTAAGGAAAGCGATGCCATTCTGGGACATGTGTGTTTGACCTGCTCCAGTACCACAGAAGTTTGTGGAGCATCAGCTTGTGCTTGCGTGATTTCCAGAGTTGGGGTTTTGTGGGGTTCTCTCCTTGGCTTCAGTAAGCCATGTCCTTTGTTTTTAGTTGTGACTGCCAGGAGAGCAGTGCAGATGACCTTCTTCATGTATGCTAGCAACTGGAGAAGTCATACTGTGCTGTCAATTAATAGATCAGATGTAATCAGAAAGTTTAATTGGAACAAGGTGGTTTGGCACCTTGCTACTTTTTCAGCCGTGAGACAAATACCAGTGTGATTGCTGCTAAAGGCTGACACAGAAAGTCCTGGGCAAGCTCTGAGTTGTCTGTAAATTTTGTTTTACAGCCCTAGTGTAAAAAGGAATGAAGTTTAGTTAGAAGGCTAAAAGGATGTACTTTTTATTTAGAAGGTCTGGAAAAGGAACGCTTTGAAATACTCTTGGTGTCAAAAGCCTCTTATCAGAGTAGTGCTCTTCCATAAAAATGTCCTGGTGTCCTATGGCCCAGCCTAGTATCTCATTGAATAGTAGAATCACAGAATAGTATGGGTTGGAAGGGACCTTAAAGATCATCTAGTTCCAACCCTTCTGCCATGGGCAGAGGTACCTATTGCTCAAAGCCCGGCCTTGAACACTTCCAGGGAGGAATAGTGTTCCCTTTTCCCATACTGTCACACGCATGCTTGGGAAGGGACAGTACCAGCGCCATAAAAATTATGATGACCCTACTTTTAATGATAATAGGGTTGTCTTCAGAGTGCTCTGGGACCTTCAGAAGTGGAAAGCTTGTTTGTCTATGCATAGATATCACAGCCACATTTATGCCATTAATTTATTGCTAACTGTTGCATGCCAAAAAACCTCTCCATACTGTGAAGAGCACAAAGGCTGGTACATTCCCTGACTTAAGGAACTGGGAGTTTAGAAAAGGTAGTTAAATGTTGAGCTACAAATTATGGCAGCGTTGTATTGAACAAGGAAGATAATTCCTGAGACTGTGCTGGGAAGCACTGTACAGCTGCAAAGCACAGATACAGATGTAATTTTAAGTGCCAAATGCCTAGTGCTGAGTTAAAAATGGCCTGCCTAAGAATGATGGGGTTTTTATTACTTCTCTTGGAAGTGGATTTAAGGCTTTGAATCTTAAGATCAAAGGGAAAAGAAACTCCTTGTAATTGCATTTGTTGATCTCCAATCATTTGTAAAGAGTATCCTGACTTTTCCCTCTCTTTCCCTCTCTTCAGACCTCTAGCCAGACTGAACTGGAGAACTGGATCACAGCAATCCATTCAGCTTGTGCCACTGCAGTGGCAAGGCAGCATCACAAAGAGGACACCGTCAAGCTCCTGAAAACAGAGATAAAAAAGCTGGAGCAGAAGATTGATATGGATGAGAAGATGAAGAAAATGGGTGAAATGCAGCTGTCCTCAGTAACAGACTCCAAGAAGAAGAAGACCATACTGGATCAAGTAATCTCACTTACTTATGTGAAATAAACCCCTAGCAAATATTTAAGGCCCTCTTCAGATAGCAATACCTCTCTCTGGTCCTGTTGTGCCATTTGTGTGTGTGGACCAAGCTCCCCAGAACAGGCAGGACATGTATTGGCAGGAGAGCTATGCTGGCTGTCCTAGTTGCACTGTTTCTCCAAACTATGTGCACTAAGGTACAGCATGGGCTGTCTTCTGGCCTCAATACAAGCTGCTCAGAAGTTGAGTGAGGGCTTTAGGGGAGTGAAGAGGCTTCGAGGCCATGGCAGCAGGATGCCTTATGGAAGAGCTGGTCATAGATTAATTAATGCTGCTGTTCCGTTGTCTTAAGCATGGAAGAGGCTGGTTCTTCTGCTGGCAGATGGGATGAAGAGACCATCCCTGGTTTCTGCTTTTTACAAGGGCCTACCTTGACCTCATGGCTGCAGCCTTGGCTGCCCCTCAGGACCACTCCTTCTGACTTGAAGTGGACAATGTAAGTTGTGTTTGAGAAGCAGAGAGTCTAGAGCAGATGTCTCTCCCACTCCCACAGCGACACCTTATTTGAGGAAGCTAACATATGGCTCCTGCTTCACTAGTTTGTAGCTTTTTTACAATGGCTGCTAAATGCCCCTGTAACACAAACCATAGCAGCTGGGGCCCTAGTGTGCTAAGCTAGAGAAATTTTCTAACCCCTGGAAGCACATGAGAAGAGGGAAGAGAGTCCTTTCTCTGTTGAAAGGACTCCACTCAAAGGCTGTCAATCACAGTGAGAAGACAAAACAGTCTCTCTCTTTATGTAACTGTGTTTTTCTAAATGCTTTGAAACCGTTTCCTATTAGTAATTTGAATTATTTAAACAAGTCCTTACATAGGCTGATTATAGTGCTCTTCTGCTGGTAAGATTAATTGTCCCCAGTGTATAGCACATTTTCAAGTATGGTGAACTCCACTGATGCTCACAGCAATGCTGCTGATGTGGCTGCTGATTCAGGGCACTCAGTATGTGGAATTTGGTGGGGATTGGTCTTCTTGTTTCTCAGATGCCCTTGATACATGAAAGAAGCCTCTTGAGGGACTGCTTAGAATAGTATCCTGGAATACAAAGAAAATTAAAAATGGAATTTTAATCCTATTAATTAACATCATATCAAAGGAGTGGTTGTCTCAGGAGAACACTTCTGCCATGAGCATAAAAAAGCTGTTTTCCATCTCATTAAGAGTTTTTTGCTATTTGTATCCTGTTTGGGTTTGGGGGGGTAGAGGAGAGTGGGAAAGAAGAGGATTCAAAGCTTCTTGAATGAGATCAGCGTTTGTGAAAGAAGTGTATTACTGGAAACAGTAGAATTTTTTCCAGGTATTTATCACTCTGTTCTTCCACCTCTCCCCTTTTCTTCTTATGCATCTCACTCTTCAATCTTTGCTGTACACAGATCTTTGTTTGGGAACAAAATCTTGAACAGTTCCAGATGGACCTATTTCGGTACCGCTGTTACTTGGCTAGTCTCCAAGGAGGGGAGCTCCCAAACCCTAAACGACTGCTTGCTTTTGCCAGCCGTCCAACCAAAGTTGCGATGGGCCGTCTTGGAATCTTCTCAGTCTCGTCGTTTCATGCACTGGTAAGTTTGAACAGAGGCCAGGGGTCACCTTTGCCAACCTGCAAGTCACTTCATGTGTTCTGTGCAGAGATCATGTCAACAAACAGGCAGGGGGGTGAGCCCTTAACCTTAGTGTGCATAATATTCTGCTTCCTGAAAGTGGTGTGTGTCCTAGATATAGATCAAAAAGAGATGTTTGCGAGCCATGGTCTTATGGTAGGACCATGTTTCTCCTAAACATGTGAGTTTAGATTTCCAGATCTGCACTATAAACATGCTTTCAGATCTTCCTGTTACAAGAGCTGGCTCTAATGAGCTTGATCCAAAAGTCCACTGAAGTCAACGGAGGTCTTTCAGAGGCCCTCAGTGTGTGTTGGCTTAGACCTTCTTTGGCTTGATTTCCTTACTACCATATGGATGAATCTGCTGACCCATTAGTCTAATATCCGGTCTCCAGTGCTCCAAAAAGGAGGGGAAATGTTCTTCTTTCTACTTATGATGTGGCAAATAATGTTTAAGGCAGTTGCTTAAATTTAAATAATGTAGAACCCAGCTCTTAAAAATACAGGGAAATGTATTACAAAGTAGTGTTTTTTTAATGAGTTTAAATCAAGTTCCTGTAGTTTCAGCTTGGACTCTTGGAGCTTCACAGAAATAGCTGAGCACCACTGATGTCTCATAGATGTCAGCTGTACCCTTCAATTGAATCCAGAGCTATAATTCAGTCAGGGGCGTTTTTATTCTTTTATATATGAAAAGATTAGCGTCATCATCCTGACAATTGCTGGTGGATTTTATATATATATATATTTTTTTTTAAGTGGCTGGGTGCAATTTGCATTTGTGCTTATTTTTTTGCATTAGCAAAGCACTGAGTGTTAGCCTGAAAAACAGTCTGCCTCTTCATGCTGGTGTCTCTTGAGAGACAAGTGAAAAAAAATATGTTTTGAAGATGTTGTTTTGAAAAAGACATATGCTTCCTTCTCCTCTAAGCAAACTCTCGTGTCCTCCTTTGCCCTCAGTAGTGTAGTGGGGGTGCAGCGAGTCTCAGACTTGAGCCGGGTTCTGCATGGTGATAGCATCCCTACCTCTCCTGAAGACGTTCTTCAGTACATTAGCTAGAGGATGTGCTAAGTTTTCCAGCTGCCTCTGCACAAATGTCCCAGATAGAGCTGAGAAATGTTTCACAAGTCCAGGCTGTGGAAATGGAGATGCTTGCAGTAGTGTTACGTTCTCCTTTTCCTTTGCATCTCCACATTTCCCAAGGAGAATAACCATTTACTCATACAGCGACAGTTCCCTGGGTACACAAGCCTGTTCATCCCATCTTTGTATGAGTTTTTGTATCTGCTGCACCCAAATAACCTGTTTCTCAGCTCTGTAGCTTGGGGCGTCACTCAGAGATTTGGGTGTTCCTGCTGGGGTTGCCAAATGACAGTCACATTTTGCTAGTTTCGGCTGTGGGAATTCAGTACAAAGGTGTTTCAGGAAGTGTATGGCTAAGTCGGCAGGGTGGGTCTGTCTGTCCGTCTGTCTCACTTCGCCTTGTGCTCCCGTTCGTACCTGCCATCTCCTACCACTCCCTTTTTTGCAGGAGAGGAGCTTGCTCTCCAGAGGCCGCCTCAGCATGGGAAATCTGCTTCAACTTTGGCCTAAACACTTCACCTCACACTGATTTCTACCAGAGCTTCCTTATTAGGGAAACGCTTCCCAAATATTTGGTCTCAGTAAAGGCAAATATCTTTTTGCTCTGAAGGGGTTGCCACTGGCCATTTTTCAAGTACCCAAGAAGTTAATACTGTTTTAATAAAAAAGGCCATTTCAGCTGACTTTTTTTCTTCCTGTGTTTTGCTCACTCCGTCAAATGTTGGTATCTTTAAGGAAGTGCAGGTTTTAAATACCTTGATCTATTTGCAAGCCTTTATCTGGCCTTTTAACAGTTGTGAGTCAGTTCCAGGATGCCCAGAGTGTTTCCACAGGAAAGTGCAAAGAGAAAGACTGGGCTTCGGAAGCAGCAGATAAGTTTGGAATCTCAGGTTTTGTATGTCCAGCTTTGAAAACTTTTTAGAAAAAAAAAAAAAAAGAAAAGAAAAAACCCAAATCCTTCACTGGTGCTGAGGCTTTGCCCTGTGATAATTAGGCTGTTTCCAAGTAGATCTAATTAAATGCCAAAAAAGGGGAGGAGGAGTTACTGTCTATTTTAATTTTTGATGTTTGACTTCAAAAGGAGTTAAATAGTAGTGAGAAGGAGGTAGCCTGGCAGCATCACCGTTGTCCCTGTTGTGAGTACACATTGTTGCCAGAGTGACTTTTTAAAAAAAGAAAACAACCAAACAACAGCAACAGATTCCACTCTTGGTTAGATTATGTAAGCCATGGTGCAGAGGCATGCTGCAACCTTTGTTTTTTAAAACCATGTGGCTTTGACAGGTGGCGGCTCGCACAGGGGAGTCCGGAGTGAGGAGAAGGACGCAGGCCATGTCCAGATCTGCCAGTAAACGGAGAAGCAGGTTTTCTTCTCTTTGGGGACTGGATACTACCTCGAAGAAAAAGCAAGGGAGGCCAAGCATTAATCAGGTATGTGTGTGGAAGTTTCTGATATTCTTACTTCCAAGGCTTATTTGTTAGCGTGCAGAATGCAGCTCAAGCAAAGATCCACTTGCACCAAGCACTTACACATCCAACCTTAACCTTGCCTGTTTAATCTTTGACAGCATAGTGTCATCTCATTCCACATCCTCTTCAAAAATCAGCAACTGTAATTACAGATAAGTCTACAGCAGTTCCTGTAAAGCAAAGTTTAGAGTCTGCACCTTCTTTAGCTGAATTGGTTGCATTTCTACTTTGGTTATATTTCTGCTGCTTCTGCTTTTGCTGGAAGTCCTTTTAAACTCAGGAGTAACAAAACAACAGTGTAAACCACATACAATTTTGGAAGGGGAAAAAAAAGTGTAGACTTGTTTGTTTCCTTAAATTAAAATTATGACTTTGTAGAATACTTTAAATGTAGTTGAGTTTTGGGGAAACTTCCTGAAGTAACAAAAAACTTTGCATTTAGTAGGGACAGTCCCTGTTTTGCTTTGGATTTTTAAAAAATCAAAAGCTGAAATGTTTACACCCAGTTACTGAACAGATCTTTCTCTAGAAAACGTGTTTCAGTGTGGAAAGAAGGTGCTTCCTTGTTATTCTTTCCAAACATCCCTAATTATAGCTTTTGCTTTTTGAGAGCCATACCTCATCTAATTGCAGGAAGTGTAGGCTTTGCTTTTCTTTCTCTTCTTTCACTTTTTGAAGAGAGAAAGGCTTGGGACACGTGTTGTTCTGTGCCCTGTGATTTCTTCCTCCTTCTGTTAAAGCAGCAGTGGGTGTTTATTTTGTTTAGCAGAGGATGAATGCTGCTGAATTGTTTAGCTTGTTTTTAGTGAGACATTAAAAGTTCACCTAATATTTAGAAGGTAAACAAAAGCTCAGAGTTTTGTTGGGAAGCAGCAGATGCCTCTCTGAGTGCATTCCCAATTCTTTGTGCTGGTGCTCTGGCATCCCTGGTACTTTATACTTACTTTCCCCAAATTGTTACCGCAAGTGCAATCTGTTATCCTGAGCTAGGATCCTGCCCATGTTGTGTCTTCAGACCTGTTTTTTTTTTCCTGAACAAATCCTTTATTTTTTTTCTTTCAGTGGAGATAAATACATTCTCCACATTTCCTCCAATTCCTACCCCCCTTACTCTTCAATAATCACAGGTGTGAAAAAGGGATTTTGTACTAGGTTAAAGAAAAGTGATACTGGAGAGAGACAAAGAAAAAGTTATGTTTTTACAAAGTAGCAGAATATCTAAATGTAGTGCCTGAATTTATTTCCCGTTTGTGTGTAGCAGCATGCAAAGTACTGCCAAGTTGAAGCAAAAACTGTATCATTCCAAAGGGCAGTGACCTCTCCTACCCTGTATGGTCCCTGCTTCATTTTAGGTCCAGAATAGGTAACAGCAAAACCCAGCAACTTGATCATAAAGCTGTGCTGATGTGGAGCTATAAGCCTTAACTTTTTGGTTTTAATTGTAAGCTTCTGCTGCAGTAACAACCCTGTTTGCCTGTCTGATGTGGTTCTCTGCTGATTTGGGGTGGATCCTGTATTTATTCCCATTCTGTTGTTCTTCCTGCACCATGTCCTGTTGATTTTGGCTCTCTGGATTGTGGTGGGTTACCAGCTTTTATTTTGTTAGATGGGGGTTACACTAACTTGTGGTACTTGAACGTTTCCTAAGTACTTTTTGAAAGCTGTTTTATTACAAAACCAGCCAGAAGCTGAGACCTTCTGATTTCTCAGCCTTAGCAGAGGTGGAGAAGCATTCATTTCCCCCACTGTACAGATGGGGAAACTGAGCACAGAAGGATATACGATTTGTCCAGCTCCATCAAGTAAATCAGGGACAGACCACTAAGCAGAACTGGCCTCTCATCTTTCAGGATGGTGCTCTGTGACCAGCTTGTTCTTCATTCCCCTTCCCTCTTAACCAGCTGATATTTTCCTTTTCAGTGTTTTGAGATGAATGTTTTTATTTTTTCAGTTTCATTTCCATGCTAGACGTTAGATACACTTAGTGTGTGCTGCAGATGGTGTGGAGGCACATTCATGTTTTAAAGCAGAGTCTCTCTGTTGTTCCTCAGGTGTTTGGTGAAGGAGTTGATTCAGTGAAGAAGTCTCTCGAAGGCATCTTCGATGATACAGTCCCAGACGGCAAGGTAAAACACCCGCTCTCCAGCTGCCTCCTTCCCCCTCATTTGCAGCCACCATAAATGCATTGTTGACTCTGGGACGTGAGGGGGGACACAGAGCCCCCAGGAGAGGACCTTCTGTGCACTCTAGGCCTTGTAGCTGCTCTGGAAGGGTTAGAGCTGGTTGCCCACAGTCAAAAGGGCTCACTGCATGTGGCATCCTAAGTGCAGCTGGAGGTGCCAGATCTAGAGGGGTGTTAGCACTGCGTGCTAGAGAAATCTCTTCCCACAGGAGGACCTTGACACCACTGGTTCTGGAAAACAGCTCCTTGTGACAACCATATTTAGTGTTGGCACAACTATGAAGCACAGGGCTTCCTCTGTTTTGTTCTCATGCTTTTCTGTGAGCTTCTGTGTTTGCAGCCACAATTACAACTGCTTTTTTTTCCCCCCAGAGAAAGTCGGCTATCAACCAGCATTGAGACAGTGCTAAGAGGCACGTTCTTCATCTAGTGAATATGGGTTTAGCTGTGTGAGCCCACTTGCAGCAAATAGGAATTCTGCAGCTCCATCAAATCTGGGGATTTATAGCTTGGAGTGCAACTAGATGTATAGAAGACAGTAAATTCAAAATAGATGCTAAGATTTGTCATTTTGCCATTTCTAAACATAGGAACTGATGCCTCTACAGCAGTTTTGTTGGCTTTGGATTGGTTACCCAGAAACACATTGCATTTAAGTTTTAATTTTAAATCTCTTTTTATCACTATTTTTTTTTGTTGCATTCTTAGCATTTCCAGTAGACACAGGGTGAAATCCCAGTGCATTGCATCAGTGTAGCTTTGTGGGTGGCACGGGAGGGCACACTTTATACTGCTCAGGTAAAACTGTATAAAGTTTTCCTGTCCAGACAAGCCTTCAATCTAGTCTTATGAATAAAATGTCTTCTCTACAAGAGGGCTTTTTGTTACAGCATATAATGTTCTTCCACTTGTTATTGGTGATGAGGGGAATAATATTTGGCCAGTAGAGTCATAATGGATTTTGTCTATTTAGAGGGAAAAAGAAGTGGCACTGAGCAGTGTCCATCAGCACAATCCTGACTGCGATATTTGGGTTCATGAGTATTTTACACCGTCTTGGTTCTCCCTGCCGAACAACCAGCCTGCTCTGACAGTCATCCGTCCTGGGGACACCACACGAGATGTGCTGGAAATGATTTGCAAGGTAAAGGCTATGAGCATGCCCTGGAGTGGCATGAAGTGTCTCCAACCCTGAGCCCTTTCAGTTGAACCTTGTAGTGAGTTTATCATATGCCAGCACTCAAACTGCACTGTGCTGGGAGACCAGTTGTATGTTAGATGAAAAACATTAATTATACTGAATTTCTCATGCCAGCACCATGCAAGAAAAATTCCTACAGCTGGGGCTCAACTTGGCATGAGTGTAGGGAGAGGAAGGCAGACTATGTTTTGCCTTCTCCATTTTGGCCATCAGGCATGAGCATCTGAAGTGCCTTAACACCCTGACTCTGCTTGTGCTGCCACCTCTCAAGTACCCACAGACCCTCTCCCCATCCACTCACAGCCAAGCAGCGTGCAGTTCCCTTCTCCTTTCCTTCTCTGGCCCCCAGCATCCCAGCTCCTGGTCCCCAGCATGATTCCTTCCACTGGATAGCCCTGCCACAGAGTAGTGCAGTCCCCCGGCTTCTGCCAAGCTCTCCTCCTGTGGCCCATCTCCTCTGCCAGGCAAGAGGGGCGATAATCACCCCTTCCCAGGTGCCAGCTCATCCTGTTTCCAGGTGCCATTCCTCCTTCCTTCCTCCTGCCTCTTCCTTCCCTCTGGCTGGCATGGGGGAGGAAGGCAGATAGAAAACAGCCAGGAGTAGAAGGTGCCTGTGTTTGCTATCTGCATTGCAGAGTCAGGCTCACTTCATGTGGGTGGCAAAAGGGAAGAGAGAGAAAAACTTTAATCTGCATTTGGGGAGTGGGTGGAAGAAAAACCACCTGGATTTGACATTTGGTCATTAAAAAATGTTACATCTCAGCAGAGAAGTTGAAAGCTTTGACAAATTAAATACAAGCTTTCAGTTCTGGCAGTTACATAATGTATGTTTTCTACTAACGGGCTGACTGCAAGCTAGACCAAACTCGTGGCATGTGCCTTTCTGAAAAGTGAGTCGTCTTTTGTACAACAACAACAGCAAAAGAAAACATTTATTACTATGAAGAGCTTAACTTTGGGTACTTTTAGAACATGTTGCATGTGCTTCCAAAGAGAGGGAAGGTGAGAGAAAGGCATTTGTCTGCAATAATTATACAGTGTGCTTGTCTCTCTGCCAGGTGCTATATTAAAGAGTGATGCAGCTTGTGAAAGCTCATCATTGTATTCAGGAAAATATGACATTTTTGGAGAGAGACGTAATAGGGAAGCTGGATGACAAATTATTAGTAATGATTTTTTTTATTTTTTTTAAAAGATTTATATGTTGCTTTGGGTAAGAGTGATTAACTCAGTGGGCCAAATCCTTAGCTGGAGTAAATTGGTGTATCTCCACAGGTTTCAGTAGGTGTCTGCTGAGAGTCTGGTCTCTCAGTGTGTGTTTGATTTTTGTGGGTGGTGGTGCATAAGGAGAAAGGGAGGTGGGTGAGAGTTTTTTTAAGAGCTATTACCTGTTTCTTTCCTTTCTGTAAGAGTTTTCAGTCTGGAAAGCACTGATGGATGCCTTCTTTTCTGTAGCATTTAATAATCAATCTCTTTCTTCTGTCTCTTGCATTCAGCTCATTTTTTTCCCCTTAATATCTGATCCACATCATTTCACATCAGTTTGCCATCTGCCATCTGAGAACCAGTCAAGTTCTGGTATAGTAAACATTTCAAGATCTACATTTCATATAAACGTCTTCATGTTTGTAGATGTGGTTAAATCTATCTGTGCTATTAAACTGAGCTTGATTATTCTGTTGGAGAACATTAAGTGCACTCAAATCATTGTAGAAAATGTGTTCTTATACTAACATTGCTGCTTGTCATTATACAGCGAGTTAGATTTTGGAGGCTGCTTTGTGACACTTTTATGATTCAAAATTGGTGGGAAGAGAGTTTAAAGTGTATTTTAAAGTGTTTTCTTGAAGACTTCTAAGATTTAACTAATAACATCACTTGGAAGGCAGGAAAAGTCAGTGTATATACATTAAATAGTTTCTTATGAATAATACTGATCAGTGTGAATGGATGTATACGTATTACCAGTATTTGCATAATGGTATATCTTGAAATTGAGTAGAAACATACACACTGTATATGGATTTAGGCAGAGCCAATATGGGGAGAATAACACAAAAAATCATGCCTAGACAACTACATGGCATTTAGTCTTTTGACTGAACTGGATAAAAAGCAAAAAGGTTCTTTTTTTCGCATGATTTGTGTTTTTCAGATAGACCTGCATAAGGGGCAAGAAACAGATTTTCCCTAGGTCTCCAAGTCTGTGCTTAAGGTCTCAGAGAAGTTAGTTAAGCCTGAAGCTCTGTGGGCTTAATTTGAATTTGAGCTGGGGTTTTTCTACTGAAAAAGCTTGTGACCCACAAGTGCGAAGCCAGAGTAACAGGCTGGGATGGCTGGCATGTTTCTGTGGTGCTGTCATTTCTGTGCTAATGAAGGTCTCTCCCACCAAGCTGAAAGAATGTGCCTGTTCTTGAATCTGGTGATTGTCTGCTAAGGCAGATGGGACTGAGGGAGTGATGACCACAGGTGACTCAGATGGGTCTCAGATAAGGCTGAATGGTCCTCTGGAAGTACACGTCCCTGGCTTTAACTGGAAGAGAGCTGAAACGAATTAGCAGTTCAGGTTGTGTGTCGACATGCTACACCATGTGGAGCCTGTTGAATTGGATCACACCCCAGATTATAAATGCTTCTTCAAGTGCATGTCAGTTAACCTGTCGGGTTGTGCTTTAAATTGGGTTAGCTGCTTACTTTAGTCCAGACATAGCCAGATTTATTAGGAGAGAAAGAAATAAACCGAGAAGCTTATTTGGACTACTAAAAGGTATTTTGGGTGGTCTTGAAAGGATATTAATATAATTAAAGCTGCACTGTTTCTGCTCCCAGCTTCCCACATATGGATGCAGCAGGGCCAGCAACAACAACAAGAAGTGGTTTAATGGTATGACTTTTAGGGCAGATTGGCTATGTCCACTTTGCGAAGGCCTTTTACTTTCGCTTCAGTAAAAAATCATGCCTCTATTTGAAAGAGTTTAATGTAAAATTTTGAGGTAGACAAAGCTTTGCTGCAGCTATACAAATGTTAATTAACTAAATGGTGCAGTTCATGTGCTGCACCATCACAGCTTTAATGGTGATGACTCTCATTGCCTGATTTGGGTGGAATTGCAAGGTAGTTCATGAATGGCATCCACTCTGGCCAGTGGTGTTTCTTGGAAGAAATGAGTGGGCAAAATACATATGTGTTTTATCCAGTGACCTCTTTAGACAATGCTGTACTCTGGCATAGTTCAGGGCTTCAATGCAGCTTTGGTCATTCTGCATTTGGCTCCATCCTACCCTCTCAAATGGCCAGCACACACAATTTTCTCCTAAGCAAATCTCCATGCCAAGACCGGTGTGAAAACAGAGGTGTCAATGGTCATCTCCATGTGTCAGGGACATGTAGCTTGTCAGCACAGGCCTGGCTGACTGGCGTTTGTGCAGTGGCTGTTCCTGATGCTGCATGAAACACAGGACACATACAAGAGCTTCAGCGTAGGAGACCATGGGCTGATGCACCATGGTGGAAGGAGGAGGCTGCCAGGTTGTCTGGCTCTCTTTTCTGCTAGTATGGTTTTTCTACACAGAATTTTTTTCCCCACTGGCTTTGCTGTAAAGAGTTCAAGCATTTTCTGGACTTCCAGAGACTTAGCATAAACTTCTCCCTCTGGATGTGGGGTGTGCAGTCTGTGGGTTTATGTCTCCTCTTTGTGTTTAATTAGTGTGCAAGGCACTCTCTAGTTTGTATCTAGGGATAGTAAACTGATCTGACCAGAAACTAATCTAGGACTCCTATGTATGATTTATCTATGATTAAAACCAGTTCTGCTTCCCTTTAATTTCTGGGCTCTTTGTATGTATGTGCATGTAAGAGAAAGAACTATGAAAAGAGTCAGTAAAAAATGGGCATGCAAAATGCTTATCAAAAAAGAAAAAGAGGGCAGAGGATGAGGATTTCCTGTGCTCAGCTCTTTTTATTTTGGCCCTTGATATATTTCACATTCCTTATTTAATTAACTAGGTATTTGTCTGGATTACGGAGGTTATCCTATTTCAGTTACTCAGTTTCATATACGGATAATTTGGTCTTTGAAATTGGACATACTTCAACATACTGCTACATAAAGTGCAGCAATAGATCTTTTTATCTCCTTCGTATTGGTAGCTCTTTTTTATTCATGAGCTAATCTAGACTTTCAAACACGTTCACTCTGAGTACTTGCTGAAGGGTTTGTTACGACAGTGTGATCTTTTCCATGGGTCACTCAGAGTACAATACTCATCATCTCTGCTGTGTGATCAGTCAGCTGAGTCCTGGTGTATCGTTGTCTTGGCTTGAACTGGGTAAGCAAGGCTTAAAAAGCCATAATAAATAGGCAATAATGATATTTTTGCATTAATTTTCAGACGAGCCATTGTTTTCGGTACAACCAGGAAACTGGTAATTTGCTCATACAAAATGAGAAGGCCAATCTATAAAAGAATATAATAATGGGATTTCAAAAGTGACAGTAAACATTATTTACCTCCTGTATTTCTGAATCACTTTGGGTTTCAAACTTTGAAAGTAACTTCTGAATGACATCCTTTGTGTCAATCATAATTCACATGTGTTTTGATTACACACTGCATTAACCTCTGCTTAAA
This sequence comes from Apus apus, assembly GCF_020740795.1. NCBI lineage: Eukaryota > Metazoa > Chordata > Aves > Apodiformes > Apodidae > Apus > Apus apus. Next base: position 94,038,043 of record NC_067282.1, on the reverse strand, counting down.
TCAAGCTTATTAATCGTGCTGAGAAAAGGTCATTAACATCTCCCAGACCAAATGCTGTATCCTCAGCTAATTATAACTAATTCATTAAAATGGTGTGACCTGTTTCCACTAGTAATCCAATATGCAGCCCTTAGCTTCTTTTAGTCCTATAAAGCCAGTGTACCCTGAGCTGTTTTGGATTAGAGGACATACAGATTTATTTATTTTTTATATTAACCTTTCTTGAAAGCCACATCACTAATGTGTGAAGATGCTAAAAAACCAAAACAAACAGAACAAAACCAGCTTTCTTGTTACGTTTTTCTCTGTTAGCAGAACATCTGTTTTCCTCCTTGCAATTTTAAATGCCCTTTTGTATATGAAGGTTTGCTCTGAGTCTTCTGCAGTAATAGTGTTTGTTTATTTCTGCAATAGCATGGAATGGAGCAGAACTGTCAGATAAGCAGGACCAAAAAAGCTTCTTAGGAGTACTAGCACTGCCTTTGTCTTCCTGGCCAGTGGTTAAATTTCTGTGGAAGAGGTGGAGGTTCAGGTCCTTGTTCAAGTTAGGAGGTCATGGGCCTCTTGTGAAAGATGATGCTGGGGCATTTTTCTTCCTATGAGTGTCAGGCCATTCTCTAAGTATAGGTGATGTGAGCCATTGCTTTTTTCTCCTAAAGCCTCTTCTCTGTTTCTTGCAGACACACCACCTGGATTACTCTGCTCACTACCTGCGTCTCAAATTCCTGATTGAAAACCAGATTCAATTTTATGTACCAAAGCCAGAAGAGGATATCTATGAACTGGTAATGCTACCTACTGAACAAAATTAAATGACACTTGGTAGGACACTATTAATAAGTGTTTATCTGTCATTTGTAATATTCAGAGTTACACTTTTTAACTTGCGAATATAGTGCTCTGCACAATATAGCAAGTTGGCCTACAGTAAAGTAATGTCCCTAGACATTTCACCTCGAAGAGAGAGTTGCTATTTAGCCTATGTTTGTGCAGGCATGTGTCTATGTGGAAGAGAGAGAGGAGCTACAGCCACAGGTAATGGGTGAAAGTCACTATAAACATACAGTTACAATTAACTTTTCTCAAGGTTGCCTTTTTCTGTTGTTCATATTGTCTTCAGTAGTTTCAAAGACATAGTGTTGATGCCTGAGTATTTCTTGTTCAGATCACATTGCATGATTTTTAAAGAGAAGGAGAATGCACAGGTAGTTGGGTTTTTTTTTTGGTCTGTTGTTTGGTTGGGGTTGTTTCTCCCCACTAAATGAGGAGGTAAATGTTGAAGTTAAAAAGCTGTGGAGTTATGTGTTAGTATATACTTTCCTAATTGCTTCAGTTGGATGTTTTCATATCATTCATCTCAAAAGCAGACTTCAAAGGAATTTTTAATTTGGAGATTAAAAAAAAGACCAAGTAGAATTAGTGTCATACTTTAACTCTTTGATTTTACACATGCACATTATAAAGTTTTTTAAACTTTTCATTGGTGGCTGTTTTATTTATAAAAAGTAAAACTTTGCCAATTATGGATGCTTTTGCTCACTTAGTAAAGAAGTTCTGGAATTTGCCATTAACACTGTCAACAACAAAAAAAAAGAGTGAGAAAGTGCTAGTAAAGTACTAAGACTGGAAAGTAAAATGTAGCTGGGAAAAATTAAAGATCAGAGAAGACAGTTTTTAGCTTTCATTGGCTGCAGGGATTTTGGTGACTTGTCTTATGTTGAGAGGATGTAGGATTGACATAGTCATCAGTTATTGTTTATTCTGAAAAAATGAAATCAAACCAAAACTCTACAGTCGGTGGGACTAGGTACATGCTGAAAGATTATAATATGGATAGATGCTGCAGAGTTATATCTAATATAGTAATATTAAAACAACACACATTTGTATGTTTGCTTGTGAGTGTATAAGTGTGCTTGTTTCATCAGAAAATTTGAGTTACTTTATTTCAGTGTTTGATTAAATGACTCTGGTGCAATATGATAAAATTAATGCTTGTATTTTAGTAGTCTCCTGAATATCTGTTTATTGTCTAATGTTGATATCACCTTGCTACAAGTATCTTCCATCTTTTAAGATGCTTTTAGAGATACACATTGCTGCAGAAAAGGTAAACAAAATTTCCTAGAAGGAAATTATTTTTTCTTGCAGAATTTATAGGATGTATTTAAATAAGAAATGGAGAATAAATATCCATATTCCATTCCTCTCCAAAACATTAATGGTTATGCTTTGTGCTCTGACACAGTCTTTCAAAAATTACAAGCTTGGTTTATTATGTGTTAAAAATGTTACTAAGGGCTCAGGGGGGAGTATTTAGCAGTAAGTGCTGTACCAGGAGGTTATAGTTGTTTAAGCACCTGTTACTGTAAACTAAGGTTTTGGCTGAAGCTTGATGTTCCAGACTTTTTACTTTGAGTAAGATGGCCCTTTTAGGTGGAAGCACAAGACCAAAGGCTTCCCTGAAAATCTTGAAGGTGTGATGAGGCTGGGGTGAAGGCATTTGGGCTGGTAGAAAAGGTAGCCCCTGGGAAGGAGTGTTGGAACAAGACCAAAAGTGGTAGAGGAACAAAGGGCAAGGAATTAAAAACAATAGCAGCAGTAGTAGTAGTAATAATAAAACCCAATAATATCCCAAGGTTGCCATGAGAAACACTGTGAGGGACTTGAGTGGCACAGAGGGGCAACACTGCCACTGTCAGGACAAAATCCTGTCCTTGGGCCTAGCAAACCTCCTTGGGATGCTCCTAGTATTGCTATCAAACCTCTCTGTGCCCAGATATGCTGCTTGTCCTTGGTGTTGGGACAGTGGGTCCACAGGGCACAGAAATCTGAGGGGCACCTCAGGGCTCCTTCCAAACTGGCTCTCTGGTTTGGGCAGCCAAGCATCCCAGTTATTTGCCTCCCATTCAACAGAGATTCTTGCTTGAAAAGCCACTTTGGGATGCAGGCAATATGTGTGGCTCCTGTATCCCGGTGAGAGCATGGCAGCCATCCTCCTTGGTTCTGGTCCTGCATGCTCAGTTTAGACAACTGCAGGGATCAAACTCAAGTTTTGTTTGGAAAACACTGCGATTTTCAGACCATTTTTTCTTTCTCCTCTTTTTAAAACCCGTGCTGAAATCTAGCTGAGATTTTTGTAAAGTTCATCTAACTATTTTTCAGGTTCTGAATAATATGTTCCCATATTTGAAAAACATGTTTTAAAAATATTGCTAGCATGCCATCCTTGTTTAGTTTTACATTTTATTTTACTACATGGAATAATTTAAATGCATATATAACTGTTCTGTAATTCTTAATATTTGCAATTAAACAAATGTGTGTGTGCTCATAAAAGCAGAAGATAAAATTATATTATTAAATAAATCTTTTAATAATGAATTACTCTTAATTTTTAAATAAATTGGTTAAATACTTCAGTCTGAACACTGATGCCGCCTTGTTTCAAAATGTTAATTATTGTGAATTGCTTTTTTACACACTCATACCACCATGTAAACAAAATTACTATTTGCCTGCACCTGTGGGTATGATTTTTTCCAAAAACAAAAGGATGTTTTTTTACTGAAGTGCTAGCCTGTGCTATGGAAAGAACAGCTTCAAACCTTGGCTGAGCTGGAGGTTTCCAGAGTGTCAAGTCTGTCTTACAAGGAGCAAGTCAGGGCTGACTCCCAAACATGTCAGTTCAGAGCCTCAAATATCTGATATAGGTGACTTGGTCTGGAAAAGTGGGATTTCCCTGTTTCAGGTGGCATGACAGGCCCTTTGTTCAGAGCTTGGGGCAGGACCCCAGTACAACAGAGAGACACACAAGACAGGAGAGCATAGGTGATTTAGAAGCACAAAATGTGTGACCTCTGGTGGAGGTGTTGCCTGGCTCCTGAAAGGCAGAGTGAATTGCACCTGCATGCTTAGGCGTCTGGGTTATTACCTAGGTGTGAATTTGTGCTGGTCTCCTGGGAAGGATGTTAATGACCATTTCAAAGACTTGGGAGGGCTTTTCTTGGTACAAATAAACATAAATGTGTTAGGGATGAAATTTCATGCTAAGAGTGAGCTGCATATCAAGTCTGTTAGTCTTCCAACAATTAAGAAATGCATTTAAGAAACAAAATCTCACCTTGTGATTTCAATACTATCAAATAATTTAATTTCTGCAATGTCTTAATCAAAATTACATAAAAATGTTAAATGATGGATACCCATAAAACAAGAAAACAGGAATAGAAGCTTTGTTTCTTGTGCTCGAAATGGTATTGACTGAGTGAAATAGATGTATCTTTGCTCTAATGTTGGCAGTAGTAAAACACTGCTTCCTCCTCTTTAACTGTGTTCCAACAGTAAAGCTTAGTGACACTACTAATAAATCTTACACATGTGGAGATAAACTGTTTGATAGAAAATGACCACGGTCCATTTCTTCCACTTGTAATTTAAAAGAAAAATCTGTTTGAAATTTTTACAGTTGATGTGTCCTCCCACAGTAACGTACTTTTGTGTTATATTTGTTCTCTTCAGCTGTACAAAGAAATTGAAATCTGTCAGAAAATAACACAGCACATTCAAATAGAGAAGTCTGATGCATCCTCTGATATTTACGGTGAGTTTCTCTCCTAATTTTGTTTTCACTTTTCTGCTAATTCAGTGTGCAGGTTCTTGCTTGCTATTCATTGGTACACCTGAAAGGCCTGTTGAATGCAGCAAGATCACATCTGATACCTGTGCCATCCACAGAAAGCTCACTCCCCTGCCCTGAAGTGGGATTGCTTTATTTGCAGTGCACTGCATGCTGTATTTCCTGGTGCTCCAGCTATAGGGTGTGCAGCTCTTCAATGAGATCTATGGTGGCAGAAAGGACAAATGTTTTCTTGTTCTTGTAGTTTCTCAAAACACCGCCTACAGAGGTTGTGCAGCTGAACGCCACTGGAAAACAACACCCTTTGCCCTTTGTCACATCCTACATGAGTGCCAGCATGGTGGCATTCATGGGGTCCCTGCAGTGGGGCTTGGGAGGGGGCTGCCATGGTAGCTTGACGCTGCTAGCAAGCTCTCCCGCTCCTCAGTCTTTCCACCCAGTGCGACAGCAGGGATGCAGCCAGGAGCATTGCTGTAGGTAGGACACATCTCAAGGTCTGTGGCCATGCAGATGTCCAGGAGATGCTGCTTGGCCCCTTCCCCCACCTGCTGTGGGCACACAAGCTGGGTCCATGTCTCATCCCGACATTACTGAGGCTGGAGGAGCCTGGCCTCAGTGCACACCCAGACCTCGAGTATGCTCCATGGATTCCTTGAGCCAGAATCTGACATGTCATACAGATCTGTGTATAAAACATAAAACAGAGGAAGTCTTCCCTGTGAAATTTCAGCAAAATCCCTGGTCTTTACCTGGAAGTGGTCATATTTCTTTGCTTTCAAGTATTTAAAATTACAGACCTCCAGCCTGGTGAGTTTGCCCTTTGGTCTGACAATTACAGTTTTGTGGTGTATTTTAAAGTTATTTGTGCAACCTACCCTGCAGGAAGACAATCTGCATCTTTTTACTGTTTACCTAAATGATCTGGTTTAGTCACTAGAATAATTCTGAATCCCCAAACTGCTTAATATACAGCTGCAGGCCATTTGAATATTGAGCTATGCTACAAAGCAGTGGTGCTGACTGCAGCTTGAATATTGAAGGCCTAAGAGAGAAATATTAACCAGCACAGCAATGGCCCTGGGTTTGATAAGTGTGCTGTGCTTGAAAGTACTGCAAGAGTTAGGGGTATCATAGCATTTCTTTCTTTTTCTTCTCTTTTTAAAAATGATAGATGGGAAAGACTGCAAAATGCACTGTCATGTCCCATGGAATGAGATTGGCTGTGTGAGACATAGGATTTATTAGTTCAGTGGCTCTGACCCTGCAAGAAGTGAACCCTAAATACAGCCCAAAAAACCTGACCTTTCTGTCATTGAAAGCAAATGGAGAAACTTACTTTGACTGTGAATGGCAGCAGAATTTCTGTAGTCTGTGTGTGTCTCATAGAAGCACTACTATGTGTTCATACAGTGGCAAGCGTTTGCTGAAATACATGTGTGCCTGGGGAGCAGAGGTGAAGTGTTGATCATGTCTTGGTGCTGGAGAAGGCTAGGGTTCCTCCTGAGATGCTTTTCCATCCTTTATGTTAGTCACAGTTGAGTTTTTAGTTCTTTTAGTCTCTTTACAGAACAGCACATTCACGAGTTATGAGAACACAAAGATCAGAGCTTTAAAATTATGGCATAGTATCTTTTTAACAGGGTTAAAGAGATTTAACCCTTTTTAAGGGTTTTGTTTTGAAAAAAATCCTAAATCAATAGTATGTCCTCACAGTCTCCAAGCATCTAAGCGCCTGCATAAGTCCTTGTGTGAGTGGGGCTGCCTTTGAGATTGATTCTCAGGCAGGCAGGCAGCACTGGAGGCTCAGCCCCTCACTGGCACTTCAACAATTGTTGGGAAGTGAGGCAGGAGCCAGTACAGAAACCAAATGTCTAGAGCACGAAGGGTCTTTTTTCTGTGCAGAAAACATACATGCAAATTCCCTGTGCCTTGATTCCTCCAGAAGAACTGGAAAAGCCTTCATTTTGAAAATGGATGAAATTATGAAAATCATTAGTGACATTACCTGTTACTGTTGCTAGTATTCCAGCAATAGCAATAATACTACTTGTAAATAACCTTGGATTTTCAAGATACTTCACAAGGAGCTGTTAATTAATCCCAACAATGTAGACTTACTGCTGTTATCTCCACTTAACAGACATGGTATCAAAGATAGGGAGGTGAAATGCTTTCACTTAGGGTGCAATTAGACAGGTCAGTTCAACTTGTTAGCCTGGCAGAAAGGTAAGATAATGAAGTGAAGCTGTCTGCTGGCTTTACAAGCTGTTTTGGGCCAGCTAAGAGATCCTGGTGCTGAGGAAGTAGCAGAGCTGCCCCTTCAAGCATTAGCAGGCCTTTGGAGCAGCTTCACCATGGCCTTGAGCACACCTGAGTTCAAGTGACATTAAGAGGACAGAGCAGAGCATTTACAGGGAAAGCTCACCTGGGAACATTTAGTAGAATTTCTACTCCCACCGGTGTGCCTGTGGAAAGGGCCACTCCTGGAGTGTCTGGCTAGTGTGTCGGGCCTTGCCAGCATTAGCTCTGTCAATATGATGCTGTTGCTGATGTCCAGACACATTGTCTCTTTCACTGGTACCAGCCTTTTTGCAAAGGTTGTGTGGGCAAGTCGGGGCACCCCAGCAGTGAAAACCTATTGCTTCCAGCTCCTGTATGTCCTGGGAACATACTGGCATTTTGTTAGCAAGGGGGTCAAGGCAATTTTTTGAAGGTGGATTTGTTCAGGTATTGTGCTGGTTTGGTGAGGCCATGTGCACTCATAGGTGCAAACTTTTGTTCTCCTGTCATCAGAACTTTGCAGTGAGGAAAAGGCTCTGTCTGGGTCACCACCCATCAGTTCCCACCTGTGTTTCAGAGTCCATGCACAGTTTGATCATAATCTTTTTGGCAGTGATGCCAGCTTATGCAATCGTCGCTTCCACCCACTCCTGCCCTTCCTCTCATGCAATGCTAGTACATGTGTTTGTGTGGAGCACCTGCAGAATTCAGCCAGTTGGAAACTGTACAATCATACTGTACAAGTATATATACAAACTACACAGGCATGTTTACACATGTATGCATATTTGCAAGTGTATATATATTTATAAAAATAAAGCTTGACTTCAGGTATTTCTCCTCTTGACGAGTTACCTGCTCTGCTTTACTGCAGGGCAGTGAAAGCAGCGGTACCTGCACTGCAGTGGGACAGGAATGCTGTTTCAAGTTTTCCAGACACATTACAACTGTGGAAATAAACCAGTTTATCCATACTTAGTTTACGGTCACATACCCTGTCTGCCATGGGTATTTGTAAGATGACCATTTAAAGGCTGTTACCAATTGTCCATCACTCATCTCCCAAAGGTGATGACAACACATGTAATTGCTCCTTACACTCATTCTGCTCTGAATTTTTTCTTAATGAAAGCTGAATTTAAAAACAACTACACATTCCCTTATGCCTGACAGATTAGAGGAGGCAGAGGTCCTCTCATGGAAGAGAATGGGAGCTTGGGACTGCTTAGGCATGCAAATCTCTTCACAGTTAGCCTCGTCGAGAACTTAAGATGCAACTCAGCCTTGTTTTAACTGTGTGATAGTTGGCTGTAGAACAGCATTTCAATTGAAAAAGGGTGATGATATTAGTAACTGATAATTTGTGCTGACTCAAACTGCACTCTTGTGGCTATGCTTGGCCACTGTGCTTCTGGTTAAGGGCCTTCCAGGTAGGCTTTGCAGTGATAACAACCAATAGCTACTATATATTTTTTTTACAGCTGCTCATTTGTTTAGTTAAGAGTTTTCCTCTCTGCCAAAGTTGGTGTGTTGAGTGAGCTTCACATATTTTATTTTATTCAGGCAGAGGAACTTTTATATATTCCAAGTAGATCAGTAAGTCACAAAGGGCCATATGCTCCTTGCTTCTAGGCTGCCACATTCTTCCCCCTCCTTTCTCCTTTTTTTTTTTTTTTTTTTTTTTTTTTTAAATGATAGATGAAAAAATAACTTCTCATCCATAAACACCAACTTGAAGGGAGTCCTAAAGTCTGAGTAGGCTCCTAGCACATCTGCTGCTTCTTGGCTGGTAGTTGATTCTATGTCAAACAAGTGTCTCCCCCAAGAGGTTTGTAAATGTTTTTCTAGTCAGAAAAAGAGAGAACAAATGGTTGCCTACACCCATTTTGGGAGTAATGGAGTTTCAGAAAGGCAAATGTTCTGCTTTAGATAACTCTCAACAGAAAATAAATAAACCCTATTTAGTTAACCACATTTATTTCCTTTACATATTGTTATCTTAGGTAGTGTCAATCACAAATTGCAGGAAAGTCACCAAAACCAAACATAACAGTACCATTTGCACTCCAAATTAAGACTACTTCAGAACTTCCATTATAAAGATGGTCTATGGGTCTCTAACGTAGCTATAAAATGTGCACTGAGCTGAGACTTAGCAAATAATAGGTCGTGCCAGGAGCAGCTGAGAATAGAAAGGGGGAGAAGAGCAGGCAGTATTTTTACAAACTTGTCCAGTCAGGGAATTAAAAAAGGTAAAACTTGGCATTCTTCTTCAGCAGGTGTTATGCCTTGTCTGAGTTCAGGATGGCATGTCAGCCACAGCTCTCTGCTTCCTGGGTTTTGTCAGTTTCGGTCACAAACCGCATCTCTGTGCAGCTTTTGTCTGCAAACAGCAAAACTTCTTGAAGTGACTACTTGTGGCAGGAGAATTGGAAGTCTGTTCCAACATTTTGCAGCTGTGTTATCCTCAAATAAAGCTATAAATGATTTATCTATACACTCAGAAATTAGGTACAGGTTTTTGTTAAAGCCACTTTAATTTTCTAACTTCGTGTTTGTAAAGGTTAATGGGAAGGAGAAGGGAGGAATTTCCGACTGTGCTGCTGGGACATTGCAGCCTTATCTGTAGTGTCTGCAGTTGTTAGGACACACTGGAAGTGGTTGGCTTTTTCTAACTGCATCACTGGGTATTTCCCTAGGTTTCTCTCTGTCGTCTGTGGAAGAAGAAGGGGTTCGTCGGCTGTATGTGAATGGTGTCAAAGAGACAGGCCTAGCTTTCAAAAAAGGTAAAAGGCTAAACTGCTTTTGTTATTGCTTGCTTAATCCTGGTATGGACCATGAGCTTGTTGGGATGGGAGCTTTATGAACACACCAAACCATGGTCCTTGTCTGAAGGAGGTCATGGTCTTTTGGGAAGAATTTGGGGTACTGAAGACCTGGCTCTGTTCTGCTCTTGAGATCATCTATGATACGTAGTCAACCTCTTTTAATTTTGAGTTGCTATATATGTGGCAGGGTTAGCACATCCCTTGCAGCTAGAAAGAGGAGCAGGGCCCTCTCAAGTCAGTCACTGCAAAATAAACGGGTACAGTAGAAGTCCTCATAGTGCTCTTTCTGTGGCTGGAATTACTGCCACTAGTTTTGCTTCCAGCCTTTGCAAGAAGCATGACAGCAGTTGGGCCAGAAACCGGCAGAGATAACTAGGTTGCCAGGCTCATCTTAGGGCATTCCTTGACTTTTCCAGTGTGCTGGCGTTACTGCTTGTGCAGTCATGGGATAGGCCGGTTAGGGAGCTGGGCAGCTAAACAGATTTTAAAATATAACATGAGTTTTTTGCACGAAGAGTGGGAAGACTCTCATCTCTTCATAACCCATCAGTTTATGTAGAGTGCTCAAAAACACCTTCAGAGTTTTCTTGGTGAGTAGTTATATGGTCTTGCAGAGCTTATTCAACAGTTTGCTGTTGCTGTCAGCAATGGGTGCTGGTCTCCCTCAAGCTGCCTGCAGACCTTTGCCTTGTGCTGACTCTGGCACTCTGCTGAGCCAATTCAGCTCACTGTCTTAACAGAGAACTGCAAAATGTATGGCTGTTTTTTTGACCCACTAGCAAATGGAGTAGGCTTGTGTTGCAGTGAAGCAAGTGGCAGAAATGTCACAGCAGAGGGACAGGACTGTGCAGGCAGAAACCAGAAAGGAAGAAGCAGGGGAGGGGGAGCAGTTCTGGCTGCAGGGAGCCTGGAGTTTTCCTCACCTGCAACCTCTAACCCTCATTCAAGAAAACCTTGTAGGTGGTTCTGGAGGCTCCTGTGTATGTATGTCTGTTAAACTTGAAAAAACCATGTTTCTCTCCTCACCCCACCTCAACCCCATATGATTTCCTGGCTGACAGGACAGGGATTCTGCCAAAAGCCCTGACCAGGGGCTGGGGGACATCTCATTGCCAGCCTGCACCAGGGAAATAAAACTCTGTGGGCTTTTTGTGGGGAGCAAAGAGAAAATGGGGGACGAGGTGTGTGTGTGTGTGTGTGTGTAAGGGTTCAGCAGGGCCTCCTTATTTTGCTTTTAGAAAACATTTCTGCAACAGTTTAAATGAATGCATGAACACAGACTGCCTCCTGTGGGGCTAAAACGCTAAAACATGCTTTCAGTGATAACGTTGCTCTTCACAATTAACATAAAAAGCTGCTTCTGTATGTACAGGATTTGGTAGGGTATTATGACAAGATAACCCATAGTTAGTAGAATGCAGGGAGGAAAACTCTCCTCCTCCCATTATTTACATGCATATTTGCATTTGCACTTCCTGTAAGAACTCTAACAAGAAGAGATACAATATCTCATTTTCAATCTTTTCTCCAGTAAGAAAACTTGAATTTTATTTTCTCCTAAGAATTTTTATTATTTTTATTTTTTCCATTGTTCTGCATTAGCTAGACCATTGTTGGAATTTGAGCTGCTTGATTATACTGAGATATACATGATGCTTTACCCTACATAATTAAAACCAAAGATTATAAAGAGTAAATGAAGCCCCAGATAAGATGTTTATGGTTGTAGGCATATTAATGTGCTACTATTATGACATGGCATCACTAAGTAGAATAAATGAAATAATGCAGAATGCTTGACTTGCCCTGTTTTGTCTTTGTTTCAAATATGATTTTATGGTCCATTTATTTTGTAGCTGTTCTATCTAGTTAATTTTATTGTCTCCAAAACTGCATGCTACACTACAGTTGCATGCATTTAGAAAAATCTCAATTTTCTTAAAGAAGACTGAAGCCCTTTAGCCTCCTCCCTTCCATGTTTTTTTCTTGAATGTGGGTAGGTAATCTGTTTCTTGGAGGGTGCAGATGAGCTCTGCTTGCAGCTCAGGCTCATTGAGTCAGGCCTTTCATCTGGGCTTAAAGTGTGGCAAGACTTGTCCCTCACATGATCACCCACCCAGAGGACTGAATGGCATGAGGGCAGGTCAGCCCCACAGAGCAGCTTTTTCAACCCTGTAAATTCCAACTTTCATCCCTGTAAATGCCAGAACAGTGAACAAGATGCTGCAGCAGTCCTGTTGGGAGATTGGTGGGCTTTGCAGAGTGTGTGTTCCCACTGGCTTTGCCCAGTGGGCTGGCTCCTGCTGGGGGCTGCCTGTAAGGGACCACCAGCATCAGCCTGAAGTGGACACAAAAGCTGCAACAGTAGGAGCAGCTCCAATGATTTGGGCTGTCAGCACCAGCATGCCCTGCTGCGCTGCTGCCTATCTGATCTTAAAGGTTATTTGGGATTAAAGCCAGGTCCAGCTTGCTGTTATAAGTTGGAGAATGGGCCCAGCTGGCTGAGGGGAAGGTCAGCATTCCTGCAGCACCTCGGAAGGCTGCACATCATCTGTTGGCAGTGCTGTGTCACCCCTGAAGCAAGCAGGAGTCAGCTGTTTCCTCTGCAGATTCCCTTTTCCCTTGGGCACTGGTGCTATAAATAACTTCTGAAATCAGATTGGAAAAAAAAAATTACTAACTTACAAAGCACTAGAATTTGCCTTTTAAAAGTTCTGTGTGCTAGGACATGATTCAGACAGGGCCAAAGAGGCTGTCTGAAGTTCTACACCATATGCCTCAGATGAGTGGAAAACATTTTCTCTCCTCCTAGGTGTATGGGTAGGGGACAATTTCCAGTAGAAGCCTTCACATGTATTGGAAATTAAAAGCAAGAATCAAGCCAGTCTAGCCACTCCATTCTTCCTGTCCTGTGTGCAACAGCTCTGAAGTCTGCCTCTGTCCTTCAGTATACATTTATTTACAAGCAATATGTTGTGCAGTGTGGCTTGGTGTACAGCGGCCGTTTGCTTGCAGAGAGATGGGAATAAAAAGGGGGTATCTTGTTGCTGGTGTGTTGTGAGGGACTTCCTGGACACTGCAGTCTTAGGGACGATCCTGGAGTACCAGCCTGATAACAGATCTCACATCAGTCTGTCAAAATTCAAAATAATTTTCAGTCATAAATGCTTACTTTATGTCTAGACAACACTGTCTGGCACTTCATAAACACCTGGCTGAACTCCTTGATGTCTGTGGATAACAGAAAAGTTACTGTGCAAGTCTCACCTGTTCCTTTCTGCATTGCAGGCCTGAAGGCTGGCGATGAAATTGTGGAGATTAACAAGAAAGCAGCTGAGGATCTAGACTCAGCTTTGCTGAAAGATGCCCTTGTCCAGCCTTTGCTGTGTCTTACTGTGCGCACTTATCCTGAGATAGAGGAAGGGCAGCAGCTAATGCAGCCACCACCGCGTCGCTTGGAAAACCCATCTGATTCAAGTGACAGTGCACTGGCCTTTCCGGGGAGCAACCAAGGTATGGGGTTCAGTGTAGAAATTACCAGGAGGAGAATTCATGCTTACAGTGTGCTAGTGTAATCCCATTGATCCCTGCATGTAACTCCCATGGTGGAAGTGAGTGAGAGCAGTTACAGTCTGAATGTGCTGGGCAGATAATATGTGTGAGCTCTGGAAGCTGCAAGGTATAATCTGTGGTAGCAATGAAGAATGACTGTTTAGAGGGTTAGGCTGTGAAACCTGTGTCGTCGCCAAATGTATGTCACATCATCAAACTGTGCCTGCATCAAGTCACAGAACTAATTGCTCACTTCTGGGCTGCTCAGGAGGTGCCTTTACCTCTGGATTTGCCCACAGGATTTATGTATGGCAGGGAAGGAAGAGAGGATAAGCATTTACCCTCTCTGATATTAGCCAGAAGCATGGGAGCCCTGTGTGTTTGATGAGACTTGTAAATAAATCACAAGTTCAAAACACCTAAAGGTAGGGGTTGACGTTACAGCCAAACAAATCTTAACTGGTCCCACAGCACACTGCAATGGGAAGGGGCATTCCTGCTCACCACGCTCCCCTGTTCAGGGAGCTGAACTAGCAATAAATTCATCCCTACAAATATGAATTGTTTGCCGCTAGTGTAGTTTCCTGAACCAGCTAAGGACAAGCGCCTGGGCTGGGGTAAGAGAAACAGCTGCAGAAGAGCAGGATTTCCCCTTGGCAGTTTCTAGCCATTACCGCTGTAAGACAACAATGTTGGGAATTGCACTGGGATAGCAGAAAAGGTCCTGCACTGTCTCCTCTTACTTGCCTGCTCAGTTGTGACCTAGTTGCCGGCTTCTAAATGCCCCCCTCTCCCCATACTCAAATACAAGAGGATACCAGATGTGCCTGCTTGCTTTGGGTTTTTTAAAATAATTTTAAACAACTAATGGAATGGCCAAAAATAAGTGGTTTCTAGATAATAAAAACTGTTCTGAGCTGAGGTAAATTTAAGCTTTCAGTCAAATGTAAATGGTGTCTGAATATGTCAAAACACGCTGCTTTCTCTTGGAAGTAAAGGTTTCAGAATTGTCAAAATAATTGTTTCAGGAACACAGAATAAAAAGCTGGAGTGGGAGGAGAGCTGTCAATGCACTTCACAGGACACGTCTGCGTGTTGCATTCACTTGGTGTAGGGTCTTCATGGTCTAGGTGCAAAGTGGAGCTAACCCAGAAGCACCATGAGTGCATTAGCATGATGCTGAGCTGTAGCAAATGAGCTGCAGTGAAAGATAGTTTGCTTGGGCTCAGAACCAAGCTGACTCAATTCATCTCTGCTTGCAAAGGGTCAGGGAGGTAGAGCCTGCTTTTTCCACATTTCTAGTTGCTGCTCTGGTTTTGCTTAAAATATTTGATGAAAGTGATCTGGGAAAAAATGTCATTGTTCAGGTGACAGGAACTTGTAGTGGGGAAAAAGAAAGCTGGACCACTAATCTGGCTTTGAGGAGTCTTCTATTCGTAGCAAGTAGAATAACACAATGAAGAAAGCTTAAAAACAGCTTATTGCAAATATCTCTGAAGGGACTGCTAAAAGCATCCTCATGCAATATGTAGGATAAACCGCCAAGGGCAGTTAAAATAAAACATTTTCAGAAGGACATTTTTTCCCTTTTAATTTTCGTTGAAATTTTCCCTGTTATGCTTTTGTGCTGAAAAATCAAACTCCTCTTGTACATTTTTATAGCCGGCCACAAGATGCCTCCATTTCCTGTGTAACACCAGCTCCTTGCAGGCCCCATCCTTTTGTCCTTGCCTGTGCTTTTTTCACTGAAACCCTGAGTGCTGAGTCCTTGTACCCTGACTTTTCACTGAAGTGAGCGTCTACCCTGGGTGCAGAGAATTGGGAATTTGTATTTATGCAACGTAGTGATTTCTAAGGCAGAGCAATTGCATTTCTTAACACAGGGTCCCAACAGCTTGTCTCAACAAGCAGTGTCTCTGTCGCTGTCAGTTCTCTGCATCATTATTCTGAGGGTCTTCAAGGGGTCCTTTGCTGACAGTGCATGGTTTGCCAAATGTGTCTGAAGAACCTAGCATTTGCCTTTTTATACTATCCAGTAATAGCCCTGTGTGTCCCAGTGCAATGAAGACATAGGATGTGGCTAATGGATACACCATGGCAAAATCAGACCTCCCACCTCCGCTGCTTTGTAAACACTGCTTCCTTTGTGCTGCTTCCAACTTGAGTCATGTCTGTTCTCCTTTGTAAGCTTCTCCTGAGCCAGCTTTTTTGTAGTTATCGCAGTGGTGTGGAATAGTTGCTTGTTTTTCCATGTCCTGCAGTGAGTACGTGAACTGTCTGGTGGGCCAAAGCGACTACTTCTTAAATAGCTCCCCAGGACCAGGGATAACTTTTAGGGATTCCTTTTCCCTTCAGATTTGTCTTGGTACAGCTGCTCTTCACTTTTGGTGTGCTGTAGCCAGCTCCTTTGCTCTCTCTTTCAGGTGACAGGTGGCCCAGAAGCTAGAGCTCTCTTGACGTTTGCTTTCTTTCAAAATACAGCAGACATTGAAGTGGGAATCGCCTTCATTTCTCCTCAAAGAAGGAGGAATTCTGCTTTAAACAACAGAAGCAACATAATAGCTCATCAGCAGATGTGCAGGTGTCTCTGGCAGCTTCTGAAGGTGCCAGTAGTTGCCATATGAAATATGCCTCTGAAGAACAATGTTAAGATGGTGTTTAAACAACACTAATTAGGGATGACTTAGCCTTAGGGAGGAGTAAAATCAAGGATCTGTACCCAAGTGTATGATTGGGAGGCAGGTGTTTTGATATCCATCAATTTCTCTCTATTTAGGTGTTTGTAAAATGCAATTTTACTGAAGCCTTTCATCTTCTGGCCCTCTGCTTTTTCAGCAATTCATTACCTAAAATGGGATCTATGTGATTTTTTTAAGAAGGCTATGTGCTTTTATTTGGGAGATTGTGACTGTGTCTTAGATTTTAGGTCTCAGCTCCACAGCTTCTTGTGGAGAGCAGTCAAGTATGAAAAATAGCCACTGACCCATTTATTTGTGTCCTTGTTGATTACTGGCAGTTTGGCTGGCTAGGCAAATCAGTTCAGTGATTTCTGTTACATGCTTTATTTATAGCATGCAGATTTTTTTTTTTCAGTCCTGAAGTAGTGCAGCCCCCTTTCAGCAGGGGAGTAAAACATGGCTGAGCCAGAATGCCAGCAGGTATAAATCACCTGTAGGCACATTCATTCTTCAGAAATTCAGTCTGGTTGACTGATCATGCTGATGTATTATCATTATCTTCTTCACCAGCAATTCTTCATTGGCTATGAAGGCAGCAAAGGGTAGATTTTTTGTGTGAGGCAAATCATGCTGTGTTTTTTCAACAGAAGATGCTGTGCTACATTTTTTTTTTTTTTTTTTAAAGAAGCTTTCCTAATGCCTTATTACTCAGTGGGAGGTCTTCCAGGAGCAAAGCAGGGCTGTGTTTCTGGGAGTTGACCTCCCTGAAGTGACTGCTGATGCTTCTGTTAAATAGGATGTTTCTTACAGCTGTTTCTTATCTGTAACTACCTCGTATACACTGAGGTTGGGGCTAGAGCTGCAAATCAGCTCCGTGGCAGTGGATACTTCATTGTGTTTACTTAACAGGTTATTCTTGAGATGACCTTGGATTTTATATCTCTAATTGATATGAAAAATACTGTCTTGGGCATGATATATATATACTCCCCCCTTGGAATTTGCGCTGCATCAGGCTTGCAGAGCCACAGGTTTTGCTCCTTTCATATGGTATTGTTTTTCCTGGCTTTCACTCTTGCTAACACAGTCTGCATAAGTCTGGTCAAGGAGAACTAGCTCTCATTCTGTGTGGAGCCCTACAGCATGTTTTCCTTATTGCCTAAAAATAGCAGCAAGAGCTGTCTCCCCTTCCCATAAGGAGTGTTTTGACTCCCCATTCAGCTCCACTCAATCCAGGGAATGAGAGGCTGGAAGCTGGAAACACAGCATTGAATCTTCACAAAATCATAAAGATATTTTTTTAGTAGAAGGGATTTGGGTATGGAAGTAGTATCCATTATTTATTTGTTGTATCCCTACAGTTCACTACCGTTTATTTACTCTAGAGTAGAGTTTCTTGAGGTTTAGGCTTTGCATGCTTCTGTATTTTGGAGACCTCTAGCATGAGGGATAACACTGCAGGGATCATTGTGAGCCATATAAATCACTGTGCAGAATGTATAAATGATAAAAAAGAAAGAATAACCTTGCTTTGAATGGATATATGAATCTTCTAGGCACGAAGCACCTAGGTATTTTTAAGGAGTCTATTATTTTGTCATCCAGAAAGCAGGAGTATGAGAGGCTGAAATTAACATATGCCCTAAAGACTATGTTATAAAACTGAAGCAAACTTACATGGCACGATAAGAATGGCCACTGTTTTTCATTCCATCCTCATCCTGGCCCAGGTCCCTGTACACTAGGTAATTTGGATTTCAGAACAAGCTGAGACTAACAGTAACCCTGATTTCTTCAGGGTTGTTTTCCTGAGGCAACTAATTTCATACCTTTCGTAGCATGTTAAAAAAATACTGTCATCATTCAGTGCTTGATTTAATAATACCAGGGGCATTTACTGCAACAGCAATCTGAAGGTCTTGCATATAGTTAATCAGACACAAGATCTGTTTTCTAAAAGCTTAAAAGCCAAAGCTCAAGGATGTTGCCTCAGTCAGAACTGTGTTCAGAGGTCTCATTCCTGGATTTTCTAAAGACTGCCTGAGCTGCTGTTGAAATAAGCAGCATGGCTATTAGCACATTAGTTTTTGCAGTGCGGCTTTGGGTTTCTGACCCTTCCCACGTTAGCTGCAGTGAGCATAGCTGCTCCCTTACTCTCCCATGTCTGATCTTAATATTCTCACTGTGTTGCCGCTCCCCCTGCTGGCTCCCGAGCCCCAGGTACTCGCAGAAGGAAAGGCTCGTTTTTCTGATCTCCATGTCCCTGGTTTCCAAGGTCCCTGTGCACATGCTTCACTTCCATGTCTATGAAAACTCCTGTTTATTCCAAAGGGGCTACTCAAGCATATTACAAGTGTTGGACTAGACTCCTGACCGGGGGGGGGGGGTGAAAAGTGAGTGTGGTACAGCTGGTACAGGGAAAGTTTCCTTGAATCTGCACTTTTCCCAAAGAAAAGTGAATGAATTAAATGACATTCAGCATAGGTTTTTCTGTATTTGCACAATTTATTACCTAGCTAAATAGAAAGGGAAGCAATAGAGTTTTATCAGAAGGTAAAAGAGAATTATAGGGCTTGTTCTGTAGCTCTCCAGGAAAGGTAGAATTTTCCAGTTCATTCCTATATGGCCTTTGGTTGGCTTTTAGCTGTCATAGACCTGAGTTTCACAGGTCTTTGGAGATGTTTTCAACTCTGTGGGTCTTCCCAATGGGACAGAACACTCCAGTGTAAGCAGAATTCTTCTAAAAAAAAAAAAAAAAAAAAAGCATGCTTGCCTTTTTAATTGTAGATTTATAGGTGGAATTTTGTCTCAAATAAAAATTTAACCTGAGAGACAGTTCCCTAACAATTTGTATTACAGTTGTTCGCTTATGGCACATTCTCTTTTGACAGGTACTCCATTGCTATAACAGAGCTATTCCCTTGGCAGCATTTAGAAATGGCACTTTCTGTTTAAGGAAGTTGCTGTTGAACTGCCCAAGTAATTGACACTCTCTTTTTTCAAGACAAGAGTCAAACATGAACTGCTGAAAGCATTTGGCCAATGTGAAACCTTCACACCACTTCTTGCAGGAGCACAGACACCCGAGTGTCTTGGCTAGGATTCATCTGGGGTAGTCACATTCTGCCTGGTCCATATTCTTTCTGTGGTTTCAGCTCAGATGAAGGTCACTCCTTATTTCCCAATGAAAGTTATTAAGCAGTCTTTGTATTTGACTTTGAGTATTGCAGAGTTTCATTGGTTAAAGAAGTACAGAGGAGCACAACGCACCTTTTGCAGGGAGCGAGTGGTGGCAGGTGGGCAGGGAAGGACACTGGCTGATCTCCTCGGTGCCTGGCACTTGTCACCTGGCTGCAGCAATCCCAGAGCATTTCCTCAGTTGCATGCCCAGGTGTTGTGTGGGGCACTGAGATGTGTAAAACAACCTGCTTAAGAGACTAAAGCACCTTAAAGTTAAAAACCATAGCTTTCAACCATCCAAACCTGTTATTGCTTCTGGCCTTCAGCATCTAACGTGGTGGCAAATGGTTGCCCTTGCCAGCAATGCCCTATGGCTGCCACTGAGGGGACTAAATTCAGTGTTGCTCATTCTATGTACTCAGCAATAGTGCATCGAGACGCTGTGTTTTCTGCTTGTATGCTGCTTTTTGTGTTGGTAGGATGCACACTTCCGAGCTTTGCACCACAGCTGACAGACCTTGGCTAGGAATATTTATTTCCACTGCATTAATAAAAAAAATAACCTGGCACCAAGAAGTGAGCTTTAAGAGCAGTACCAAAGATTGTGGAAGTCACATTAAAATCTTGAGCGACAGCAACCCTGCAAGATTGGAAGCAGCAGCCATGGAAAGTTTTAGTCAAGTGTTGGCATAGTCCTTAACCTTTATGTGATTCTCCAGGCCTTTAAGCCCCAGCACCTTTGCTTCAGTGATATAAGGCTTCCTTTTATTTTCTTAGTTCTAACCATAAGTAGGAGTTATTTAATCGGCATTAGTCATAATGTCACGGATATTAAATTGCTGAGGCAACTCGGGAGCTCGTGTGACCTCCATCTGTGCTGCTGGCCACATGAATTTGACCCCCTTTTCCTGCTGCTTTTCAGATTTCCCTTTCTAATTCCTTAACGTCAAGTGAAGTCCATGCGTTATCATCCCTAGCAAATGGTAGTGATTGGGTGGTGTTCAGGTGCTGCAGAAGGAAATGAGCTCATTGTCCTTAGAGCGCCTTGCAGAGCTAAAAAAAGATTTACAGGGCAAAAATAAAATGATGTAATGAATCTGACAGAAATGGGACAGTAACTGGAAGGTATTAAAAAGCGGGAACGTGCGGCATAACTGAACCGATTGCCTGTGTTTAACAACCAGCAGATAAACCTGCTAAAGTTGACATTGGCTTTGGCAGCTTAAGACATTAGAAATACCCTAAGCACATGTACTGTGTGACTGCTCATTAAGACAAGTGAAAGATTGCTGTCTACTCTGTAAAAGTGTTTATACTGCAGGAAACAGATTAAATGGTGTTTAAATATACAGGAAAGGAAGAAGTGGTAGCTTAAACACAAGAACCAAAACCCCAAACAAACATTATTTGCCTTGGCTTGGGGTAAGAAACAGCTGTAGGATGTATTTCACACAGCCTATAATAGGAAATTAATCGCAGTAAAAAAACACAGAATGCCCAAAACAAATTATGAAACATCTCACTTTTTTTTTTTTTTAATGGCTAGCTAAGGTTTTTAAGAATTTTTCACACATTGATAGAGAGACCAGGAAGCTGATAGTCTAAATTGGTAAAATCTGGGCAAGACTCAGAAAAATCTAACTTCTTAATGAAAAAGCACTTTTCCAAATAGTTTTTGTATCACCAGACAGCCCCTACAGGCACAATTTTTAAAAATGTAAATCCTGTCTTTTCAGAAAAGATGCATGTCTTTCAGAAGCTCAGCTATGAACTGCCTTCTGTGTCCTTCTGATCTCATTTGTTGTCCAATTTAGCTTCCATGCAGTATGCAAAATATGTTCTGAATTTATTTCTGGATTTCTGAATTCCCTTTTTTACAAATTATTTACAGACTCAACAAAGTGGAAATCTTTTGCAGTCATGCAAATTTGTTTTTGTAATAGTAGCTGAAAGCTTGCAAGTACAGCAGCTGAAAGTTGGGTACTGAGGAACCCAAACCTGGATCTCTGCACTGAGTCTTAATGTAAAGAACTTAACACACACACCTTATGTGTTTGTGAGCTGACATTCTGCATTAGCACAAAACTCCCTGAAAGAAGAGCAAAGGGGCAGCAGATTTTTTCTTATTTAGGAAACATATTTCTTAGATCTTGTCATTTCTGTATAATGAAATGTATTTCGTTCCAGTATAAATATAAAAAAAATATACTTGATGTGCATAATCAGGTTTGTTTTTTCAAAATATCTTCATTTTAAAGCATCTTGCCATTTTATCTGAATTTAAAAGACCATCCATGCTACTATAGCCTTTTTAGCCAAACCACACAGTGTTTAATTGTGATATATCAGTATAACAGATGTTTGTTATTATCACTGTGGCCTTTTTACTCATGGCATTGCTATCTAGCCAAATGCTCCTTATAGACGAACATACATGACTTACCTAAATTGAAGTTTCTAATTGAAAAATAGCAAGTCACATGAGAGTCAGCATGGGACTAACATAGAAACAGTGCTGCATCTGATGAGCTAAATCACTTTTAATCTTTGAAAAACATCCATGTTTCTACCTAGTAGTGAATAGGAGGGGATGGCTGCTGGACCACTGGGTGCTGACAACATGATGATGTGCTGTTGGGCTGCTTCTATCCATAGGGCTAGCAAACAAAAAAAGAACCAAAACCACCACTGGTTTGGAAAAAAAAAAAAATAAATATATCTGTTCTGCTACATAAAGGTGTCAGGTTTCCACCAAAATGTTTAAATGCTAAATGTTAACAATACAGCCAGAAAATATGTGTAATATAGTCTGTTGAATCTTGGCTATTAAAAAGTGGGGATTTTCTGTGTTGCTGTGTCCATTGAGTTTTAATTAGGATTTTCTGCATTACCTGAAGAATAAGCATAATGGAATAAGATGTGTGATCCCTGGTGGGATATTCACTCTTCTGTTTGTGTGGCAGGATGCAGGCAGGGAAGCATACTCAGAAACCACCCTTCCAGTCCTAGGAGTGGCACTGCAGAAAAAGTTCTTCCTTACGGGGTTGAGAGGAAGAGAGGGAAAAAGTAGAAGGAATTAGCATCTGGACTCAGCTGCTATAAAGTATCTTTATGCTGGCTTGAAGGTAAACTGAGGCAATGCAGGAGTTTTCTGGCAGAGTTCAGTACATGGCTGGTCACTGTCATTTGCTGTAGCTGGGAGTTCAATGTGTATTAAATAATCTGTAAAGACTGGCTAACATGTAGTAATAGTGCTTTTTACAGCTATTTGAGTCAGACAATGAGATCCCCAGAAAAAAATTTTGTGCACAGAGCTCTCAGGCTGAGATTGGTTCTCTTCTTTCTTTTGTCACTTGCAGGTAACTAATCATTTACTTCCAAGCAGTTGTGAAAGAGTTACTAGCTCTATCAACAGCATAGTCTCCAGAGGAGTGCACAGGCATAGGGGTGCCTAGTTGTTGTCACGTAGTGATGGAAATGAAATTTAGTTTTCAGCTAATGCTGTAGACTCCTAAAACCTGCTAAAACCAGGTTTCTTTCCTTAAAAATCAACATTGAAACTTAGTAGTGCGTGTGTTAGGCCAAAAGTGCAAACAATTTAAAATCATCACGTTTGACTTAACTCAGAGGAAAGGCTGGCCAAGTTTTGCTTCTTGGCATGGTTTGCCTGTTCACATGCTGCAGTATCCATTTGAAACCACCGAAGTATAAAGGTAGGCAATTGCTGGCCAGCCAAGAAATTGGTAATAAACATCAGAATTTCAGTGGGGCATTTTAGCCTTATCACTAAATCAGCTTTCATAGTTTTCAGTTAAATAGTGTGTCTGGCCATAACCTGTTTATTTTTACACCTGTAGTTAAACCTGACCCCTGCTGTAAACCCAGATAGTCCTTTAAGGTCATTGAGTGCCTCTGGCATAATGTGTTGTTGACATGTACTTGTGTGCAGGATGGGGCCTGGCCCTCCGTGGGAACTGCACGCCCGTTGTGCCCAGCTTCTTGAATTTTTGGAAATTATGGTTGGGTTTTCACACACATCTCAATTTCATCAGGGCACTCTCCTTCTGGTGACCCGGACAGCTCTGTTGAAACAGCTCCAGAGGAGGCAGAAGCACAAGACTTGGAGTCATCTGATGAAGCTGACAAGATGAGCAAGGTGAGAAAGTTTCATTTTCACATGACAAGGAGTCAAAGTGCAGTGCAGTCACAGCTGATGTGCTGGCTTCACAGCTACACACGATTAGAACATCTTTCCTGGGAAAATGTTAATCTTACTTTTAAGGTGTTTACAGATGATACTGAATATAACAAATTACAGCTTCGATTATGGCATATAATTACCTCTTGAGCAAGACTAGTGCCCTTTTTCCAAGGTCAGTTCCTGTCTTCAGTATCTCGTGATATCATCCCCACATAATTTTTAAATGGAATGGTTTATTACTGCCCTCACCAGAGCAGGACAGCTAAACCAAACGATCAGGTTGATTATGATTTCTTATTCTTTCTTGATTTCTAGGCATAGGAGGAAGGGAAGGAAGTTAAAAAGTTATTTCTTTAAATCAATATCGTAGTGCACATGGTAGTTTTTAATTCCAAACTAATTACTGCTAATCTACCTTAAACTGAAACAAAACTCTCCAATTATGGCTAAGAGGTTGTGCAAATGGATTGCTAATTGCCATATACTAAGGGATGGGTTTCACAGTGGTTGGTAGTTTGCACTTGCTCCACTGCTAGGGAGCTTTACACAACATAAGGTGTGATGATTAAATGGCTTCTGTGCCAGAATCAAATGAGATTATTTTGAAGGAACTGATTGCTTTTAGGTATTTGTTGCATAGGTAATGATGAGAGCTTAAAACTATTTTTCTACAGAATTAATGATTTCATGAGTATTAGATCTCACTCTCTGCTTAGGTACAGGTGTGTTTTTTCTCAGCTCTTACTTTGAATAAAATGTGTTACAATGAGCTCTGACCTGGTTCCTGTGCAATGATACTCGTCATTGTAGTGAAAGGAAGGAAAAGACCCTGGCCTCCTGTTTCCTGATCTCTCATGTCATGCTAGCCTATAGTTTTGTCTTTGCTAGCCAGACAGTGGAAGTCAGATAAGAGGAAACATTCCTGTGCATAAAATATACGCAGAGCTTGCATACAGAAAGGTGATTGCTATTGCAGCTTCCAGGTTTTATTACGGGAGTTTTCCTTGTAAGTACAAAGAATTTCTTCTTGAGTAAGTGGAAACATTTGTTGATACTTTGGGATTTTTTACTGTAAATATGTGTGATCTTCATATGCTCTGACTGGAGTCTCTTCCCACATAGCTGCTTGGGGAATAAATGTTCTCGCAGTGTTTTTCTGTAGCTTTCTATTTCTGAGCTGTACAACAGGCTGTGGGGTTCCATTTTGTATCTTGCCTCCTGGATCTTCAGAGCTGTAATTGCCTGAAGCAAGGCGTAAGGATTACGTGATTATCCCTGTGGCTCAGCAGATTTAGTTAAACTGAGAAATGTGCGTTAGCAGCTCTAATGCTTAGTATTCTTATATTGGAAGAGTAACTTGCAACTCTAACAAGCCTTGGCTTCCAACGAGAGGAAAATCTGTCTTTCTGCAAATGAAATGTTGACATCAGTAAATGTTTTAGCTTAAAATTCAGAAATATGTCTTGTTTTGTTTCTATGATGTAAAGGGGTGTGAGGCATTTAACTTCACGTTCTGTTTGTTATGGGACAAACTGCTTGAAATGGTCTTCCATAAAAAAGCAGCACACTTGTACATATAGTATATATACAGTGTGCTCAATTTGGCAAACCATGCCACTGTCCCTGGTCACAAAGAAGACCTCCTTACTAAGTGGGCTTTCTTTGCTGTTCCTCCCTAACAAAAGCTGCAGAAACAGAAACCCCCGAATGATTTTACGTCTATAGAGAATTCAAATGTGTGGTAGCAGGGAGGATGTCATTGCTTGCTAATAACGTGCTCATTTTTCATTTTACAATGAAAAAACTTAACATAAAAAAACTCAATCAATGGGGTGTATGTGTGGGGGTGTATTCCTGATCCTTTTGCTTTTCTGTGTGCTTGGAAAAGCCAACGTGTGTGGGGAGTTAAGGAGTCTGCAACATATGTTTTTCTATGGAAAGTCACCACCCAGCTGATACAGCAGGGAAAAAAGCAAAGGTGTTTTCCTGTCTCAGCACTGCCACACCTTTCCATGCTTCTAGGATTACAGCACAGAAGATTAAGCTGATGTCCTCAGCACTGTTTTACACTTGTTATTTTTGTACGTGGCAAGTGAAACAGTGCCTTCGTACCCACCAGGAGGGGCATGAATGATTCTCTGTATTGCCATTACTGCCACAGCTATCATTCTCCCTTGGATGGTGGAGTTTGGAGGAGAGTTCCTTTATTTTCTGCCATTCTTGGCAAAAGCAGGGCAGGAGTGCTCTTATCCATTCACTGCTGGGCAGGAGAGAAAATCCATTTTAACTATGCTGGATCCTCCCAGCTAAATGTAGAGTTCTCTTTCTTTCAGCGCAGATGCAGCATTAGCAGCTGAAGATCCAAAAATAGCATTTGGGTTGTCTTCTGCCTTGCGATAGCATGATCCTGGGGCAGGGCTTAATCCTGCAAACACCACCACTCCACACCGTGGTGCTGGTGGTCTGTTGATGCCCACAGAACACTGCAGAGGAGTAGAGCTTCAAGCTTCTCCGAGGAAATTTCCCAGCTCTCCAGCTAGCAAAGCAATCCTAGGGGAGAGTTAATAATTCATGGGAAAAGGAGAGGAAGGCAGCGCTGCAGCTCTCCTTCATCGGCTCTTGTAGCACAGCCCAGGCAGGCTTTCTGTGAAGGTAAGCTGTGTGAAATCCTACCGAAAGCTGGGCTTGGGTGCCTTCTGACTTACCTGTAACTTTCTCATGTAGGTGATAGGCGGATGTGTAACACAGGAGGTACTTGAGTGTGTCTTCCCTTCTCTTCCTCCTCCTTCCCAGCTGTCTCTTTCCCTTCCCCCAGCCCAGCATGTGTGCACGTGGGTGTGTGTTTCTTTAGTAGTGGTGCATTTGTTTCTTAATCTGCAAAAAGCTTCAATCTGTTGATGGTGGTGAAGGATTTGGAGGGTACACCAGTAGCTCTGAGGATTCCTTCCTTCTCTGAAGATCTTATCTTCTGAGAATTCTAAGGAACTAATAACAGAGTTTACTTCTCCATCGCTATTGTCACAGGAATCATTATAATAATAAGAAAAAAAATGAAATGTCCGTAGAACTATTCTGATAAAATACTAGAGAACTGTTTCTGAGGTGGCTTGAGGCATTGGCTGTGCAGTGGTGTAGGGTAGTTGTTGTTCCCTGGGTTCTCTCCCTATCTAATTTCACGATGCCTTCCATGTGTCAACCAGCCAGCCCTCTTAGGTACAGCATCTCTTGGGCTGAAATCTATGTAAACAGTAACAAGCAGGTATGCTTTCTGGATGCAACTGGTTTCCTTTAAGCCATGCAACTGGCAGTGGCTTGAGTTGCACTACCAGTTGCTTCTGCTCTGGGGTGGGCTCCTGTCTTTCCTTCCTCTCCCAGTTTCGTGTGGTAGCGAAGAAGAAGAGAGAACTTGTAGGCAGAAGAGTGGGGGAAAGTCTACTCTCTGCCACCTCTTCAGGCTTGTTTTCATCTAGCATGTGAATTAAAGTTTCATAAATAGCCTAAAATCTAGATGATGCCTCTCTGTCAGTCTCCAGTTCAAAAAAATATTTGGAACATATCATACCAGAGTAATTTCTTAGATGGCTCCTTCCCTCTGTGGTGACCTGACTATTTTAGCTTTTTAAATGTTGTAGAATAAATTTAGGTTCAAAGGAGGCACCCTGAAAACTGAGTATGTGTGTGAGTTTTTAATGTTGCAGGTTACCAAAGGCTAAGATTGGTGTAGTGTTGCCTCTTAAGATCAGTCTTTGTGCATTTTTTTTTTTTTTGTAATGGTCCTTTGAATTTAACAGGGGATGTGTTTTAAAAGCTGTTATCAGTTAAAATACTGCAGGACACTAATTTGTCCACAATTAAAGACATCTGCCTCTTGAACTGAAAGCTAATTATGTTGCAGCACTTGTACTTGGAGGAGCATGCTGTAATGGGCTCTGTGTACGCTTATACCATTTAGAAGTATTTTTTCAGAGAAAATAGGTCGTCTTCTCTCTGCCGCATTATTCAAGACAAGAATTAAGTCTCAAAACCTCCGACGTGTTGAAATAGATGTGAAAGGCTTAAAACAGGGATTTGAGGGGTAGGTTTTCCACTAGTGTAACTGGCTGTTTGAAGTTCTTTTAATTCTGTGCCTCATCCCTTCAGATGTTTAATATTCTTCAGCAGTGCCGTTCTTAGCCAATCGGCTCATGCTCAGCCACAGGCAACAGACATTTACATTCTCAGGCTGCCTTCACCTCTGCTTTGCTGCATTTCAGCTGCTCTGCTGAAGTTTTCCTCCTAACGAGTCTATGAAAAGCAGCATTGAGTTCTCAGTTTTGACTGGTGTCTGACTCTTAATTCCAGCTAATGTGGTCAGCGAACGAGGCCGGCGGCAAATGACACATGCGGAAAGGCTTTGCTTAGAGAAACATGGTCACTGCCCTTCCTTGTTAAAATGCAGCCGTCTTCCATGTTGTGTGCCAAATAAGCAGCAGGGAGTATCTGTCTGGAGTGGGAAAGCCCTTTGGATCAGCTGAGTATGTGGAGAACTGGGATTTTCCTCCCAGCTGAGTGACAGCTCTGGCAATACTGCCTTTCCAGCGATGTCGGCTCTTTGGAGAGGTAACCGTAAACTCAAGAACGAAAACCCTGGGAGAGCCGGTGACTCTCTGTACCGTGTGCTGTATTTGGTGAGCAGATCCGCTGTGCTGTGTGACTAGTCTTAAGTAATGAGCAGTTAAATGAATTTTCATGCTGTTTTAATTGTTGGGTTATAAGTTTGAGGCTGAGCTGTAACGTATGTCCCCTGTAGAGGCTTTTTGATATTGTGCAGTGTCGTTAGCAGTCCTGGCAATGCGTGAAAAGATGCTATTTGCCTGAATTTTGTTTGGGAGAGCAATACTGCTTGGAGTTTGCCATCCGTGGCAAAAGATGGTTGTTGTGTGCTGATCAAGGGGGCAATCTGCCTGATGCCCAGGCACCTGTATGTCTCTATAAGATAAGCTCAAGAGAAAATGACACGTCACTGTCAAAACTCTATGGCTGGTAGCCAAAACTCCCCACTGTGGGCACCATCAACATGCTTGATGAGTTTAAGGACTTGCTTCTCCTGTTGGGAAGGATGTGAGCTTAGCTCCTCTGCTGAGCCCCCTGCAGATGAGGGTAATGTACTTGCAAAGTAAACTTCACTTTACAGCCCAGCTGTGCCAGCCCTCCATCTCATTTTAAGGTTGCTAGCTGAGATTGCTTGCAGAATTGTGCCTGAAGTGTGGTGTTGTAATTCTCCTAGAGAAATCCTGGTTCAGTGCTGTCATTGTCACAGCTGGCAAACAGAGCTGGTACTGGAAGATGAAAGGATCTGTTTCTGTTCTAGACCTGCTGTACTCTATCTGCTTTCTCCAGGAAAATGGAGACAGAGAGGCTTTTCTTAATACTGTTTTAGAGATTTCAGCAGAAGTTCTGTGTTCTGAACCTCCCTGGGTGCAATATGCATAAACTTTTTGTCTAGAACTTGTGGGGCTTTTTTGTTTTTGTTTTTAAAGTAAATATAAAGTAGATGGGATTGCATTCAGGGATGAAAAAAACCAGTCCATTCAATGAGCAAGGAAGAGAACAGGTTTGCAAGCGTTGTTGTGCTTGAGACTTTTTGTCTGCCCAAAGAGTATTGAGTGAGTGATACTTGAGAAGTAGGTAAAAAGATGTGAGGCAGGGCTGAGCTCAGTTGCTTCTGGCTGTGCTGGGCATGGCTGAAGTCAGTGAGTGGTTGATTACGTGTGCAAAAGTGGAGATAAGGCTTTTAAAAGTCATCTACGCTTCCTTTTTGACATAATGGGTGTAACTGTTCCTTCTGGGGCAGGCAGTATGCCTGTATGACAATTATCCAGTTTTCAAGTACTTGTTAGTTTTTAGCAGGTGTTTCATGGTGTAAGTGGATTTTCACTCTCTCTTTCTGGGTGACCCATTTTTCCCTGCAACTTACTGCAAGTGCATGCTCCGGATGGTGAGCTGTCTGTGGAGTATCAAGCATGAACTGCTCAAAGCACTTGGCTTCTTTTTAGAGTTTGATTCCATATTGTGTTTTATATGTTGCAACTATTCGTACCTTTGGCTCTTAAATTGCCCCTGGATATGTCTCCCTCAAATATTCTTTCACCAAATAGTCTTAACAAAGCTAAGCATTTCTGAGCAAAACCCTGCATATCCTGGGTCTCTGCATGCTCAGATTAACATATATTAATTGTCAGTTCTTTGTCCGTTTCCAGCTGAGCAGGTAATTTGGGCAGGTTTTTATGTCTTGTCTTGAAGCCAGGCTTTCACCTACTGTACTTTGTGGACTTGGGTCAGTTGGGATCAAGATCATGCCTGTTGTAATCTAATGCAAACTTAACCTAAAAGTTTGGGTATGTTTTATACTTAAGACCACAGTGAGTATAGGTGGAACTTTGCTGAAAAAAAAAAAAAAAAAAGGAATTTCTTTGACTTATTATTTTAACTCTCAGTGACATGTGTCATTGCTACAAGCTGAATTAGTTGGAAATGGATTGGTTTGACTCACTGCTTCTTCCTGCCCTCAAGTTGCAACGTTTTTCCTTTCTTTCTCAACCGAGTTAAACTTCAGATACTGATGATGAGTATTTTTCCTCTAATAAATGGTGTCCAAGAGGCATTTTTGAATAGACAGTCCCTTACATTTGTTTTGTTGCTTACATTTGTGTCCCGAAGAAAATTACCCTTTGTATAATAAGCATCTTTACTAATATTTGCCTTTGCAGTTTCACACTCAGGTGAGCATTTATAGCCATAAGATACCTTTAAGGAAAGCAACTGTATTATGGCAGGAAATTCTTCACTTGTCACTAGCACAGTTAATGCTCCTCTTGGGCTTCATGGCATTGTAGGTGCACCGAGAGGGGAAACTAGCTATGAACAGACTGCAGAGCTTCAACAACAAAGAGTTTTTCAGCAATTGGTCATCTTAAGCATGTGGGGTAGCACAGGCTCTGGATGAGGTTGTTGCTACCAGCTGGTGGGAGTGAAATGATCTCCCAGGTGGCAGGGTTCTGTCTCCAAACTGCAAGGTAGTGATGTGTTGAGTTTTATTTATTTTGTTTGCTTCTGTTGTTGGTGGTGGTTTTTTGTTTGGTTGTTTTTTTGTGTTGTTTTTGGTTGGTTGGTTGGTTTTGTTGTTGTTATTGTTTGTTTTTTCTTTTGCTGCTTCTTGTTTGGTGTTTGTTTGTTGTTGTTTTTGTTTTGTTCTCCTTTCATCTCTTTGTATATTCTCTGTTTGAACAGGCTCATTTTAGGTCAGTTGTATGTGCTGGAGGGCTATAGATGCAGTGTTGGGAAGTCACTGAATCTGGATTAAGATACCATGGCAGGATTAGACACAGAAGGTTAGGGAAGTGTGATCAAGTTCAACAGCTCTTTTCCCTCCTATGCCCCCTCCAGGTCTTTGGGAGGGATGGAGGCAGGGCATGCTGCTGCTTTGGCAACCCTAGAAGCCTCGGGCTGTTGTCACTGACACCAGAGACTATACCTGCTCCATACTTTTCAGGGTAATGAAAGATGTGAAAAGATGATCTAACAAGGAGGTGAAGAGAGGATAACTGTCTTTATATATGGACAGCTGATTAAACATTGAAGAAACCAGCTAGATGTAGCAGCTCTGAAAAACCTGACTTAAGGGGAAGAAATTCACCCTGCAAGGCTTGTTTCTAGACACAGAGCAGATATATATTTGCTGTCCCCAAAGAGCATGCATTTGCTGGCTCTGCTTCCCTGAAAAACAACTTAGACAGTTTCTGTCTCTGCATTGTCTCCTAGGCTGTGTTGACACAGCTATTCATGGGACTGTTGCAAACTAGATTAGGGAACTGGCAGAGGGCTGGGATGTGTGTTTTGTTTGCACAGTCATTTTTGGTTCCCAATTCTTGGGCCTTTTTGTTTGATTGTTTTTCAATCTTAAGTTCTGGAGGAGCCTATTTAATCACAGATCATGCTTATCTGAAACCAGGAATGTTATTGAGTAGCCTCTTAGTTAACTTGAATTGTGCATCTCTTTTTTTTTTTTCCCACCCCTTATCCCCAGTCACTGAGAGATAGTATAGACATATATGAAATTATATGTGCACCTCTGTACTTTGGTGCCAACTAAAAGCCCCTAAGCTGCACGTGCTTAACTGCAAAGACTTTTCAGCTCCATCATTCCTATAGCTCTGACTTAAAAATATTACCGCTGGTCTTTCCTCTTCCTTCTTTTTAAAGAGTACAGAGCAGGTCGCTGCTTTCTGTCGCAGTCTGCATGAAATGAACCCTTCTGATTCAAGTGCTCATCCTCAGGAATTTACAGGACCCCAGCTGGCCACCATGAGACAACTCACAGATGCAGATAAACTGCGAAAGGTTATCTGTGAACTTCTTGAGACAGAGCGCACCTACGTCAAAGTAAGGAGTCTTGATGTGTAGTGTCAGTCTACTGATATTTCTTCTCCTTCTGGAAAATTGTGTTAGTTTCTTCTCCAGTACTTCAAATTATGTTTCATGCATGTATCTCTTAGTGAACTTACATCCAATTCTACAGTCTGTCGCTAGAATAGCAGCTTAAACCTCTGAAATAAGTAGGCTTTCCAAATTCTTATGCTGTTGTTTTGAAATTACTTAGCTGGTGTGCAGAGGAACGTTGCTCAATGTGATTGTAAGTATGTGTAAATGTTTCCTTTAACTATCATATATTCTGTGAAATCCAACTATTTTGTTTTACACATGAAAGGGAAAAATTCCTAGTCTGGGTAGAGGGTGATTGTTGCCACTTCAATAAACATTCAGAAGCAGTTTGAGGAACCTACATGGGAATCTTTTTCTGAAATTTTAGGACTTAAATTGTCTAATGGAGAGATACTTGAAGCCTCTACAAAAAGAAACATTCCTCACTCCAGAGGAGGTAAGTTAACTGTTGCTTCTCTTTTTGCTGGATAGCTTACACAGCCCTCCACTCTGTCTGCTCCCCAGATTTGCTTGTTTGAGCAAGGATGATGGAGAAATGCTGAATTCCATTTAAAAAAATTAATTGGGTAGAATATAAAAGTGCTGCTCAATAATTTATAGTCTGTAGGTTGACTTTGTTTTGTTTGGGTGGGGTTTTTTGTTGTTTGTCTGAGGTTTTCTTCCTGGCTGCAGACTGGTTGTACAACTGGACTGAAAGTTACCCAAGTTGTAGAAAACATGATTCAGGTGCAGTGTGATATTTTCAGCATCTTGCTTTTTTTTTTTTTTTTTTTTTTTTCCCCTCTCACTTATTAGCTGGATGTTCTTTTTGGGAATCTGACTGAAATGGTAGCATTCCAGGTAGAATTCTTGAAAACTCTTGAAGATGGAGTAAGGCTGGTTCCAGACCTGGAAAAGCTTGAAAAAGTTGAGCAATTTAAGGTAATTTCATTGTTTATATTCTGAGTAGTCCTTTAACACTTCATCATATTTGTCTGACTGCTGTCACTGTTCATGTAAAAACCTACTTCTGCTTACACCTGAGATTAATTTTCTTGCTAATACTGAAGCTGTTTGAAAAATATCCTTCTACAATGGCATTTTATGCTACATTTAGCCATACAGACTACTAGAAATCTGTAATGCCGTGTGCTTTTAGATGCTATTCTTGTCCTTCTGCCAGATTTCTTGTCTCAAGCTGTCAGGAAAAGCTAGGAATGGAAACTTACGTAAAATCTTTGTTCTGACAAGTCTGATGTACTAGTTCAGAAGCCAAACAGGGCTACAGATGAGAACTGTAAATTGAATTCTGTATTTGGGACTTTGATGCATAGCAGAACTATATGGAAAATGCATCCAACTATCAGCAGATGTGCATCAAAGGTAGATATTTAAACTAATGATATATGAGCTTCATTTAATAAATAAATAGATTAAAAAATAAATGTGGGAAAAGAAATTAAGTTTTATTTCAACTGCAGTCATGTGCTGGATATATTGCAAGTAGCTAATACAGTGTTTTGCCTTTGGGGAATTTTACTCTTGCTTTGAGCACTCATCTTGGTAGAGGACAGAATGTCTTGATGAATAATAATAATTCCACTGGGATTGCTCTTCAACTAACATACAGCCCTGGAAGAACTACTGAAAGAATTTGTCTTTTTGTGCATGTCTGGCCTTGCCATTAGGTACCTGTTTAAAATAAACAGGAATCATGAGCACTGCCCTTGTGTAGCTAGAACATAGCTTCTCTTTTGTAGGAAATGTGTCCTTAACAGAGGGCACAGAGATACTTTTTTTTTTTCCAGTGGAGGAAGCCTCTGTGAAGTGCAGAAGAAGCCTCCTTGTGGAGATACCTCTGTCTTTTTTCTGAATGCTGCTGTTTCCACCTCTTTCCATAAAATGTGCACCAGCTTGATTTTCAGTTTTGTGCTATGGGCTTAGTCTGAAAGCTGTGTGCAAAATGGGACATCAGGGCTGCATTGTTCTGCAGTTTGCTTCCCTCTGCTGACTGTAGACAAGCTACCTATGTGCTGTCTCACACACCCCTCCATGTTGTCTTGTTCCTAATGGGTGAAAGAGCAAATGCTTGACTGTGGCATAAGACATCTTAGGGGAAGATTGTTTTTGGCCCTTAACACAAACTCATTTCCATGAGAATGAAGACCCTGGTGTTTTTTGTGCAGAGGGATAATGTTCTTGCTTGTAGCTCCTTAGTGTCTTGATCCATTATGAAGTCAGATAAACCCAGTCCTTCTTGGGGTCTCTGGTCATTACTTTCATGAGGTTTTAAGCTCAGGCATTCAAATACGTTCCTGGAGCTGTGAACCTAATTCCCTCTGTAGTCAGTGGTGTCACCAGATCATCTGAACTAGAACTTGGCTAAGGATGTTAATTGCACAGCCTGAATCCAGACACCACAGCTGAACCTGTTTCTTGCTATATAGTATGAAAACACTCAAACACTCTAAAAATGCAGTGTCCTGTAATCCAAAAGCTAAACAGAAACTTCAGGTGACCTGGCAGAGGGGAAAATAACTGTCTTTTATGTACTTTTTTCTCTAATGCTTTTGTTTGTTTGTTTGTTTGTTTTTTTGTTGCTAGAAAGTGTTGTTTTCCTTGGGTGGATCCTTTCTCTACTATGCTGACCGGTTCAAGCTGTACAGTGCCTTCTGTGCCAGCCACACAAAAGTCCCTAAAGTACTGGTGAAAGGTAAGAGCCATGTGCTGGACAAATGGACCTGGGCGTGCAGAGAGAGAGATGTCACAGTGACAGATTGGTTTGGGCTGGTGCAGGTTGTCTTTGCAGATGATGAAAGGTGGCCACTGCACCCCAAACCATGCAGGGCAAGTTGTGGTGGAGGACTGGAGGCATACACATGCCCGGTTCCTCTCCGGGAACCTTTGCAGTAGGGAAGTAAGACCACCTGTTCTGAGAGGCTCACAGAGCTCTGTGCCGTGGGTCTTCGTGGACCACCATCAATGTAATGATACCAGAGTAATTAATTACGAAAGGCCATTAACCTTACACGTAGTTTTTACCCCCACACTTAATTTATTCTCCCCAGACATGCTCAATTTCTTTTCAGTCATGTAGGAAGTGGAGATATTTCATAAATGGGCTATGTGATCCATTAGGATCACTGTGTACTTTGGAACAAAGAGAGGTGAAGCCTGTAATGACCTCTGGGTCCTCCTAGAGATTGTGCCATGAATCCTTGCTAATGTCAATCCCACTGAAGCTTCAGCTGATGTGGTTGAACACTGACAGCCACTAGGAAAGGGTCAACCTGGGAGGGTGTTTTATGGAAGCTGTCTAAATACTTTAACTTCACTGCTCTGTCTCTCTCCCACTTTTCCTTCTCTCACTGTTGTTCCAGTTTCCCTGAGAAGTTTCCATGTATAAATTCCTAGTAGAGCTTGACTTGCTGAGATGGTGATATATGTACTGTGATCTGGCTTATAAATGCTCATGGGCCTCCTTGCATTGAAGGGATGTTTTTTCCCCCTGTAAAAGTGTTAATCTCTTCAAGTTAGCAGTGCTTCATGCGATTCCTTTCTGGCCAAGACGTTAAATAAAGAAATGGTTCTGGTTGCAGGAGCAGTGTCATGAAGGGAGGAACTTTTCTTTTTTCAAAGAACATCTGGATGCCTGGCAATCAAAAGTTTTGTGTTTGTTTTTTTTTGTTCATTTGTTTCTTTGTTGGTTTTTTGGGACTTTGGGTGGGGGTTGTGTTAGGGTTTTTTTTAGGTTTGTTGGGGTTTTTTTGCTGTGCATTTTTTTCCCCCCATTTCTAATTGTATTTACCATGCTGCAAAGAATACTTGGCAGCCCTGTGGAATACATGAATAAATTATTTGTTGCTAGTCACATCCATGCTTTCTTTCAGCTTTCTTTCATCATTTTGCTAGACCTTAATGTTAAGGCCATAGGCCAGCTGGATCTGGTTATTTTGCTTTTTCATTGCTGACTGTATTTAAAAATAAGAAATGGTTGTGCTCGAATTATCACACGAACAAAAGTTAATATTTTATTCTAGAGATAAGCTTCTTCAAAAGCCTCGGAGTGTATCTAAAGTGTAATTGGGTGCATCCTCAGCTGAGGTGCAGGTGGCTTTTGGATTTTGAAACTGAAGTTGCTTCATTGAAATCAGGTGACTGTGAAAAAAAAACACCCAGACCACCACTGGATTTTTGTTGCTGTTGTTCAGTACTACATTTTAAGGTTTAATGAGGTAACAATAACCAGACTCACCAATATTATAGGTGTACCTGTCAGACTAGACTCATCAGTAGTGACTTCTTACATATACCAAATCTGAGCCTTTTCTTAAAGGAAACAGGTGATTAAAGCAATTTATGCTGCTCTAAAATAATTGCAAGGCCAGAAATACTGTGGATAGTGACAGTATGTGTATTGGTACAGTAGATGACTGATGTTACATTGTAAATAGGGTATCTGTGGCAAAGTGTCAGTAACTCAAAACCTGAAGTGCATTATACTGTGGACCTGATAAATCTGCACTTCCTTGCAAAAAATGCAAAATTAATTTAAAACTGGAAAAGTCACTTAATCAAGACAGCTGTTATGATTTTGGATTTATCCATTCACTTGATTTTCATCTTCCAGCCAAGACAGACACTGCTTTCAAGGCATTTCTGGATGCTCAGAATCCCCGACGGCAGCATTCCTCCACACTGGAGTCTTACCTCATCAAACCCATCCAGCGGATACTGAAATACCCTCTCCTGCTGAAGGAGCTCTTTGCTCTGACTGATGTAGACAGTGAAGAACATTATCACCTTGATGGTAAGGAGCTAACTTAGGCTACTTTTCCCTGTTCCTGGTTTGGAACCCTCCTCCATCCCCTTCCTCTCAGAGGCTTAAAAATACCTTATGTCTCTTGTCCTGTCTCTCTGTCTTTCTTCTAGTGGCCATAAAAACAATGAACAAAGTTGCCAGCCACATTAATGAAATGCAGAAAATCCATGAAGAATATGGAGCCGTGTTTGACCAACTCATAGCAGAACAAACGGGGGAGAAAAAAGAGGTGACATGATAAAATTTAAGGGGAAAAGGGCTGTTATTTTGTCATCTGTAGCCATAATGTTAAATTGTATAAAATATTTACCTTTTGTGCTGTGTCATTTAAGTGGATCCTGATGCAGAAAGATAGATCCCAATCCAATTTAAAAACTGCTTTTCCATGTGTAGTTCAGTAAGTGGGAGCAATGTAAAGAAGTAGTGGGTTAATACATCTTCAGTGTAGTGCTTGGATCAAAATTACATCCCAACCTACAGCTCACTGTTTGTATACAACTGTGTGTATAGCTTGGCTGTCCTTGTTTCACATAACTAATCCTGTCGCACCAGTCTGAGTGCACTGGCACACTGAGGCAAGTCTGTACTTAGCTCTTTAATCACTTTAAAGATATCACAATGTGAGGTGTGCAGTGTGTGAGAAACTGTGGTTTCTCTTTTATAAAGTGTGTTAGCGGTCTTGATTTAAGAGAGAACCTTGGGCTTTGGTTTAGGTGTCTCATGGGGCATATGCAAATGTGTGAAGATACATTGTGGCTCAGTCCTCACTGACCGTCTCAGAAACCCATGGAAGGTGTCCTGAAGTTTCAGACTGAGACTGGGACACTCCACTTACCAATAAAAAAGAAGTAGGTCTGCATTCCAGTGGTGCAGTGAAGGAGAGTGGTGGGCATTAAGGAAGGAATGGAGTAAATTTGAGGGGGACTCAAGGAAAGAGGTAGAGGCACACTAAAGGGCCAACAGGGGCATGATGCGGGTGAAGGCTTGAGAGAGACATGGCCATATGAATTAATGGTAATGGGGTTTATGCCAACAGCCAGGATGAAGAACAAACATAAGAGACATTGGGCTACAAGGCAAAGGAGGTCTGGGATTGATTAGTGTTGAGGAAGCTTTGGGTGTGAGAGCTGGATAGCAACAGTGGGGAGAGGCAATCAGGTGGTGGATAGAGGGCAGAGACTAGGGTTGGTGCTGGCAAGCAGTGGTAGAGAGAGCATGTCAGGACATCTGTGTGGGGAGCAACTGCAGTTTATGTTAATATGGGAGAGGAGACAGTAAACTTAGTGTAAGTTTAGGAAGTATTAATCTTAGTGTGTCTCTTGTAATTGGGGAGACCTTGGGTTGTTTTGCTGATGGTATCTGTGGCATCCTTTGGCAAAAGTCAGACTTTGCTGAGGGGGGAGGGTAGAGGAATGGGAGAACATGGCCCCTAGACTCGTAATAGTCCTCAGTTTGTCACTCAGGGAGACCATAAGTCAAAGTGAAAGATCCAGTGGCTACAATATTAGTAGTCATCTCCCAACAGTTGCTATGAACTTCTTTATTAGTCCATTTCCAGCAATATGGTTTGCACAGGTGAACCTTTGCAGGAAATCAAGAGCCATAGCAACTATGGGGAGGAAGCGCTTTCACTGCTTCCCATGATGCAGTCTCTAAACTTCACCCCAAACTATGTGTATGTGTTGGGGACTACGCTTATATGTTCAAACACAATAGAAAGAAACTGGTAAAGAGAAAGATGGACGAAGGAGAAAAAAAGCAAGGAAAAAATATGATTTTTGCCCTGACTTCCCGCCAAATTATGAAAGCCAGACTCTGAGTCTGACTTACCCTAATTTATGCTCACCAGTTAAGGATTTACATGCATCTGTTGCTAACTGTCACAACCTGTT
Organism: Apus apus; assembly: GCF_020740795.1. Lineage (NCBI taxonomy): Eukaryota > Metazoa > Chordata > Aves > Apodiformes > Apodidae > Apus > Apus apus. The sequence goes on along the minus strand of NC_067282.1, from coordinate 93,999,511 downwards.
TACACATGCTTGCAGTCATCTGATGAAATGTTCCAAAAGTTTGCTTGTGGGGTGTTTTTTGTTTGTTTAGGAGTAAACTTCAAGCAAGTTTTCCTGAAGTGAAAATTCAAGTAAGCTTTCTAGAACTTATTACACATTGTGTCTTTGTGCATGTGTTTGTGTTGGCAGGTTGCAGACCTTTCAATGGGAGACTTGCTCTTGCATAATACAGTGATATGGCTGAATCCTCCTGCTTCACTGGGGAAATGGAAGAAGGAACCTGAGCTGGCAGCATTTGGTTTGTAACTTAGTAATTTTATTTCAGATGCCTAAACGACTGTAAACTGTGTCTTAGCAGATATTTGCTAAAGGTAATTGAATGTTGCCTTCTGCAAAGTTGGCTGGAACTTATAACTGTATTTGTCTCTTTGCTGCAATGGTCAAATTCTGTTCTGTGTTGATACAAATCTGGTGAAGAATCTGGAGATGACTTCTGTAATAGTGCAAGGGTTTCTTAAGCCCATATCCAAGGCTACAAATTGAGAGATATATAAAGAAGTATTTGTCTTTCTGAAAATATACAGTTTGGTAGTCTTACTGATGCCAAATAACTCAACTTCACATCCTGTAGGATGGGGGTTTGGTGCTTGTAGAGGGTTTGCTTTTATCTCAGTGCCTTTTGCCAGAAGGAGCTTGTATATATAAGACTTAAAAAGTGCCTACAAAACTAAGCCAGAACTCCCAGTGAGTTACTTTGGAGTGGTCTGTCTCCTTCTGAGTAGTCTATCTTGAGTGGCCAAACTGGAAATTGAAACTGCTGCTGGCGCAGATCTCAAGGTCTTTCCACTGCATTGAAGTATGTCCCTTGGAAAGGTACATGTTCTCTTATATTGGCCAAATCACATTTATTTTAGTTCCAGAATTATATCAAGCAATTCAGAGTGTGCTAAGTGTTCTTTATTTGTTCCTACATTTCTTTACACACAATGGGAATTTTCCTTGTTGTTTCCAGAAATTTATGCTGGTTATGTAGCCAGTGATTTGGCTTTTGTTTTATAACAGATAACGAATGAAGACTCTTTCAGCTTTATTCTGGAAGAGCCTATAAAAATTGACAGCTTTCCTGTAAGTTGGGAAAGCACCTGGTCATACCCTGAAGCTGTGTGGCCTCATGAAAGCTGCTAGGAATGTGCAGCAATGCTTAATTACTCCAAAAATCTTTAAATTGGTTTGATAAAATGTCTACAATTAAGTGTCCATGCCATTCAATCTGAAAACAAAGGGTGCGTTTGAAGCCTGAAGGAAGAGATCACATAGAAATCTGGAGTCCTGGAAGACAAATTCCAGCTCCATGTGGATGTTATGTGGCAAAAGCGGAATCGGATATTTCAGCATAAACCACTGTCCCACCTGTGAGTGGTTCAAATTCTGTCCAAGTGCAGCTACATCTGCTGACTCCCTGCATATAGCTGCATGTTGCTCATTGCTGGTGGATGCTGGTCTGAGGTGAATTTAGCCAGGGGGATAAATGTTTTATAAAATTATATAGATCTGTGACTGTTTAAATAGTTGTTCTGATAACTGATGACTTAAACTCTTAAGTTTCAAGTGACTTTGAAGTAGTCTAATTCTGTGTGGTAAAAGCTGTTGAGCTTGGGTTTTCTGGGAAGAGTATTGGTAGGTTTACTTCTGCCTTCCCTCCCTGACTCAGGTGAGGGCTGTGGGGCAGCTGAAAGGTCTCTGTGCTTGAGCATAGGAGGAGACCTGTTCCAAATCGTACTGACTACGTGGCTTTTGTTTCTAACTTTCTCCTCTAGTGTTCAAAACTGCTGTGGTCCTTGTATACAAGGATGGTTCCAAACAGAAGAAGAAACTTGTAAGTTGCATAGACTTATTTAGTGATGCTGTGTTCATTTGTGGTGCTCTGATCAAGATTTGCTTTTCATAAAGCTGTGGTGCTAGAGTGTGCTTTTGCATACATGATCCTTGTTCTCTGCCACACAGCTGAGGTTTTGGGTAACGGTGAGTGGCCTGCTCTTCAGCATGGGTGCAGCACTCTGCAAGCCTTCATTTAATTTATCCTTTGCTCTCTACCAGACTAGTAATTCATGTTGCCTGCCACATCTGTTTCATGCTGTGGACCAGACTTTCATGGTGACATTCAAGGTGTCACCTTGAATGTGTTTGACTCTTTGGTCAGTGTATATAAATCACATACGAGAGCTGATGTCTGCCAACTGTCTCAGTGAAACACAATGCCCTCACTTCAGTTCTGGCAGTTGCATGCCACTGAGCAAGTGCTGGTTGCTCTCAGCTGAATTAGGTGTGCCTATAGTATGTATATAGTATGTATCAGGGGATCCTACTGGAGTTTGAGATTAAAAGTTAAAGCTAAGCTTGACAGTAAAACACATGCTTTGCTACAATAGGGAACACAATTTATAGTATTACAGAAAACTTACTGATTCCCATGTACAGCATAAACCAAAGCGTGTTTTGAAATGCTTGCATGATTAAAGTCAACTGGCCACAAGATAACTGGATTACTAAAGCATGTTCATGAGTGTATGTGCACTTGAAAGAGAGAATGCAGCATTGGTCTCAAATCACTTCTGAAGGCATTGATAGAGTTGATTTGCCTAGATTTGTCTAGGTTTTATCAAGATCTTCACAGATAGGCACTTCAGTGACACTGGTTACTAAGATGTAGTGAGAAAATAAGAATTGCAACAAGTCCCTAGCTGGACATTCTTAGTACAAAACACAGGAGAAGTGTGTGTCTAACTATCCCAAGGTGTCTCATTTCCAAATGGTATTTTGAAATTCTTCCAGGGAGGATCACATAGAGCTTCAATTTATGAAGACTGGGATCCGTTTCGCTTTCGCCACATGATACCTTTAGAAGCGCTGCAGGTTCGAGCGTTGGCAAGTGCAGGTAATGTTCCCACTGCATGAATTTGGCAGGGTTCTAAATGTTTGTTCTGGGGCACTCACTGACCAGTGTTTGTCCTTGGTACATGGGTACACAGTTGCTGGGGTCTGAAAAGGGGAACCCACAACCTCAACAAGCATTATAGCCTCAGTGAGAGATGAAGGGGCAGGAGCTCCAGTTGGGTATTTCCAGCTTGTCAGTACTTTCCTAAAGCCAGGCAGGGTTCTAGAAGAACAAGGCAAAGTCGTTGCTGACTCTCGTTCACTCTGTTACTCTTCTGGAGACTAGAAGGCAGTCTTGCAGCTGTGAAACAGTATAGCTAGGGAATTTTTATTCTTGTGCTTAATGACTTCACATCAGCCTTATAGTCTTAAAAAAGTTAAAAATTTTAAACAATTTGCTCCCTTTGTAATGCATAAATGAAAGTAGAAAGAATATAGGAGGTAGCTGTAAAAAGTGACAGTACTCTGTGAAAGAGCTGAAAACTGGGTTGGCTGTTTTTTTTGGGTTTTTTTCATATTTTTATGGGACTGAGTGCGTATAAAATACTACCAGATCCTGGTGAGTGTAAGAGTCTACTGTTTCATTAATCACTTGTCCACTGCTGTCTTTCAGCCAAGAGTTAATATTATTTGCAGTGTATTATCTATTGTCCTGGAGGATCTTAAACCATATCTTCAGGATTATGGAACAAACACTCTAATTGAGGTTAAATAAGATAAACTGTTAGATGAAGTTCTGCTTGTTTTTCACTATAGATGCAGAGACCAATTCTGTATGTGAGATTGTCCACGTAAAATCTGAGTCTGAAGGCAGGCCAGAAAGAACGTTTCACCTTTGCTGTAGGTAAGTGCATTTCCATGTTTTTCAATGGCAGCTGCTTCTCTGGATCCCAGCTTGCCTGTTCCTTTCCTGTAAGGCAATCTGATAACAGGCAGTCGGGGAAGTGGGGAGAAGGTATTAAAACCTTACCTCTGGCAGGCAGAATTTTCTAAACTGTATTAAAATAAAGGCATATATTTGATCAACTCTGCACCTCTATGAGAATATAATTATTACAATTTTCCTTTCACAAATTTGTAACCAGTTAAACTCCAGTATTGGATCTTTATGTCAGGTAGCTGCTTATGTGTCTTGTTCAGTAAGTACTTTTCATGCCATCAAGTTCCAACCTTTGCTCTTAGGACGTTGCCCTTTCCTTGAATAAGCCTTGTCCATCTTCATTGTGGTGCTTGCCCTGATGTGTTTTAGAGTTCAAATAAGAACTTGGTACAAGAGTTCAACAGGGTCTATCAGAGCTGACACCAAGCCAATTTCTACCACTAGGAATTGTAGTAGAGAGTTGTAGGACTGTTCAGGGTGTGTTTACAGGAGACAAACTGAGATTTAATTAGCCATCATAGGTCAACTTGATGGTTATCAGACAAAGTGAAGTGCATGGTGGGTATTGGAGGAAGAGGAAGGCTCAAGAGGGGTGAACAGCTAAATGATTTGTTAATTAGCAATGTATTAGTTTCCTTGGATGTCCATTGCAATTATTATGGATTTACCTTTACTTTGAAAATACTGGATTAAACTGAGTCTTCTCTGGGTGAAGTGTATGTCAGTCAGTTTGCACTGTCTTAAATTACAGAACTGGTTGTCATTTATCTGCTTTACAGTGGACTTGTAGCAGTTCCCAAGAGATAACGTTGCCTTTTTTTATTCTTGCTTATTTTTCAGTTCACCAGAACACAGGAAGGACTTTCTGAAGGCTGTGCACTCGATTCTGCGGGATAAACACAGAAGGCAGCTTCTTAAAACCGAAAGTTTGCCCTCATCCCAGCAATATGTTCCTTTTGGTGGAAAAAGATTGTGTGCTCTAAAAGGTGCAAGGCCAGCCATGAACAGGGCAGGTACTGTAGGGCTACAGACTTTCAAGATCCCAGTAACCCCAGCACCGTTGTAGGACATGTGGTCGTGTCTGTCACTTGTATATTAGGATTAGCATTCTTTCCTATGTATGTAAAAACTGCTGGTTTTCCATGCTTCACCTCCTTGAGAGCCTTAAATAGCCTCTATTTACCTTGCTTTGCACTCAAGACTTAGCTTCAAAGCGGTCCTTCTGACATGGAAGGAAGAAATGGGATTCCTGTCAATACCGATTGGCTGTGCACTTTAATCTGGAAATGGGTTTTGGCTGAACAAAGCAGAAGTCTACTGCTTATTTCTTAAAAGCATGTACAGAATTTTGAGCTAACCCTAGCACTTTTAAACTAAAATGCACAAGAAAAATCAGCTCCCCTGAGTGAGTAGCTTGGTTTGAAGAGATAGCTTTATATGTCATCCATTTTAAACTTTTCAGCTCTATTGCTGAAGGGCACGTGCTTCTAGTTCTCACATTTTGAGAGGCATGCACTTGATGCTATTATTTTTGTAATGGCCTGTCCTAAGCCATGGATTTTCCTTTTCAGTTGACTTCAGGCAAAAGCAATGAAAAAATCCCAGGGAAAAGCAGGTTTTCATTTTCAGAACACTAGATGGTGGAGGGAAGAAACGTTTGCTTCCAACTGAAAAAAGTACATGGCACCGCTGCGTGTTTTGTTCTGGTCTGTTGTTATTTTGGTGGTTTTTTTCTGCTCATTAGATCCAGCAATGTAGACAACCAGGCTTTCTGTTCCTCTTCTGTCATGGGCAGGCCAGACCAATAACATTCGCAGCATGGCTTCTCACTCGGAGTGTTGCTAGCCATCTGCCTCAGAGACACTTAAAATAGTAAGGAAGAAGAGTCAAAGGAGGGTCAAAATGCAACTGCTTTACCTCAGGGCTTCTTCAGTCAGCCTTGTGGGGCTTTTCTGCTGTAGATGCCAAACTGTCTTTCAGCTTGGCTCATTGGTGCATTTGCATGATGAATTCTGCAGAGATTAAAATCTCCTTTTTAGAGTCCAGACCTGTCACTACAGTTAAAATTCGCAACTGCTGAGCTTTTGTACTTAATGCATGTTTTGAGGCTCAGGGATATTAAAATGTAACCCTGCCCCCAAGCTAGAGTTGAAGAAATAGATCCTGAAAGTGCTAAGGTGCTGTTTAGTGGAGGGGGACAAACTCTCACCTCAGTGTTCACCTGCTCGCCATGGAGCTACGTGTGTGTGCACGTAAAGCGCCGGAATGCCTGCAGGTCCTTCCGCTGCAGGATTCGTCCCCTGCTTTGCCTCACAAGCCTCTTATGAAGATGTTCCAGCACAGAAGATGTGAATTTGCTAATTGGGCCTGTTGCAAAAGCTAATAGACCAGCTGATACTGAGTAAGGAACTTCTGAAAGTTTTTCTGGTTTTGGGGTTTGGTTCTCTCCCCCCAACCCAGTAGGGAGGGGGCAGGGAAGGGAGTCGCAGAGCCTGGACAGGGAGCTTACTTCCCCATAAATAATACAAAAATTGCAGCATCTTCAGCACCGAGGTAGCTACTTGGAAACCTATAGTGTTGATCTTGCCCCAGACAAAGCAATTTCCCGTTCCGAGGCTAGTTGATTTTCGTGGTGTGCTGACAGCAGGGCACTTCGTGTGAGAAGCTGAGCTGAACAGATGCACTTTGTGCTGGCTGGCTGCCTGCCTACCGCTTAGGAGGAACAGTAATTGTGGGCCATTATCCCAACTGTAGATCTGAGTAGCAGAAACTCCTTTGTCAGCTGGAGAGAGACCTGTGCTGAGGAGCTCAGTGAAGTTTGACATGCCCACAGGGAGGATGCTGAATAACTGGGTCATTCATGGGAGTCTGCCTGCTTTATGCCTAGCGGTGTTAAATAAAAAAGGCTCTTGGAAGACTAACTTTTTACAGAGAGTTGTACCGTGTGTAAAAAGCCTGTGGGGTTTTATCTTTGTGTGTGCGCAGTGTCAGCCCCAAGCAAGTCTCTTGGGAGGAGGAGGCGGCGGCTGGCCCGAAACAGGTTTACCATTGACTCAGATGCCGTCTACACGAGCAGCCCTGAAAAAGAGCCCCAGCAGCCCACGCACAGTGGGGACACTGACCGCTGGGTAGAGGAACAGTTTGACCTTGCTCAGTATGAGGAGCAGGAGGACATCAAGGAAACGGACATCCTCAGCGATGACGATGAGTACTGCGAGGCCATGAGAGGTGCTGTGGCCGACCGAGACCTTCGGGAGCGGCTGCAGGCAGCCTCCATCACGAGCAGCCAGCCGTGCCGGGGAGACCGCCCGCGCCCGCCCATGGACACGCACGCCTCCAGGATGACCCAGCTGAAGAAGCAGGCGGCCTTGACCGGCATCAACGGCGATGTGGAGGGCCACGGCGAGGAGGTCATCTGGGTCAGGCGTGAAGACTTTGTCCCCAACAGGAAACTGAACACAGAGCTCTAAACTTGTCCCCTTTCCTGCCTGGTTGCGTAGGTCTCCCCGTCCCACTCTCCATCCCTCCCTTCCACCCCCGCACACCGCGGAGAGCCGATACCGATAGATTGCACACTTGCACACACCATTTCGGCAGCTGAATTGGTCCAAAGCCATGAGGCCACACTTTAGGCAACTGTAAAATGCTCAAAACCTGGAATGGAATAAGCTTGAGGTCCTGTCTTACGTTACCAAGGGCTTTCACACTATTTTATTTATTCTAAAAGAATCAGGGGCTGAAATTAATTATGGGGAGAATGTCATCTCTGGAAAACAAATTCCTCCAGATGTCTTAACCTACATTCAGTGAACTAGCTTAAACAATAGCACAAGGAACAGAGGGCTTTATAGCCGTAAAACATCAGTTGTAGGTTCATCTCCTTATCAAGGAAACTACCTTTTTAATGTGTACAGTTGCAGCATTCTTATTACTTATTACTCCCTCTTTAAGTGTAAGAGAATATACATGTATCTTAGGAATGCGTGAGGAAAGGTTTGGGATTTATGTTGTGTTAAGTCCTCTTGGTCTGTGGCTGGTCTAATTTAATGTCAATGTTGGAAGCTCTAGTTTTACATAATATTATAAAGATGCCAAACTCTCTTAAAAGAGATCCAAATTTAACACTTGAAGAAATATTTTTTTGTATTTTACCTGAGATGCAGGGGCACAAAGGGATAAGAGTTTTACAGCATTAGCTTAGCTCCATGTCTAGGATACAAGGCTAGCTTTTTTGCAGAGGGTTAGGAATGGTGGGTTTATATTAAAATATGAACTGGAATCTCTTATTTAGGTATAACTTTCTTCAGGAAAAGGATTATTGTATATGTTTGAGACTGGAGTTTAGTTAGATAAGAAAAAGAATAAAATAAAAATGACTCAATTGTAGTAGACCAAACTGATCCATGGTGCAACCTCGCCAGAGTAGCAACATCGCAGATCTGTTTGGTCCGCTCTCTGGCAGAGTTTGGGCTTAGGGGACAGGGAATTCATGGCCAAAAAACTGACCTCATCCACTCTTCTACTGTGGGTGAAACTAGTGTATTTTAATTCCTTTATAAAAGCTTTTCCACTGCAATAGATTATGAACAAGTTCTACGCAAGCAAACCTCTTTAACATTTTAAAAACTTATTTAAACATCTAAAACAGGGTAAAATGCAACTAAAAGCTTGTGGTTTTTAAGTAGACTTCCAAATACAAAACACAAAATAGCACTTTTTTTTTTTTTAAGATTTATATAGCTTTTCCCATTTCAGTTTCATCTATAGGATAAAAGGAAGACTATATGAAAATTTCTTTTTGTTGGTATCTATTGATGTTTGACACATTAGTAGGGACTCTGAAAACCTGAAATTTTGTAATAGCTTTAGGATTATATTTTATAAAATCCACTCTGACTATATTTTAAAACATTACAGAAATTATTCCCCCAAAAAATCCATCACTGTCTTTGTGTCCCAGCTAGCATTCTCTCCTTGCCACCTCCCCACCTTCCCACCTCCTTTCTGGTTTCTGGTGCACTATACTTGATCTTATGAAAGCTTTCTCTCTTAACTTTTTGCTATCTTCTGATTTCTTTTCGTAAAAGCTTTAGAAAGGTTTCTATACCCTTTGTATTATTCTCACATCATTGTTTTATATCATCTACCTGTCAGTTGTGTCCCAGCGTATTAGAGGAGCAGAGGTTTTAGCTGTCCTGTGCTGTACCCAGCGGAATATGGTCAGCGCTGAAATACTGGAAGGCTGGTACTGGGAAAGGTACCGTTGTTCTTGTACATAATGTCATGACATGTCGTATGTCAAAGGTTCTTATATATTTCTTTTATAAGCTGAAAGAAGGTCTATTTTTATGTTTTTAGTTCTATGAATGGAACGTTGTAAATGCTTGTCAGAAATAAAATACTGGGAAAAAAACACAAGAGAGTGGGGTGTGTATTTGTGTGCTCTGAAACAAGTGTCTCTCTCAGTAGGGATGTGCAAGGAAGAAAGTCCTACAGTAGATTAAGTTGTTGGGATCACTCTTCTGGCTTTAATAACCTGTAGGGAGTCTCCTTAATAGTAAGATTTCTACCCTTGGCAGTGTGTGCCCCGTATCATGTGAGAGTATACCCTTAGAACAGGTTCAGCCTGTCCTGGCTATGCTTTTTGGTGGGGTCTGAGCTCTGGGGTGAGTAGCAGCTCCTTTGGCCAGTATGTGCTGAGCTTCAACCTCTCACACATGCAAGGCTGGGACAAAATTGTTGGCCTCCCTTCTGTCCTATTAAAACATCATCCAAGCCTGGAACCTTCCCTGATGGAGGATGAAAAACAAGACAGACAGATTAAATGCAAGCTTCGAGTATTTGCCCACAGTGTGCCTATTTGATGTGCACCTTGGCACAAAATGAAGCTTTTCTTTAGTGGGATTTCTGGCCTTAAAATGGCGTGTTTAAGTCTGTAAGTAGCAACACTGTTCCTCATATCCTTGAAACTGTGTCAGCTTCTACTGAAATGTGTGCAAAGTGTGCTAATGCTTGCTTCTGTGCTCAGCAGAGAACAAATGAGAACAACTATGAACTTCTCTTTTAAATGCCACAGACTTTCTTTAGATCAGTTCACGTGTTCGTCTCCTCCACAGTTTAGTTTTTACTGGCTACTGCAACATTTCCAACAACTGACTTCAGCTTTTGTATCATATACGAAGCTGCTTAAAGAGCTTCTCCTACTAAAATGACATCATACCTTGCATTAAAAATCCATATTATGTAGCTTATATCAAGCCTTACACAGAAGATGTGATGGGTGGAAAGTCTAATGCTATGGAATAGTTCTTATATTCTCAACTACCAGTTGCTGTAGCTTAGCAGAGCACTCAAGTTAGGCTCAGCTTATATTTTGCAGAAGTGAGAGTTGCCATTTTCCTTATTGTTCCTGTAACTACTCATGCCTGTTTCTTTTTCTGTGCTGGTCATAAGGAGCCTTAAGTGTGTATTTTAACATGAGGGGGAGAAAAAAAAAAAAAGTAGCAAATACCAGAAGAATTCCTATTATTTTGGAAGAGCTCTCCAGTCTTGCTATGGCCTGTTATTTGGCCAAACCTCCTCCCTTTGGGGTGCAGAATTCTAGTCCAAATGGGAGGAGCTGGCCACGGGTTGGAGTTTTGTGGAGCCTGGGCAGGAGCTTCCCTGGCCTGTGGGTGAGACCTTGACTCCCACCGCTTTTCTTTAGGGGAGCTAGGAGTAGTGAAGTACAGGCAGTTGGGTTATGTGCGTGGATTATGGCAGATTGGCCCTAAAAGGCGAGTTGGTGGACATTATGGAACCGGTTTATTAAAAAAGATGTTATTGCCAGAACTGTGAGAAGAGCCTTGCACAGTTCCTGCAGTAGAAAAACAGCAGCTGTCTTCTGTAAAGGGAGCATAGGCACCTTTTGGCATTGAGGTTTGGGATGTGCTTTTCTTAACTCTAGTTTTACCAGTCAGTTGTTTTTCATTGTCTTCTCTCGCAGACTTGCTGTGCTTGCACCAGCTTTGGAACAACACAGGAAATACTTTGTTTCTGAGGCTATTGTCTCTGCAAATTAAATGTCAAGAATGTGACCCCACTCCCTGTGTGTGGCTATTTTAAATGTGTGTAGATAATAGTGGAGACAGCAAACAGTGCTTCCCACAGCTCATGTCCCCTCTCCTGGTGTCTTTGGCAACATGTTTTCCTTCCCTTTTAATATTATTCTCAACAGTTGCTGAGGTACTTCTGCTGAACACTTTGCTGAACACTTGGCTTTCAGTCCTTTCAATGGCAAGATGTCCTGTCATGCATGTTGATGGAAGACTGTCATCTTGTCAGTATTAATTAATCCAATCCAGCATTTTGGAAGCTTGCCTTATTCTGGGAGGAAATGAGAATGAAAAAAGCATTTGAAAAATTGTTTCCTCTCTTTCTCTTTTCCTTTGACCACATCCTATAAAAATACATAGTACCTCTGTGCTGTACATGGGCATGAGCTTGAGTAGGTTTTTGCCATACTGAAGTCTTACAGGAGCTGTAAGACTGTAGGGCCTGGGTAAATCATTCCCATGTTAAGCTTGACAAATGAAGGCAGGTGGAAGAGTGCACACAGGGTCATGCAGCAAGCCTGTGGTACTGTGGAAAGGCTTACAGAAGGCTGTGTAGTCATTAGTCTGGTCAGTGCTTGCTTTTTGTTAATGTAAAGAAGTAATTAGCTGTAGTAAGGAATCCTTCCTTGTGGCAGAGTAATAAAGTGGTCAGAAAAGTCACACAGAGTGCCTGGGCAGCAGGAATTTGTTTGCCCATTGCATACAGCTGTGGTATGGAGTTTGCTTTCTCCTCGCAATTCTGTATTTCCAATCAATTTAATAAGAAGGATAATGATGAGTGAGGGAATAATTGTGACTAATGAATTATTTTCTGTGTGACCTTCAACATAAAGCCAAGGTTTCTGTGGCTGTTCCCCACTGTGCACTGATGTTACAGGTCATGCTGACTGCACACAGATGGCCTCAAGGGAATACTCCTCAGCACACCTGGGAGGAGAACAGATTCATGGAATGGTTTGGGTTGGAAGACACCTAGAAAATTACCTAGTTCCATACCCCCTGAAAGGGCAAGGACACCTTCCACTAGACCAGGTTGCATAATGCCCTGTCTGACTTGGCCTTGAACACCTCCGGGGAGGAGGCATCCACAGCTTCCCTGGGCAACATGTGCCAGTGTCTCACCACCCTCACACTAAATAATTTCTTCCTAATGTCTAACCTAAATCTACCCTCTTTCAGTTTAAAACCATTACCCCATGTCCTATCACTATACACCCTGGTAAAAAGTCCCTCTCCAGCTTTCCTGTAGGCCCCTTCAGATACTGGAAGGCCACTTCAAGTTCTCCCTGTAGCCTTCTCTTCTCCAGGCTGAACAATCCCAACTCTCTCAGCCTGTCTTCATAGGAGAGGTGCTCCAGTCCTCAGGTCATCTTCGTGGTCCTCCTCTGGACTCTCCAATGCTGCGGGCTTTCAGGAACCACGTGGAGAAAGCCTTGAGCTGCCTGGTCTGATCCTGGAGCTGGCTCTGCTTGCAGTAGGAGGTTAGACCACAGACCTTCCCACCTGCATTATCCTATGATACTGTGACTCCTCCTCCGCACCCCTCCACACCTGGTCAAACAGGATAAGTTTCAGTTTGTTTGGGTTTTTTTTTCCAGTCAGGAGCAAGCTGCAAAATGTATCTTGAGTTTTGTCTTAAAAGATTAAAAGATTGCAATGAAATAAAATAGACATACTCCCAAGAAGTAAAGCTTGGTGGCAGTCTTCCACGGGAAATGGCAGCAGCACAGATTTACTGTAGGGGTGGGACAGCTGAAGAGGTTCTAAGTCACCTTTTCCTGATCCTCTCACCCACAAAGAGAAGTGTTTGGTGCAGATGTAGATATATTTCCTGGGATGCCCCACGTCTGCTAAACACAGTAAGTTGCAGAAGTGCCTGTTTGCCACTAATCCTTGGGTCCTTGCCGCAAAAAACATCACTGGACTTTTATCCGAACTGTGTTTGGGTATACACAGCAAGGTTTTCTACTCCCCTGTCTTCTCCCAGTTGAAGCAAAATATTTGAAACAAAATCTCTCCTTAAACCCCCTGTTTTGGCACATAAGAGTTAAAGATACTGGGCTCTCCTCCCAGAGCCCAGTCATCTTACTCAGAATGTGGCTAGTCTGAAGAAAGGATTTCTTGGGAAAGATGGACTGCAAAGGGCAATGGAGGGTATGGTGTGCCTCGGGTCCCCCACAGCACCCAGTATCCTGCCTCAAACAGCAACCACAGACATACATCTAGGGAAGAAGAATGGAGCAAACGTGTAATACTTTGACCTCTGCGCTCCTAGCTGCTAAACACGGACACATTGTGCTATTTCATGGTGTAGTATCTTAAGGCATTTCAGAAGAGTGAAAGGTCAGTTCAGCTGCCCACATGTGGTCAGTAGTAACACTTCCTTCAAGACATCTAAGAGATCCAAAATATCTCTCTATGGGGACACAGGAGGACACAGGTGCTTGAGATGAGCAATGCCATTATGGACGAGCAGCTGGAGTATGGTGGGTGATGCTGGGGCAGCTCAGGTGGTGGCATTAAAGGTACCTGAATCCCATGCTGTGGGTTTGATAGATCTCTAGTGACTTCTGCTCCAGGAAGCTGTCCACTGTGTCCTTGAGTCCAGGAAAGCTTTTTGCATCCAGACATCCTTTGGCAAGGAGTTTCAGAGGTCTGGTACCCAGGCAGGGATCTACCACCTTCTTTTCCTTATTCTGAGTTTTGATCCCACTAGTTTGACTTGACACCTGCTAACATTTTACACTGCAGGTAACTGTGAAGAGTCAATCTCTTCTTACTCTCTCCACGTTACCCATAAGTTTAGAAACTTCTGTCATATTCCTCATAAACAGTTGTGTTTGTTTTTTTTCCAGACTGAGCCCTTTCAGGTACTCAGAGAGCTGCAGAGCCAGCTCATTGATGCCACAGGACTTTTTTTGCATCTGCGAAATATATTAGAAAGTTTGAAGGTATGACAGTGATAGAAAGTAGAAATTACACATCTTTAATATGTTGCCAGCAAGCCTGACAGAAATTGCTGGTGTGGTTAAGTTTTGCAAAGCTCCACGTCTCTCTAGCAGATGACAATAAAAGGCACAGAAAGGAAGTGGCATGAAAATGGGGTATGGTATATGCAGCAATTCCTACGGAAAGTTAATATTTGCTACTTCAGGTAGGAGTGTTTTCAGCTTGTAATACTACGAGACTAATCCAAAACCTTCAGGAAGTCAGTGAAGTAGTGAAATGAAGGAGAAGCAGGGCATCAAGCAGAAAGCAGCACACAACTAGAAGAGCATGCACACAAGCAGTAACAAGCAGCTCATGCCAACTCGCTGTGCGCTTCACTGCACCAGACCTGAAATCCTTCCCACTGCTTTGGCTTAAAACCTTGGTGCTACCACGAGCCAACCGCCTCTGTGTGAATCAGAGCAAGACAGAGGGAAACCTCCTCCTGTGGTTCCTCCTGCAACTCCGTGCACAGTTGGGAGAGATGAATGCTGATGGTGTTTCTGAGTGCTAGGACAGGCTCCGTTAGTCCGTGTCCTACCAGATCCCTGTTTCACACCTATGCAATTAGCTGATGACCTGTAAACAACCACACATTCTAACAGCAGCTGAGCAATCTGCTCTTGGGGAAAAATTCTTTGAAATGAAACAGGTAACTCAAGGAAAGAAGAAATAATTAGAAATAGCATATTAAAAAAAAAAAAAAAAAAGAGGGAGCAAGAGGGCCTGAAATTAATTAATGTTGCAGGAGCAAGATCAAAGCCAGAAACCCAGATTCATAAATCTGCAGAGAGGCGTGAACAGAATATTAAGTATGATGTGCTACACTATCTATGAAAGGTGAGCAGGCTCTGAACCAACACTCGGGGTGCTTGGAGTGTGGCAAGGACAAAGCCAAATGCTCCTCCATGCCCCAGGGCCAACACACAGCTCTCTGTTTCTAAAAAAGCACTGGATGAACCTTTGCACTCACTGTACCTAAAATAATTGCTCTACCATCTTGCAGCAATGCCCTCCTGCTTCGCAGGCTCCCTTGTCTCCCCCACACTTAGCACACAGCCACAAGAATATTTTGCCTGTGGCCACGGTCTTGGGGAGACTGAGGGGGCTCCACAGCACAAACGCAGGCTGCTCTGGGTCAGCTGTTGCCAGTAGTCTCTGGCACATTTTAAATCTAATTACACAGCCACAGTTCCAGCAGCTTTCTTTTCAGTTCCCAGATAAAATGCCTATTGCTTTGTACAGTCACTGGGTCAGGCCAGTATGAGTCGTTGCTTCTTGTGTTTCAGTGAATCACAGAATCATTAAGATTGGAAAAGACGTCAAAGATAATCATGTCCAACCAAGTTCCCTCTGTAGAAAGTCAGTGAGCCTTGAGGCTCTCCTGCTGCATGAGGCCAGCCAGCCCTGTGTGGTTTCCCCAGGCACACTGAAGGCTTTGCTTCGCTCAGCCAAGGCGACAGACAGTAGAGCACACCTGCCTGGTGCTCTGGAGTGGTATTTCAGCTCAGATATCTCTGCCGTGCCTAATGTGCTCCAAGTGGTTTGTGACAGATGGCCCAAAAGCTGAGCTGACAGTCAGTGACTGTGCAGGAGCCTGTGGCCTGCTTGCTGGAGTGACTGAAGCAGTTTGGTCCTGCTGACCACAGTACAAAACAAACCTTGTCTGTTGCTGGTGGTCAGGGAAGCAGTTAGCTCCAACATCACCTCCAGCCTGGAGCCAGAGCCCCGGCTAGCTTCTGTGCCTCTGCCTTCTGGGCTGCACAGTATCACTGCCAGCAAGCAGCTGTCCTTACAGAGTCACAGAATCACCAAGGCTGGAAAAGACCTTTAAGACCACCAAGTCCAGCCTATGACCAACACCACCGCATCAGCTAGACCACGGCACTAAGTGCCACATCCAGCCTTCCCTTGAGCACATCCAGGGATGGTGCCTCCACTTCCCTGGGAAGTCCATTCCAATGTCTGATCACCCTTGCCGTGTAGAAGTGCTTCCTAATATCCAGCCTAAACCACCCCTGGAGCAGCTTCAGGCCCTGCCCTCTTGTCTTGTTGCTGGTTGCCTGGAAAAAGAGCCCAGCCCTCACCTGACTGCAACCTCTCTTCAGGTAGTTGAAGAGAGTGATAAGGTGCCCCCTGAGACTCCTCCAGGCCGAACAACCCCAGCTCCCTCAGCCTATCCCTATAAGATTTTCCCTCTAGTCCCTTCACCAGCCTTGTTGCTCTCCTCTGGACCTGCTCCAGCACCTCAATGTCCTTCTTGCAGTGAGGGGCCCAGAACTGGACTCTCCTCACACTCTACAGGAAAGATGAGAAACGAAAGAGGTGTTTCTGCAGACAACAGCAATAGCCCACCCAGTGCCTCCCCAGGATACAACTCCTGGACAGGTCCAGCCGCCCCAAACCCCTGGCAACACCCTCCCCGGGCACGGCCGCTCTGCCTGCGGAGCGATGCGGTCCCAGCGCGGAGGCTCAACCCAGCAACCATCCCGGCGGCTTTTCCGCAGGGAGCAGGGGCGAGAGGGCGGAGGAGCCCACTGATGTGCCAGACGGGAGGAGGAGGAGGAGGAGGAGGAGGAGGAGGAGGAGAGGGAGCCGGGCGGGCAGGGGCCGGGGCTGCTTCCAGGGCGGTGGCCAGCGGGGGTCACTCTTTCCCCGCAAATACTGCCAGGCACGGCTGCCGGGCCTTCCCAGCTCCCTGAAAAGCCGGGGAATTTCCTCTTTAGTGAAACGAATAAGCGGGACATAAGTGGGAGAGCCTGGCGCTCTGGCGGCAGTCAAGCCCCGTCCTGTGTGCTGAGAGGACGCGAGGCATCCCTGTGCCAAGGAAGCGCTGTGCCCGGCGCCGGGCTCTAGCTGGGTTTGACGTCATTCCGTCAGAAAATATAATTTCCAGGGATGGATGCGGATTCACTTCTTCTCAGCAGAGGTTAAACCCCTTTAATTAACTCCTCAAGAGGTATTAGAGAGTTTAGCATCTCTGTAGTTGTTTGAGCGCTAATGAGGCTGGGACTGATGCTGCTGATCAGTGGGTGTCTCCCCCGATGAAGGGGGACAGATTCTCCCTCAATCTTGTCCATTCTTTGGTATTAAGTCTTCAAAGGGACTGAAGGATCTCATCAAGGATTTAGAAGGCAGTGACAGGATGGGGATAACACCTCCTATCAGGCAAAGGATGCCCGGCTGCTCCGCACCATTTTGAGCCCTCCTGTGTCAGTACTTGAGATGACAGGCAAATATCGCATAAAGGAGAAACTGATTTTGTACGTGTAACTCTGGAAAGGGGCATGTAACATCCCACCTCCCCTGTTGCTTTGGTGGGATCTGCAAGGCAGCGTGGGAGCCAGAAGCCATGCACCATGACTATTTACAGATTTGTACAGAGAATCTTCGTAGCGAGCCCTGGCTGGGCAATTGCTGGGTAGGTCAAGGCAAGAGCCCAGCATCAATGAAGTTTGCTTTGAGGACTGCAGCCCTGTGCTTAAAAATGGCAAGTGAAGAGCATTCAAGAGTTCTCCATGATACTAGACAGTTTCGGGGAAAATGCTGCTGTTGGAGAAGGGAGTGCAATGTGGAAGGAAGCTTTAGTAGAAGTGCAATTCAGAAGAATCTACTTCATCCTCTCCCAGAAGTTCCTAATGCAGCAATTTAAAAAACAAACAAACAAAAACCCCCACAAAAAAAACACAAAACAAACACAAAAAAACCACAAAACAAACAAAACCACAAAAAACCCACAAACAAACAAACAAACAAAACATCAAGCCCCTTAGATCTCCAGGAAGAAATTAAAAAATTAAAGTAGAGTATCAGCTTTCTTTGAGGTCACTGCAATAGCAGCCTATTAGTAGAATTATACTCAATAGTCCAGGAGATAAAGACAGCAAAAAAAAAGTAACTTAAAAAGACAAGAAAATCCAATCCTCTGCCCCCTCAAAACCTCACAAAGCATGAAAAAATCAGAAATTTATAATGAAATTATTTAAAATGATCCTTCTTTTCTGCTTCCCATTAAAAAAAGTAAAATAAGAGCTGTTGTTAAAATAAAACTGAGAGTGCTGGGATAAAAAACATGTACATTTGCTGAGCAAGT
This sequence comes from Apus apus, assembly GCF_020740795.1. Taxonomy (NCBI): domain Eukaryota; kingdom Metazoa; phylum Chordata; class Aves; order Apodiformes; family Apodidae; genus Apus; species Apus apus. The sequence goes on along the minus strand of NC_067282.1, from coordinate 93,981,543 downwards.
GCATTTTGAAAACAGTAGATAGGTCTGGAAAGATTCACCCCAGAGTGGTACAGACAAGAACTGTAGGGGCTCAGCTCTCTGTGTTTCCCCAGGGTGCTGCAAGAGCTGATTTCAAGAAGATACAGGGAGGGCCCCTAGAAGTCAGCAGCAATTTCTGTAGGTGGCCTAAGCAGATGCTTCAGTAAGTTGAGGCAAGAGCGGGGGTTGGTTGGGATGGGGTCAGTGAGACAATGCTGCTGGGAACTGAAGAGAGAAAGAAAAGATAATTTTGGGGAAAAGGAAACAAAGCAGTGCAATCCCAGTTTTGGGATAGTTACTACAGGGAAGAGCATTTTTTAAATTTAGGATATTTAGCCTGAATAGCTTGAACCTGCAGAGAGCTACACTGATCTACAGTGAGAGCTGTGGGGCAGGACAGCCAAACCCCCCATACAGAGTCAGTCTGTGCTGGCCAGGGGGCTCACCTGCTGCAGAGGGGCTGTTTTTCTGCTTGCTGTGCCAGGTTCTTGCCAGCACATCTTTTAACACTGCATTAGGTTCTGGTCTGCAGCACGGGGTGAGATCACTGCTTGTTCTGATGTTGAAAATCCACAGGGACGCTGCTGCTTTCCCCTAGTTGATTTTATGACTGGGCTCTAAACAAATAACATATTATGGTACCAGCTGGGTTACAGTTCCCTTTCTTTACACCTATATCTGCTTTTTTAAACTGTGCACACTTTAAAATGCTGCTTTATGGCTCTAAATAAAAAATATACAGCAGCAGTAGGCAAAGGGTGTGCTTAGCATGAATCGAAGGAATGAACACTTTGCAAAACTATCATCCCAAGTACTTCGTCAGTCCATGAAGATGTCCCATCCCTGGAGAGACTAATACTGGGGAATGAGGAAGAAACCTGTAGGATAATAACACTTCTATCCCAAACATGCAGAAGTTTAGGGTAGTGTCATGACACAGACAAGTAATCCCCACAGCTGCATGTAACAAACTGCAACATCATTGTGCAATACTGTTCTCTGGCTGGTCCTACCACCTGCCAAACATTCTGCCTGTGTTGTGGTTTGAGCCCAACACTACAACAAAGGAACAGCCCTATGGCCGCGCACTCAACGCAGGCAGCAGATCCTCTGGCCACAAAATCCAGGTCTCCTGGCCAAGTTCACCCCTCCTGGCACCTGCAGGGAACGTTCCACCACGTTCCTCCATGAGTGCAGGGGGACAGCTGCCATCTCGCCATGGGTTGCAGGGGAACTTCTGCTTGGGCACCTTCTTCCCCTTCTTCCTCACCAACCACCAGCACCTCTCTCCTTCCCCAGCACAGCTCTTCTCCCCCAAGTGCTCCTCTGCTCAGGTGTTATATCAGTTCTTCCGTATGTTAATGGCAGAAGTGCATCTATTGTCCCTCTAATGGCTCCTTGGCTGGGTTTGGAGCAGTAGAGCTTCTCAGCTTCTTTCAGGAGCCACTCCTGGGGCCCTTCCCATGGTACCAAAAAACCCACCAAACCAAACCAGAACACCCTGTTACCATTAATTGAAGTTACAGCTGGAGTGGCAGAACAGGTTTGTTTGTGGGAAGCATAGCGTATCAATTAAGCTTTCTCTTGGATTCTTGCTCTCTGGTCCTGTAAACAATGAAATCCAGAAGAAATGAGGAAGGATCACCCCAAAATGTAACTATCCATATTGCTTTTATAGCTGGGAAAGACCTCTCCAGCTTACTGAAGAGCTGGAGCTGTTTGGAGTTAAAAGCAACAGTTTCACAAACTTGAGGGCCATATCAATTCACCTGTGATGTCTGTTTTTAAGAGAGCATTTTCTTCCTACAGCTCCTCCATCACTGTCCAAGCAACTAGAGGCAGCCTCAGTTACAGTCTATTAAGTGAACATCCTTGAGACACTGTATGCAAAATGTGTTTCTGAAAACTACTAATGTTAGTCATGCAAAGGGACAATGTAATTTTGCTAATAAAATTGCATTCAACTGAATTTGAACCTGGAGGGACTGTTAGTACAGCACAGTGTGAGGGCAACACAGAATTGCTGACAAAACAACTGCATGCACATGTAAACACCTCTTGTGCTCAAGGGACTGGATGGTAAAAACCCATTTCAGCCAATTCCATTGGCAGCTCTCTGTGATTTTGGTGACAGCAGAAGAATCCTTCCAGGCCCGTAAGTGGGGTTTAAGGTGATGAGGAGGTTTTGCAATAGTTCCTTTTAGCTGGTGGTCCTAAAGCCAACTTCAGGCTGCTCACCTGGGTGCACTCTCTTGGTTGCTGCTCTTCCTGTGTGGTGCAATGGGGACACTGTCAATGGGGACACTCTAGCCTATTGCACGGTGCAAACTGCTGTCACACTGTTGTGGCAGGAGCTGGAAAACACCACTGAAAGTCAGCAGGCTCAGTACCCCTGATGGTTTCCATATAGAAAGAAGTAAATCTAGATCATATTACACTGGTAGCTCAACTTGTTAAGTCTTACTCCTGGTGAGAGAAAGTTCTTCCCATTCTAAATTCTTCATAGAGATCATAAATAAATTTATCCTCTTCAAGTGTGAAGGTGTTCACCTCCATGGGACTTACTTGGAGGCTGGGATGTGCAAATCTCTTCAATGCAGACAGAAAACACACTTTTCTCCTTGAAACATAAACCAGAAAAAGATATTAATTACAGTTTGCGTGGGACTACATTTCCAACAAATACTCCTTTTCTTCAGTGTGGTAGGGGATTCCACTCTTTTGTCTGATTTGGTACTTATGGAAATTACTAATTTGTTGTAATACAGATTTATCTTTCCTTATTCTGGGTTTGACTTTCCCTTCTTGCAGAGAAACATCAGTGGACACATAGGAACTAGCTACAGCTCAGTTGCATTGCTGAATGAATGTGGCTCAGTTCATTGTGACAATACACTCTGAAGTTCTGAGGGAGCCTTGTGATTTCAGATAAAATGGGACCTGAGTTGTATTTATTTCCTATAACTGCTTATTAAAGAGGTGTGGATGTGCCTACTTGACAGTAAGATCTGCACCCTTTGAATATCTTTCTTCAGCTAAGGGAGTTGGTTCCACATCAATTATCCTGGGGGCACCACAGCTCTGTGGGCTGCTAATGCAAGAGGAACAAAGGAGAAAAAGTTTTGTTATCACAATGGTGCCGATGTATGAGCTTTTGAATACTGAGCACAAAGCCCTGCAGCTTATGGCCCATCATACCACAATTTTGTGTGGCTTGTTGTGTTACATTAGTGGGTTTTAGTGTTTTCATCGGTCTGTTTTTGCTGTGCTGTGGCATTGCACTGAGTATTTCATTAAGAGGAGTCTTGCAGTTTTCATTTATGAAAGTTTCAAGAGAACAACTGGTGACTGCTCTCTGTGATGTATGACAATAGATTTCACAGTCAGATGTCAGGCATTCATCTTTGAAAAGCCTGCCTTGAAATAATAAGGATGAACATGTTGTAAAAAAACCTCCATCTTCTTTTCTTCTTAACTTCTTTCTTTTTTTTCCCTGGACTTTGATTCAGCTCTGAGTTTCAGAATGTGTAAGAAAAGACCCTAAACCACCCTAACAGATGCCGCAACAAAATCTCTTTTGAGGACCAGTTAATCAGTGCATTTGGTCCATATAGAAGTCCTGTTTCACTTTAAAAGCTGGTGTACTAGGTAAGGCAAGAAATGTGTGCAGAGCAGAGCTTTCAGCTAATGTTTGCGTTAGTGCTTTAGCTGGCTCTGGGGTGTGTGCTTTCCACACAGATGTCCCAGTCTGCTCCCTCTGGAGGGAGATTCTGATGCCAGTGACCTGGTGCCCTTTTGGATTAAGTGAAACCAGAGGATCAGCTCCAGGAGCACACCTCATGCACTCTGGCCTCAAACGGGGACATGAGGGTCTGAACCAACTGCTTGGTCACACAGCTACTGAGACCTCCAGGTGTTGCTGTAGATGGATGTGCTAAGAGAGGCTCTGGGAACACCAAGAGCTTCTCAGGCAATGGAGAGGCCAAATACAACTTCAGGTTTGCTGTAAGCCTCTTGTGTTATGGAGGAGGAGGGATAGGAAGGATGACCTGCCCCTGAAGCTGGACCATTCCCTCTCTTGGCTCTGCTGCATCCCTGGGCCTCAGTGTTGGACTGAGCCCACATCACCCCCAGGTTCTTCTTCCAGGTGGAAAACTGGAGCCATCAGAGACATCAACTCAGAGAGTTGTAGTCAATGGGGCAGAATCTAGTTGGAGGCCTGTGACTAGTGGAGTCCCTCAGGGGTCGGTACTGGGACCGGTGTTGTTCAACATCTTCATCAACGACCTGGATGAGGGTACAGAATGTACCCTCAGCAGGTTTGCTGATGACACCAAGCTGGGAGGAGTGGCTGACACACCAGAAGGCTGTGCTGCCATTCAGAGAGACTTAGACAGGCTGGAGACTTGGGCGGGGAAAAACCTGATGAAGTTCAACAAGGGCAAGTGTAGAGTTTTGCATTTGGGGAAGAAAAACGCCAAGTACCAGTACAGGTTGGGGGCTGACCTGCTGGAGAGCAGTGTAGGAGAAAGGGACCTGGGGGTCCTGGTAGACAGGAGGATGACCATGAGCCAGCAGTGTGCCCTTGTGGCTAAGAAGGCCAATGGCATCCTGGGGTGTATCAGAAAGGGTGTGGTTAGTAGGTCAAGAGAGGTTCTCCTCCCCCTCTATTCTGCATTGGTGAGGCCGCATCTGGAGTATTGTGTCCAGTTCTGGGCCCCTCAGTTCAGGAAGGACAGGGAAGTGCTTGAAAGAGTCCAGTGCAGAGCCACAAAGATGATGAAGGGAGTGGAACATCTCCCTTATGAGGAAAGGCTGAGGGAGCTGGGTCTCTTTAGTTTGGAGAAAAGGAGACTGAGGGGTGACCTCATCAATGTTTACAAATACGTAAAGGGTGAGTGTCAAGAAGATGGAGTTAAGCTTTTTTCAGTGATGACCAGTGATAGGACAAGGAGTAATGGATACAAATTGGAGCATAGGAGGTTTAAGGTGAATATCAGAAAAATTTTTTTTACTGTGAGAGTGACAGAGCACTGGAACAGGCTGCCCAGAGAGGTTGTGGAGTCTCCTTCTCTGGAGACATTCAAAACCCGCCTGGACTCCTTCCTGTGTGATGTACTCTGGGTGATCCTGCTCTGGCAGGGCGGTTGGACTAGATGATCTTTTGAGGTCCCTTCCAACCCCTAGGATTCTATGATTCTATGATTCTATCTCTTCTCAGTGATGGAGCACCATGCCTGCAGCTGCGGTTGAGTGACATGGCCAGGGTTTCCTACTGCTAGACCCCACGGGGATGTGCTGATCCACTGAGTGGTGCTATTGTCCTGGTTTGCCCTCTTCCCTCCTTGCCTACTTTCCAGATCAGTCTTGCCCCGTCTCAGAAGGTCTCAGGCCTCCCCACCAGCCCTGCTCATCTCCCTAATGCCTAAGGCCCAGGTTGGCCCTCCTGAGGAGCATGGTTTTGCTACACTCTGAACATGTCTGCTTCCCTCTGAGCTGCTCATCTCTTCTTCCCTGACTCAGAATCCCCCAGTTTCCTGCCTTCACCCTGGAGAGTGGGGAAAAAGCTACCCTACAATCTTCCCTCCTGTCATCTTCTGTGCAGCTGCTTTTTGATGTGGTTTTCTCCATCCAGCCACCCACACTGAGGCCTGTGAGGTCTCCTGAGGGTGGTGGTGGTCATGCTCATGAGCACACCGAGGTGTTCAGGAGGGCGTAGGGAGGACCCAGGGACATAGCAAAGGAAATGTGCTTGCCCAGAAGGTATCATGATCAAGCTATGCTGGAGAGAAAGAGAAGAGGGAGGAAAGATAAACATGGCAAGCCATCTGCTGCTTTTCATTCATCTTCTGACATTTGCCACTCTGCAGAGGGTGTCCTCACACAGCCCCTCCATCCATGCTCACCAAGGGTGGCTGAGCTCCACACTGCTAGCAGCCAGGGTGAGTGTGGCCTGACTGCAGGCTGTAGGGCTGGAGAGCAGGGCACACAGCTTCCAAAAAACCTGGTCCTTGCTGCTCTGGTAAGGATAGAACAGCTCAGAGGGTCTTCACAGGGTAGTGTGTGCAGTGCTGCTTCCAGCCCTCTAACTGCTGTCCTCACTGAGGGCTGGAGAGGCACGCTCCACCTAACACCTGCAGCAGGACTGGGGGGACAAATGCTCTATGAGTGGTCCATGTAATTACAGCTAATTTGGGTTTGAGAAGCCATGGAAGGCTCACCTTAATGCCCTTTTTGTGACACTGCAGTTGGGACTGCCACCATTTTGCTGACTTGCTGGTGGCCTGAGGGATGTTCTGTAGCCCCCTGTGACAGACTGCAGCTGGATGTTTTTCCGAAGTACAGTATTCTGTTTAGAAAATAGGAATTTTTGTTTTGTTTTGTTTTTACTTCAAGGTTAATTAAATACTGGAACCAGCTGTATAGAGAAGTTGTGGAGTCTTCATCCTTGCAGCTATTCAAAACTCAGCTGGACACGGTCCTGCTGTTTGTGGCTTTACTCAGAGTAGGGGCTTGGACTAGTCAGTGTCCAAAGATCCCTTCCAGCCTCAGACATTCTCTTGTGATTCAGTGAGTCTGTGTTTCTTCTCCCAGTACCACATTTTAGTAGCATCTTGATGTGGCATTGCCACTTTCTAGTTCTGTCCTACCAAACTGTAAGTATTTGCACACTTTTATGTTATGGTCCAAGATTTTATTTGCTACAAAGCAAAAGATGACGGAAATGTTTTATGTAGAAATTTTAACTTATTTTTTTCTGTTTAGGAATAATGAGTAATTTGTGTACAGCAGATTTAATATACTGAGCAAATAAGTGGAAAAACATAACAGAGGAACAATATACAACTAAGACTATTTCTTTGTAAGGGACTTGTGTACAGATGCTATGTAAAATATTATGACAATACATTAGACAAATTGGCTTTGGCTGTCAAATTATTTCAAGTAATTTTTTAATAAGATTTTGCAGCTGATTTCAGTGAGCTTAGCTTAGGAAACACAGCAAAACCTCAGAGGTGGAGTATTGAATCATTCCAGAAAATATCAGAAAAGTTTAAAACTGAAGATAGAAAATCCCTAGCCAATTATCTCAGTTCAGCAAGGTAAAACAGGATGGCTTCCCACGGGCATTTGCAAACATGTTGAGCAGAACATTTCCCAAAGGCAGTAATTCTTTTTCTAGAGATCTAGGTTTCTCTCTGTGCCTGTGTGTATAGGCAACATCTGTCTCACACAGGAAAAGCATCTCATTAACCAAATCAGCAAAACAGCTATCACATAATTCGATGCAGCTGATAACTTCTGTACTACCTCTGAAGTTCAGAGAGCAGACTGCCTCAGCTGACACAACAGGTGAGCTCTGTGGGAACGTTGAGGCAATCACTCAAAAAAATGTCATGGCCAATATGCTCAGGGGAGAGCAGCTACCTAATAGATGAGAAAGCCTTGGCTGTTAAACTGAAGCTATAACAAATCTAAAGATTACAGAATTTATCCACCAGGAATTTGGCTTTGTCGATTCTGAACACTTCAGCCTCAGTCCAGCAAAGCCCCTCAGCACGTACTTAAACACAGCATTATTGATCTTGCAAGGGTCACTTGCCAGCTTAAAGGTAAGCATATGCATGAGTACATTAGAAATTCAGCTCACAACTATGATTCACAAACTACTCTGAAACAGTGCATGGCCACAGCAGAGGGCCAAATCACAGATCTACCAAGACAGGTCATTTTCCAGCAGAATGGGGGTGAACTGGGGGCGGAAGAAGAAAGATTTCTTAGAAAATGCAAGAAGGAGCTGGGTATTTCTTAATCACTACAGGCATAAATGGAAGAAAAATTGCTAATCAGAAATCTACTGATAACCACACAATCTGCAGTCATTCCATGCACTGAGTGGAGCTACAGTGTTGCCTTTCAGAAAACGTAAGGAGGAAAAACCTAGCTACTGGGAGTTTGGAAAAGAAATGTAAGCATGCAGTCTGAGGGAGGTTTAGATATGTGAAGTATAATTTGGGGATTTTCCTCAAATCTTTATTGTAAGCATATTTTAAATTGTTTTATTTTCTTTTAAAATGAACCTCCTAAATCTGCTACTAAATGTTATTCTCATAGATAAGGCAAGTGTAGCTCCCTAGTAAGCAAGTAGCTAGGATATATCTCACACAGCCCTGTGTCCTGACCCGTGTTTTAAGTCTTGTGTATGGGATCTACATTATCTCAAAGACTGTCGGCATCCTTCTACTTTCAGGGTATGTGAGGAAGCTGGAGTCAATGGCCAGGTGACCACTGTGTAATGTCCATCTTGTAAAAGTATATTTGTGTTTAGCTCTAGCTCAGATTACTGCAAGCAGCAGCACTTCACAGTCCTCTTCACCCTCAAGAGATATTTTTATTCTCACTGTGAGGAAAAGGTGTGTCACTCTGGCCATTTCCAGATGGACACTGAAGAAAAGGAAACCTGGGACATGTGTAGGTTTTCTCTGTCAGACCAGAGATTTAGCTTTGATTTGATAAATCTCAGGCAGAATACTTTCCATAACAAGCTTTTTCCATTAATCAAAAAGACAATGCCAATCTGCAGGCTTGTGAATTGTGCTGTTGGCACAAAATAAAAAGAACATCTTTAAAGGAGGACCTTCCTCAGAGGATGAACAGGGGAACCCCTGACTTTGTGCGGCATGGCTAAATGAGGTGTTGGAGGTGCTGTACAAACCCTGTGTCTGTGGGGAAACAAATTTGAACTTCTGCACGTGAATTGCTCCTGTAGCCAGAAGGGCTGCTGTCCTGATACATGCATCCATGGGTGGTAAAGAAATTGCTGCAGTGGCGTCAGTGGTGGTCCTACCCTGTATCTGCTTCCCAGCCCTGTCCAAGCTCGTGGAGGCTGTTCTCTACAACAAACTGGATTTGTCTTCATCCTCAGCTCTTATACCTCCCTGTCCCAGGCCTGCTGCAGAGGAGCCATCCCACTGCCAGGAGGAGCTGAGGGAAACCATTGCCATACCTTAGGTTCCAGGGAGCCAGGACTGACTGCTTCACTGATTTAAAAACTCGTCTCATAACATAATTCATCTCTTCTAAGGAGAAGAGGGAAAAAAAAGAACATTACTCCAGTGTAAAGCTTCCTTTGTCTGTGCATATGCAACTCACTGTTAAGAGCTTCAGTGAAACCTGAGGTGTCTTTGTAATAAAATTTTTCCCTGAAGAAGTAATGTGGAATTTGAACTTCTAATTTTCAATAGCTGTAGGAAAAGTCATACATGTGAGAATAGAGTGATTTTCCTTAAGGCATATGGAGACAGGTATGGATAGCTGATCTCGTTTAGAAACTTGTAGCCCCCAAACCACTTGTGTTCACCAATCACTTTGAAAGTGATTTGGTCTATAATAACATGAAGAAGTGCCAAGAAAAAGTGCTTGAAATCAAGCGCTTGTTATTGGTGCTGCAAGAGCAGAGAGGGAACCCATTCCTTCTTTTTGAAATATAAAAGGAAATACACAGAAAAATTATGGTCCCTGACTTGGTGAACAGACCATCATGATACAAGCACATAATTAAAAAACATTATCTGCAGAAATCCCAGTCCAGACAGACAAAGGGAAATACAGGCAGAAGCAGAAGCAATAACTTTCTCTGTGTCACTTGGCAGAGCCATGGTAAAGCCCATGTGTCCTGACTCTCCACAAAATGATGATAAATTGGTAAGTTGACAAGAAGGATTTTCCTTGGCATAAACCACAATTACATCAAAGACACTGAAATAATTTGAGGTTTTTTGTCAACTAGATAAAGATATTAGGTTAATGCCTTTTGTTCCTCAACAGAATGTTTCAGTCAGTGAACAGAATTCATTGTGTTGACATAATGGATTTATTGTTTCAACAAAAATGCTTGTCTCTTTTCACACGGTGGATAAGGGATTTGACAAAACTAATGCTGATATCAGGGGATTCTTATATAGCTGAATTATCAATTTGATAAAATGCCACTACTGTAAAAGAGAACATGAAGGAAAGACAAAGAGTCTATAGTCCAGAAGCATTAGTGCTCATAAGAGGTACACAAAGAACACATTAGGTTTCACACTTCCTGTGGCTTCAGAATGCTACTGATACAGACCTCATATGCTCCCACAGACCCCTACTTGCAAAGGTGAAAGCCCTCTTGCCAGAAACCTGTCAGACCTGCCTACTGTCAGGAATTTTGAGTAGGAAAAGCACTCAGCCTGGGCCAACACCAGCCCTGCTCTGTTACTGCTGCTGCCAGCCACCTCCCTGCTTGTCCCTGAGAGCAAAGCAAGGAACTGGAGCAGAGAACAGTGAGTGCTGGTGGTGGTGAACAGCCTGCAGTATCCAGCTGAGAATCACAATCTTTGCATTGCAGAGGACTTTTATGGAGTCAGAACATGGAATCTGCTTATACAAAAGCCAGCCAATTTTTTTGTCTCTCCGTGCAAGCTATTTCTGTCTGCATCAACCAGCAAAACCTGGTTGTGCCCCCTCAGTGCTGGGCACTCTCCAGACTGAACCAGGGGCTTTATGTTTAGGAAGAACCATCAGACTTTTGTACTTATCACAGAATCACAGAATAGCTTGGATTGGAAGGGCCGTTAAAGATCATCTAGTTCCAACCTCCTGCATGAGCAGGGACATCTCCTACTAGTCCAGGTTACTCCAAGTCCCATCCAACCTGGCCTTGAATACCGCCAGGGAGGGGGCATCCACAACTTCCCTGAGCAACCTGTTGCAGTGTCTCACAACCCTTACACTGAAGAATTTCCTCCTAATGTCTAACCTAAAACTCCCCTCTTCCAGTTTTAAGCCATTACCCCTTGTCCTCTCACTACACACCCTTGTAAAAAGTCCCTCCCCAGCTTTCCTGCAGCCCCTTCAGGTACTGGAAGGCCACTATAAGGTCTCCTTGGAGCCTTCTCTTCTCCAGGCTGAACAATCCCAACTCCCTCAGCCTGCCTTCATAGGAGAGGTGCTCCAGCACTCAGATCATTTTTGTGGCCCTCCTCTGGTCTTGCTCCAAAAGCTCTATGTCCTTCCTGTGTTGAGGGCTCCAGAACTGCCCAAGAGGAGAAGGAGTTGCATTGCTGTGATAAGCAATGTAGTGCACAGCCTGTCCAAACCTACCTCACTCTGCACTGAACACTCCTGCCCCTGTTCTGGACTTCTTACAGCCCCATGCTCTGAGTGGCACCAGGCTGAGGGGAGGCGGTGATGTGCAGGAGTAAGGAACACAAAGATGAGGGGAGAACACAAAAGAGATGAGAAGATTAGAAAAAGAGAGAGAGGCAAAGAGAGAAAGGAAAAGGATGAAATAAAAATATTAACTTATAAGCAAGCAGAGAGAAAGCCATTGTCATCTGATTTCTTTGACTAGAATTAAGTTAATGTCTTGAAGTGTTAAGAAGATGAGTCTGCTACTTTTCTTTATGCTTAAAACCAATTAGAACTCATCTTCCTCTAAAGCAGTCTTTAGTGCAGAATAATTTTCCTGTAGCTCCCAAACTCCTTGAGGACTTATAAATCCAGTAGGTGCAGTTGAGGACACACATATAAGGCTAATTGACCTGCTGCTGGCAACTACTGAGCTAGCACAGATCAGGCATTGAGGAACGGTGTCACTGCTGGAGAGGGAGTTGTATCAAAGCAATCAAACTTCATTCAGTAAGTTTATTGTCTCAGAAGCAGCACATTCAAGCCAGAAATAAAGTCACCAGTTGCCCGAAAGAGGTAAGCAGTTAGTAGTGACTTTGAGATGTGCAGTGAAGATGTGAGAGAGCTGGAGAAGAAAAGCTCTTTGAGGTGGGTGACAGGGGAGTAATACTGCCCAAAGGCGACACGCATGTGTGGATGCACAGAAAGATGGAAGCTCCAGAAATTTGAAATGGAGTTTTTCTTTCTGGAGAAGGACTGGGTTTCTGTTTCTGACTACAGCAGCAATGGTCAGCTGCCAGACAGGCAGCTGAAGCTGCTGTCAGACTGACCTGCATTACCCAAATGTTTGCTGGGAAGACTCTTACCTTTGCTGTTCAATTTGCGTTGCCATAACATGTCACCTTGTTAATTAGAAAATAAACCACAGAATAGCACATTGGAAAACTGCAACAGCAAAGCATGTTTTGCAGCCAAAGGCAAGTGGTGGGAACTCCCATGTCTTTCTGTACTGGCTGCCTTCTTTCCTGAAAATTTCTTTCAAAATAAACCATACACACATGAATGGTGTCTCCTTTCTTCTCCATAGCTTGTGCTGTTGCCCTGGGGAAGGAAAACATCAGAAGAAAACAGAGCTGATTTACTACTTTGTCCTTCAAAAAAGACACACTGGTGCTGACGCAGGTGGTAAGTATTGCTGAGGGTACTTGGCCACAAAGTGCTGGGAATTTCGTAACAGACGGTGAAGGGTTTCTGTGAAAAGAGATAATTGGAGCAGCTGATTGGGTGAATCAAAGGAAATTAAGTCAAAGTAACCACATGTAGTTGAAAGAGTTCTTCATCCATGAAAAGTGCCTGCAAAGAATTTTGGTAGAAACTGTGAATAAAAACAGAATATAGAATTTTCTTTTTCCTTAAAAAGAGAGTCCTTTGGTATGAGGCTGCATTGTGACTTGATGTAGACAGTGCTGTTCCTCAGCAGAGAGGTTTAGGGCAAAGATAGCTCAAAGTTGTTCCCATTTTTCCAGATTTGTGGATAGGAGAAAAGGACTTAACCCTTCCTTGGGTTGAAAAATAATTTTCTGTTTCTGCATGTTTTTTTATCTGAAATTTGTGAAGACCTGGAGTGGCACAGAGCACTGAAACTCCCTCCTCAGCACCCCCTGTGGTTTCTTGAAGTGCTCAAAGAATGTAAAAAGGAGGTGGTAAAATTAAAACAAAATGCGACAAACAATTTGGGGAGAATTTCATCCTCTTGACTGTGACAAGATTAGTCTGTGTAATTGAAAATCCTGTAACCATTGGATTTGGAGGGGAATTTCTATGCCTCTATAGGGAAAATATTGGGAGGACCCAACTTCCACAATCTTACATTTTTTATTTATGTAAAACAGAGCTTTCCTTACACAATAATTGTTTTGAATTTGTTTTCTTTTAAATGCATTCAGCTGGTTGATTTTCTTGTGATAAACAGTGGAAGTGATCCAGTAGTTGCCAGTGAGCTGCTGTAGTCACAGAATCCCAGAATAATTTTGGTTAGAAAAGACCTTTAAGATCATCAAGTCCCATTGTTAACCCAGCACTGCTAAGTCCATTAAACCATGTCACTAAGCACCACATCTACGTGTCTTTTAAACACCTTCAGGGATGGTGATTCCAACACTTCCCTGGGCATCCTGTTTCAGTGCTTGACAATGTTTTTGAAATTTTCCCTCATACCAAATCCAAACCTCCCCTGGCTCAACTTGAGGCCGTTTCCTCTTGTTTTATCACTTATTACTTGGGAGAAGAGTCCTTCAAGCATGGTTTCCAGCACTTTCCCCAGAGCCTGTGTGGCTTTTAATACCTATTTGGAATCGTATTTTGTGCAGCTCCAATTGCACACAAGTCATGCAGGAGGGGACCTGCCTTACTCAGGTCATGCTGAGCTTGCAGGGTGCTTTGGTATGGGAATTCTGCACAGTGTGGCCCCGGAAGCAATGTTTGGTGTCACTGGAAGTCCCTCGTGGGGCCAACTAGCCCAGTCTAGGCAGGTCCAGAGTCAGAAAAAGCATGAGACTGACTTTGGGGAGAAATGTGGTTAAATTCAGAGTGGTAAAAAAATTGACACTATAGAAGAGCCTGGATGGGCCAGCTGGGCTGATGTGACCTGGGTGAAGGCACATGAGATGGGCACCCTTCTGGCTCCCCTTTGTCTCACAGGGCACTGGACAGGATTTTGGGTTGGCCATGGGTGAAGGGTTTTATTGTTCCCTGGTTCATTTGGAACCGTGCAGTCAACTGAATTTTTGAGACATTGCATTATGTTTATTTTTGCTTTCTTCTTTTTCATCAAAGGAAAGGTACTTTTCTTGTCAAAAGCTTTTAGTGCCCATGAGAGAGAGGGAAAATCGTGCCTGCTAAGGTGACAGGACAGATTTATTTTCATTTACTGGAACCAGAAATAGACCAAGTGTGAGAAAAGCTACCTGTCCTATTTCACATTATAACAGATTTGGAGCATGCATATGATCAGTTCACTCACCTCATTGCATCTGCAGGGAGGGAACTTCTGGCTGAGGGAGCAATAATTTCACCCATTCACATTGCATCAGCAGCATGAACCCCATACAGAGATTTCACTTCATTTCACAGCCTGAGAAATCAGACCCTCTAAAGGTATCATCAGTGACATATCCAGTGAGGATACAAAATAAATCTAGTGACATATCCAAAGTTACTGATTGTACTCAGGACTTTACACTAGCAATGGTTTGGCTTCATTACATACTTTATACATGCATTACCCCTGTCACTCAATACTATCTTTATTCCACAATTTGTTGTCTTTATTTTTTTTTTACACACAATCAGGAGAGAGAAATTGCTGTAAGAAATACTAAAGCTTTTACAGGAAGGAGAGACTGCCTTTGTATTCTCTGTTTGTAGAGTGATGAGAAAGTTGGGGTTTGATACAGAGAAGGGGTTTTTAGGCACAACCGCAACAAAAAGAAGAGAGAGGGTGTCCCATGAGCTGCAGAACTGCTGAAACCTCCAGTGTCAGTAGTAAAGTTTCTTGTAGGTTTGTGTTCTTAAGCCATTTTCCTTGTGATAATGACCTTTCTTCCCTGCGTATACTTTTTGCTACCACAAAAAGCGAGGAATAAATGTAGGCAGAGGTTAGGCAGGCACCCTGCTGCACCAATGGGCAGGTGAGGACTCATTGGCTCCTTGGTCATGTAGCTGCTACCAGATGGAGGACAACACAGCTCTGCCTGCTTTTCCCACAGTGCTGACAGTAATTTGGTCTGTCTCTTCTGCCTGACTTTCATTTTCATGGAACTTGTTAGTTTTTGTTTTTTAATGTTTCTGTCAAGTGTCATTGCAACTGGCCAAGAACCAGCACTAGTCTGAGGGGTGGAAATGGGGGAACTGTCAGACAGGCAGATGGAGGGATAGACAGTGCAACTGCATAACCATACTTTCTTAGGGAAAAGAGAACATCAATAATGGACAGATGTCAATGTTAGGTAGTTGCTGCTAATGTTTGGGTAGGATGCAAGTATGAATTAATATTGTGGGTGAGAAATAGGGTCCTATAAAATAATAAGTAATCTGAGATAATATTTTTATACCCATATGGTGGAATCCTCCATCTTTTTCTCTATAAACAAGGAACGAGAATATTGCAGGGCAAATTCTCAGGAAGTAAATTAAGAGGAATATGATTTGTCACAATAAGTTCTTTACTCAGGGTTGAATGAAAGAAATCTGTAACACTGACTACATAGCAGTGTGTTAAATTCTGCCTATGAGTCTGCTCTCAATTACATCCTGGAGAACTGACTAACCTTGCTGAGATGCTGAGTAGAGGAAGAGTCCAACCTAGGTTGTATGATCCAATAAACTTTCTTGTTTCCTCAGCTATAGATAGATAGCAGGGAAGTAAGCTGGAGAAGATATACAAATCTTACTGGCTTTGAATATTTTCCCAAAATATTTTTTAAGCTCTACACTGAGGAAAGGCACAAAGCTTCCACTGTTTCATGTAAACTTTGTAGAATCAACACAATGTCAATTCCAAACCCCAAAGTGTAACTGCAGAGTATAACTTACTAAAAACACCAACTGAATCAAAGGAGAAATCCCAACATCCCATCAGAGTTTGGAGCAGACATCATGTTCTGAGTAGAGACCCCATGAAAGAGTAAATTTATGCAACCAGCCTCCTTTGGCTAGTTATCTCTGGATCAGCAGAAGAAAAGAGAATTGCCACTATGCTGGAACCACAAGGGAGCCTCAACTCTCTTTTTGTTAAGAGGAAGACAATTGTAATCTCTGATTCACACACTTTATCAAGATTTCCATTGCCTTTATTCCAGGAAAGTATATCTGCTGCAAAAGGCAGAAAAGTAAAGGTTGCTGCTTTTTGATGTATCTGTAAAGGATAACTGTGGGAAATGGCATTCTGAGAATGCAAATCACATAACAGCGTTTAAAATAAAAGGGGAAATCCCACAATGGTGGCAGTCTGTAAGTTACCTTTTCTCCATATCCTCACAAAGAGTGACCAGTGCTGATCAGGGGCTTCCTCGTGTGGACATCTGCTCTCCAGGAACTGTGAATCACTGCTTCGTCCTAAGGCCATGAGGGTGATTTTCCAGTCTCCGCTGATCTGTACCATCTGGGAAGGGCCATCCAAGGCCAGGCAGTTCCCAGGTGCTTAAGCCAGTCAGTCCCTCTTAACACACTTCTGCAGAAAATTCTATCTGGCTTGAGCTGAATTGTGAGGATTCATCAGCAATCACTGATTTTCTTTATTACTGTCCAACCCTCCCCAGTCTCCAAGGAAAGGCAAAGTAGAGTGCAAACAGGGCAAAAGAGCACTCTTAGGAGCTCAGGTTTCTGCACCGTTTCCCTCTTGCAACACGGAGTTACAGAACAGGGCAAGAGATGTAGCCAACACATACTGAAGAGGTTCGTGCTTTACTTAAAGATAAATTTAAAGAGTTATCTCAGATCCTAACTGCTAATAAAATGCATTATTTCTGTGCTCTTACATCAACACATTACTTAGGGGTTCTTAAGCAAAGGCTTTAAGAGCGAAGGCTAAACTTTGCCCAGTAAGATTTGATTTGCTATCTGATGATGTGTCCTTTGTTTTACTGTTCTGTTACATTTTTGGGGAGCCACCTTTTCTCTAACAGTCTATTCTGGCTGCAGTCTATCTGTAACAAGAAGAGTCAAGGCTTCTTGAAATGGAGTTGGAGAGGTACCTTATTTATCACTAGCCTACTCATTCAGTTCCACTTTGTTGCTTTAACAAGCTAGCATATGTAACATGTCGAAGTCTTAAACTCTCAAACGAAAACATTATTTTAAAAACCTTTCAGAATCCTTGAAATCCAGATAGGTTTCATTCCCTGCTGTCAAAAGGTGACTCATTAAAGAGTAGTTTTCCATCTGTCTGCAGAAACCATTTTGTATCTTCTCCTGAAGGGTCACTGAAATAATGGTTTTCTCTTGTATTAATAGAATCCTGATTGCATATGATGGTCTTGTTTTTTTTAACCTTAATTAAGCTGTTCTCTGCATTTCACAGCAGTAAGTGATTTGATGGAAGTCCTCAAAATTTAAAAAGCATGATTTTTATGGCTCTCACTAATAGTGAATGTACAGACTGAAATTAATTTCTAAAACTGTCTTTTACTCATTTAGTGAAAAAGCTCTGCAGAGGCAGAGTACAATACCGCTCATTGCATGAACTTCAGCCTTGTTCCATCCCAGTTTCAGAAACAATTTGAACTTCCTTTGGAAATACTGTTTACTGTGAGCAGAATGCTCTTGTCTTTTGGAGAGAGTATAACATCTCCCAGAACCTAACATATACCAGTGGTATTAAGCATCAGAAGGGAAAGCTCATTTTGGAGAGAGGAGACTGCTGTGTTAGGAATAGATCCATAAATCGATACAAATAAATCTTCAAAATACTTACACACCTCTTAGAGAGGATCTAAAGTTTCTATCAACCTATGCAATCCCAGTAGTGAACGGGCTGTTTAGGAGAAAGATGGTGTAAGATCTGTGGCTCTTTCACATCTCTGTCTGTGCCAGCAATTAATGAGTAAAGGCGACCATGTAGGAAGAAGCTCGGGGTTTCTGAATCTCAGAGGGGGGATAATGCAGCTGAACAGCTTGGATTATCATGCTGATGCTTTTGACTACATCAGCGAATATTGTGGTCCAGTGGGAATAGACGTGCAGCTGAAAACACTTGGTAACGGGAACTCAGTAACCACACTATGTGCATTTTGGAAGGGCTATGTCTGATTGTGAGCCGGGCCCCATGAACTGAATGCCAATAATGGCCAAGTACAATCAGTGCAATCCTGGAGTGCATCACTGTACTTAGTCTGACCCTTTGTGACTCATGTCAGGTCATGAGTTCATTGACTGAGGCAGGCCCCAGTGAGACGGGGTCAGCCACCACAGAATTGCTTCACCAACGTCCTTCAGTTGAGCTAGTCCTCAGTCAGTCCTCTCTTAACAACCAGGAACTGAAGGAGTTTCCTGAGTCATGGAAGAAGCTATATTTACATCCCATTGTTGGCTTGTTGTGGAACATGGGTCCTATAGACAATAATTGTTTTCTCAGCATAAAGAAAGCAAAGTGTAGGCATTAAGAAATGTAATCAGAGTGACAACCACAAGCATGGTTTCTCAGTGGGATAAGAGGAAGGACACACAACAACCAGCTGCACCAGCCCTGTACTAGTAGGATCTGCCATTTGCATCTCTGTCTAAAACTGCAAGAAGTTGATGCTAAATTAACTTGCTGTTCCCGTGGATGGCTGTGCTGTGTGGTGGCTTTTAATGACTTTTGTGTCTCAGTGCTACTTGTTGCTATGCATAAGCAAACAGGAAAAAAAGTAAAGCTGTAAAAAATGCCTTTTAAATATATATTACTTGGCATTATATTTCTTTAGACTGTCTTCCATGATCACAATATGCTGATTGGGGGTTTTGTTTTCTTTTTTGGGGAGTTCTCATCTCCCAAATCTAATTTCATCTCCTTTGAGTTAGGATTTTACATTTTTGAAAAGCTGTGCAACATGATGAAAGAAAGAGCATGAGAATCCACATGCACTTCTCTTAATAAAACAGACGGGCAGAGCAAATAACTGATTATCAGTGTCTCATGGAGAATGCAACTTCAGAAACCCCGACCATAATTTTTTCTTTGCTGGTTCAAAACCGTAAGTGAATGCAATGGAGGCAAGACCAGAATAATAGAAAGTTTTAGGCTGGAGTTGTGAAGAGTGATAAAATAGGTGGGTCCTGTATACCAATACTGCATACCAGTCAGGGCTTGAGAGAAGCAACAGTTCTTTCCGGGTGTACATATACGAGGGAATCTTTTGTATTTTTGCCATGTCCTTTGCCTCAATTTAACCTGCAACAAGCAGTTGGCACTGTACTCAACATGCTCTGGCTTCATGCCTTTAATGAACATCTGTATTAAATTTGCTTCCTGACAAGAAAAAAACTGAACCCAACCCTCCTCCAGTCCAATTAAAATACAGTGCTATTTATTGTGAATACAATATTGATTTAACCGGGCTTCAGAGAACTTGCACTCTTTTGAATTTACCAGTGAAGAGAAGGGCACTTCAGAAATGCTACGTCAGGAGCACAAACTAATAAGCATAAGCATAAATTAACTGATGCATTAACAGTGGCAACCAAAGAACACCCATAATTCACGCACAAACTGATGGCTTGGAATAGATAGAAGGATAACAAGAAGTGGGATCCATTTTGTTGAACTTGTGTTAGAATTTAACCTGCTCTGCTACAAACTGAGATCATGTGCACTGAAAAAAAAAATCTGGCATATTTACCATTGCTTTCCTGAGTGAAGTGCAGGTTTTGCACATGAGGACCCCCATGAATGCTAGGTCAACAGTTGGACTTGGTGATCTTAAAGATCTTTTCCAACCAAAATGCTTCTATGATTCTATGATTTGAAAGGAGGATCATCAACAACTGAGCAGTCTTTTGGATCTGGCTCAAAAAATTAACGAAAACTGACAAAATGTCTCTCATGCACACTTCCTAAAATGCCAGCCATTCAAATGCCCTAGTGATGCTGGTAGAGATGTCATTAATAAGATGCAAACAAGAAATGGAAAAGTAATTACCATAAGGAGGATGATCTCCTTGCTTTCCCCTGGGCTCTTAGCACTGGATAAACTGGTGAGAGGAGCTTATTCCTATCCTAGCCCTAACCAGGTATTAAGGGCTCTGGATCAAGCTATGGGATGACTGCACAGCCAGGATGTTTATTGTCTGTGGGGAAATCAAAGGGGCTGGTGGAGGAGGGGTGGGCAAAGGATGCAGTGGACTGGTACTAGATATTCATGCTGATTAAACTGTAGCCCACCTGCAGACTGTGAGTGATGGCATGTAGAGCTTCCCCTGTAGGTGAGGGGCTATTGAACCTCACAGAATTGGTGTAGATATGTTCCAGAAAAGATGCTTATTCTAGCTGGGGTTTAACTTCAGCTATTTGCAGATATCAGATATTAATATAAACAAACAGATAAGCACATAAATATTTCAGACTGTAAGTCATTACTACATAGATATGTAGTTAATAGAAATATGCATCTGATAGCTGTCTTGTGTGAAATGTCTTTTGTACTTCAAAAGTGCTTCATTATGTATATCTAAACTTGATTTAACTGCTTCCCAGTGTAGCTGCAAGTGGAGGAAATCTTCATGATGTACAGTCTCATTTTGAAAACTGCATACAGATTTGTAAGTACTTCTAATATATCTCTTTGTTCTCTGCAGACAGTGCTCAGCAAAAAAAAGTTTGGTGTCTCTACCAAACCGTCATGTCCCAAAGTTCTTCCAGTTCAGGGAGTTGAAATTCAAACTGTGAAAGTCACAAAGTAAGGTTTTAAAAGTCAGCAGTCACGAAAACGCTAAGGGTGCAAATCCTTTGTCTGAGTTCATAAGCAACTTCCTCCTTTAGTCATCTGTCTACATGCTGTACTGCTGTTTCTTCTTTTAGAAGAAACTTGGAAATGGAAAGAAAAACTGTAGAGAATAATTTTTTTTATAAGTTTGAAACAGAAACAAATATATCAATTGGCAATGATGGAACTATGCAGTTAAAATCTAGAGAAGCTGGTATAACTGGGGCATGATAACATTGAGTAGATCACGAAGAATTATGCTTTATAATATTTTGGTACACACTTTCAGTATGGAGAAAAGCGGATTTTTGTACAGTTTATTCTCTGAACCTGGGAATGTTGTAGTCTTGCAAATCTAAAGCAGATTTGCCTGCATCACATAAAATCTCTTAAATTAATCCTTAGCCAAAATCTAAGCTTTTCTGTGGGTGGCTAATGTAGGTTTTATATAGCTTGTCTTGTAATCAATACAGTAAATGGTTCATCAAGAAATCTGCAGTTAGATGTTGTGCTGGACTATTTCACTAGGATGTAAACTGTTCAGGGGGATTCATAAGACACCAAAGTTGATGTGTATAGTACTATCATTGACTTTTAAGGTATGTCCTTAGAAAACAGACATGTGATGTATGTGTCTGTGTATATGGTTATAAATTATTAGAAAATATTTTTAGAAGGTCATTTCTTTACTGTTTCCTTATGAAGCCCTGTAGACCAGATGACCTCTTGTAAGGATTGCCTCTGTACTCTCTCCACCTCTCCTATGGCACTCCTGCAGCACAATTCCCAAAAGTATGTACTTCTGCATAGCTGAGGCCTCCGCACTACAGGTAGAAATGATAATTTTCTTCTCAAGATTAATGGACATTAATCCTGTAAATGCAGGCCAGGAGAAGATTTCCTCTTTCAGAAACAGCATCACATTATTGAGTAGTGACTGGTTTGTCATCTTTGCTGGCAGACAGCTTTCCTGTGTAGCCAGCAACTCCTCATTTTCTTCTGGGTGTTTCAGCTCTTCTTTCCAACTCATGCACATGTCAACACCATGGGTTTCAGGCACACAAACCAGTACAGAATACAACTGGACTGATCCTGATGATGTATGTGAAGGAATATGCTTTTTGCTTCCGTGATGTTCAAACTCTCTTTATAAAGACAGCAATTAGAGGGGGGAAAATCTGGTAAATTTTCTGACAGTTGTAATGTGGGGGACACACACCTGATTTCTCTAGAACAGAAACTGAAACAGCATTTCTCAACCTTATGTTTATTTCTCTATTTGTCAGGCCATGTGCACTTTGGGAAATGTATTTTGGAAAGCCATTTAATTCATCAGTTACTTCTCATGCTTCAGCTGGAGGTTTCAGATATTTTAGTAAATCCATGGAAATCTGCTTTCTCAACAGCACATGCAAAGAAGTTACATTTTATTACTATTTTGAGACAGAAGAACTGTACTGCCATATTGAAAGGGAGTTAAATGTTATGTGAGTAATAGGTCTTGTTTTTCTATAGCTGTAATATAAATTGAGTTTTTTCATTACTATTGCTTAGATATCACAAAGTTATATAACTGTTTTTGTCTCTGGATATTTAAGCACTACATTCACTGGAGCACTGTGGGTAGAAATCAAATAAGAAGTTTTACTGTTGGTGAATAACCACTGGAAACACATGAAGTGAATTCAATTTCCCAGTAAGTAAAACTTTTTACTTTCTCCTTCCAAAATATTGGGGCATTTTGAGATCCCAGGTGTGCTAAACTCTGTGGACTTCAGCTAGGGCTGCATCTCAAATGTGGCTGTGCCTGGGGGTGAGTGCAGGAAGCACAAGGCTGGTGGAGGAAACATGCCCTTGCACAAGAACGGCCCTTGTCCTGCTGGTCAGGCTGGTTTTTGGCAGTAAAAATAACCATATGAACACTACAAATTCTTCCATTTGTCTTAATAGACTTCTACCAACTGCTGGGCCAGGCCTCTCTTCTGACCTTGCAGCACACAGTGTAAAGAGGTGCAGTAAAATTAAACAACTGGCCAAACCATATGCTCACCCTTTCTTTGCTTTCCATTCTCTTTATGCAGGGTCTGTGTGGATAAGTGCTGTGTTTGCTAATGAAAAGACATGGCTGAATCACAGCCATGACAGTGGAGATGTCATGATCTTTCTCAAGTCTAAATGGCATGCTTACTCTTCAGCTTATCATCTTTCCTTTTGCTTCTGGAAGAAGGAATAATGGCTGCATCTCAAAGGCCAGAGGTATGTTAAGTATGGGACATCCAGGGTTATGGCTGCCACATAAGCATTGCCCAAAGTGTTCCTCTTTCCTCCTGCCTGTGTCACTCACACTTTGGGTCATTGGTCCCCAGCATCAACCAAGGCAGTGTACCTGTCTCCCAGCTGACCTGACACCTGTAAGGCCTGCATCTGTATCACAGTGGTACTCACTAAAGGCCTCCCTCCCTCCCTGCCTTTCCTTCCCTGCCTTCATTTTCTTTCCCCTTTAGTTTTCTGATTACAACTTTGCACCTTACTGGCAGTCACTAGAACTGTAGTGGAATATTATTATCTAATCCTTTCTCATTTAAGCTAACAGAATGAACCCTCAACTGCATAATAATACTACCAAGTTCTGAAGTGCTTGAGATGGCTTGTATTTTTCCTCCATCTTTTCACATGTATAGTTTGGTTTGCTTGTCAGTCCCCTTTGGGCCATGCACTTCATATTACTTGAGCATTATCCCACACTGTGATTACTTTGGGATTTATTTGACTGCAAACTGTGTTAAATTATGGTGCTGCATTATTAACAGGCCATATGGGTATCGGGCTTGAGAGAGAGAAGCTTAACCAGAACACAGGAAAACAATCTTCCAGATCCTTCCTTCCTTCTTCTAATACATAATCCTGAGTGCAGGAAAGAGATAAGCTATTTAAATACCATGATGGAGGACTGTAAGGGACAGCATGTTGTTAAACTTCTCTGAGAGCTCTCCATGTCCAGTCATCACCTCTGCTGGTCTTTCTTAGTACTCATTTAAAGCAAGAAATTTTTTTCAATGTTATCTGGCCTGAAATAAGCCCTCAGAAGCAGTTCTCTGTGTTTTTGGTTACATTTATACACTTTTCTGTCACTGCTCACTGCAACAATTTTATTCCAGCTTCACTGGCCCTAGCGAGCACCTCAAGAGCAGGCGTGGTGGAGGCAAATGCCCTTTTGACTCATGTGAGCCCACCCCACTTGCATCTGATGGGTCTGCTTTGGTGCAGCCCTCTGCCTCAGCCACACGGACTGTGTTGGCAGCTATGGGGTCAGACTCCCTGCCAAGGCGTTTGTGTGGAGGGGAGGAGATGCTTTGAGCAACCAAAACATGTTGTTTGCAATGTTTCCCACCTTGCAGAATCCTCTTACTGTACAGTCTAGAGTGGCTGTCCTGGGGACACTGAGCTACTGCACCATTAGAAGTGGCTGGTTTTCTTTGGGTTGATTTAAAAAGCTTTTTGTCCTCCTTGGGCTTCTCATGCTTTGCAAGATTTTTTCATACCCCTGAAACTTTTCCCACACAGTTGCAAAATTGATCCTCTCAGCATGCGATATTAGAGATTTCACAGCAGATGTAATCTGATGTCTACTGCAAAAAATGTTTTCTTTAACTGTTTTTTTCTTTGAGACCATTTAAAAATCAATGGCAAGATGAAGCTTAAGGAATATTTAAAAAATGTATTTCACAATGTCAGATTAGATAATATAAAGTAGCATAATTTTGGTGACAATGTTTTAAACAAGAGGCAGACTGCTCAGCTGGTGGATGGTTACTGACTTGCTGAGGTGCCAAATAAGTACTGACAGGAGTATTCTGCTCTGACAGTAGAGATTATTTTTTTGTTTTAGTTTATTCAGGTAGTTCAGGTCAGTGCTAGGTTCACTCGCAATGTGGCAGTCAGTTGGTGTTGGAGGAAGCAGAAAAGCTGGTTTTCCACCCTTTAAATAATGAGTAGAAGTTGGGCCTTAGAGTTTGTGAGCCATTTGCTTTAAAATCTTTGAAGTGCTGGGACTGCAAATCACTGGTTCAGATCCTCTCCTTATGTACTTTATAGAACTGCTGTATTACTTTTACTTGCAGTTTTCCCAAAGTGCTAAAAAGAGGTAGTTGATTAAAACATATGATCCCAGACTTTACAGTAGTTTTATGTAACTAATCGAAATAATAATTGCATTAAAAAAATTAATGAATTAAAAAATTAAATTAAAAAAATTCATGAACCACTTCATGCAGTAAGAAGGCTCTGATGTATGTATGTCTAAATCATAAATAACTGCAAACATACAAGGTACTGCCAAATGGAAAAACCAAATTCAGCCTGAAATATCAAATATGAACTTCGACATTACATTTAGGTTTATTTGCAGGTTACATGACCTGTTTCCAGTTATTTCACAGCTTATTCTTGTGTTTCTTATAAAAGCAGCATTATGGAAGTGCACAGACCAGCATAAATGGTGCTGAAGATCAGGGGTTCTGCAATTACAGAATTACTCAGCTATGAAGCTGAACACATGAGGACAGGGGGAACTTCATTGTGCATCACTGCTACAAATTTCACTGCCTTGGGATATGGCTTCATGTCCAAGAAGGCTAAAAAAACATGACTTCTAGAATGCAAAAATTGATGGTCAGCTTTCACAGTGGAAGAACATAATGGGTGGATTCCTGTGGGGTTTTGTGTGGGGAACTCATGCTGTTCAACATGTTTCTAAGGGACCTGAAAATGGAAAAAAATAAGGTGATAATATTCACTGATCATGCTAAGGAATGCAGAGCAGTGAACGCAAGGTTCATTGTGAGAACTGCAGAGGGACGTTATAAGAGTGAATGACAAGATGATGAAGAGGCCAGTGAAATTTGTTGTAGGGAAGCAGGAAGTGGTGTACATGGAAAAAGCAATCCTAATTTGGCATATAAAATATTGGCCTCTAAGGTGATTGCTGCCTCACAAGAATGAGCTCTTAGGTTTCTAGTTGTTTGTTGTGTGAAAACATCATCATGGTGCTTGTTATTGATCACACTAACACAATGAAAATTAGGAATTATTAGGGAAGGCATGAAGATCAAAACAGAAAGCAGCATGTTGCCATCACACAAACTCATGCTGTGCTTGTGTCCTAAATGTATATTCATATCTGGACCCCTCAGTTTGGAGAGGATGCAGCTGACACAGAAAAAATATCATGAAGGACAACAAGGATAATCAGATGTATGGAATAGTTTCTGCATGAGTACTGATTCTCCAGGTTGGGAAGGTAATTACTACAAAGGGAGACGGGTGACGAGGACAGGGTTAACAGGCAACAGTTTTTTGTTGATTCTTCCAACAAAAGAGCTAGAAGGGGTCAAATGAGACAGCCATCCCTGGAGGTCTCTGCAGAAGGAGGCAATCCTTCACACAGCATGCAGTTCATATGTGGGACTGTGAGCTGCACAGCATTATAGCTGGTTACGTCGGCTCCAAGTGTTATTGGGCAAATGATCAGGAGCAAAATCTGCTGAGGGCTATTAAACACAAAAACACTGAAAGGCTCTAAGCTGAAAATTGCACAAGTGGAATTTCTGGGAATGTTCTGCAGAAGCATAGCACTTGTCACACTTATACAACCTTATCACTTAGCCACTAGCTGCTCTGGAAACAGGGCATTTGACTAGGTGGACCTGTGGTCTGGTTATTTATACCTGTAGTTATGTATGCAGAAGAATGCATTGTACCTGAAAAGGACATTTCCAGGATAGAGAGAAGAGAAATGCATCCCTGACAAGCTACTTCCCCTTCTCCATCTTCTTCTATAGGAACCCAGGCATGAAATTGCAGTGAAAAATCAGTGTTCAACTTTGAAGTTCACAGCCAACTGTTTTTGTGTGTGGAGCAACTGGTGGTACTAGAAGAAAATCAAATCAACTCACAATGAAAGCAATGAGATATTAAAGCACTTGGGGGAAATTCAGTGAAATATTAGGATGAAAGTGTGAGTTCCACTGCTGCTCACACTCTTCCTCATCAGCAGCTCCTGCACAAAGGACTTTGCAGTGGGCCTCAAATTGCAAAGACATTCCTTTGCAATTATGGAACGGGTTCTCATGCCCCCTTACCTTGCCTACAATCTGGTCTACCATAACACCATGTCACACATCCCTGGTCCCACAGAGGCAGTCCCTTCTCCTCTTTGGTACTTGCCCTCAAATAGATTCTTTCATTAGAGTATCTCATTGGAGATTGATTCTCTTTACATTTATTTTATAAAGGCTGATCCGTCCTTAGCTATTAATTGCCATTTTTTCATCCATATGTCAGTTCATGCTGAGAGGGTAAGTATGGCCTGCCTGGATTTGTTCCTGCTGGGAGAAAAGGTGCACCTTTGACATGTTGTTTAGACACAGTTTAAGATCTTCTGCCTGGTCTTCTTTTTCATCTTTCTGCAGACCTATTTATAGGTGAGGACAATAATATTACAAATCTACCTGAGAAGACTGATGTTAGGATTAATGTTTCTGCAGGTGCTTGAAGATTGTATATAGCTGATAAGGATAAAGAGACAGATGGACTAAGTCCAAAAATCTCAGGGCAAGGCTAATTCACATTGTCAGGATTTTGGAATATTTAAGGGGCCACTCTGCTCCTGTTGCTGCTCTGTGTGACTCTCACGTTTGTTGCTTTCTTCCTTATTCTACTCTTCCTCTGAAGATTTAACCCTCTCCTCCCTTTCTGCAAAGCCTGGTTTTATTTCTGCCCATGTGCTTGCCTTCCCTCATACCCACTTTCTTTCTGCTTGCCTTAGAAATCTCTGAATTTTTATTTTTTTCTCGAGGAGTAGAACTTTTATTTCTTTTTGTTCTTTTCTGTTGCAGGTACAGAAGCTGCATCGTGAGTGACTCCCCCTCCCACCATGTCCCTGGAAGTCAGGGAAATTTTGGGTGGTTATCTTTCTGAAGCACCTCAGGCCTCCCATTATTTCCAATATATGAACAACATATTTCTTTTCATTTTGACTTCCTAGGTGAGTGGAATGAATAGGTTTTCATCTGAAGGCACCATGCTGTCTGGGGAAATACACAGCAGCTAACTCTCAGCCTGTATTTTGAATGGCTTCATTGTTTCCTTTATTGATATTTTAATATATGTGTTTTATATTCCACCATGCCAACAGGAGCTGACCAAGGCCCCTTATATCCCTGGGCTGATTAAATTGTTCTCTGTACATCCTCTCTGTAGTTCCCTATTCATTACAAACCTACATTAGCTTCTCAAGTCAGGAGTCCTCAGTAATTGCTAGTTGCTATGAAAGAAATTTCCATTTCCATTCTGTGGTAATTATAATATTTAAGCTGGATCTTTCCATAATTCAGAGAACCAATTGTCCATCTTTTATGAAAGCAACGGTAATTCTTCCCAGCTCTGCTGTCATTCTTTCCCTCTCTTGCACAGTAAACTGGAGAACAGTGTAACCTCACCTCAGCCTTTCTGGTTTTAACGTTGGCTTGGCAATAGCAAGCAATAGTTCTGTTACATCTGCTTGAAGTGGATTGTACTTCCCCAGGGAGGTGTGAAGTTTTTATTTTCCTCTCTATTGTTGCTGCTTTGTAATGAATTTGTGGTAAGGAACATCTTGTCTGCGGAAGCACGTTTAGAATTAGAGAAGGGAGCAACACATCGCTTGTACCTTTCATTTCACATTTCTAGGACCTGTTAAAAACAAGCTGTGGAATTGTTTGTTTGGCTGATTTGGTCCCTGAGACCACAGCAGGGTTTAACAATCTATTTTACTTGCTTTATGTTTGACAATGGGTGGTAATCAACCAGAGAGCACATTCAGCCCACTTATCCTGCTTTCCCGTGGGCTCCATGTCACCGCTAAAACAGTCATTAGGCTTGGAGTTGTTTTTAACTTCCCAGCATACACACACCTTTATTCCACCCTGCAGCTGCTTCTAGAAAGACAAGCTCTCCTGGCAGCAAGTGGTGTTTGACACACAGTGGTCCAGTAGCCCAGGCCCATGCACAGCCCTGTGTTGCTCCAAGGGGAGTAATTTTCTTCTCACAGCTTCAGGTTTTATAGCCTAAAAAAGAATCTTGCTGCCATGTGACTTGCTGATTTTCTCTCTGTCCCACTATGATCTTTGCTGGATGCTCACAGGGTGGACAGAGCTCAGTGTCTTTGGCTGGGCTTTGGTTAAGGTCCCTTTGGACAGAGAGGCTTTCCAGGAAGATGGGGAGGGGAGCCCCTCTGCTACCTCCGGTGCTGTTGGTCCTGCAGGTATAGGAAGGATGAAGCTGGAGAAGGGACCACCCGACCTCTCCCCCTGCCTCCAAGGCCTGCATGAGCTTTAGTCACCTGGGACCTTCAGCCTGGTGGTGTCAGAGGAAAAGGCATGGAGACTGTTTTCAAAGGGGTTGTTGTTCCCTGCCATCCCTCTGTCTAGCTGCTAAGTTTTATGCCAAGTGGGTGTGAAATGATGACAGGACAGAAGTGACATGTAGTTGGCACAGATAGTCATGAATGCTTAAAATGCAAAGCCCTGGAAGACAAATTCTGAGATGATGGATAGTTTGTTGCTGGCACCAATTCATCAAAACAGACTTCATTAAAAAGTCACAGTACTGATCAGAACATGAGCAACCATGTACCTAATTTTTCTTTAAGTTTTGCTAACCCAGCATGAATACATATCCAGTGATATCACTGAAGCAAATCTAGCTATAGCTGGCATGATGCTGTACTGCGGTCATGGATCAGCCTTCCCTGACAGTTAAAATTTGTGACATCCGCAGGTGGAAATTAAACTCAAATTCTTGAGCTACCTTTCACTTAGAGATCACTTAGTCAGGTTCTACCCCAGGGCTGAAATCTAGGGACTCCTCGGTTCTCACTTTAGCTTTGTAAGTGATCCTTTACAACTTCTGGCTGAGCTGAAAAAGTTTTTCTTAAGTCACAGCAATTTAAAAGAGAAAGCATAACAAATTATAATTAAAAATTTATATAGTTAGCACACAAAATAATATGGTGACAACGGCAATAAGAGGCAATATTTTGGGTTCTAGGGTTCCAGAAGTTCCCAGGGCAGCTCTTTCAGTTGAGAATTTCTTGTTCCACGAAGTGAGCCTCTATGCAAAACAAACTGGGGAGTGCATAATGCTGTCCAAAGCAGAGAGAGAGGATAAGCAGTGCACTAGGAAATTAGGAGGATGCTCAATGTTTACTTCTATGTTAGTTGCTTGTTTGTGCTGTTCTCCCTGTGTGTAACACGTCAGCAGTTCAAGGAGACTCTGGAACAACAATGACAGTTTTTACCACACTTAAAAAGATATTGTTGATATCACTTGAACTCGGGTATTCACCATTTCATTTTGATCCAGGACATAATTAGATATCCTACAGCCATTTCTGTCTCTTTTAAAACTTGGGCTATAACCACAGCACTGCAAACTCAGCAGGGCTCAATCTGTGGAGCCTTTAGCTAATTAGACTCTGCAGTCTGCATTGGTTAGAAGCAAACATCCTGTGTGGGTTTGTTTGGGTGTTTAACAAGAGGAAAATTAATAAATATCCAGGCTGAATTCATTACAGCAGATTTTTTTTTCTCTCTCAGCTAGCCTGACCTTGGTGGCTTCATTTGCCATCTGGGTTTAAGGCAGCTTGGTGTGAGGGATGCTAAGTAGGAGGTGGTTTCTGTTATAATTATGGAGCCAGTAAACCTGGCGCCAAGTTCCTGGAAACATAAGTCCAAGGACTCATCACTCACTGTAAATATTTTGCACAGCTTTTGCAGATAATGCTGTACAATAATTGCTATCTCTACTCAAATAAAAATGTGATTAAAGCACTAGGACACATCGCAATTTTTTACTTAGCTAACAAAAGTAATGGCAGTAATGGCCTGTCATAGGCTTATGCTTCAGCATGAGCTCCCCAGCTGAATGTCGTGTTCCTGCTGAGCCTACATGTCCCCTACTAAAGTCTGTTTGAGCTTTGACTGTTAGGTGTGGCAGCCAGGGTGAGCAACATGCTCTATAGTTGCAGCGTTGTGGCAGTGGAGCTGTATTCCAAGTCCATATTTTTTGTGTAGCATGATAAGGACAGAGTTGCTAAAGAAAAAGTCTTTTTTTTAATGCTTATATTTATTTATCCCACACCTTGCACTGAAATACGTGAGAGAAAAAGCTGATTTGATGCCCTGGCTCTCTTGGCAGTGATCATATAGCAGAGAGAGGAAACCACAGGAAGAAGGCGTAGTGCATTACCACCAATGTTCAGAATCCAGCTCTGAAAAGGAGTCCCTTCTCCACCAAAAGAAACTCAAGTGGCAATAGAAAATATGAAGTCTTGATTGTCATATGAGGAATTTATGACTGAATGCACATTTAGTGGTATTTTGGGATAATGAGAATTAATACTCATCAACCTTAAATGAGAATTTGTAACAACAAAAAAAAACACGTGTATTTGAGGTCTGTAACGATAATGTTTTTTCACAGCTGCTTTTGTGAGGGGGGAATAATTCAGCAGCACTATAGCTGATGTTGGCTTTCCAGTTTGTGGTGAAATTAAAAAGCAAATGTTTTCTCCAAAGAACTCTAGAGCTGTTTATGGGAGCTAGAGGCACACTCCTGAGACAGCAGGCTGGAGAGCTGATGCGTTGCAATGTTGTAAATGGGTGTAATTTCACTGTGCTGCCTTCAGCGTGCTTGCATCCTATGGAAAATATCATTATGCAAAAAGAAATAAAATGGTCTGACTTGTCTTTAACTTTTAGGAAAATGAATTCATGCTGAACTATCCCTTTTTCCCCCTCACATAAAGCATTAGATCCTATGTGCTTACTTACCCTCAGAAATACTTGTGGTTTTTTTTCTACTTTTAATGGGAAATTTCTGTAGAGAGAAAATCTCTGAATGTGAAAAGGCCAGAGGCTGGTACAAGCTAAATAGAAGAAGATTAAGATCAAATACAAAAACATGGTGTAAAAAGATAAGAGTCAAGGTAATTTCAGAATAAAATATTTAGATAAGGATTATTTGGGACACTGCAAAGGAGGAAAGAGAAGGGATTAGAACTAAAGAAGTGTGCTTCTCATCACACTGAATTCTTCCCATATTTCTCATGCCCCTTAATCCATCTATATCACATTTGTTTGTTCAGTCTCCTTATAGCTAACACAGTGTTTGTCACTTAGTAAGGACAGTGCCACAGAAGACATCATTGCAAACAATTCTGGCCTAGCTTGTTTTCCACAAGAACAAAGAGTCATAGTTGTACACTCTTTTCCTTTAGAGGGTAAATTCTGATTTAACAACACGTGTATCATACCTCTGTTGTAGAAATCCAAAATCAAAGCAGATGAGCATTTGCCTTCAGTGCCACTGGGACCAGGCAGCTTTTTAGTATGTTTTTCAGCCACTACCTATTGCATCTTTAATTTCTGAATGAAAGCCAAGACTATTGATTTGGTCTAAAGTTTTTGGTCAGAAGCTACATAATTTTTTTTAACTGCTCAGGAAATTGATTTTAGTGGTGGTACTTATTTTTTTTAATTTTAATGGAATTTGATAGTTAGTGTTGCCAGAAGAAGAGCCGTTATCATTGCTATTTGATAGTAAACGGCTATAATATTTGGGATATAACATTCTAAGGCATAGGAGCTGTTATTTGTAAGATACTAATCTGATCCAACCTTAAAGCTAATAGTGATTTTTAAAAGTGCATTATAACATCTTCCAAGAGCCCAGCAAGAGCCCTGACAGAAGATTTATTTTGTATTAAATGGTTGTGTGTATATAGTACAAATGGGTGCAGTTATTAGAGGTTTTAGATCCAATCAACTAGAATAAATTCAAAAAACCTAACCCAAAAAATCTATCAGCCATAAGTACACGATATATTTCAGTGGGTGTAGAATGGACCCTCAAAGTATTTTGCTCATGTTTTAAGCCAGTCCTTCCCAAAGATATATTTTCTGAACCTGCTAGTTGAGTTAGCAAGGCTGTTTTTTTACCAGGTTAAGTATTTGTGCTGGTAAAGCAGTGCTTTCCCATGGTCAGCAGCACTTTGTTTTATCAAGTCCTTAACCCCTGCAAGTTCCCAAGCCCAGTCAGCTCAGCCAAGCTAGCCCAGTCCTGAGCTAGTCACGCTCCAGCACACCTGCATGCCACCCACCCTGCAACAGGGCAGCTCCTGGCTGCAGGTTAGGGACATCAGCGGGGAAGCTGCAGGGGGAAGACTGCCAGCACCGTTGTTGCTGCTGCCTGGACAGTCACAGAAGCAGTACTGGATATTTTGTTTGCAGGACAGTTCTTGGCAGAGCTGGTGGTGGCCAGTAGTGCCAGGTCCCAGAACTGGAGGGAGCTGCTTGGCTCCTTGCCCATGTCTGGATGCAGCAGGAGCAGATGTGCTCACTCTCCAGGGCTTTTCTCATGGCTCACCCTGTCCCTTCCTTGGCAGGAGAGTCTCAGCTCCCTCCTTACAGGCTTGAGTGAACCCCTTCTCTCTCAGAGAATTTCAGGCTGCAGTGGGACACCAGAAACAGTTGTAAGTGATTGTGTGAGCCCTTCCAGGCTTTTGTAGAACAAAGGCAGAAGGTTAGCTGAAACGGCTGCTGCAGGTATGCTCTTCAGTCTCCTATCTTTGGGATTGTAAGGGAACACTATTCTCTCTTAGATAAAAGCAAAGACTTCTCTCTTTTCAAGACTGACTTCTCTAAATGATCCTAGGTACAACCTTGCATTGTCCTGAAGCTGCTGGGTGCCTTTGCAACAGTGAGAATAGAGGAGGTATTCTGAATCTGGAGACATTTCAGCACACGGTTCTTAAGATCCAAAACCCAAAGAAATGGACACAAAAAAATGCCAATGCACAATGGATTCCACCAATGCTTTTGTGTAGGAATCAAGTGATGTCTCTGATCTTGCCCTGAATGGTTTGGGTTGCTTGACACTTGCCCTCTTCAAACGCAAGTTGCCTGTTCCTGAAGTGTGTCCCCCAGTGGGTTACGCTGCACATTTGCAGGCTGATGTGTTTGCAGACTTTATGGCCCATTATTTTTCATAAGAGATGCTTGCTATTTCCTCCAGATGTATGCCCTCCTACTCTTTATCTGCACTCCCCATGCTTGGGTCCATTAGGAGGGAGCTCTTCAACCACCAACTCTGGTTTACAGGCACCATGTAACATCTCCAACCTGAATTAGCCAAAACTCTCAAGAGTAGCATGGCCCTGCTTCCTACCCGTGTATGTGCTTGTTTCACCAACGTGTTTGGAGACCAGGCAGCCAGTAAGCAATTTTTATATCTTAATGGCTTCTGAATTGCTGATGATTTAACAGGAAGGGAAAATTAGCTGGATATGCTGACGGTGCAGGCATGTATTTCAGGACAGCACAGAAGAAAAGAGACTTCTCAGTCCCTGAAAAGGATGATAACTATGATGTAACAGAACACTGAAATTTTGAGGCATGAACCACATACATTGCTTTCTGATGGCTGGACAGCTGTAACTGCATTAGTGGCTTATTGTCACTTAACAGAGATAACCACACTGTACTTAGCAACCTACATCTGATGAGTATCACTAAGTCTAATTAATAATTGTAATGTGCTTCCCAGCTGACAAGGGCTGTTGACAAGTGCTAGGTATTGTCACGCCTACTTAAGGGATAGGTGGAACTATAGCCATAAACAACTGGAAGATGCTCAGATACTGTTGAGGTGAGAACTGTGTGAAACAGTTGAATGGATTGCTATCACATAAATATTGCTGAACTGCACATTTAGGGAACCATTTATGCCTGTAAACTGTGTTTTCCTGTTTTGTTATTGAGCAGAAGTACTGACCTATTACTGTCTGAGACCTTACACAGTTCTCTTGGGTGATAATATAAGGTCTCACCCTGTGTTCCTGTCTGGCAGGGAAAAGAATCATAAAATCATAGATCCGTTTGGGTCGGCAAAGACCTTTAAGATGATCAGGTCCAACCACTGACTTTACCACTGCCTAGTCCATCACAGTCCACATGTTCCTAAGCACCACATCTGCAAGCCTTTTAAATACCTCCACCACTTTCCCTGGCCAGCTTGTTCCAGCAGTTGCAGAGAGGTAGTGAATCCAGGCAGGAATGAGTAGGAACACTCCTGGGGCAGCAACTGGTGGATTCAGAAATCCTCCGCCCTCATCTCCTGGGACATTGGTTGGTTCATATGCACTCTATCAGAATGATACTGGTCAGGAGTGCATTCAGCCCTTTGCTCTCTGTGTTGGTGTGAGCAGCAGAATATCAACATTCTGGGGCTGAGGTAGCTGCTGTAGGCACCAGCCAAGCTTTGTCTGGCTATCACCAACATCTATGCATGGTGCTTCTCTCCAGCAGTGATGTGATAGCTCAGTTGATGCATGTCATTACATCTTTTCTTTTCATCTGGAGGCACAGAGACAAGAAGCATCCTCTTGGCTGGCTTTTGGTGTGGGTTCATCCTCTGTGTTGGAGGAAGCTCCCACTTGTAGCTGGCATTGTGATGGAGGTCACTTCTGCCCACCTCTGCAGTTCCTTGGCATTCAAACGCAGGAGTTCAGAGGGCTGAAGAGGATGCAATGCCTCTCCACTCTGGGTGTGCTCCTGGGTGACAATGTTGGAATGCTCTTTCCAGGTGGGTTCAAGGAGATGTCCTCTCATGTCACTGTCATGCTTGTTTCCATGGAGCTTCACAGTAG
Source organism: Apus apus (assembly GCF_020740795.1). NCBI lineage: Eukaryota > Metazoa > Chordata > Aves > Apodiformes > Apodidae > Apus > Apus apus. The sequence goes on along the minus strand of NC_067282.1, from coordinate 93,946,149 downwards.
TCCGACAAGTTGTGCAAGGACAAAAAGATGATCCAGCCTATCATCTGGTCAGAACTTGAGAAGACGAACATTTTAGTTTCTTTGGAAACTGAGACTGCTTACATTCAAACAGAGCAACGGGACTTTTGCATATATCTTCAGGATATTTGCATATATCTTCAGGAGGGGTGGAAGCAGGATCCCATGTGGCAAATTCTATTGGATAATTTTTGTAATAACTAATCAGTAACACAGTATTTGATACTCTAACTGAAACTCTGCCGCTTATTCTCACTTGGGCTATTGTGGAGATAGGCTGGACGTATATTAAAAGCGTTTATTTTTAATAATTGTTTTTCTCCTTTTGGCTTATTCCTTAATTGAAAATATCAAGAATAATCATAGAATCATAGAATGGTTCGTTGTCACCGTTTGACTCAGGTCCGACAACAATGCTCTCGATCCCCTCCCCCTCCCACCCAGGTAGGGAAGGAGAGAGAAAGAGAGAGAGACTTGGCTGGATTGAAAACTAAACTACACAGCTTTAATTAAACACTAATTATATAAGAAAATATATACAATTATATACAGATATGTTCGGGTATCTGCAAAAGCCTTTCACCTCCCCCACCCCCAGCAGCTCCCACCACACTCCCCTGAGCTGGAGCAGTTCCAAGAAATCCCGGAGCTGCTGCTGGAGAAAGCACAGAGTGATGAGGGTCAGGAGAGCTCCAGCCTGGGGGTCAACGGTGCTGGATGGATGGAGTCCTCCCTGGATGCCAGGCATGGACAGAAGAGAAGGGAAGAATAAAGAAGGAAGTTGTCTTCTGTGATCTCTCACCTTCCTCTGAGCTTACGTAGATATATGGAATGGAATATCTCTGGCCAATTTTGCTGTCTGTCTAACTCAGCCTCCTACGGGGGGGTTACAGATCTCCCTGTAGTGTCTGAGCTGGCAGGGTGAAGGTGCGACCTTGGAGACCCAGCGGTTACAAAAACATTCCAATGTCTTATCAGCCTTAGCTAGAACAGAATGTTGCTAGTTAAAAGGAAGTTCACAGAAGAAAAAAAAAAATCAGTAAAAGGAGAATTGGCTTCATCCTGGCTCAAACCAGGACATTTGTGTTGGAAAGGACTTTTAAAGGTCATCTAGTTCCAACTCCACTGCAGTAAGCAGAGACATCATAAACTAGATCAGGTTACTCAGAGTCCTGTCCAACCTGACCCTGAATGTTTCCAGGGATGGTGCATCTACTACATCTATGGACAACCTGTTCAGTGTTTCACCACCCCCAGTGTAAAAAAATGTCTTCATTATATCTAGTCTAAATCTGCTCTTGTTTAGTCTAAAAGCATTATCCCTTGTTCTATTGCAACAGGCCCTTCTAAAATGTTTCTCTTCATCTTCCTTGTAAACTCCCTTCAGGTACTGGAAGGCTGCTATAAGCTTTCCCTGGGGCCTTCTCTTCTCCAGGCTGAGCAACCCCAACTCTCTCAACCTTTTTTCATAGGAGAGGTGTTCCATCCCTCTGATTGTTTTTTGTCCCCCCTCTGGACTTACTTTCACTGCTGATATTTCTAAATTAAATATTTAGAATTTCTGTTATTGTTTAAATATTTCATTTGGATATTTTGTCTGATAATAAATTACACTGACAGAAAAGAACATTTGCAGCAGCATATGTTATTGTTAAAAGCCAAATCCTGCTTGGATTGAAAAATACTGCCCTTGAAAAAATTACAACCTGCTCTTCTCACATTCCATGTCTGCATCCCACACTCTGGCAGAACAGGTCACAGAGCTGAACAAAGAAATGCTGGAGAAAATTGAATGTTTCTCCAATGAGGATAAATTTAACTTATCAGAGGAGGTGCAGTGTCATAGCACTGATAATGTTTCAGGATGTTTGTTGCATGTCTGAGAAGTATTTTTCTTCAGTATGTTCATGAAAGTAAGAGTGCATTGTGCCAGCTGAACATGTGCCATCTGATGGTTTACATTTTAATAGACCAAATTAAAATGTGAGTTTGCTGGCATAAGCTTTTAGCACAAATGTGGGAGAAGGTGGTGAACTAAAAGACACAGTTGGGAAGGCTGCAAACAAATATAAAACCCACCACCAAATGTGCAGATGCATTCTGCATTGCTAAAGTGGTGTTCATAGATACTTGGTAATGTTATAGACTTGACTCACACCAAGAAGAAACAAACACAAGTTCGGGCAGAGAATCCCACCTCAGGCAGAGCGTCCTTTCCACCTTGGTACACAGACAGCAGCCAGATGGAGGAGAAAGGAAGCTGTCAACATTGAGGAGTCAGTACATGTATGTGGGGTAGAGGGACAACAGCTGTATATTGGAGGATGAGTGAGGTGAATGACTGTTTGGGTATTTACCTGCAGTTTTATCAGAAAAATAAAAGGGTTTGGACAGGTAAAAATGTAAATCCAAGGAGCTGCATCTCCCAGGAATGCAGGGCTTGTAAGCAATCCCCAAGAGGAGAGCTCCCTGGAAGCCAATGATTTCCCGCTGCGGTTAAAGTGAAGACAGCACAACCCAGCACACGTCAGCCTCCCCAGATGCCTTCTTTTGCTGCTCTTCTTTTATTTGTTTCCAGCTGTTCTGCTAGCCCCAAACGATATCCTACTTTGTTTGCTTGTTTGTTTGTTTTTCTTTTATGCCTTTTCATGAGCAAATAACTTCTTTGAATAAGGTGATCCCTTTGGCTAAAATGTCTTTCAGAAAATTTCTTGTATGTTTGGATAAATACTATAAATAATACTGAAATGTTAAGAAAATGCTTCCTTTTTCTTGCTTCCACTCATCTGTTTCATCTAGAGATTGTTTCATTTAGTCATGTAGGTATTTCATGGTAGATTTGTAAAGATTTATTATGCGGTGTCCCAGCTAATTTAATGGCATATTAATCTGTGAATAACATTGCAGCTGGAACACTTTGTCTTGATCTTGAAGAGTTTTGGCGTTATAAGTGGGCTGGTGTTGCTGTTACTTCACAAGTGGATCTCCCATGGAATTTGAAAGAGGTCTGCTATGGGAAAACCTGTGAGAATATTGTCTACCTCTGCCCAGTGTTACTATTGGATGCACCAAAGGAAAGACAACAAATAAGGAAAACTTGCAATAAAGGAGAATGTTTTATCTCAGAAACAAACCTGGATGCATGGATTTCCGTAGCCTTCTCTTGGAAAAACTGGCTTCTCATGGCTTGGATGGGTGTTTGTTTTGCTTTGTAAAAAATTGGCTGGTTGGCTGGGCCCAAAGAGTTGTCGTGACTGGAGTTAAATCCACACACAGGTTGTGTTCCCCAGGGCTCAGTACTGGGGCCAGTTGTCTTTAATTATCTGGATGAGGGGATCGAGTCCACCCTCAGTAAGCTTGTGGATGACACCAAGTTGGGTAGGACTGTTGATTTGCTCGAGGGTAGGAAGGGTCTGCAGAGGAACCTGGAGGTTCAACAAGTTCAAGTGCTGGGTCCTACACTTGGGCCACAACAACCCCATGCAATGCTACAGGCTTGGGGAAGAGTGTCTGGAAAGCTGTCCAGAGGAAAGGGACCTGGGGGAGTTGGTCGACAGCCAGTTGAGCAGTGTGCTCAGGTGGGCAAGAATGCCAATGTCATCCTGGTTTGTATCAGACATAGTGTGGTCAGCAGGACTAGGGAAGTGATCGTCCCCCTGTACTCAGCACTGGTGGGGCTGCACGTTGGGTACTGTGTTCAGTTTTGGGCCCTTCATTACAAGAAGGAGACTGAGGTTCTGGAATGTGTCCAGAGAAGGGCAACGGAGCTGGTGAAGAGTCTTGGGGACAAGTCTTATGAGGATTGGCTGAGGGAACTGGGATTGTTTAGTCTGGAGATAAGGAGGCTGAAGGGAGACCTTATTGATCCCTACAGCTCCCTGAAAGGAGCTTGCAGCAAAGTGCAGGTCAGTCTTTTTTCCCAATTAACAAGCAACAGGACAAGAGGAAATGGCCTCGAGTTATGCCACAGGATGCTTAAATTAGATATTAGGAATTTCTTCATGAAAATTGTTGTCAGGCACTGAAACAGGATGCCTAGAGAAGTGGTAGAATCACTATCCCAGGAGGTGTTTAAAAGCTGTGTACATGTGGTGCTTAGGGACATAGTTTAGTGGTGGACTTGGCAGTGCTGAGTTAATGATGGGACCTGATGATCTTAAAGCTCTTTTCCAACCAAGAAAACTCCATAATTCTGTGATTCCAAATTGGATTGGCAAAAAGTGGCTAAAGAAGAAAACATTAAAATCCCTCAATTTATGATATTTTGATCCCTTCTTCAGTTTTTAAAATATTCCTAGTTATATGTACCTGCTTTTTATGCCTTTTTCTACAGCACCACTGACAATTGCAACGTTTACAAGGAGAAAGCTTTTTGCCCTTTGGACACTGGAAAGTGCCTTCAGGGGATTGCACCCTCATACAAAGAATATTTAGTGTGTGTTTAAGTTTGTTCCTTTAGGCCAGCACTCAAACCAATCCCAGCTGTGCTCTTATAAAAGTACCTCAGCCTGGATTCTTGAGCTGGGCTGTTTCCTGACCATGTTGAGTCCACATAAAATAAAAGAGATATTTACTGCCTTTTTATTTTTGCAGGTGATGAGTTCCTGTGTGTGGAAGCAGCTCCTTCCCTCCTGCTTCTTGAATGCAGGACTCCAGCCAGGGAAAAACATTTTCAAGCAGCAGTTTCCTCTGTCATCTTTCTCATCTTTTGCCCAGGGCAATTTATAAGGTGTGGCTAGTGAAAGATTGTGACACCACACACACTGCAGAGCAGTGGACTCTGTGCTCTGCAATGTTATTGCAGGCTCAAGGGACTTCGTAAACCAGCTTGCACATTTATGTCATCTCTCCTACTGTCAAAAAACACACTGTGAAGACTGAATAGGCAAGGGCTTATTAACACTAGGGCACTGCCTGGCATCTGGGTGGGCTTAACATGTAAGAAAACGAAAGGTTCGGATATGAGTCGGTGCTGCTGCATCTGAGGCTGGACAGAGCTCACGTGCATCTGCTGAGAGGAGCAGCCATGCCAGCAATGCCAGGCTCTGCTTGGAAAGATTTGTGGGGGAGCTCCAAAAACCTGCCAGCTGCTGCCTTCTGGCACAACATGTATATCATGTCACAGTGATTGCCATGCAAAGACTAAAATTCTAGATCTTCTTTTCTCCTGCTTGAGGATATTTATTGTGTTACTGGTTTGTCTGTTCTGTTTCCAGAAATCATGCCAGCATGTGATGATCTGATTTCAAAGATATTATTTTGCTCATCCACAAAAATCCACTAGTGCTACAGCCAGGTAAGGTATCACAGAGGCAAAAGTATGTTAGAAAACTCCTGGGATACAAGCCTGGGTTTATTCTAACACGAATGAAAAAGGAAAATCAAGAAAAAGAGTGGAGGAGCCTATCAAGAAGAGAAAAAAACAGAAGCAAGAAATACATGCTGTTCAACTAACATAAGGTCTTGACACCACGGCATCATCTCTAAAGCATACGTGTGCCCATTCTGTGGGTTGCAGATTAACTGCTGAGCTAAAGCAACAACACTTCCCTTCAGTCTTGTTCTAACTTCACACAGCGTGTATTTTGAATTTGTGGGTTTGCACCTCTGAGTCCCCCTTTCCTTTCTTCCCCTTAGGTTATCACAAACAACTGCAAGTTTACTGTTATGCCTCAAAAATGCCAGACTGTTTCTACCATACACACATTATGACCACAATGACCTTATTCCATCAAAAGATTAAACATCATTAATTGAATTGAAAACAATCCTTATCTCCTCTGAGCATTTTCTCTGCTAAACTCTGAATGTAGATTCTAGGCAAGCAGGTAAGTTTTGCTCTCATTTCCACCTGTGAAATCCTGCCACAGTTATTGCAGCATTTGAGGTATAAGAGGAGACAAGCACTGGCCAGTTTTATCTTTAATGAACTATCATGTCACACTTGTGAGAGTCTTATGATTCAGGATGGGCAGCCCTTCACAGCAAGAATGTTGGGAAGACATTCCCAACTAAAGACATTCCCAGTTAAAAAGAACAGGCTGAGGAACTTTTAGAAAAGAAAAATAAATTTAATATGGTGATGCTTCAGCTGGTTTGGAGAAGAAATGGCACAAATTACAGGTTTTATCCAGAGATTTAATACTTCTAATCAAATCAGCTTAGGTAACATTTAATTTTAAAGAAAGTTTGGCACCTGTAAATTTTAGGCTAGTTGCAGGAGATGCTAGAGAATGCTACTGAGGCAAATACCTGAACTGAATAAACTAGGATTTAAATTTTCTTTCAAACACATCAGTCACAGAATTTTTCTAAAACAATGAAGAAGTGTCAGACCTTCATGTTAGCAATCATGTCTCTTTCTGCATGAAGAAAAAAGCAACTTTATACAAAATACTTCATGTTCCTATTCAATTCACAGCAGAGGGGCAATGGGTTTCAGTGAGTGTAAGCTAGGTATCTGCAGTCAGAAATCCTGATAGGACCATTTCTAGCTCATAGGGAGAACCTGCACACCAAATGCTAGAATGTGGGGCCAGAAATATCCTATAGCCTACTCAAGATACATCTGTCCTGGTGCAGAATGATTCCCTGACATCTGCCTATGAACTTTGTCTAGTCTGCTTTCAAGCTGCTGAGCGGATCGCTTTTCCACCCCTTCCTTTAACATAACATTGTCTGCTATTAATTCTTATGAAGATTCAGCAACATAATAGGTAATTTCTTTGTATTCACCTCTTAATGAGGTTTCAGCTGTATCTAAAGGTGTACAGAGGCAGATTGCATAGCAACTTACCACCTTCGATGCTCTTTAGCCAGTGGGTATCTTCAGAAGTCCTGTTTTTGAACTGTGTGTCCCTGTTCTGAGTTAGGAAAATTATCTGCATGAACACTCCAGAAAACAAACAGAAGTTAAAAGCAGGGAAATTGAAAATTCTGAATCACATATTAATCCAAGGGGGACATCATCACATTTTCATGGGTTTCATTTATGGGATTTAAAGTGTGGGGAGTAAGAAAAGCAAATATGCAAAGTTATTTGAGATATTAGGCAAAAATGTCTTCTGCAATGCTGTTACATTTTTAGCCAAGGATTATTATTTTTTGCAATTCTGTCGTTGTCCCTTTTACCATCTAGACAATGGTGGTAAGTGATAGAGAAGGTACAGGAATGAAAGTTAACTCGATTATAAAGAAGTGGCTCTTCAGTGCAGCTGATTATGAATGTATGTGACTCTTTCTGCTTGCACTAGATATGTTGAACTGGCTTTTCATGTTCTAGGTAAAAGACCTTGGAGAAAAATAAGTGTCAGGTTGCCGTATACCTGAGGCGAGCCGTAGAGCAGTGCACATCCACTGAGGCAATAATAACAGCCTTCCAAGAAAGAAAATGCTGAACAACTTGTCTGACATCAACACTCCTTTGTTTTTCCATAAGAGAATCAATAATCAGAATACTTTTCAATGTGCTGCTGAGGCAGGGTGTAATTTTTGGAGGTGCTGAGCAACCAGTTCTTCCCCCTCTCCCCACCTCTCCCTCAGCATCAGTGATCACTGTCAGCACTTCACAACTCTGGAGCTAAAAAATGCTCTATGCTCAGGAGGATGAAGGACGTTATGCTTAAAACATATTTTCCTGGTGTTTTTTATTCCAAAACACCTTTAGTGGCTGAAAATGGGTCATGACAGGGACTTGGGGGCTGTACTGCCTGCTGGGGAGCAGTGGGTTCCCAGAGAAGCTGCGAGAAATTGTGCTAAGTGGCAGCTGAGCCGACCACAGTGTTACCTCCTCATTTCACCTTGTCTCCAAACTGCAAGCAGCATTCAGAAGAAAAGCCATGGAAGAACAGTGAAATCCCTTCTTACTCTCACGTAAGGGGATTCATTGGAGAAAAGTGCTACAGAAGTGTAAAAAAGATAAGGAAGCTAAGTGTACTGAATGTAAGGTCCTGTTTGAAGCTAACAGGCAGACCAAGAAAGCCCAGTCCTGGAACATTATGCATTTTCTGCTCTGTCAGTGCTGTAGTTCAATGGGTGGCTGCAGCTGACTCACTCACCTGCCCTGAGAGGAGGAAGGAAGGAGGGCAGAGCTGGGAACCCCAAGCAAGAAAACATACTGATCATACAGAGAGCTTGACACTGACTTTAAGGATATTAATTCTTTAATGCAGTGGGGAAAAGAGGAGAGGAGAGACGTTAAATTATATATGTGCATATTTTAAAATATAAAAATAATAAGATCCTGTGGCCAACAGTGAAATGATTAGCTGGCCACAGGTAGTTCTGATATTTGTCCTTAATGAAAGGGCATGTTTGAATATAGAGAATGAATAATGAGATTCTTGACTTACCCCCTTCCTGTACTTTAATTGTAAACAAGCAGATGTAATCCATAAAGCTGAATAAGATTTCCCCACATTTCCTTCTGAAAATGGTTTTAAGCAAGATAAGGCACTAAAGTTTAATCCTTCTAAAAATATGCAAATACTGAATCTTTGACCCAGACACAGTCTTACCATGAATTTATATGGGAGCTCTAATGGTTTTGTAAACTAATCAATAATGCAGTTAAATTATATTTGCTCAGCTAATTATTTTCCATGTCCTGTAAATTAGAACTTCAGTAGTCTCCAAGAAAAATCAGTTCTGCTGCTTGTATCACATTTGTGTTTACTTGCTGATATGTTATTAAAGTGCTTGTTTATTTGTTCTGCTGTAGGCTGGTAGCTTTTTCTGTGCTCTTTGAGTGGCAGCCATAAGGCTGCAAAGCAATGCAATGGTAAGTACATTATTATGTATTTAAAATGCCAAATCCATTTTAGCAGAGAAGTACTGCACATTCATAGCTTCTCCTCAAAATCTTCCTTGTCTTACCCTTGGAGGAACAGAATTTAATCACCTCTTCCTCCAAGAACTCTTTGGAACATTTTTGATGACTTAAATGAAGCTTGATTGTCTTCTTAGCCTTGTGACTTTGAAGGAAACAGCTTCAAGCATGGGTTGGATTAGATGACATCCAGAGGCTTCTTCTGACTTGAATTGTTCCATGATTCTATGAATCTGGTCCAAGAAATTTTCCCCACTCAGTTTTCCCAAAGTCCTGTACCCAGACCTGCATCACTTATGGGTCTGTGTGACAGGACTGGTTTGCAGCACACAAAGCAGCAAATTGTGATTTCAGTTACAAAGAACCAGACTCCCTCATGCTACAGCAGCCTGTAAGGTTCCTAAGTCAATACAGTAAGAGTTAGTGTGGACTCTCTGAATTAATGCATTGGGAATGCACACATTCCACCCAAAAGAATCAGGTCACCCTTTATTGCTGGCCAGGAAATGACACCCTTCACAGGACACTAGGGTTCAGCAGTAGGAGGAGAGTTGTTACCCCCCAGCATCCTGGCACCCGCAGCACACCTCACCTTTGGGAGATGGGCACTGCCCACTCCCCTGCACACACAGGCCACAGAGGCAAGGAGTGCAGCTGGGGTACGGGGGCATGGGGCTGCAGAGAGAACAGCCCAGGGGCAGGCAAAAATGGCATGGGCCTTCATCTCACTGGGCAGTCATGGTCCCTAACTCAGGAGGCTCCAGGGCCCCTCCAATGTGTGGCTCACAGACATGGCAAAAGGGCCTCAAACTGTCAGGGTAGACTGATGGATGGCAAGCAGGAGCCCAGATTGCAAATACACGTGGCAGGAGAAATGCAGAGCAGGCAGTATAGTTGCTGTGGGATCACACTACTGAGGACCACAGCAGTGAGGGCAACCCCCCAGAAAAAGACTTCTGCTTGACTTCTCATCCCTTAAAATGCTTTTGGAGCTGCTGTCAGACTAACTACACTTTTCAGGGCAAGGCTCTCAGTGCCTTTGTATTAGGAAAGTCATGCAGACAGCAGGTTTGATTTCAGAGATATAACAAACTCAAAAGGGCATAATGGAAATTTGCCTGGCCACAGATCAGGGCTCAAGGGAACAAGAAACAGAAGGAGAGGTTACCTGCCTTCATCATTCTAGCATGTGTTTATAAGAAGAAGCCTGCTGCAGAGGTTAGAAAAGCAGGTGGATATGAAAGCCAAACTGAATATGGAAAGATTGTAGAGTGCTTCTTACTTTCTCTTGCCTTCTAACCATAGTTTTACACACAGGAACACACTTAGGGAGCATAAATATTATATACAAGTGGGAGTTTTATATTTTCTCCATCTTTGATATGCCAAAAAGCTGGCATATTTAGCACTGCACTGCTCTATTTTTTTTTTCTTCATTTACTTTCTGTTTTCAAAGATACATAAATGGCAAGAAAAGAAGTAGATGCAAAAAAGTTCAAATGTATACCACAAGACTAGTATTTAACTATCTAGCTAATTATAACCTAAACTGATCTTTTACAGTGTAACAGATTAGTTCTTAACTTAGCATATGGAGTACTACTTTATTACAAAAAATCCTAGTTTATATCTTTCTTTTTTTTTTATTTTCCATATTAAGGCACATGCAGAGATCAGACTGAATATTTCATGCATATATTTGTGCCTATATGAGTTTGTAAAAAGAATCCACTGCTGCATGCTTGTTTGTTTGTCTTTTTTCTCTAGATTTTCAACTGCTCTGATATTCCCAAATTTCTTACCTAACATTTTGCAGGGTTGTCTGGTGGTCACATTATACAAGAACTCTTGAATCCACAGTTCACCTGTTCTCCGTAATTACATTTAGTTCATATTTTTATAAAAAAAATGTTATTCTGAAGTATTTGTACATGGATAAGTCTAATGCTTTCTGTTGCCCTAGACACCATCACAGTGTAATTGCTGGGTTTCTTTTTCCACAGGAAAACAATTTGCTACATAGCTTAAATCACCCTTCTGTAGACCTGATTGTGCGATCATTTAAGCATGTGGATATCTCCAGAAGCCTGCCTATTCCTATAAAAGTCAGCAGAGCCACAAAAATGTATAAGGCTAGATGTGTGTACAGGTATTAGCAAGATGGAGGTCTCTTATTGTTCCTTTCTACCTCTTAAATGTTCTTTGCAGCTTTGATTATCCTCTGCAGACCTGTGTCAGATTCAGAGCTACTTTATCTTTATTCTTTTGATTTGCTTTGTTCCTTGATCCTGTCACTGCAGTACTCTCCTTCAAGCTTCAGAAAAAAAGTACTTTAGGGAGCAGAGGCCCTGTGGCAGAGAGCACGGCTCTGCTTTCCTCCTGGCAATTTGCCACGGAGCTGAGCCGAGGCAGAATATTCTTGCTTGTTCAGTGCAACAGCTTCAATAACTGCACTGGTGCACACCTAGGTCTCCCTGCTGAGACCAGTCCATTTCCTCAGCATAAGCAAACCTGTAGACAGGTAACAGCTGGAGTTAAGGATAGGGCTTTCTTTTCTATTAATTTTTTAAATAAGCAACTTCCATGCAAAGCATTTTTCCTCAGAAGGTACATTTATGCTAAGTGACTCTTGCTGGTTTACACACCCCCTGTCCTTTCTCTTGCTCTGGAAAGTTGTTCCACTTGATTGCTCAGTTTGCCTCTTTGAGTCAGCGGTGGCAAGGGAATGACAAAGGCAATGAAGTTGCAGCCAAGTCCCAGGAAGTGCGTGCCAGAAGTAAGCTGATTTAAACTTGTGTCGGCTGACTCTGAAGCTGTCTTGAAACAAGTCACAAGGACTTCCGAAAACGTCGCTCATTTTTTTGCCAGCATTGTACGCCTGGATCAGGGAACCTGCTGAGGTGTGCTCACCTTGCAAAGGCAGCATGGTTGGTGGTGCTTTGCAGATTGCTGGGCTGCTTGTTGGCGGCATTGGCATGATCGGGACGTTCGCTGTTACGGGGATGCCTCAGTGGAGGGTGTCTGCCTTCATTGAGAGCAACATCATCGTGTTTGAGACCATCTGGGAAGGCCTGTGGATGCACTGCATCAGGCAAGCCAACATCAGGATGCAGTGCAAGGTCTATGACTCTGTGCTGGCCCTCTCACTGGACCTGCAGGCATCCAGAGGTCTGATGTGTGCTGGTTCGGTGCTCTCGTTCCTCGCTTTCCTGGTTGCGGTTATTGGGATGAAGGGGACATGGTGCATGCAGAGCAGCTGGCAAGCCAAGAACTGTATTACTCTGACGGCTGGGCTCCTCTTCATCCTCTCGGGTGCCATCGTGCTCGTTCCAGTCTGCTGGGTTGCCAACACCATCATCAGTGACTTCTACAACCCCATGGTCAATGTTGCACAGAAAAGGGAGCTTGGAGAGGCCCTCTACATTGGCTGGGTAGCTGCCTTCTGCCTCGTTGCTGCTGGAGCCATATTCTGTTGTCGTTGCCGCTGTTGTGAGAAAACCAGAAGCTATGAATACTCCACACCAACCCACTACACCCCTCACAGCCAGCATTTGCACAGGAACACTGAAAGTTCATACTCCAAAAGTCAGTACGTCTAGATGTCTCCTGTCTATTCCTATTTTCGAAGCATTCAATCTGTCTGGCTGGATTTCAGCTGGTGCACAAAAGGGCAGGCAGCAAGCTGCTTTTGCTTTCTGCCCTGTAAGTGCTGCTGCTGGGGCTGCATTTCGGGGCTGCAGTTACCCCCAGCAGGCTCTGCTGTGGCTGATGCTGCAGCAGGGACAATTTTAATGTATGGAAAGGTAGATGTTTAGTATTATTTTCATAGCAACTTGGAATAGCTTTTGGGTTGTATGGCTTTGCATTGGGTTGCATTGTATGTGTAAAACAGTAGTAAAGGGCTTAAAGTTCCACTGTGATATGAAATTCTGGCCTGTTGCAAAGAACATGGGAGTTAAGCAGCTGTTGTTTGGTTTTTTTTTTTTTCCTGCCTGACAAAGAGGGGATAACAGTGAATAAAGACAAGATAGTAATGATTTTAAAGAAAAGCACTTAATAAAGGGTTGTTTTACTGTAGGTTTAATGGAAGGCTGTGTGAATAATTTATTCAGCAGAGTAAGGTATGCTGAAATATATGAAAAATATCCCTTATTTCAGGGACTAAACATAGCCCCGTGTTCATACTAAATATTTTTTTGGGTGAAAATTAGTATTTATTTTGTAATCCATATAGGTCAAACTCATTCACATCCTTCTTTTCAGAAGCAGCAGAATTCCCTTGCAAACTCCTTGTGGCTTACAACATTTTGCAATATTGCACAGGTTACAAACATGCTGTTGGTTACTTGCCACAGGACTCTGTTTTTTATATATATATTTTAAATAAGCGTCTTTTGTACAATCAGACAGATACTTTTGCTGAGACCCACTCACATCAGCATAGTTGAAAGGCACAAAGAACATGAACACAGTGATAATTTTTTTCTCATAGTTCATGTCAAAACAAATGAAACAATATTTTTAATAGTAAGGTCATGTACTCATGATAAGTAACAATGCAAAAAAACCCCCAGGTCTGCTGAAAAATAATGTCCCATACAAATTAATTCAATAAATTACCCAAATTAATCAATAGTAGTAGTATTTTAATAGAATTTTGTAACCAATGAAAAAGTTGTAACTTCAGACCCACAGAAATTAGTGGAATTTTGCCTTTCACTAAACTGGGAACACAATTCAATTTGTGGTGTTTAATGGAGAACAACAGTCTTGTTCTAGAGTTTGATTGTTTTAAATATTTTACAGGAAGTTTATTATGTGATGTATTTTTCTAGTAAATTCCTTGGACTATTACTACTTGGAAATTCAGAAGCAAATTCTTCCTAAGATGTAACTCTGAACAAGCTAGAAGGAATAAAAATCTGCTCTAGAGCTCTCTTCACAGTGCTTTTAAGATACGTAGTAATATGTGCTTGATTATGTTATTTTATTTTTCCTCCATATTTTTAGGCAAATTATTTCTACATATGTGTTTGTGTAATGAGAATGGCCAGACTGTAATATATCACTGTGTGGCTGCACTTCTTTCTTATTCCTGCACTGATGATTATACACTAGTTCAGTCTGTTTTGGGGGGAAGAGTGTGGAGGAGAAAACCTGTTGCTTGCAGCACTTTGTATGAATATCCTACACAGAATTCCTAACTAGAACACCAGGTTTTATAAACACCAGGGTTTATAATGATGTCTAAAATAAAGTCACCTGCTTAGTTCGTCCCTCTAAAAGGCAGGTATAGGACTTTACTCAGAAAACTACATGTATATTCACCAGTGCCCTGTAGGTATCTCTGCTGTCAAAACACAGAGTGACTCCCATAGTGTGCACCTACAGGTCTGCCTCACTGAAAAGTGAGTGTGACACCTCTGTAAAAGCTACTGCTACATCAGGTGGTATTACCTGTTCCTAGTATAGCACACACAGATCTGGTTGTACAAACAAAAGAAGATACAAGAAGACTGTAAGAAGACTTCCAAAACCATCCACAGGACTAATGGGAACATAAGTCCAATGGACTGAGTGGGACTCTGAATTTTTAAAAAATATCACTTAGAGTTTCTCTATTTACTGCAAACAGTTGACCTTATTACAACGTCACAATTTGACTCAGGACTGGCAATTAAACCAGTGACAATAATGCTCTTGATCCCCTGCCTCCTCTCCCAGGTAGGGAAGGAGAGAGAAAATGAAGGAAAAAGACCTTCTGGATTGAAAATTAAGCTAGACAGCTTTAATTAAATACTACTAATAAAAGAAAATATATACAATTATATACAAATACGTTCAGGACTGTGTAAAAACCCTATTACAGAATCAAAGAATGATTCTGATTGGAAAAGACCTTGAAGATCATCAGGTCCAACCATAACCTAAATCCTCCAACTGTAACCTAATCTACCCATTCAGTGCTTAAATCATGGCTCTAAGCACCACATTTATATTTCTTTTAAACTCTTCCAGGGATGGTGACTCCACCACCTCCCTGGGCAGCCTGTTCCACTGTCCAACCACTCTTTCAGTAAAGAAATTATTTCTAATATCCAGCCTAAACCTCCCCTGGTGCAGCTTCAGGCCATTTCCTCTTGTCCTGTCATTATTCACTTGGGAGAAGAGGCCACCTCCCACCTCCCTACAACCTCCTTTCAGGCAGTTGTAGAGAGCAATGAGGTCTCCCCTCAGCCTCCTCTTCTTCAAACTAAACAATCCCAGTTCCCTCAGCCTCTCCTCAAAGGACTTGTTCTCCAAACCTTTCACCAGTTTGATAGCTCTTCTCCGGACATGCTCCAGCAATTCTACATCCCTCTGGTAGTGAGGGGCCCAGAACTGAACTCCCCCCCTCCCACAGCATCTCCCTTGGCGCACTCCTGAGCTGTGGGCAGTCCTGAAATATCCCGGAGAGACGAGCAGAGCAGACAGGAGCTGAGGGGAGAGTGATGTGGGTCAAGAATGCACTAGCCTGGTGATCAATGGCGATGGATGGAGTCCTCCCTGGATGCCGGCCATGAATGGAAGACAAGGGAAGTAGAAGTAGGAAGGAAGTTGACTCCCGTGATCTCTGACTTGTACCGAGCTTACATAGATATATGGAATAGAATGCTTTGGTCAATTTTGCTGTCTGTCTAATCCATTCCTCCCTACAGGAGAGCTGCAGACACGACTCTTCTGCTCCCAGTAGCATCCGAGGCAGCAGGTTTAACAAGTAGAGTGGTGACCTTGAAGTCCTGGCAGCAACACAAACATTCCAGCGCTATCAGTCCACTAGCTGGAAAACTTGGTGCTAGTTAAAAGAGCTTACTGAAGGGAAAAAAAAATCAGTAAATGGAAAACTGGCTTCATCCTGGCTCAAACCAGGACAAACATATAAATATATTTCCCCTTAAGTACCTCCCATGCACATCCAGCCATTTCCTTTAAATTGTTTCTCACCCCTATACCATATCTTCAAGAGAACTGAAATGAAATCTTCCCTTTTAACCAGAGCCAGCCTTCCCCAGGTAGTCTGAGCAGAGAGTCCCATCTAAGGGCATATAACCAAGCACAAAACAACTGCCTGAAGCAATAAACTTTAAACTATTGTAACCTGTGTTTTAGAACTAATTTTTGTGCTTACAGAAAAGATCAATTATTTGCAAAGTAAGCAGTATTGCCTCCATAAACGAAACCAAAGGTGTCTACCTTATTCCCCTTTGCCCTGCACTTTGGGCACTTGCATGCACTCCTGAAATGTAAAATGGATGTGGTGCCTTTCCAGGTCCATCTCGTGCCCTTGATGCTGTGGAAATTAATGCACAAACTGACAAGTCAGAGGAGATAATGCTCGTCTAACGCCGAGGAGTGAAGGTTCAAGATGCCAGTCACTGCCCTTTGATTGAGGAACTGGGCCTTCATTTATAATGAGCCTCTTCTGAACTTCTCCCACTGCTGCTGCAACGGCTGCACAGGTCTGGAGGGCAGAGCTGCCACCTGCATTTCGAGGCACTGCTCTCATTAGAGCTAGACAGCGAAGTGGTAAAGACATGAGTGACAGAAGAGCTGTGGTGTCAGGAGCTGCTTTGTGCAGGTGAGGCAGCGCCCTAGCAGAGCCTGAGTGCATGTGACCTTGCGTTTTGCAATTTTATGTGGGAATGAAGCATCTGACACATGAGGTTATCACACATCTGCAAATCCAGTAAGGTCAGCTGGATTTGTCCGTCTCTTTAGGATGCAGTCCTGAATAGGTGTTGTATTGCCCCATGTTTCTGAGTTACGTGGTGCTCATATGTGAGAGTTTATCGGCAGGCTGCTTGCTTTCTGTTCAACTCTCAAACATAACCAACTAAGAATAATAGGAAATGGAGCAGGGGGAGATTAGGAGAGGCCATATCTCAGTCTTCACAGCGTGAAAGACTCATTGCTGAAATATAAAAATGATCTTCCTGTGTCAGCCTGCAGATGGATGGAGACCTGCTGCTGCCACTGTCAGGGGCAGGTGCCTACAGAGCAGCAGAAGATCACAGCCAGTGTACAATTGTGCTTGGAGGTACCATCCCCACTTCCAGCCTCATGTACGCAGGGTACCTTTGTGCTTAACAAAACAGCAAGCTTGTCTGAAGTTTAAGTCTATCACTCAGGGTCATGCTCCGACCCCATAGAGCAGACAGAGTGAGCTTTCTGAGCATGAGGCATGATGCACAGCTCTCCTGCTGAGCTGGAAGAAGTGCTGCATAACTCCAGCCCTGTGAAGGTCCTGGCGAGTACCTACTGTCTTGACACAAGCATGTCCACTGCCCCAGTCTTGCCTGGCAGAACAGGGTTGAGCACCTGAACCGAGCCCCTCAACCAGCACCCACCTCTGTTCTGCATTTTGGCTGCTTCTAATCCCCAGACTTTGCCTGTGACTCTATCACAGATCAACAGCAGCAAAGCAAGCTGACCCCTTGTTAACCATTCTGCTTTCCTACTCATCCACTGCCCTGTGAAGCTGGTGGCCACAGTGCTTTCCTGCAAAGTATCAGCAAGGAACAACACCTAAGGGATGAAGGCCATCGGGAGTCCTAAATATGTGTTACTCAATAAATTAGGAGGAGACTGATGCCAACTAGTTTACTGTCAAAAGTCCCATCAGCACCATCATTTCCTTTCAGGAGGTGGTACATGTAGGGCTAAAAAAGACAAACAGGAGATGAAGACAGTGTGAATGGATTTCACTCTAGATAAGGTGATATCTATTAACTACTCCATGACTCTTCTGAATGGAAAAATACACCAAAATTATTCCTGAGGGACGTTTATGCAATAAAAACTTCTGGAGGTGGCCACTCTGAAGTGTCCTTAGCAATCTACCCCAGTACATAATTATGACTATCATTAACAATGATTTTCATGAAACTTAAATTAAATCTCCCCACTAGAAGCTAAGGCTGCTCTGTTGTTTCTTCTCTCAACACTAGCAGGCATAGAAAATAGAGTATTGCTTTCCTTTAAAGCAGGCAACCTTTTCTGTATTTCAGGACAGTTATCACCAGACCTCTTGAACCTCTCTTACTTAGCTTAATCATCTTTAGTTATTTCCTCACTGAAATTTTTTCCTCCTTAAAATCCTCCCCATACTTGTTTGCTTCCTCTGGCTGTTTTTGGCTGCTCCACCTCTTTCTTTCAGTTTGATGCTCAAAACTGGACAAAGAATCCCGAAGGAAGCCTCACTGCTACTGAAGACACTGAATATACTCATTGAATATACTCATAACATGGGGCAAACAATTGACAAAACCAAGAAAATACCTTTTTTGAATTCATTAAATACTTTGCACTTCTATTATTTCAGACCTCAAGATCACCACCAAGATTTCCTGTGCTGTGGAAATCTTTGACAGTATATTGCCCAGCTGGGTGTTTACTGCGAATTTCTTTGCTGTTGTTTCTCCTTTATTGCTAGGTCCCTGTAGGTAATGAGACCCCAGAGGAATCTTTGGGTCCAATTGTTGCAGAAATAAATGTCTGGAAATTAGAACATGATAGTTCTCCTTCCAATACATCATTTTGTTGTTTTCTTCACTCATAGATTCTGCATCCACAGTACATTATGTTTACTCTTCTTCATCCCTTCAGTGTCTCTGTTAATTTCCCACTGCTGTGTCAGATGCTTTAATAAGGTCCAAATGGATTAGATTTTCTCAACTTGTATTTTCTGGAAAATGTTAACAAACAAAACCTGAATCTACTTTTGCTAGGCCCATATGGCATTTTATTTAACTTCCCATTTACTTCTAGATGTTTATTCTTTTCTTTGTAATGGGTTTTTAAATAATCTTATACTATTAGATTGTGACTATTTGGTTTCTAGTTGTGTACAAGTTCTTCCACCTCCCCAGTCATTCCCTTAGTTTGCTGTTCTCCAGGCACAGTGTCTCTCCAGATTTGACACATATGCTGACAGTTCTTGTTACCAGATCTGGAACTTTGCGTGCTGAATTTCCTTCAGTGGAAATTACTCTCTTTCTTCAGTTTGTGCTCATAAAGGTTTGGAGTTTTTTATCTACTTTGGATACAGTAATGTAATTCTGTCATGCTCTCCTTCTTCAACACCCTTGTTCTAACTTAAATTCCAAGAACAGGAGGGCTAACCACCTTCTTAGTCTTGTTCTCACAGCCTAGCATGCCTCTTCCCTTGCTGTTCTTTATTACTTCCATGCTGACAGCACCTTTTATTATTCTATTTTTTGAAAAGTCTAATTTGGATGGACTTCTATTTAGTCTCCTTTTCCCCTTAAATTTTCTGACCTGATAGATATATATTCTTTGCTGTTCATTATTTTTTCTATTCTTCTACCAAATACCTTCTCTGTGAAGTTATTCATCCAGTTGAGTGTAAAACTTACTCCTACAAGCCTCTCCGTTCCTTCTGCATGAGGCTCACATTCCAGACACTTCCTAAGGAATTTCTCAGCTTCATCCACATTCATGTTCCTAAATTGTTCAGTCCAATTAATGAAGAACTACATGATCAGGATTAAAGGAGATGTTCTCTCTCAGTGTTCCAGGCACTTTCACCTCATTGGCAATGGTCTTCTGCAAACACATAGATCTTCTCATCTTAATGATCCTTCACATACTGTTTGCTACCTCACAATGCTAGCCCAGTTCCATTCCAACATAAAACCATCAGATTTGCTGAGGACTTTCCCTCCTCCATTTCATGCTTCTTTTTAAGTTAGTCTGCACATACCAGACTTCTGTCTTTTTTCTTTGCTTACCTAACTTCCAGCCCATTAACTCCCAACACATCATTGATAGAAATAGTTGTTAGACAGTCCTTCTGAAGTATTGCAGTCTATGCTAAGCTATGCATTTCTGGAATGAAAACATCTACTGCTTGATCATGGACAAAGAAAATAATATTTTGACCTGCTACACAGTATGCTGCAAATAGGAACAACACTGGATTGTCCCGGAGGGGAAGCAGAGTGCCCACACTGGTGAATCATTTGTGCCTTTGCAGGCTGTGGGCTGTCACCATGCAAAGACACATCAGCCCTGGAATTGCAGCCACAGTTGTGCATCCTTGGAGATGCTATGATTCATGATGCTGAGAGGTGTTCTGAGAGCAAGTGACAAAAATTAATTCCTTCCTGAGAAACAGTTCTGCTTTGGTTTCTGTGCCAGCACAAATCTGAAGTGATTTATGACTTCCAGGAATAGGTTCTTCTGTGTGAGCACAGGAACAGCTGGTTGGCTGGGCAGGGCTTCCCTTCTCCTCCACATCTTCTCCTTTCCTTCTGTTTGAATGAGAGAAGAGGAGATGAATGGGAGATGAACTCTGCCAGCTATGCAGGACCAAGAGGCAGATACTACACTGATCCTTCCCAGGGATGTCTAACTTGCCAGACAGTGAAAGTCAGCCAGGGTGTCCCAGGGAAGAGATGAATCCCAGTCCTAAGTGAGGAGTAATGGAACACCCTGGCCAGAAGCACAGAGGTTTGATAAAGAGCTCTGGATTTGGGTGCAGAGAGAAAGGGGATTGTGTGGGGATAGAGGGTGATCTTGCTATGTGCTAAGGTGACGGGTTTGGGGGTGTCATTGAAAACACAAGATTGAGACTGGTGATGATGGAACTCATGCTGCTAGGAGGTAGAAATTTTGGAGGTGGAAATGAACAGTGTAGTTAGTTACATTCAGGAGGTGAGGTTTGGGATGGGACAAAAAAATAAGCAGGACAAGACTGGAAAGGGAGAAGCCCAAACTATGACACAGAAAGATGGGAAAATAACATTGTTCTTCAAAGTTTGAGACTTACTTGTGTAGGTACCTGCACTGTTTGCTTAGTGGAAAGTCAGTTCAAGGGTCTGTTATTATGCTGAGCTCCAAAAGCAATCTTTCTTGGGATTGTGAGCCTAAGAGCTTGTTTCTAACAGTATTGAGTTAAAAGTTATTACCTCTTTCTACAAGACTTGCCTCTCATCTGTCTTTAGGCTATCACTGCCACAATATGCCTTCTGTTCCTCTTTTATTCCATCATAGCAAATCATGTAAATAAAGGAGTTTTCCTATGTTTCACCCAGTAATAGCCTAACTGTATACTCTGCTGTTTACTGTTATGAAAATAACAAGTGCTGCCTTGGGAACTTTACACTGTTATATTTCCAAGAGCTTAATGTGACCTGCACAATCAAGTGCCCCCAAATATTTCCTAGAGGAATGCTTTGAGGTCCTGTCATTAAATAGCAAAGTAAGATAGCGTATTTGAAGGCTCAGTTTCTACCAGGATGGCTGCTCCCTGTATGCAGGTATTAAGGTGACAAATACCTTGTAAAAGCCTGAAGCAGCTTAGATGGATTAAATGCTCAAAGGAGCATTTAATATTTTATTACTGTAGGGTTTTATTACAATGAACTCAAGTTCATACACAATATCCAGGAGACAGGCTTCATCAGATATGGGATATCACTAAGAGTTTGGCAGTTTTGTTAAGCTGTGAATTTCAGGCATGCTGAAGAAGAGGATGGAAAATAAATATTAGTTCTTTTCAATTCAACTGTCAGTCATGGACTGCCTCAAAGCTAGAGTTAGAGGTCAGTGTCCAAGCACAATTTCTGTTATGTATCTGGAAGAAATCCCTCTCTAGGCTACACTGACCAGTTCCTCTCACTCCATGGAAGACAGGGGGAAGGAGATGTGCCTTCACCTTTTAACGTATGTGCAGGCAGCAGTATTAAAGTTAACATACAAAAAAAGAGGCCTCAGCTGGCTTCAGTCCATCTTCTCCTGAATTAAAACAGAATCAAAATAATCTTTTGCTTCATCAATAAGCTCAAAATAGACTAGTCAATCAAAATACCATAGAAAGTAATGGAACCATTATCTCAACTCTGATTTCATCGACCAGTCCCTGTAAATAGTTGAAAACAAACCCCCATCATGAAATGAATGGACTAGTGGAAGTCACAAGTAGGGAGGAACTGATGCCTTTCACAGGTATATCCAAAACAAATGATCTGCAGACAATTTGAACCCTGTCTGTTTTGTGCTTACAGCAGATTTTACATGTAGAGGCTGACCTAGGCCTGCATGGCTTCATCCAGCAGCTCTGACCAAGGGGACAGGTTGCAGGGGAACTGCAGAGCCACAGCCTGCAGAATTCTCCATTGCCAGACTCTGCAGGTGTTTAGGCAACTTTGCAGTCTGACTAGGAGGTTTAGTGACTTAACTGTAACTCTTAGTAATCACTAATCTAAAGTGTGCTTTTGATAAACCTGCATATTTGCCTGTTCCAAAAGTGTTACTGAGCCTTAAATTTAGCTAATTAGTCTGTAGGATAACTAGCCTATCTACTCTTAATGAGAGCTCGTAATGAACCATATATATTATAGCTGTACATTTGTACAAGACTAAAGAGTGGCTGTCTATATGCAGGTGCATGTGTATGCATAAGGACTCTAAAATTCAATGTACATAGCAGATATATGAAGAGGAATGAAACTTCCTTTCTGAGAGGCAATTAAGTGTTATTGATGTCTATAATTAATTAAGCAGTAGGGATCATTGACAGGTTCTGTAAATCATGTGGACTGGAGATGCTCTAATTCTTCTTTATCATGAGGCATCAGCACTGTAAAAACGAGGGAGAAAAAGAAGATACAGCCTCAGGAAAAGATTCAAATGAAAGTTGGGATTTGAAAGGAAGGGAAAATGGAAATTTAAACACAGATCTAGGGAAAGATCTGATGTAAAGGCTACATGCTTCCTCAGTTGCCTATTTGCCTCTTTGAAGGCAAATTTTGGGGTGGACATGTTTGCATAAGAATGGATATTCTCATCTTCAGGCAGGTAAGCACCCAAATAGCATAATAGACAGATGGACGGTATGCAAAATGAGTCTTCAAAAGCCTAGTTAGGTGTAAGTGGGGTTTTCCTTTTGTTTCTTCTCACCTGACACTAAAGCCATTGTATCTGTCATGTCCACCATGTAAACGCATTTAATTTCTACTTCAAGAGCTGCCTGTTCTTCAGAGTGATTTTTTAAGCATTTCAGTCAACTAAACATTTCTTTCTGAGAGGTATGGTGAGCCTTTAAATGGAGGTACAGTTCTTTAGGGTATACAAGAGTATAATCTCTGCAGGCTGACTCAAACACAGGACTTTTCTGCAAAAGACAAATCTCCCAGCAATTAGCAAAGCCAAGGACTCACTGGCATTTAAGAGACTGTGCAGATTTTCCAGTTCTCATGAGAACACTTGAGTGTTTTCCACATGGACATGTAACATTATACTATATGTCTTGCATTATCTGGCACTTCTTCCTTCCAGTTAATAACTGTAGGAAGGGTTTGGGGGAGGGTTGTGACCTGTGGCTAGTTTAGATGGGCAATTCACTTTTCATGGGTTTTAGCTTTGGCTTTGAATATGTTGTGTAGGCACCTAAGGCTGTAACTAAATTAATACCATAAAAGGTGATGCCTGGTATTTCCAAATGCACAGAGCCCACAACACTACAAACCACGTGCAATCAAAGAACATGTCTTTCTAGGAGTCTTTATTGCCTTAGTGGGCCCACACCTTTTTTTTTTTTTTATGAGCCCCATAAGAGCTGCAGTAACCAGAAACATAAATTTCAGCAACATCCATGAGTTGTCCTCAAGTACTATTATCTCAGGGTAGGGATAAGGAAGTAAAAAAAAAACATAGTGCAACACTTTGTCCTAACTTGCCCAAGGCAAATCAGTTTTTGGCATGCATTTCTGTTCAGGCTTGTAGCTATCTGTGCAGGCTGAGGTACAAGCTGGAGGGAGAGATCTCTGACTTCTTTCAAGGTGCATTGTGTACTGAAATAAAAATTCATCCTTTTCATATTAGACAATTGCCCCCAATCTCTCCTAATGTTACCTGGAGATTATTAGTGTGGAACAAAATGACAACACTACACTTCCAATAAGGAGAGAGTCTATAGGGGATTATTTCCTAACAGTGACCTTACTTTTGGATTCAAAAGCAGAAGCTGTGAAACTGCCAGCTATTTTCTTTGTAGTCCTTGTGAATTATGCATCTGGTAGAGTAAAGCTTTGATGTTGATTGGAATACTTGACTTTCCTGTACCTGTCTAATATCATGATTATACTTTTGTATTTGATCAAAATGAGGAATCTACATTAAAGGGCTACACCAAGTACCTCCTAACTTGATTTAAAAAAAAAATAATAATAAAAAATCAGGTATTTTCCCAGGGCTGTAGCATTTAGAAACTAAGTTCCACTGTAAGTCCAAGTTTAGATTTTGTCATGAGAGCAACTGTAATGACCTGTTTAACATAATATTTTAACAGATGGAAGTTCAGGATTTCTACACCAAATTTCAACATAGCTGAAATCTTCCAGTTAAGAAATTATTTGCCCTGCAATTAAGTGCCTTTAATTGAATCCCTGACACTTACTTAATTACTGCATCACTACAGACACATTATGAGAAGTAGTAAAATCAGCTATGACACACCCCTCCTAGTTTCCCATTGGCTGGAAACTTGTTAGGCTTGATTGGTAGGCACTATAGTCAGAGAGGATTTCAAAGCAAATAAATAGTAGGTTCTTCTAGCCAGTCAGAAATGGATTTCCACCTCAACTGGAGAGAGCTGCTTGTAAAATAACCTAACAACTTGCCATATGAGGAAAATACTGGAGAAAATATTCCCTCTCATTCTTTGTATTTCTTTTATGAAAAAGTGGTTTTGGAAGATTCTCTAGGTCACCTCATTTGAGGTGTCTTTTTCAGAAGAAGCATGGCTTGCTGTGTGCTACAGATCACTGGTCTAATATTTGGAGGTGTCGGCATGGTCGGGACTTTGGCAGCCACAGTTATGCCACAGTGGAGAGTTTCTGCCCACATTGATGGCAACATTGTGGTGTTTGAGACCATCTGGGAAGGACTGTGGATGGACTGCATCAGTCACTTGGGCATCAGGCTGCAGTGCAAATTCTATGACTCTGTTCTGGCTCTCCCCCCACCCTTGGAGACATTCAGAGCCCTCATGTGCATTGCAATACTCCTGTCAATCATTTCCTTTTTGATGGCCATTGTTGGTGTGAAATACACTCACAGGACCAAGGAGGATCCCCAGGACATCAGTATCTTCATCCTGGCAGCTGGAGTTGCCTTTCTTCTGACAGGCATCCTCGTTCTGATCCCCGTGTCCTGGAGTGGAGGTAGCATCATTCATGACTTCTATGATCCGAAAGTCCCTGTGCCACAGAAACGAGAACTAGGAGCTGCTCTCTATGTTGGCTGGGTGAGCACTGCACTTCTCATTGCTGCAGGAGCAATGTACTGTAGCTTCTGGTGCTGGGCTGACACAACCTCAAAATCCAGGTATCCATTGCTTTCCCATCACAGATTGCACAAACCTGACCTTGCAGGAGGGACATCCCTAAGCGTGCATGCCTATGTGTAGTTGCTGAATGTGATCCTTCTGTTTAGCATGTTTATATATACTGATTGACTACAATGTGTAATTAAACTCTGTGTCTGTAATGGAAGAACAATTTTCTTCATTTGCTCTTTACTATTGCCATACATACCTGCTCTCTAACATGCTTATGGGAAATGTCATTACATGAGCATTATGTTAGAAAGCAGTCAGAAGAAAAATCTCACCATTTTATGGGAAAGAAGAATGGCATGGGAACAACAGCAGCCAGGAGTCTCTCTGAGAAAATGAACAATATATAGCTGGGCTGAAAGGGAGGCAGCTGCTGTGCAATAGCACCATGGCCCTCCACTGAGCTCGAGCTCACAATGTGCAAAGGGAGCACTGCACTTTGTTCTAAGGTAAAGTCTTCATAAGGACTGCTCTAGGACAGTGGTGAGAAGCATGGAGTTGGCAGTAAGGCTGAAGCAGCTGCTGAGTGAACTGAGAAACTGCCAGCAATCTAACTTCCAAGATTGGCATACAAATATTCATGCTCTCCTGTCAGAGGCCTCCATGATGACTATGGATTTCATAGCTGCCTTTGGAGTCAATGTACTCTTCTTATCTGTTCTGTAGGGCACAGAATGGAATAATACAATTTTTAATCACTTCACCAGACTTTGCCATGAATGTATTATCTTTCTGTTGCTTGCTATCTCTCGTCTTTTATGTCCTCTCCTCTTCTATAGGTAGCACCTACCCTTCTATGAAGTTCATGACAGACTTTATGCACTTTAAAGCACTGTGATAATGTTAACTGCAGTTAAACAAGCCAGGGCCAGGCAATGTAAATGTGTAATCCCCACTTGCCTGTAGGAGGATCAAGAATGCCTGTATACATTTCCCATCACACCCACAAAAGCCAAGCTCTAATGTTGTTCTGACTGCCTGGTGTTCACGAGACTTACTTTAAAATGTAGGCTGAGTAGCCTGATGGCTATCTCTCCATGGCACAGAATTCAAGAGTATTTGCAGTTCTGCATTTTTTTTCCACACCTGAAAACCTGGAGCCTGCTTTTGACAATGTGCATGTCACCATGTTGATAAGTGACCAAAGAAGGTCCAGTTCAATACAGCTTTTCTGGTTCTTCACACAGTAGCAAAAGATAGTACCATTTCATTTATAATTTGACATAGATACACAGTTTGATCCTTTTCTGTGTCTATGACTGGTATCTGAAAAAAGGGTGTAATGACTTTTTGAGTTGAGCAAAGAAATGCCTCTATATATTCATTTGACTGTTCAATTTGAAGCAGAACATGGAAAGCTGCATTTAATTAAACAAGCCTTTTATTATCTTGACTTCAGATGAACCTAAATGAAACACTGCCACTGAACACAGATATTCATTACACATATTAGCTAATGTGCATTTACGTTTAAGACAACCAGCTCAGATCTTTCCGTGGGAATTTTTTAGTCACCAGAAAACAGGTTTAATGCCTCCTGCTCATCACTTGAGCAGTCAAATCAGCACTTCTTAATTCCAGATGAGCTTTGAAGAGAGCATTTGTAAGTAGGTTTTCTAGTACTAAAACATACATTTTTAATGTTGTCTTGTATCTGCTGATGCCTGTCACAGCAGCAGTCATTGGGTCAGACAGCTCATTTCAGTAGAGTCATTCTGTTGACTTTGGTAATAGTTCATACTACTCTGAGAACTCGTCCTGGTTTGAGCCTGGATGAAGCCACTTTTCCTTTTACTGATTTTTTTTCCTTCAGTAAGCTTTCTTTTAACTAGTAACAAAGTGTTCCAACTAAGACTGATAACAGCTGGAATGTTTTTGTAATTGCTGGGTCTCCAAGGTCAGGTCTTTGCCCTGCTTGCTCAGACACTACGGGGAGATCTATGACCCCCCCGTAGGAGGCTGAATTAGTCAGACAGCAAAACTGGCCAGAGATATTCCATTCCATATATCTACGTAAGCTCAGAGGAAGGTCAGAGATCACAGAAGACAACTTCCTTGCTTCTTCTTCTTCCCTTCTCTTCCGTCCATGGCCAGTGTCCAGGGAGGACTCCATCCATCCAGCACCATCGACCCTTAGGCTGGAGCTCTCCTGACCCTCATCACTCTCCGCTTTCTCCAGCAGCAGCTCCGGGATTTCTTGGGACTGTTGGCAGCTAAGGAGAGTGCTGGAGGAGTTGCTGGGGGTGTGGGGGAGACAATATGGGTATATATTTTCTTTTATCATTAGTGTTTAATTAAAGCTGTGTAGTTTAGTTTTCAATCCAATAAAGTCTCTTTCATTCTCTCTCTCCTTCCCTACCCAGGTGGGAGTGGGAGGGGATCAAGAACGCTGTTGTTGAACCTGAGTCAAACGGTGACAGGACTCCCACCTATTATTTAATTGTATATGTGTCCTGTAATACATATATTTTTTAACAAGTAACTACTTGGTGAGTAAGACAGAGTTGCACTTTTTGGATTCATTTAGATATGACATCTGTGATTAACAAAGCAAAGGACGAAGACATATGCAATGCAAATTTGATACATATTTATATGTAGGGAATGGATTTAAATGATGGTGTATGCAATGTAATGCATCTCTATGCAGATACAAATGCTTAAGAAGTAATTACATACATCTTCCTATAACATTAATTAAAGGATCCTGAATGCTTTTATTATCAGTGAGTTCATCTAGAAATCAAATTTGAACCAGGTGTGTCATTTACAGCAGTAGCTTCATTTTCAAAGAGTTGAAAGATAAAACTGCTTTGTTTGAGCATTATTTCAAAGAAAACCTAAGCTTTTTACATTTAACATGAACACCTCATAGCTGCATATTGCTCCATTTTTCTGTTTTACCAGTTGATCAAAAGATGAACTCAAACAAAATTTCTAAGCTCAGACAACCTTGTCCTTGCATGTGGTTTGGAATCTGACCTTCATTCCAAGCTTACAGTTAGACTGGGCTGCTGTTTCGATTTCTGGTGATGTAATTTAGCACTTTAATTCTGAAGTGCTAAATAAAACAAACATGTTTAAGAGTCTGTGACACTAAAATTGTTGAATTTGAGCCAATAACAAAATTCTCATAAGAAGCTAATCTGCAAGAGATGCAACATAGCAGTTAACCTTCTTCATTTGAACAGAACAGAAATTTCTCGTGGGTCCTGGTGGGCAAAACTCCATAAAAACTATTACTACATGTTTACCTCCATATGTGAGGAATGCATTTGGCTGAGTAAACTACATGGGTGCATTTGCATTTGCCAAGGGAGACAGAGTTTTTTCTTTTCCCTTTCCCCCCATTTCAAACCTGTGATGCTCGGAACTGACTAATTGGAAGCTGCGGCTTGGAGGTATAAGTAAGAAAAGGAAGCTTTAAGTGCTTTAATGAAAAACCATGGTTGAACTTTGAAAAGAAACTGCTGCTTTTCATGTGTTTTCTTAGGGGAACAGAAAGAGCTTGAATTGAAGGAAGTGATGGAGGAGCTTGGACAGCTCTCTAGTGCCCAAGGCTGCACCTTCTACCCTTCATCTGCTGCTCCAGTAGAGTTCCTGCTCCTTCCGGGTTATATGCAGCTAGGCCTGGTCTCAGGTAGCCTCAAGCATCTAAGACAACTCTTGGAGCTTATTTAGGTGGATGAACATGTCCTTTCTGGGTGAGATATGTGAGGAGAGGGCGGTCAGGAATGTGTGTAATGCAGCAAAGACATTGAGGGAGAGGGCCACGTCTTCAGTCCAGGGTGCAGGAGGGTTGTGAAAACAAGGCATTGGTTACACACTACATGATGCAGGATCAAGGAGAAGCAGTGTGTGAATAATCACTATTGACTGGACTTTTTTCTCAGAAGAAAAGGCCTTAGATGGTTGTCATTTGTTGTAGATGGGCCAGGGAATACTACAATGTCTTTTCAAGTTTTTGTGTGCTGAGCCTTTGCTTTCACTGAGGAGTGGAGGCACTAAGCTTGCTTTAGTGATGCTATATTCACATTCCCCTATGCACAACCATCAGGAAGTTGAGAACTGCTGTGTTTGTTAATAACAACTGATTAAATAATTTGGTTAAATATCTAGTTTAATATCCTGATGCTATCATACAGTTTAATATATTATTATTATTATTATAGGAAAAAACTACTTTGGAAATAAATGTGAACAGCTGAGATTTTGCTATGCATTTGAAATACATCTATGAACCCTCCAGGGTTTTTTTTCACCCATTGTATCATTGTTTCTTTTTTATATTAAAGTGAATTAATGTATTTCCTCATTGCTAGGGAAAGAGAGCTTCAGTATTTTAATAATGTCCTTTTATGATTCAGTCTTGGTTTTTACATTTTACATTTGGGTTTTGGTAGATAATAACAAAGTGGATCTGATTCCTTGGGAAATAAAATACACAAAACAATTTTGGTGTTGACTTCCAAGACTTGCTTGTAAGAGGTTTCCTGAAGCAAATAGATATTTCAAAAGCTGTTCCCAGAATGTATATTCATCTCTAAGATGAAAATAAAAGATTTCAGAGCAAATAATCCAGGACTAAGATGCAGTCAAGGAAATATATTTATGAGAAAAAATACGGCTCAACAAAACACTTCATTATAACAGAAAGATGAATCAGACAGGTTTTGAGACAAATAAATGCATGAAGTCATCAGTCCTGATATGCTGAGACAAAGGTCTGTGTGAGGGACATTAAGGCTAAATGAGTTTATGTTAAAAATGTGACAAGTCTCCTGAAAATCAGTGTGAAGACTCACAAAGTCAGAAATGGGAGCTTGATTGTATCGTTCTCATTGACTGTAACCATCCTTTTGAAAAAAGCACAAAAGGTCTTTTCAGAGGATTCCTACGTCATCTTTGGAAACTGGGACAGAGCTGACCTGCCAAATAAACAATTCCTTTCCTTTGTATCTGGTATGGAAATGCTGTCTGACTTGCACACTTTGCTTTCCTGATTGGAGTCTCAGAGTGTGAGTAAGACTAACTTGACATTTTATGACTACTTTAAGAAACAAAGAGCAAAAGAAAACAATAATTACCCTGATAAGGGTAGACCATTTCCAGCTGAAAAGGTCTATGTCAGTGCTTCTTGCATTCCGTTTCCACTTGCAGAAAATGTTCCACCTGTCAATGAGAACAAAAATAACATTCAAAAGGCAAAAAATTTCTTTTTCGGCAAAGTCAAGGAGCAAAACTGGCTTGGGAAAGGGTTGTGGAAGTAATATTAACCATATACCCCCACAGAGTCAACACCAGAGAGTTTTTTCAATGTCAGGGATCAAAATGGAATGAAGATTGTGTGTATCAATCGCATACTTTTAAAAATAATTAAAGGAAAAATCAAAAATGCTACCTTGAACTCAGCTGCTTGTATCAGAAAAAAAGCAGAACACAAGAAGTTGCTTGAGCTTCTCATCCTTATACTTCCAGCCCTTCAAAATGGAAGAGTGAGCTAATTTCACCATTAGGCTTTTTATTCTTTCATCTAGTCATTTGCCTGTCCCTCCAAAAAAGGATTCTCACTTGAATATGTCATCACCTGATCAGTGTGAAATGTTGAGGCATTATAGAAAAGTAAACTTTAATGTGCTTTTACTTTCTGTTACCAGCCAGTTCAAGTAGCCAGCCCAATGGCAAACTTGCATTGGCGCAGAGACTTCTTATCGATGTGACAGTGCTCTTCAGAGTGCCTCCTTCACATGGGCCCTGAAAACCAGAACAAAAGCCTCTAGTAAGATGAGTTTTAAGAAGAAGTGTAATTTTAGTAAGGATTTTAGATCTCTCTGTTATCCAGAAGTGCTCTTCCAGAAGGGAAGCATAGAAATCTGCATGCAGCTCTCTACTGAGGAGGGAACTGACAGAATTGCCCTACTATATTTGAACTAATTATCATTCAATCTAACACATTTACTCTTCCCTTACTCCAGTAATTTCCAAGCAAACACTACCTGTGTATCAATCACTAGAGATTAATTTATCATACAGTTCCCTTCAACATTTATTTTTAATTTAAGCATTGCTCTTCATTTAAACAAAAAATAAGAGCTCATTGCAATTTAATTGACAAATCTAACACCTTTGTGCAAAAAGATGCTTCAAAAATAGAAGCCACAAACCCACCAAGTTCTGTTTCCTGCATCAGCATCAGTCAGACTGAATAATATACTGAGCTTGCTAAATCTCTGTTGCCCACTTCTGCTATGGACCTTAATATGTGGTCTTTGTCTCAGTTACCATGAAGTAGTCCCTGATTACCAAATGACAAAGATGATGAGCATGTTAGTGTTTCAGCTTCTGTCTGATGGATGAGTGACTGACAGAATGATAAGAAATGTTTATTCATTCAGAGTTTCCACTGTAATGCCAGATGGTGCTGGGACATAGAAAATAATCTCTAAACCCCAACAAACATTGCCTCGCATACTGTCATGTTCAGTCTGAATTTAGCAAAAATTGGCAACATAAACGCCACAGAGAAAAGTATATTGTTAATTACGTACTTCCTGCAAGGCCAAGTTTCACAAGTTAGTCTGAGTCCTGGTCTCTCGCTGGCACACCCAAAAGGCTGACCACAACCTCATCTTGCATGAACCTGGTGGCTGCTGCAGCATTGCAAGGGGGGGATGCAAGGAAGGCCAAGGCTGGTGCTAGAGCCCCCGGCTGCAGCCCCAGGACAGAGGTCATGTGATGGCAGACTGCCTTTGCAGGGATCTAAAGGAAGAACCTGCTGCTTCTCTCATCTGAACGTGCTGTTGTGGGCAGTTGACCTTGGCTGCCTGTCAGATGCTAACCCTGACTCTCACTGCCCCTCCTCACACTCTTCCTCTGCTCCACCACAGTCAGTTCAGAGGTGGCAGAGATCCCTGCTCTAGCACCTGAAGTCTCTCCTCCCTCCTTCCCCTCTCCCCTCGGTGCTCACAGGGCTGTTTCTCACACTTTTCCCCTCACCACTGGGCAACGTTTTACCATTCCATACAAAAGTTTTCCCTAAGGCTCTGCCATCATGGCTGCTGTGGTGGGTTCATGGGAGCTGACTGGAACTGGCGGTGTCTGGCACAGAGCAGCTTCGTCCTCTCCTCACAAAGGTCTCTCCAGCCCCCTGACAGCCCCTGGACACCTTCAGCCAGTACAGCACTGCTGAAAGTTTCCTCCTGGGTTGCAGCTTCAGGCCCATCAGGACAGTGTGGTGTCCTCCTTCCCTACCAGACTCATTCCAGCAGTCCCAGTGAGATGAGCCAGTCTGGGGCAGCGATGGTGGCTGTGGGTGGCCACAGCCCAGCCGTCTCGAGGTGCCACTTCAAACCCCAGGCCTGGCTGGGATGGCAGCCCTCAGGGTGAGGGCAGCATTGGAGGGGGACAAGGCTGCAGCCTCGGGTTTCAGCCTGAAGATGTCCTGGAGTTGTCCTGCCCTTTGGCTCAGCTGCAGCCAGCCAAGGTGGGAGCAGTGAGTGTGACTGAGTGGCGTCCTGCTCTGCACAGTGCGGTGCGGTGAACTCTGGTGAGAGCTCCCCAGAGACCTTGTGGAGTCTCCTTCTTTGGAGACTTCCAAGATCTGTCTGGATGCCTTTCTGAGTAATCTGCCCCAGTTTTTGGTCCTGCTCTGGCAGGGACTTGGACCCAATGATCTTCAGACGTCCCTTCGAACCCCTAACATTCTATGATTCTGAGATGATCGGCATGGAGGTGCACAGCAGCCTCTTGTGCTCTGTCTGCTCTGCAGCAGAGGGACTGCACAGGTTTCCAAATGTCTGTGCTGCTGCCCTGGGATGTGCCTTCTCCAGCAATGTATGCCCCCACTTTCCAAGTTTACTTTTCTGCATGTCTCTTCAAGCAGGAAAATGCAGTAATAATCCAAACAATTATCAAGAAATGGAGTTTGTGGAGTAAGCAACTCAATTTGCTGAGGGATGTGTATGAGATTAAGTGTTGTTTAACGCAGACAACAAAAAGCATTGGCTTGTCTCTGGGCAGAGCAGCAGTGACTTACTCTCCCTGGGGTCACCACACCCATTAACTGGATTGTGTACCACCCAAAGTTTTGACACCCTGCAGTTTGGAAACACTCCACTGTCAAGAGCTAATAACTTGCTAATCTTTCTTTGAGTGGTACCTGTGACAAATTACCTTTCAATGGAGACTGAGCGTTTTCTTGTAATGGCCTGTTCATAAACTTATGTTTCACTTGGTCTTGTGGTACCAGCATGTCTTTTCAGAACTACGCCAATTCACACAGAGAGCCAAAACACCCTTAAAACCTTCACAGGGAAATAAAGGTATAGGGATGGGAAACTTTGGAGAGAAATGTTCAAGTTATTTTAGCACACTTGTGAGTTAGGAGTGAGGGTAAAATTCAAAGTATTTTGAAACCAATGTAAAGGTTCTTGTTAAGACCAATAAATCTTTCAAGCATCAGGCATGTCAGTGTCACTTATGGCCATTCAGGATCAGCTGTCCGTAGTACTGGAGATGCTTGTTTAGCTGCTCAGAGTTTCCTATAGGGATGGAAAACACATTGCAACTGCCTGCTGAAATTTTGTTGAATGTTCTTTCACCTTTGGCATTTTTTGAATAACCTTTCCATATCTTCATGTATTCACACCTGTGCACACATTCACAAAGAGACACACCTACAGTGGTAGAGACATGTTGGCCATGTACACTGAAATTATTTTCCATAATTTAATAAGTGTTTCTAGATTACACAATCTATTGTATCATTGGTAGATTAAATGTTGCTAAACATTGAGATTTTTCTAGGGTTAGAATGACATAATGAAGTACAGTTTATTCAATGTTTTTTTACTTCCCTAATTATTAGCTGAAAATACACCCTTTCCTTCAAGATGTATTTTGGGATTTTTTTAAATTATGTTGTCCTGACACTGGGGGAGCTAATGAATCCAGGTTTCATCCAGGTTGGCTTAGTATTCCCCTCACGGTGCCTTGTGCTGTGGGGCAGCTGAGCATAGGCAGTGCAAGCTGTCAGATGTCTTCTCCAGTGGCAGGAGATACGGATGCAGGACTTGGCACAGCCACTTCCCTAGCAGAGATGTGCTGCCCAGCTACTTGCTTCTCCTTCGATAGCAGCTCTTTATTTATTTTTTTTTTTTTGCTCTCTTTAAACATTTTCCCTGAAATTTGTAGTAACTAATTTATTTTTGAGGCTTGACCCTTGTGTCAAATAGGATTGAAATGGGTTGACAAGTGCTAGAGCTACTGTGGGAGCTGGAGAGACAGACAGACATAACTGCAGAATACTGATTTTCATGAGAAGAAGAGCTGAAATAGTATTTTTAATGTATTTACCATGCATTCCTACATTATTTATGTGGTATAATATGTAGTTCCTAACATTTCTATGAAAATAGTCTTAGTTAACTTCAACCTCCAAGCCAGCAGACAAAAAAAAAAAGCAATCTTTTTTTCACAGTATTTAGATTAGTAGTGGGTATTGGTGTGGTCTTTTCCTTTTATAAATGATTTAACAAGAATAAATTATTTTTTAATTCCAGAGTATTGTAGAAATCTTTCCATCAGTGTGATGTAAAACTTGCACATCTTTTTATCTTCCCATCACATTTTAAATATGTCAGTGAGTTTATTATTAAATAATGCTGTATGCCTGAGAGTGCATGCAGTTGGTTGCATAAAAAATTATCAATTGGCATCAGCAGAATAAAATAGCAGTATCTACATGTTGGAATTATGTAATATTTTTGACTATGTGGCTTGCTTTACTAGCAGAGTATTGCTGCTCCAGGAAATGCAACAACACTTTAGCACTCTTTTGATATCCTATATTAAGAGAAGGAAATAGAGAAATAAAATTGGCCAGGTTTTTGTTTTATTTGGTATGATTTCTTCAGATGAAGAAAGAATCATGCCTCAATGGAAGCCATAAAGCCAGTGATGTATGTAAGGCTTGATGACCTAATAGTACCACCAGAGAAGAAAGAAAATAGGAAGATCAAATTGTTAACTAGTTTAATAATTAAAAATTAGTTGAGCTAAAGACTGTTTCATAAAGGGATTCTAGAACAGCTGAAATAAGGGGTTTGTACTGCTCTAGAGTGTTTGCTTTTTCTTCCATTCTGTACAAA
Source organism: Apus apus (assembly GCF_020740795.1). Classification (NCBI taxonomy): domain Eukaryota; kingdom Metazoa; phylum Chordata; class Aves; order Apodiformes; family Apodidae; genus Apus; species Apus apus. Next base: position 93,910,757 of record NC_067282.1, on the reverse strand, counting down.
ATGATTAATGGATCTTTAAGGGAGAAAGTAAGATGACATAGGGGATGGACAGAAAAGCCAATCTCTTTTAAATATTCATAACATTCTACATAATAGTCAGCCTAGGAGAAGCTCTTACCCTCTATAAGAGACAACTCTTAATTTTTTTTACTAGGACATAGGGTTTTTTATTTTTTGAGTTAATTACAAGAGCAGGGACCATGTGTGTAGTTGAATGAATTCAAATTGATATTTATTTTTTTCAGAAGCATGTTTAGCAGTAGCAATAATGCAATTGCTAGCCACAGGATGTATATTGAGATCTAAATCAATCAATTGATCTTAATAATGATGGAAAACAGAATTCAACTTTCAATATACTGGAGTTATTTTTTAAAAAAGATGGATTTCTGGACCCTTTTCTCACTAAAACCCCACACCCATGTTTTATTTATACATTTGAAAGTTTATTTTTATATTTACTATTAGCACTAAGGTTTAATACATCTTATCTCTCCATTGTCAAATCATAAATCTTAGGTCCCCCAAATTTCCAATGCAACTGTTTATTCAGGAAAAGCAAGTCTTCTTAGATTACTCTGCAATTCTATTTTGTGACAGACCAGGCGATCAGATTAGTTGCACAGAACAATTTATTTCTGCAAAGCATCTTCTAACAGAAGTACTGGAGGATGCCTTAAACTTTACTGAAATCCATACAGAAAATAAAAGCAAAGTTTGAAGGTATGTGATATGGATAGAATTATGAGTGAGTAAGGACATGGAAAGGCAAAAACTATTTCAAAAGAATAATGAATGAGCAGAGGATAGCTGGAAGGTTTTGAGAGTGCAGAAAAACACCACCGCTGGCATTCAGTACACTGTAATAGGAATTACAGGATTTGCACTTGAAATGTCAACACGTACATAGTGTTTTCCGGCAAATAGCAGCCAGACTCCAGAAACACTGCAAGCACCTTGAGGAGATGAGTTCATGCTGGGAAACATGACCATCCAGCCTGTAAGATAAATACAGGGTGATACTACTGGAAATTAGTGCTCAGTCATTGCTTTGTACCTTTAATTCACAGTCCATGTAGTATGTACAGTAATATCTGTGTTTTCTCTGGGACCAGAAAGATATGTGATTTCAGTTCTGTAGAGGGCAGAAATGTTAAGGCCCTGATTATGCAATCCTCACAAGCACATGTCTGCCTTTGCTAGCTTGTGTGCCTGACTCAACTGGTGCCCCAGTGATTTCTTAGGTTTTGGCAGCTAGGAAGCATGACAGTGTTAGCAGTTCCAGGGCCAGATTCCTCACACACACCCTGTCAGCTCCACCAGCCCAGGGAAGCCTCAACATTATGAACCATGCAGAGGATGAGGCTAAGAAATACCAAGTTCTGAGCTGTAAGATCAGACCGTTTAGCTATGCTCATAATGGCTAAACAGCAAGAATAAACACTATGAAAAACAATGGTGTGAGAAGATACAAGCTATTTCCAGAAAGGAGGTAGGTTAATAGGATTTAATAAAGGTTTTGTTGGTGGCTGGGAAGCCCATGGACCAGGGGAAGGTGAGCTGCAGCAAAGTGAAGCAATGTTTTAAAATATGCATATGTGTATCTGGGATTTAAGTGCATATAGAGATCAGTGATGGCTTTAAGACCTCATCCAAAACCCAGTGAAGCCAAAACACTCAAATAGTATCTATGGGTGCCACACAGAGCCTTGTTGTTTCTCAGTGGACTGTATGGGTTCTACCAGAGTCAAAAGGTCTTAATAAACATTTTGTATTTTACATCTTGACCAGCTGCCAATTCCTGATGGAGCTACAGAGCGTACATGTGAGGGAATGACAGAACTACCCACATCAGTAACTTCTGGTTGGTGATTTTATCAAATGCTTTCAAAAGGCACAAATAAACTGTGAAGGATTGCCTCTCTCTCACATCTGCTCGAAGAATTCTAATAAACTGAGCAGGGTGGGAGTATGTTCACAGAGTCACAGAGATTTGTCTCTTGCAGAGGATATTCTTGTTAAATAATGCAATGATAAAGCAACAGTTTAAGAATATAGATGAAGAGATAAATAAATTTTTCATGACTCTTACCTTAATTACCTATTCATCAAGTATAACTGGTCATGCAGAAATGTCACCTGGCTTGCAATACTCTGGACGAAGGAACACTGACTAACCTCCAGTCTTTGGGACTAGTAGCTCTTTTTGTAACAACTTAAGTATTTCTGTTAATATTCCTGCTCCTTCATTCTTTATATGCCACAGAGCACTTGGATGAAATCTCTGGTCCTGGTGACTTGCTGCAGTTTAAATGGTCATTTCTGCTTCATGTCTCTTCCAAGAGTTCTCTATCTCTGGCAGTTCTTTGTCCATACTGCCATCCAACAGTAGCTCTGAGGCAGGTATCTTCCCTGTTTGTTCTTTGGTAAGTTATTTACCTTTTGCAGGGCTTTGATTCTCCTTGTATTGGGCTGCTTATTTGTGACATTTAGGTCTTTCACAGATTTTAAACTTCTGAGATGAATAAAGAACTCAACATTGTAGGTTTAGTGACCTTCTGTATATCCATTTTATCTTTTATATTTGCTTTGGTACATTGTCTCAAATGGACAACACATACTAAATTTCTCTCCAGTTTCTCTTTCTCTAAAGCCCTGCAACAAACACAAAGCAATGCACCATTCCTGTAGTATTATGCTATACACTGAAACCTGACTGACAATAATTTCCTTTCAGAATATTCAGAGCTTGCTTTGTGCATTTCATAGGATCCTTTCTCTTGCTGTAATTAATTCTCTGCATCTGGCCAAAGATTGCATTTGCTATCTCCATGAGCATAAAGGGTCTATTAATATGTAAATTGGCAGGTTTCAGTTGTCTTGTAGCAGAATAACATTGTAATGATAAAGTCACAATAGTGGTCTCTTTCTATGCGTCAAAAGTATACGTTTTGCTTATATTTCACTACAGAATGCCAAAATAAAAATCAGATTTTATTACAGCAGGGAAGATTAATTCTGGACAGCCTAGTTCTGCCAGTGGCTATGGCAAGTTATCAGCTGAAGCAGGCATAAATGTGCTGGAAATGAATTAATTTAAGAACTTAAATTCTGAATGGTGTAAAAAAAGAACAATGTCTGTATTAGCAGTCAGAATGATCCAAAAAGACAGTCACCTGCCTTGGCTATATTAGGTACAGAAGCTGGCTTTACATGTGCAGTTGTATCTCTTGGAAGCTTCTCACGCACACCACACACACCACCCGCTGCCTGAAATTGCTGGCAGGAGGTGTATGACCCACAGACTCAAACAGAAAAACACAGGCTCCATCCGCACTAGGCATCTAACGTGTGATTGTTGTCCCCAGGAACATAAGTCAATGGAGCTTTATGGAAGTTAGTGGAGTTGAGCATATATCAGCCAAATGTCTGACTCCTGGAGGGGACATTTTCATGAGCTGTGAAAGGGTACTTTATGGATGAAAAAAGGTCCTTTCATTGACTCTTTCTATACAGTTGAAACTTTCAGACTTATTATATAAGAAAAAAGCTGAAAATTGAGACAGCAATACTTGGCCTGGAAGACTATTCCCTGCAAAACTTTATGCTTTCTAAAAGGATGCATTTGATTCTGTAGCATGGACATCCAAAAACCTGTGTGGCTATGGCACACTATCTTCTCTACCAGCACATGATGACATGGAAAATTAGTTTTCTACCTGAATACACTTTGTGATGTCTCTCCTCTGGTCAGATTTCTACAACCCTATAAATCCCACAGTAATGAAGTCTGGTTTGTACTGGTATCATCTCCACCAGTTATGAGCTAGGAACACACATGGAAGCACTGGCCTACTAACAACATTGAAGAGTTGGAAGACTGTATGTGGCACCCCTCCACTTTAGCCCAGCAAAGGACCAAGGGCACAGGAAGGGACTGAAAGGGGACTCATGGCAGCAGTAGAAATTAAGGAATCTGTCAGAGAGCCAAATGGCTAGCTAGCTCTGTTGTCACCTGTCTGGCAGAAGGAGAGCGGCTCACAAAGTGCCTATAGAGACAAAATCAACAAATGTGATTATAATCGTACAAGACACTTTTTTTTTTCTTTTTTTTTTCTTTTTTTAACCTAAAACTGACACATGCCTGTTTAGGTAACCTTGCTATTGCATTCTAGGAAATTCAAAGGGTAGAATCTTTTGTGTTAGAACAGCTCTCAGAACCATTTTCCCATGACTTTAGGACCTTGCCAAGCAAGAAAAATATGGCTCACTAGGCAAGTTCCAATTTATTAAGTTTAATCTAGGCCACAGACATGTCCAGCTTTGTTCAGTCTTCATCATTTACCTTGGAAGGTGATTGGGTTGAATAATATAAATACTCCAGTTATTACGAACACTGTCAAGCGAAGACACAGGTTTCCATAATGGATTAATAAATTATTTTTCTGAGTACTTCTGTGTGATTATATACACTTCTTCTGTATGTTTTGTATATTGCACAAAGACCTGTTGCAGAACGTCCTTTCTTCCAAAAAATATATTTTATAGTATTTAACAAGTATTTTGCTCCATCTGTACTAGAAGCCCCACTGACATGATTGGAAGTTAACTTTCTCTGAGTCTTCTTTGTCCCTGCATGTTGAAATAGCCATGTTAGCAGCACTGCTAGGGAAAGTAAATTGAACACCACAATTGACAATACTCATATGCATAGGCTAGGAGACTGTGTTGTAATATCTGGTCTACCAGCAAGGCATGTGCTCAGCAGGTCCTGTAATTAATTTTCTTTAATTTGAGAGTTGTGACTAGCAGGGCATGTCATGACCCAAGGCAGCCCCACTAAAGCAAATATTGAATAACCTTAGCAGTAGGAATGCATCTTACTATGATGAAGGAATTTTTAGAGCAAAGTTTGTGCCCTATAGCTCTGCCCTAAAAAGCTCTAAATAGCACAAGCCTTGTGCTGCATGACTCTCATCTAAAGATTCAGAAAACATGTGGCAATTTGTACATTTTGACTTCTGCAGTCTTGTTGCTGGCATTTTCCCTAATGGTCTTCCCCTTCATTTCCTTCTCACTGTCTGATTTCCCCTCCAAAATATCTCTGCCTTTCTGCCCTACCTAATTTTTTTTTTTTTTTTCCAGTGAAGACATGGAGAATCCTAAAATATATGTTTAATGTCACACAGTTTCTGGAGCCCCAGCATCTAAGCATGTACCTTATGTCTGTGTTGGATGCCAGGCAGTTACCAGTAGCTATGGAAATATGCTTCTGATTTTCCTGGCCTCTGTGATACCAGCTTGCCGTTTGGCCTCTGCAGTTGCAATGGGATCCACTCTGCTACTCTTTGGATGCTCTGGAGTATGTAATGGGAAGCTATAGAAATCCATAAAGTGTCCTTTTACACTGTTTCTAGGGTTGAAAAACATTTTGGTTTTACTCAGTTGTCTGAAAAAGAATCATAATTCAAGTAGGGTAGGGGGAATGCAAACAAACGCACTTATTTATGACGTTAGTAGACAGCAGTTGCAAGTACTTATAAAGACCAACTAAAAAAATGACATGCTTGAGGTTTGTTGTGGTCACACAGATAAATCAGTCACATGGCAAGGTGCTGTCAAAAGCTCTTGTGTGGCCCCTGGTGAGCTGGTTAAGGAAGGTGATTGAGCTGAAAGCTAATGCTGAAGTTAATCCAGTAAAAAAAGAAAATTACCGGTTTTCAGCCAGATCAGCTGTCTGAAGTGGCTCACCCTGTGCTTAAATTCACATGAATACTAGCACAAGAGAAGGGTGGAGGAACAGGAGAGACTGAACAGCCCAGATTTCATCATCCTAAGCTGCTGAGCACTGCACCTGTAAGTGCTCATGTCACTTCAAAACACCTCTGTCATTTATACAAGTTTGTACAGGTAATGTAGTTAAATAAGCATCAACGTGGAGTAAAAATATTTAGTTTGTCACTAGCTTTTCACTGGGAGAGGATACAGAAATAGTGGGTTTCAATAAGGCCAAATGTTGGGTCCTGCACTTTGGCCACAACAACCCCTGGCAGAGCTACAGGCTTGGGGAGGAGTGGCTGGAGAGCTGCCCAGCAGAGAGGGACCTGGGGGTGCCAAATGACAGCCGGCTGAACATGAGCCAGCAGTGTGCCCAGGTGGTCAAGAAGGCCAACAGCATCCTGGCCTGCATCAGGAATAGTGTGACCAGCAGGACCAGAGAGTTGATCCTGCACCTCTACTCAGCCTTGGTGAGGCTGCACCTCCAGCACTGTGTGCAGTTTGGGGCACCACAGGATAGGAAGGACATTGAGGTGCTGGAGAGGGTGCAGAGAAGGGCAACTAGGCTGATTAGGGGTCTGGAGAACAGGTCTTACAAGGAGAGGCTGATGGAGCTGGGGCTGTTCAGCCTGGAGAAGAGGAGACTGAGGGGAGACCTCATTGTTTTCTACAACTACCTGAAAGGAGGTTCCAGTGAGGTGGGTCTCTTCTCCCTAGTGACTAGTGATAAGACAAGAGGAAACAGGGTCAAGTGGCATTAGGGGAGGTTCAGATTGAATATTAGAAAATATTTCTTCAATGAAAGAGCGGTGAGACATTGGAACAGGCTGTTCAGGAAGGTGGTGGAGGCATCATCCCTGGAGGTGTTAAAAAAATGGGTGGCTTCTGGAGATGGTTTAGGGTCACAGGAGTGTAGGGTGGATGTTTGGACTTGATCTTGAAGGTCTTTTCCAGCCATAATGATTCTATGATTCTACTCTGGGATGACTATAGGTTTTAGGTGACTAAAGCTCAAATTCTTTCTTTTGGGCATTCATATTGGAGAGATGGAGAGCAGTGTGTCAGCTGAGTGCCTCACTTTGAAGGTTCTGATATTAAATTGAGTTAAGAAACAGAAATTTTTGTACCATTAAATATGGTAGTTTCTGAAATCTGTGCATTGAAGCCTGGGACCTGATACAAGCTTGCCAACATCAAAATGTGCAAAATTATTTGCCAGTGCGATGATATTGTTCAAATTGGCTTAAAATCATATTATAAAACAAAATTACTGACTGAGGCTCTTTTCATGTCTTCTGGATTTCAGAGTCCTTATCTTCTTCTGAGTGAACTCTGCATTGAAATAAGAAAAGATGAAATTGTGTTTTAAGTTAGGAAAAAAAAAAAAAAGTTGGGATTCTTCCATAATCCATTGACTCAATGAACTTTAAGAACATCAAAAAAAGCTAGACTTTCTACTGAATCCTGATAGTTGGCATACTAAATTCATATATATATATATATATATATATATGCATATGTATTTGCATATATGTGCATAACTGTAATAAAAAGATTTACTCCCTTCCTTAAAGGAATATACAGTTCTTATGAGTTTTAATTCCTGAAGGACATGTATGTAAACTTTGGTATAAACAGTCTATGAATATTTGAAACCAGGTGTTTTGATTGGTTTTTGATCTTTTGGTTTATTTTTGTCAGGGTTCCTTCGCTTCTTTGTTTTTTAGTTATTTTGTGTGATATTGCTCCTGTCTAACCAAGAAAACAGGAGATTTAATATTAGTTAATTCTGAAGTGGCTCTGAAGCTGAACAAAACTTCATGGAAGAGTAGATCAACAACTGCTCTACTGCCTAGAGAGAGAAGGAAAAGTTATTTCCCTTGTGGTTGCTTCTTGGACCTGCTTGTTGCTGTCAGGAATTTTTTTCTTAGTTTTTAATTCAGATTTAATGCCATATAATTAGTTTTAAACCACCTCAGGAAAGAGGTAAGAAACAGCTATTTGTTGTCTGCACAACATGCAGCGGCCTTGGTACTTGCTGAATTTTGGTACTGGAAGTTCTTAATCAAAGACCTATTGGAAAACATTAAGAAGGTAGAAGGACATGTACTGTAATTCAGGAGAAATGATATCTGAACTTGATGTTTTTTTGTGTTATAGTGCTTGTTAATAACACTATTTTTACAGCTGAGAAGACAACCCTACTCTTAAGTTCTCACATTTCTTCAGCTTTCAAGCATTTTCCTGTATTTTGAACGTGTGTGGCAGAATTGTAAGTTACTAGTTTCTAGCAGGGCTTAATCTTCCATGAAAGAGTTGGCTGAAACTTTTGGCTAGGGACATGTTAAAAATGCAATTAAACCCCCCCCCACAAAGCAAAACAATTTTGCCTTCCTTAGTGATCTCCAAAAAACATGTGGCTCCTGCAAAATGGAAGGCCCTGTTTTCTCTGTGAGCTCTTTCACATGCACAAAAAATGTGAATAGTGGTATGAAATAAATCAATCTTCAGTCAAATGAGATTACTTAAGCTTAATTGGAAAGCAGAATGTCATCTCTGGTTTGACACTAATCTTTCTTTATTAAAAACTGGTTTTTCTTTTTAGTGTGTTGACATAGAAATGCATCATATTTTTTATGAAATGGTAATTTGTCAATATAAGATCTTAAGTCGGGTTTTCAATCATGCCAAGGTGGTGTGGAGAGCCAACCTCATTAACAAAAGTAATGTAAGGAAGATTTTCAAAGGTACAAATGGCACACAGGAACTAAGTCTTGGACAGGTAAGACGTAGGTCTGTCTGGGTCTTCTGCCACAAGTCGGTGCCTTTGGGACTATGTCTGTAGATGGGAATGTTCATACTTGTCTGGCATACCTTAGCTAATTTGACAACTTTGATGCTCCAACTGAACTGGAGTGACTGGGGCACAGAGGATCTGTTGTGCTATGGAGCAGTAATCCTAGAATGGTTTGGGTTGGAAGGGACCTTAAAGATCATCTAGTTCAAAACCCCCTGCCATGGGCAGAGACACCTCCCACTAGACCAGGTTGCTCAAAGCCCCATCCAGCCTGGTCTTGAATACTTCCAGGGAAGGGGCATCCACAACTTCCTTGGGCAACGTGTCCAGTGTCTCAACACCCTCACAGTAAACAATTTCTTCCTGATATCTAATGTAAATCTACCCTCTTTCAGCTTAAAACCATTCCCCCTTATCCCGTCACTAAATCTGCAAGAGGGAAGTGGCAGAACCAGGTGTGAGGAGATAACACTGCACACTGTCCTGAAGCCTGCAGAGGCAGTAAATGGGAGTCAGAGCCATCCTCTCCCTGGAAGTCAGTGGATGGGAATTTCTCTCCTAAGTGAGAATCTAAAAGTTTGAACCATCTCTGATCCCTGGCTTGTCACTCCTAGGGCAGTGGTGACATCAGACTGAGCTAAGCATCCTGGTGAAGAAGTGATGGCTTGCAGCAGTGATGTTAAACCACAGACAAGACTGATTTCTGGACAGAGATTGTGGCACTGTGGGACTCAATATACATTTGCTCCAGGAAAGATACTGATATGTTGCTTTGGTGTACCTGCTTGGATGAGTTCAACTACCACCCTGCACTGGCATCTCACTGTTTCAGTGTTGATACAATTAAAAAAGAATAGGCTATCACCAACTGAATAATTGCTTTCCACTGTCTTTAATAATTTCTGCAGGTAAATATAAGGGCTGAATCTGGCTAAAATGACAGTCATAAACAAGAAAATAAAGCAAAATATTTGTTCTAATTAGCAGTTCTGCAACCAAATGCAGCTGCTGGGAATTTACAAAGAAAAGGAGCACTGAGCTGGAGTTTCATTTTGAGGCTGGGTGTCAAGAGAGGGTAATTTGATACATTCTGCCAATCTGACAGTAATTTGTCAGACGTGTTACAGACCTGTGTTACTGTCTTTGTTTAAGATGAGATGTTCTACTTCCCTGATTAAAACAAACTCCCAATTTGCAATTCTGAACAAAAATAATTGCTTCAGCGGCATTCCAAACTGGTCTACTATTATGGAGTGGGCACGCAGTAACAGTGGTAATTTAATTTCTGTGTCCATTTTTGACACAAGTAAAGAGTCTTTCAGGCATTACGGTTAGTGATATTTTTGCCTCTATACATCTTGGAGGCCACATTTACAAGATACACTTTAATGAATAAAACATGAGAAAACCAATTCCTCTGTCTACTGAAATAGAGAAAACAAATGTTGCCTTTGGGACACTGTATACAAACAGAGATGCATTCAGGCTTGCACAGAACTGGCTTACCTAAGGAGGGGAGCAAAGCTGTCTGAGAAAAGTATTTCATTTCACTAGAACTGCCAGAATAGTGATGGGAAGTGGTCTTGATTACCAGCTAATGGAAGTAAGTGCTAACCAGAGCAAGAGAGGAGCTTTGATTAGCATCATAATGAAACTTGCACACGAGCACTTCCTCTCTCCGTCTGCTTCTTGTGCTCAAAGGAAAAAATGCCTCCAGTGGTTAATGGCATCTTTTTTTTTTTTTTTTTTTTTTAAACAGATGTGGATTTTCAAAGGTGCTGAAGGGGATTTCTTGTTCACTTCTACAGAGAACTGCAGTGATGGATGGGCATCTGTCTCCCAGAAACAAATGTAATGCCTGTTTCCCACTGACCACAACTTACGAAACTCTTGCTCAATTTCTTCTGAGATTTCTGGTCGAAGCTGACTGGGTTTTTTATGGTTTCTGAATTGTGTGGTTTTTTCACCCCCAAAAAAGTATTCTTGTATGGCTTTATGTGAAATGTTTCACCGTGATTTTATAATTGCTTTTTTCAGTGGTCTCATTTCCTGCTCTCCAGCCAGCAGATGCTGTCTCAAACAGCCTGTGAATTTGACCCTCTATCACATTGATATTATGTTGATACAATTCCCTTGACTCTTAGCTATCTAGTTTGCTAAACACCTAATCCAGTAACTTCTGAATTCAGCAGTAGTTTTGCATAGAAAAAGGTCTTTAACTGGATCTTCTACCTTCACCTGATTCTGATGAAGGTAACAGCTTTAGGGTCTAGGCTTTGGATGGAAACTTGAGCTTGGAGGCAATAAAATACCCAATGCGTTAATGACTGGCTAACTTCTCCATTCAAGTGCCTGAAGCAATGAGTCATTAACCCAACCATGTAATTAACTTGGACAAGGGACACATCACATTTAAACTGATTGTGGAAAAAAACAAACAAACCCAACCAACATATGCCAAGTAATATAAAACTTTCAAGGATCTAGGCAAGGACACAACACGAAATAAAGCAGCACACAGTGCATTTTACCCTGAAGGATGCCTAAGTGCTGTGCAAGTGATATACAGGCAGTACTGATGAAATAAATCCGCCTTGAGGTGAGATGCAAAGATGACATGCTCTACAATATGAGGGGGGAAAAAAGGAAATAATTATTTTAACTATAGCATGCATGGAAAATTCCACATTCTTAGAAGAACCCTTGGATCTTCTGAGTAGATGGGATCTCTGGGTTTATGTATCATCTAATTAGAGTATATAATGCCCCATATTATGGGATAGGAGCAGTGTTATTATAGGCAATAGGGTTGGTGAAGGTGCCTGTGTAGCAATAACAGAGAGGAAATAAGTTGCTGCTGACAGGACAAACAAAAGCTGCCCTCTGGTTTCTTGTCTTTGCTTCCAGCTCCACAGCTATAATCAGGCAGTCTTGTAAAGCAGTGAAAGTATTTCTTCTAGTAGGAAATTACAATTTACCTTTGTCAAATACTCTCTATTTCCAAGGAAAGAACAGAGAGGTAAACTTTTCCCTCAGGTGGGTTGCTTAGTTCTGCACTTGCAGTGAGAGTGAGAGGGCATGTCAGCCCTTTATTATCTGTCATAAATAAATAAATTATTTTTTCTAATTGGCCTTTGTGGGTATACAGATGGATCTGAACTGATAATTTTCTCCTTTTCCATGACTTCTTATTGGAAATCTTATATTACAGAATGACATGACCTTCAGAGGGCCATGCTGCTGGGAAGACTCTCCATTCTTCCTTGCTGGATGGAATCTTCTATGGGTGAGAGCCATCTTGGACTCTGTAGAATGTCTCAGTCCAGACTCTTGGAAGCAGTAGGTTGGTTTAACTAAGCTACACACATATCACCCACCAGGCAGAAAAATGCCTTTCTTCATGCCAGATGAGATCAGGGGCTGAGCAGATAGGCACATCTGGTAGCTCCTGGAGCTCCATGGCCAAGTGTGCTACACGTGTGTCTGATAGCTCTTGCGGTGCTCAGCCAGCTACCCACAATCAGCTCCTTCCCTGTCTCCTCTGGGCATCCAGAAAAGGATGCTCCTCCCCACCTAGGCATTATGCAAAACTTTGGGTAAGTTGTGGAAGAAAGGACAGTGAATTCTGATGTCACTGTGCTGAACACCATCTGGATTGGGGAATGTGAACAACTTGGTCGAGGTTCCACAGCACTGAGCTTCCAGGAAAGTGAGGGGAGCAGCCACCATCTCATTTCTCCATACTGTGACTATACTACAAGTTTTTTGAGAAGATCAGGAAGATAAAATAGCCCATTTAATGACAATGTCTCTATTCTTGTTTGTAAAGCTCATTGCATTACAACTTTTCCCTTGTCGGGATATGCTATAAGCCTTTGACTTCCTAGTTTAGCCACTTTAAAACTGAATTCCTGTCTCATTAAAGTGTAAATATTAGCACTTAAGAGAAGTATCAAAATAAAAGTGGCCTTTATAAAAACGATCCCATTGCTTAATTGCAACATTCTTTCCATGACTTTCAAAATAAAAGAAAACATAATGAAGTGAAGTTAGTGAACAAGAATATATATATTTATTTATGAATATACGTATATATACTGCATTCAAGGGAAATTGGGTAGGACAGCTATGGGAGAAAAATGTAGGCACGGCTTGGAAATGTAGTCTGCTTTACAAAGGAAGCCAGAGTATTTTCTGTGCACTTTGTGTTGGGCGGTCATCTCAAAACCCATCTTAAACGCAGCACTCTCAGGTTGACGTCTGAAGTTTCCCATCTATCCTAGCATCTGTGTTTTCAACCAGCTTGGGTAAAGGGTGGAGGCAATGGGCCAAAGCCTCCACAGAAAACAAATTTCTGTCACAGGAATGACATTTATTTGCATTTTATCCATTTAAACCTGAACATGTTCAGATGAGCAGTGAAACTGTTACAAATTTCTACATTTCTCCTTGGAATTAAGCGGGGAGATTAAATGGTATCTTTTAGAAGCACTGCCTGCAAATCCTAACCCCCAAGCTACTCACCTTTCTCTGCTGATGCACAACTGCTAACTCTTATCTTTCTGGTCAAGGTCAGAATAAAAACCCCTGCAACCTTTCTGTCAGCACTCAAAGCTTTAGTCTAAAGTACTCATAGTTAAAATTGTATCATATGAAGGGAGCCAGTTACTTCTGCTGTTTGGAGGTATGGAGTAGGGCTGAGGTAAAAAAACAAGTTGTTGAATGTTGTTTTCTGTTATCTATATAACTACAGTAAACCAGCTTTTTCATAGTCATTTATTAACAAAATGAACAGAGTAAAAATAAATATAGAAGTCATGTCTGTTAAAATCAGAGTCTGATTCTCAGAAAATTCCTGGAAAGTACATGTAATTGCAGTAGACAAAATAACAAACCTCTGCCAAGGAGCAGAAATGTTTTTATTTGCAATAATAGATAGATAGTGACAATTCTTACTGGATTATCCTAGATACCCCTGCACTGTACTTGGGTAATAAAAGCAACAGTTAAAGATACTCTGTTTTCTAAATCCTAGGAATTAACAATTGTTGCAGACAATGATCCAATGATATTTTTACTGTAGTTGATCATTGTGTAAGTTACATTTACCTGATTGCTCCACGGAAGACCAAAGAGAGTCACTTATGGCTATAGGCAAACCCTGATCTGGACATGCTAAAACATGGGGGAAAGCATACTTAGGGAATATTTGTTAAGCAAACACTGTAGTAATTCAGAAATCATTTTTTTTTAATGCACTAACAATCCATGCACCAGTTTGTTACTAGGCTTCCATTTATCTGACCAAGATGAAACTTTCACACCTTCCCTGCAGAAATATTAGGTTCAATTTCTATGGTCTGCATGGTACTGAAATGGAGATTATAACAAAAGATCCTGACATAAAAGGTGAATTTGAGGAAACAGGAGCGCAATGGGAGAAGTGCTTATTTTCTTTCTAGAACCACCTTGAGCCAGAAATTCAACATGGAATAAGCACAACCTCTGCAAAACTCTGAGAAATTGGTCAAGTTCTTGAAAGGTATTGCCTTCCAATTTATCTCTGCGCTTTTCTCCAGAGTACAGTGCTCTGATCATTGTTGCTTTAGAGGGAATTTAGGTGTGTTTCTTAAGGGGAGACACTTAGTAGGATCACTTTTTTGCTAGTTGACCCAGTGTTACCCACCTCCAGACCATTAGTGGGGCTGCACTGATAAATCTATAATAGTTGTACATAAACCCAAGCTATTGTATAGTGTGAAGGCATGTCAGCTGGTTCTGGAAACAGATGCCCTTTCTATAAAAAAAAATAAATGTGCGTTTCTCAAATGTTTCTTGATGCTGGTTTGCCCAGAACTTGTGTTTCATTCTAGGACTAGAAGAAAAGGTGAACTACTAGTTGAACACAGAAACTCTAAAACCCTTTTTCACTTCTAGTTTGCAATAAAAATGTTGTTGTTTCTGCCAGGATAAGAGCCCCTTGATAATCCTGTAATTTTTCACCTCTGGGAGGGATTAAAGCAATTCGCTGTATTTCAGGGCTGAATGAGTAGGCAATGCACAAACTCTGGGTTGGTTCAGAGGGCAGCTGTCTTCCCCCTCCATGGTTTGGGCTTCTGCAGGCACGTTGAGCTACAGCTGTGCCTCTTGTCTGGCTTTTCGTTTCAGTGTGCTGATTTTTTTGCACTCCTAATCTCTTAGTGTGGCTGGGGGATACATGCCAGCACTTGAAGTTCAAGGTGCAGTAGACTTGGCAGGAAGGGAGATTAGCACTGGTATGTGCCTCTGGAGGAAACATCAAGCACTGCCCCATATGCTTCATGCCCAAGCCTTTCATGCCATGGCCTCTGTGAGAATAGAGTCTCCCTGGGACCTGGTCACAGCTAGAGCTGGGATCCTCTAGTCTTTGCCAGATGGAAGACATCACTGGGGGTGGTTTCTCTGCTCTGTAAGAACATACCTACCCCTTTTTCAGGGTTCATAAAAGCAGTAATTACATTTTAAAACAATGGTCAGGTAGTGGTAGCTTCTTAAAGTGGCTGAATTAAGTCCCTACAAAATGAGTAAGTGTGCATTAACAGACAAATTGTGAGGTCCATTAGGAAAGCACATTTTTGATGCATGAGTCATCACATCATCATCAGACACCTGGGAAAATACAGGTCCTGAAGACCAGGGGAAAATTTAAGGCAGATGAAATGGAGTGTTCTCACTCCACCTGAAAGGAGTTCCTAGATAAGAGAGGCTGACAATCTCTAGGCAACACTGCACACTTCTTATTTTCCAAAATAATCTCATTTTCTACTGTGGATGTAAAAAACCAAGTACTGATGTTCTTCTGTTCCACCAGGAAAACTACCACCAACCTAAATCATACACTCTTCAGAAACAAAGATCAACTATTTGTCTGTATGAGAATGAAAATATGAAAAATTAACTCCCTCAATGTAGCACAAAGTGAGCTTTTACCAGAAGGCGAGAAGAGTTAGAGACTCGAGTTCATAAATTTATAAATAATTTCATTATTACTGTTGATTTGACATAGAAGGTGCTAGAATACAACAGTATGTGTGGCAAAGTGAGACAAATGATCAAGGAAATCTGTCATTCCAGGTAAAAAAATGACAGTAGTAAATTACTCATTTATATCCAATTTTCTTGTAGTACGTTTGATAAGTCTTCCCCAAACTACAGGCATCTCAAATTAAAGCAGAAAGCAAGCAAGACTTTGGGAATCAGAAACCAGTAATCACATCAATGGATTCATATTTCAGAATGAGTTTGAGTTATTGCCATATCACCATCAGAAGAAACATTCAAATTACTACTCCAAAAGTATGCATGGTATCATGAGCATAATGAAGTCAGGCTTACAAGCAGTATCAGGCATGCTAAGGGTACTCTAGGAAGTGCAGGATTTTTGATTGTTTACATGTATAGTAAGCACTTATTGACTTAATTGAGTGTGCATTAACCAAAATACATTAATTCAAACTCGGTGAATATATGCCAAGGTAAACACAGAAAATTCTGCAAGCAAATGTTTGATACTTGTTTTCAAAAGGTCATGTTAATCTACAGTGTGGGGACATATTATACTAGAATTGAAGCAAGCAGTCCCAATGGTCACCATAATCAGTATATTTCACTCATCCCTATAAGAGCTGCAGTTCAGAGACTGGTGGAAGATGTGGGTTTCTGCACTGAGCAAAATGGTAACCAGTGCCATGTGAATTAGCTGCTAAATTGGTAATTCCAGCCAAGGAGTGGTGGCTGGGATTTGTGTGCTGGGCTGGTGAAACACAGGAACAAATCCTTTCTAGCACAGATGGCCTTCAACTATGAATGCTTAACTCTTTAATTCTCCCAGGCTACTTTCCTGTGGCTTCCCAGAAGCAAATGTCAAGGAAAGAGTAAATGAAGTGCTCCTGTTACCTTTTTCTAAAAAGGAAAGCTTGTCTTGCTTTTTGTGAAAAACAAAAGCAGTCACTTATTTGAAATATCTGACATTTTATCTCCACTGTTACTAGAAGAACAGAGGTGTGAAAGGAGAACAAAACCAGCTGACTGGTTCATCAGAAGATGCTCTGAGCTGCATTAAAAAGACAATAAGTGGAGAATCTCGTTCACTATCTGGAGAGGCAGATGGGGTCTAGGCTGGCATAGAGGAAGACATCAGCTGTTGCTAACAGTGCTGGGACCAGTTTATTTGTTGTTATATTGCTATATCACTAGCATATTATGATCTCTTAGTTGGAATGCTAAAAAAGTGCTTAGTCTTTTATAGAACAATGAGCAGATAATTAGAGAAACCAGAAACATTAGTAATTAGAAAAGCTTGTTTTAAGAAGAGCTCAGCAGCACTTCTATCAACCAGCTGGCAACCTCTGGAAACTACTAAATGGTACTTCTTTGACACTGCTCTCTAAAATCCTGCTTTGAGTTTCATTCAGCCCTTTGCCTAACTGACAGTGCAGACTCAATTAAACCTTGATTAAACAAAAGGATGACACTGTTTTTATGTTGGAAATCTGTGTCTTGCTAGTAGATGTTGAAAATCTCTGTATTTTTGCAGATTTTATGTTTCGTAAAGTACCTCTTGAAATAACTGTTCTTTCCAAGTACATTATACATAGTTGTTTGAAAGGCCACCTGAGCAGCTGAAGAGGTAACAGAAGAAAGCAAAAAAAAGGATCATGCCAAGGAGCAAAGGGAGCATCAACTTTTTAAAGCTAAAACAAAATTTCTGTAACAGAGCTTGGAACAAGCATTCCTTTTCAATTATCAGCCCATGTACAACATACATTTTGTCAGCATACTGTCTTTTTGACCAGAGACAAAGGGACAGTTTTTAGGATTTGCTGTTGGCAAATCCTAATTTTTGCATATGCTGTGGGCTTAAATACACTTAAAATAGGCAGAGAATATTAAATATGACTGGGGAAAAAAATAAATCATTGAACTGAACAGAAACATGTTCTTAAACCTCTACTGGCTTTCTCTGACTGGTATTTCGCAGCTAAAAGTTGTAATAATAACTTTGTTACAACCCTTACATCACTCCAAGAAAACCCCTTATCAGCATTCTTGGTAGGAAAATGAAAGCAGCATATATTTCTCTTCACTCCATTTAGCTTTTTTAAGAAGCTATATACAGATTGGGAGCTTGTTTTTAATTTTGTCTACTTCAGCTATTGGTTTACTATATAGTTGTCTTAGAATCATAGAATCATAGAATCATAGAATCATAGGGGTTGGAAGGGACCTCGAAAGATCATCTAGTCCAACTCCCCCTGCCAGAGCAGGGTCACCTAGAGTACATCACACAGGAAGGCGTCCAGGCGGGTTTTGAATGTCTCCAGAGAAGGAGACTCCACAGCCTCTCTGGGCAGCCTGTTCCAGTGCTCTGTCACTCTCACAGTAAAAAATTTTTTTCTGATATTCACCTTAAACCTCCTATGCTCCAATTTGTATCCATTACTCCTTGTCCTATCACTGGTCATCACTGAAAAAAGCTTAACTCCATCTTCTTGACACTCACCCTTTACGTATTTGTAAACATTGATGAGGTCACCCCTCAGTCTCCTTTTCTCCAAACTAAAGAGACCCAGCTCCCTCAGCCTTTCCTCATAAGGGAGATGTTCCACTCCCTTCATCATCTTTGTGGCTCTGCGCTGGACTCTTTCAAGCACTTCCCTGTCCTTCTTGAACTGAGGGGCCCAGAACTGGACACAATACTCCAGATGCGGCCTCACCAATGCACAGTAGAGGGGGAGGAGAACCTCTCTTGACCTACTAACCACACCCTTTCTAATGCACCCCAGGATGCCATTGGCCTTCTTGGCCACAAGGGCACATTGCTGGCTGTCTTCAGCATAGACATAATACTTCTGACTTAAAATCTCATTCTGTGAGACTTGCTACACCATGGGAAACATCAGTGTAGTGCTGTTAAGTACTTCAGGGGTTGTCTTTTGTGTACCTAGTTAGAAAAAATGAAGTCTCAGCAAAGAGAAGTTGAAATGACACAAAATTATAACCATCTTAAGAATTATTTACGTCTCCGTTTTGCCAGATTTCATTTTTGCTTACATAGAAATTATCAAAGATGACGTACAAAGCCAGCATTAAATGGAAGGAGTCCCACAGCATTCAGAGAGGAACTTTCCCAATACTGTAGAGGAACTGATGACCCCTCGGCTTTATTTTTTGTTTGGTTTACAACAGCCTAAATGCCACTGCCCATTTTTCTGTGTAGGCTGAAAGTGTACAGGTTTAGTCCAAACTCTTTACAGTCAGAGTTTCAGATGAGAGCCACTAAAGAAACAGAAAGGGAATACATGAGGTAGCAGAAGGGGAGGATGTGAGGTAACAGAGACACTTCCGTAGAGGAGTAAAGTCAAAGCTGTCCTGGTTCAAGGCACAACAGATGCCTAAGCATTATCTGTACCCTATGACCTGAAGGAGAGGTTAAAGGACAGTGAAAGAGGGAGGCTATTGAGATGCAATTATCTTTACACTAGTTTTAATCTGCACACTTTAATCAACATAGGCTTTCTATCTTGTGCTCCATCAGCACTTTGCAAGGCATAGCAACTGCATGCAGACTCAGACTTACTGGCTGGTTAACACAACCAAATTAAAAGGGCAGAGAGACTGTGCTGGAGCAACGGCAGCACCTTACCTCCATTAACTGTCTTTGAGGTAGGATGTTTTGCTTTCCTTCTACTCCTGAGAATCCTGGTACCATGCGAGGGAGTCTTTGAAGCCCGAGGAAAGCTGCAAAGCACACTTGTCTGCAAGAGCAGAGGAACACCATGGGAGGTCAAACACCAGTGAGTACTAGCCAGGGAGGTCAGTGATAAAGTCGAAACCACTTCAGGCAGGTCAGGTGGCACTGCCAAAAGGCACATTGGGGCATAGCTTTGCAGCAGACTGAAGGTGATCTGGGTCCTATGTGTGAGCTGCTCTCTGATATCAACACAGTATCTGTGCCTTCCGGATGAACAAGAAAAAACATGTCACGGGAAAATGTTTCTGCCTGTTAGAAACTGGTGTAGGGATGTAGTTACCAGCTGCCGTAGTTGTGACAGGGCTCATCACTTACATTTTCTGAACTCCCTATTAGCCAGTTTCAACCAAATTTAACAGAGGTTTTTTCCAAGTTTTGTATACCTCAGTGGCTAGGCAGAGAGAGAAGCTTTTTTTTTTTGCTTTTTTTTTTTTGCTTTTTTTTTTTTAAGAAAAGCAGCAACTTAAGACCAGTTATATTATTACACAACAGTTAATCCATATAAAATAAGTGACTTTATGAATACTCCAGTTACAGGAAGCTTTTTGATCAGAGCTAGTGTTTGAATCCCCCGAAATACAACCACTTCACAGCAGTTCATCTGGAAGCAGGCTTCATTAATGTGGATGCTCATAGAACTATTATTTTCATCACTGACCTACTGATGCTTGTAAAATGGGAAGTCCTATGGTTTCAGAGCACCCTAGGACAGCAAAGAATGCCATCTGAAGCCCTGGAAAGTCATGAGTTGGACATATCAGGCATTCTGCAAAATTAACATGAACAGGACAGCCAGTGGCACACTGAATTGTGAATCTGTGACCCAATCAGAAAAATGGAAAGGATCCTAAACTTTGTTAGGTCACCTGTAAAAATGCCACAAGGAGGGCTAACAATCTTGAAGAATAACTTGCAAAAAGCTTAACTTTTTTTTTTTTTTCCAGACACAGCAGTTGCATATCTGCCAGAAGATGTGAAAACCTGATGGACAGCAAAGGTATGAGTGCTCAAGTAAGATAAGGATGGAGCAGATAAATGAAATTATCTTTCTGCATCTGTTTATCATGGAGAAGCTCAAGGCATTTCCCAGGCTGAAAGTCTTTCTGGGGGATGCACCAGAGGCTCTGTCTCAAATAAGAGCATTGGACAAGATCAGAGATGAAGTGGCTGAAAAGAGCAGACACAAATCTCTTAGATGAGGTGGAGTTTCTAAGGAAGTTAATGATGAAACTGTGATGTGAAAACCCTTGCATGAGACTGTCTTGGTATGGCAGAACTGCAGGGTGGCAATACTCCATGCGAGAGAGGGGTCTGATTAGAAAGCCTGATACCTCCACTAGGCAGCCTGGTCAAGCTAGACTAAAAAGGCAGGGAATAAATATACTCTGGGTATTGGCAGAGATCAGCAGAGCTTTGACAAAGGGAACTCAGGCCTTACAAATCTTTTGGATGGAGGCCTCAGAAGGACCCAGTGAGCATGTACACCAGGAACAGCCTGCTGATGAGGCTGGCATGGATATGCAAAGGGATTAATTTCATTGCCAGTGGCTCCTCAAGATGCAAAAGGTAGGAATAGGTGGCTGATTTCACTCCAGCAGAAGGTCATCAGTGGAGTAGTTCCTAAATGAGATGGGAAAGAAACAAACAGGGAGATGGCAGAAGTTGATTATGCTAGTAGCTAGCTTTATACTAATGATACAAATATCTACACCTTCCAGAAAGTTGCTATGCCGTTTTCTCTCATGATTGCCAAGTTACATTGGGCATCCTTAAATGTCCCAAGAAACAAACATAAACCAAATCAAAGACTTCTGAGGTACAGTATTTTGTTTTCTTTAAGACACATCACAGTCTCGCTCAGAGAAGGAAGATTATACAATAGGAGCTATGGAAGCATAATAAGTAGAGACCTGGTGCTCCAGAGAAGAATTAGTCTTTTTTAGTATGTGAGAATCTTCAAGTTTGTAACAGATTGTGAAGATGACTTTAAAATCATGGAAATTTAGGAAGCATAGGCTGGAAGGGACTTCCAAGGCCACCTAACCTAGCTTCCTGCTCAACAGTAGATCAGGTCAGGCGGCTTTCTCTAACTGTATCTTGAAAGATGGATATTCTACAATTTTTCCATTTCAGAATTTATTTGCAATGCTGAAGGCTAGAACTAGAACTCTCCTGTAGAAAAACCTTCAGCTATTCTGGCAGAGAGATGACTTCAAAAGCTGAGCATCTGAGAAGCATGCTTATGACCATGAGACTCCTAGAAAGTTGCAAAACTCTGCAACTCCACTTTAATCAAGCATTACTTTTATTCATATTTAACCAAAGCTGTACAAGTCTGGCAGAAACCTCTGCTGTTCTGAAACAGTCTGAGCTAGAACTTCACCTCTACAGCCTCACCAGGCAGACAGATAATGAATGACTGACAGTTATCTCATGTCATAAGTAACACGGTGTTGGCATTGTATTATAATAGTCTTATAAATTTTAAAGAGCCTTTTCCAAGCATCAAGACAGTGGTTTATAGTTTAAAATATATCAATAAAAATAAAATATTTGCAAGACAAGGGTGATTTTAATTAAAAACCTTTGGTATCATTTAAATCACATCCATGAAAATAGTCAGTGAAGGATGATATGTCTTACAGAAATTGACTTGTATGGTTCAACATAATTGGAAGGGAATGTCTAGGCATCACTCACTGTAGTGATTTTATACCTCTGTAGAAAAGCTGATTGTAAGATTCTTTTAATAAACAGTAAAGTAGCTGAGCCAAAAGTGATATATAATTATAAAAAGTAATAAATTTATATTTGTTTAAAATGAAAATGATTTTTATATGGTACAGGTGGATTTTTTGCACTTCAAGTAAAAATCCCTCAAGAGCAATAGCAGTGGCTGTATTCCCCTAGGGTTTCCAGGATGTTCAGGCACTCAACTGGATGAAACTCGTGAATATGCACCAGTTCCTTTTCGCTTTCACAGTCCCCAAAGAAAAAGAATTTAAACATCCTGCATTTCTTAAGGGTCTCTTCCAGTGTTATATCTCCTCTGCATTATTGCACTTACATGTGTTATGGTAATGCTGTAGTGTGTGCACACTGCTTTTCCTTCCTAGAACTAATCAAGATCTCTCAGACCTATTTGAGAATGTGGGCAGGGGCAAAGATCCTAGACCACATTCAGGAGCTGACCTACACTTGTTTGCCATAATTCTGTTTTATAGCTAACAAACATCCTCGTGAGAGATAATAGTCTTTCTCCTTTATATTTTGGGCCAAAGGCCTGCATTTTTAAAGCTGATTTTCTTCAGTGTAATTCCCCACTGCCATCTGCAAAACCTCTGCAGTGAATGTGCGTGGAATTGAGTAATAGCCATGGATCTGGTGTTGTTAAATCATTATATATACACAATTGTAGAATGTGTTAGAGGTCTGAAAAGGCCCTGCTCAAACTCAGTGTGCCTTGAGAATGCTTTTAATGGTTATATATCCTCAGCTAGTCATAAGGAGAGTGTTATTTACCCTTTCCTCCTGTATGACAGGATACTGAATACTCAGGGAGAAGCAGGCGGTGGGAATCTGGACCATGCACCATCACTACATAGCAGTGGTTTCTCTTAATTTTCCTTTCTCCCCTGTGACCACAGCATTATCCCCCTATCTCTGTGCTACTATAGCTTGATAGGCTTTAAGATTTGAGCTGTGCATAACCACTCAGAAGAATACACCCTGTCATTGGTGATGACAACGTAGAAGATGCTGTAATACACAGAGGTAGAAAGTGAAGAAAAACTCATTGCTGCATTCCAGGGAATAACCCAGACTGTTCAGGATGCAAATCAGGGAAGAGAAAGATGATATATCTCTGTCAGAACGCCTTCTGCCGAATCTATGACTGCAAGAAATTAAAGTTATTGAACATTTTGTTTTTCACTTTCATCAAGCAGTGAAGCCGTCTAACCAGCTGCCACAGCTCCGCAGCAAGTTCACCACAGCAATTTTCAACCCCTCTTGAGAAAGTGTAAGCTGAGAAGTCACATGGTTATCATAAATTCTTTAAATCTATCTAAATCTGTTTAAATCTGTCTCTGGATACACTCAGGAATACAGGAGTATGGCTTGTATGGAGACCATTAGCACACAAGCACATAAGAGACAGCCATTTTCCAGTATGGGCAGAGTACAGAAACTCTGTATGGGTAATTTTTAAAGGTGAGGAGAAGTCTTGAATCCTGCTGAAAAGCAGTCACTCTTTAGGACACCTGCTTTGGATATAGGGTAAAAAAATTGAGAGTGCCAGTTCTGCTGCTGAACTCCTGGGTGATATTAAGCTGGTTGCTGCTGCCTGCATCGAGAAAAGAGTTCAAGCTCCTGACTGCAAGGATAAGAAGAGGACCTTGGTTTTGATTTTAGAAGTGGGACATCATACTATGAGTACAGAGGCACTGAAGAATATGAGGTGCTCAAATACTGGTGTAACAAGGACAGGATAAATATTTGAAATTGTCAGCATGCTGGTATCTAAAATGGGTATTGAGTAGAGCTGAAGGAAACCATGTCTGATCTCATACAGTTACCTGAGGCTTAGAAATTAAGGTCTCTTCCCATTTTAGGAATCAAAGAGCCAGTCCTGTATAACAGCTCACAGCTGTGCAATCCCAATTAGGCCCTCATTTCGGAAGTCTTCCTAGAAATCCTTACGGCGCAGACCGGTTCATATGACTGGTAATCTCTGCATTGGTCTAACTGCAATCCCTGGCTTTGGCTGAGCTTTGCTCAGACACAGTAGCTGATGAGAGAGACATGTAGGATCACAATAACCCTGTTAGCCAGAGCCTTAGGTGGAATAGTCTGTGTCCCTCCTTCAGAAAAGGAAAAGCTGTGTTTCTTATTTCTTTGAGAGATCTAATCACTCAGCCAGGGCAATCCTGGAGTAGATCTCAGTCTTCCTTGGCTTAGTTTTTCCATGTTTTTATAAGTAACTGCAATTTTAATTAGATCAGGAAGAGGGTCTTAGGTCTTTCATCACAAATAGTTTCAGAGCCCTGGTTTAATTTGTGAAAGTAAGTGATCTGACAAACAACACAAGATATAAGATAGTTTTGCTCAGCTCTTTTAGCAGGCAAAATCGTGCTGAAATGGCTGACTCTTGCTAGTGGTACCATAACAGTTCTCAGCAACTGAGGAGGACTCTCTCTGAACCATGTGTCCTTACAGCTAATCTCCTTCAACTTCTTCTGCTAGGCAATGCAGTGGCCCTAACTGCCTTGGCAAGGGAGTCCTTGCTTTTGTCATACCAGCAACTGCATCTAATGCTTTGTAGCTGAGTCCTATAGGGGATGCCTGAAATCTTACAGGTCCCTGACCCTTGGACAGTCCAATGCCAACCCACATATTTTCATTCTCTTTGATCTCCTTATGCTCCACCTTCCATACAATCCAAGGAAAATGGAAAAAGAAAAAACCAACACCCAAAACCTGGCACCAGAAAGCTTCTTCCTAACCTGTACATTTTTTTGGCTTATTTTCTTCCTTGCTTTCCTTCTCTCCCACTCTTATTTTATTTTCCCTACAACTTAGCTAGCTAGGCTAGAAACATGGTTAAAAAACAGAAATTGTATACAATTTTTTGTATAGATACAATTGATTATTGTATCTATATCTGTAACTGTAGGCATCTATTGTGCCTACAGTTCCTAGCAGTATTAAGATGTCTGTTGGACTAGTCTCCTTTCACTAAGCCAATCACCTGCTCACATACAAGCATCTCTGTTGAGTTATGAGTACTCTGTACTTCTGAACAATATTCCCAGTTAGCTGAACTGCTGTGGCTGCCCCTGTGCAGGGTCCAGTTACGGACCTGGCACAAATTATGAGGTGAACAACATCAGGTTAAGCCTGTGTGCAACAGCTTCAAGCCAAGACATTTTACCACAAGTGGGACAGGTTAAGGCCTTAAGCACAGACAGTTACTGCTTATCAGCTGTTAGGTAGCAAGCAGGTAACTGTTGTATTACTGTGGGAGGTATTGCTGTAGCCTTGCAACACATAGTGGATTTGGGACTGAAACCCTTCTCATCAGACAGTACTGCAGAGCCAGGACTCATGCTGCTGCTCCAGGTCAGTTCACTGACTTGTGGGCCACCAGTGGCCTTTCTCACTGGTGCCTGTGGAAAGCAAGTGCTGTTAATTATATGAGAATGGCAATTGTATAGTGGTACAGTAATTTAATTAACTGCTGCTGCATACGTGGCCAGTGTTCCCTTTCCAAACGCTCTCACCAGAGAGTGAAGTGCTTCTCAGTTGGATTGGTACTGAAGGATGAGCTGCATGCTTGATGCAGTTATCACTGAACAGGGAGGTGGAAGGTTTTAATTTTCCTTCAAATATCTCAATTTTTTTGGTTTGTTTTTTTGTGTATAAACAGAAAGTATGTATGAATGAACTTATTTATGTAAATTTATACAAGTATCTCATATTTCTTTTTAATTAAAAGGAGGTAAGACCTAAAAAAAAAAGGCATCTTCATTTATGCATAGCTGTTAACTCCCTCCACAGCTCCTGGTTGCCCACTAAACTTCCCTCACTGCTCTCTTGACCCCTTGGGCTACGTCGATTTCTTCAGGGGAGGAATGAGTTAAAGATAGTAGACTTACCCTCAGGATGTAGCAAAGAGAGAAAAGGAGCATGTTCTAAAATCACTGGCAGTGAAGATGCCAGGAAAACAAACGTTGCCAGATTTTCTTAGAAGTGACCAAAGTGAACACATTTTCAGTGAACTGTTCATAATCCCTTTCATTAAAAGAATTTCCCTGCAATAGAGAATAAAGCATTATGGAATGATTTCTATTGTTTTGTAGCATTTGTACCAGCAGACGGGCAACTTGAGCCCCATCTGGAGGAGCTAGGTGCTATTGTAACAGCCAGTAGCATCATGGACATGATTTCGGTTGCCACACAGGTAGCAAAAGTACAGCCAATTTAATGGCTGAGGTCACAAAGGAAATTTTATATCCTTTGAACAGGACATAAAGCCTAAAATGTGACCATTGCCACTTACTTCTCTAAAAATTGCTACTTTCAAAGATTATCCCCTCATTTTCCCTAGGTGTCCTTCTACTTCTAAACGGACACCATTATGCATGCCTTGCCCTGGCTGCCCTTGTTGGCCAGTAGGAAGCTTCAGTTGTGGCTGTGTTTCAAGATTTGGTGATTTATTACATATGCAACCCATAGAAATCTCCCAGGTTCGCTGAAGCTGTTATATTTTCAAAAGAAGGACAATATACCTTTCATTTTTGCTGAACACTTAGCTTCAAATTTGACTAATGTATTTTTTCTGAGGGAGTGGTTAGCCATTATGGAAAATCACATTTCTTCTCAGTAACAAGTCATTACTTAAAGACAGACCAATGTAAATCCACGTGCAGATTGTACATTGATTCTGACCAACATTTACTTCTGGATTTGCTGACCCAGCTGCTCATTTATTTTAAGTGACATCTACCAATTTTTTCAAATTTTCCATTTTCTTGCTGCCTATTTAGATTTTTTTTGTATTAGAAATGTCCTTGAAAACTACTAGCAGACACAAGAAAACACACGGCACAGGAAATAAAAATGTTTCTGCTGCTTGATTAATTCTGTTTTCTTTTTATGCATGCATAGCTGTGCTACAGCTCTGCAATTTTGTTTAAGTGGAAAAGCAATTGTCTGCTTATTAATGGAACAATTTTAGACTGAAAACTCCTGGTATCTCCAGGATTAGCAATATCAAACCATTCACACTTGTTATTAAGAAACCACTACTATGACCATGAAGGACTTTTCTGTCTTGATCCAAAGGCATGATGTGTGATGAGTCTGCGAGAATGGCATTCCCTGTGTCATCGAAATCCAAACAAACACACGGTTTTGTGCACAGCCACATGCTGACAAATTGCTTTTGCCTCCCAGGCTGAGCTTAGTGACAAACTACCTGAACTAATAAACGAAAAGACCCATAAGACCCAAGCGTTTTGCTGTCTGTTGGTGAGCTCTCCATTTTACTGGACTCGTGGTGAAGCTCAACACTGACATCCAATGGCTGGTCTCAATAACCCCAACTATTCCCGCTCCCCAGAGGAATAGTGATCCGCAGCTCCAAAATTACTATACAGCACATGGAAAACAAATTAGTATAGGTGACTTTTCTCTGTATGGATTACTTTGGTGTAACTTTTCTGTTCTGGCTCCTGCTTGAATAGGCCAGACTTGCTGCTGGGTCTGTAATTGCCTTAGAGTCTATAATTATGACAATAGATACTTCATCTGCATTCGAACAAAGAGAACTTTTGCCACTGAAGAACTGAGACCTCAGTCTTAGGAAAGGACAACCTCCTTTCCACATTTCCAGTGTGGTCCTGCTCAGAGATCAGCTGAGCTTGCAGCCATGCAGGAACATGACAACCAGCAGCACGACCCAGGTCCTGTGGATGAGGGATCTGAAACCGACTCAGGGATGAGAGGCCTGCAGAATGGGTACAGTTTGAATATTTTGACAGTGATGCAGATAGTTGCATGAAGCTACTTGTTTTAAATGCTCCTATACACAATTTTAAACCCCAAATTAAAAGTGATCAGCCTAAAGCACCTTTGAGAGAATGTCATATCCTGTCACGTTTTCCACTTTTGATCACAGCATATCAAAGGCTGAACTTGAAGTAAGGTGGGGCAGTGTCCAATTTTACTTCTTTTTTATGCAATTGGTTGCTTCCTTGTTTGTCTAAGGAATACTGTACAGACATATAAGGTAAAACAGTAATGAAGGGATTGCAGGAGGAACACAGATACAGCTGTAAAAAATAAAATAAAATAGACTAATTCAGAGTTTTGAAAAAAAGGGCTGCTTTTTTAATTTTTATTGGTATGACATATTTGCAAAAGAATTAGAGACACAAAAGGATCTGACAATAGACTGGAGATCCTTATCAGTTGTTAAGACAGATTAACTGTTTTTTCAGTTGTTAATTAAATATCTGCAATTCCATGTGCTAGGACAAAATTTTGACCCAAGAAATAAGGATGCCGTCTAAAACACTCAATAAAATGGAGATACAAGTCTGAAAACAGTCCATTCCTAAAGACGTTAGGAGACATTCGGAAGTGGCTTCTTGGGCTCATTTCAGGAACCAAATTTACAACATTTAACCTAATTTACTAAGGTCATATTTTAAATAGATTTCTACAAGAAGTATTAAGAACTGCTGGGCACTGAAGTGCTTGGGTCTTCAATTTTGATGCACATTGATAACATGCCTTAGCATGAGGAGTTTCTAGCAACAAGGCAGTGCGTACATTTTGGGGATTCTGGTCAGCCCTGATGTATGATGTATGACTTCATAACCACTAATGGAATAACAGTGGACCTAGATTTCTCTAAGAATGGCACTCAGGTAATTTTCTTATCCAAGCCAGAACTTAGCTGGCATTTTCAATGTAAA
The DNA here is from genome assembly GCF_020740795.1 of Apus apus. Taxonomy (NCBI): domain Eukaryota; kingdom Metazoa; phylum Chordata; class Aves; order Apodiformes; family Apodidae; genus Apus; species Apus apus. The sequence continues at coordinate 93,881,908 of NC_067282.1, read as the reverse complement.
AGTCTGAGATACAAGGATAACATCTGACAAATAAGTGCTAATCTGCTAGTTTAGAAAAGAATTCATGTGATTATGACTGAGCAAGCAGCACTTTTCACGGTAACGGAGATTATTTTACTTATACAGCATATCTTGAAAGCGAAGAGTACAGCTGGTCCCATCACTGGCAGTCTTAGTGAGGAGATATTACACTTAGTGGGACTAACACAGAAATTTTGCATTTCTCCCTTTTCGGTATATTTTCAGATATGAAAAGCCAGATATTCTGGGGCAGGGAGCTCCTAAGGCTCCAGTTACTTCTGTGGATTTTTTAATCTCTGAAAGTCACCTGCTATCAAGACACAGGAAATACAGAACAGAGATACATTGCTTAGAGGCCATGGTTGATAGGAATCCTAACAGAAAACAGATTTTTATTCCAGTACCTTTCATATTAGATATTTTTGTGGATTAATGGAAGACCTTTTTCTTCAGGACCTTCTAGTTGACCAAAGTCAACAAGATATGGGTGCTCCCTTCTCCTTCATGAATTTCCACAATTTTGTTTTTTTAATAGTATCGAACAAAAATACACATTTTTGTCCTTAATAATTCCTGTTACATACTATCAGTACAGCAGACAGGATCAGGGGACCCTAAAACAGGCATAATCCAAAACAGAGCCCCAGAACACTGCTATTTTGTCTGATAACAGCTGAAATAAAGAAAGGCTTTAAAAGCAACCATAAAAACCAGAAGGCAGAATTTTTTTCACTTTACCTAAGAAAAAAAGGTGGAAAAATCAAGAGGAGTTTGGCTATACTCAGGGTAAGCAATACTTGAAAAAGAAATTACATTCAGGGCTATCAAAAAGGAATCAATTGTGTTAACCACTCTGAACAAGTAAATTGATTCCTTTGCAGTTTCACCTTGGACTGATCAGGAAAGTGCAAGGTTGACTCCTGCAGCAAGATCTTCCCATGAGACATGCTTGTGTGCAGGGAACAGTACCCAGATTATTGATCTGAGCTTGTCTCACCCCTATTTCCAGAGCCCACCTCTTGCTAGCCTTGGCTTTTGGTCAGAGCCCCTGTGTCTACCAGACATCTCCTGGGCATGATCACTAGAAAGAGCAATGGATCCCTTCTGAGAGTGCTTGGGACCTGGATTCTATGATTCTATGACCTTTTTGGGTCGGGCTACTCTTGCACTTAATGCATTGATCACCTGGATGAGACTCTTGAATCCTATTACTGGGTAGAAGACCAGTAAAATGAATCTTCTGGAGTGCATTGTTGGTTTTTTTTCATGTCATATGGGCTCTTTAGATCTATTTAGCACTGCACGTTTCATGCCAGAGAGGATTATATATTCTACCTGAGTAAAAAGGAATTCAGATGGTTTAGAAAACAACTTTAAATCAAAGTAAACACTGAGTCATTAAAATGCTACAATGAATTAAGAAGTTGTTTGCTTTAATTTATTGAATTGTGTGGTTTACTAAACCAAGAGTTGTTGTAGTCTCCACAGAAAAGCAAGCTCCATTTGTCGATCTTTATATTTATGTGCAAAAATATTGGAAAGGGACCAAAACATTCTTTGCTTGTAATTCAAGTTGTTCTCATTTTGAACCTTTACAAACAAAATACATTTTTTTGACATCTTTTGTATTTATTGAGGCAGCAAGTCCTGCAAATTCCTTATGCAGTCATAAATTCAAGATGCAATGCCTAAAGGCAAATATATTTCAGACATGTAGTGTTAAGGATCCTCAGACCTGAGACAAGCAAATATCTGTTGAGACAGTGCTTATGCCAAGGTCAAAGATACTGTCACAAGAAATAATGGATCAAAACTGGAAGAGTGGAGATTTAGGGTAGACATTAGGAGGACATGCTTTCATGTGAGGGTGGTGAGACACTGGCACAGGTTCCCAGGGAGGCTGTGGATGCCTCATCCCTGGAAACGTTCAGGGCCAGGTTGGATGAAGCTTCAAGCAACCTGATCTAGTAGATGTCCCTGCCCATGCAGGGGTGATTGGAACTAGATGATCTTTAAGGTCCCTTCCAACCCGAACTATTCTATGATTCTATGACCTCCATGGACGGCAAGCATACCCTCCCTCAGGAACACAAGAGCTTTGGCAAGCTGCTCATGTGTGTGTGGAGGGACAATCCTGTTTTGCACTGCACAACCTTTTCACCAGTGCAATTCCTGTCACAAAGGAATTTGGGCTTATGTCTCATTTTAAATTATTCCATCATCATGAACAATGAATAGAGCTATTACAGAGGAGTTCCTAAGGTGGGACCTAAGGCTATTCTTTAAAGTTTGAATCTGAGATCTGAAATAAGTTGCCTGCATGTACCTATCAGTCTGGTCTCAGGTACAGACTGAATATTTCATAGCTTTACCCAACATAGCCCTAAAAGAAGCAGACAGTCGTCTAGGGAAACAAAAAACAGTACTGCTTTTCTAGTAGTGTACTACATAGGGAAATATCTTTTAAACGCAAGGTAAATATGTGACCCAGACATTATTTCTATTTCAGGTTCCAATGTTTGTTTCTTCTTATGCAGTTGTGGTCTCTGATGACTGATTTGACAGATGGACCAGTCGGTGGATAAGAGATTGGCTGGATGGCTGCACCCAGAGAGTTGTGGTCAATGGCTCAATGTCCAAATGGAGGCAAGTGACGAGTGGTGTCCCTCAGGGGTCAGTGTTGGGACCAGTGCTGTTTAACATCATTGTTGGAGACATGGACAGTGAGACTGAGTGTATCCTCATCGAGTTTGCTGATGATACCAAGCTGTGTGGTGTGGTTGACACCCTAGAGGGAAAGGCTGCCCTCCAGAGGACCTTGACAGGCTGGAGGGGTGGGCCAGTGCCAAACTCATGAAGGTCAACAAGGCCAAGTGCAAGGTCCTGCACCTGGGTCAGCACAACCTCAGGCACAAATCCAGGCTGGGGAGAGAATGGCTGGAGAGCAGTCCTGAGGAGAAGGACTTGCAGGTGGCAGTAGATGAGAAGCTCGACATGAGCCACCAGTGTGTGCTGGAGCCCAGAGAGCCAACTGCATCCTGGGCTGCATCAAAAGAAGTGTGGCCAGCAGGGCCAGGGAGGTGATTCTGCCCCTCTGCTCTGCTCTGGTGAGACCCCACCTGGAATACTGTGTACAGTTCTGGGGCCCTCAGCACAAGAAAGATACAGACCTGTTGGAGAGGGTCCAGAGAAGGGCCACCAAGATGATCACAGGCCTGGAGCACCTCTGCTAAGAAGACAGGCTGAGAAAGTTGGGTCTGTTCAGCCTGGAGAAGAGAAGGCTCCAAGGAGACCTTAGAGCAACCTTCCAGTACCTGAAGGGGGACTACAGGAAAGCTGGGGAGGGGCTTTTCATCAGAGAAGATAGTGATAGGATAAGGGGTAATGGTTTTAAACTGAGAGAGGAGAGATTTTGGTTAGATATTAGGAAGAAATTCTTCACTCTAAGGGTGGTAAGGAACTGGAATGGGTTGCCCAGGGAGGTTGTTGATGCCCCATCCCTGGAGGTTTTCAAGGCCAGGTTGGAGGAGGTTTTGTGCAACCTGGTCTAGTGGTGGGGTTCCCGGCTCATGGCAGGGGGGTTGGAACTTGATGACCCATAAGATCCCTTCCAACATTAATGATTGTATGATTCTATTATTTTTTTCTTCCTCTGTTAACTATGGAGGCATATTGCATTCAACAGTGAGCATCAGTGGAAGAATAACTTCAGACTTTCCAGTGTGCTTGCTGAGAAATTGAAGGACTGCAAATCCAGTCTATTCCTTCAATTGCCAAAGCACATTTTCATCTTGGGGTTTTGCCTGCAGAGGCATTTTTCTTCCCTGAAGGGGGACATTTCTCTCATTATCATCAGTGACTTGTTCCATCATAGGCTTAGTAATCAAATAGAAAGAAAAATGAGAAAGGATAGATGCTTATTTCCTGCTTTTAAAAGTATTGAAAAACTTTTCTGCACAGCTGGTCATCACACAGTGTAGTGGACTAAGTGCAGATACTGCTAGCCACAGATCAGTGGTGAAAATACAGACCTGGGAACAATTACAATGGTATCTTCTTTGCCACAAGACCTGTCTTTGCCTGCACATGGATACTTGGCAACCAGCAGAGAAGACCTGTCTTTTTATAAATAATACCATATGTAATTGTATTTCCTCAATAATGTGAGATAGAAGACAGAAAACACTGAGTGCAAAGTTTAAAAGTTTCATATTTAAATTATAATTTCATGCAGGAGCTTTGGGAAGGGATATAGACATTTAAATTATGAAATTACATGCGACAACATTTGAAGCAGTGGAAGAAAGCTGACAGTAGGAACGTTGCCTTAGGAAAGTGGAGATTGTGGAGGCTGCAGGTGAACCGTGAACTAGAAATCTGAGGGACTTCTAAAGTAGCCTGCAGCCCCTGAGATATTGCTTGCAGCTCTTTCAGGCTTTTTTCGGCATCTGGTATGTCTGAATTTCTCCCCCTGAAACAAACAAACAACGCTTCATAAATCCAAATTTAAATTTCCAGACATCCAAACACAGAAACTCAGAACAAGTTCATCGGAAGAGTTAGGCTGTGGCTTTCAGGAGGCTGAAAGCAGTAACACCAGCCAACCACTTCAGAACTACCTACAAGTAAAACAGACCACAGCAAAAGAAGATTTATTTCAGGCAAGTCAGTAAAAAGTAACTAACAGTTTTTCAACAATGATTGAAGTGAACACAAAGTGTTGAATGCACCATTTTCAAATATGCTCATAACTTGCACTAGAAAAATTACTAAAACACTTAGTTGTGCTTGAGGTATGTTACAGGATGGCACTCTGGGGAACACGTCATTCAGCACTCTGTGACAGAAATATCAGTGTGTTTTGTAGTATTAATTGCAAACAAAGGGCTGTACCTGGTGAAAATAGACAGCTTATTAATAAGATAGTTGAAATCTGTTTCAGAACACACACTTTGCTACCTGCTGGCCTTAAGAATTTTGGACATTGTGCATAAGAATACTTGAGTCAGTGTATTTTCATTAATTGCAACTTTTATATGAGCACTTTGACAACACACTAATATAATTACTTTCAGTGAAGCAGCAGTTAATGTATTTTTCACTTTTTTGTGCTAGAAAAAATCATGCAGCTCACTGACAGCAGGCAATTGGAGCTCTTCATAGCATCATTTCTCTAAAAGCATGCAAAATAGTAGATGAAATTATTTATAAAAGGGTAGTTTAGAGGAGGAGACTATACCCAGTTTTTATGCTTTGAGGCCCACTTCAGCAAACATTTAACCACATGCTTAACTTTAAGTATATGCTTGCATGCATTACTGAGCAGGCAGGGATTCCCTTTTGAGTGTGAAATAGAGCAGCCGGGATCTCAGCTGGTGTAAGTCAGTGCATCACCACTGTCTGCAGTCAAACTGAGAGCTCACCACAAGAACCCTGGCAGTAAAACTCTGCCTGTAGCCATTTAACAACATGATTCTCACCAACTTCAACAGGGCAAGAGTTTTGTCCAATGAGTCCAACTCCTGAAAGTGCCTCTTAGTCTCAGGGAGGCCTCCTACTCAAAACAACTAATAGTTTTGCCTGAGTCAAGATTCATGGTAGTGAGATTTTCATGCTAATAAAAGTACCATTAAACTACACACAAGTGCCAGACCTAGCTGCACATATGTGAAGGGAATAATTACATTTGCCATGAGACATTCAACCAAGTCAAGGAAGGTACCAAATGCCATCCAAATGGAAAAAAGGACAAAATGCATGCTCACACAAGGCTGCCAAGAAATTTGTCAGCTGCTCCATCAACTGGGAATTTCACATCTTGATTTAAAATTCCAGACTATGAAGAAACAAGCTTTAGGGGCTTATATTTAATGAAACCCCAGACAGAAGATAATTTCGTTCATAAAAAAAAGTCAGCAGGAACAAAGCTTTGTGTATTGCCATCTGGGACCTTGTACACAGTTTATTGTTTGGTTTTTAGTTCCCCCACCCCCCCCACCACGGGGTTATTGTTTTCTGGATGCCTTTTTTTCTTTCTTGAACTAGGAACTGATGTTGGAATTAATCTGAGCTTCATTATTGAGCAGGGCCTTAGTGACAAGGCTTGTCACTGTTTTATTGGCAAGAAACAAATTGTGCTGGCAGCTGCAGTCAGATTTTGGCTTGCAAATGAATACCCTGCCCATCAAAGACCACCATTTGGGTAGGGGGGAGGGAGCTAGCACACACAACCCCTGCACACTGCCTCCCAAAAAACAAGGCACAGTCATATTTTCAGTCTTTCACTGCTTAACCTAGGGTGGGTTTATTAACTAATGTGCTTTCCAGTGACAAGTGATTGAAGTCAAAGGCTTTCACTCAGGCAAAGTGAGTACTAGTGGTGTGCTTGGAGATACTCACTGGAGATATGGCTTGAAGAGCACAGGCATAGCAATAGAATGCTTCTGAGGTTTCTCCGAAGTATGTTTGTGACCAATGAGCATCATAATATTAGCACTTTATTACTGTTTTAACAGGTTATCCTAGCCTCATCCTGCTGGTTCCTAGCATCCCAAGTGAGAATTCTATCTCTCCAGCTCTGCAGACACTTTACCTCCTCCGTGTAGCTCCTTCATATAGAACTGTGACTCATTTTGTTTCCCAGTTTGAGTTCAGTAGTACATCCCAGGCAAAATTCACAGCTCATTGAATGATTACAGCCCAATTTTCTTACTTCCATACTGTGATACAGGTAACAACTGAAAAAACAAAACCATATATATGTATTTTTAAACACCTTGTAAGATTAAAGCTCATTTTCTTTCTCTTGCCATGTACAAAATGTTTAGATTAAATGTTTTATAAGCTATAAAGGACCTAGCAGTGGAGATGAATGACAGCCAGAAGAGCAGAATTACTGCCAGCAAGCTTTTTGTAGCTGTGAACCTAAACAACTTGCAAGCCCTTCTCAGCTCACAGATGGCTAAAAATATTTTACTAACCAGATTTACTAGAAGAACTAAGGCGAATGCAACCTTGTTTAGCACCTTGGGGTCTTGCACTGGGGAATTGTTTGTGTGGCTGAATAAATGTGCCTAAGTGAATTAGTGAGGCAGTTTTGAGTATCTATAGAAAATTAATGTCAGCAACATGGCTAAAGTCCCAGTTGTGTTGAATTCAAAGGGAATATTGACTCCTATCAAGGGATGGTGCTGTTTAGTATGCTATTGCTAGCTTGAGTACAGCTGTGATTTCTCAAAGAATTTGATTTAAAAAAAGTGCAAAATAAAGAAATCTTTAATCTTTTCCTCTTTTCAAAAGCATTATGCTCACATCTCTTCATCTTCCCACATTTCTCCACAGATGGCTGTTAAACTACTCTTAATTTTAAAACTGCTTTGTTTTTTCTGCTGAAGTATTTCCTTTGGGTGTATAATGTTTGTTTTATTTCACTAGCTTTTTTTAAAGTATATTTTTAACTAGGTGTACATACATAGAAAAACTGTGGTTTGAATAGATGGCAGGATCGCTCTTAATCCCTGAAATATTCAGGTTTTTTAAATGCTCGTGAATGGCAGAACTCCAGAATTAGCAATGGGCTCTGAGGCATGTGCAACAGCTCCTAACGTGTGCTGCTCATACAAAGAACTAAGTAACATCTAGTACTGGCTGATGACAGTTGCTTTGCTTGGGAGACCTGGTGGCCTGCTGCAGCTCCAAATAGCTCCTCTAAACTCACACTGACTGGAAATTGTCACTCACATTGTGCCCAAGAATAGGCAGTGGAAAACTTCCAGCTGGGGAAAACTGATATACTTCTTTGAGGCTGATGGAGCTGTGCTTGTTTACCAGCAGAGAACAGACATTTCTTTTGACAGGAACATTAATTCCTTCAGTCAATGACCAAAGACTTTGCCATCATATATGATCACACTCCAGGCAAACCTAGCAGCCACAGCTGATATGAGCACTTGTTAGCATAGATAACCCGTGATCAAATCCTCCAAAATAATGAGAAGAGTTGCTGCTGTTGTGATTCTGGACTCCCTAAGCAAATCAGAATGGGAGATAGAAAGTAAAATGATGCCAACAAGTGCATAGGTACAAAGACCAAAGTACTCTCGTACTCCTAGGTATAAGTGGACGGTCGCTAACAGGAGTTGTAGTGACACTTTCTAAAAGTCTTCTATACGCCCAATATTTCCTGTTCTCTGACTATTCCCACTGTATTTTTATTGTCTTACAGTAAATTTTTGCCTTCATTTATTAGCTAAGAGCAACTTCATTTTGTAGTCCTTTGCTCTGAAACCCTCATGAGGTCTCCTTATACCTCTACTTTTCTGTTCACAGACCATGGTTTTATTTTTAATCCCAAGCTTCATGAAACCACATGGATGTTCCATGCTGCCTCTCTTATCTTGGAACACAAATCATTCTAGTTCACATCAACCTTATTGTACTTCATCCCTGAGGATATAATGAATCATGGAGTTGTTAAGATTTGAAGCAACCTCTGGGGATAATTTTGCCCAAATACCCTGCTCAAGCAGGGCGACTTACAACTGGTTGTCCAGGACCATGTCCAGATAGCTTATGAATATCTCAAGGGATGGAGAATCCACAGCCTTCCTGGGCAACCTGTGCCAGTGCTTGGTCACTCTCACAGTGAAAAAGTGTTTTCTGATGTTCAGAAGGAACCTCCTGTTGCAGTTTGTGCCCACTGCTTCTGGTCCTGCCACTGGGCTCCACTGAGAAGATCCTGGGTCCATCCTCTGTGAACCCTCCCTTGAGGCATTTGTATACATGATGGCATCACCCTGAGCCTTCTCTTCTCCAGGGTGAACAGTATCAGCTCACTCATATGTGACATGGTTTAGTCTCTTCATCATCTTACTGGCCAGTATATCCATATCTTTCTTGTACTGGGAATCCTAGAACTAGACACAGCACTCCAGGTGTGGCCTCACCAGTGCTGAATAAATGGGAAGGATCACCTTCCTTGGTCTTCTGGCAATGCTTCATCTAATGCACCCCATGGTATCATTTCCCACCTTTGTTACAAGGGCTCATCACTGCTTCCTGCTCAACTTGATGCCCATCAAGACCCCCAGGTCATTTTCTGCAAAGCTAAAATGCTCCTCAACTCTTGAACTTCAGCAACCCCTTCCTGTTAATGTCAATGCATCATAATTCCTCCCTATAACATCTAGGAATCCTTTCTTGCTCTGCTCTTGAAATATACAGTATACTGTAATACATTTTCAGTGTGCAGAATAACTGGTGATTGGCACACAGCTTCTCAGTGTTCCTTCCACATTCGCATGTACTATAGAAAATACCTATTTTTGTGTGACTGCAACAAAAAAAAATTAATCACAATTACATAAAACTCAGTTTCAGGTCAATGCTGAACCATTCTAAGAGCAGACTTTTGCAAATAAAAAGTCCACAAAACACTGTACAATCTTTCATGTCCTATATTATGTCTTTTTTTGGTGTTTTTTTGTTGTTGTTATTTATGGTTACTAGTGAGTAGAACACATTATATCCCTATTTGTCTCAACCACAAGTCTTACAAATACATTTGGTAGTGGATTGCAAGTATAGTATAATATTAAATCACTTGGTTCAATCATGTAAAATAATGTCGGTAACAGCAGTGACATCTACAAGGGAAAGAATTACACACAGGATATTTCTTATACATAGAATATTAAAACTCATTTCCAGATGGAAAATATTTGTACCATAAAAGCTATAATCCATACAAACAGTTAGAAGCTTATTTACTACTTGTGTTTTCACAGAATAATACTGTAGCATGTGGAAAGCAGCAAAAGGAAAACAACAAAACCCTAGTAAGTGTATTTGGCCAGCAGTGGCCAGCCAGGAGCTGAATCCTCATTTTCTGTGTTCATTATTCTGAATAGCTACAGTTTTAAAGGATCTTACAAGGCTTAACTATTGAATCAGACAAAGAAAAGACTCCTTCCCCTTCTTCTGTTTCTGATGTGACCAGTACACACTCAAGGAAAGAGGATCATAGCAAGTGTACAGTACTATTTCCCATTTTCAGCAGTCTGCATTTTAGGCATTTCTTTAGTCAGAGGTTGTAACTGGAGCCTCATGTTTAACAATGTTGCTGCTTCCTCTCTGAATTTATCTAGTCACAACCTGGAATGAACTCCCCAGTTTGTGCTCTTTGTGCAAAGTGCTTTTTGAGCACAGTGCTTGTCTTAACATGCCACCTGATGATGTCTTTTGGCAAGTGCTAGGTTTTGTGTTTGCAGAGGTAGGGAATAATTATCCTTCATTTACCTTCTCCCTGCCTCATGATTTCTGATCCTTTTGTTATTTCCTCTTTTCAAAATAAAACCTCCTGTTCCAATCATTCTCTCTTCTTCAGAAGTCCTTCCTTGCTCCACCTCGTTTCCCTTCATTTGAGCTTGTCTAGTCCTGTTGCATACTCTTGAGGTGACAAGATTGTCACATGATATTCAAGACATCGAGTGAGCTGCTTATTTTCACAATGACTCACTGATGTTGTCTATTTTCTTGCTTCTAACTTTTTAAATACTTCCTAAAGAGCACAGCTGAGTAGTAAATTGAGTTTTTCAGTACATTTCACATGGTGATTCCAAAATGATTTCCTGGAGCATTCAGAACTGATAACTGTGTACTTGTGTCTGCAGCCATACAGGAACAGGCAAACAATTGGAAATAGAGAGCATGTCTGTTAAAGCTGCTTTTATTTTGCATTTTCCTTGTTACCATCACACACCTTTTCAGCATTTGGTCAATAACATGAAGGACTGCAATTACCTGAGAGAGAAATATCTAGTCTAGAGATCACTATAGTGGCACTTAGATGAAGAAAAGACCTGCTCTGGCCTATTGAATATAAATGTAGCAGGCTTCATGAAGCATATAAATGTTCTCTTCAAGAACGATAGGGATAAATGTCAACAATGTTGTGATGTATGTTGTGGAGATGAAATCTAAGCGTAGGCAGGAAGAGACATTTAGGATTACCAGACCTACACGTGGCAGCAGATGGAGAGGCAGAGGCTCAATGCTTCATTGAAAACATGGTGCAGGGAAGGTCAGTTAAGATTTATTACTATCTGAGGAGGATAGGGGCTGTATAATCCAAAATTGAACCTCATAACTGAGAATTAAAATTAAAAGGTAAGGGGGACTTTTTAAGCTAAGACTGGCAGAAAGTCAAGACACAAGAAAGAGAACAAACTTCAGATGCTGCATCTCACAGGGATAAAATATAAAAATGTTATATCCTCCAATAAAGGATAGTGTGGAAACACATAAAATGCAGTGAAGCAATAGCAAAGCGCAGCTTAACAAGTAAATCTCCATTTCAGCACATACATAATATCTAGCAAGCAGACTAAAACTGCATATATTCATACTAGTACTAGAGCTCTGAATCACACTAGGGACAGAGAAAATGGAATGTCTGATGATACAATGAATAAATTAATATCTCAGAAACTCAGAAGAAGGAACATAACCAGAACAGTTCTGATTTCAGGGAGTAAAATAGTAATTTATGGAGTGGCTGGAATCAAATAAAGGAAATATCTTAACTGTGTACTAATATTGGCTGGGATGGAGTAAATTTTCATCTTAGTAGCTTATACAGTGCTACATTTTGGATTTGTGCTGAAAACAGTGTTGATAACACAAGCATGTTTTAGTTATTGCTGAGCAGCACTTACTCAGCATCAAGGCCTTTTCTGCTTCTCAAGCCACCTCAGTAAGAGAAGCTGGTGAACAGGTGACCCCAGCTGACCAAAGGAATATTCCATACCATATGATGTGCTCAGCAACAGAAGCTGGGGGAAGAAGAAGGAGGTGGGGGGGGGGGGGCGGGGGGTGCAGATATTTGGAGTAATTGTGTTAGTCTTCCTAAGCAACTGTTACTCATCATGAAGCCTGGCTTTTCTGGGGATGGCTGAACACCTGCCTGATGATGGAAAGTGGTGAATGAATCCCTTATCTTGCTTTGTTTGCACTTGCAGCTTTTGCTTTACCTATTAAATTGTCTTTATCTCAATCCACAACTCTTCTCACTTCTGTCCTTCCAATTCTGACCCTGCTATCCCACTGGTTGGGTTGAGCCAGTGGTTGTGGGGTGCTTAGCTGCCTACTAGGATCAATCCACAACACTGCATGAATCATCACTGCAGAATTGCTCTGGGCTTTAATTCTTTGCCAATGCAGAAAGAGCACAGTTATAGGTCTATACTACCGAGCATCCCACCAAGGTGAGACAATGACTATAACATGATAAGGTAGACCAAGAGGCTAAAAGGTTCAAAATCACAATAGTAACAGAAGACTTCATATCTTCCAGATAGACTTGATACCTGTCATGACAAAGCATGTTGCAGACAATATTATTTTAAACAAAATAAAGGATTGCTTTTACAATTAATTGGTCAGAATCCCCCAAAGAAAAGCCATTCCTGGTTCAGTTTCAAGCAGAGTATTTGACCTGTTTCAAGATGCAGCCACTGAAGTTCTTCTTGGTAAAAGAGGACATGAAGTATTCAAATTTTACTTCCTTGTGGGACTGAAAAGACAAAACACAAATTCACAATAACAACATTAGACTTCAGAAGTGAAACTATAATCAACTAAAGAATTTTATTGAGAATAAATTAGAAAGAACCACTAAAAAGGTAAAACTTAAAACCTTAGGCAAGTAACCTAAAGACCACTTCAGAACATCACCATGTTCCAGGCTGAGAATACATTTCTAAATGTTTTTCAGAGGGGAAAACAAGCTAAGACATCCCAAGCAAGTATGATTAACAGTTCAGTGAAAGAGTAACAAAATTGTTTTCAGAACTGGGAATTATATCATTATTTGGGAAAAGCAGACCAATTAATTCTTGGCATCCAGAACTACACACTCTAAAGAAGATTTCAGAGTTTTGCAACTGTCCCATGAGGGCAACTGTGTGAGCAGTTTAAGGCACTAAAGGACTTCAGTGATGAGAAAAAGATGCTAAAGAGCTTCAGATATGTAGTTGATAGCCTGCTGACTGTGGCAAGTAACCTGTTCTCTAAAGCAGGCTTGATGCCAGCAGAAGAGACAGTAATAGTGGTAAGGAATTTTTTTTTTTTTAGAAAAAAACCCTGGATAGTAGCTAAATTCAGGAATTGCAAACAAATAACTCAAATTTTTGCACTGGTAAATTAGTCAGAGCAACAGTAAAACCCAAGTTAGTACATACATAAGTAGATAATGGGCATGTATCTATGTGACTTCCTTGGAGAGAAGAAATGTCTTGTGAAATTAGCAATGAGACTAATACCTGATATTAAATGACAGATAGATGACTTTTTGTCTTTTTTTTTGGAACTGGCTTTCAAAGAAGCTGAATATATGTTTATCTCTGACTTAATTTAGAACTGTTTCTAAAGCAGCTCAGCATTTCAGAACTCCCCCAGAATACATCAAGTTGACAAAAACTTGATACATCACAAGCAAACGCATGTCTTCTCTGAAAAACTGCATTTGGGTCTCTAGATACAGCCTAGGTACTCTTAAATGCAGCACTGGAGTTATGCTAATGTCTATTGGGAAACACAAAGAATAAAAAATATACTTCAGTAATTTAGGTTTTTGAAAAAATGTGACTGATAAACTTTGAGATCATAATCAATTTCAACCTCTCTTTTATTTTTTAACCAACTACGCTATAGTTGTTTGCTTTTACTGCTTTATACTGTAGACTTAGGTTTTATTTTCTTTGCTTGTTTGAAGCTTTTTGCTGACATTTCTTTATATCAGGCCTTTGAAAAATTCTCATTGTGGCTGAACTTTCCTAAAGTTGGTTCTTTTTTCATTTCCTTGAGAAAACTACAGACTCATTGTTTTAATTTGCAGTGTCTGTAATTCCAAATCAAACCTAAGAAGACTATTTAATCAAGGGAAAACAAGCACATCATTCAAAATTTTAAGTGAATAATGGAAAAAGCAGTAAATTGTTGTGTAAGGGGCTTTAAATGTTTATTCCACTCTATGCTGATTGTGCCTCAGAGCAGCAAAATGTAAATTAAATTAGTACTCAAGCTTATCATTAGGAAACAAGCATTTGTTGTGGTTTTTTTTTTTTTAAAAAAAAGAAAACCCCCTAAATTAAGCCCAATGTGGGTTAGGCCCAGCAGTTACATAAGCCACTAATCCACGTCAAAATCTTTTTAGTAACATATGGGCCATAATAATTTCCTGTGCTCTTTACTTCTTAAGCTGTTAACTGAGAGGGACTTATATTTGCATTTGTAGCTACTAAAGAGATCAAAACTGGAATTTTCCCATAGGGATCATTAGAGTCCATTAAAAAGTCTGAGATTCATCGTTAATGGTACAAGTTAGGAAAAAGTAGCATTGAAGCATCAGGAATAAGCAACCCAAATTACAGAAATGCAGCGGCAGAGGTACAGTTTGTGAGCAGGATATTTTGGGGGCCCTTTGAAAATACAGGCAGGCGGTGTCGTCATCTCCAGTTTATCTCTCCAGTTGTGAGGAATAATGAGGGAATAAACAGGAAGAGGAGGAAGATCAGTATCTGGCTCCGAGACTGGTGTCACTGGCAGGACTTTGAGGTCTTTGACCATGAGTTGATTTACGTTACTCCAGGTCTGCTGGCAATAGATGGGGTCCACCTGTCTCAAAGGGGGAAAAGGATCCTGGTGCAAGAACTAGCAGGGCTCATCGAGAGAGCTTTACACCAGATTTGAAGGGGGAAAGGCAAAAAAAGGTGCTTGCTAGACATAAGTCTGGGGCCAGCACATGAGTATTTGAGGGATGCTAGAGAGGTCTTTCAGTCTGCTGTTTCAGCAGAAGTGGGAGGTGAAGATTCATGCAGCAGCAAACGTGCAAGGGTTACTGGTCGGTTAGCTACCACGGAAGTGCCTGAGAACAATCAGCTAGGAATGAGGACTTCTCGCAAAAAGGTGGTGGGACCATGAGCCCATCTGAAGAGCATGTACATTAGCACATCTGGCATGAGCTGCAAACGATACCGTTGCCATTCACAGAAACATGGTGGGATGACTTACATGACTGGAGTGCTGCAATTGGTGGCTATAAGGGCTTCAGAAGTGATTGACAAAGAAGGAGAGGCAGTGGGGTGGCCCTGTATATTAGGCAGTGTTATGAATGCCTCAAACTTAATTATAGTGACAGTTACGAATGCCTAGAACTTAATGATAGTGACAGTAGGGCCAAGTGCTTATGGGTAAGAATCAGAGGGAAGGCCAACAAGGAAACATAATACAGTCAAGAGGGAACAGTCCCAGAGGTTTCTAGAGCGTATAAAAGACAACTTCCTGACACAGCTGGTGAGGGTGCCTACTACGGAAGGCACTCTGCTGGACCTGCTGTTCGTCAACAGAGATGGACTTGCGGAGAATGTGATGGCTGGAGGCTGTCTTGGACATAGCCACCATGAAATGATAGAGCTCTCTATTCTTGGAGTAGGAAGGAAGGCCAGCAGAACTGCCAGTTTGGACTTTCTGCAGGCAGACTTAGACCTGTTTTGGAGACTGGCTGACAGAGTCCCTTGGGAGGCAGTCCTGAAGGGCAAAAAAGTCCAGAGGAAGTTTGGACATTCTTCAAGAAGGGAATCTTTAAGGTAAAAGAGTAGGCCATTCCCCTGTGCTAAAAGATGAGCCAGCAAGGAAGACTGGCCCAGCTGAATAGGGAGATCTGGGTGCAACTCAGGAAGAAAAAGAGAGCTTACGGCCTTTGGAAAAATAGGTGGAACACTCAGGAGGGCTACAAAGATCTCATGAGGCTAGACAGGGAGAAAACTAAAAGGGCCAAAGTCCAGCTTGTAATTAACCTTGCTGCTGCTGTCAAAGATAACAAGAAAGGCTTCTACAAATATATTAACAACAAAAGGAGGACTAAGGACAATCTCTATCCTACACCTTCAGTAAGTTTGCAGGAGACAACAAGTCAGGCAGGAATGCTGAGCTGCCTAAGGGTAAGAAGGCAAAGGGACCTGGACAGGCTGGATTGGTGGGCTGAGGCCAATTGTATGAGGTTCAACAAGGCCAAGTGCCAGGTCCTGCACTTGAGTCAAGATAACCCCATGCAGCACTAAAGGCTTGGGGAAGAGTGACTGGAAAGCTGTCCAGAGGAAAAGGACGTGGGGTGCTGGTTGGCAGCTAGCTGAATAGAACTAGCAGTGTGTCCAGGTGGCCAAGAAGCCTAATGACATCCTGGTTCATATCAGAAATAGTGTGGACAGCAGGCACAGGGAAGTTATTGTCCCCCTGTGCTTGGCATTGGTGAGGCTGCATCTCAAATACTGTGTTCAGTTTTGGGTCCCACACTCCAAGAAGGACATTGAGGTGCTGGAGCAAGTCCAGAGGAGGGCAACAGAGCTGGCAAAGGGTCTGGAGCACAAGTCTTACGAGGAGCAGCCGAGGGAATCGGAGCCGTTTAGCCTGGAGAAAAGGAAGCTGAGGGAAGACCTTATTGCTTTCTAGAACTCCCTGAAAGGAGGTTGCACTGAGATGGGGGCTCATCTCTTCTACCAAGTAACGGGTGATAGAACAAGAGGAAATGGTCTCAAGTTTCATCAGGGGAAGTTTAGATTGAATATTAGAATAAACTTATTCACTGAAAGGGCTATTAAACACTGGAACAGCATGCCCAGGGAGGTGGTTGAACCAGCATCCCTAGAGGTACTTATAAGATGTGTAGATGTGGTGCTTAGGGATATGGTTCAGTACTGGACTCAGTAAAGTTACACTAATGGACTTGATGACCTCAAAGAACCGGAAGTTCTTTGATTCTGTGATTCTGTAAGAAGTACAGTGAAGAGAGAAATGGTGTACTTTCTTCCTTTTCTTTTTCAAACAAGAAAGCATTGTGTGAGAGTATTTTTGTAGCATCTAATAACACATTTATTTTCTTTAGAATACATCCTTTGTATTACAAACAATATTTTATGATGGAGTATCCAATTAATTGCTAGCTTAATATGCATACAGCACGTAGTGAATTTACATGAGGATAGAAACACAAAGCAATATTCGTCCTTTGTGTAATCCCCCTAATTATGGATGTATGTTTCAGTTTTCATCTGTTCCGTTATTCAGAGCACTCCTTCTCCTTCCATTCTTCCTTCTGCATCTCAAACCTTCCATGGCCATGCTTCCCCTTAAAAATAGCTTCTCATTAACATGTAAATAATCTTGTGGGCCAAATAAATGAACTAACCACTATCCCTCATGAATGTCTAGGATTTATTTTAAGTTGTTAAATACTTTCAAGTATGGTTTGAACAAGTCACTTTTTAAGCTTTTTGGGGAGATATAGATATGTCACTGAAACATATGTCTATATCTATATCTGCAGGAAAGAGAGTCCAAGGTTGCCTCTTTCATGGTATAATATGGGTCTGAAAACACAGAACTGAGCCTTTAGACTTAAATGTTAAGCTCTGCAGAGAAGGAGATGGTCTTTTTATTTGCCTACAAAGGGCCATGTTCACCTACAGTGCTGCAGGAACCAGAATAGTAATAATGCTTAAAAAAAAACTAGATATAGGCCAAAAATTGCTATCAACTACACTCTAATAGCTGCTACATTGCCTGCAATCCAGACAAAAAAGATTAAAACTAGTCATCCTAGTGAACAACAGGAGAGGGCCTCCAAGTACAAAGCTGATTAATGCCTTTTGTTGGTATTTAGCTCATTTAAAGGTAAGCTGAAGATTTAAAAAACATTTTTTTTAATTGAAAATTATTCCTCTTTTAGGTTTCTCAGTAATGGTCTAATCTTGTTCATTTTACTTGAGAACATGCTGAGAAGCCAGGAAGAACTGTGTGGCAATGACTTTCCCACATGGAAAAGAAATGTCAAACAGGATTTCTCTGTGTGTGCAACAAAGAGAGGTGGTGGATCAACCTCTCTGTCCTCTTCTGGCAGAAGATGCAAGTAACTCCCAAATGACAGCATTGGTCAGATCCTCCTAGGACTGGTTGGGTTCCTCTAACATCACCTTGAGCAGGAAGCTTTTTTTCTCCTTTTCAAAGCATAAAAAGCCTCCAGACTCAGCTGATTCATAATTCTGGATTGAGAGTCTTCTTTATTTATCAGATAGCTGTTATACACACACATGCAAAAGCCTTTTTTGTTTTGTATTTCACCTCTAATTTGGAGTACTCTAGTATATATCTAACCTTCCTTTGTCACCCTAGAAGTCCCCTTTGGGAACCACAGCACTATCTGTGTTACGTGCAGAAAAGTTTATGTGCAGTCAGAAAGCACACCTACTTTAAAACTCCACTTACCTCAGCCAGGTGCTGCCAATAACATTTATTGCCTATGAATTCCTCCACAGATCTTGTCCTCTCTTCCAAGGCAGCAATTGTTCTTGAGGTAAGAGAATCAAACATTAAAGACCCTTCTCGGAGTAATTTTTCAGAGCAGCAGCATCTTTCTCCAGTCAGAAAGTGTGAAGATGGATGCACCAACTGAACTAGTTCCTACAGAGCTGATGGATAGGATCTCCACGGTCCTTTCACTGATTCTGTCATTGGTATAAGCCAATGCATAATTGATGCAATAGATGAGGAGTTTGAGGGAGGGAAAAAAATTGCTTGGCCTACAGAAACTAAAATCAATAGTTGCGAAACTCACCGTTTTAATGTACCAGACTTATAAGCCAATAATTAAAATAGAGTTTTGCAGAATGAGCTCCTTCCATTAAGAGCATGACCTTGCCTCCTAGGAGTAAGGTTACTTAAATGCAACAATCCACCAATAATTTGCTGCCAGAAAATGAGCCAGAGTCTGCTCATGAAAGTCTAGGTAATTGGTGTTAGAATACTGAAGCTTTTATATGGAAATTTAGGAAGAGCATTCTCTCTCCAGATGTTGCACAAAATGGAGAGAAGTTCCCCTTACAGAGAGAGATCTGACAAAGATGCTGCCAGCCTTATCCAGATTTTGTAGGCTACAGGTGTCACTGGGCAGTTGCATACTCTGTAAAAACCCTGTTCTACTCTTCCTTCCACCTCTGCTGGTCTCTTAGAGAAACTGAGAGAATTAAAGTGAAGGGAACAAAGTTTTGCCACTATATGGCCAAGTGATGACCAGCTGCTACAGAAATAAGACATTTGAATACAAGTAAGATAAATAACCATGTACAGTCTTAAGCACAGAAATAATTTAGGGGAATAAAAGAAGCTTTATCTTTGCCCTGAAGTTGCTTATGAGAGCAGCCTTTAGACTTGTAAGCTACAAATAGAAAAACTCCAAGAAATACTTAATTCAGAAGAAAACTAATAAAAATGAAGCTCTCCAACAAATATATTGTCCCAGGAGAAGGCAATCACAAACAGCCAGTTTTTCTCCATTTTGGAAGCTATTTATTGAGCACATAATAAGTCTTCCTCTCATATATACTCTCTCAGCATATAAAGAGAAGAGTCTAGATAACAGCAAAACAAATATATTCTGAACCTTGAATACTCACAGCCATGGAAGCAAGATCCCTAGGCTCGTGTAGCTCACCATCATGCTGGGAATCATAGCCACATAGAAGGCATTTGAGCCTAGAAGATTGACAGAAAGATATGAACAGGTCAAGAACTCTGTTCTTACCTAAGATAGACAGTAATTTGCTACCAGGTCTTTGCCCAAGCAGATGCATTATCACTGTTTGGGGAATACTGCTGCTCTCTGCAATGTGTCTTAACAAATTAACACTTGCCAAGTGCATTGAAGAGAGCTCTCCCACAAGGACTGTCTGGTTGTTTCTTGCTGCTGACACATACCTTATGTCAAATCTCTGGAAAAAAAAATGAGAAGTGCATTGTCACATTCCCCTTGTCAGTTTAGTTCTCAGCTCCACAGCTTCATTTTTGCCATCCAGGAGTGCTGCAGGACAGAAGGTTGGATGGCACAAGTCCAGCTTGTGCAGGAGCTCTCTTCGGATGGCAGTGGCACCATGCTGGTCAGATGGTTGACCCTCTCTTTCTGCAATGTACATTTTCAAACCACTTGCCCACAGCTCCCAACATATTATCCTGCCCTATATGCCTTCTTCTCAATTGCTTTGGAGTGAATGAGTGAAACAGCAGGCTGTTAAGTGCCCATAGTGCACTGGTAGCCACACTTATGGCTTCTCTCTTATGTGCTGAAGCCACTGCATACCTTGTCTTGTGACACTGCCCTAAATATATATATCTATTAAAACACACTGACTTCTTTCACTATAGGCTTCTGCATAATTCGAAACCTGACTGCTATATTAAGCAAAAGGTTTTAATTTATTCCAGCTAATTATTTAAAGGTTATATATTGATACTATATAGGCATATTGATGACACCCTCTTCATTTGGAAGAGCCACTACATCAGCAGTTAACACAACTTAATTATACATCTCCAAAAAATCCAGTTAGAGTGTACAGAGTCATGCATGCCAGCAGACAAATCTAACTGAGCACCATACAAATTTTCAAGTCAACAAAACCAGTTTCATTATAAGTTAGTTTGGATTTCTGTCAAAGTCACAAGTCTAATACCGCTCAGGGCACAACTTCCATTTTAATACATCAAAAAGACATAATTGAAATGAAAGCAAGTAATTACAACATGCAGATAAAATGTACTGTAATGCATGCAAATCTACTGAAGTTCAATTTTAATGTTTGTTATTGACTGAAGCAAATTCTGGTAGCATCTATCTATATTCCTTTCAACCCTTGCCTCCTGTCTACCACTTTTCTCTTCCCTTGTATCCTTCAAATTGAGATAACAATAATGAGTAAAATGCACCAAATCGTTAAGATAACATGATTCAGCAGGAAGAAGATAATTCACTGATTTTTCTGCTTGCACTATAAGAACCACTGTGCTCAAGAATTCAGAGGACCAGAAAACTGAAGGACATATAATGAGAATTTTGTGTACTTCGGTCACTTAGTGCATTTGCATTGTCATAATAAAATTAAATGACCCCTCTTGCCCCTCCTGCTGCATTTTTATTTCTCAGCACCACATTTAACATTTTTCAATCATTGTAAAAATGTCTGGTTTCTTTCTTAACAGTAATGATGTTGAAGTTATAACAGTGGTGCTCCTAACCATTTATATTTTTTTTGCAGAGAAATGTTGTTAATCCCCTTTGTCACAGTTTGATTTGGGATTGACAGCAATGCTCTCAATCCCCTCCCACTCAGGTAGAGAAGGAGAGAGAGAATGAGGAGAGAGATGCTCTGGATTGAAAACCAAACTAGACAGCTTTAAACATTCATGATAAAAGAAAATATATACAATTCTATACAAATATATTCAGGAATGTGCAAACCCCTATTGCCTCTTCCCAACCCCAGCAACTCCCATAGCACTCTCCTTAGCTGTGAACAGTCCCAAGAAATCCCAGAGCTGCTGCTGGAGAAAGCACGGAGGGATGAGGGTCAGGAGAGCTCGAGCCTGGGAGTCGACAGTGCTGGATGGACGAAGTCGTCCCCGGACGCCGGCCATGGACGGAAGAGAAGGGAAAAAGAAGAAGCAGGAAGGAAGTTGCCTTCTGTGATCTCTGACCTTCCTCTGAGCTTACCTAGATATATGGAATGGAATATCTCTGGCCAATTTTGCTGTCTGTCTCATTCCTCCTGTGAGGGGGGTCATAGATCTCCCCGTAGTGTCTGAGCAGGCAGAGCAAAGACGTGACCTCGGAGTCCCTGCAGTAACATACATTCCAGTGTTTGTTATCAGTCCAAGCTGGAACACTTTCCTACTAGTTAAAAGAAAGCTTACTGAAGGAAAAAAATCAGTAAAAGGAAACGTGGCTTCATCCTTGGCTCAAAACAGGACACCCTTATACCAGAAAAAGCTCTAAATGCTTTTGAAATTTGTTTTAAGGATGGACTTTGAAAAGGTGATTATATATTTTGAGAATAGAAACATATGATATGACAATGAAGAATGCTGAGGCCAGAGGCATTTGCCCCCCCTTCTGCCCCTGAAAGTAAGAAAGACTGTGCAGTGTTTAAGGAAGTGTCATTGACATGATGCCAGGTAGTCAAGCAAAAAAGGAAAGAGCTAAACCACTCATGTGAATTCCTTTCATTTTGGCTTCACTGTGGGGTTCCTTCCAATTTGATGCTGGACCTATATACTTAATACCTGTGTGCTTTATATTCTGCTACATAAAACTAAGATAATAGTACTTTCTGCCATGATATATCTGTCTTGCCCTGCTCTGTAAGCTTTTTTGGATGGGTACTGTCTCTTAGTATATATATGCGTGGTGCCTAAACATGAGGATCTGAATGTGACTGATGCATCTTAGTAATAATAAAATAACAATTTCTATCAATGTTTCTCTGTAGAGGGTGCCCCTGACAATAAGATCTGAGGTCTTTGTCAATTCATCTGAATTTACATCATCCACTGAGGTATTAGCATAACATCTTGCAGTGGACAACTTTAAATAAACATGTTCAGAGGTATTACAATGCATGTATATTATCTTGAACATTGACTCCCACAAAGACAGATGAACATCCTGTAGGCATGCTGAGGAACAGGTAAATTTAATCTGCCACTTGGGCTCTTTCATGTAAAACAGAGTTTAAGGCTGACGTAGATCTGCTGGACAAAGAGTGGATGCCTGTGCCTTGTGCAACTGTGGTTTCTTGATGTTGTTGTGATGATGGACTGAAATAAAACTAATGGCTTCATTTGAGTTTGTGAGCATGTTTTGTGGATGCTTGCTGACTGACTTTAGTTACCTAATTGCTAAGCTCATCTCCTAAGCTCCTTCTGTGCTGAGAAAGGGGCATCTCAGAGCACCTGAAGGAGGTTACTGCTTTGAGCTGTCCCCTGGAAGAACATGTTTCTGTGGACTAACTACACAGGAAACCTGCTTCACGGTTTAGATATTTTAAGGTCAATTCCACAAGTAATTCAGTGTGAAAGCCACAATTCTGCCTCTACTCCACAGTTTGTTTTGTTTATTTCTGTATCAGTTTAAAAATTCATTTTCAGCCAAAAAACTTCACAATGGTAAACTAAATTCTCATCAACCTGAATATAAAATATGGCAATATTTATTAAAAGTCTCAAATACCAAGAGGTTTAATTAGGATGACTTTTATTTTTGCAATTAAAGTGCAGCATCAATCTTTCAGGTGTTCTACAGCCATTTTGTGCCAAACACATGATATTAAATGGCAGGTATTCCCTGCATAGCAAGCTGGTAGTGGCACAAAAGTGACACAAAGCACAGCTGGCACCCTGAAGACCATGTTGGTGACCTGAAGCCATCCCTGTCCCCTCTTCTGCCATGGCCCTTCAGTCAAAGTCAAGGTTGACAGGTATCATCTATGAGACTTGAGTTCTTAAGTTACCATAAATACGTAACTGTTACTGTGGCTGTTGCTCTTCATTACTTTTGTTTTCTCAGCAGGACCATTCTGATGCCATTATTGCTGTAGAGTACTGCCTTCAACCAGGACAGTTTTCTGGCTTTCAGCAATGACATTTTTGTGAGTAACTTGCTCTGTGACACAGGCACTGCTGTTGACACCTGCACCCTTTTGTCCAACAATCTTCCTATATTTTTTATTTTTCAGTGTTGTTATTAATTTCACTACATGTCAAAACAGGTTCAGTTCCATTTTGGAAGCAGTGTTAGAAGGGCCTAACACTATTTGGACATAATTCATTATTATACATGAACACATTTTAAATGTCAATTTTCTTCCAATAAAGAAACAGAAAAATTGCAGAATACAACATTTTACTGAGGTTATATGGTAAATAGTGAAGCTTCTTAATTGTCTTAGTTTCTTGCAATGCTAGCTGCCACTGACATCTAAATACTAAAAAAATAAATACTCTAACATAGTATTTTGAATCTTTTTTTCTCTCACAATGGGAATTTCATTCAGCTGATAAAGCATGAATGAAGTCTTGTGTCTACTACTTCTAAGGCATACAGGTAGTCACCACTTTTGAGAAAGAAAATATTTATATTGACATTTGAGATGAAAGTAGTGCATCCTTATTTTGTTCTACAGGTATTTTGTGTAAGGGTAAAGTACTGTTATAGTCACATGTTATAGTCACAGAGTTCAATGGTGGTTTACATTTATATCTGTGAAGGTGATGACTCTATTGCAATAGGATCTAGATTCAAAGAGAATAGTCTCTCTGACAAAGGTTGGGATTAAAATAGGCTTATTTATTAAAACAGAAGATATTTTCATTGACAGGTTATTCAGATAAAAACACTAAGTATCTTGTAGTGTTTTCACTGGAAAAGGGAAAGGGCAAGGTTTTGAGGAAAGATAATGGATTTACTACTCTAAACTTCCCTTAAGATGGACCAAGAGAGTGAAGAATGGGATTTACAATGAATTGAAGGAGGAGCTTCTAACTCCGGTGCCAATAAAAGTAGCTCTCGGGATGCTATGTGGGGATATAATGGGCTTGGCAAGAGCTAAACAAAAACTCAGGGCATGCTTAGCTTCCTGGCTTTAAAAAGTCAGGCTGCAAATAATGTTTGACTAATCATAAGACAACGTCAAAACCAGTATCTGCCTTCTGGGTAAACATGAAAACATTGCATGGGTGATGCTTTAAAAAACTGATAACAAAAAATATGAATTCTAGGCACACATTCTACTGCTTAGTTCTACAAAATTTGCACTGTGAAATGGAGTAGATAAAGGATATCAGAGCAGTTGGAATCTAAGAAAGGAGATTAAACAGTAATGCTTTCTGTTAAGAAAATGACACACCCTTAGTAACCAGATGTAAATACTCCTAGCAATCAACTCCCGAAGAGGCAAAATAATCACATATACTGCAACAATGCAGGTAAAAACAGGAATTGGGATGGTCCCACAACATGAAGGACAGTGAATTGCACAACCTGTTAATACATTTGCTTGAACTTTGCAATCAGCCGGGCTGATATATAAGTAGGCATTGATGCATAGCTATGTGACTATACAACGACAAATACCTAACAGCATATTATTGAGTGGCTGTTGTCTATGAGCAATACATGAAAAAATAGGGAAAACTGTTAAACTCAGAAAACTGGCTTATTAGTTGAGTAAACAGCAGATGCTTAGTGCACTGGTTTCCCACCTATTTTTGTGCAGACATCACTTGCAGAGCAAGTGAGGCAGAAGACAAGTGAACTTCGTATTTTCCTTAAGGACTGTGGTTGTACAACATTGATAGACCTGAGAAAGTGGGGCTAGGATTAAAAATAGAGTAGCAGCAAATTTAAGTAATCTTTGGATGCATTGTGCTTTGTCCTGTGTATGATATGGGAAAGAGCTTCCTGAACAGCCCTGAGAAGTCCCGATCCTTATATAGCCATAGGAACAGGAGAAACCCACCACATCTGCAGCCAGTGGAGGAAAGTGTCATATATGATAACTAAAATATACCAGACTACAGCAATAATATCTAGTTTAAAGTATTCTCTCGTCTCCTAAGAGAAGAAAAAGCATGCACATTTTAATCAGTGGCCCAACATAACACTTTTTCATATGAAGAAGAGATTTCAACAGCCCAGCAATTTTGGAGGTCCATTTCTCTTCTGCTTGCTGCTCACTTTAGAGTCGCCCAGTATTTTATTTTGAAGATCAACATTCAAATACATCTTTTTTCACCAAAATCTTTTAAAGTATGGTTATTATAATTAGAAATAATTAAAGGATACAACTGTTTTTCACTTATTTTGTGCATTCTACACTATTGCACATGGTTAATTTCTTTGTTCTGTGTAATTATCTATGGGGTTTTTTGCATGATTCCTTGTGAACCGCTCTTTTTCCTTTTCATGTGTTTCTAAGAAGGTGAGGCAAGCATTATGCACTGTAAGAAATACTCTTAATCACTTTCAGGTTGTTCATTGAGATCAGTTGTCTCCACCACCTACAGCAAATGAAGAGATTCTGAGGTTTTCTATAAAGATATTGCATTTATTTGGCAAGAGTAATGTTTTTTTTTTCTGGAAATAGAGCATTAAATTTACGTTTTAAACCTATGTACGACATTCTGACAGACCACTCCCCCAAGGCAGAAAGCTGTTTTTCACACCTGTATTTTTTTCTAGAAAATGTCATAATCCTTCAAGCTCTTGTTGACCTGTTTCTACAGCTGCACTATGAAGGTGTAACACATCTATGTATAGTATATACGTGCCTATGGCAGAGAGTGGGCTTCACATTGGATTAAATCATTCCAACTGCACTGATCTTGGCGCTGGTGCTCTAAGAAGTCCCTATGCTACAGATGGGAAGAGCTGGGATGGGGGGGCGAAGGAAAGTGCAAGAAACTCTTATCTTACACCTCTTCTCACACTCCTTCTCTATGGACCTATGGCTGGTCTCACTGGAGACAGGATACAGGGGTCACAACCTTTAGTCTCAACCCTGGAAGCTCTTCCGCTGATTGTTTCCTTAGTGTGACTTAATAAGTGTGTAAAACTCTCCTGTGTTCACATGCAAAGTCTGAATTTGTCTCAGAGTACCTTTGGGACAGGAAGTTTCTGTTCCCTGTGCTTCTCTGTATTTAACAGCTAGAGGAACACATTCCTGAAAGTGATATTTTACACAGGACACTTGTTCTGCAAGGACAGGACTAGCCATGATTCCAGCTTTGGTCTTTTAATAGAAAGACTTCCCACAGCGTTGCAGGGCTTTTTCCCCCTGTCAAACTAAGAGTAATAATCAGTCAGTATCAACTAATGTTGATTCATAAGAAAATCACAGAACAGGAACCATTTATGAGATGCAAACAAAGTTTTTGAGCTCAACAAACAATCAAGTGTGTATGTAGGTCACCTCTTGTCTGGCTCACTCTTTTCCTGCTGAATGAAGTAAGAAAAGGAGCACTTAAAAAATTATTTTATTTTATTTTATTTTATTTTGCTGTTGCACCAACACAATTTTTTTTTTAGTTCCGTCAAAGACAAACAGAACTATATCAAATTATCTTCACCTAAGTTCTATGTACAATTTTCACACTGTCAATATTGATAATCAGGGAGACTTGCAAATATATCCACGTATGAGCACAGAATAATTAAGCTTTCTCTGCTGTTTGTGTTTTCTTTCCAATATCTTCTTTCTAGTGGTGAAATACCTTTCCATTCTTCTTTCTGCCTTGGTCAAACACCTAAAGGCAGAATTAACTGGAAAAACAAAATATATATTTACTTGTCATTTATCGATTTATCATTTATGAATTAGGAACTGGTGATGCCAACACTATTTCTTTGACACAACACCAAAAAATATGGGATTTTGGCTGAGATGTGTTATCCTCTTCCGTTTCCTACAGAAAAGGCAGAAGAGTGTTCCTAATTGGTCAAATAATGGGGTAGTCATCAGTTAGTTGCAGAGAGCATTCATGCAGCAGCACAATAGAGTGGACAGAATGTGAATTAGTCAGGAGTCACGACAAAACAAAAACCCAGGGAGGAATGGAGAATATAGAGAATTACTGTTTTCAGCTCACAAGGTAATTGTAATATTGAGGTCTTCAGCATCAGTAATTATATGAGAGGTAAAAAAGCAAAACATTCAAGAAATATAATAGGGCAGCTTAATTTGAACACTGCAGAGTAGAGTCACTTCAAAAATATCCAAATTGCTTGCAGAAATTCAGTTTGTGTAGGTTTTGGTTATTAAAACAACCGTGCAATAATATCACATTAAGGCATAGGTTTTAGGATTATATAATTTGTTTGTACATTGGAACTTCACGCTAACTCTGAAAGAACATTTCTCCTTAATTGATTGCATTTAATACTGGAATTGGTTTTATGTATAGTTCCTTTTGTAATTATAGGAGGTATATTAGGTGAGAAGCTTACTTCAAACTTTAGAATATGAGGAACTCAACCCAAACTCCAAAGTCAATGGAATGTGCAGCCCCCCAAGGAGCCTAACACAGTTGGAAATGAAAAGTTCAATCACAATCCCAGCAAGACCAACCTGATGTTAGCTTCAGAGGACCAGCTAAGAGCAAGATCCAGACTCTGTTCAACTTACCATTAGAGTTAGGGTAAATATCTGCACTTCACAATCTACCAAAATCTAGTCATGTGGCATGATCAGGAGCTCATGCATCTCAATACCAGACACATGAACAGAAGGTACTGGACACATCACACTGCCCCAGCTTTTATGCACTAATAAATAATACAGTAAATCAGCCTGAGTGGGGCACTGTGTCAGTGATGCTAGATATTGGAGTGACACAGAGGTGTCTTTACACAGCAGGATCTTGGTGACAGACTAGCCTCAGTGGTGTGTTATCCTGCTTTTCCCGTTCGCTTTGCCTGGAGATCTGTCTTATTTTTTGGGCTCTGCACCTCTATGTTCCTCTGGGGCAGATCTGTGTAAACATGAGGGCTGAGAGGTGGGAGCTTTGTGTAGGACTTGTTCATACTGATCATGGGCAGTCTGAGGTGACTGGATGATGCCGATCTTGTACTTTTATATTTGCGTACATAAAACTAAGCATACACAAGTACATACTAAGGACCCTTGTTTGAACATGGAGGAGCCCAAAATAAGAAAGTTTCTTCAAGTCCACCCAAGATTCAGTGATTCTGCAGCACTGCTGTCTGTCTATAGACACTCATCTTAGTGTTGGTATCTGGTCTTACTGAAAATCCAAGATCAATTATCAATACTATTAAAGCTGTCAAAAACTGTAGCATAAGGAGAGGCCCAGATGAGTCTTTACATTTCACTAGAAGTAGCACGGTGGAAAGTATGAATGAGATTGATAATGGAAGCTCTATCTTTATTCTCCAAGGAATAAAAATCCTCCCCCATTCTCTCTGCCATGTACCAGCTTTTCTGCATCTAATTCAGAGACTATTTGATCTTTAGGGTGCAGCCACAAGAGCATACTGTTGCGAAGATACGTGAACTCTGATTAATTTGACCTTAACAGGCTGGAGAGGTGGGCCAATGCCAAACTCATGAAGGTCAACAAGGCTAAGTGCAAGGTCCTGCACCTGGTTTGGAGCAAGTGAAGGCACAAATACAGGCTGGGGGGAGAATGGCTAGAGAGCAGTCCTGAGGAGAAGGACTTGGGAGTGGTAGTAGATGAGAAGCTCGACATGAGCCACCAGTGTGCGCTGGAGCCCAGAGAGCCAACTGCATCCTGGGCTGCATCAAAAGAAGTGTGGCCAGCAGGGCCAGGGAGGTGATTCTGCCCCTCTGCTCTGCTCTGGTGAGACCCCACCTGGAATACTGTGTACAGTTCTGGGGCCCTCAGCACAAGAAAGATACAGACCTGTTGGAGAGGTTCCAGAGAAGGGCCACCAAGATGATCAAAGGCTTGGAGCAGCTCTGCTAAGAAGACAGGCTGAGAAAGTTGGGTCTGTTCAGCCTAGAGAAGAGAAGGCTCCAAGGAGACCTTAGAGCAGCTTTCCAGTACCTGAAGGGGGACTACAGGAAAGCTGGGGAGGGGCTTTTCATCAGAGAAGATAGTAATAGGACAAGAGGTAATGGTTTTAAACTGAGAGAGGAGAGATTTTGGTTAGATATTAGGAAGAAATTCGTCACTCTGAGGGTGGTGAGGAACTGAAATGGGTTGTCCAGGGAGGTTGTTGATGCCCCATCCCTGGAGGTTTTCAAGGCCAGGTTGGAGGAGGTTTTGTGCAACCTGGTCTAGTGGTGGGGTTCCCTGCTCATGGCAGGGGAGTTGGAACTCGATGATCTCTAAGGTTCCTTCCAACCTTGATGATTCTATTATTCTATTATTCTACTTTCTTTGCTTCTTACTATCTCTTCTCCAGCTCCATTTCCCTGTCTTTTTTCTTCATCTTTCCTTCTAGGTTTTTCATTTCTCCTGTCCATCCTTCATTGTTAATAGGCTTCCTTCTACTTCTTCCCTTTCCTGGACACTTTCATCCTAATTAACTCCTCTAGTATTTGTGCTAACTCTTAGGCCCATAATAAAAACTAAGCATCATCAACATCAAGAACAAAATGGAAAGCACAAACTGCTTTTCCATCTTCTCCCTGACTGTGCAGGTGAAGTATGGTACCTGCTTCACTGTTCATCCATCTACTTGCTCTAATATAAGGTTTTCATAGAGGGAACATCTCCCTGTGGATAGAGATTGAAGAGGGGAAGATGTAGAAGCAATTCTGCTTTCAAACAATTCCTCTTACACATAGAGAGAGGAGATGAAAGCCTGCTAATACATGATTGTAGAGTTCCGAGCAGGGCTGGTAGGGCACAGCAACGCATACTGCTTCCTTTCCAGCACTGCCTGAATGTGTGCCTGGGACAATGGAATCCCTATCTGGGCTGGAAGTTTTGTGCATTGTCACAAAATAAAAAATAGGCATAAATTAATAAGACTCAGAAACTCAAATGACCAAAATTCCATATATATATGTAACATGTACATTATATTAGATTTTATATATAATGGCAAGTATGTAATATATGGATATTAAAATCTTCTAAGTAGCTTTTTAAAATTATATGTTGACAGCTATACATATTTAAACCTGTTTGTCTGCACACATAGTAAAAATCCAGTATATTGTTCTTCATCACAGATAGCACTTCGTATTAATTATTTGTGGGTATGTAAAATAGATCTTGCAAATGCCAAGTGAAAAACAGAATATTCACAAAGCAAACACAGTTTTTGTGATCCTTAGAATGCAGACCTTTAAAGACAAAAACTCAGTTTCTCTGTGAATTTAATTTTGCCAGGTGCTACAAAAATGGTTATGTGAGCTATTGTCCTGGTTTGAGCCAGGATGAAGCAAATTTTCCTTTTACTGATTTTTTTTTCTTCAGCAAGCTTTCTTTTAACTAGCAACAGTGTGTTCTGACTAAAACTGATAAGACAGTGGAATGTTTTTCTAACTGCTGGGTCTTCAAGGTCTCATCTTCACTCTACCAGCTCAGACACTACGGGGAGATCTGTGACCCGTCCCCCCCCCACCATAGGAGGCTGAGTTAGACAGACAGCAAAACTGGCCAGAGATGTTCCATTCCATATATCTACGTAAGCTCAGAGGAAGGTCAGAGATCACAGAAGACAACTTCCTTCCTGCTTCTTCTTCCCTTCTCTTCCATCCATGGCCAGTGTCCCGGGAGGACTCTGTCCATCCATCACCATCGACCCCCAGGCTCGAGCTCTCCTGACCCTCCTCACTCTGTGCTCTCTCCAGCAGCAGCTCCAGGATTTCTCAGGACTGTTTCAGCTGAGGGGAGTGTGGTGGGAGTTGCTGGGGGTAGGGCGAGGCGAGAGGCTTTTGCTCATACCTGAACATATTTGTATATAATTGTATATATTTTCTTATATCATTAGTGTTTAATTAAAGCTGTGTAGTTTAGTTTTCAATCCAGCCAAGTCTCTTTTTCTCTCTCTCCATCCCCACCTGGGTGGGAGGGGGAGGGGATCAAGAACATTGTTGTCGGATCTGAGTCAAATGTTGACAGCTATCAAAACACAAGTCATGCATGTTTAAAATGAAACATTCCTTGTTACGGGCAAACTTACAGTATTTCTTATGCAGTGAAAGATTTTTTCCAAAACCTTGTTTCATGTCCACTACAAATGCCACAACTGCTCTTGGCACTCTTTGCTGTTAGTCCAGCTGCCCTGGGAGTGGGGACATTTTGGTCTGGGATGGACTGAGTGGCACGACACAAAGGATGAGTTGCAGAAAGGAGCGGGACACTTCTGAAGGACCTCTTGTATTTGCACTAGCCCTCAGGATCTGCTGAAAAAATGAGGTTCCTACCTCCCCAGAGCTGCTCCAGCTGGTAGTAGGAGAGATCTGCCGGTGTCCTTGAGAGGGCAAAAGAAGCACTCTGGTCTTTTCCAGTGCTGCTGACCACATCAGAGCAGGAAAAAAATATATTTCTGAAGAATCTAGGGAACTAAGTCCTCTGCTCTTGTCAATTTGAGAAGGAAAGGGCAGAAAATATCAGGTTCACAATATTCTTTCTGCCTGAAGTCCCACTTGATTTTGTCAATGCTGGGGTACTACAATAATAAAGTGAAATGCTCTCTTTTTGACATTTAAGTGTCTCTTTTGAAATAAGAGTGGAAGGAGAAAAATTAGGTAAGAGACATTTAAATAACACTGGGTAGAGATTTGGAACAGTCATTAATTTACCCCACCAACTTACTCACAATTTATATTAACTCAATGGCAGAAAAGATAATTATATACTTGGGAAAAAGTAATGTTTAATAAAAAACAGTATTAATCCTTCTCCCCTCTGCATTATCTGCTAAAAGATGTTTTGGTTTTGTTTTGTTCTCTGTAAAAAGGAGATATGACAAGAGCTGCTCAGGGCAGAAACCCTGCTCTTGGTCAAATGTCGGAAGCTCACACTGACTCTACTCATGTTAGTGGAACTTCCTGGATTTCTATTAAATTGATGAAGCAGAAAGAGATAAAATTCCCTTCTTCAATGTTATATCTGTAGGATGTTCTGTGTATATGCAGTAAAAGGTTGTTTGTCTTTTTTTCAAAAAGTCTCCAGTGTATTATATATTGGAGAAAAAATGTAATAGGCCTTTGGCTGAGAAAGCTTTTCAGTGGGTTGCATTTGAGTTGCAAGTTATTTATGTCTTTTGACTAAATAGTATGGTGGATAAAATTATCTACTGCTCAGGGAAAAGCAGTTTAACAGATTAATGTTAGACCAGTTCAATGGACTGGATCAATGTGAGTTTGTTAAGAGATTCACTGTAGCATTTTTAGTGAAAAGAGTTTGAAAAGAGGAGAACTGCATTTATGGGTTTGGGAATATAAATAAAGAGAGCACTTGAATGAAAAAGAGGTTTTTAAAATATGATGTTTAAACTTGCTATAATCATGGTGCTGTTTTCATTGGGGAAATAATTTCTATTAACTTTCCTATGCTTCAGTAAAAAAACTTGTGTTTAAGTATTCTTAAGTTTAAAAGTTAATTTAACCTGTTCACTCACATGAAATTTGGCAGTGTTTTGGTAACATGCTGTCAAAGAGAGAGGGAGGAAATTATAAAAATAATCTTTTATTTCAGCTAAAGATAGACTGAGGGCATATCAGGGCAATCTGGATTAATTACACTCAAACAGCTCTCTCCTCTCCCCTCTAATACCAGCATGGTGCTCCATCACTCACATCCACCAGCTCTGCTCTACAGACTAGATCTTCTTGTCTCATAGAATCATAGAACCTTCAAGGTGAGAAAAGACCTTCAAGATCATCAAGTCCAACCGTAATCCAACTACCACAACCACTAATCTATATCCTGAAGCGTCACATCTAAAGGCTTCTTGAACACCCCCAGGGATGGCAACTCCACCACCTCCCTGGGCAGCTTGTTCCAATGCCTCACCACTCTTTCAGCAAATAATTTTTTTTCCTAATATCCAATATAAACCTCCCCTGGCACAACGTAAACCCATTTCCTCTCATCCTATTGCTAGTTACTTAGGAGAAATCACCAACGCTGGCCTCTCTACAACCTCCCTTTAGGTAGTTGTAAAGAGCAGTGAGATCTCCCCTGAGCCTTCTCTTTTTCAGACTACATAACCACAGTTCCCTCAGCTGCTCCTTGTACAACATGCCCTCCAAACCCCTCACCAACCTCCTTGCTCCCACCTTTACTCAAGCTGTGGCCTCACCAGGGCTGAGTACAGGACCATAACAACTTCCCTACTCCTGCTGGACACACTGTTTTTGATACAGGCCAGGATGCCGCTGGCCTTCTTGACCACCTGGGCACAGTACTGGCTCACGTTCAGCCAGCTGTCCACCAGTACTCCCAGATCTTTTCCACCAGGCAGCTTTCCAGCCACTCTTCCACAAGCCTGTAGCATTGCTTGGGGTTATTGTGACCAAAGTGCAGGACCCAGCACTTGGTCTTGCTAAACATCATCCTGTTGACCTCAGCCCATTGATCTAACCCGTCCAGACCTCTCTGCAGTGCCTTCCTATTCTTGAGCAGATCAACACTCCTGCTGAATTTCATGTCATCTGCAGATTTGCTGAGGGTGCTCTTGATCCCCTCATCCAGATCATTGATAAAAATATTAAACAGAACTGTCTTAGTACCGAGCCCTGGGGGACATTGCTTGTGACCTGCCACCAGCTGGATTTAATTCCATTTATCACAACTCCTTGGGCCTGGCCATCCAGCCAGTTTTTAATCCACTAAAGAGTCCATCTGTCTATGCCATGGGCAGCAAATTTCTCAAGGAGAATGCTGTGAGAGACGGTGTCAAAGGCCTTAGTAAAGTCCATGCAGACAATGTCCACAGCCTTCCCCTCATCCACTAGGCAGGTCACCTGGTCATAGAAGGAGATCCAGCTGGTCAAGAGGAGCTGCCTTTCATGAATCCATGCTGGCTAGGCCTAATCTCACCTTTATCATGCACTAGCCGTGTGAGTGCACCCAAGATCAACTGCTCCAAAAGCCATATAAGCTTTTCCATGATCAAAGAACCCAAAATTCCAATGGTGGCATCTGCCTCTGAGCCATGAGCCATGCATTAATCAGGTAATCCTTCTTTCAGTATTTTTCCCTGTCACTCGAGTGATTTATGAAAACACCACCTGTACTCCTGAGCCTTCAACTAGTCGCCCTAATGCCTTGAAGTTCTTTTTATTTGCCTTTGGACTTCTCTCTGCAACCTCATCATTGCCAACTTGGATAACCAACAGAGGGTAATAATCAGAGGGCTGCACCAGACCATGTTGCTTTCCATAGATTTCCATAGCTGCTTTCCCAGGATAGCTGTTCTTCATGGGCAATAGTACCCTCAGAAGCATAAAGTTTGTGCTCTCACTGGCTGCAGGGATCCTTGGGGCTTGCTCCTTGTGTGTTCCCAGTCAGTTAAGTGGAAGTCAAACTTTTCTCCTCTCCTCTTCCCTACAGATGATTTCCTTCTCAAACACAGTGATGTAGTATCACCCAGAAATTAATTTTGCAGTGGAGTAAACAGGGAGGCTTAAGAGCAAGCAGGTGAGGTAGTAACAGCAGAAGGCACTGAAGAGGTCAGTGGACAGTTGACAGGAGTGGAGAGTGGGAGGTACCAGGGCATTTGGTTGGTCTGAAAGGGAGACAGTGGTCAAGAGGGGGCATCTGAGCTACTGCATGGCCTTAAAATAGTTACTCAGATGAACAGAGCCCATCTCCAGCAGTGGCAGAACTTTTCAGACATGTGAGACAGGTTCAGTGACAGACCTGGGTGAGACAAGATCTCCATAGAGACCATGGCAGCACCATGGTTGCTCACAGGAGAAGGCATGAGGAGGAATGAAGGCAGGGAAATTCCAAATGCTGATGGAGCAGCAAAACCCAAGTCTGCAACCAAAGAAGCTGCAATGGATGCTGGGACTCAGGAGATGAAGAAAGCAACAAATTATTTGGGCTTTCAGTTACTGTCCCCTTGGGAGCAATATTTATTTTGCAAATTTTCTTGAAAGAAAATGTTTGAGCAAGTGGAAAGCAAAAACAACAAGAAAAGGATGTTTTTCTCTCTTACTCTTCAATTTCTTTCATCTTTTTTCTAAGGTACATTCAGAATGATTTTTTTTTTCTTTAAATTCCAACTCTTTGTTGAAAGAGCAGAACAATAATTTGATGTGTTTTTTTTAGATGATGCTACCAATTTCTGTGTTATCAGGTGTTGCATGTAGGTCATGAAAGACCTGGGGAAGTCTGAAATATTATTTGGAGCTTTTGCCACTGTGATAGTCTACAGTTTATTGCTGAATCTCGTACTGTATGATGGTAGAAGGCTATTGAGATACAAACATTAAAAACAACCTTCCCAAATGAATGCCAACTGCAGCCTGTGGTCTCAACTCAGTAAGAAAGTGCTTTAGATGGGGCAAGGTCTGGTTGAAGTCCTGAGGACAACACAACACAGCTAAAATCTCTAGAACTTGACCAAGGAATTGAGAAAATATTTTGATTTTCTGGAAACTTCCAGATTTTGCATACACCTCTCCTTCAGATGTTTTTATCACATTCAAACTCAAAACCAGAATTATGAAATGGATGCAAAATGTGAGAGAGGTGGCTTACATCACCAGATTCAATCATGAGGCCCTGATATCAGACAATATTTTAGCTATTAGCCTAATTGCATAATAATTGTACATTGTATCTAACTGGAATTTGATGTTGTAAAACAAGAATAAAGATTTCAAATTTCTGTATAAAGGACTTTGTGTTACCATCTGCAATATGAATGTGCTATGTGATAAGAACAGACTTTAATTACACACACTACCTTTCATTCTCAAGGTATTTCAACACATCTTACTAATAATTTAATCTAAACATTGCCAATGCAATGAATGAGTAAGCAAACTCAGTGTGAGCTGAGCAACATGTTAAGACTCTGGGCATTCAAACCTGCTTAACTGGGAGAAAAAAGATTGGCAAGAGACCTGGGCTTTTTCCCTACTCTTTCTGAATGAAGTCCAAAAACAGGTTAAAGATTTGAGCATATAACTGGAGACCAGTAAGATGAACTGTATTGAGACTTCTCATTTTAAGATATCAGACAGAAATAAACCAAAACTCCCTGTAAAGTGTGTTGTGATTTTGTGGGATAGAGCTCACTGGGTGATTTGTTTCATGGCAAGCAACAAAAGAGCCATATGGATTAGAGTTGACTCTAAAATTAGAAACCTGGAGGATACTTCCAGGGAAATTTCAGATAGTCTAATTTTTTTTATGTTCTTTGTGTTTCAAAATGTCCCCTTTCTAATTCTAAAATATTTTTTCAGACCTGTTTTGAGAAGAGCAAATATTTTAAATCTCAGAGTCGGTGATTTAAGATTCTATTCCTCTTTGTCAGTTTTCCTGTGAAAAATTGTGAAAACACAACCTTCCATCTCATGTCTGCTCCAACCAGTATGGGACACAGAGGTCATATACACAAATAAAGCCAGAAAGAATTAAGAAAAAAAAAAAAAGATCGTCCACAATAGCAAATTGATTATTTCTCACTTTGAAGTTTGATCATTCTTTGCAGCATTAGAGCCAATTTGATTTTTTCCATACCCATTTCTAACTTTTTAAAATCCATCAGTCTTTGTGTATTAAGCTGTGGAATGCAACCTAGGTAACACTTAGCTACACCCTGAAGCAGAAGCTAGTACCTCTTTCTAGCCTCCTCTGAGTCACTCCTGCCACAAGGTGTTGGCAGAGCTGAAACTGTTCAGGTTTCTCCTACTATTAGCAAGTGCTTGCAGACCTCTGCCACTTTTTTGCAGTCATTATTAAGCTCTTATTTTTCCCATTCTGTTCATTCCATCTTCTTAAGTGCCTCAAAGAAGCAGAAGACTAAAACCAGTGGTATTTTCAAAAGTATATATTTCTGGTAAACTTCTTCCCTCATGGAAATGAACACTGAGGTGTCTGTGACTTTTGTAGGAAGCCATTTATGTTGAGGACATGTGGTTCTGAAAATATCACTGAGTATATTTTCCAGATGAAATATTTTCCTTTTTTTTCCCCCTTCAAAATAGTACCATTTCTCAGTCGAGCGGAACTAATATGATTTCCCTTTGGAAAACAATACTTGCTGGTTGTATTGCTGTTATTTGCCATGCCAGCATGACTATGAAAATAAAAGTTGCCACTCCAGTCAGAGCTAATTCTACTGCATGGTTTTGTACAGTGGATGAATGTGTACCTGAAGGGCAGGTGTTATTAGCAATTGCTCAGTGCCTGGGATTTTCCTGGATTAGGAGGTGTACGCCTTCTCTCATGTACAACAATTTGAAAGGCAATGACAGATCATAAAATTGTGCCAGAGTTACTAAGCCATTCAGCCTAGTCCAGGGGGGGTCTGATCGATTCACGTTCTGCCTCCTACACAAGAGTGTACGCTGTAGTTACTAACCATGTGTGTGATTTAATGTAATTACCACCTTCAGCTGGAGCTGCGGAGTGGTGGTGGCCCTGGAGGAGGCAGGGGCCAAGCTACCCACCGTCACCATGGCAGGGTAGCAGGAGATGAGGCATGAAAGCTAACGGGAAATGTAGCTGCATCACTCTGGGTGCCAGCAGGGAGCTTGTGCCTGCCAGTGGTTTTAGCTCTGCTTCTAAGGAAAGGATGCTTCTTAGGTATACAAACAAAAAATAAACATCATGGGCAAAAATTCTCCAAGATGTGTGTAGAGCATGCTGTAAGAAGTGTATAGTAGTACCAATCTCGGTAGTGAGAACTCCTGAATAGCTGAAATTGCTCTGCAAACAGTAGAGGCAGGCTTTTCAGAAAACCTTTGAGACTGACTGGGAGATATTATGTAGACACTTGCATTTCCATTGCCCTTCAGCATGTGCTGCGACTGCTCCAAGGAGTTCATTTATGGAACAATAGTTAGGCAGACTGGCGAGGAATACAAAATAAACAAATTTAAATTATTTTTATTTTGGATCTCAGCTATGTGATTTTAGTTCTGTTGCTAGGTGCCAGTTATTCTCTTATTGTTCGGTTGTTGTTTTTTTTTTTTTATTTTTTTTATTTCAGCTCAGGACTTACATGTTTACCTTATCGTGAAGCATTTTGTGTTTCACTGAACCTATAAAAATATTTTTAAAATAATTTGAGAACAGGGGAAAGCCATCCTCTGGCCAAGTCAAGGACAGGGGGTATTATGGTCCCTGTGCCAAACTGTTCAAAACTCACCTTGAGTTCTCATGACTTGAACTCACAAAGCTCCTGGTGACAGGTGAGCTGCCCTGCAGTCCCCTTGCTGAAGCTCTTGCTAGTTTCTGAGTAGATGCGCCATGGGGACATGTCTCCTGACCCTCACTTGGCTGCAGAGGTCCAGGGTAGCAAACACACCACAGAAGTGCTGCCTTCCCTCCATCTTATCCCTACAGGTGTCCCTCAGCCTCCAGATACTGTGCACTGTCACCTTATTCCATGCCTGCCCTCCCAGAAGGGAGCCGTGCACACACAGGGCTTCCTGTTCCAGCTTCACCTCTTGTCCGTGTTTCAAAATGCCCATACAACCAGGAGGAAAAAATGCAGGAGTTGTGGGGTTGACAGGCATGTGTCAGGGATGAGAACTTCCCCCAGGCCAAGGCAGGACCTCCAGCCTTTTGGAAAGAAACACATGGGAGCCAGAACAGCAGGGAGCCCAAAGCTGGGGTGAGCCAGCTGACAGAACTGGGAGCAGGGAGCATCTGAAGTACTGTGTCCAGTTCTGGGGACCTCAATATATGAAGGACATGGAGCTGTTGGAGCCAGTCCAGAGAAGGGTTATGAAGATGATCAGAGGGCTGGAGGGAGCACCTCTTCTATGAAGACTCAGAGAGTTGGAGTTTTTCAGCCTGGAGAAGAGAAGGCTCTGAGGAGACCTTATAGTGGCCTTCCAGTACCTGAAGGGGTTACTGGAAAGCTGGGGAGGGACTTTTTACAAGTGCTTGTAGTCACAGGACAAGGAGTAATGGTTTCAAACTGAAAGAGGGGAGATTTAGGCTAGACATTAGACATTCGTTACTGTGAGGGTGGTGAGACACTGGCACAAGCTGCCCAGAGCAGCTGTCGATGCCCTCTCCCTAGAAGTGTTCCAAGGCCAGGTTGGATGGGGCTTTGAGCAACCTGGTCTAGTGGGAGGTGACCCTGCCCACGCAGGGGCGTTAGAACCAGATGATCTTTACATCTTTAAGATACCTTCCAACCACGCGGGGACATACCAACCATTCTGTGATCTCTGCCCCGTCCCTGTCCCTTCCCCTGCCCAGTGAGGGTTCAGCCGTGCCGGGGCTCAGCAGGACACCTCTCTACGCCTGTGTGCGCCCCACCGAGCCGCCCGGCTCGACCAACCCCCGGAGCTCGGGGCGCCGCCGGAGTCGCCTCGCCCCGCCCGGGGCCGCCCCGCGGGAGGAGCCGCCCCCTCCCTCCCTCCCTCCCCTCCCGGTGGGCGCGGGCGGCGGGGGGCGAGGGCAGCGGCGGGAGCGCGGGCGGCGGGCGCGGCGCAGCGCGGCAGCGGCGGGAGCGCGGGCGGCGGGCGCGGAGCCCCCGCGCCATGGGCGGGCGGCGCGGAGCGGCAGCGCGCAGCCGGCCCCGCCGGGGGTAGCCGCCCGCGCCCCGCACCCGCGGAGCTCGGCATGAACTGAGGCGGGCGCGGAGGATGGCGAGCGCCTTCGGCCCGCGGTGGCCCCGGCGTCCGGCCCCGGGGGGCAGCGGCGGCGGGGGGCTCCTCTTCGTGCTGCTCTGCGCCTGGGCCGGCCTGCCCCGGAGCGGCCAGCAAGTGCTGCGGATCGGTGAGTGCCGCCCGCGGGCCCTGCGCGTCCCGCTCCGCGGGCTCCCGCCGCTTCTTGCTCCTGGGCTCTTCCTTTCCCTCCTGCCCCGCGGGCTGCGCAGGGGCTGGCTTGTGCTGGGGAAGCGAGACACGCGTAAAATCCGCGGGGCTCGGCGCAACCCGCGGGGAGCCGCCGCTTGTGCCGGGGCTGGGGCTGCGGGCGGGACCGGCTGGGCTGCCCGTGGCTTTGCCCTCCGGGGCGTTTGCCGTGGGAGCGAAGCGCAGCCCCGTCCCCTTTGCTTCGCTGCCGGGCTCTGCGGGGCTCCGCGGGTTCCTCTCCCCAAAGTTTGCCCCGGTGCGCGGCGGCGGGACGCGGGGAAGTTGGACGCGGGGATCCCGGCAGAGGTGAGTGAGGATGGGGCCGGGATGAGCATCCCGGGAGTGGCTCGGGGCTGGCGGCAGGGAGAAGGGTGTCACCCACCGCGTTGGCAGGTGTAGGGAGTGCCCAAACCAAGTCAAACACCGCTCGCCCCGCCGCGCCGGAGGGGAGCGCAGAAGTGGATCAGCAACCTTCAAATACATGCCGAAAAGTGAAGAGGTGTTCTGGGTCGGACCGGAGAGCCGTAGCCTTTTAGGATGGGGGACGTGTTTGCCCTCCTTTGTCTTCAGCCTCTAACCCGAGGCTGGGGCGAGCTCCAGAGTGCTGTCCATACGTGGAGCCCGAGAAAACAGGGATTTATTTTGGAGTAGCAAACTCCGCACCATGGAAACGGGGCTCAGTTCACAGGAAGCTTCCCTCCCTACAGTGGGTTTCTTGTGCCGTTCAAGCGAGACAGTGAATACAAAGTATCAAAAGAGTTAGGGGTTAGGAAAAACTGTGGGAAAGATGTAGGCAGAATCTGTCACACTTCTGTTTCTCTGCCTATCCCCGTTTTGCTTGTCAAACATTGAACATGAAGAAGAAGAAAAAAAAGCTGTTTGTGCAACCCAGGGAGATGCTTTCCTAAAGGCATGTTCCTGTGTGAAGTAAATGATCGATGCCTTTTGACCTGGCAAGTGTTAACCCCACTAAGCTTTTCTCACGAGTGCTCTTTTAAACATCAAGTGGATGGCTCCTCATATACTTAGAAAGCAAGGGACCAGGTGACTAGAAAATGTAAATAAATGAAGGGGCACAGTCCAAGTGCTGAGCAAGGGCAGAGGTGGGAGGGAAGAAAAGCTGCAGGTACTCAGTACCTTGCAGCTGAAAATCTATGATATGTTAGTAACTGTCCGTATTCAGGGTGTGCTCGCTTTCTTGTCACGGGATGCAAGTGAAGTTTGCTGCTTCTCTGCTCACGGCTACAGTGTAGCCATGCCCCCTTTGGAACCGAGGGGAATGTCTGTGCACATGCACAGAACACATGAAACGCAGAGCTTTGTGCTCTCACAGATCTGTACATTCAGGGCCAACAAAACTCGTGGAATAAAGTAAGCCATGTTCAAATAACTTAGCCACATGCTACAACGGGATGCTTTGGAAATTCACAAGCATCATCACTGCTGCTATGCAGCCTTAACTTGCTCAGCTTTCATGGGAATAGCCTCTGAAGTAAAAAGGAATATGCCGGAGTTTAAAGGGAAATGTGTTTGCTTGAACGTAGGCTAAATGCTTAGCTCTCTGTAGGATGACACCTTGGCTTCATGGCATTGCAGGGACCCATGCTGAAATTTAGGGTGTGCACTCCTCCCTCAGCCAGCCTCCCCATTGCATAACTTGATTTGCTGCTTCTGTTTGGTCTAGCAGTTGCCCACGTTTCTTTTCCCTAAAATTGCTCTGTGTGGTTTGCAGGCTCTCTGCTGTGAGATCTTTGTGTCTCTAGTTTGGATTCAGTCCTTCAGTCGTGCAGTGGTGGTCCCCTAGCACTGGTTAGGCTCTGTTTCTTCTACTGTGATACATAAAATTATAAGTGTGACAAACTGCTCAGCTTTCAATCACAGCAACCAAGCACACATCTGAAGAGCTGCTGCTGGAGAATAAATGCTCCGTGTGTGTTACATGGCTGTGAATGCATAACATATTCAATGTATTATTATTACTATAGTTATCCTGCATACAAAGTAATGGTGTTATAAAATATTAATCCATCACATCCGTTACCAGCAGCAAGTTTCTCTGTGGAATCTGTCACTCTTAGAGGTGACAAACAGAACTAATGGCAATAAGCACCTCCATAACTCTTTGTGGTAACATAATAAAATCATCCCAAAGCATTTCTCATAGTGAAGAAAATGCTATTAAGCCATCAGATTTTCTTCTTAATATTTTAGTTAATTAAGGAAAAGAAAACACTGCTATACTATGGTGGAACAGTTTCCACCTGTATTAGTATGTTGGTAGTTTAATTGCATTTCCCAGTGTTAAGGAGTGTCTGAATCTTTTAAAAAATTATTGTATTTATTTATTTTTTGGACTTTTATTACAAATGAATGGATTCCCTTGTTAGTATTTAATTAGTTGAGAAAGGATATGCGAGCAATAGAAATGTTAGCTATTTCTCACCATTGTAGCTAAGGTTTACTTTTCTAGCCCTCTAAACAAGAAAATGAGGGATGGCAGTATGACCAGTAAAACCAACTCATTAGGATTAAAAAAAAAGAATTTTGAGATAAGATACAGTTTTCAGTCTCAGGTAACACAATAATTGAGTTTTACTGTGTTGCTGAATGTTTCTTTAATCTTCATGTTTAAAAGCTTTTCCCTTGGTATATGAAGTAATAGAGCTGTTCAAGGAAATATCTTTATACTTAACCCTCTAGGCTATATTATATAAAGGTGTATTTAAAGTTCCTGACCCTAATATTTTTTTATTTAATACCAAGGGGTTTCTAGTTTTTACACTGAGTCAGACTAACTTTCTTATCTATCCTACTTGCAACACTTGTGTAAAATAAATGAACTCAAGTAATAAGGACAAATATAAATTAAGACAAGCAGGCACTAAGTTGCAGAAACGACCTCCAAGAAGCTCAGCAGCAACAAATTTTATTTGTTAGTACTGAATGTAGAGCTTTCTTATTTCTCACTGTACATCCTTAAAGCCATCACAACTTCTAACTAGGTTGTAAGAATATATTTTAGCAACATTACATGAAAACTTATAAATGGTAGTCATGCAAGCTACGCTCAGAATTAGAAGTAACCAATAGATGAGAAACTAGGCAAGTTACTAACATATCACTGGAGTTAATTAAAAAGGCAGCATGGCAGTTTTCCACAAATACTCGTGGGAAGTCATACTTGGATGAATCTTGGAATTAATCTCAAAAATTAAGAACTCCTGAAGATAAGCAAATGAGTAATACTTAGG
This sequence comes from Apus apus, assembly GCF_020740795.1. Classification (NCBI taxonomy): domain Eukaryota; kingdom Metazoa; phylum Chordata; class Aves; order Apodiformes; family Apodidae; genus Apus; species Apus apus. The sequence goes on along the minus strand of NC_067282.1, from coordinate 93,838,263 downwards.
TTTCATAGAAATTGCTTCAGGTAATAAAATCAATAGCTTTCAGTTTGTATCAGAATTAATTTTCAGTAATTTGTGTATTTCTGTAGTTAAATGGAATATTTAAGTACAGTTTCGTACTCTGCATTGCTTTATTCCTTACTTAAGAAAAATTCCTAATGGTTTAGTAAATTGTGTTTTTAAAGCTGCAGGATTAGCCCCATAATATTTCTCTCCAATGGAGAAATATGGATTTAAAACAGACACACATAAATCAACACATCCTGCAAAATACTATTTTCTAATAAGTTGAAATTTTCAATACAGATTTCAGAAGAAATGTCTATTTCCCCAAGTAGGGCTAGAGCAGTGAGGCTTTTCCATGTGTGATATTACCATTTTCACACTGTGAGAATGATAAAAACAAAAACATAATTCATTTCACTTTTGTCAGCTCTTTTAAAGATTTTGTTTGTGAAGGGTTTGATATTAATACACAGTTGAACTTCATTAGTCTAACATGGATAAAAATGTACTTGGAAAGTCTATCATACTTGAACATAATTTAAAATGTTAATTTTCCGAAGTATTTCTTACTAGATGTCAGCAAGTTATTCTATTCCATTATATTGTAGGAGGTGGGACTGCAGTTTCTGTCATTAGATCATCATTCATTACTACATTTTTTTCACCACATCCTGAATGCCCAATGGTTTATCATTTCACTGTAATACAATTTGCTTGAATTTCCTTGTTCTACACTTAACAGGAAACTGGTTTGCTACAAATATTTTTAAAGGATTGCTACCAAAACATCCAAACATCAATTTTTATGCAACTCCCTTCTCACTGAATTTGACAGTACTGTGCAAGTATGAGATAGTGCAACATTTGGCTCACATGCTCTAAATACTTAATCAAGTTAAAAATAATTGATAAAAGGCAGATGAAAAATGTATCTCCTCCACCTTAGCAGGGCAGTCCAGCAAGTCTCTACTTGTGCAACAAAAGGTCAGTGGAGCCACGTGGCCTCAATGCATACAGGGAGCTCAGGGAAAAGACTTGACTGCATAACAATTTGCATGGTTTCACTCTAAATTATAAAAATCAAAATCTCACTGGTGATTTCTTTTTTGTTCTACCATTTGATGACGCAGAGGGATGGATTGCTTTAGGTTCCGTACCATTGTATTGCCAGGCTTTTATACCATACTGGGTTGCTTCATTGGGGAATATTAAGAAGTAGTGAAGCCAGTGCTCAGCTGATGTAAATGGGTATCCTTTTACTGAACTCCAGGGAGCTATGCAGGTTTAAATTGCCTGAAGAGCTGCCTGGACATACTTAAATCTATTGAGAATGATGAAACTTTTGTAATTCTCCTGACTGACCTGCCTACTTACTACCCTTCGTAATGATGGATAGGATCCGGCAAAATCAGCTTTTTCTCCTCCTTAGCACTTGTTTTACACCAGTGCACTCGACAGAACATTTCTGAAACTTTTCCCCAAGGCCGAGGGATTGTGGTCATTGAGTGCATGGAGCTCTCCAGCAATGTGGTGACCTGTTACACCATCAGCTTTTGATGCCTCAGTAAGGGTGCTTGGCTAGGTGGCTGTACTGTGGCCAGAATGTTATAGCTAGGGCACTGTAAAGTGCTGCTCAGGATTTAAAGAAACTATAGAGGAGATCTTCACTTTCCAGAAAATCAGTGGTTTGCACCTCTGTTGTCAGAATATATCAACCCCCTAAATATCCATTTTAGCATTAATTAGATGAGCTGTAAAGAGCCATGGTAGTCTTCAAATAGTCTCTAATAATGTGTCTTGATGATGATGATGATGGAGTCAGGACCTGTCTGCTCAGGGCTGTATTAACAAAAACACCAAGCTTGAGTTGCTTCTGTCCTGGACCACTTGTCAGTAAATGCTGGTGGAGGACAGCAAAGAAAAATTCCTGAGACCAAAATATGAAAACTGCAGGAAACAAGGCTGAATTTGGCTAGCTAGGACCAGAGCTGTCCCATAGTGAGGGACATAAAAACATTTTAAAAGTACATCATGAAGATATATTAGTCCTGCATTTCACACCTTGGGAGATATGTGGTTAATTAACTATGGCAAATTTAATGTAGCTATCTTGGTGAAAAGTTAAGTGGATCATAGGAAAATGAAACGGAAAGCAACCCAGGGCATTGATATATCTGTGCTGTTGCATTTTATTATTTTCTCTTAAATTATGCAAGGTGTATCCTAATGTGACCCTGTGCAAAACAGGTCTGTAGTGCTGCAGTGAGCTCAAGGTGGGTGGATAAATAGGACATCCTGCTGTGGTTTACCAAGACTTCAGATGCTTTTATGTAACACATGTGCATCAGTTCAGACAGTTAAGGTTTTGGTAAAATACAGGAGGAGTCTTCCAAACAAGGAAATTGCTGAAATTTTGCCAAAGGAGAAAAAAAATTTAATCAAATATCTTGTAATTCAAAATGGTCAATACTTAACCTAGCACTTTTTCAATTAACAATTCATGGACACTACAGTGATCATTGCAGGAGGAACAATCCATATAAATAAATGAAAATAAAATTTCTTTGAGTTTCCTTCCTTGTTTAATAGCCTATTTATAGCTTTCAGGTGTTGTTGTTTTTTTTTTTTAAATTCCTGCAACTTTCCCATAACATCTAATTTCACTTATTCAAAGGACATTTGCCTCAGAATCAGTTCTTGCTGTAACTGTAAGCTCCTTCATATAGCCCTGACTTCATTTAACATTTTCCACTCAGACCACAAGTACAATCTCAATACATTTTTTTTTCATTACAGTCTGTTTTGTATATCCTGGTCAGTAATAAAGCTTAAATCCTGCTTCCCCCTGCCCCAACATTTTAAACAACTGCCTCTAATCTTCTTTTCTCAGAAAGGCTTGATTTGACCAACTAGAATATAGATTGTACTGCAGTAAAAGAAAAAAAAAAATCCTATCCAAGAACTGATTAGTTTTACTCCACAGCTTTGGATCTGTATGTCCTAGTTTTTGCTTTAGATTTTAGTTTGCAGTAATGATTTTGTGATTTTGAGAAAGCTAAGCAGTGGGAATGTTATTACCCTTCCCACTCTCTCTCTTTCTGCTGAAGGTGTTACAGTATTATCTAGAAAATTATTAACTTTCAAATGATGAATTTGCTTTCACTAAGGAAAATCAAAACTCAGAATTAAGACTGTTACATTAGTCCAAATACACATTTTTTTCATTTCAACTAGAGGAATATCTTATAGGGCTACTAAAGTATCCTTTATTTTTTCCTCTGACAGTGCAGAAGGGCTTCACCTCTACTGAGACACTAAATTAGGGTGGTACAAACACTGGGAAATGTGAATCAGTTATATGGCCCAGCAATATTGACAAAGAGTTCAAAGTGATCTCAAGGGCTCAGTTTTGAGGTTCTTTCTTTGGGTCCATCAGGCTCTTCACAATTGCACCTTTTAGTTGTTTTTTCCTTTGAGCTTTCAGATTGTATCACCGCAAGTTTAGAAGAGGAGTGTTATACCCTCTGTTTGTATTGAAGTTGTTCCCACATTCTGCCATCAGATCTGCACATGCAGACTTGGTCTGTTTCAAGGAAAATTATGTTTACAGCACATTGGTTCAGGCTGGGGTTCAAGACCAGCTGTCCCTCCTTATTGCTGAATGGCATGGAGCAACGGTGCAATGCTGAGTAGGTGGAAGTGACAGTCAGAGTGCAGAAGTACCTCCAGAAATATGAAGCAGGACTTGTTTTGAGTGAGCAAGTGTGAGAAACTCCTTGTTCTACCTACAGGTGAAGGAGCAGCAAACCTTCCCACAGCCATTACATCCAAGTGACATTTCTGCTAGATGAGTTATCACAGATGCTGCGGCTTTGCTTTGGCTCTCAGAGGGAGAAGGAGCAGAGCTGTCTCTGAATTCATTGGTACACCACTGAGACCTTAAAATCACTGATTTTTCATGCTTTCCTACAGAAAAAAACCCCCATAAAACAACAAACTAAAACCAATAAAAACCCAAGACTTTTTTTTTTTTTCTTTTTTCAAGATATAGTAAGAACCATTCACTATACTGCAAGTAATACAGGCTTTTAAGTTCTAAATGTTTTGGACAGAATGAGCAGGAAAAGACAATAATGTATGCTGTGGATCAAAGGTTTTGGAAAAAAAATCCATTTTAAAAGGGAAGTATTAGATAGCTATAAGACAAGAAGAAAAAGATGTTTCAAGTTATGAAGGTATTCTCCTCTTCTGGTGGGATGAGTGATGGAGCAGAGTCCTGCCAGGATGTTTATATGGCTCTTGCTGCCACTCACTTCTTCTAAAGATCACCTTCCCTTCCCCTCCCAGGGAGAGATGTGTCATTAAAGTCCTCAGCATGCAAGCCAGACCCCCCAGGTGAGTAATTAAGGTTTGCCTAGTCTGCCACTGCTACTTCTGCAGTTAATGATAGTCTGTATGTCAGCCTGACATATCCTACATTTTACTTTAGTTACTTATTTCTTTAAGGCTAGAGTATCTTCTAATCCCCAAGAGCTTTGACCTTCATTGACCATGAGAGCACACACAGTAGTCAGTGAGTTTCAGACTCTGCTTCCAACAGTGAAGAGCAAGAGCAGCCCACGCATCAGGACTTACAGATATGTCTCTGAACAGGTCAATCAAAGGATGCTACTTCTCTTTGTGAGTCTTGCCTTGCCATAGATTTCCCTAGCTATACAACTGCTACTGCAAGTTGTAATGTCGTAGACCATTTAAACAATGAGTAACTACTATGAATTGTGCTATCTTTAGGGGAAGCTGGATTATATAATTTGCATGTAGCACAATTCTGCAAGACAGTACTGAGGAAAGAATCTGTATGTACCTTATATTCATGGAGCATAGAATTAGAAGCCAAATCCATGGAAATTGGTGATTTTGGGGTCTATCATGTGATGCAAGGTTGTTTTGAACAAGTTTCCATACTGCGTTATTGCATGTAGTATGAACAGTGTCATATTTCAACAAGAATTGTAATGAACAACAACAGACCTCAGAGTATTTCACAAAGCACATGCATTTAGTTTTGTTTTAGGACTGGGAAAGCCAAGGCCAGATAATGGAAGTGTTTTATTGGCAAACTTGTGGCAAAGCTGGGAGTGACTCCAGGTCTCTCAAAAGCTATCGCTTTATAGTTTGTATATAGGTGAAGATTTGCATAGATTCTTTGGATTAGTAATAAGAAGTGCCAACTGTTGCTGCTACAGAGGCACAATTGTGTTCAACTAAACAATTTGTAGGTAGACGTTTCATGGCCTGAATGGTTTGCACACACTTGGAGCTTAGCCTTGGATGTGCAGTGCAAAGCAGACAATGCTGAGGATTTTTGCTGACCTTGGAGGATTCTCTGAAAAAGCAGAGCCTGTGCCTTCCTCTCTTGATTTGGGTGGTTGGCAGATATTAGGTGCTGTACCTGACCTTAGCCGGAAGCCCCTCAGAGTCCACCAACGTCCATGGCCCTTGGAAGTGCCTTTTCACTGCTTGGATTTCTACTATGCTTGAAGATGCCTCCGGCTTTTCCATCTGGTCATCAGAGTGGTGCTCTGCTGAAGATCAGGCATGGGAAGTCTCAGCAAGGGTTGGACACCTTTAGGATACAGAAGAATTTCAATTTTGTCCCCCCATTTTGGCACTTCCGTGGACTACTCTACTGTGGCACACATGCTCTATAGCATGATATATGAATACAGAAACACTTTGTTATTTATACCCTTTCTAGAAGGATATTATGTACATTGGCAAGGCGGTTAAGTGTTTTAGTAGGCTGTAACTCCCAGGCAAATACAGAAACCTGTGTGAATTGGCCTGACTTCTTTTGCATAATGTCTGTTCCAGCACGGTGTTTGCCCCTTTTTCCCCAAAAAGGGGTCTAAACAGTTGGAAAGAGGCTTTCCTTTACAGCTGTGCTAGCTAGGACTCAGGAACTGCGCATCTTGATGCTTACAGTTGTTTGCTTTCACTGTCTCAGTCTCACCCCTAATGAAGATACAGAGAACTGAACATTAGATTCATTGAGATGCAAACATCCAGAGGAAAAAAATCAAGAAAATTCAACTTTTGCTTTCACAAAAATAACCTTTTCTCTGCTTACATTCAAGAAAAATACAAGTCAAAGCCATTTTAATCCTCCTTCCTGCTGTGCAAATTACTTTCTCCCAAATGTCTTGGGGGCCCTGTGCCAACCCAGTGATTTCTAGAAATGGTTATGAATAGGAAGCTCAGGCCTGACAGAATGAGAAAAGTAGTTTGCGTGAGATGGTTACTTCATTTTTGAGGAACTGCAAATTAATCCTGGTTTCTCTGGAATGGTCCCAAGAGATTAATCTCAAGACATCTGAATCCGTATCAAGCTTAGGGACTCCCTTTCAGTAGTCAGAGGAGAGGAGGCCAGGTTGCTGCAGCAACAGCATGACATATGTAAAACTCTATTTGATTATGTCGGTATCACTGAGAAAGCTGTTTAAAAGTTAGGTCAGGTTTTTTAGCTGTACTATGCTTTTCCAGAGACTGTCAGTCACTGTCAGATTGGCCAATGGGTCAAAATGCATGCTGAATAACTTCAACAATCTCATGGGGACAGCAAGTTAGATGTCCACATAAAATATTGCTGTAATAAGCTATTAAAGGAAGTAAGCCACTTAAGCATTCTTCCCTGCAATTTGGAGACAAATACAATTACAATTTCTGTTTAAAATATTGTTATGTTTTATTTTTGAATGTGTTTATTAATCTTAGGAGTCAGAAAGAGGGTAGGAAGTTACTTAAAATGAGACGTATCTTTGATAGTCTGTTGGAATGGAAGATGGAGGAGTATCTTCTACAGGGAGCAAGAAAGACAGAGTCTCTGCTGTACTGTTTTCCCTTAAGATTGTTCAAATGCATTTTGTATGGTAAGCTGCTCTCATTCTAAACATAATGGCTTTGTTAATAGAATGCTATATCCTCAGTTTATTAATCCATACTTAAAAATGTGAAATGTAAAAGACTGTAGTAAAAGAGTGCAGTAAATGAGGCAGAAATCCTGAAGAATCATGTAAATAGGTAACAAAAGATGGGATTTTGAAGTCGCTCAGTCAACATTAGTTTGATATTTCCCATCTTCTGGGGTTTCAGTTTTTAATCTTACATATTTATATAAAATGCTTTTCATTTAATTATCTATCACTGTAAAAACTAATCAGAAATGCCAAAATGCCAGGATCATTCCCCTCCCCTTCAGTGTAGAATGGAGACCTGTGCCACCCATCACCAGTAGATGTGGCTGTTCTTCCTATGGACCTGGCCCTAGAGAAGGATGAGATGCCTTCTGGTGATGTCTTTTCAGAGGTGTTTGGTGACAGAAAGCTGGCTGGCAGCATAGTGAAGAGGCAGTGCAGGCTTCTGGCTCATACTGCTGCAGGAACCAAACCATGCAAGACACAGGCTTGTTTCTGCAGCTCTGGGCAACACAGGCACAATGCAAACAGATACAGTAGGTACTTATCTAGCCACTCATAAAAAGCTGTCACTGCATTCACAGCACCAGGCCATCAAATGTTAAGTCCCTGCATGAATATATTCTTGGTGAAAAGATTATCAGAGTGTTTGTAGTGTGGGCAAAAAAGTGTTATTCTCAGGAACATGTAAAACCTCCTGTATTCAGTCTAAGACAGCTGCAAGATGGAGGAAATGTTGGTTTAGATGGCTTACATTTGACAGAGTTATAAGCAGCTACAGACAGGGTTGTGCAGTGAACAATATCTGGAGTTCTTTCTTACTGACAGTTGCTGCAAGGTCTCACTGACAACACTTAGAAAAGATTAGGTGGAACTCCCTTCTGGGAAAGCTGTTTTGTCTTTGCTGGGATGAAACACTTTTAGTCCATGATTCATTAGCCAGCATGAGCCTTGCCAGACATGTAGGTCTAATATGGATGGTCTGAATTTATGGTCTACTGCCTGGTGAAGGGCTGTGGAAACTCAGGGTACAGTGATAGGATGGTGGCCTGCAGCAATGGTAACAGTAGTGGCAGGGCAGTCTGGCTTGTCTGAAGCAGACCTGGTAGGACACGTCACATGGGCATTTCTTCTCCTGATGTGTTACACAGGGAACTACTGTGGTCTTTACAGTGACATTCTGCTTCCTTCGCTGGAGATCCAACTTTTGAATAAACCCATTAAAGACGGGTGTTTGTTCTTGCTTGAACAAGTTTCCATTTGTTTGCCTGCTAATGGCCAAGTAGTCTACAAAGGAGAAGTACAGGGTTCCCTGCTTCCTCATTTGGAAGCTGTTCAGTGAAGATCCTTCTAAGGACACACAACACACTCTTGTCCGTAACGCGTGTTCCCTAAGCCCAGTGACAGGGACCTGGGCAGAAGGGGCTCACTGCAGAGAAGGGCTTAGTATTCACTGCATGTAAGCCAGCCTGTGGGGGGACTTGGAAATGAGATCTCTTGGCCTGTGACTGTGCTGAGCTTCACTGGGGATGAGTTGCTGGTCTGTCATCTAGTGCTGAGCCATCGCAGTGGTGGTGTCGGAGTGACTTCAGCACTGACCTGCAGCTCTCTGCCATGCTCAAAGCCCCATGGAGCAGAGCAGATGCCATCACGTGAAGTTCAATGTGCACATGACTAAAGGTTTTGTCCACAAAGCTGAAGGAGTCTGTGATTGTAAGGAAGCCGAATGTCGATGTGGGTGGATTGCTTCTCTGAGCAGCAACTTCTAAACTTCATAGCCCTGCCCCCTGTTTCTGCTTCCCCTCTCTCAGAGTGTGGAGATGCTCAGCAGACTCCAGTCATGTGCTCTAGAGTACAATTTGATCCTGCCACCAAGGTGCCACTTTCAGAATTTCCATGTAAAAATGATGTCTTTCTTCTTGCTATCTCTGATCCAACAACTTGTACACAAAAAGCTTTTTATTCTTCCAAAGCTGCTTCCTTTCAACTCTACCAAACCACCCCAAAAACCTTATCAGTGGGGCACTGCAGCTGAAGTCTAATATGGACTGGTGTCTTTCTGACTGTAACTATCTTGAAATTTTTCATTTCACGTCCAAATTGTTTACTTATCTGCTAGAAACATATGTTAAGAGAAGTTAGGGCTCTGTTGCCCAAGGTGTATTTTAATACAGAAGAAGAACTGCTTCAGATATTTCACATTACATCATCTGGCTTTATCTGGTGCTGTAAATGATAAAGCTGCTCCATTGAACTGAGTGAAGATTAAATTTTTGAACACTGTTTTCTGAAGAATGCAGATTTTTCTCTTTTAAATAAAGAATCTGTCCTGCACCAGTGTGGCTCACTGCATCCTTTGCTACCCAAGCCTTTCTTTTTTCTATTAGGGTGCCAGGCTGTTCCCTGAGGACCATGTCCTGTCATTGATCCATGTACTGACATTAAAAAGCATCTGCAGATGGAATTAGTGTGGGATGTGCCCTGAACAGCAAGTGGTCTGGGAAACTGTAATCCTTGTGCTGTCATCTTGAAATAAGGATTGTCATAAAGGAAAAGAACAAGAAAAATTTATCTTCTCATCTGCATAGACCTTTTCCAGTAGATGCCCAATGTATGTGTCATACATGGATGTATTTTAAGAAAACAATTGCTGCAGCATCCAAGTGAAATACTTACACATTGCTGTTTAACTTAGATGCATGCCTCTATCAGACTGAATTCCTGGCTTCCAGCCCTCTTCTCTTAGCTCTCCCAGTGTGGGGATATCTCATCTGTGTTTGTTTCCTTCTGTGTCTAACACAGGTCCCCCGGAGGAAGCTGAGTGGGTGCCTCCTTTAAAGCAGCAGAATACCAATAGCATCAAGTGTTGCTAACTGTTATGCTGCCTTTATATAAAAGGATGAATTGAGTCCCGTTTCCTCTTATGAATTGTCCCTCACATATGCACACGTGCATGCAAAAGCCAGCTGCCCCAATCACTTGCTGCTTGCTCCAAATTGCAACATAATTATGTGGTACAGACACTTCATGGGCCCAGAGGGTTTTGACCAATGTGGGAGGAGCACCAGCACTGAGGTTCCCCATGGCCTCTTGCTCATCCTCATCACCTTCACAGGGGCAGCAGAGGGCGAGAAAGGCAGCACGGCACCTCATTTCCTCTTGCTATGCAGCTGCCTGTCTTTCAGGAGCAGTGCATGAGGTTGCAGCAGCATCTCCTTTCTGCTGAAGAGAAAGCCAGCATGCCTGGCTGGGACTGCTGCAGGCAGCATTATTCTGGATAAGTGGGTTGAGGCCGTGTCTACCTTGTCAGATTTTCCATCAACTCAGGGCATTCAGCACACAGCTCAGCCCTTTCAGGAGCACTGGAGTTAGCACAAAATTGGAGGAAGAGAGTTTTCTACTAATTAGATGGCTACGTGTTTTATGTCCTCTGGTTCTTTGCTTTAAATGGGGATGTTTCTGTGTTTAAGCACATTAGTTCTGTGTTAATCAAGGTGTGTCACAGCCTATGTTATGTAGGCAAAGTCCAGTTTTCCATAACATATTGAAATTGCACAGAATGAGACATAATAATAATAATAATAATAATAATAATAATAATAATAATAATAATAATAATAATAATGAGAAAGTGTGATAAGGGAAAATACAATTGTTTGTTATAAATCCAGAATAATTACTATGACAGCTACTGTTTTAAGATTACTTGTGTACTTATTTATTTCTACAAGTCTGTAAGTGAAAGGGTGATAAGATACTACGTTTTCTTCTCACAAAAGTGATTTCAGGAAGCCACTGTATGAATCTTTGTCCTGAGTATTTCTGAGTGCTCAATTGCTATTATGCGTTGTCAGCAAACAGGTGAATCTTGTTTCTGAACAGCTGTACTTACCATGTTGTCTCCTTTGAAAAACTTCAGAGTCAGTCTTGACCTGTTTTCTGGGTTACATATTGTTTTACAAGTATCATGTGCATGAAAACATAGGTTTTAGAAGTAACACGACTTCTTGAAACTACTTCCAAAACTGAACACAAAATGCTGCCTGGTAGTGAGGGGTGAAGGGACAAGTGTGAGAAACAGCCCTACCTGAACCCGGGGGAGGGAAGGTGCAGGGGAGGAGGTGCTCTGGGTACCCCAGCAGAGATCCCCTGCAGCCCCTGGAGAGACCATTGTGGCGTGGGTATCCACACTGCAGCCATTGAAGACCTCAGGGTGGAGCAGATGCATATGCCCTGAAGGAGCTGTGGCCCATGGAGAGCCCATATTGGAGCAGGTTTATCATGGAAGACTGCAGCCCATGGGGAGAACCCACGCTGGAGCAGGGTGAAAGTATGTGGAGGAAGAAGCAGCAGAGGGGAGCTACAGTGTGGATTGGGGCATGACCACAGCCCCCCACTCTCCATCACCCCTGTACCACTTGGGGGAAGAGGTAGAGGAGTTGGGAATCAACTTGAGCCTAGGGTAAGAGGGAAAGGTGGCTTTTAATTGGTCTTTTTCTCAGTATTTAAATCTATTTTAATTGGCCATAAATTAAATTAGTTTTCCCCAGGTTGACTCTGTTTTACCCATGACAGTAATTATTAAGCAATCTCCCTGTCTTTACCTTGACCCACCAGCTTTTTAATCTTAGTTTTCACACTTTATCCTTGTTGAGGAGGTGGAGTGAGAGAGTATCTGGGTGGGTGTCTGGCAGCAAGCCAAGGTCTACCCACCACAACTAGGATGTGGAAAAAATGAGTATTATTTCTATGGTATTTGTATTGGAATTGCTCATTTTTAGCAACTCCTAGTAAGAATAGTGTGAAACTGTTTACCTACAATGGCCTCTGTTGTAAAGGCTGAAGTTTCTTAGATGGGAGACTGAACTGCTCAGTGGTATCAGCTAACTGTGCATTTGCACAGTAAGAAACAGGGTTTTAAAATAACTTAAATAACTATGATAGTTTAGAAGATGTGGAGCAACCTTTATTGGGGAACTTTAATGCTAGAAATTCTGGCTTTTGTATTTGCAACTCAGCTGTTTGCAATGCCATGAGCATATTTTACTACAATTCTTACAATGATGCAACAATTAATGGTATTTTATAATGAAGTAATAAGCGAAGTCTCTTAATTGATTATTTGACCCAGAATTCCAAATGCACAGGAAAAATCTGAATGAAATGTAGTTGCTGCTCATGCCAGATTGTCAGTTTTTGTATCTTATCACTGCTACATCAGTCTATATTGGAGAATTAGAAGAATCAAAGCATTTTAAAAGGAATATGCAACATATTTAGATGCGTATTTTAGAATTCTAAGACACACAACTCTGTTCGTTACTCCTCTGAGTTAAAACAGAGACAGGTAGGATACAAGGAACTGATGGTCAGCCCTAATTCTGATTTAACCCCATGAAGACAAGACTTATAATTAAAATGTTGACTCCTGCTAAGTGAAGTAGCACCAACAAGCTTCTTCAGCATGCATCATATTGAAAGGGCTGAAGGAAGCAGGCACAGGCTTTTTCAATGATTCAAAACTCAATTCTTCTTCCATTGTGGTCAATTTGATATAAACTCTACTAGCAACAGGTAAAGCCCGATGGCTGCATGTAAAGCTTCTCCAAAAAGTTTGACTGATGTGAGCTTTAAACTGTCTATCTTAAGCAGATTTAACTGCAAAACAACTTTGAAAGCCAAGTCCTCACTTTTATCTTTGCAGAAACCTTACAGTTCTTACAGAAAATCTGAGAGAAAATGGGATACAAAATAATCTTTTCTGATTCTCTCTCCTTTGTTTGAAGTGACAGGTCACTTTTTTCTCAGAAAAAAAAAATAAAAAAAAAAAAGACACCCAAAGGCTACTTGAGCTCTGCCTCTCCCGGAGTGAAGGGAACTGCAGCAGTTTATCGTGATGAGGTTCTGGCAAGTATATCATTCTGACATAAGAGAACAGTTGGGTGATTTACTGTGGCTCATCCAAACTGCAAATGAAGGATCTGGATTGTATTAATTTGAGGAAATCAATGCTAGAAGGCCTCCCCCTACTTCCTTTTTCTCCAGCTGCTGATTTTGTCAAGGTCTCCCACTTCTATGAAGGTTCCCTTCTCTGCCCTGCTTGTTGTCACCAAAGCAGAAGCATGGAAAGAATGCCAATATTCACTAGTTTATAGTAAGAACACATGCTACCAGGTGTAAGTTATTCCACCTGCTGTTGGTGCTGCAAGCAGGCTTGAATAAGAGGAGAGCTGGAATGTCTTCTAGCCACAGATTCTAGAAATAGCATTATTATTTACATGCAATCACATGGTTGGAGCTAGCACAGCAAACAATAAGAGTGAAAACCTCTGTTTATATAGGAGAATGTCATGTTAGAAAAGAGTCTTCCCTTGCTTTTGTGCAGCTTACCACAGAGCTTCTGATTCAGTACACGAATATATCAAATAAGGTCAAGTATGATACAATTTTGGTGTCACACTGAATTCATGGTGGAGCTAATATTGTTACAGTCCTGTTGTGACTGACATAAAACTCACATTTTCAATAGGATGATTCATGAAAGATACAGAAGAATCAATGGAGATAAAAATAAGTAATGCAATAACAGCATCCGTCTCATTGTAATTTTGCCTGCATTATACTGAGTAACCTGATTAAAAGGGTCATATTTAAATGTAATCTGGCAAAACTGCTTATAAAAATGGGAGAGAGAAAGAACCAAAACTAGTGAGCCTTGCAGGTAAGCCAAGGGGTAACACATCAGTCTCCACAGGGGACACAGCCCCCCTCACTGGCAGGGAGCTCCCTGTGTGAAGGGGCACAGGATGCAGCCCCCACTGTTTATGAAACCTGCTCTCAACTGGACATCTGCAGGCAGCCTGGCACATTTCTACCTGATGAGAGCAACAGAGATAGAAAAATGTCCTGAGTGGTATGCTACAAAGCTAAAAATCTCCTTTGTAGTCACACCTAGGATGTAACAGGGGTCTCTGGGTCTCCATGGCCTGTAATTCTGCCAGAATATTTTGAGGTCATTCCATCACTCTTACAGTTAGTAGGAGCATTCTGTATTTTATGACAGATTAGCTTCTGCTTTTCTTCATGACATACTTAGTGGGGTCTGGAGTGTGCTATTCAAAGGAAGGAAATACAGCTGTGAACATCTAAAACGCAGCATTACAACTTAGTTATTATTTATTAACTTTAATTTTCCCCCTAATTATTAATCTCTAAATACACAGGAGTACTTTATGTGAGGTCTGATATAATCTGAAGAGCTATATGGACTTGTATCACCCAAAGACCAGGCTCTGTTCAGTTTCGACTATATACTAAAAAATAAAACATTACTGCTAGGTCCTTTTTGCTGGATAATGATGCTGCTTTTATTCTGAGACACACTAATGCAGAAAAGGAAAAAGGAGAAGGAGAAGGAAGAGGAAAAGGAAGACGAAAAGGAAGAAGGAGAGGAAGAGGAAGAGGAAAAGGAAAAGGAGAAAAGAAAAAGTCCAAGAAACAAACTACTTGCTGAAGAACTGACCTAGTGAAACCCAGACTTCTACTCTCTCTACAGTTTCTGTAATGTCAGCTGACTTTCTTGTTCCCTCTAATATCCTTCTCTGCAGCAGCACCTGTGTGTCTCCTTTCTCCAAAGTCCTCTTTCATGTCCCCAAGTGACAAAGTGCCACGAGGCGGTGGTGTTGTTTCCAAGACACACACACAGCCAACTGACAAAACCTGCAGGTGACTTGAGGCCTTTGGTGAGGCCATTTACTCTATTCCTTCAATTGTTTTTCACAAAATTTGTAGAAAGCGCTTAACTTTAAGACCTCTACCATTTGTCAAACTTGGCTAAAGATGGCCAGTGGTTTAATTATTGGTGCTAACAGGACAGAGACAGATGAGCAGTTAGAATGATTTTGCAAGCCTTGTTTCCTTAGAAAATCTGTCTGAAAAATGGACTTAATTTTTTTGGCTTAAGAGATCAGATGTGTCTGTTACCCACAAACTAGACTATGTCTGGGTTAACCAAAATACAGGTTTCCACATTCTACACTCTGTGAAGGTGTATAATAAAAATGAAAGTGTTGCTGCTCTTGCTGTGCAGCTTGTGCTTTTGTGAAAGATTATGTCTGAGGAGATTTGTGTTCCTCATGGGACAAGAGCAGATTAATACACAATGCTAGTTCCATTTAGGCCATACAGCATCATGCCGACATCTTTCCTTCCCCTTGAGCCTGAGAGACAGTGCAATCAAGACATAGACATCAAAGGGAAAAACTTTGACAGCAATTTCTGGAATATCAGACCCATCAGTGAAGCTCATCTTTCTCTGGGAAGCATGTTTTGAGAAATCAAGGAGCATGGGAAGTTCAGAAATCTGCTGATGTTTGTTATGCAGCAAGTGTGATCTACATCCTTCATGCATCTCTAAATTTACAGTGCTCTATTATGTTTTGGATGTTAAGTAAAGCACAAAATCAAAGAATTTTTTGTCTTCCTGTAAAAGCCCTTTACAACACAGAATATTAATCATAAACATCAATCTTTGAATTAGAAGGTAGAAAAAAACCAAACCCTTTCAGATTGCAGAGAGCAATTGAGAGAAAAGGTGGAAGAAGAGCTGGAACTAGATTGTTTTTGTCTCACTGACTCAGACTGCTGCAATGTTCAGAAAGGACATGGAGACATTAGGAAAGCAGATTATACATTTGTAAAATTATACGTGCATATGGTGATACAGCTTATATGTATGAACCACATATGGTAACAGTCCTTCTGAAGCAGTAGTGTACTGTTTGGCTGTAGTGTTTTCCTTTCATATTAAGGCGTAGTCCTCCAAATTTCTGCCTGTCACTATTTTTCAGTCTGTAGTCCTTTCCCCTGCCCTTACAGCCCTAAAAATTGGAGCTGGAAGCTGCTTCTGAAGCCTGCAGGCTTGCCTTATAAAGGTGATAATTTTTATGAGATTCAGTAATTGGAGTTCTGCTACAATAGCTCTTTACTGCAGTCTTGCTATCTTCTGTCATCATGAGCTCAAGCACCAGTACACAAGGAGGATAAAGAAGAGGAAATGGAATGAAAAAAATCTTAGATAAGAGTGAATTGTAAGGTTGCTGATAATCTTAAGTATGTGGAACTGTGTTTATACACGTTTTCTAGTTAAGTACTTTCCAGCATGCGACATGCTTAAGAGATTATGGAGTGGAGGATTTCTTGCAAAAACTGTAATGAAATTCTCAAAAACACTTCCTTTATCCTGCCATATTGCGTTGTGCCCCCAACTTGAAAGAACACTGCAGCATGAACTCAGACCTTTAGCAAGTCAGATGAATGTGCTAAGAAACTACCAAGACAGTGGAAGGATGTATTTGCAGCTAATGGGGAATAAGGGATTTATTAATTTTTCTTTCAGTAGGATGCCTTTTTATTAAGTTGAGAATCAAAGATATTCAGTATTTCTGCCAGGATAATAAAAAAAATGCCCAAATTGTAAGAAAGGCAGCAAGTTTCCTGGCTTTGTAAGTCTTAAAAATTCAAATAATTGTCAGTAACGAAACAATGACAACTCTTGACTGTGACTGACAGTCTGTAACTTTTACAGTCACCTTCCAGCGCTTTATTGCTTATCATCAGATAGCACAGTTGGCCCCAAAGGAACTGACAGGTTGCTACAGATGACAGGATCTTTACAACAGGCAATCACGATGGCATTAGTGTTTATCCACTGCAGCAAGTGTATAAATCAAAGCAAATGGGCTTCCTGTTGGAGTCAGAATCTGTTGTGTTATTTTTTCACCAGCCACAAGTATTTCCCCACCAAATGCTGAAACTTTGAGACACACTTCATACCTAGTCCAGTGAGATTACTGTCCACCAATCACCTGATATTAGAATGTCACTTGGAGACACAGATGTTAATTTTTTTTTTTTTATTCGGTAAGGAGCTCTCCCTACTCTCTGTGAGCTAGAGATGTTTTGAAATTTTTCAATGTAAATGAATGCCAGGTTTAAATGGGTCCTTTCCCTCTTGGAGGCCTTTGGTGGGAGAGTGAGGTAACATATTATGGGCATGGGGCTGTGTACTGTCTCCCTTTCACTGTTGTCAGCAGATTAGAAGCAGAAGGTTAATTTTACCAAGGGAAATATTGATATGCAGTTTTAGCTCCGCAGTCAGACTGTTTATTTTTATAGAACAGGCACTTCCCAGAAAATGTTACATAAATCAGAGGAATTACAATATAAGCATCCTCTGGAGATCTTCATTCCAGTTTTCAATGTCAGACGGTGTCCAGTGTTAGAGGTTTGAAAGGAAGACATTAAAAAACCTGTAATGAACAGTTATGGAAAGATATCCCTCAAGAAGGCTCTTTCCCAGCTTCTTACCCTCTGGTGTTTCAGCTATTATTAACATGCATGAATTCTGCATTTAATCTTATCTGACTTAATCGTAGCTGTTCTCATTCTCTTTGTCTCATCTTGAATCCCACTGAACTCTCACTTCTCAGTACCACTTTGTAGCGACACATTGCCAGAGTTAGTTATTCTTTGTATCAAACAGGATTTTCCTCTATCCCTTCCAATTTGGTGCTTTCCTGTTTTCACCAAGTATCCGTGCAAATGGAAATGATAAACTGAAGAAGATAATCTTCTGCCTGCATCCTTCTTGGTGTTCTCTGTATCTTCATTGAGTTTTCTGTGCTTAGTTCTATCTGTTGGCTGCTCCATCCCCAAAGGCAGAGCCTGAGCTGTGAGCTTTTCCCCCTTATCATTAATAGTCAAATCCAAATTTTTGTTGCAGTTAAACATGGTGCTGTTCTGTTGAAGAGAAAGGAAAGGAACAGCTAAGAGAACAGAGGGCAATTACTTTTCCTTCTGGAGGCATCCTAGTGGGAAACTGGTCCTGAGAGGAAAATTCCAAGGTTAAACAACAGTAGCAGAAATTTCATAGCTCAGAGGACTCATCTATGCTTTCTCTTCTGCTCCCTCTTTTCCCTTTGTCAGAAAGGGATGCCCTGAGAGGAGCAATATCTTCTCATCTCCCAAAAAAAGTCCTCCCATTTCCCAAACTACCCTGCAGAGATGAGCTCTCTCCTGTAAAACCCTGCTGTGGCATTGTATTATTTTTTTTTTACATGACACTCTGAGGTCACCCAAATGTGCTTTTTATAGTGCTTCTCCCTCTGCCTCTGGAGGACACTTTCTTGTACAGAGCAAAGCCTAACTTCTCTCATGTAGAAAGCCTGTGATGTGTCTCTAGAGATACAGATATAGATAGGTATTAGCTTGTGTGTAGGCACTGATATAAAGGAAAGGGCAATATTCCATATGTAAATTATAATATCAGTTATAACACCAGGCCTTCCATCCTACACAAAGTTAACTTTTCTGAAAGTAGGCAGTTCCCATCATGAGACAAGGTTTCCTTTTATTCAAGACCCTGTTTTCTGGAGCTCTCTCAATTTCCATATTCTGTTTTTGATCACTTTATGAGAAAGATAAGTTAGAATCTTGCTAGCTGTATTTGTCCACAGGTAATGCTCTAATACATATTTTATGCAACGGTGAGATAAACACTCATACAAAAAAAACAAAGGGAGATGCTCACTGATCTTGTCTGGGAAGGCTGGGATGTTGCCCTGATGCTGAGTTCAGATCTGCAAGACAGACATGCAGTAATCTAAATGGTCTGGCGGGGTTTTAATAGAGACATGACTGACCGCACAAAGAATAAAAATGAGTTTTCTTTAAGTTCAGAAATGGTATGTGTGTTTAAGAGGCGGCATGAGCAGCCACAAAAGGCTGAGTCTGTTTTTTTTTATTCAAAAAGATGAAAGGCCATCTATGAAATCGAGAGAGCAAAGGATGCACCCTTGGCATCTTGCACCCTTAATCTAATTCTAGTGCTACAAAAATCAGGTCTCTAGTTATTTGTGTCTACATTACTGTCACCCTCTTCTGTTCCCACTTGTGCCCTGTATCTCATACCTATTGAGAGGGGCATCTGCTTGCAAGAAATACTTTTTTTCAGCTTTTTCTTTAAAATAAATGTTATTTGTTTTGTTATAAACCAGGGAGCTACTCTGCTGGGCACTGTGTAACCAAATGCTTGCATTTTCAGTGTGGCATTTACAAAACTGCTGTAATTTGTCTTGCTTGCACCAATTGTTCTTCATGGTAAAATCTCAGACTTTATTGAAGTAGTGTTATGGCAGTGTCAAGCACTTTTAAATATTTCCGTTTGCTAATTTTCTGTCCTCTGTACATCAAAATACTCAAAATAAGACTCTCAACTGGTAAAGTGAGTTTTTCCAGATATGTGTTAATGAAAAGGAACTGAGATACTGATAACGATTCATATCCAGCTATGATATTGCATATCCAACTAGGTGCTTGGAAGCATGGCAGAGGTCTTTCCTGGCTGTCCAGACCTAACGGTGTATACAGCAATATTAATATTTAGTAGTCACATTGCTTTTCCTTGCCATGCAGGAATTCTGTCAACTGCCAAATTACTGAGAATCCCATTTTTATTAAAAAAAAAAAAAGGAAAAAAAAAAGAAAAAGAAGAGCATTTCTTTAAATGTATAAATCTACTGAAAACCATGTCAGGAAGAGCTACTTGGATTTATTTTTGGGGGGTTAACAACAGGAAGGAAGAACTTACACTGAAGGGGCTCCTGAGATCATGACAATAGGTTATGTGCCTATTCCCAGACGATTGTCACTCCTGCAGCGATGGAGTGTCTTTTTTTAAGTGCAGCTTACAGCCACCACGAGTCTGCCTGTACTTCTTTTATTAAAAAGAAAATAAAAGGGAAAAGAACTAGTCATATTAAGGGGACAGACGCTGTGGAAGTGACATGCCCTTTTTTCCCCAGGGTGAGAGTTACACATCTCACCAAGGAGCAACCCTGAGAAGTACAAACATACTGGAGAAAATCACTATTGTATGCCCAGTTAGATAAGTCAAGATTGTTTGAATTAAAATCACGTGCACTTTGCCTGGTTTTCACTTTCCTGAAAATCTCATTTTTCAGAACTCTGAGAAATAAGAAGTATAGAATATTTACCTGTGTATGTCCCCAGAGGCTTGTAAGGACATACCTGCTCAGATGTGTACAGGCAGATGCAGGCAGCTCAGCCCAAAGGAGGTGTCACTGAATCATTGCAGAACACAGCCCAGGCTAGTGTGCTGTGTGAAGAATGCACTAGAAACCTCCACAGTTTCAACTTCACTCCTTGCTTTTATTCACTCTCCCTGGGATTCTGATAATATGCATAATATCTGTGTAGGCATGTCCTAACAGGATGTCTGCTGTGCGAGGTGCTATACAAGCACGTATTTCCCAGAGAACCAAATGTGAAATGTATTTCAAAATGGGAGTGAAATCCTACAGCATCAAGTTTATATGCACTTAATAATCTAAAAATTACAAATCAGTAGAAATAGGGAGGCTCACTATTATTGAGGGGCCTAGACCCATGCTATCACAGAGTCATTTCTTATAGAGGGAGCATTATGAGGTTGCTTACTTTATACCTATTGTAAATAGAAAGAACCTTTTACTTCCTAGGTCAAACAGTTCATTTTGTATGGAAAAAACCCACATCCTTATACTGTTTCTGTGATGAGCATCTTGTCCTCATAATCAGGGGAAAATAATACAGGCCTGAGAATATATGGGTTTTAGTACTAAGCCCTTGCTAGTTAGGTTGTCTTAGACATATCTGGGCAGGAAGCTCTCCCTGCATTAACAGAAGGTGCTGTAGACACATCCACCCCAACACCTGACAGACCCACTTGAGCAGCTGCAGGCATTTATAGTGGCTAAGCTCTGCTGTGCTCTTGTGAGATGCCTACTGGTGGTGGGCTTGCATTCGGTTGTACTTCTGGGGCACATCTTCCCTTTTAGCTTCTTCCAGATGAGATGTAGCTGACGTGCCCCAAGACTGCTCCAGGATGTATGCAAAAATCTGATAACTGGGGCCAATCAGGAGAGTAATTTTAAAGACACACTCTGATCTTTGTCTGTGCTCAAGTGCTACGTGTACCTGCTTCATAAAGAGCTATTCATTCAACACCTAGCAGCAACAGCAGTGCCATCACTTCTGAGCAAGCTATGGGTTTGGGTTGTTTTTGTGGGTTTGTTGTTTTGGTTTTATTTGGGTTTTTTTTTGTGTTGATGGTTGAAATTGGTGATCTCAGAGGTCCTTTCCAACCATGATGATACTGTGATTCTGTATCCGTCCTGTGTGCCTTTTATCTTTCAAAGGATATGCTACAGGTTTGCGTATTCCAAATTTTCACTCTGTACTGGATCTGTTGCTCAGAGGTTTGCTTGCCAAATAATTTATTTGGCAACTGTCTTTCGTTGGTAATCCAACAAACCCCAGTTGTGCTAATAACAGAAGAAACCCTCTGTCAATTGTGACATTTTAAACTGCAGCTTTTAATGGAAGCATGGGCAAATCTTTATAGGATTGCAGAAATAGTCAGCATCATCCTAGCAGCCGGTCCTGCTGAGGAGTATGTGTGGCTGTAAACTGGGGACACTGACAAAAGTGCTGGTAAGAGCAGTCAAAGGAAGTGTGAAAAATTGCACACTGGCTGTGATAATATTAGATAAGGAAACTAGCAAATGAACAAAGCCAATGTACTGTCAGGAGAGTCATGTCGTACACAGTGAAAACGGACAGCTGCCATAAAGCAGGGATGGGCTGGAGCTCCCAGGAAAAGATTCTCCAGGGGACTGCATGCTAGTTTAGTAAATAGAATCTAAATTTAGTTCAGCTTTGTTATAATGGGAACCAGTAACAGTAAACTGTAAATTCTTAGAAGTTTCTGTCCAGTTTGAGAGGAGGCAAATGAAGGCTGAAAGAGAAGGAAGACGTATTTTTAAATTTTTATTCTAGGTTCTATGAGTTAATTATAATACTGCATAGCTGAAGAATGGTGAAGCAGGGACCAGACTCGGAATCCAAGATACCTTTCCTTTCTTCACAATAAGGATAAAATATTTATCGTAAATTAGTCAGAAGAGACAGAAATGTGTAGCTTAGCTTCAGAACCAGTCTAGTTCTTGCAGTAGTTACTTAATCAACAGGCTCTGAATATACGCTCTATCAGTAACAATGATGTGTTTGGCTGTGGACAGGAAACATGAACCAAAAAAAAAAACATTCCCAGGTACAGTACACATCCCTAAAGATGACACTGGAAAAAGAAGATTTGCTCTCTGACTTCACTTATTAAAGTGTGTGCAACATCAGAGTGCGCCAGGGTGTGTGGAGTTGTCAGACTCAGGCCCTCTGAAATGGGAGATTTCTTGGGAATTTGCAGTTGAACAGGAGGAACATGGGTGCCTGGCACTCTCTGTGGTTCAGCTGCTGTTTGGGAGTTAACCATAGGTCAGGGCAATTGCTGTTTATTAGAGCATCCATGCCATCATACAACTTCAAAATAATTTCTCCCCTAACCTGTTCCTACAGATTCAGCAGAAGGGAAAATACACGCCACTGACCTGAGTGGGTTTCCATAGATTTTCAAGTTTAGGATATTCTAAAAAAAATCCTCTTTTGTCTGTTTTTTTTTTCTTTTCACAATCTGAGATGCTGTTTCGGATACTTTGTGCTTGCTTCCAAAAATAAGTTCGGGAACAGCTGGGAACTCTCACATACTGAAAATCTAGTGAAATGTTAGTCCTGGGGCAGGTGATGTGATCGTAACTGCCCCAAGAGCCCTTATTTAAGTGCCATTTGCTGACAAGCCATTTGCTGCTATCTACTAGTTTTGGTTTAGCCATTCAGAAGCTGAAGAAATTATCCAGTTGGAAGTTTTATTCATGCTTAAAAGATTAAACCCCTATTTATATATTTCAATCCTGCGAGCTATAATGCTCTTTTTTTTTTTTTTATCACCTTTGCTTTTATTCTATTTTGTGGTGGCAGGCACAAAGGTTGTTATGAGGTGTCAGTCATTCAGGTTTGAGAAGATGTGCAGGAGTTGTTGGGCGTGCAAATGAAACCATCGTGGGAAAACTGAGTTGAGAAACTTCAGACAGAAGCACCCTACCAGTGCTTTTTGCAATATGCAAATATATTGCCCCTCCAGACCTGTCTGTATATAAAGCAACAAAATGATAAGTAAATAAATTAGTAAAGAAAACCAGTCAAATAAAATACTTGGTGAACCTATAGAGAATATCCTTGTTGTGAACCCTGTACTGGATGGCTCAGCACCATCTGGTCTGACATATTTTACGTACTGAAATGTCACCTTTTTTTAAAGGTTAATAATTTTTCTAATAAAAGATCTGTGGAGCAGAGAGAAGGATGAGCTCGTATGAGCACTGTGTGTGAGTCAGGTGATTTGGTGTCTCTGGTCCCTGTTAATGGGACTGGGGTAAGGAAGAAGTGCACCCCAAAGCAAACACTGCCCTTGTCCCACTCTGCTGTCTGTTTTCAAAAAGTTTCCCTAGGAGCAATGCATGAGTATTTGTGCTTGGTTTATAAGAGGGAGCAGTGAGACATGGTGATTTTCCTGAAAAATTGCAATGAAGGTGGGTTGATGACTGAGATGTTGCCAGCTGCTGAGGTCTCTGTGGTTGTAGCAGTTCACCCTACTAGGTGGATTTCTTTCCTTTTTGTGTGTGTGCTTGCAGATAAACATAAGTGTACTGTTCTCACATTAACACATTTTTTTTCATAAATACAAACATTCTGCCATGGGGGTATTCATCTAGAAAAGCAGTGTTTGTTAGTGTTTTATTTACACAGGAATAAATAGTGTATCTTATGGTTTGGTTTCCATTTGATCTGATACCTCACATTTTTCATTCCTGAATCAAAAGAAAGTGAAGGTTAAACTACAATTTTATCTGATGGGAATAGCTGTGATCCAGTGAAGCATTTTCCTAGAGCCTGGGTCAGCCTCAAGAGCTAAACCGAACACAAAGGAAGTTCATGGGGAAATAAAGCCAATTTGACAGGATTCATCTGTCAAGACCGATGGTGTGCAACCTTGATGAAAAAATATTAACTGCATATTGTCCATGTGGAATTGCAGTAATTTTTTCTACTGCTCTCATAAGAAATATGAAGACTGCCACCAGTACCTATCCAGGTGGAGAGTTATTTTAAGTGGCAAATAAAACTTAATTCTCTGAAGAGGTTTTTGTTATAAGTATATATTTGACTTAATAGGTCAAACATTGGAAAATTACTTCAAATTGTATTTTGTGCTAATATTTCCAACCAGGTTTTTCTAAACAGATGTGGTGTTCAAGCAAAAATTAAAATGTTTACTCTTTACCTTGTTAATTTATTTTTTGTTGTTGCCTTTTGGGTACATCCACTGTTACACAGACCTGGCATTTTTAAAATGGATGCAACTTCTTTTTAGATACACGTCAAGTTAGACATTTCACACCAAGCAAACCTTAGAGTAGATTCAGAAGCCTCTGGCACAAGAATATTTTTAATTCTCTTTTTGGGCAAGCTGAATTTCTTAGGACAGGGAGTAAGCTGCCTTGGCCATAATGGGCCCTCTGATTTCCTGAGCCCTTCAGGAACACCGGTTTTTCCCAAAGTTGGCTCTGCCAGCTGCACTTGAACTGTCTGGAGTGGATGCGTCTGACCCACGGGAAGTGAGTCCCTTAGAAGTGTTGTCTAGGCAAAAGTAATGAAGTAATCTTGTGGATTATTGCCACAGCACTCTTGAAAGACATGTATGTGTAATAGCTGTTGAATATTTGTGGTGTGTTCACACACATGGCAATATAGGATAAAGAAATGTTTTTCTTTGTTTATTTATTAATCAGGAATTGTGTGGGTATGCTTGAAGATGTCAAATGTGCTGCTGTGGGTGATGAAAGTTTCTGTCTACTCTGTGATTCAAATGGTGTTGGCATCATGATGGGATTTCTAAATTGTGCATGGTTTTCTTGAGGTTACAGGATTGCACCCTGCTTCTGCTTGCAGTTCTCCAGCTGATCCATAGATAGATTCTCATTAATTGTTTTATTTCATTTGTATGAATCTCATTACTTCAGATTATGAAAGCCTCAGGCTTCCTTTTGTAGGCAGCAAAACTGAATAGAATATTCTGCAAAATTGCATCTATGTATAAGTAGGCCATGAGAGAATTTATGAAAATATCTGTTGTTTTCTCTAAGAGAGCTGCTCTGCAGGACCACGCGGGGAGCCCAGACTGATAGGGAGTGTGGCAGCAGTGAGTTGAATAACTTCCTAGCTACATGAAAGCCACCTTAGTACTGTGCTCCGCTTTCTCCTTGCCTCAGCACTTCCAAACACTACAGTATTTCATATACACAATATTATTTAATATGTTCTTACTCTCAGTTTACGTACCATTTTGGTTTTGTCTCAGAGAACTGAATTGTAAGTTTGGCCATATTTCCTTTATCTTGTTGTCAGGCACAAAGTCTTTGTAAAACTGGCAGCTTGCTTAACTAGCAGTGGAGGTAACGGCACCGTTGACATATCCTGTGATGTGTGTCCAGTTCTTTCCAAAGGTGCAATCTATTTTAAGGAATTAATTTTCCTTTGGGATAGTCAGTAGATTTTTAGTGCTATTTAATTATACCACTTGCCTTTTAGACAGTGCTTTCTGATCACTGTAGCACTATCTTTCGTAAAAGAATTAGATGTGCTGCTTAGAGAAAGAATCTAATATCCTTTTCTGAACTTCCTTGCTTTTGTTTCTTACATCTCACGTATCATGACACTTTCATTATACTGACTCTTCTTTGCTATTGTATCCATTTGATAGTTTTCTGATTTTTTGCTGAATTGTACTTCCTTTGGTACAATCATAGCCCCTTCTCCTTGCTACAGATCCATTTCCCTCCATTCAGCACTTGGCTTCCAAGTGCCATTTAAAAAAGTTCTGACCACCGTGCTAAGTGCTTGAGATAATAAATTCCCTTTTCCTGCCAAAACAGTCCATGCAGAGCAGAGTGGTAAGATGAAAAAGATGCACTAAGCCTTACAGCTTCAGGCCTCCTGCTTTGCACAGCTGCCTCTGCAGAGCTCAGATCTGGACTGCCCTCTGTGTGAATGACCTCTCAGGTATGATACATAGAAGGGAGCTGCCAGAGGGGGAATGCCACCCCCATCCTTTGCCAGTGCACGAAGGCAAGACTTAGCAGGCTGAATACCCTCTCATTATGGAGCAAAGCATTTTTCCAAAGGTATTTGCTATCATTTGCTAGTTATCAGTATGGAGCTGGCAAATAACTGGGAAAAAGCTTGAATCCAGAATATAATTCTATAGATGAATATCTAATATTAAAAAGAGCCCTTCTGAGAAATCAGGCTTTTCTTCAATACTGATGTGCATGACTGCAGAATGTGAAAATTACTGTATCGAAGTAGCTGAAGACCTATAAACCATCTTAGTTTTCTCCCCAGAGATGTAATATCATTAATTCAGGGGAAATCAGAATAATAGCATAGCTAAGAAACAATTATGCCAAGCCAAAATCCCTGCTCATTCTGTCTTTCTACATGTCACAGACTTCTTTGAAAATTGGCTCTTTGGCCCGTTCCTGAACTTCTCTGGGTCCAAATTCAGCAAAGTGTGCTTAATCCTGCAAGAAGTCTCCCTCCTTCAGGGTGACTTCCCACACACTTCTGCCACTGGCTTGCTTTGAGCCTTGTGCCCTGGCAGGAGCAAAGGTGCAGGGAATAAACAGTGCTCAGGGCTTCCCCTGCCATTACTGACAAGGCAGGGTGTGTATCTTGGTGCCCACCAAATGCGTTTGAAGGGACTGTCTGGCTGTGCACCCGTGGGAGACACCCTCCAAAATGTGGATGAGCCTGCAGGCTCAGTCTCAGCCAAGCAAAAACACCTGCAGGATCTCTCCAGGAAACATGAGGAAACATCCTTTTTTGGACCAAACTCACCATCTTTCTGTGACAAGAAAGGATCTGATTACACTGCTGCATCTCACTGGAAAAACAGTCTTCTGAATACAGAACGGTTTTGATCAGCTCTACCTGCAAGGCAGAACTGAAAATTAAATCCTTTTGGTAGGTGTCAATAATTTATTCAACAGCAGCACTGCCTCTGTTTCAAATGATGGCTGCTGCAGGAAACATCGATAAAATTAAAGTTATGATAACTATTCCAAAACATATGATCTTTTAATATTTTGCCGTGATTGCTGCCTCAGAGAGCTGGAATATTAACACTGGTTAACTTTGGGCATCTAACTCTGGGGTTAAATTAGGAACCGAGAGACACGTTGCCAGTGGAGACCTTTCTCCATAAGGCACTTTCCTGTTTACCACCTAGGTACCTGCTTCTTTCCATTGACTTTTTAGACTGCTAATTTAAACACCTTAATTAGATGTCTAAAATGCTGTGGTGAATTTTCCACTTGCTTGATGTGATCCTATTTCTGTATCTACCAATTCAGCTGACACTTTGTTGTTTTGATCTCGTTTATTGGAGTCTACAGGCAGAAATATAAAATCACAGGCTACCTGCTCTGTAAATTTTTGAAGAAAAGTGAAAACAGTGACCAAAAGATTATTTTTCTCACACATACTTCTTATCTGATTTTATTCCTTTCTTTAAGGGACATGAAAAAAATGAACAAGCCACAAATTCAATCCCTTCCTGTGTTCTTATCACAGATATCTCAATGTAGTGTGTTTTTTCTCACCCTGTGTTTACTATGAAAAGTGGAAAATTAAAAAGTGCAAGTATCAGATCTGTTTGTACTCAAATTCTATTGACTCAAAAAAATATAAATTTAACCTAAAAAGTTACTATTTGCTGTCATGGCAAGGTAAGGACATTTTTTGTGCTAATAAATCCATTATTTTACATCACATTTAAGAAGAAATAATAATAATAATAACAACAACAATAACAATAATACAGTTTTAAAATTAGCATAATTATTTAAAATGTAATTATGTGTCAACTACCCTGAACTGATGTTCCTGATGAGCTAAAGCTAATCCTGTGCCACCGTCAACCTGAATGAAATTGAAATGTGAAAGTCAGGACTCCAGGAAGCTCAGTACTTGGGGAATTTTTAGTAGATGCAAACACTGAAATGATGAAACATTTCCTGGAGCATTAAGGCCTAACCAAAAGGCTGCAGAATCTTTAGCCTTGTAACTCAAATAGTTTTTGAACACTTAAAAATGAAAACAATTTTTCTGGGCAAACTAATTGTGATGTTGTTAGATGGTGTTCTTTAGAAGGACTTGGGTATGGATCTGAGCTCTTTTTATGGAATCATCACTGTTTGCATGAACAATTCTCTGAGGGTTAGGAGTCAGTAATCACCCCTTGCATCCTTTCCTGGTGCCTATGAAAGTCTCTGCAGACAAACTATATACTGAATATCAATTCCGTTTCCAGAATCAATTTTGTTTTTTTTTTTTCATTTCTCACAATCCTGGAATGCATAGGAGAGGTAAAGGTCAGAGTTCAGGCCAAGCTAATTAATGTTATATTTAAATGATTATGGATTGATACCCTAATGTAGATGCTGTTTTCTCCCCCCTTGGTGTAGGAAGTCCCTTTTAAACCTTTTTTATCCGGACTGTCAGACAGCTCCACTTTTAGGTGTATTGATAGAAGAAAATTGAAAATTAATCCTGGATTAACATCTTACTTGTGTGTTTGTGCCATTGTGCCTGATGCATATTTTGGATCCTCTCTTGAGTGTGGAGGTGAACACAGGCTGAGACGTGTAATATCCTGAGGCAAAGAAAAAGGGCTATTTAGTGTCTATTCTTTTCTGAAAAACTATGGACTGTGTTACAGGCACATAATGACACTGCTGATACACAACATTTCTGTTCTTATTAATTTACTGCATGGATGAGATCATTCCGTATTGTAAGATGTCTTAAATGATGGTTCTGAATATTTGGCAAGACTGTTATAAAACATTGTTCTGGAAAGCAGTATATTCAAAATTCACAACATGCGTTTTTATTCACTCTTGCTAGACCATATGCAAATAGACAGTTTGCATCAAGGCCCTGGTGCCTAACTTCTGAATTGCTGCCTAAACAGGGAATATTTTGATAAAAGCAAAAAGCTTTCTGATGGCATTTTATGCCCCATTAGAAACTCGAGGACCAATCACTAATAAGGTTATACCAAATGTGTACTTATTCATCTTTTTTTCTCACCATGCAAACCTTTCCAGCCTTCACCCATTATAAACGTTACAGTGTACGACGGGCAAATCAATCCTATCTGTGCAGACACAGCAGAATGAAAGGTATAATGATGTGGGAGTGAAGTGTCAATGCATAATTCATAACTGACGATGTGCTCTGTGCAGTGCTATCCAGCAGCTCTCCATGGTGGAGAGGTCCTCATGCACTTGGGAAATTCATCTGTATCAGCTCATTCTGTTTCTGCATGGGTGGCAAGCTCCTTATTTAGGAGGAGTTTAAGGCCGTTCAGAGGCACCGCCATAGCGGAAAATAAGGGCAAAGTAGTTCTGCACTACCCTGTTGGGACCTTTTAGCCCAAAAATCTCATCTGGTGGAGTGTTTCTCCTCTAGCTCAAAACTGCCCACCTGCAGCAAGGATCCCAAACCCCTTCAACACAGTAATTAAGTGTTACCAAATTAAGGAATGGAATATTTCATTTGGAAGGGACCTACAGAGATGTCCTAGTTCAACTGCCTGACCACTGTAGGACTGAGCAAAAAGTTAAAGCAGTGTCCAAATGTCTCTGAATCATTGACAGATTGGAGCATTGACCACCTCTAGGAAGCTGGTTCCAGTGTTTGACCACCCTCTCAGTAAAGAAAACCTTCCTGATGTCAGCTCTGAAAACTTACTACAATTGCAAGCCTGGAAACTTATAAACTAATCAACACCCTTGCTCCTTCACCCTGCAAGTGGTAGCACCCTGACCTGCTGGTCAAAGTGGCTGCCACAGTGAGAACATGCAGGTGGCTCTGTTGGCTGTCTGCAACCTGCAGCAAAGCAGAAAATTAATAAGCTGAAGTTCTTTCCTCAGTTCACCTGAGTATGCCCATATATTATAAAGCTTTGGACCATCAGATTATCAGCACATTTAGATCAACACGAGGCACTGAAAGCTAGTGGATCTGTGCCATTTTACACCTCGGCAGTGATCTCCCAAACCGTCATTAGGTATTGGTGTAAGATAAGGACCAAGAGCTTTGTCTTGGACTAACAAGCAGTGGGAGCAGATCTTGATTTTGACCCAAAAGATTCAGTTGTAGCTGAGTGCATTTTATGAGTCTCTTTGAGTTTGAAATTTTATTTTATCTATTTAAAAAAAAAAAATCTTCACTTTTCCAAACGAATGCTTTTCTGTACCATGCTTAGTGATTCCTTCGATCATAATAACAAGGTTTATTATGTTCTAACCCAGCATGTTGTGACAATATTGCAAAATTATTGTTTTGTTTCTCCTAACCTCAAGACTTTTTGTAACAGTAATAATAATAATAAAAGACATACAGACTGATGAATTATCTACCGTATCAGACTGCACCACAATGGAATCTGAAATAGCTGAGAGAGTAAAACTGAAAAATATCTCAATTTACAAGGAAAACACTAAGCTACACTAAACTTTTGCTGCAGTATTCCTCATGTGTTTTTTAGTTTGGTCTTCACAAGCAGACGAGTCACACTGCTCAGGTGATGAATTTTAAGAAGATTGTAGGGATATTCAGCCCAGGTTTTTTCTGTAATGCATAAATTGCATTCTTTGTGCTAGTTCAGGCTCAGAGGAAAGCATTACTTCTCAGTCTGGTAACAGTTGTGTTTCCAAATGAATAAATAATCACTAGTGGTGCACAGCTAGATAATAGCTAAGTTCTTGTATATTATATCAGGTAGAATAATTTGAAATGAAATTGCTGCTGCTGACTATATGCCATTGATGTTTTTCAATATATAATTTTTGTGAGGTTTACAACTTTGGCCACAGGAGTTGGGGTGGTCATAATTTCTTTCGATTTACACCAGTGGGTAGCTGGTCATCTGAAGGCATAGCAAGATATGTACACTAGTGTCTTTTTTTTTTTTTTCACCAAAGTTAAAGCTTGTCTTCTGAGCTCGTGGGAAGGGGGAACAGGAACAGAGAGAGGAGCACTACTCCAAGGGTGAACCTGCTCTAGTTTTTTGTAGATTTGGATACTGTCACACCTACTGCAGCTTCTGTTTAGGGAAATTCCACACCTGGGATCCCAATACTTCTTGGGCAGGAACCCCAGCTGTTGTGGGATTTTTGAAGGCAGAAACTGTCAGCTGTGCAGTTCTGAGGGATGGCTAGGCTCAAACTCTTGATAGCCTTCCTACTAGTGAGAGTTTTTAAATCTGAGTCTCCATCTCAGCCCCTGTGGTATAATGCATCATCCGTCTTCCCCCTCTGAAATTAAATTCTCATGAACATGAGGAGCAGCATGGATAAGTAACAGTTATTTGATGAAAGTCCTAGGTAAAGATAGTCATATTCATTTTCTGTCACTGTAGCAAATATTTATGTCTTACAAAAGGTTGTATCTGTTCTGGGAGATAGGGCATCCTATTTAACATCTGTTAAGCTCTCAGAACAACTTTGTATTAAACTCCACACACCCTTTACATTTCACCAGTTCTAGGGCATGCCGAAGATGTGATGCTTTATGTGCCCTGGATTTGAAGGCAGTTGGCATGCAGGATCCTGCCATGTTTGAAATCATATTCACAATAAAACATGAAGCCTCCAAATGGGACTCTGATGGGATTTTAGATGTATGTCCTTTGCTGGCCCTCTGGGTAGAGGTGAGCTGCAAGTAAATCCTGGACTGGGTGGCTACCTACCTCTCAGTTATTACAAGCCAGTGCAACAACAGAGTGGGCTTTTAATACTAGGCTCAGATTTCCATTTCAGCAAGAAAATATACATGGAATGGAGTGCGGAGTATACACCTGGAGATAATGAGCAGCTCGGCTCTGCCAGCCTTTCTGGGACCATCACTGTCTGGGCAGGTGGCTGCCACTAATTTGCATCAGGCAAGGTCAAGGAAGAAAGAGGAACATTAAATAGGAAAGGAAAATGGCAGCAGAGTTGGTTAAGGGTAATTAAAAAAAACAGCCACACACACCTGCCCATAAATAAATAACTTATGTAAATCTGTTTGCTTTTCCTTACTATCCATCTGCCATACACCCTCTGTCCTCATTGGATTCTTTTCATGCTTTCCCATGTGCAGAATTAACATGAATCCTCACTTTGTACTGCAAAATTGTGAAGACAATTTAGCTTTGATTAATTCTAGTTGCAAGTGAATGTGAAACAGGCATAAGGGACAGTTACCCTTTAATCTCTGTTAAATCCCAAAGTTCTTACTACAAAAATATTAATCATTACCTTCCCAGTTGCATATGATAAAATATAGCACTTGCTGATTATGGGGGAAATAATTTTATCGGTTGCAATTGAGAAAGTAATGCTTAATGTTATTACACTGAGGGTGTCTGGAAAGAAAAGATACTTTTCTGTGCAAGCATCCTTGAGGAATGTAAGAGAAATAGGCTAGGAAAACATACAGGTTTTTTTCTTTCATTCATCCCCCTACTCTTTCCAGCTCATCTCACAGAAGGTTGCAGAGAGGTGGTATCTTTGATTACATCTGCTGATACTCCTGGAAAAAAATGGTCAAGTTATTAGATGCATAGCCTTTTCCATGTGATTTCATAGTGAGAACATCTCTGCTGTGCCTCCACACACATCCTTCTTCTAAGTTTGAGCAATAAAACACCCTGCCAATGAGTTTCTTAATAAAGATTATTGCAGTTAATTTGATTATTAATTAAAATGTGATTAATTCTCTGATAATGTAAATAGATTAAAAATGAAGCTTTGTCCAAAGAAGATGTCACTGCAGGGTTCCATACTTATTGTGCCCTCCTGATTCTGTATCAAATTTACCCAGAATAAAAGAGCATGTTGTAACCTGCAGGTTCTCTATGGATTCTGAGACTTCAGGAGGTTTCTCTCCTCTCAGTTGTCATCGTTATAAGTAACCAAATTATGCCCTCAGGTCACTTTGTGCAACCCTGTTACCTTCAATGTGAATCCTGTGATGTACAGTCTCATTAGTTTTGAGGGTTTGCATAGGTTTCTCCAATGGCAGATTCTGAAAGTAATGGAGTTATAGAATATTACATTAGCAGCAGAATAGCTTTCTGCTGATGCTAGGAAGGACTCCTCTATACTAGCAAAGCCTTGGTTGAACTTGGAAGGGGGAAGAAGATATTTAGAAGTAAAAATTAATATGAAGTGGTACACAATAATAACATGGTTTTGCTCCATTTCTGCAGCCTGTTTGAAGCTGATTCACATTTTCTTACCAACACTTCTACTAAGCTAAGGTTTCAGTAGAGTAAGAATTTGAGTTACTAGAGCTTGTATTGATTCACGTTTGCATGGTGCATCTTTTATATGCCTCAACTAAATAAGGCATTTTGCAGCACAACATCCTAAATGATTCAGGCACTAAAGAGCTATTCAGAAGTGCTAAACAAAAGTAAACATCAGAAGTCAGAGGAAAATGAGGGATATGTTAAAGGCAGCTTACTTTTCAAGAAGAATTCTAATTACTTTTTCTTCTGTTATGCCGACATTACCATAGGAAATCGAATGCCTCATCATTTTATGTGTCCTTTTAGAAAGTGTACTTTTTGCTTTGTCTTTTCAAGCATTTTCTGGAAAGTAAATGCTCAGTAATTTCTTAAAGCTGGCAGTGCTGCCATGTGAGTTGTTCATGCTGGCAATGCTGCCATCATGTTACATTATGTCATTTTGAGAATCTGTTTTGAGGAGCTCCAGTTACAACTTCACGGCCACGAGGTCCAGTGGAACCAGGCACTGGTTGGTGTCCCAGGAGAACAGCATCCATGCCAAGCTGACTGAAACACCTTTTGATTCCAGGAATGACTTTGGTCTTCAAGCTTTCATTTCACTATTTCTGTGACTAGATGATAAATTCTTTGGTTCCTCTCACATGGATTGTGCAGCGCCTGGTGCAGGGAGCCTCGAGGCTTGGCTGGAGCAGTAAGGTAATAGTCATCTTCACTTCAGAGTCAAATACTGGCAAAGTTTGGAGTTGACTGGAGTTTTGCAAATTTAAAATCTTAGTAAACACGTGAACAGTTTTAAATTTTAGGAAACATGTTTATTCAACTTAATCTGAGTAGAATTTAAATAAGTATTTCAATTGTTTTTTGTCCATTTTTAAATGGAGTGATGCAAAATATGGTATGAAAAAAAGGACAGTTATATCCTGATAGCTCTGTCTCAGATTCAGACCACATGCAACTTAAGAAGAGCTAAAAAGAATCTTTTTTCTCTTCTGTGAGAATGGAGTAAGTACTGATTAACTTCAGTAAAACTTGTTTCTAACCAGACTGAAATAATTTCTACAAATGGCTCTAAAAGTTAAAATATTTGCTCCGTCTTGAGCACCAGGGGAAGACAAATTGTAGCACATTCACCATTGAAGGTCAGCAGACCCAAATGAAAATGCAGAAACATAAATTGTTTCCATTCACTAATCACATATAATTAGTCTGGCTCACCTGAACTAGAACACATTTGTTATTATAATACATAATTAAAGATTTTTTCATTTTTATGCTTTCCAGTTGCAATTATCTTTCTTTTAACAATTGTATGAAAAGGAAACTTCTTGTAAAAATGAAGATACATTTGATAAATTAGTATAATTAACAAAATGTCCCTGAAAGAGGAAAAAAATAATATGTAAGTTTGCACATTTTCAGTTCCAGATTACTTGTTGAGTATCCTCTGTGAATTCCATGAGACAGAAGCAATTCTGGTTTTGTCGCCTATGGATGCATTCAGTTTTAACATGCAGTCAGGCATATTGGAGGATCAACATCCTGAATTAAATCACTAAAAGGACAGGGCTATGGCTGATTATGACTGAGAAGTTTAGCATTAAGATGACATGTAAAGACAGCAATAAACAGTATAAAGACATCATTCCCTTGAGTAACTTGAAGAGATACCATAAAGCAACTGAGCACTAAATGCTTTTGTGTTCATCAGCATTAAGGAGGTCTCATATAATATGCCATGAATAGGATGTTTTATATTGTCTGTTGCTGTGTGGTATCTTTTTTGAAGCTACACATCTTCACTTCAGAGGAACATTACAGACCTCCTTTGCTGGACCTTACCTAGTCTTTTTTTTTTTTTTTTAGTAGATAATTACAAGAATCAAAGCTTTTCTGTGGTTCCACTTGCACAGAAGAGTGACAAAATTGCACGTAAGGGATGAAATTGTACAAATCAGAATGGCTGCAACATTTACATCTTTGTTTTGCCTTTCACTTTTAAATCTTCTCATGCTTTGATTTTGCTCTTAGTAAAATAGATTTCTCCCTTTTCAATTCCCACTCCTTGTGCACCAAAATGTCCCTCAAATACACAGTGTTTCCTCCCTCTCCTGAGTTTTCCCAGTCCCACACCCTCCTTTCCTGATCACTGACCAAGCTGTGTGCACAGTGTCAGCGGCTTTCTTCTACATTGTACCCAGAGAAAATGGATTAAAGTAAAACAGGATGTAATGCACTTAGGAAGGAAAACAAAAGTCCTTTCAAATTGAACCTCTAAAGTGAGATAATATTTTACGGCAAAACTAAAGGTATTACTTTCGGGAGGAGCATAGTGACAGGGAGAGATAATTGTATTTTGTCCTTGGAGATACAACTCTTCAGAGCAGCCCCAGCCCACTGTAGCAATGCAAGCTCCCCGGTATGCCTCCAGGCAGCCTTGCACTTTAGGATCAAGATGAGGGCAGACAGTGTCAGAGCTTTGAATCTGGCTTTCAGATGTAGCTGAGGCTTCTCAGCATCATCTGTCAGTCACAGATTTTAAGCCTGTGCAATGTGGGCTGGGCTTTAATCTCTGAACCAAAGGCTCGTGATCTAAATCAAATACCCTGTGCTGTTCTGCAGAAGAAGCCTTCTGGAAACTCATGCATGTGTTTGATATGATAGATATAATAATTTATTAAATATATAAATCTGAGCCCATGGGTACAGATAAGCCAGAACAAGCCACAGATCCTCTATCACTGCAGTGCTTCTCTAGTGAGGTATAGTGAGGTCTGGAAGGAAATCCTGAAAATAAACCCTTGTTTATCAAAGTTGGAAGGAAGTTTGGATGTGCCCCTGTGAAAGCAAGAGGTTGAAGGCAATGGGAGTATGGACACCTCAACCTGTCAGTGAAATTAAGACCAAAGGTGAAGATCTCTGACTTACTCAGACCTTGCTAGTCTCAGTCTGTGAGAAACAAGTGATAGCTGGTGCTCACACACATACAGTCCTGTGCTCCTGGTGCTATTTCAACCTTACCCTTTCCGGGCATGAGCACAGGAATCCTACCCTCCAAATGATGACCATGCACTGTCACAAGCTCTGCCATCCCAGTTTCTGCCTGAGGTCTTATTCCACATACTTTGTTTGTTAGTTACCACTGCATGCTTCTTTCAAGGCAGCGTTTTCTGGGAATGTGAAATGACGAGATGGCACTAACTGCTACCTGAGTCTGCCAAGCCCATCTCCAGAGAAGAATAAGGTGAATCTGGAGAAAGCAGCCTCTTTTTAAACTAAACCAAAGAAATAAATCACTGCAGCTGGTCCAAGTTAACCATGAATGCAACAAAGGCACTTTATTAACACAGAAGCTGAAGTGAAATCTCAGATTCTGAATGATCTGCAGTCTGTCTTTTGCTGATGTATAGCTACTTCCTGTAATTTACAGTTAGAATTTTAGAAATTATTATAATTTTAAATAATGATGTTAAAAACAGTGATGGGTTAGAGAATTATGAGTATCTTAAGGGATCTAAGATTAAAGATTTTAATATTAAAAAATGTATGCAATCATTAATGTAATTTTAAAGTGTAAAGCCTGTCTAATCTAATTTACTATATTACAGCATGTTATATAATTTTGACTAATTAATTGTCTCTAATCTTTTTGCAAGCTTAAGCTTCAATTAACCAATATTTACAAGATTAAATACCTCAGTTACCAAGAAAAATCTTTTAAAAGTCTAGCATCCCAATTTAAACTGCAGCAATGCAGTGCAGGGATACCAAGAGCCATTTTAGAGGATCAAAATGTGTTCAATGATTGAGTACAGCATTTACATAAGAAGTGCTATTAAACTGGTAAAATTAATTTAACAGACTGTTATAAGCACAATACTTTGGCAGCACTGTTACCCAGAATTTAGGATGCAGAAACAGAAAATTACTTTTTTCTTGTCAGTTTGTTCAGCACACAGTGTAGGCAGGCCTAAGCTCATTAGCAAGATGCATTTAGGTTCACCTTCTCTAGGTTTTCACTGCAAAACAGAATAGGTAATAACTAGTTGTGTGTGCAGTACAGGAGACTGCAGAAGGAAAATGCAGCATGACTGGAGGGCAATTTACCAAAATCCTCAACACTGTTAACTCTAGAATGAAAGCTGCATTTACAAACTGTGGAATGCATTAGGTGAGACAAGATATAATGATGACAAACAAACTAGAGAGCAGAAAACTTAGCAGGAACAGACGGAGGCATAACAGCAAAGCACTGTTTAAAAATGTGTCTGCTATCAAATATTTCATGCAGCACAGCAGCAATTCATATTTAAGACTTGTCAAATATACCTATTCTCTGTATAATAAAATACCCCCAAACCAACACAAACAGTTTTTAAACAGTCACCAAAGGAGAGACAAGAGCTTGGAAATCATTGCCTGTCATTTCCAGCTGAATGATGAGACCATATAAACATAGCTTCTCTTTCCTTGAAGAGCGGCCAGGAATCCTGACCAGTCTTTTCTGCTCCCTCTCCCTCACCCCTGTCTTAACCAGCACCGTTTTTAATGAACGGGAGGAGGTGGGGTGGGGGCAGGAGAGAGAGGGGCTTTTTTCCCGACTCCTCCCTAAGAACTTATTTTTTTTTTTTGTGAGCAGGACAGAATGGGAGGCTGCTCGGAAATCTTTTTTCCATTACCCTGTTTGATTTATTCATGACTACTTCATATCCATGTCTCCGTGTGCTGGTTGTGTCCTTCAGCCTTTCCCTCCCTATATATCAAACCTCTCCATGCCACTAAAAATTGGTTTTAGAAAGACAAACCTTGTTCTCTTACAGACTTTATTTTGGTCTGTGATCAAACCTTTCTCATCTATTCCGCACTCAGAAGATGGATTTTCCACCTGCTGAGCATCCTGGTGGGCCATCTCTGCACACCTTTTTGGCAATCACACCAGTATTTTACTCTCTCTAGGGGACAGAGTTTAACAGATGCATCCAAAGATTTAATTTTCCTTATTCATAGGAGCACAGTCATTCAAGAAAATAAATTTCTACATAAACAGCAGTCTACTGCAATTTTGTCACTTTATGGTGAGCCCTAGAAACTGTTCTTCATTCAAAAGGGAACACTCCCTTTCAGTAGCAGCTGGGGAAGTTCAGTAGCACTCTGAGGTAAATCAGGCTGCTTCTTGTCCAGTCACCATCTGGCTACTGATTGCATAAAACAGAATCAGAGGTTCTTTTTGTAAGAGCTACAGACAAAAGACAAGCTTGTCAGGAGGAACGGAAGGGAAGATGACTCAGTTATGCATTGAAAAACAAGGTTTCAGAAAAGACAAAATTGTTAGTGCATTTGGGTCTATGGTTTTGCAGAATGTTCCTTCTAGTATTTTCAGATTTCAGTTACATTCATATATTACAACACTGCTGACAGAAGAGGAAGGCAAGTGCTCTCCCCAGGCTCTCTGGGGCTTGCAGGTAGGGCGGGATGCTGGGCCAGGTCCCAGCTCTGCCCCAGGGCAGGGTGTTGACATGTCTGTTCCTGGTGCCACCCCAGCATCTCTGTGCTCAGGAGCATCACTCAGCCATTGCACTTGATTCTTGTACACCTCCAGTTAAAAACCAAATAATCAGTCAGATCCTAGGTCTCCAGAGGTAATTTGTTGTTATTTAAAAAGTGCTTGAAAATGCTCCAGACTATTTCCTTTTGTTTGTTTAAAAGATATTTGGCTTCAAATCTGCAGTGACAATATTTGTTATGTTTTGGTGTCTTGTGCAAGCACTCCTAGCCCCAAATGATACATAGTGAGGAGCATTTAGATACAACCTTTCTAAATAAACTCCCTTTTGAAACCTATTACTAAATAACACTTAAAAATTTTTTTTTAATCTTACTAATATTATGTACTCCTTGCAGTTTTTGCTTACAAACCAAAGCCAGTCTGTGAAACACAGAACAACTACAAAAAAAGCATAAAGAATATTTTTAAATTTGAAAATAGCGTGGTTTAAAATCATTTTCTTAACACTTTGCAGAGTAAAATGTACCATTTAATGTGTGTTTACAAAAATTGCTTTTATTTGGATGCCTGATTCAGTAAGAATAACACGAAGTAGTAGACTGCTTGTTTTGATCACTGCAGTGGAGCATAAATTATCACATTAAATGGATATGATTGCACTTAATATTACTGTGAAGGAAATAGAGTGATTATCATAAAATGAAATTAAACCAGGAA
Source organism: Apus apus (assembly GCF_020740795.1). Classification (NCBI taxonomy): domain Eukaryota; kingdom Metazoa; phylum Chordata; class Aves; order Apodiformes; family Apodidae; genus Apus; species Apus apus. The sequence goes on along the minus strand of NC_067282.1, from coordinate 93,798,689 downwards.
TAGATTAATTTCTTTAGCAGAATTACAAAAAAGTTTCCATAAAGTAACCCAGATCTTACACAGTACTTGTGTGTGACTTGCAATGGTTTTATCTCACTTGAAAGATGTTGTTTTCACTCTAAAGCACTTTGTAAGAAGTGGTGTCTTTGTTTCTGAGTTAAAGCAATACCTGTCATAATATGCAAGAGTTTTTAACAGTGGCTTGGGCTGATGAGAGAGAAAAAATGCTGTATCCAATAGCAATGACACAGAGAGATGTGAGTGGAGACAAAAACTCTCCCATGAATTGGGGCTGACCATGGCTTTGGGTGTAATACTCTCTCACTGAAGAGAAGTGACAAATGGCCTTTATTTTGCTTGAACAGTCAGAAGTACTGTTCTTTCCTGTTTTAGCCAAGGACTGGTGCTACAGAAGATTGATTCAGTATTGAGTGAGAACAATGTCATCTCCTGAGTCCTCACCACCTTCCGTGGTTACGCTGGAAATCTGCCACTCAGGAGATGTCCAAAACTGACCCATCTTGGCCTGTAGGGAAATGAGAAAGGCATTGAGCCTTTAAAGGAATTTTTGGACAGTGCATAGGTCAAGAGTTTACTGTGGGTAGAAATCTTGCAGGAACATACTACTGCTGATGATGCATACACTTGGGCAAACTATCACTTCCTAATAACAACGCATGAAGAAGTAGGTTAATGTATTGTATGGCTGGGATATTTATAAATATATTTAAAAAGCAGGAGGGGAAATAGCAGGCAATTTTGCTTCCAGAACATAAGTCAAGTGTGTATTATTAAGCCTAAATAGACTGGATTAATCAAATGTCATACTGGCACTTCTAATAGTGATTTTACATTGCAAATTCCATTACCTTGCTTTACCAGCCAGGAGAAAAGTTATAGAAGATCAATTAAACAAACAGGAAATTACCTTTTTTCTTTATAGCCCATGACTTGCAGCACTTACCATGGTGCTAAGATCCCTGAAAATTAAACAGGCATTTGCATAAGATTAATAAGTCACTCAATTTCTACCCAAGTCACTGTAGCTTATTTAGGACCCCAGAGTTATCTAATGTGTACTAGAGAGGCAGGAGATGATGAGAGAAAATTGAAAATGGCTTAATATGTCAGAAAGGATCACAGCATTTTAACATGGGGCTCTTGCATTAATATATGCACCTGCAGCATCCCAGAGATTAATGAGTAAGATCTCAGCAGAATTAATTTAAGTAGGACACTGCCTACACGTGTTCAGTGGCACACTTGCCTGCCCTGAAGCAGGCAGGGAGGTCCTATGGACGTGTGGGAACTACCACTTTAGAGGCAGACACCCTGCCTCTAAGGAAGGAGCCTTACATTTCGGACTACAGGGACTACATCTCATTTTAGGAGGAATGTGAGACTTGCTGTTTTTAGAAACAACATACCCTGCCCCATCAGCAGGGAGCTTTGGTTTGAAGCCCAAGCAGCCAAGTTGAATTAGATGATGCATCATAAAGTAGGATTCATTTACCTTATTATTTTATACATGCATTTTCAAGGATGCTGTTTGGAAGAATTTCTTCTCCCCCACAGAAGAAAGCAAGGGGTGCATTTTCCAGCCCCCAATTTTAGCCTCCCTTGCAGCGCTGAGGGCAGGCTGGGGTTTCTTGCCACCAGCCACATGGCTTAGGGGGTGGTACTGGGGGCCAGCACATCTGCGCTGTGCAGTGTCAGGGAGAAGGCTGGGTCGGGAGCAGTTTTTAGGCTCCCAGATGACTTCCTTGTTCCACTGCCACATTTGTCTGATGACCGGCTTCTTTTATCTGTGCAGCTTACAAATCCTTCCACTTGGGCAGAAACACTGTCAAGCAGCATGAAACTGGTGCTCTCACAGCACAGGGTCCCTTTTGTGATAACTAGGCTCATGATCACTAACTAACTAATAATAATAACTACGGGGGTGGAGGTGGGGGGGAGGGCAGTTGGCTTGACAATTGGAGGGGAGGGGAATAAACATTTCTTGTCACTTATTTGACAGTCCCGGCTGCACTTTCACACCCCAGAGGGGGTTGGGGGATCCTGCTGGACCCAGGTTCACACAGACCAAATAAATGATGTGGTTGTTACAACTTGAGCTGCTTAGCAACGGTTTGGGGGAAGAGAGTACTTCCTCCTCTGTTCAGCAGCTGGCTCTTCACAGGATGTTTAGCCAGATGGTGTACATAAGATTATTGGAAAATGATTTTCAGATAAACCACGAGCCTGAACAAACTAATGTAGTCCCAGGTGCATTATCTGGTAATCCACAGCAGAAGATCATTTCAGAGGAAGGCGCTACTGAATCTGTCCCTGAAAAACCTGCAAGTTTCTTTGTGTTTATCTCTGTCTGTATACAAAGCCCTAGCAGCAATCTTACTTTAAAAAGTGATTATGGATGGGGCTGGGAGGAGGCAAAAGTTTTGTTTACCAGCAGTTCTTTGAAAAGAAGCACAGAATGCAGGAAGACAGGGTACATGAGGATGAGGGGATGAGGGTAGCAATCCTCTTTATCCAATCTGAATGAGAATTAAGTTTCATTTATGGTGAAGAATTGTGGGTAGCTTCATTAAAAAAAAGAAGGAAAAAACCCTATCATTCCTTGTTTCAGTACATGAAATGAATATACTTTAAAATACATAAATAATTAAAAACAAATAAACAAAAAACCCAAATAAAACAGGATTTGGCAGTTAATTCCTCCATGATTAAAGGATGCAGAAACATATGAGGCAAAAAAACAGCTTTTGAGGGTGATTAAACGTTGAAATGAATCCAAAGACATTTGATAACTGCAGAAACAATTTACTGAGAATGCTCTTTCTATTTTTGATAGTAGCCGTAGTCTTAATGGAAGGAAAATAAGCTCAAGAAAACACAAAACACAGACTATATATAGACATATGTATATAGTACTCATATAAGTAGAAGTTCAAAAGTTTGTAGTGCTGGCAGGGTTTGGTTTTGGTTTATTTGTATTCTGCCTGTTTGCCACACTGAGATCAGACTCAGCTGAGTATTTATTTGATGGGTGCCCACCAAATGGGTAACCCTTGAGAGTGGGATTGAAAAGCCAAACAACATTCAGAGACCCATGTTGGAAATGCACAAGCAACTGTACTGGCAAGCAGCATTTGCAAAGGTCATTTGATCCCAGCATGTGCAGAATGTATGCACATACTAATTGAGAGGCATATCTGAAGATCTGACAGCCTGTTATTTGTGAGAGCATTGCTTGTATTTTCAGGAATATGGGAGGTTCAGATGAGGGCAATAAAAATAGCTTGAAGCATGACAGGAAAGTGTATGGAGCCCGCATGCAAAAATGGCAGTGCTGAGACAGAGGGCTGTGAAATCGCCGGGACGGTGGAGAAGGTGTACTGGGAACAAGCTTTCCTTACTTTTCTGAATACAAAGACTGAGGGGCATGAAATGAAACTAGCAAAGGCCAAATTTGCAACAGTAACATAAAGTGGTTCCTCACACAAAGGGCAGTTAAACTGTGAAACTCCTTGCCACAGGGCTCTGAGGAAGCTAACAACCTTTCATTGGTTAAAAAAAGGCATTGGAAAAATCCTGGTAAAATAATCCAGTGAAGCCTACTAAATGCCCAGACATCACCTCTGGCTCTGGTATTCTATGAGCTACAGGCACCCATGTACAGAGTACTCAAGGAACAAACCTATTATATGCTTCCATGATACTCATGCTCTTTCTTAAACATCCACAGTTTGCCACTGTTGGAGAAAAGAGAGCAGAAGAGCCTGCCCTTTGGTCTGAGCCAGCACAGCTGCCTGATATTTCTCTTCTCTAGGTTGCTTTTGTTAGCAATCCACTAACCACCAGGAGAGTATAACTTGTATAAAACCAGATCTCACCCCTGAGTTGGCGATGTCCCTTTCATACATACGAGTCACAAGACGAGAGCTGGGGGGCCCTTGGGTGGGCTGCTGTCAGACTCCTTGGAGGCACCTGAAGACAACCAGCATGGACCTGGAGAAAGGAGAGGCAGGCTCTGAAGGGAAAAGGCAAAATCAGAAGCATCTCTCCTTGGAGGGGAGAAATGGTGTCATAATTGGAAATAAACCTCCTCCTTTTGCTGAAGCTGAGGGTAAGCTCAGTGGAGGCAGGGATGCCTACACCTGTTCCCCATCAGATGATGCACTGAGCATCAGCAGAATGAGGTCTAAGGATACTTGCAGCAACTCAGACATCAACAAAAGAGATCAGGCAGAGAAAGAAGGTGTCTAAAATAATTATTAGGAGGCCAGTCCAGAGACCCCACTGGTACTTTTGGATAAAACTCCTTTTAATTTATCATGCCATAGGCCAAATCCCAATATCAAAACACAGAACAAAGATATTGCAGGGTCTGCCAGCCTGTTATATGTGTAATCAACACAGTGAGGGAGGAGGGTCAGAAACACGCTGTATTTCACCAGTAGCTTTCTTAGGGCTAGATTCTCCCACCTTGCATTAGTTATTCCATGATTTCCAGCTATACTAGAGCATCATGTAGGAAATCTCAACCTCATAGTGTTGCGCAGAAGCCATGTTTCTCATAGTCAACTGTATTTTAAAACTCTCCTACTTTCCTCTGAACCATTTGACATCGGTTTGTGTTTGAAAAGGATTTCAGTGCAGGATAACTGCTCGTCTTTTCTGAAACATGTTATTAGTAATTAAATCCAGCCTTCTCTCTCCAAAACTGCTTATGTTTACATTTGGGCATCCATTCTATGCAGAACCTGCACACTCAAACAGAAAACATCTAGGTTACCACTGATTTTATGAGAGAAAACTTCCCAAAACAGTCTTGCCAGCATAGACGGTTTTCATTCTGCAGCAGCACAACAGTTCAGTGCAGTTCAGTATCACTGCTCCGGCAGCCCTTGATGCTTTTTCTTACTTTGGCAAAGGAAGGTGTCAGCTGCAGGTAGTTCTGTAGTACACAGCCTATGTGTGGCTCACCAGCACCCTTTGTGTAAATCTGCAAAAAGCTACTGATGACAGCCTGTAATAATGTGGTCTGAATTTCAATAGATTCTTGATCCACACATGGAATGATTTTACTGTACCTTTCCCAATGTATCTCTTTTTCTTCTGTAGATCTGGTTAAATAAGAGGTATTTAACCACTGCTTACATATTTAAGGATGTTATTTTGCTTGGAAATACTTATGTTATTTTCAAGCTGTACAAGAATTGGTAAGTAAAAAAAAACCCAAATATTTATGAAAACATATATATGTGATACTGTGTTTAACCAAAAAGCCTTACTGAACTACAGTTACCCTGAAAAATATCGACTTATGGGACACCACAGTGCTGGCAGAGCAGAACAGAATCTTTGGTTGGATATATTAGGCACAGTGTGCAAATACTCTGAACACTCTCAAAGCAATCCAGAAGAATATTGACTACCACAGTGGCAAATTAACTAGATAAAATACCAATATACACATAGGTACTCAAGGGCTTAAGGGAAAAATCTTAGTTTGATTGTTCATAAAAGAAGTGTACATTCTCTAACAATTTTTCAGAAAATGAGCTGAAGACATTCTAGGATATTTTGTTGAAGGCTAAATCAACTTGGAAATTAAAGAATCCAGGTTCCAATTACTCATGTGTACCTCATAGCTGTAAATGACTGTTTGCAGACTCTATAAAGTAGTAGCTTATATTTAGATAGAAAGCAGGTAGGAGTTACAACTCACTGGTTTCCTTCTTTGATAGATGGAGAGCAAAAGAAATTAAAAAAAAACTCCTCATACCTAACCCTTCCTCATCAGAAACCAAACCCCTAAACCCAAACTCAGCAAGTCTGAAAATTTTCCTTTGACCTTAATTTTGATAAGTATCTCTCTTAAACACTTGGCTTCTACATAAGCTTGTCTCTTTGAACTCACTCTGCATCAGTTACTGAAAGTGCAGAGATTACACTGCACACATTCACCAAAGAAAACTACACAGAGCTGAGATCTGATGCAGATCTCACGTGTCCGTACCAGTAACATGCAAAAAAAGGTACTATGTAACATAAAATAATAACTCATATATATGTACCCCTAACATTTATATGTCAGTAACATATGGCAACAGCTTTATAGGGGTTCAGAATTGCATCGGGACTAAACATTTGAAACCTACTGTATTCAGAATTGAAAATGCATTCCAAATGAATCTAAAAATGTCCATAATTGGAAAAGTTCAATTAAGTAATTCTAGTTAACAACTAGTCTGTCTTTAGATTATATGCACAGCTTTAATGCCATCTTAATATACTTTTGTCCTTGCATCTCCCTGGTTTTATTAAAATTTTAATAACTTGTTAAGCAAGGGAATTATGTCTGATGTTGACTAAGTTATGACTAAATTAGAAGCCAGCAGCTTCATCAACAGCTGAAATTATGCCCCCTTGAAATCTGACAGTTTGTTTAATTCACAGTTCCAGACTAGATTGTCCTAGACTGTCTTCACTCTCCTGAAAGGTTCTAAATCTATTTTTAGGCTAGAATATATATCTGTAGTTGATTTAAAAAATAATATCAAATGAGAATGCCATCTGATTTCAGTTATGTTTAGATTTTCAAGATCAAACACAAGCCTCTAGAAACAACATCTAAAACTACTGACATATCTGCAAGTGAAGCATAGGAATACGTGTGCTGCAGTAATTTTAAAGTTACTATTAATAAACATTTCTTAAAAAAATGAATTGATGTATTGGTGATAACAGAGAAACCTGCATTATCTTTGAAATCTCTCAGTGCTATCAGTTTTAATGCAGTATTCCTATGATATAAACTTTACATCTTTGTGTGAAAGCCTGAGGCAATTAAGGATTAAAAACGCTGGTTGAGGGCAGCACAAACAGAGATGTAGTCATTTAGCTTCTGATCACTAGCTCATGCCAAAATATGCTAGTCCAGCATCCAAAGGAAGACTGTGATGGAAGCAGTTATTTAGATGTAATGCTCTCTATCCTGCATATTCCCATTCCAGGTGCCTTTTACTTGACCTAAGAGATTTCTTTATCTGGCAGAAGTATTTTGTTTTAACCTGAGATTAAATCAATGCATTTGCTTCCTTGTCACCTAGTAAAGTCAAACAATTTTCTTGGTAAGTGAGAGACAATTACTGATGGATGCAGTGAAGAAAACAACTGATTACTGCAGTTTGTTTTCTGTGTTGGCAGATACCTCTGAAGCCAATTTGAACCACAGAGTGCCCTCTTCACCCCCAGACAGTACTTCTGCTCCCAGGCAGTACAGGTTGTGTGTCTCCATGCTGAACCAGATAGGGAATTGCTTTCACAGAGTCATAGAATAGTTTGGGTTAGAAGGGACCTTAAATATAATCTAGTTCTAACCCCCCTGGATAGGGACACCTCTATCTTAGGGAACGTACAGCACATGAAAGGAACATTGCCGCCGCTCAGACAAACCCTAAGAGACAGTCTGAGATCCATAAAAGCCCACTACCTAGTGGGAAGTAGTATCTCATGAACTATCATGTAGAAGCTGCAGCTAGGACTCAACTGATTTTATGGCTGTCAAGCTCCCTGTAGCTGGAAGCCATTTCCAACTTTTGCAAGGCAAGTCAGGATCACCGTAATGATTTCTCAGGAAAGGTTCAACAGCTTATTACCTGTGTGAGAGTTTATATTATACCTTTGAGAATAAGGTTGCTTTTCCAGAAAGAAGGCTGTTAAATCAGCTTCTAATCTCCTTGAGGCTTACACAGACAATATTATCTACTACTTGGAAGCAGACACACACCAAAAATCCTGATCTGCCACATCTTGTACAAGGGACAACTCCCATTAAATACAACTAACACAGCAGCCTTAAACAGCTTGTTTTGCATCAGGCACAAGTTCACACAAAGTGTTTTTTGAGATGTGGCATCCACTAACTCTTCCAAGACTCTAGCACTAAAATTCTGGTGTTTTTTGTCTCTTCATAATACTGCAAATCATACTAGAAACTTTAATGAGTGAATCTATCTCACACTCGAGAGGCAAACTTTTTTCTATGGACATCACATTGATAAGCTGAAGAAAGTGTGCTTTTTACAAGTACTATCCATTAAGGATAGGTGATCAGACATTGGAATGAACTTCCCAGGGAAGTGGGGGAGGCACCATCCCTGGATGTGCTCAAGGAAAAGCTGGATGTGGCACTTAGTGCCATGGTCTAGCCAATGTGGTGGTGTTAGGTCAGAGGCTGGACTTGATGATCTTAAAGCTCTTTTCCAGCCTTGGTGATTCTGTGATTCTGTAACAAAACAAAACAAACAAAAAACCCTTCAATTTCCTTCATTTTTTGTTACTAGAATTAATATTCCACCATTTTCTTCATATACTTTTCCTGTAACTACAGCAGTTGCCCTGTCAGGGAGTGAAAAGCAGGCAATGGTTATGTATGTGAAAGAAAAAAAAAATATAGATGCTTCTATGACCTTGCAGTGAAAGGCTGAAGTCACAAGAATAAAACCAACTGTATAAGCCTTACCCCTTCCCTACCTCACAGCAGAAAGCTAGCACCCTCCACTCAGCATGCTAAGGCTATGCAGAAAATAGAGCAGCAGCCTCATTGCAGAAAGACATATGCCTGCCACAAGGACATTATGGCTGCAGACACAATCTGGCAGAATTAAAGTGTGGAAGCCTTCACCTGCAAACTTGAAGCATTGCATTCCCAGGTTCTTCCAACCAACTGTTTTGCCTTGTAATGAGTCCATCAGGGACAGTGTGGGGGAAGAGAGGAAGGTATTTATTTTTGGCTGTTCCCAACTACCTTCTTGTCCCTCACATAGCTAGGAATGGCTTCGAGACACATTTGCTCTATAACATTTCCAAGGCACTAAAGTGAGGCTGACCAGCTTGTAGTTACCCAGATTCTCTTTCTTGCCCTTCTCAGAAATGGGTGTGACATTTGCTGCCTTCTCATCCAACAGAAACTCTCCTAATCGCCACAGCCTTTTAAGGATGACATAAAGAGGCCCTGCAATAGCATCACCCAGCTTGCCATTCTCAAACACAGCCCACCTGGGCTCATGGGTTTACATATGCCCCATTGACCTAAGTGATGTCTTCTTCCTTTGCAAAGGGTAATGCCACATTCCCACAGACCCTGTGTAGGCTTGGGAAACTGGGAGATGAGATGGCAGGTCTTACCACTGAAAACTGAGGCAAAGCAAAACATCAGATATGTCAGCTTTTTTCTTGTCTGTTATCACCAGGTCCATCCACAAGGATGCTGGGTACTAAGTACCTCTGCAATTTCCTTATATGCAGGTGAGGATGCCGACAAGTCATCCTGCTAAATCTTGGCAGAGCTAGCTTGAATGCCACGGAATCCAAATTTCCTTTGCCTGGCTGCATCTTCCCTCTTCCCCCTGCCCCAAGTCTTGCAATGCTCTTTCCAAGGCCTAGTGCAGGAGCCAGGCTGCTGTTAGGCTGGTTATGAGCTCTTAGGTAGGGGACCTGCAGCCAGAAGGACATCTCAGAGGGACCACACCAGAAAAGGGTGTCTACAATTTTTGCAATGGGTATGTGGCAGATTATTACCTTGTCTTCATTTTGCCTTCTGAAGCTATAGTCACACCTGCTTCTGGGGTGGAATCAGGGAGTATGTCCTATTCCCTTTCCTCCCACCACCTCCAAAAGCAGTCTCATGCAGAATTACTCTCATCACTTTTAGAAATATGATAGAGTATCCTGCCACTGTGTGAGCCAGCAGGACATGACTAAGAGCAACTGTTCATGAGTTGCATCAGTGTGACTGCCATGTGCTACTTGCAGGGTTATCTCAGTATTGCTCTTTTCAAGTGCTTTATAGCTTTTGTTGTCAATAACTGTCAGATTTCAAGACACACTGCTTGTTGTGGTGCTTCCTCTCATTACAGTACCAAGAGGCAGATCCTTCTTTCTTTGGGTGCTCGGAACTCAGCCTGCCTTTGGGGGAGGTTTGGGTGAAAGTGTACAAAATTAGATCCAACACAAATTCATGAAAAATTGAATTTCAAAGCAAGGGTTCACATATGCATAGCAGAACTCAGTTCTTTTTCTCATCTTCTGTCCAGTCTAAATTCAGAACAGCTAAAAGAAGATAATTAATTTCTATTTAACAAGCTGATTTTTTGGACATTATGGGATGAGATCTGCTTTTTCCCATGACAGAAGCTCGCATGACCATGTCAGCTCTGTAGGGCTGTCAGTTTTCACCTTCATTAGCAACAGAGAGAGTCCACAGCTATCAAAAAGCCTGAAGACATTATTTGTCAATTATCTACAAATTCTTTATCTTCTAAAGGAATGGCAACAGTGCTCCTGGACCACAGTGGCAAATTATTTTCTTGCTCACAAGAGTAGGCAACACTGCAGAAAGAACTGTAACCTTCAACATATTTGCATATTGCCATACATCCTTTCTCTTTATGTTCATGACAGTACAAGCTTTCTGAAACTTCAGCTCTGAAGAAAGTTTAGCCTGTAGTTTAAAATGATTTCTTAAGATTTTGAATAAAACATTAATTCCCTCTCCTTTCTGGATGGAAATCCTAATTATCTCACACGTTTTTTATTGATCTCAGAACTGTTTCCCAGAAGTTTCTCCTGTCTGGGATTCTCTAGAAGCACCAAAAGGAAGACATGGTGAAAAATGTCAGCAAAGTCCCACTCCAAATATTTCTAAGAGAGATTACATTTGGAATCCATCCATTAAATCCTGCCCTATGATAAATTGTTCCAGAAAGTGCACGGTATATTTATGGTATGTGCCATTATGCAAGATTGTGTATATGTATATTACAATCTCTTTATCATTAGCATGATATTTGCATTAAATTTCATGGTAGCTACATTTTTCTCTGGAAAAATAAAGAGTAGCCCAATTTGAAATCAAAGACAAGACCAAGTTTCAGAAAGAAAGCTCAGTTGGAAACAAAAGTCTTATTTTGTAAGTGAATTGGTCCATAAAGCAGGGCCCTGGACAATACAAGTAGTTTGCAGACTTGAGTAAAGGGGATCTGTCAGGAAAAAACAGATCATTTTGACCAGAGACGGTTTTTCCATATCTGAAAGAATGCTGCATCATTTAGTGTAGGAAGTATCTCCAGTCTGCAGTGTTTCTTAGGAAGAAAAGTTTTTCCAGCTACATGGCAGCTTCACCGTGCAGAGAAAACAACATTAGCTCCATATTTCAGTTTTCTGACTCCTTTGCTTATTAAATGCAGCTGCCCTGAAGAAGGTGCAGACTGTCTCCTTCTATGCAGAAAGAAGACATGGGCGTGTCCAAGTGACAAAAATGGTCACAGCTGCAGCTGCTAAACCTGGTTGGCCCATAAGATAAGGTGGCAGGTCTGGTTGCCCTAACCACTTACCTGTGACCATCTAAGGTTATAAGTACAGACTGCTGTGAAATGTCCTTTACCTTCTGCCAAAACCACCCAAACACAAAGGACAAGAATTCCTATGAGGAGAGGCTGAGGGATCTGGGATTGTTTAGTTTGAAGAAGAGAAGGCTAAGGGGAGACCTCATTGCTCTCTACAGCTACCTGAAAGGAGGCTGTAGGGAGGTGGGAGCTGGCCTCTTCTCTCAAGTGAATAATGACAGGATGAGAGGAAATGGCCTGAAGCTGCACCAACGGAGGTTTAGGCTGGATATTAGAAAGAATTTCTTTACTGAAAGAGTGGTTGGACAGTGGAACAGGCTGCCCAGGGAGGTGGTGGAGTCACCATCCCTGGAAGTGTTTAAAAGAAATACAAATGTGGTGCTTAGGGACATGATTTAAGCGCTGAATGGGTAGATTTAGGTTGTAATTGGTGGATCTACGTTATCGTTAGACTTGATGATCTTCAAGGTCTTTTCCAACCAGGATGATTCTGTGATTCTGTGACATGGCAACAAGTAGAACTGGGAATAGCCCTGGTCCAGTGCATCATGACCAAGAAATCTGAACCAATCACCAGCTGGTCATAATTTTGATGCCAGTGATAAATGTTCTCTTTCAGAAGTTCTTGACAAAACCTCTCCTTGTGAAACATTATGACAAATACTCACTAGGAGCATTTACTAGGAGGGAGAAGACACAGTCTGAGGGCTCAGCTCCATCTGCCTAAGACTATGGAGCCTCACACTCTGGGTGAATGAATCTGTGGGCTACTGGACATGATAAGTGTTTTTCTGCTCCTGACTTTCCCCTGTGCTATAACCCATAAAATCTCTGTCAAACTGATGTTTTTTCACCGGCACAGAGGAACATTTTTCACAAAGACTGGCTTTAGATGGCATTTCATAGGAATACGGCAGCCTCATGGGCTTTGTTCTGCCTGGGTGTGAGCTGTGGCTGCTGGGGTTGAATCAGGCAGTCTTTCTTTCAGTGATGGGTTGACCTTGGCTGGATGCCAGGTATCCACCAAAGCTGCTCTATCACTCCCCTCCTCAGTTGGACAGGGGACAGAGAATATAATGAAAAGACCATGGGTCAAAGTAAGGAGAGGGAGAGATTGCTCACCCATTACTGTCATGGGCAAATCAGGCTCGACTTGGGGACATTAATTTAATTTATTGCCAATAAAATCAGAGTAGGGTAATGAGAAACAAAAACTAAATCTTAAAACACCTTCTCATACCTCTCCCTTCTTCCTGGGGTAAAATTACTTTGCTCCCAGTTTCTCTACTTCCTCCCCTCCCAGTGGCACAGGGCATCAGGGAAGGGGGGCTGTGGTCAGTTCATCACACCTTGTATCTGATCTGCTGCTCCTTCTTCCTCATGGGCAGGACTTCTCACACTCTTCCCTTGCTCCAGCATAGGGTCCCTCACACAGGAGAGACTTCTCCATGAACTTCTGTGGCATAAATCCTTCCCTTGGTCTGCAGTTCTTCATGGATGGTTCCAGCATGAGTCACTTCCATGGGGTGCAGCCCTTTGGGAGAAGACTGCTCCAGCATGGGTCCCCTGCAGGGTCTCTCCATGGGTTCACAGGCCCCATGCTGGGTGCCAAAAAGGACTATGGTGGGTTGGACCTTGACTGGATGCCAGGTGCCCACCAAGCCACTCTATCACTCTCTGTCTCAGCAGGAGAGTGGGGAGAAGAAAATAAGGTAGAAAAAAACTTGTATGTCAAGATAAAGGCAGTTTAATGAAACAAAAGCAAAGATCATATGCAGAAGCAAAGTAAAATAAAATATTTATTCTCTACTTCTCATCAGCCAGTGATGTCCTGCCACTTCCCATGAAATAGGGTTTCAATATGTGTAGTGGTTGCTTCAGAAGGCAAACATGGCAATAATGACTGTCCTTTCCCCCCTCCTTTTTTTGTAGCTTTTATTGCTGAGCAGGCATCATATGCTATGGAGTATACATTTGGTCAGTTTGGATCAAGTGTCCTGGTTATGTCCCCTCCCAGGATCTTGTCCACCCCCAGCCTACTGGGTGAAGTGGGGAATGTTGGAGAGACAGCCTGAATGCTGTGCTAGCACTGCTCAGCAGTAGCCAAAACACTGGTGCCTTATCAACACTTTTCTAGTTACCAACAGAAAGCACAGCACTATATGAGGGCTACTATGGGGAAAATTTGCTCCATCTCAGCCAGACCAAATACACTTCTGCAGGTATTTCACTTCCAGTTCTAGATGGAAAAAAATTCCTCCCCGAAATCATTAGAAATCTGACTGGAACTCACAATTGTACGTGTGGTCTTCTCTAACAAAGATCAAGAAACCACATGCTTTTTGTAAGCAGCTAAAGGGAGAGATAACACAGTAAGATAGTAACAGATAGTAAAAATTACTTGCAGATTTTGATATATGAAACTCTCAGCTTTATTACTTCATCAACTGTTCCACAATATACCAAAGTCTGACCGTAACATCTCAGTTCAGCTGCTCACACCCACATACCCTGTACTTCCAGAGAGCACACTGCTTTAGCAATGGCTCACTGTAAGCAGAAATTTTGAATTAATCTGTATAAACTCTTCACCCTAATACGATATTTAGATGTAAGCTGTCTCAAGCCCGTGGAGAAGAGTGGAAATTAAGCCTTATAAAATCCTTGATGTTTGCTAACATAATTTTTTTTTTAACTTGATGGTAGCCCATTTACTTTTTGGAAGTCTACTAGTTTGAAAGAAAATATAATACATATACACTATGCTTCATAAATCCAAATGGTAGAACATGAAAATAGTTTTTATAACAACATTAAGGAAAATCTATCTTTCTTATGTGTACCAAAGGCATCACACTGACATTTTTAGGTGATGGACCATAAGTTTGCCAGCACAGCAGACCTGAGGGAAATGATGATAACAATAAAGCACATATTTAAAGTAAGATTTTAAAGATTTTTAAAGCTGTGTTCCACAAAGATATGCAGTAATTGTGTAATTACTTTGTAACTTCGGGTTTTTTGAGAGAACTTCAACTCGGGCTCCAATTTCACAGAAGCAATTTGCCAGAGACAGATTACTCTCAGAACATTTTATAGCACATAGCCATCTTTTTGTGGGATAATAATGTAGGCAGAGGTCTACATATCAAAAAATATCCTTGTATCTATTTGCTATAAATTTTACCCCTAATTATTTGCAGGCACAGAGTTGGAGGCTAATTCTAAAAAAAATGTTTTAATATCTTGAATAATTTATAGCAAATGGGTCTGGATACTTTGCAAATGGTAATGTATCATAAAATCTAAGGCATTTCCTATATCCATCTGGCATATTGTTTAATACAGGCTAACTTTGTCAGGGTGTAAGAACAATTTCAACACTAAAGAGGCAAGGGGAGTTTTTCCTATTTGTCTCAAAGCCACATCAAGTCTCCTAAGCCTACTTTTCTTTGGCATTGGATATCCATAGCATTTAAATATTGTAATAATGGATGACCTACATAAACATTATTGAAGGGTAGTTCCTGATTTGTGCCTAAAATTATTCCCTTGAGGGCACATACAGCTTCAGTTTCACCATTACTCTTGTCAGTCAGTCATATATGGTGGAATTTCAGATGTAATATCTTATGAATAATAGAGAAAATTCTGTACACATGCACATAGTACTAGCACAGGCAGCTAACTAGCAATTTTAAGGAATTTAATTATAATGAGCTTGAGTCATCAATATTTACTTGCAACTGTAGGCCCTTCAGTGGAACACAAACTGGTGTGTATTGGCAATGCTTCAAATACATGATGGGGAATAACCATGAATAGACATAAACTGGATGTGAATAGTTTTATGTAGAATAGGAGATAAACACCTTGGAAGGCTTCTCCAACACGTACAATGAGTCTGAAACTGAGGCAGGCTGTCTGCAGTATACTGATGCACCATCGGAGTTGACCTGGGACAGTTTGTTGTTATAAAAGCTTAGTTTAGCAACAGCATGATTTTTATCTTGCCATTGCTTGGCCCAGCAAGGCAAGCTGCCTTATGCATACAGTTGCACTCACAGTCAATCTGAACCTCAGCAGGCATGACTCTCCTCCTTAGAGAGACAAAACCCAGTGACTGTAATTCCACATACAGAGCTGCTGGCTTGCAGTCCTTCAAGTCAGAGCAGTGCCTACAATTTGGCCCAAATACTCATAACCTTTTAATTTGCTGTCTCATTTAGTAGGTTACTTTTCCCACCTTCCAGGACCATAATGCCTACCTGCCCTCCTCCCAGTGCTCAGGGAGGAGGGCAAGGAGGTATCAGCATGCTGATGCTCAAACTACCATCAGGACACTGAGGCACTTCTGAACACCAATGGCAAGGGCTCTTGCAGCTCCTGACTATCCATCACAAGCTGAAAAGAAGCATTTGGTCAAATAGCAAGAATGTCCATGTCTAGACCATGGATTACTTGTAGTTAAGAATCTTACAGTGCAGTTTTTTAAGGCCTGGCACTACAAGGCACCACTGTCCATATTGTTTTGCTACATTTTTGTTAGCTGTCCTGAAGTGAAAGGGACTGTTTAAGCCTTGTACGTTATGCTATTTGACACAGTTTTCTGTAATGTGTATGACTGTGCAGAACAAAATAAACAGCTAGCTAGCTAGCTAGATGAATAAATAAATAAAAGGTTTCCTGAGAAAAGGTAACATGCTGGAGGCGAATTTCAGCTGCTCTTCCAGGAGGTATTATTCTGAATTACCTGCTGGGTACTTGTACCCTCTGTAGTTACCTATAGTAGGGAGGAGCTAGGAAATCCAACATTTTTTTCTTCTTTGAGCCACGAAGGTGATTAAATCCACTTAAATGCAAAGCTCACAACTTTTCTGCAAAATTACAATGCAAATGGCTGGAACAGACAAATATGGAGATCAGTATTTTAATCTGTAAATGGAAATGAGCCACTGCAGTTCTGCCCACTTTCCTACTTCCTTCCCGATATTATAAATGGCAATACTAGCCTTCTTGCAAATGAAAAGCTAGCCACAATGCAAAAGCAAAAGATGGAATAAATAAAATATGTAAAATACAAATTCCCTTTTCAGAAGTAAAATATGCATTGAGATAGATCCTCAAAGAACACATGTGCAGGTAACTAATCTGCAAAAAACATTCTTCTCTTTCTGTTTCCTCCTTGCTACCAGACATATGGATGAGGTGCTGGGTACTGCAGGGAATTGCAGAGCCTCATTTACATCACAGTCCAGCCAAAGTTTGGTATAGATGTTCTCACATTATTGGAATCAATCAAACTAGCACTGTCTTTGCTTTGCACCACCAAAGGAGTGCAGAAGCATGTGTATGCATGCAAAAATGGGAGAAGAGCTTATGCAATACACTGGAAAGGAACATCACCTGCATTATTTCAGCTAAAGGCTGCTTTCTCAAACTGTGCTGGCTTGCTTCTGTCCCAGAAAAACTATCCAGCTGTTCATAGGACAATAGGATAATTCAGACTGGAAGGGACCTTGAGAGGTCTCCAGTCCAGCCCAAGCAGGGCCAGCTCTGGGACCAGGCCAGGCTGCTCAGGACTTGTCTCTAGGCAGCTCTTGAAAACCTCCAAGGACAGAGGCTGTCCTGTCCTGTATATCTCCCAGATACACAGTACTTGCCCGCAGGCAAGAGTGGTAGCTGTGGCCATTGGGTCCCCACAGCTGCCACTGACCATGTATGTCCACCAGATACGAGCCTGCCCCAAACATAGTGGACCCTCATCCCTCTGACACATGGGCTGAGGAACTCATGCAGAGTCCCAGCAGGACTGGGACAGGACTTGCCATCTTTTTGAATAAGGACTATACAGGTTGGATCCCATCGTCCCAGAGAGAAAGAATGCAAAGCCATGATCAACTGATTTCCTGTTTCAAATGTTTCTCTCAAACATGTGGTTGGGTGTTGAATAAGCAGCTAACAGATCCTGCAACACTTAGAAATACATGGTTTTATATTTATAGCAGGGTCTGAAATGTAAGTCTGCTCCTCATAGTGAGACGTTTTTTTCTTTCCTTTTATGCCCGGTTTGCTGGAGGAGAATGCAAAAACAATCTTCTTAGGAGAATTTCCGAGTGCTGCTTTGCAGCAAGTTTTAACTTCAATATAATCTTCATAGTCATATCTAGAGCTTTAAAAATATTTCTATTTTCACAAAACTGTTATATTCACTGCTGTGAATGTCCTCCCATAGAGCATGACTTGTCATTTTGCATGTCCCCGAACTTACTGGAACTCAAGTGTGACTTTCTAACTTTTAAAAATAGTAAAAGAGAAGTATCTAACTTTGTGTCTATCTTAGCAAAGCCTGTTGAAGACTTGCCAGATTCCTGCATGCTGTTAACTTCATACAGCCTAAAGCCTTTTTCTGTGCCTTTTTAAAAAGTCCTCTGACCTCTCACCTATAAGCTTTAAATAATTTTAGCTTTTTTGTGGAATAAATACTCTAGGACAGTTATCATAGGACATGAGTGGCAATCAGCTGTTGTTGCCTATTAAAATCTGCTACACAGGAAAGGCCTCCTGCTGCCCTGATCCCCCCCATAGATCCTCACAGGAAGGGGCAAGGGGACCTTGGTATGTGGTGCACTTTGTCTCTAAGCCATTTTGGCACAAGGGACATTTTTTTTGAGAAATTTGTTTTGGAAATTTTTTTTGGTGCACTATTCTGGATGTAACACATTTGCAGTTAATTATCACCATGGTCTGAACAATGCAAAGAGTCGTTTTTACAATAAAAATCCCCAAAAGAAGAAAAACTTGGTTTCTTTAAAAAAAACCATCTTTAATCAAGAAACCCCAGTTGCCTCTAGCAGATGATCTAGATACAAGCAACCATCTCCAACACATGTATGATTCAAATACCCTTTTCAAAGAAAGTCTTTTGATGAAATAAGGGAATTAAACATCAAAACCAATGTCTGCCAATTGCAAAAGACAGTCCTTGGTGTGACAGCTGGTCAGCTGAGGAGCAGAGCGCTGACAGCTCTATACTCAGTTTGAGATCCAAATATCTCAGAATGTGAGATTATTTTAATAAAATAGTGATGTCTAAGAGTTATGAAGAAAAAACAGCACAAAATGGCCCTTAAAAGAGAAAATGAATACACCAAAAATGTGTTCATCAGTGTGAATGGAGACGAGCTTTGCCACCAGCTCACAGGAGCAAAAAGCATCGCACAGGCACAGTGGTGAATCACTAAGTACTTTTTGTAGGTTTCCTCCCAGGCATTCTCCTGTGAGCAGAAACCTGGCCATCTGCAGGTTCCTGCAGCATTCTAAAACCCACTTATCTAATGAAACTTGGCTATCTGTATATGCACAGCCTGTTTCTCTCAAAGCCCTCCTTTCCCTCACTCCCCACTTCAATAACGTCCACTCTGGCAGTGGCTAAGCCAGGCCAGGAGATGGATGGCCATCTTCAGCCAGGACAGGCAGCACCTAGCCTGCCAGGTTTTCCTGCCCATGCACCTGGGACTCAGGTCTGTGTTCCCTGCCTGCCCTGCTTGCCCCTGCCTGCCTTGCTTGGCTCTGCCTGGCTCAGGGCCTCTGCTCTTGTATTCCCCCCTGCTGCTCATGACAAAGTTCACAGGAGAGAAATTATTGTTGAGAAAGCTGCTGTTTATTTGTGAGGACAGATGGAAATGGCTACAGATAGAGAGAGGGCTTGTTGAAGTCTTCTTGTCCTTGGAGAGAAGCTAAAAATTCTTAGTTGCTTGTGGCATGTGCAAGGAATCTTAACAGCAAACTGTGTGCTGCTGGAACTGGCACAGTTGTGGGAATTTATTCAGGGAGGGCATATATATTGCTCACATCTATTTACTGTAGCTGGTTGCAGCATTCAGGTCAGTATTGAAGTAGGCTCTGGGCAGAGGGGGTTAAAGCAGCACCAGCAGAGCTCTCCCCAGGTAAAGCTGAAGAAGACTACTCTTCTACATTCTCCACCCAGTATGAACACTTGCATTATTCTGTGCCCTGTGCATTTCTGAAAGACTTCAGGTTACACTAGCAGCAGCAAAAACAGGTGAAGGGGCAGGAAAAATGGATGCAGTGCAACGTATAGGCAAGGCAGTACAGTTTGGCAGTCAGCCTCACAGATTGGTTTCTCCCTTTTTCACAACTGTGAGTGCTCTGCAGTTGCCCCATCACCAAGAAATTAGGTTTATTTGTTTGTTTGCTTGAAGTTGTAGTAACTTGAATAGAGTTGCATCTCAATTTGTAAAGGTTTTCATGTATCACTTCAAACCCCAGCAAACTCCCCTGCCTGTCAGGACAGCACATTTTCACCACACAGGCTGAAGAGCATTTCAGCCCCTTAGGCTGCCAGCAGACCGGGAGCTTTACAAATCCCTCTGGGAAGGAGAGAGTCCCTGGGCACTGAAAGAGCAGGCAGTGCCCTGTCACTTGCTGCCCCAGCTGCAGGTTTGCATCCTACAAAGGAAGCTTAGGCTCAGAAGACTCCCGGAGGTTGATACGTCCCCGGAATGCGTAGCGGCCATTGCCCTTGTGGGGAGCTGGCAGAGCCTTCCTGTGCTTTGCTCACTCCTGCCCTACAGTCCTTGCAGGGGAAGCTCCCAGGGGCACTTCCTACTGCAATGACCTCTCTGGTTGTTAAGACTATTTGACGAGTGGGAAATCAGGCACAGAGGAAGTCAGCTGGCAGAAATGCTATTAAGTTGCTTTTCCAGACAGCTGAGTGACCTTCCTTGGCTAATTGGCTAGGAAGCCTGAAGATGAGCATGCTCTGCTTGAGAAGAGTACCCTGTGTGGGATGCACCAGCCGCCCTCTGAGTCGAGCAAATGTGCATGCGCTGGGAGAGGGAAGCATGAGAAGCCAGAGAAGGAGGCTTGGAAAGACATTTTAATTAAAAACTCAAAACAAGGGGTCAGGGAAATCCACCTGCATGACTTTGGATCATCAAAGATATTTTTGTGCCCCATAGCACAGTACAGTGTGCAAAGGGCTCTGGGACGGGGTGTGGCAGAGCAGTGTCAGTGGGTGCTGCCCTGCGTGCTGGGCTGTGTCTGCTGTGGCCACAAGTCAGAGCTGGTATGCTGCCCAGCAGCCACCTCTGTATGGAAGCAAACAGAGAAAAAAATCTGACAGAGCTGACGAAGCAGGCCTTTACTGTGTCTCTCAGTTTCATACCTCCATAAATGGGCCTGTCTGCACTTTCTGTCTTGGTTTTGTTGCGGGATTTTTTTTCTAGCACAGATAATATCATTTCATGTGCTAAGGGGATAAAACAGTGTTGCTAATAGGACATCAAAGCAAACCCAGGACATGCTGTGTTTTGAATAAAAAGACAAAACAGTAGTTTCTCCATATAATTTTCTTCTTTGCTGTGAATCTGCATCAGCAATATTCAAAAGGTGGGAAACCTGGAAAAGCCTTTATTGGCAAATAACCATAATGCTCCCGTAATGTTAAATTATGCATCTGGAAAATGAGACCATCAAGGAGATTGAGCCCCTGCCTGCATTTCCAGCAATGTTAGCCTGCATTCCCGGCATGAAATACAGCAAATCCATAGAACGGTGCCACATGTCTTAAAAGCTCCCTATGGTTTACCTTGGTGTAATCCTACTTCCTTAGTGCTTGCTCTACTTGGGTTTGCTTTTTAAATATCTTAATGGTGATTGTAAATTTCTGTCAGAGTAGCTGCCTTCTTGAGTGAAATGGGTTCCTATTTTGTGGAAGGACACTTTGATCATTGAGACATCAAGAGAATATGCAGTCAGAAAAAAAAAAAAAAAGGCAAAAAAAGCTTGTAATGCTAAAAGCTCTGCTATAATTTATAAATTAAACCCAAAACAAAACAACTCCCAACCAACCAAATGTCCAGCATCTGTGCATTTTCTTCCAGACAGCAGTGACCCAAAACTGAGATTCTAGGCCAAGTGTTGAGAGAAAACTGAATTTCACATGCATGACTGTCACCAAGCAAACCTGTCACTGTGTTTACAGAAGTATTTGCAACCCTTCTTGCCCAGTTATTGTCATTATTTGAGTTTTCTGTAGTAAAATGACTCCAGACTTCTTCTTGTCTCTTTTCCAGTCTCTTTTTGTATTTATAATAAAGTAATTGTTTTCTTTATCAGCTTCTTTCCTAGTCTCAAGTCTGCAGTCAGTGCTCTGGAAAGTATAATCTCCTGCAGTGACACTGCAGTCAGGTCTAACGTTCTGAATGCTCAGTTTTTAAGGTAGATTGTTATTTCCATTGAACTGGGAGCCTCATCAGACTCTTGTAATAGCACTTTATAAAGACCTGGAAAAAAAAAGAAAAATTTCCTTCTTCTATCTACAAAAAAAGTAGCTATTTTTACATACACATATAACTTCTGAGATTTGGAGAGCCACACTGTGCATCCATCTGCACAGAAATGTACCAAGATGATAATATTTTAGCTTTGTTAACACCTACCAGGTAAAGAAGTGTGCACTGGCTTAGTTTTAACTTTAGTCCCATTCGGCTCAGTAAGAGCAGTTGTGCAAAAGTTTAGACATACAAGTTTTTGCATATTAAGAGACAAAGAAAACATTTCTTAAGAAGCCATATATGAAAATTTTACTCATTTGGACATCAATAACAAAGCCTCCATGAGACAGAACTTCAACCATGACAGCAGTGTAAAGTGTTATTCAGGCTTATTCTGCAGGTAATTGATAAATATGTCACCTGTCTTGTCTTACTAAGAATTAAATCTGATAACATGAAAAGAGTACCCCACTGTTTTTCAGATAGTTCTCACATCTCTCCATTTTCAGTGAAAAAAGAGGAAAAAAAACCCTTAACTTCTGTTGGCATTGCTTTTGTGCAAAAACCTGATTTTTAATTTTGAATTTGATGATCATCATGGAGAAATTTAGGGAAAATTGATGTCACCATTTCTTAAACTCATTTGACTTTATATAAGGCATATGGCAAGATTCCTTTCAAGACAAAAACATAATGAAATTAAATTTTACTTGTTTTTGTAAAAAATGCACAACCTCCAAACTAATATGTTTACAAACATTACATAAGGCTTCAGAGAAAGAGATTAATAATTTTTTTTTTTTTTTAATTGCCAGAAAGTGCCTTAAATAAGGAAGATTTTTATTCATAGGATACACACAGAGGAGTTGAATAAAACATTGCTGAAATAAACCATTTACCACTTTAGGCAAGGAGAAATAAGTTTTCTTACATACTGATAAAATGGACATGGTTAAACGTGCAGGCTCCACTTACAGCTTTCAAGAGGAGGCATTTGAAATAATAAGAACTCCTCTTAGGTAGCACAAGTATGAATCTTTTACACCCAGAAATGGAAAAGAGGGATTGCTCAGCTTTGTCCTTCCTTGACATTCTACCTCCTCCTTGTTCAGTGCTCTAGAGGGAAAGCCATCCAAGTGACTCAGCTAGGTAGTCCTGCTGGCCTATAGTTAATGTGGTGAGTGGCAATGCTGCTCCTTTTCCATTTTTATTTTGCTTCTTTCCGTTTTAACTTTTTTCCTTTTCACCTTTTTACTTTTTCCTAGAATAATCATAGACTGGTTTCGGTTAGAAGGCACCTTTAAAGGTCATTTCTCTAGCACCCCCTGCAATGAGCAGGGATATTCTCAGCTAGATCTGGTTGCTCAGAGTCCCATTCAACCTGATCTTGAATGTTTCCAGAGATGGGGCTTCTACCACCTCTCTGGTACACTTGTTCATTGTTTCAACACCCTCATTGTAAACCTTTTTACCATCCTCTGCCTCCCTTTTATTTTTCCTTTTCCCTTCTTCCTCTTTCCCTTTTTTCCCTTTCCCTTTCCCACTGCCTTTGGCAGAGGGCATGGCAGTAGGAGGTGAGGCTGCAGTACATCTGCAGCTGGCAGACAACCTGCTCCTGACTGTCACCAGCTGGCTGAAATTACTGCAGCTCTCTGAGAGGCTGGCAGATGATACAGAGCAGGAGATGGTGCCACGCTAGGCACAGCCACGTGTCTTTCCTTGGTTGCCCGTGTCTGCATCTTCCTCCAGCAGCAGGGACAAGGGGCAGAATAAAAGCAACCTCCAACATAAGACCCAGGTTTTTTGACAAACATGTGGAGGGACTCTGTCAAATAAGTAGAAACTTTCATTTGGTCAAATTGGTGGATGAAAAGCTGGGCATGAGCCATCAATGCATACTGGAAGCCCAGAAAGTCAATTGTATCCTGGGCTGCATCAAAAGAAATGTGGCTAGGAGGTTGAGGGAGGTGATTCTCTCCTTCTACTCCACTCTCTTTAGAATCTACCTGGAGTGTTGTGTCCAGTTCTGGAGCCCTCAACATAAGACATGGATCTGCTTGAGTGCGGGTTCAGAGGAGGGCCAAGAAGGTTATGAGAGGGCTGGAGCACCTCTCCTAGCAAGACAGTCTGAGAGAATTTGGTTTGTTTAACCTGGAGAAGAGAAGGCTCCTGGGATATACTAGGGCAGCTTTCCAGTACCTGAAGGAGGCCTACAGGAAAGCTGGGGAGGGACTTTTTACAATTAGCAGTAGGGCAAGGGATAATGGCTTTAAACTTGAAGAGGGCAGATTTAGTTTAGACATGAGTAAGAAATTCTTTAATGTGAGGGTGGTGAGACACTGGAACAGTTTGCCTAGGGAAACTGTGGATGGCCCCTCCATGGGAGTGTTCAAGGCCAGGATGGATGGGGCTTTGAGCAACCTGGTCTACTGGGAGGTGTCCCTGCCCATGCAGGGGAGATGGAACTAGATTATCTTTAAAGTCCCTGTCAACCCAAACCATTCTATGATTCTTTGATTACTTGCTGCCTAGAGCAGGGTTCATGGGATGGCAGCCAAGCATGCAGTACACCATGGCAAGACACGTGCACCAGCAAGCGTAGTGACACCAAGCACTTAGTCTGTCTTTGGCATATGGATGACAGTAAAGTTGTTATGTTGGAGTTGGTTTCTTGAAACATGAAGGTGCAAAACTCCCTGCTAAGGGAAGTGAGTGTCCCCATTGACAAGCAGAAGTGCTGCTGCTCTAGGTCTGGGTCTGCCCCAGGCACTGGAGCGGGTGTCTGTGGGAGGGCAGTGCTGGGCGCCCGGCAGGCTGCAGGGCTGGTCTCTGCTGCTCTGAGACTAAATGAGTTTGCCCTCTGGTAATTGCACACAAATTTGGGCTTCAGATACCTTTCTTGATCTATATAGACAGGAGCCATGGGAAAATATAAGGGTGTTGTCTGTTCTGGTCTGTATTGCTCCTCTAAAACTCTGACTTGTTATTTGTCTTTGTGGCTTGTGCTGCATGCTACTCCAGTATATTCAAGAAGGTATCCACAGTAGCTTTGAGGTGCCATTTCTGAATAGCAAGAGTTAAGGTAATTAGTACAATTTTTAAATTGAATATGTGATTCAGGGTATTTTCATCAGCCACTTTATACATTTCATAATGTAATTTATTCTTTCAGTTGATCTTCCAGGTAGCGAATTTGCTAGTAATTCTCAACATCTGTCCCAAGCCCCTTTTTCTAAAAACTAGTATAACAATGTTTGCTGAGTCCTCTGGTAATGATTCCTACACTAATGAGAAGCTGCATATTTTGTTAGCAGCTCGGCTACTTCACTTTTCTGCTGTTTTTTATCCCAAGACTGCTTGAATATATCCCATCTGGGCTCATTTACTATTTAAAAAGTGTCTGGTTACCAGAGAAGAACTTAAAAATATACACACCTTTAAAAACATCCAAGCTATACTCTAATAAGCTATACTCTAATAAGATAACACCTGAAAAAAAAATATTAAGGAAACAGGAATTTCTCAGTCAGAATTTTTTAAAATGATCTTTTCCATTCTCATTTACTTCTGTTTTCTCCTGACTTCCATTTTTTCAAATTCTCACACACTGAATGAAATGTAGCAAGGACCAACAATTTCTTATATTAATAAGCTTATTCAGTTTACTGCTGAAACTTTATAGAATGAAAATTAATTCTAAATGCCTAATAATACATTTTTACTGCCTTTTATAAAATTCAAACCTTCTGTCTGCCTCCACTCAAGAAATAATGTATATGACAAATATTCAGCTACAATAGAGAAAAACCATCTGTCAGAGTTCACGAAGGACACATTTAAGAAATCATTTCTTGGCACGCTAATACTTCATGTTGAAATCCTGTCAAGATCAACTGGTATTATTTTTGGCAGGATTAACCATATGAAGACAGAGATTAAAAAGTGGAGTATCCCATGATTATGGACGATGTGTGTGCTGTCTGAAAGAACAAGCAATGCGACTGAATTCCTGACATAGCAATTTTGTGCATTGCATCCTTCATATAGTAAACAATCTAAGGAGGAGAAATAATAATAAAAATATACTTATAAAAGCAGAGTTATAACCATGACTTAATATTTTCTTTTCATTCCACATCTATGCTCAGATCCCAGTTTGTGCAGAACTCTACCTGTGGACAAGTCAAAACTCAGAACTCCAATATGGATAGGAACAATAAGATTCAGTATTTCATGTTCACATCCCACTACAACCTCTTGTCTCTAGTCAGAGTTTGGTTGATTTTAGGGAGCTGGATTTTGGATCCAGCAATACTGACTTGCATTAATTTTTAATAATATTCTAGAGGCTAGTATGATTATGGTTTATGTAATTAGCAAAATGATGTGAGAAAGATGTCTTTACATTTTAGTGGAGCAATTTATTGTACACTCTCTATTAACACTTCTGCTATACCAATTCTCAGTATTATTTCCTGAGACTCCCATTTTCTTTATGCACATTCTGACTATCCCCAGAATAACAAGTTCATTTTCCAGGACCAGAACTGAGCAGTGAATCATCTAAAAAGGTGCCTCCAAAGTCTTCAGAAGGAACACTTCTGCCAGCCACTGTGCAGGAGGTGCAGTAATATAATAACTGCTATTTCTTCTTAATTGATAGTTAATACCATAAAACTATAAGCTGTAGTTGTAACTGTCTGAAACATAATATTTCAAAGATTGTATCTGCTACAGTGAATATAAAGTCAAAAGTGTGTCTGAGGAAATATTCTAGATTTTGTGAAAGGGAAATGTAATAATCATTAAGGAGCTAATAAAAATGAAAAATAAGGTTTACAATATAACCACACACTAAAATGCATGAAATTTCCCATGCAATGTGTGCAAACTGTTCTGACTCTTGCTTAAAAGTGCTTAGTGTTCACTGTCCTCTCAAACTCATTTAGCTAATTTCTATTTAATGTTCTTAAATTACAGGCTTGCTTTCAGTGTTTCACTGAGCATTCAACCTATGTTTTACATCTGCTTTAGCTAGACGTACTTTCACCTCCTGCAAGAAATGTAATATACCCAGGAGACACGTATAATTAGTGTTAAGTCAGCAGAGGGAACATCCTAGTTCAGAACCTGTGGAATCTCTGATCATTTATTGGCACATGGACCCACTGCAGTGATGGCTCTAGCAGGAGGAATCGGAGCCCTCTGCAATGGGCTAGTGCCAGTCCTGTGTGCTACCTGTAGAGGGTTTATATGATGCATGGGGCTTAAGCTAGGTCACTTCTCCTTGAGAAAAAAGGGTGTTTTCAGAATGTTTCTAGGCTAATAAGGAGTGCAAGTCTTTTCTGTATGGCTGGTTTTTTGTAAGAAAAATTTTCACTGGCACAAACAATGTGATTTAGATGCAAAGTTCTCCAAGTGATCTGGTCGTTATTTGTTCAAGTCTATGCAGTGCAGCAGCCCAAGTTTCTGTGTTGCACTCTTCCCCAGTGCCATCACCCTACCACAGCTGCTGCCAGGTTCTTTGAATCCAAGCAGCCAACATGTGGATTTTCTTTCTCCCCATGCATTAAGGGACTAATTAACACTATTGGCCACCCAGTTTTCAAACAATACTGAAATCACCATTGCTTTGGTTACCGTCTGTCTTTTCCAAGACAGCTGGCATTGTGCTACAGTGAAAATACACATTTGTTTTGATTTTTTTCCCTCATCTGTATGCCCCACCCTCCATCTGGATTTGAAAGTCATTACTGTTAATAAGGGCCAGCCCAGTGAGTGCCGAGAGGCCAATCTAAAGGCCAAAACAGTTAACGGAACACCTACATTTTTAATCGAAAGCACACTTTCACACTCAGACAACTTCATTGAAAACTGTGCCCTCAGATCCCATGTCATTCCAACAGGAGATGTGCACATGCACCTGCAGATGTTTTAGGGAGACTGTATGGCTGCAAAACACTACTTAGTGGAGTTTATCAACATGGGGAGATATATGACAATGCACAGGGTAGGTTAGCGGTAGCTGCATACCTCAGATTAAGTGTAAGTTACTACTAAATTTTATGGTGACATTTCTGAATCCACAGGTTCCTAAAGTTAGCAGTTCATTGATGGTGATACAGATAGACAGAAGAGTGGAGCCTTTAAAAGCTTCATAAGGAGCTAGATGACCAGTTCTTGCTAATTTTAATTGGAATTTGATATCCAAAACCTGTTGTCAAGGGAAATAGATGGAGAAGCCTTAAGAATTTCAGACCTAACATTTAAATAAATAAAAGTATCAGATACAAGAATTCAGCAATTTTGCTCTCACATCTGCTTTTACAACAATAGCTGATTGTGATTGAAACTGGTTAAATAGTATGTGTAGAGAAAGAAAACGGTGGCAAAAAGCCCACCAGCTCAGATCCTGTAAGAGATAAATTAAATGTACTCAGCAGATGATCCTTAGCTGAACACAAGCTGCAGTGTAAAACATAAGCTTCAATCAACTCTTGCAAATAATTTGAGCCCAATGCCGTAAGTACCTTAAATTAAATCCTTCTCAACAGGAGCCAATCTAAATCATTAAACATGTGTCATGTAGAGAGCTATAATCACTAGAAGTGTCATCTACGTGGCATTTAATTTACATAGAAAACGTTTTGCAGTTGTTAATTTGGCCATTTTTCAATGTTCAGTATCTCACAGAAAACATACATAGTTAGAAACAATGCTTGTTTTGTCACCAAGCAAAAACCACATGTGCTCATAATTCTGTTACCCAGTTTGTTGTGACACATAGAACTGTGAAAGAAAGCTTTCCTGCCACATAGGAGCATCCCCTCTCTTGTTTGAGATCTCCAATATGATTTTTTACTACCTTTAGAATTTCATAAAGTTTTGGACCAGGAAGGATCATTAGAGGATCCACACCTATCTTCAATCATAAACAAGCAGCAGAATTTCATTCCCTTGCCTCAAAACTGAGACCAAGAACTTTTATGTGACTGTGGCACATCTTTCAGAGAGGCACTCAGGGTTGATTTAAATAAATGACAACCCATCAAGGAGTAGCATTCTGGCTTATGGTCTTTAAAATTGCCTCTGTTTTTTAAAATCATACAGCACTCTGTCAAGTGTCACATCCTTGGGAAAAAAAACCCTCCCTCTGTCTATGTGTCTCATGCCATATGAAACTTTCACCAATCTATGGGCACCCAGGTCTTTGGAGGCTTGTCCATCCCCAGGTGGCACATGCATTGGTGGCCTTCCAGGTTTGCATGTTAGGGAAAATAATAACTAGAGATATCTCTATGTTCACTTTTGGAACTTTTAATGCAATAATCAACATCCTTGCTCACTTTCTTGAAGTAAGTAATCTGGGACGATGACTAGAGGTAACCTGAGAAACTTCATTGTTACTGAGATCAGAGTCATGCCCAGCAGGTAACCAGCATTTTGTAAGCAGAAAATTACTTCATCCCTTTTTACAAGGACTCACATAGAAAAAAAAAGGAGTAATAGGTACAAGTTACTCCTGGAAAGATTCTGGTTAGACTCCAGAAGAAAATTTTTCCCCACAAGAACAGTTAGAATAATCTCCCAAGGGAAGTGGTGGATTCCCCTACATTGGACATTTTAAGGCTCAGCTGGACAGGGTGCTGAGCCATTTCATAGAAACCATAGTAGTACCTAAAAAGGTTGGACCAGGTGATCCTTGAAGTCCCTTCCAACCTGGCATTCTATAATTTTCTTGTTACTGTAATCCTCCCTGAGGTTTTCGAATGTGTCAACATGAGGAGCTCAATTCAAGCTCTGTTTGATTTTCAGGGGAAAACTAGCTTTGGTGTCACTTTGAAACAGAGTTTAGGTAGAGCTTCCAAAAATATAAGCCTGTTCAAATGTAGAAAATATGAAGAAAATTCAAAGTAACACAATGTACAGGATATTTTAGACACAGAAAGGAAAACTGAATCACTGAGGAAGGAAAATAATTCTAGTCTCTCCTGAGTCGGTTTTAATTTGAATTTGAAACTGCAGTTTTTCTCTCCTGATTCATGGTTAACACATTGAAATTATGGCTGTGTATAATGAATTTCAAGCCATACTTGATGCACTGTACTAATTATAAGTAATTTTAGTTTCCTTCTCTTAGCAAGATTATTTTATGGACTTTTGACTGAAATTTCTGACAATGAAGCTAAAAACCCCCATATAATGGCTAGACCTAGTCAGATCAGCTATTATATTTTAAAATATATTTTAAAAATCTGAACAAGGTTTTGTAACTCAGACATTCACCTCCTGAACTCCAGAGCTGCTGTATTCAGTTTTTTTCAGAATTATCTTTTTTTTTTTTTTCCCACATCAATATTATGCAACAGTTGTAACCCACTTGTAAAATTTTCCACTATCAAATATTCCTGCCTTTTTTTTTTTAAACAAGGAAATATCTAACTTTCCTATCAATAGCTATGATAATTACAAGTAAGTATAACTATAACACAATAAATAACTTTAATATCTATAATAACTAGCATCTCCAGATAGTGTCAATTATTCCTGATGAAGTTGTTCCCACTGGAGCTGTTTGAGGGGTTAGCCATGAGGAGATGGAGTATCTAATGCCCTACCACATCCTATAAGATTTTTTCTTGCAAAATCTGGGCTTGATCCATGGCTCAGATAAGTGGATAGGAAGACTTGGTCTTCAATTGCTCTTATTGCCTATAACAGTTAAGATTAGATCAGGAAATAAAAACTAAAAAAAAAAAAAGGAAGAAAATACTCCCGCAGAGACAGAATGTTGGATGAAACAACAGAGAGATCTAGAAGTATATTTTCAGTGCAGCACAATTTTAAGCATACATTGTCTAAGTATGCACAACTGCTAACATGGCCAGTGCAAAACAAGCAAATCTTTTCAAGAGTGTGAAATTTGCATATATATGACATCTTTGTACCGGGAACAGATAACAGCCAATGCACTTTGCCCTTCTTCATGTTTTTTCAGCCAAATCACTGCTACTGAAATATTTTCTAATGGAAGAATAGGCTTTGTGGTCAAAATGTGAGGATCACTGTGCACAGTAAGGCTACCATAATTTCATTTGCAACTGAATATAAACTAGGATACATTCTGAATTTTCATTTAAATCTTGCTGATAAGCAGGGATGTATGCACATTTGAAGGGATTTGTTTGTTTTTAAGAATTTTAGGAGCCTTTCACAAACTCCATTCAGACAAATCACATCTGTTGCATGTTGCTCTTGGTCCACATAAAAAGTGCTATCTGCAAAAACACTCTGGAGAAGAAACAAAGAAGAAAAATTGATGTAGTTATTATAGGCTTTTTAACTCAGTTTGATACTGAATTCATCCCTGAGAATTGGGTAGTAAGTCCCAGAACAGGAATGCATCAATTTGAGCATGATTGCTGGTGAAAAACATTTCTATGTATGCACCAGGTATGGATGTTAAACAATTAATGAGTGAGTTTTATCTGGTTATATCATTGCTGGCCCACGTATCCTTAAATTTGCCTACATGGCATGAAGATGGCTTTTCTAAGAGATACCACTTTTACAGGTTTCCTGAGTGATTTGAGTAGGAGCATCTGAAGTCCCCAGATTTATGTACAAATAAAAAGTTTGGTTTCAAATAACCTCCATTAAGAAAAGTGGTGATACAGCCTGAAAAGTTCACCCCAAAGCAAGAATTTCTGCAGTTAAAGCTGTTACATCCCCTCTAATTTAGACCCTATTATGCATAAGAATTCAACACCATATGCTTCTCCATCAGTCTGTTTAACACTGCTGGAAGTCTTGATTTCCTCTGAGCATTCCAAGTATGTTCAAATCACTCTTGCTAGAATATGGGTTTTTGAAGAATATATGTTCATTTTTTGGGGAAAAAATCCCAACCAGAAGAAACATTACACAAAAACGTTGTGTACTTATCCTTGTTTGTGTTCGCAATCCAAATTTCTATTTAAGTTGTATTTTTGAAACATAGAATCATTAAGGTTGGAAAAGACCTTCAAGATCATCAAGTCCAGCCATCCGCCCTACACCCCCGTGACCCTCAAAGCACCATGTCTAGCCATTTTTTAACACCTCCAGGGACAGTGCCTCCATTAACTCCTTGGGCAACCCATTTCAATGCCTCACCACTCTTTCAGTGAAGAAGCTTTTCTTAATACCCAATCTGAACCTCCCTTGATGAAGCATGACCCCATTTCTTCTTGTCCTATCGCTAGTCACTGGGAAGAAGAGGCCAACACCCACCTCCCTACGAACTCCTTTCAGGTAGTTGTAGAGAGCAAGGAGGTCTCCCCTCAGTGTCCTCTTCTCCGGGCTAAATAGCCCCAGATACCTCAGCCTCTCCTCATAAGACCTGTTCTCCAGACCCCTAGTCAGCCTAGTTGCCCTTCTCTGTGCCCTCTCCAGCACCAGAATGTCCTTCCCATACTGCAGCTCCCAAAACTGCACACAGTGCTCGAGGTGCAGCCTCACCAAGGCTGAGTAGAGGGGCAGGATTACCACCTTGGTCCTGTTGTTCACACTACTCCTGATGCAGGCCAGGATGCTGTTGGCCTTTTTGGCCACCTGGGCGCACTGCTGGCTCATGTTCAGCCAGGTGTCAATCAGTACCCCTAGGTCCCTCTCTGTTGGGGAAGCTCTCCAGCCTCTCCTCCCCACGTCTGTAGCACTACTAGGGGTTGTTGTGGCCAAAGCGCAGGACCCGAAATTTGGCCTTATTGAAACTCATACCATTTGCCTCGGCCCATTGATCCAGCCTGTCCAGATCCCTCTGCAGAACCTCCCTGCCCTCAAGCAGATCAACACTCCCACCTAACTTAGTATCACCTGCAAACTTACTGAGGGTGCACTCCATCCCCTCATCCAAGTCATCAATAAAGATGTGAAACAGGAGTGGCCCCAGCACTGAGCCCTGGGGAACACCACTCGTGACCGGCCACCAGCTGGATTTAACTCCATTCAGCACAACTCTCTGGACCCAGCCATCCAACCAGTTTTTTATCCAGCAAAGCGTGTGCATGTCCAAGCCACAAGGAGCCAGAATGTTGTGGGAAACCTTGTCAAAGGCCTTGCTAAAGTCAAGGTAAACAACATCCACAGACCTTTCCTCATCCAGTAAGTGGGTCAGCCTGTCATAGAAGGAGATCAGGTTAGTCAAACAGGACCTGCCCATCATGAACTCAAGCTGACTGGGCCTGATCACCTGGTTGTCCTGCATGTACATGTTTGCATGCATAACAGTACTCAGGGGGATCTGCTCCATCAGCTTCCCTGGTACTGAAGTCAGACTATCAGGCCTGTAATTTCCCGGATCATCCTTCCGTCCCTTCTTATATATGGGGGTTACGTTGGCTGATTTCCAATCTGCTGGCACCTCCCCAGTCAGCCAGGACCACTGATAAATGATGGAAAGTGGCTTGGTGAGCACCCCTGACAGCTCTTTCAGCACTTTAGGGTGCATCACATCCAGGCCCATAGATTTGTGCACATCTGTACAGTGGAGCAGGTCACTGACCACCTCCTCCTTGATTGTCGGGGGGGCCATTCTGCTCCCATTCCCTGTCCCCTCACTTAGGGAATCGAATTCCCTCTGTATAACTGGCCCTGTTACTAAAGACCGAGGCAAAAAAGTCATTAAGCACCTCAGCTTTTTCCTCATCCTTTGTCAACATGTTTCCTCCTGCATCTAATAGGAGATGGGGGGTCTCCCTGGTCTTTCTTTTGTTGTTTTATTATATGATTTAACACTTAATGTAAAGTTATGGTTAGTTGCAGATGCAATCTGTTTACACATTTTACTTTAACATTTGCAAATGTAGACATGAATAAGGTATTTTTCAGACATAAATGGCTCTCAGTAGATTGAAGAATAGAAATGTTCCAGATTGATAATTACCAATAAAGCTTTAAATTGCAGGTACCTCAAATAAGTGTATTTTCAAGAGCCAACCATCATTATATAAAGACATATGGCAACTGAAAGTGCAAGTGCTGATTAAGAATTACTTGTAAGAATAGATTGGTTTCAAAATGGGCAACCTCTCCTTTAAAAACATAATACTTAATGGTCTACTTAGGCATTATACTTTCCAAGATTGAAAATGTATTCTGGTATTTTTCTTTAAGCACCTGGTATTTGTTGCTGCAATATAAATAATACCTTGTTCAGAAAAATGTCAGCTCATTTTCTATGTGTTATTTTTTTATATTTGAGTATTTAAGGAATAACCTATATTAATGCTAGTAAGAGAGGCATAGAATAATCCAGGAGGATGGAAGAAAATATATTTATATAAAGTGTAAAGATTAGTAGGTAAATCCTGACCAAAATGTGCTGATCTTGCATCTCACAAACTGTGGGGAATTTTCACTGAAGCACCTCATCCTGATGGTGTTCTTGAAGTTTCTGGAGAACCAAAACAGTTAATCCAGTGGGAAACCTGGTAAAATTTTGGTTTATATCCTTCCTCTATAGAATCATAGAATCATTAAGGTTGGAAGGGACCTTAAAGATCATCAAGTTCCAACCCCCCTGCCATGATCAGGGAACCCCAGCACTAGACCAGGTTGCACTAAACCTAGTCCAGCCTGGCCTGAAAAACCTCCAGGGATGGGGCATCAACAACCTCCCTGGGCAACCCCTTCCAGTTCCTCACCACCCTTAGAGTGAAGAATTTCTTCCTAATATTTAACCTAAATCTCCCCTCTCTCAGTTTAAAACCTTTACCCCTTGTCCTATCACTGTCTTCTCTATTTGTACCATAAAAGATTAATGAGAGAGCAGGATTTATTAATTTTAATGAAAATAAATGAAAACATTTATGTCTTTTTTAAGTTTCTATTTTTAAACTTCAGGTTTCTACTTCCTTAATTACATACTTGATATAATCTGAGTGGCTTTTTACACAATGACCTGTATTTTGTCACTCTTTCTAGAAGTCTGTGAATCTTGCTGTCACATTGCAACAGGCTCAGCTGTGCACAAGAGCAGTGAAAGAGGCTTGGGAAAATCTTGCACTAGTTAAGCCCCAACATGACTATATTCTATTCACAAAGGGGCTGAGCCACAGAATAATCCTTTCCTAATAGACATGTTACATAGTTCCTCTGTAAGCCAAGACAAGCTCAGCAAGAAATACATCAAGCTGGCCATGTTTTATTAATGCACATCTTCTGGATTCTGAGCATCCACCTTTATCTAATGGCTATAAAACATAGCTGATGCTCCCCTTTGCTGAGACATTACAAGAAATGCCATCATTTCAGCCTGATGAGGACTGAAGCACTCTTGGCTCAATGGTGTGTTTCAGTAACAGCTGTATTTGACTGTCTGTTGGGCCAAGCCCAGTTTGCATGTAAATGAAGCTGAGCAGACCTGAGGAAAAAAAAGGCAGTGAGGCTGGAGCCTCACATTGGGAAGGTGCAAGTGAGAGACAGTGCTGGAGGTGGCAGGGTGTAGCTTTCCTGCACTGATCGTCTTACTCTTCATGCTCTGCTGGGGGCCTGTGTCCTCCAGGGTTAGAGGTGTGGACAGCAGAGGAAGGTGCCAAGAACTTCCCAAGTGTTGCTTCTGACGTACTTTTGAAGCTGAGTCAGGAAGATTTCTGATTGAATTGCTCAGTGTTAAGACTCCAGGTCATGTTGCCTCATGCAGGAGAGAGGCATTGGAAGACCACAGAGGTCCTGGGCTTGAATTTGCCATGACAACTTTTATTACACTTTTCACAGAAATAGATCTATACTGTCATTTTGTTGACAAAGTTTTATGGGGTATAGACTGTGATTTGCGAGTGAGGCTGGATAGAGGGAGCACTTATCTCAGGCCACTGTCCTAGCCCTGGTTTATTGGCCGCTCTGTGCTACACAAGTCTCTTATAATTGCCATAACAAACAAAAAAATGGTATGAGAGGATTTTTTCCTCTTCTATGAGAAGAATAAGGACACTAGAACTGAATCATGTTTCTTGTTTTCTGGCTAGGCCTACCGCACTGACTGCATTTGCTCTCTGTACCAGTGGGGCCAGTAAGCTCCGTCAGTCAGGACTTCATCAGGGTTAGTTAAGGGTCCCAGGGGACCTCCAGCCACCATGGGAGGAGGAAAGGGTGGTGACTGTCTCTGGTAAAGCCCTCTCCATTTTAGAGAAATGATTTTAAGCCTTTCCTCCAGAGTGAGAGGGCCAACTTCAGACCCAAAGGAGTCTACCATAAACAGTTGTTGTGTATTGGAAGGAAAGAGAAGTAAAAATTCAGCATTACTTCATGCACAGTGTGTGACAGCAAAAGCTAATGTAATCTTTGATTCCTTAATGTTTAAACTCTTGATTAGAATACTGTATTTGCATGCTCAGAAGTGCAAATTGTCCATAATAATCTACAAAAGGAGATCTATGCTGTGGCTTGCAAGCTGTGGGCTTCTTGACATTCCCCATGTCAGTCATCTCTGGATCAATAGGTAGCCCTGCCTTAAGGGAAATTGTAAGAGCTGGATTTTAGAAAGAAAAGAGCAATTGACTAAAGTTAGAATTTAAAATGCCCTCCCTACCAACTTTAACCTCCCTCTGCCACCGCCTCCTTTCTGGAAGGATGTACTTTTGGATATTCTGTGATCTGAGTTTATCCATGCTTTTCTAGGATAAACTCAGATTTCTTCAGCTTTAATAAAGACCTTATGTTCCTAAGCATCTTACATATAATAGTGCTTAATGGGCTCTCATGAAAAGAGAGTATATGATTTTTATAGATGTAACTCTCATGTTTATGCATAAAAATGCTGTTTACTGAACAACGTACATTCCAAGTACAGTCTAGGATTTTGAAATGTCTTTCTATTTCTTCTAACAGCTTCAGAAAAATGGCTAATCCTGAAGTAGTTTCATTGCATATGCAAACTCACAACTGCTTTATAGCAAAACTATATTCTCACGTCTCAGGACTGCTCTACAGCTAGATTAACCTTTTCAGGACTTACAGTTGTAGGAATCTATATATCTTTCTCTGGGTCATCTGCTGTCATAGTGCATAAAAAAAAAATAATATAACTGCACAGTCAGTACTAATTGCTACTTTCTGGAAGGTGTAAAATCTTGTAGCCACTGCAAAGGAGGGTGGTAAAGTGCTTTTTGCACAGATATACCTCCTGCTTTAACCAGGTGCTTACATAAAAGCAGGTGATGAAACCCCTCTGAATTCGATTTTCCTTGCTATTGCTTTAGATAGAGTCTCTATTGGTCTATTTGATTTAAGGTTTCCTCAAGTGTAAGGTACAGTTACTTTGTATCTGCAACAAATTTTACTATATTTTTTAAACATTATAATTCTTCTGAGATGCAAACAGGTAAAATCAGTTTAAAAAAATCCTCCTGCATGTTCTGCAGCTCGATGCCATCAGTCTTTCAGCCTTCAAC
Organism: Apus apus; assembly: GCF_020740795.1. Classification (NCBI taxonomy): domain Eukaryota; kingdom Metazoa; phylum Chordata; class Aves; order Apodiformes; family Apodidae; genus Apus; species Apus apus. The sequence goes on along the minus strand of NC_067282.1, from coordinate 93,761,540 downwards.
CAGCTTTTTTTCCATTTTGCATCTCCTTTTTATTTCTGTGAAATTCTTTTTCCCTTACTTCCTTTGTTCCTTACAATAAACTTTTTTTTCCCTACGATTGTTCTTTCCTCTCTATTTTCTTGTTGCCTTTCCATCCCTTTCCGTTTTCAGAAATGCCTTGTAGTCCAGCACATGATCACCAATTAATTCAGATGCCTGGGTGTCTCAGAGGGAATTTCTCTGACACACACACATATGTAGGAAAAACCTAACTGTGAAGTGGTGCTCTGAAAGATTTAAAAGGATGACAGAAAGTAAGTTTCTCTTCCAGTGGGACTACTGAAGTTGTTTTGGCATGGTGGGAGAGATTCTCAGCCATGAGAGAGTTTGATTAAAACCTACTGAAATCAGTAGAAATGTTTACTTCTTTCAGTAAGGTTACTGGGGAACTCTGACAAGAGCAGCTCCTTTCATGCCACATATCCTCATTAAAATGTGGTTCTGTTGAAGATGGAAGCTTGATTTGCCACATGCTTTCACAAAAGATGACATGCAAACCATTCTTTTCCAAGCAGACCAGATAGTATGTGCAGGTGGAGGGAAAGCAGGGTGCCAAAACTCCATGTATGCTGCTTGAGCCAGTTCCCTGCTCCTGTGGAAAACATCTCACACAAAATCTGAGGCTGGTCTCTGCAAGGCTCATCTGCATAATTCTAACTCAAATAAGAGAAGGAAAACAATTCTTGTTCCCTTCCCCTTGCTGCATGTCCAAAAATAGCATCGGATGGGACCCAATGTTGCACATGTAACTGGGTAATTAAAGCTGATTCTCTCCTCCTGTTTTTCTCTTGTTTTATTTCTATAAAATAGAGAACTCGTATATCTAAAATGATCCTTTAGTTTATGGCTAGTACTGCCTCTGTATTGCAAGAGATATCTAAATCAGGTCAACCATTTTTTTCCCTGTTAAAAAAAGAAGTTTTTCATTACTTTGAAATTCTATAACATGAATCATGCCTCTTGAGCCTTTGGGAAATATTTCCAAACTCACAAGCTGAACTCAAATAAATCCCATTGGAAGAAGATGATAATTATATCTTAATAAGCTCAACATATGTATGTATATGCACACATACATATTTTTATCCCTATGCTTTCCACAGGATAAAGGCATTGCTGAATGCAGTACCTTGCTAGAGTGCAGATAATTATAAAACCCCAACCCTGGCTCTCATAAAGAGGGCTTTGGGTAGAGAAGTGCTTTAACATTTTGTGTGTAGGATCCTTTCCCTCTTTTGTATTCTTCACCTCAGTCTTTAATGAGGCTTTTTTTGCTGTGAGTTATGTATTCAGACCCGACACAAGAACTTGCAGCTCTTTGGCAGTCACAGAAGTCACAGTTGTCTGCACGAGGGCTGAAACCAAAATGTTACATCTACCAGTTTCATCACTGTGTAATTAAGCACTAACCATGCTGCATGAAAATAACAGAAAGGCTGAGTGCCCGTGAAGGTTCAGTCTAAATCAAGCAAATTTTGAAACAAACTGCAAAGCCTGACAAGCCGTTCCTTGTTAAAGCTGAGAGAAAAATCTGCACAGAAGTCACTGGGATGCAATCACATCCTAAGCACATGCCTAGAGGTAGGTTTCAGATGCGCAGTTTTGAACCTAGGAGACACTAAATTTGCCAAATATTCAGTGACCTCCCCAAAGCCAGCACATCTCCAAATTTTTCTATTTGGTTTCCAGTTTTTTGTAGTCTGGAGAGGCTTGCCATCTGCAGAGGCAGCAGAGCAAAGAAGTGCAGAGATAGGGATAAGGGAGGCAGGAATCCAGCTGATCACCACAGCTAGATATTTGCCTTTCTGTGCCCACTGTTTTTTCTTTTAAATTCAGATTACTAAATCCAGTGAGGTTAGAGTGAAAACAGGCAAGGATATGGGCTTAAAGTTTCGTTTGAAGTGTCTCCTAAAAGGAGGAGCCCACAGACAGATGATGAGTTACAAAGTGCTCCAGACCCAGGATCTGGCATAGGCAATGAAATGGCAGTGACATCTGGCAGGGTATAGCAATGAGAAATAAAATCGAAGGCACGCTGGACAGGAGCCAGGCTGAGTGAATGCAAAGATGGTGAATGTCGAGATAAGGACAGAGGCTTGAAAAAGGGCGGGAATAGACTGAAACAGCACAACACATGGAAGGTTTCCAAAACAGCTATTGAACAGATTGAAGAGGGAGTGATGGTAGGAAAGTCGCTCAAGCTCGATTTTCAGTGCCTATGAAATTAAGATGATAATAGCTGCCTAACTCAGAGGTCCTTGTTGTGTTGTAAAGCTGAATCTACCAGTGCAAAGAATGCTAATGTGTTCAGCTTGCATTCACAGAATCATAGAATATTAGGGGTTGGAAGGGACTTCTGGAGATCATTGAGTACAACACCCCCTCCCAAAACAGGACCGCCTCAGGCAGGTCACACAGGAATGCATCCAGACGGGTCTTGAAAGTCTCCAGAGAAGGAGACTCCACAGCCTCTCTGGGCAACCTGTTCCAGTGCTCCATAACCCTCACAGTAAAGAAGTTTCTTGTCATGTTGAGGTGGAACTTCCTCTGTTCCAGTTTGTGTCCATTGCACCTTGTCCTATCACAGGGCATGTCTGAAAAGGGATTGGCCCCTCCTTCTTGAAACCCACCGTTCAGATATTCATAAACATTAATAAGATCCCCTCTCAGTCATCTCTTCTCCAGACTAAACAGCCCCAGGTCTCTCAGCCTTCCTCATAAAGCAGGTGTTCCAGTCCCTTAATTATCCTTGTAGCCCTCTGTTGGACTCTGTCAAGTAAATCCCTGTCCCTCTTGGACAGGCGAACCCAGAACTGGACACAATACTCCAGATGTGGTCTTACTAGGGCAGAGTAGAGAGGGAGGACAACCTCCCTCGACCTGCTGGACACACTCTTTCTTATTACACCACAAGATACCATTGGCCTTCCTGGCCACAAGGGCACGTTGCTGTCCCATGGATAACTTGTTGTCCACCAGGACTTCAAGGTCCTTTTCCACAGAGCTGCTTTCTAGCAGGTCAGGTTGTAATCTGTACTGATGCATGTTGTTATTCCTTCCCAGGTGCAGGACTCTACACTTACTCTTGTTGAACCTCATTAGGTTCCCCTTTGCTCAGCTCTCCAGTCCAAATCTTGCTGAATTGCCACCAAATGCAGAACCCATGCATCTAATTCCACAAAAACCTAGGGGAGTAAACCCACTTCAATCTGGTTATGTAAATGTAAAATGCAATTACTGTTTTTTATAGAATTGTGTTCATTAATGATTCTTCTGGATATTTATCACCCACATATAACAGGGTAATTAATAGGTCATGTATAAATTAGAGTTAATAGTCAATTTCTAGACTAATCTTATAGTCAGTGAGCTAATTTTAAAAAGAAACATACTCTTAAACTGTCTGCTAAAGGTAAGCCTCTAAGTAGTAACTCATTTGGTTATTTTTTTTCCAGCAAGGTGAATGCCCAGACTTAGCTCTGTAGTGAGTGCACTTGCAGTGTCCTCTGGTGAGACGCAAGGATGGAAAGAAATGCTTGGAGAGGGTTTCCAGTGCTTTCACTCCAAGTGGCATGCACTTCAACTCTGTAAGAGGACATCATCTGGAGGAAAAAAATCTTCATAAGCATTGTTTTGCTCTACCCTGTTCCTTTTCAAGCCAGCAGGTCTACTGTTACCACTCTGTTAGCCCCACTGATCTTCAGAGGTGCTTGTGAATCTATAGCCATCCTGGCAGCAGAGTGGTGTAAGTCCATATCAATATTGACAGAGAGCAAGGGTAAACTGCATTCTAATTTAGTTTTATGACTCTTCTACACTAACTTGGCATCTGCAACAGCTTGTCTTTTGGGAAACCAGTGGCACATAGAGGCACAGTCATTAGTATTTTAACTCTCATTTCTCTTCTATGACTGGCAGGTGGGCTTTAATGAGGTCTCGTGGACCTCCTGATGTTCAGATGGTGCTGTGAAAAGGGGGGGAGGTTTCTCAAAGCATATACCCCTCCAGGAGATAGATGTTCAGATGTTTTTGGAAATTGTGCTGACAAATTACTTGCACGTTGTGGCACTGGATTGCCTTTGAAAGCCATCTGTAGCTCAGAGCTTCAGAGATGGAGCAGTGACATCCAGTGAGACCTGTGCTTCCACAATACCTACTCAGTGTGTCATCCTGTGCAACAAACACTTTCTCAGGAGGATAAGACTATGAAACTAGGGTACCCTTTGAACAAGGAAAGGAAACCTAACATCAGCTTTGTAGAACTGAAGTTTCACCTTTAACTAGAAAGAGCTGCAAACCATTGAATGTCCCCTTTTTCCCTAGTAAAGGGAAAAATACTTGGGTTTTTATGAGAATAAATTGTAGTTGTTAATCTTGACTATATTTTTCCTTTACCATTCTTCCTAGTCTCTCTGTTTTAATATTTCAAATGTTTTTACTGCATGGTCAGCATGTTTGTTTTCAAACAGCGTTCTTCTGAAGTACAGAACCTGAAAAAGAACACAAACAACATGCTTTCAGGTTTTGTAATGCCTCTTGTTTCTCACTCTAATTTCTGTCACAGTATTAAAACACGCTGTGTAAATACTAATGGGATGCTCCTATAGTCATGTGCATGTATGAGTAGCTGAGCTCTTGTCTTTAAGTTGCTGGGAGTGCTGCTATAGGAGAGAGTTAGTATGCTGGGGGATGAAAATCGGGCAGCAAATAAAAATCTGAGCAATATATCTTTTAAATCTCATTCTATCAGGTCGCTTGACTTACGGTCCTTGAATACTGTATCTAGTACTCAGCAACACTTTTCTCTGTTTTAATGGTGCAAGCAAATGAGCTCCTTACATTGCCAGCATTTTCCACTGTGAAAAAGTAGAGAGAATTATGTTAGTGATAGAGAATATTATTAAAAAATGTCTGGAGAACACTTGAGTAGCTGATACACAGTGACTCCTGGTGTGAAAGGGAGGTTGGCTGCTTGTCTGGTGTGTAGGCCACGGACCTGCCACAGGGCTGCCTCACACAGCCACCAGTGGGGTGGAGTGAGTTTTAACAAACTTAATTTGGAAATATGAAATTTATCCACAAAGATAATGAACACAAGAATGTCCTAGAGAAAGATCTACATCTACTGGATAACTGCTTTTTTTGGCATATCTTTGCTGAGCACTAAGTCTTAGGCTGGCTTAAGAGCAGAACATGTTTTTTCTCTGTCAGTGTCCTTTAGGTGTCAGAAGGAAATAGAGACCACCCGCAAAAAGCATGGCATTTTCATACCTCTGTTTTGCAAGCTGTCAGTACCTTTGTTATCTGTAAACCATCCTCCATTTCACCTGGCTTTCTGTAGTATTTCAAGAGGAAGTAGCAAATAACAACAAAAAAAAACCAACTAACAACAAAGCATTAAGATGCTATTTTTATGTTTGCTGTGAAGTGGGTAAGGAGAATCTCACTGCAAGCAGGGTATAGCTTTTTAAAATATTTTTTAAAGTTAACATTTTACCTTGAAACCACTGAAGTGATACTACTGACTGAAATCACAGAAATTCCTTCAAGGTTTCTCAGGCAATTCTACATATACATGACTAAAAACTTAAACTACACCTGCTGTATTGGGACTGAAATATGTTAGTGAGATATTTTGCATTGAGGTAACCTGACCAAAGAAACCTAGGGAGACAGGTTGATAACTGCCATCAGAAAGGTCAACAATTTTTAGCTGTTGCTGTTTATGACTGGTTTTAAAACATGGACAGAGAATTTTTCCAATAACAAGCTTTTGAGCTCTGCCTTGTCTTGAAGCGAGACGTTGAGACCTATTGAGATAGATGGAAATTGATTCAGCTGTGACCTTTTCTAAAACTCTCTCAGTCTGTGATGGCACCTTTAAATGGAAGCATTTGCTTGCTCAGAAGGACTGGAGATGCTTTTTCAGGTGTGCCTACTGAGGTGTGCTTTTATATTTTTGACATTTTACTTGCAGAAATTTTTTATCTTCAGGGGATGAATGGAGCTGATGCTTTGTCGTAGCTGTCAGTTTGACTTGCATTCCTCGCTGGTCTCTGCAGAGCAGTTACTCTTATGGCTCAGCCCTCGTTTCTGACAGAGCAACATAAGCCAGGTAGTCCACTTCTTCTTACTTTCCACAGCTACATTCAAAGTAGGGGCAGATACAGCTTTTTTCCTTCATTCTCACAGACATCATTTTTTTAAATTAAATGCTGAAAGTGAAAGGTTTCCTCACACATATGCACTGAAGCAGGACTACCTGTTAAGTGAATGTGAATGCTGGGTTCTCCCACTGATGTGCCCACATGTGGCTGGTGGAGAGTTACTCCCTGACATCAATAGGATCAGGTAACCCACATCTGACATTGCTTCTCTGTGCATTTGCTCAGACAGCCTCTGGGACGTGTTGACATCCATACAAAGCAGAACAACCTCTAATAACTCTGGCACTCACTTGGTTTTGGGTAGGTAGCTTCCTGCTAACTCAGGTGGGCAATCCCACTCATAGGCATTTGTAAAATCCCATTAATCAAAGATCTGTATAGAAGAAAAGGCAGGTCTGCCACTGACCAGGACTAAGCAGCCTTTTGTCAGCCAAAGCTGCTGGAGCAGATTCACAATCTAACTGAATAACTGGGGAGGAGGGGAGGGAGGTGAAAGGGAGGACACAAAAATGTAAGTGTTGTCCCATGTATCTGCTACCAGCAACCTACTTTGAAAGCCAGTGCTTGTTTTTGTGCTTAGCTATTAGAGCCTCATTTCTGGAGCATCATTTGTATCTTGAGTTAACATTTTTTCCTTCCCTTGTAAAGACCTGTGGTTAATTTGTTTTTAAAATGTTTTACAGTAATTGCTTTATTTAAATGAATCGTTTGATAAGCTGGTTCTTCATCAAACTTGTCACTTAATCTGCTGTTTCTTTTTTAACCTGGACCTGACAATAAATTCTAAGCTTGACAGTAACTCATCAACAGAACATGAGAGAAGAGAAACTATTTACTAAATTGCTAGATTTCATTAAGAATACATGGGTGAAAACACAACAGCATAGGACAGCCAGGAGTTTTTTCTGCTGGCTTGTTTGTGATGCAGATTTATAGACTGATTCAACTATCCCAAACATCACTCACAGTAAGCAACAATTTCTTAAATAAACTCTCTTGTTCTTTGTTCATGGGCAGCAGGGCACCACTCTTTGTGCTTACTTTAGGGTTTAATCAAGAGAACATTCAGTCAAGTAAATATTTACTGACTTGGAAGAAAGGCTTGTGGTCTGAATGCTTTCCCATTCTAGTGGAGGCACAGGGGAGAAAACAGGAATGACTATCTGTCCAGTTCTTACACTATACATATCAAGAGTATTTCACCAGCAAATTAAAGCATGTAATGTAAGCTCTCTCTAGCTGCTTTACTGCTATGTGAATGTGTACAAAAGAAAACTGGAAATTGTGTTGAAGGGCTACCAACATATCGATTATACAGTTGACTTTCCAAGAGACCCATCTGAATACATTTGAAGTGCACGTGGTAGTGCATTTGCAGTTTTGATTAGTTGCTTATCAAATGCATCCATAAAAACTTTCAGTCTTTCTGTCACTATTCCTTTCCTTCCACTTCCTTTTCTCTGCCCAGTGAGCTAATACTCTTTTTTAAAAGGGACCAAGAAAAAATTCTGCAAAATTCTATTAATGAAGTATAAACAGTTCATGCAAATACATCAATTAAAATTAATCTTTATTTAACAGGCAACTGATTAGAGGTCTGGACAAAATTCTAGTCCTAAAATGAGAAAGTGCTTGTGTATGCATAGGTATGAAGGTTACCTCAAGGATTTTTGAATGAAGTTGAAAAAAAAAAAAGACAATCCAAGCAAAGTACAATAATGGTTTCCAAGAAAGAGATGATTTTTTTACCAAGATAAAAGATAAGAAACCCATCTTATTGGAGGTGAAGAGAGGTGGTGGCCACCCTGTCTTATTAGAAAGTGATCTCAGGCTATGCATTATACCCAGTGACATCCGTCTTGCCTTATGAAACAACAGTCTGCTCATTATACTAGGGATCCAAGCAAAACACACCAGTTTTATCATGTTGACCCAAACACAAGCTGGAATTATAGCTAACTGAAAATACTTGTCTTCCTCAGGTGAAAGAGGGAAAGCAAACTTTATTTAACCTCAAAAGTAACAAACTTGTTATCATCATTGGGATGAGGAATTACCAGACCTTAAAGAACATACATCCGACTTTTTTCCTTCCGGTAATGCTATAGCTCTCAAATCTGGAAAATCCTGCTGACTCACAGCATTCCACTTAAGGTTTTCCATTTTATTTCAAAACCAGCACTTGAACATTTTTTCCAGCTATTTCTGTGTGTCATAGTCTCCTGTAATCACTTTTCTTTTTTATTATGGAGGGGAAAAAATATAATAAAGTCCTTAAGGTTCTGATACATGCATATAGTAAATGAGAAATACATGTAGTGGAGAAAATTACTCAAGTTGACAAAATTGTTTAAGTCATGTTCAGGTATTGTTATATATGGTTTTGAGAGATAATGTAATGCAAGATATTCAAGAGTAGCTCGCCATTATATTGCCAATTTGGGTTTGATAGCCTCCAGTGTTTTCATTGCTGAGTTAAAATTCAAAACAGGTTTTAATTCCATAGAGTTCCTTTTTCCTGATTGTCAGCTAATGACTGCACTATTCCTGCAACAGTGACATCAAAATTGCAAGAGATTGCAGCACATTAGCTGAATGCATTCTCGTGCTCAGAAAATATAAAGCAATATCTAGGGCTCAAATTTCACATGAGGAAATGCAAAAATATGTAACCAAGAAATCCAAAGTATTCTCTAGTGACTTGCACTAAATGAGGAAATTATACTTGCAAAATCAAGCAGTGAAGCTGGAGATTGCCTTTTAAAGGAGCAAATTTTTTTCAAATTAGCTGTGTTTGTTATGTATTCATCAAATCCCAGTGCTCCTAGACAGCCTGAATGTCTTGTTGGCATAATAAAATCTCTAGAGGCTAGAGGGAGTAGACATCCCAGGATAAGTGGGACAGCTTGTTGACTTGAAACATAGCCACCTTCCCCATCACAGAGTGTGTGCCAAAGCAGTTCAGAATGCTTCCCAAATTCAGAGTGGTTATTTACAGGTCATCTTCTGGAAAAGCAAATTTCAGATTAGCCTCATTTGTTTTAAAAAGGAGCAAGAAGTATTTACAATTATGGTTCGAAAGGTAGAAAATAAGTTCTGACAATGGAATGGGTTGGGACACCTCTTTGTTCAAATAGTTCAAAACGGATGTTGGGAGAATAGTCTAGAGGAATGATAGTGAGTTTAGAGCAATTGTGCTAGATCCAGCACTGTCCTTGTAAGGAGACTTTTAAACCAGTGCCATGATGGTGCTGGTAGACACTACACCACTGGAGACATCACTTAACACTGCCACAGAGGTGAAATCTTCTGTGGGAGCAGTGTGTGGATCAGTTGTGTTCTGTGTCAACAAATTCAGTTCATTCAGCAATGAGCTTTAAGAAGTAAAGATACTCACCTCTCCCTAAGCAAACTGAGAAATGGCCGACAACAATGCCTAAGGCTTATAAAAAAACAAAGCTCTACTAAGACACAGATCTCAATTAGAAACTTTCAGCCCATTTCTACTCAAACTCCTAAGTCACTTCTGAATGTGGATCTTGTACTGTCAAGATCTGCAGAAACACTTCAGAAAACATCTCCAACACATTCAAGTTTTATCTCTAAACAGATTAGACTGGGGCAAGGAGAACAAGACCTATGAATATCACTGCTTTCATTAGTTTAGAACTTGATAGAAGTTTTCACAACCATTTAAAATTTTATTTTGAAAAGCCTGAATAACAAATATGCTTCACCTTTCACAGATGTTTGTCTAAGCAACATTCATAATATTGAGTTAACCTACAGTGACATTGTAGATAAAAACCAATGATCCAATCTGCTTTTGCTGAAGTGCTTTTAACTGTTTTCCTTTATGAACACTCAGTTTATTATTGCTATAATTTATTTTTCTCTTTTTATGAACAGTGATGAAAAGGTGAATAATGCTTCTCATTTATCTCTGTTTCAACAGGAGGGATATTCGAAACTGTGGAAAATGAACCTGTTAATATTGAAGAACTTGCTTTCAAGTTTGCAGTCACCAACATTAATAGAAACAGAACACTGATGCCTAATACCACATTAACCTATGACATCCAGAGAATTAACCTTTTTGATAGCTTTGAAGCCTCAAGAAGAGGTAATAATCTCAATTATTGTGTCAGAAACATATGTGTTCTATACTACTTTTCCCAGCCTCGTCTAGTTTTTTTGTTCTGATTTTAATGTTTATATGAACAGTAACATCTTTCATGGATGCTGAAATTAAGAATGATGCTGGACTTGGACTTGTCATCTAGTTTCTGATAGAACACCTACATACTGTCTGCATGCTAAGAGCCACAGATGGAAAGGGGCAAGTCCAACTCATTTTTCTTTCAAAAAAATTTCTTTCAAAAATTGCCACCTGGAACTTTGCAGAATATGATCGTGAACTAACAGGGAGCACAGTGGGATGTCATAACCCGTAACTAGTGCACACACATGGAAGTCCATTATTAATAACAAAATATTTCTATTGCACTTTAATGAACAGAAGCCAGTAGTCTTCCTCTCCTGAAATACTAATGCTTCAGTGGCTTAGAGGCAGAAGTAAATCCCTCTGGTACAAACAACTATAAGAACTGGAGTGGACAAGTTTGGAATGTTTTGGACTATTCTTTTATTTCTCTCAGAGGGAAAATTATGGCCCAATTTACTTGCATCTGATTTACTTGCACACCAAAACAGAAAGGGAAAAAATATCACCTCTCCTTAAGCACAGTGTATTTCTTCACCTCTAGGAGGCAACCTTCATGTTTGCAAAAAATTTATATACAGCAATCTAGTTCCTGGAATTACATGGCATGAACACAATCTCATGCAGAAATCTGAAGAAGGACCCATAAGTTGCTAAGACTTTGCAGATTTGCTTTGTAGTTCATGATAACATTTATCACTGCAAATGGTGCACAATATGCTTGCTATAAGGCAAAAGATTTGTCTGCTGCAAGGCAAATGAAAGCTGGAAAATAAAGATGCTTCTTGTCATGAATTGTGCAGGAATGCTGGTGAGACCTTCCAAACTTCTAAATTACTAAATACTCCTTGTAGTATTCTAGTTTCTTACTAAGGACTGGGAAAAATGAGAATGCTTTTGAAGAGCATAAAAAATAGCTTTAAATTATTTTGATTGCATTATTTTCCAAGTATCAGGTATATGCTGAAACTATATGCTATAAAAAATCAGGTATACTGAATTTATAACCCATATAATCCAGACCGAAACAGGATTTTAGATTCCCTGTAGAGAGAGAATCTCTCCTGTGACTATTGTGAAAGTACCTTCTCCATTGAATCTATAGGAAGGCATTAATTAGAAATATTTTTGTAAATCTACATGCAAGGAATCCTTGTAGAGAATAGTAATTTCTTCCCACCATGAATTATTTATATTATTTATGCAATTTGTACATTAAAACCTGTCATCCTTTAAGAAGGCTTCTGAATTAAACCTTGAAATCCTTTGTATTTTGCTCTATCTGTAAAACATTCCTTTGTAGACTGAAAACATTATTTTCTGTCCTATTCTGTTGCTATCAGAGAGCTAAATATTAATTTAAAAAATCTCAGCTCATTGTGGATGTTTGTGTACTTAGTATTCCATCCAATCACAGAAATTACTATATTTCTGCAACAAATGACCTTAGGAGAGTACAGGATTGCAACTCCCTGCAGGCCTTTGTCCCAGTTGATAAAGATCTTATTAAAAAAAAATTGCAGTAAATTTTACTAATGGACAAAAATAATTAATATTACTTCATCTTCCATCTGTTAGCCTGAAAAGACATAGGAGGGAAAGAAAAATGAAAAAACACCTACAGGTGGTATTCTCTTGGCTGAGATATAGGCATAAGGAGAAAGAAACCTTTGTTGATAAGAGCATTTGACTGATTTTAAGACACATAAAAATGTCAGTGCATTTTGGTTCTTTATTTCCCTGTGTTGTTACTGAGGGCTTTAGGCTTTACTGCCTGTTTGGTAAATACAGATTATGGAGCACCATGAATCATAGTGCCCTTTACTGTTTATTACTTCAGTAGCCTGAAATTAAAGCAACTCGCTTTGGTAGAAGCTTGCCAGTCATGGAAGGAATACATATAGTATCTGTTGTGGCACCATTAACATATTTTCTGACATGCTGCCATGATGTCTAATTAATGTGATGTCCCTTTGGCAAGCCCATAGCCAGAAAGCTCCTGGTTTCTCCAGGAAAATGCTATTCAGATAAAGGTAATTTAGGAATGAACATGATTTGAAGGTAATGAGCAGAAAAATTGTTTTGGTTTTATTTGTAGTAAGCAGGTTCTAGGATATAATGCTTATCAGTAAAGCCATTTTCAGGAACAACTGGCAATCCCAATAGGTTTGGGAGCAACATGATTACCCATTCTCACTTTGAAATTATAGGCATGGATGAAGAATAAACTATCTTGGTAAACATCAGACAAATCACTTGCTTTGGGTGACTGACAGCTTCTTCCTCTCTTTACTTCTCCCCACCAGCATGTGACCAGCTTGCCCTTGGTGTAGCTGCTCTGTTTGGACCCTCCCACAGCTCTTCTGTCAGTGCAGTGCAGTCCATTTGCAATGCACTTGAAGTCCCCCACATTCAGACCCGCTGGAAGCACCCTACAGTGGATAACAAAGATGCGTTTTACATCAACCTCTATCCAGACTATGCAGCCATCAGCAGAGCAGTTTTGGATCTTGTACTATACTACAAGTGGAAAATAATAACAGTAGTCTATGAAGACAGCACAGGTAAGTAGAGCACTGGTGCACTGCACGTCATGCACTTCTATTAACATACATACAAAAATAAATTGTGAGAGTGCCTGTGATAGTTCAGTTTGGCATACTTACAGCAATTTTCCCCAGAATGTGGAAGAAAAAGGTCTCTTAAGTTGCAGCTATCCTTCTGCTGCTATAGCTTTTGAAAAGTGGTTCATTTCATCAGACCTTAAGAAGTCACCAGGAGGTAGCTCTCAGATCCTGAATACTAAACCATGTTTTGCTTCCTATTTGTGGAACCAACACCACAGCTTCAAACTGATAAATATGCTAGTGTGGGGTTGACTAGGGATTCCCTCTCTCAGCTCGGGATTGATCTTAAAAGGAAACACATCTGCAACATGAAAGTTCAAGTGGCATAATTTTTAATGTAGAAACTACTTTGTTCCTTGAAACTGTCTCAGAAACAGTCAATGCATTTCTTAACTGGGCACCTAAGACTGAATCTGAAAGTTGCAATTTCTGTATATGTTTCCAGGCTGGGACTCTTAACTCAGGGATCAGTAACTTCTTGTGAGAACCTTCTCCTGGGGCACACAGTAGTCATAGCTGTCCAGTAACATACTGTGGACAACCAATATGCATAACAAATCCCTTTTTTTTCACAGAACAACAAAAAAAGAGGAGAAGAATAAACTCATTCGTTGGAACAAGTGATTTAAAAGCTTATCAGAGACTAGGCCTTTTTTTTGTTTTGTTTTTAATACACAGAGGCTGTGAAGGGGTGTTGCTGGTAAAAGGAAGTCCAAGCCACTGTTGCATGTCTTCACAAATCTACGGTTTACTACTCCTGTGGCTGAAATAATATACTGTACTAACACCCAAAACATTCCAGGCAGTGTCATTTCCCTCACTGGGAATTGGATTTTGGGTTAGAGTGATGACATTTAGCTCAAGCTCTTTTTATTTCTGATCTCTCATGTTTTACATTGTTACACTACAAGAAGAAGACAATGTATTAACCTATTATTTTCTTAGGGGCTGCTTTTCTGTGAAGAGTGACTTCATTCCTAAACAAACTATAAACTCAGAGCTGTAACAGTGAACTTTCAGTGATCCATGCTCAGATTTTTCAGGTTGAGATTAGCTCTTCTCCTGATTAAGAGTCTAATTTGAGGAGTGTGTGAGAAATCCTGGTTTTATCCTTCATACTACACACTGCTCCAAGCCCACATGCACTCACAGCCAGCTCCACCACAGAGGCCACATACTATGCCTGTTTGCCAAGATGAACTTCCTCCCCACCTCCTGAAGTTAGGGTTTTCACTGCTGCATGGACATATCCAACAACAGAAATGCAGCTATGACTCCGGACTGTGCAATGTTAAAAAAATCAGTTCATCTAAAGTGAGCTTATGTTTCCAAATTATCCAAATCACTTGTGCCTGCCCTCCTTATCTCAACCATTATTCACCAAGCTGCCAGTTTTTGCAATCTAAAAGTTTTTCAGCTGTAACTTTTTTCCAGTCGATTTTGGAGTGCATATGGAGACTAGAGCACTACAAATATTTGAACAGCTTAGCACCAGCCTTCACAGACTTCTGGTGTTTCACAAGGCTTTCTAATTAACATCTGCTTTTTGAAATCTGGCAAATGGTTATATTTCAGTCCCACATTTTTCATGAGCAGGTTGTATGATATATGAAGATGGACACCTCCAGGGGGCAAGTGCTCTATATCTACCAAGCTACCCATGTTTACAGAACTTGTAGCACCAAAGGCACTCTGTGTCTCTCAATTATAGTCCCAAGTTTTAATTTTGGGACAAGTTTCAGCATTTTACCACCATAGCAGCTTTACTCTTAGCTTGTCCAGTGCATACACTGGGGTAAGCAGTTCAATGTCATATACCCTTTCTGATATTGACAAAATGTTAGCACTTTTTTCCAATCTTCTAGAATTCATTCAAGGTTTCAATATTTATTACATTAGTCGTTAAGTGCTAATAACCTACTGAATGGACTGTCAATGATAAAGAAGTGTTAAATAAGCAGGTTTAGAAAACCTGCAACCAATAGTGCTAAAAATTACTTTTGGAATACTTACTCATCCTGCTTCTTATTAAGTATTATGTTAAATGATACTAAATGCACCATGTTAAACGACTTTACTGTTTCCTCCCTTCATTTAAAAAAATATGGAAATGGGGAGGTGAATGCTTTTAGTGATGCACACCACCACACTTACTGCCAATGTGTATGATTATCTGCCTATTGTAACATTATGTTTGTGTTAGGCATGTTTGAATTTGTGAATACATTACACATAATTTGCTGTGGTTCTAGACATCTTGAAGGGATATTAAATATTCAAAATCTTTCATATATTTAAACATTTTTGCTCAAGTGGTGGAGCAAATAATTTATCTTGATCAAACCACTACTTGTAGTTGGAGAGCTGACTCCAAAACTTACTGAATCCATCAAGGTTAGACACCACAAGATACTTTCTCAACAAAACAGAAAATTCCCAACCCTGTTTCTGAAGGAAAAGGGGAAAGTGTTTAGGTGTTGTGATAAAAGGCGGCAGAATACAGTCAGTAGGCCAAGGCAGTCAGTGATGCAAGTCTGGTTTCCACCCTTACAGGTCTTGTTTCAAATCTCTAAAATAGCCTTTTCTCTCAGCAGGTCTGGCTAATACTCTCTTGAGGGCCTTTACAGTTCAGGCTCATACACCACGGCTGCCACCTGGCTGGACTCTACAGCATCTTTCTTGCCCAAGAACTGCTCCAGTGCAGTCCTGTGTCACTGTTCAAGTCACATCACCCACTTGACAGAGGCGGGTTGGTGCCCAGGATATGTCACTTATGAGCACTTCCCAGCTTGAATGACTGCTTCCTTCCTGACCTGGTGGACAGCCAGTGATGCCTCCTGCCTGGTGCAGGCTGAGCTCCAGGCGGTCACACCACGTGAAAGAAAAGCAACCTTTATAAACACTGCACTTGCCCAGGCCTTCCCTGCTTCCCCCAGGAAGCAGACTAAGCCCTTCACATTTAAGAATTGTCCCAAATCAATATTTGATGGTACCATGTCCAAGGGTCTGGATTTGTCGACCAGGGGGAAGAGGAAGGAGAGTATTGGTGGTTATTCCCCTGTGCTATTAATTATGACGGCAGGTAGTAGATTCAGGCTTTTGCTTGGTCCTCCAAAAAAATAACTGCAGCTCTTTTCACACCCAAATGCTTCTTTGATTTCTTCAGAAATTCTTTTTTGATTTCTTCAGTAAACTATAGCCAGGCTTGGCCTTCATTTCATGTGGCAGTAGGAAGTGATGGGAAATGCAAGGTCCAAGTCTCACTTAACTGAAGTAGCTGTTTGAAGGCCAACAACATTTTCCTTCTTCTGAAAAGGAGATGAGTATGTGCATGCAAATCCTGTTATTTTGCTCCTGCAGTTCACCATGCTTGCACTGAAGTATTTTTTGTTGCTGAAAAGAAAAACAACAATACTCAGTTTCAGGCTGTGGATAATACACAAGATTCCCCTCATGCTGGACTCCTCCTCCCAAATCTCAGTTTTCCTTCCTAGAGTTGCTATTTGTTATAGTGACCAAGGCACTGCAGTCAAGGGCTGAACACTTCAGTGCATGGTACAACCAAGCCAGAGCTTTAAATCTCTATAAACTCCCCTACTTGTTAGTCAGTGTTGGAAGCGTGTGTCCCATTCTCAAAATAATGAGCTCAAATTGTTTCATATTTACACAGGCTGGCTTCCAGCCAGGCTCCAATCCCACAGTGCATGCAGTAATTTGCATTTGAATAATCAAAATGCTTAATATTCTATATTGATTGTTGATACGTGAAAACCTGCAAAGAACAGACCCAGCATTGCAGGCAAAGGCAAAGATATTTTTTTTCAAAACGCAATGCTAGTCCTTTAGTGAAGCCAACAGCCCTCAACATAGCAATGACTTGCAAACCTCAGAAGGAATAGGGATGCTTCATCTTCTCTTATATATACACCATTGAACCATTCAACCAAGGATGTTCACGCACAAGACAAATATATACCCACTGCCAGCAGGAGAGCAATGATTTTTTTCATATTAATAATTTGTAGGATTTTTGTTTAAGAAGTGCTTCTCTCCTGTATTCTCACTCTCTTTATGCATATTTCTAAGGCAGCCTTGCAGGAGATAGCGAGTTTTTTGTGGGTAAATTACAATCATGGATAATGAGAAAGAGACTGTAATGACACACCTCAAAGAACTCTTAACTGTCTTACTTAGTTTTTGGAGGCATTACAAATTACATAGGAGTGCTGAATTAGCTTGCAGAATTGCACCGTGTTTAAATACTTAGACAAATCTTCAACTGGTTGAGCTCCACTGGCTTCAAATAAGCTGTGGAGGTTTGTACCAGCTGAAGTTACGGTCTTAGAAATCATGTTGTTGTGCTTACTGACATAGAGCTGCGTCCCAAAATATTTTGGTTCTTCATAAGATCTCAGACTTGTTGAGTGACCTTAGGGAAGTTATTTAATTTTACTATGCTTTCAGGCTTTTTGTCTCTAAACTGATAATAAAATAAATTTAAAAAAATTAAGGCTCCTCTTCCAGCACATTGCAGTGTATTCTGGAATGAAGAGAATTAGAGCCATATGGATGCCTATTAATAATAATTGTTGGTGTCACTCAAGCTAACCACTGGCTTATAAGTGAGCCACAGTGGAGGTTCTGGCCATTGAACATGTTTTTCCCTCTATCTACTCTCATCTGCTCACGCTTGTCATTAGGTATGAAAGTCAGTAAGGAATTTTCTTCAAATCTATGTTGTGTTTAATATTGAAAAAATAATTTGCTTCCAGGAGAGAAGCATTATATCCTTTTTTGCAGCAGTAGCAATATAGGATCAATAAAATATATCCTATAGTCAACTAATTAAAAATATGTTTCAGAATATTTATACATTGAAGGCAAGCATAACCATGAAAAGGAAAATCTACAATAATATTAGTTAGGAGGCTGGCAAATATGAAGCCAACAACCACCCTTTGGGTATGTGAAATATGTTGGGACTGATAAGAGATGCTGTTTAAGTGACAATAAATACTAAGTGTACAGAATGGTTAGGTTTATAATTGCATATCATTTTCCAGGTCTAATTCGCCTGCAAGAGCTCATCAAAGCCCCTTCTAGATACAACATTAAAATCAAAATCCGCCAGCTGCCCTCCGGAAATAAAGATGCCAGGCCTTTGCTTAAGGAGATGAAGAAGAGCAAGGAGTTCTATGTGATATTTGATTGCTCACATGAAACAGCAGCAGAAATCCTCAAGCAGGTAAGAGGAAGGTGATGAAAAAGCATTACATTAATTTTAGATCCTGAAAGTTGTCAGCCTCTCTGGTTTACCTGTTTAGGCCATAGACTTGTTAATGGCAGGGACAAAAGTTGTTACAGAGCATGCAACAGCATCTGAACATTCAACAGGACTCCAGGGCTTCACAGAGCCATAAAGACCAGCAGCAGTACTGACATCTGCAGAGAAGCCCATAGATATCCTGCAGATGGAAATCAGCATTTTTTAATATTTTAGGTTCTGCTTGATTAGCAATATTTTTTGCATCTATTTTAGCTTTTCCTGGTTTAATCAGTACAGTTTATATATCTTCACCTGTGGAAAGAAAAAAAGGGTTGAGCCCATTTTGGAGTGCTTAGGGAGCAGCTCACATTGAGCCATTGCCTCCACAGAGGCTGCACATCAGGTTCAGCACTGACTACAGAACAACCAGGCATTAATCCACTGCAGACAAGAGCATAACTCTGCATTCATGTCCCAGTTGGCTGGCACTGCCTCATTACATTTTAAACTCTACAGCAAGAAGATGGAATGGAGTAAGTATCAGAAGAAAAACAAACACCTTAAAACAGGGAGAGAAGCTATTGTGCAGGAGTTGACATATCCCTGACCTCAGTGTGAGAACTGGACAGTCACACAGACAATGACAAACACCACAAAGCCTGATGTTAATGCGCTGGGACTTTATCAGGGGCACACAGAGAGTGGTGTTAATTAGAATTTACTGTTGTCACCTACTATATGTTTCTAGACAATCAAAGTCTAAAACACTGGCTCCTGCAATTCATTGATCTATAGAAAATAATACCAAGCAAGTAATACACTGTGAATGGCATTTCCTTTTTGTTGCAATTGTAAGTAGGAGGGGTTTTTAATTTTACTGTCCATCATTCTAACGGGAAACAGTGATCCCAGAAGACCATCAGAGAGGTTCCACTGATCTAAATGTACAGATACAGGCTGTCCCACAAAGGGTAAAACCTGTGTTTCCATCCCAGTAAATTATGCTGAAATATTTAAGTTACACATTGCAGCATTCTGTATCACAGTAAGACAACTTACTGGTTGCATTAGTCTGCAGAGCCTGAAACTGCCCTCTCCAGACTTGAGAATCTTTGTCCATTGAATATAGATATGCAGGATGGTGTCCTAAATCAGATGCAGCAGAGCTGAGAACAGCACAGAAGTTCCTATAAGCTGGTACAATTAGATTTATTGCTGGTGGGGAAGATGGCCTGTACTAAATTTTTGTTATTTTCTGGTTGTGAGTTATGTATTTAAGCTACAGCAGGGCCAGATGCAGGCATGATATTAGGAATGTGAGGAAAGAGCAAGAGGAGGGTGTGCAATCATGCAGCCCCTCTCTCATGTGATGGGGAGAACGCTGTAGCAAATGACTGTAATCAGGAAGGAGGGTAGACAGGAGATCTGCTGTCCCCTCACCCTGCTTCCTGTAGGGCTGTCCAAAAGCATTAAAACAGGACAGCAGGAACAAACTGCTCCAAAATGAGATTTATGGGGGAAGAGTTAAACTGACAACATGAATTTTCAAGAATCTGCAAGAAGAAAGTGCAGATGTCTGGCATGCTGCAGGAGGCACAAATCTTCAAAAATATCAGGCTGAATATGGGAGGGGAGGGGAGAGGACAAAAAAAATAATAACCTTAATGTCAAAAAAAGAGGAAGTGCTAAAAGATGCACTAACACAGGGCAAAGTGGCAGAACAGTTTCTGTAGGCTATGGATCAGGGAGAACACTGACAGGCTGCAGATCCAGATAATGCCCTCCAGTGCCTCAGGAACTCAGAGAAAGATGGTGAATGGCCATGTGGGAGAGAACGGGAAAATTAAGAGAGGTACACCTGTGGGTCAGAGCTGTGGGAAAGGAAGCAACATAAATATAGGCTAGAAAGAAAGGGAAAATGGCTTTTATGTGAGATAGTTCTGTGCCTGAATCTAGATGCTGGCAGCAGTAACTGAGGTGTTGAACTTCCTCACTGTCAAAGGCAGCCGTGAAATGGGAAGGTTTGAAGTCACGTGTGACTCATCTGATGGTGGGATAGCTACATGAAGTATTCTGGTTCGCGTTCTCATCACTGCACACAGAAACCTCTGTACAATTTTATACCAAATGGGAACAAGATATTGAAGATAATACTGTAGAAAATACTTTATGAAAACCCTGAGATGTTATTAGGAAATATTTGCAAATGATCTAATAGATATTGCAGAAAAAATACATATAATTGTTAAATTCTATAAGATTTTTAATAGCAGTAAGAATCAGAGGCAACAGTCACCTAAACCTGACCCCAAAGCAAAAATTTCTTGTCTGCCTACTGTATTTTCAATAATGTAGCAGATGTTTAATAGCCCATGCAGGAGAAGATACAAAACAATGAAGTGGAGATATGTGGTGGCTTAGGTGGTGGAGGGTATTTTACAGATTAAAACCACAGTAGGGCTACATAGGCACATACTAACCACTGCTTATACTCGGTTCCTGTGTCCTACTCACCCTCTGAGCCTGCACAGGCTCCCTCGTAAAAGCTTCACACAAGGGTTTGCACTTCCCACCTTCCAAGTGCAAGGGCGCCCCTGCTCCATCTCCTTTGCACAATTCCCAGCCAAGTTGGGCAGCATCCCTCACCTCCCCCAAACCTCTGGGAAAGAAGCAAGAAGCCACCTCTCGCCTGCTCCTGCCACGTTTCCATGCTGTGGGGCAGTGAGGCATCCTGCCAGCAGCATTTTTGCTGCTTCCAAGCTGAAGGCACAGACAGAGCAGAAAAGCTGCTGCCCTTCTTCTTCCAACAGTGCCCATGCTGCCGGGATTAGTGGCCACAGCAGTGGCTCTGCAAGCAGGGACTCCTTGTGCCAGTGCTCAGGGAACACTGGTTGTGGCATGGCTTGTTTCACAGGAAGGGAGGGCAAGTAATGCCTAAAAGCTTTTTTTTGGGAGCAAGAGTATTAGCACATCTGAAATTATGTCCTGAGAGTCAGCATATGGAGCTGGTTTTGGGAGTGTGGACCTACCTGCCCCTGCCATATCACTGAGCTGTGACACTAGGGGAGGTGACCATTTCACTTGCCTCTTTCAACTTCTTGTTTACAAAACAGCACAAAAGACAGATTTCTTCTCCTAAATGAGGCTATCTTTTCCTTATTTATAGCTTCAACTAAAATACCACTGAGCCACACTTCTTCCTTGTGCACGCGAACAGGCGAATCAATAACCTAATTTAAACAAAACACAAAGCCTGCACACAGTTGAGTAACCTATTACCTAAACTCACGCATTCCCCCTTTTCTCTGAAACGTGGCCAAGAGCACAACCTTTCACAGCCCCAGGCCCCAGTCAGCTGAATGAGGCCTGGCCCTCTCATCACCCAGATATGGAAGGAGCAACAGGAAATTGTGATCACTAATCCCTGCCTTTTCCAGTAGTTGCTTTGAGTTTTCTCTCCATATTCCCTCAGAAGGGTTGGTAATCTCATGCAACTGGTGCATGGTGGCTAAGAGAGTATTCCAGTGCTGTTGTCTTTACCAGGTGATCACCCAAACCAGCCCAAAGTGACTCAATCCACAGGGATTAGGATATCCTGAAATTACTTGGATCAGGTGGCTATGCCAGCAGTGTTTTCAAACAAAATGTACTGCACCACCAGAGCTGCTGGAAAATGATGCAGCTGGTCTGACACTCCCATAGTCTACTTGAAAATCGTGGCTGCTGGAACTTTAAAACCCAGGAAGACAGGCAGATCATCTGACAAAGAGAAAGATCTATCAGAGAATTATATGCTAAAAGCAGAAACTAAGTACAGTTGTGGCTTCTTAAGGTAAAATTGTTATCTCCAAAGTCCTGCTCATGTCCGTGTTGGAGGAACTCTATACCACTCCAGCTATACTGCTGCTATGACTGACTGGGATGCAGATTTCCAGTGAGTTAAGCCATGTCCAAGTAAAGCTGCCTACTCAGAGTCTAGGGAACCACTGTAAGCATAATATAAAAGTTTTATATCAAACATTTGAGAGATGCAAGGAGGTAGAGGAGCTTTTGTTCATTATGGTGTATCTTGCTTACCTTAGAAAACAGTGGTGGTATGAACTGATTGAATAATGAAATGCATTCTCTTAATGGTCGTGAAATTAAATAATAGAATGAGTAAGGAAAATGCGAAGGGAAAGCAAGCAAAGTATTTGATGCAGTTCCTGCTAATGTTTCACCATCATTTTGGTTTCAAGCTGTCTTGAAGGAGGACTGACATTAGCTCGAAATGAGCTAATGATTTTTTTACAAGATGAACAAAGAGTCGGAATACGATGCAAGACAGGAATAGGGCACCCAAAAAGATTTGTAGACATAAGAGATAGTATTTTTATCCAGTCTCTCTATCCACTTGCAACATGTGTTTTGACCACTGATCTTGTTCAGATTCACATTGCAGTTCATGACCATAAAAATACAGGTCTGTGAAAGACATAATCAACCTGTATTTGAGTTTGGCTGAAGAACAGATTTTGTGCAGGCCAGGAAGGGTAGGGGATCTGCAAGGAGAATGCAGAATATTTTAGCATGGTTTCACTAGTTTACATTCATTGAAGTTCCACAGTAAATAAAAGCTGTTATTATTTAAATAGGAAATTTATATCAGATGTATAACTATTTAAATAATTACATGCAAAATTATTTAAATGGGAATGTGTAATGAAATCTCATTCTGGTTTCTCATGAGCAGCTATACACACATAAACCAATCTTGTTGCCTTCCCTTCTCTCTCCTGGGCTGCCCTGCTAATTTTGTTTAGTGGGGAGGACTCTTGCTCTGTGGGAACAGCCTGTGCAGCTGCTTTGCCAGCTACTTCAGAGGCATCCCAACCTGCAAGGAGTCTTTTCTCCTAACATTCATTATTGTCTCTCTCCTGATAGCTCCTAGAAGCTTTTTTCCCCTGTATCTGCTGTGTTCCAAACACAAAGCAGAAGACAAGTCCTTGCTGCTGAGAGCACGCAAGTGCAACTCTCCTGTTTACACTAATAGAAGCATCTGAGTCATTAACACTTTGGGGTCTCCAGCATGAAATTCCACATGCTTCTTGCTTTTGCTTTAACTTCATATCCTATTTTCCTAATACCATTCTCCAGAATGGGCCTTTGGTACTTTAATCAAGTATTTCTTAATTGGGAATTGTATTTTGTGACCATGTTACTCTGAAACATAAATTATTATTTCAAAGTCTTTACAATCCATGAATAAAAAGCACCCTATTTAGGTCAATCTACATATCTAACATGTCACTGCAATGTCTATGTAACTGTTAGCCAATTGCCTTGATGACTGTTAAAGGTGAGAAGAACCAGTTAAGGCTGGTCTTGTGACCAATGTTAAGTGAGAGGGCAGAGGCAGACCAAAGCTCAGCCTGGGACAGATCCAGCATCATGTCTTATTCATTAACCAGACAAGGACATTAGTAATGTATGCGTGACACTTAGATGCTCTCTTCCAGCTGTCAATAGCTTCATATCTTAATTGAGTCATTAGTAATAGAGAAAATAAAAAAAGCAACATGTAATCAAGCCTTCCTGGGCTGTTGCAATACTTTATTTGGAAGAATTTCAGCAAGTATCTCTCATGGAGTCCTCGGGTGCAGGGTTCTTGGCAAATCCTTGACACCCTTCCAGCAGTTGCCATTGTGAACCTGTGTCTTTCTTACGGCAGATAAAATTGCTGGCTGAGCCTTGTTTTTTACTTGGGGTTTCCTTGTTTTGCCTTGGGGTTTTGAGCAGTTTGGTTTGATTTTTGAAGACAGTCCTGTAGCATGACGTTTGAAATCATTATCATTCACAGGAATGTGTATGTCATGCCAGCTCTGTTTATAGCACATTGCTTGGGAATCAATATTTTCATAAAAGGTTTTCATCAAAAGTGTGTTCAGAAGGTAAACACTCCTCTCAAGCTACTGCCCTTGGATTGGTAAGGAAAGCAATAACAGGGTTACCTGGATTAGCTAGCTGGATATCCACTAGCAGTGTAGCTACGGCAGCACAGCTAGGTAGTGCTTTCCAAACACCCAGGCTACATGCTTTATAATTGTTCTGTATAATATATCTGTCTATTTAACATGAAGGTGTATTTTAAGGCATTATATGGCTTTGCTCTGTTCTGGCTCTCCATTGCTTTACTATTTCTACACAGGCAGATTGCAGTTTATATCTTCTGATAACAGAAATACAGTGACTTGATGTCAGCTCTTCTGTCTCAAGACAGAATTGAAACTGTTATTAATCGATAATTTTAACCTGGGCATTTGTATCCTCCTATTTACATTTATTAGTATGATCTTATGTTCATACTAATGTAACTCTGAGGACCAACTGCAGACTTCCTGTAGAGGACCAAATAAATTTAAGTATACAGAGGTTTACCTGGTCTCAAACTACATTTGTATAATATAACAGCAGCTCTGTGTCCTATATGAAATAATTTGGTTACTTCAATACAATCCCAGCTCAAGAGACCTGCATCATCATAATCCTGACCAGCACCTCCTTCCCATGGCAGGGACCTTAGACACAGAAATCCAGCAGCTCTGGGGAGCAGAACTGAGTCCAACCAGGTCAGCTGGGAAACTAAGCATGCAAAAGTTTCCACTGATGCTACTATATATAATTTTCTGTGCATAAACAGGAAATGAAGATCAGTCCCCAGGATTGCTAAGTTGCTCATTTCTACAGGTAATAAAATCACTCTAAGAAATTGAATAGAAGATGATTAATAAAATAGGAAATAAAAAAGGCAATTTTGACATATAAATTCAGTGGCACATTTCAATAAAATACTTGCCTTCTGGCTTGATTTTTAGTGGCTGGAAATGATTTTCTTATTTGTGATTAACACTGAGCTGTTTTTATTATCTACTGAAGCTTAGAAAGTGCAGGTTTTCTCCTTTTTTATGTGAGGAATTGGCACACACAATCACACAACTGATTTGCAGAGGCTTTTGCCATGAGAGAGAATCTTGGCAAGCCAAATGAAACAGCTATTTGCTGTCTTTCAAACAGCAATACAGGCACTGCTAAAAGCATACTAAAATACTAATAATAGCAGATGCTTATGTTACTGTTATCAAGACTGAATAACGTCTGACCTTTGTTACTGTCATGATAATGAATTCTTCAGTAGCTTCCTAGCTCATAATTCCTCCTCCTCTTCACAAGACCCCAGAAGGGGCAAAATGCTGGTATCATGGTGATAGTGTGAGTGGATGCGATGACAAGTGTAGATGATGCTGGGCTGAAACTATTGAGCATCCTGTTCTACACCCTGATCAGAGGTGTTTGGCATAAATGTTCACAGTGCTTTTTGTAGAGGGGCTGAGGGAACAAAGCACATTCTTCTCAAAGTTTTCTGCAACATAAGGGCTGGGAAGAAAAACTTCATCCGCTTCTACTCAAGGTGGCCAGTCAGTATGCATTTAAATTCCATCCTTACCTTGCAGACCTTCAAAAGTCCAAGTCTGGAAAATTGTTCCAGACCAGAAATCCTTTAGTACTGGTTGTTTTGACAGCCTCCTGTTGACCTGCATTCTGCAAGTGGAACAAAAGGCATTTATAGAAGCTGTCTTCTTTTTGTTTTTCTTGTTCAGTGAACACTCACTAAGTGTCCTGTTGTCACATGGTATTGCAGAATAAAACTCGGCACCTAAGCACTTTTCCCTACAAATTCTGTTGTCTGCTAGTAAATTCTTTTTTAAAACTTCTAAACTGCAGACTAAAGAATTTCACTTTCAAAAAAAATCAGCTTCTCATTATCACTAGTAATTTTTCTTGTCCTAGAAGTTTTGAAATCTTTAATCTCTTTCATGAGCAGAGGTGATAAAAACATAATTTAAATAAAATAGGAATTTTTTTTGCCCCTGAAGATAATGAAGGTTTTGTTTTAAGTAATGACTGGTAACGTGTTGTTCCATAGTAACCCATGCTTTTTAAAAACCAGTGCAGAACACTGAAAGTATCCAGAGTAAAGTCCATTCACCTTTCAATCTCTTTCAACAGATTCTCTCCATGGGAATGATGACCGAATACTACCACTACTTTTTTACAACACTGGTAAGGAACACTAATGATTTGGGAATTAATTTTCCCTGTTACAGAAAAGACAACTAAAATGTTCCACTTCTTCTTGTTCTTTATTGCTGTTATTTGAGGATAACTCTGAAGAATGAGTCCTAACACTCCTTAGTAATATCAGGACTCACAATTTTGTAAGGAAGCTGTCTGCAGTATCTAGGAGGCTGGCTAATACTTTAATACAATGAAAATGAATTGCAGTATGGTGTTTAAAGGGGAGCTATTGGTACAGGTGGATCAGAGTGAAACAAAATAATCAAATTAATGAATGGTTTTGCAGTGAAGCTGAGGACAAGAACTAGAGGCAGTGTGGTTCATTGCTAAAATGTTTAATTTCTTTATAACAACTCAAACCCACGTATTTATAAAATCACTTGGGAAATTTCATAATAAAATACAACTCCTAAATTTTCTTCTATAGTGCATATCTGTAAATGCTTATTTCAACACATTTTTGCCATATTTTAAGTTATATGCTATATATAAATATAACTCAATCCATCCTTAATGTCCATTTGCATTGTGGTCTAGAAAGAGAGCAAAAAACCAATATTGCTAGGACAGTCCTGGAGGGCTGGATTATGTCATATACATCAGTTTATTCTTTATTTGCTTTCCATATAAAATTTTGTGTAGAAGTGAAAAATCATTTTGAATCTAATAGTCAATTCATTAGTCAGAACAGACTCTCTAGCTGTTTGGACCCTTAAGTAGTTTCTTGAAATAGTCTTCTTCAAGGCCATTTTAACATCAAGAGAAGTGGGAAGATTTCAGATTTACTGTGGAACTTACAGTTTTATCCAATAAGCAGTCTAACATAAAATGGAAACCACCACCAAGAGTAGGCAAGAGATAGTATAGAGCACATATTAAAACAAGCAGCAAGCAGTACTGGTGGTATCTCAGCATTGTGGTATTGTAAATGTTGACATTTTGATGGTTACTGTGGTATTAAGCCATGACCAACACATTTGTCATTTTACTGGCCTGCTGGGATCAGCAGTAAGTTGTTTTGAATAACAGTCTTCAGGCTTTGAGGAGCAGCTATTGTATTTCCACAGCCTGATAAATACAGTTGTGGAGTGTGCCACACAATTATATCACTTGGAATACCCATTATTTTCCTGTCCTGTAAATGCAGAGCCCTGAAGCATTACAGTGCACTTACTGTGCACTGGCCTGGCATGTCCATTAGATATACTGGCAGCAAGTCACCTGAAGGAGGCAAGGCAGGAGAAAAATGGGATTCATAAGTAGTAAAAGTGTATTGCTTTCGACACCTCTTGGAATTTTCCCTCCCCAAGCTGAGAAATAAGCTTGACATTGGCTGGTCAATTCCTCATGTTGGTTTGTCAGAGCTGTAACACTGTTAAAGGACTGCTATAAATTTAAATTAGATACTGCTGTG
The DNA here is from genome assembly GCF_020740795.1 of Apus apus. Classification (NCBI taxonomy): domain Eukaryota; kingdom Metazoa; phylum Chordata; class Aves; order Apodiformes; family Apodidae; genus Apus; species Apus apus. The sequence continues at coordinate 93,733,690 of NC_067282.1, read as the reverse complement.
CAGGCTTGTTGCAAAATAGTCTTGTTATGGGGAACTGATTTTCATGTTCCAAAAAGCAGTTAATTAGGTTTGTCCTAAATTTCACAAAGCTTTAGTTTCTTCAGATTTGTATCTGAAGGGGTCATGACTAGGCTTTGAGGACAAGTGGGACATTCGAAGGGGAGAAAAAAACAAACAGTACTTGAAGTTTGGATCGAAAATCAAATACAGTTTCAGCCTGATTGTACCTTCTGATCATTTTGTTTAAAAATACTACAACTAGTTTTGTTTGTTTTCTTAATGGTGATTTAGGATCTATTTGCATTAGACCTGGAACCCTACAGATACAGCGGAGTAAATATGACAGGGTTTCGCCTGCTCAACATCGATAACCCGCATGTTTCGTCAGTCATTGAGAAATGGTCAATGGAGCGTCTGCAGGCGCCACCAAAACCGGAGACTGGCCTCCTTGATGGCATGATGACAGTAAGTGAACAACCCTAATGGTGCAGGGGCATCTACACTGTGCTTTTGCAATGCTGTTCTAGGAGATCTGAACAGATCCCATTAGTGCTTTATTTCACGATGCAAATGCTGAAGCAGCATCCCCAAAATAAATTTCCTCTTATGCGCTTCTACACAGAAACATGCTTGCCCGTTGAACCAATGTTGGGCTCATCTGTGTCAGAAACTGTTCCTGGGCAGCTCAGAGATGAATGGTGATTCTCCATCATGATAATGTGCAGCTAACATCCTTCATCTTGTTGTTGTCAAACGTATATACTGCTGCCTTGTTTCTCTAATTATGTTCTGCATGGAGTGAAGAACATAGCAGAGTATAAAACCTTTCAGAGAAAGTGTGTGATTTATAACCTGCAGAGGAAGATATTGTCGATGTGGACAGGTAATAGCATTTTTTAATTGGAAAAGTGCCCTTTCTCTTCACTTCCATCAGCTACTGCAACTTCAGCTTTTAAAATATAATTTAAAGATAAATGAAGTGTATCATCAAGCCAGGAAATTAGGATTTCCTCCCTACCACTCCTCCAAGAAGTAAAGGAAAAAATAGGAACAGTTATATGGGCAGTGTGATTCCATTCAGTTTTGCCAGGTGAAGGGTTGTCATCTTTTTGAAATGTAAGATAATGTATCTTATATACAGATTGGAGTGAAAGTAATATGAAATAGACCTTATTGCAGATGATTTCAGGGGAAATTCTGAACCATCCTAATATCCTGAAGAGAAATACATTATGTGTGCTATCTCTGGCACTTCAAAAAATATTGCTTGTTTGGGCACTGCCATTGTGCTCACTGATATGCACAGCAGGGGAGAAAGCTGTCCCTGGGAAATTCTGATGTGGATACGCAAGACCTGCAAGGGTTGCTATTCACGCATAGCTGTTCACCTACATTCACTTCACTGTAAAATTAGGAAAAAAAGTTCGTACTAGACTTCATGCTTTCCTTAGTATCTCAAACTCTTATCCTCTCCTTTGCATCTCTATAACCTCTTAATGTCTTTGATGCTCTGAAACAGCGTGAGCACCAAGGAAAGTATATTCCTAGTTGGCTGTGATCATTTAAGTATTCATAGCAAATTCTGTTTATTCAGTTTAATGGAGAGCTGCCATACTGCTGTATTTCATTAGACAATAAGGCTATGACAAGCTGTACGGTATAAGGGGATCAGGATTACCTGCCTTATTGTTAACTCAGGATTTTGCCTATGCTATATTATGTGCTCTGTGTATGCTCTCTCTGTATATGTATATATATGCTAGAATATCCTATATTATTTGCCCTGAAGTGAGCTTGTGGGAAGTCAGCAGGGCATGACCATGATAGTTTTGAGTTTGCATCCCGCTGTATGCTCAAATTGCTCACAGAGGCACACGTAGTTGTTGTAATGGGATCTTTGCCTTTCTTCACAATAATAGGATAGGAAAATCAGAAGAGTTCCAGAACTATGTATTAATTCCATTCTTTGGAATGGACATCAATATAAGGTGGTTTGCTTCAGAAAAAGAAGTGACCTTTTGTTTCTCCGTGCAACCACAAGCCCTAAAACAGAACAATAGTGAAGGGAGAAATAAAAGGCTAAGAGAGGTAATATAATCTGGTTGCCACGTGGCAGGACAGATGAGTAACAAGTTACACAAGGACAAGATTCAAACAGCCAAGTCTGGCAATGCTGCCAACATATGAACACTGTGGGTTGCACCATGTTATCAAGTTAAAGCATTGGTGGTCTCAGATAAGAATGCAAAGTGAGATGCTCTGGAGCATTTTCCCCAAGTTTCTCTGGAGTCTGGGACACAGGCAATCTGATCAGTCTGATCAGGTTCCCAGTCATCACATGAAATTCAGTCCTGAATGGACATGTCCCTGCTCTAATGTAAATACCAATCTGAAGTCCTTTGACATTGATGGGAATCTTTCCATTGACTTTGAGGGATTTAGCACCAGACTCTGGGTCCACTTGGAACAACTGTCTGTTTTAAGACACTTAACACTGAGAAGAGCTATTCCTGTCTCCTCCTGCTTGCCTCACCATTTATAATGTTTTCAATTAGCTCTGGTTGTGGGACCATTGTTATGGGCACATCCTGACTACTGTGTCAAGAGTGATTTTGTTAGGCCTCATATTTCCATGCAGAGATCAGTAATGGCCTTTTCCATAACAGCAGCCCAGGGAAATGGTTCTCAGTGTATAAAGGCGAGGACTGGGCACAAAGATGTATATTAAAGAAAGTCTTTGTGTTTTTTCATGCAGACTGAAGCAGCTCTGATGTATGATGCTGTTTACATGGTAGCAGTGGCCTCCCAGCGTGCCTCCCAAATGACTGTCAGCTCCCTGCAGTGCCACAGACACAAGCCGTGGCGTTTTGGACCCAGATTTATGAACCTGATAAAAGAGGCAAGTGTACACCATCTGCTTATGGTCAGCATAATCCTTCCCTTCTTCTTTACCTCACTGGCTTGTGTTGTTGCTCCCTGCTCCTTGTCATATGCTATGCTCTGGTTTTTGGCACTTGGTTATCCAGTTCTTACTCACCTTACTAGCAAAAACATGTTGATTTAGAGACACAAGGCAGTGGTTTGCATTCTGATAGAGACTTTATCCAATCTTTCCAAAAAAGTAAGAACTAAACCCTGGTTATGATAAAATCTTGGATTAATACACTGTAGGACTTCCCAGGTTTTTTGCTTGGTTAATGTTTATCATGGGCGTTTATGGTTTATAAAAACATGAGATAACCAATAACAGCCATTCTAGAAATTGAAATAAAAGTTAGCCTCTAGCCCTGTCTTTGTTTCACCACTTCATTCCAGTTGTTTTTCAGATTGTTTGATCAGTAATCAATATCCAGAAAATATTGCAGCCAGTATTTCTAAGGAAGTAAATTGCTTCATCTCATACGAATGTATCACTGAGCTTCCTTGATCCACAGATATTCTAAAACATACACATTTTAGCTGAAATGCTTTCACTCTTCTAAAAATTCAGTCTTTATTATCAATTTCAGATGGAAACTTTTCCTTTAGGGAAGTATACAGAAATGCAAATTGGAAATTATGTGCAGTTTCCTACATATATTTCATCTTTTCCCTCAGTTCTTCTCCATGACAGTGTGGCTTCTATCAAAGTCACACTCATTAACACTTCTGTAGGTGGAACAGGACCTGTAGGCTGAGGTACAAGGTAAGTGTTAGCAGCACATTGGGGCACACACCTGAATCCAGGAATATATTAGTAGCAAGCTGAAAGACAAGACGTGGTGGTTTCAGAACATGTAGAAGAGCTGTCATCACCTTCTCCAAACCTTTTAAAGTAATTTTTAAATTTTTTTTTTAGAATTGCCGTAGACAGTATACATCATGGAGATTCACCTACATAGAAAGCCTCCAAAGTTACTGAATCAGTACTCTCCACACCAGGTGTTTTCTGAATGTTAAGGTTTCCTTACAAGCTTCTCTCCTTGAAAGTATAAAGAAAAGACAAGATTTCCCCCAGTACTCAGGGACCTGGCTTAAGAATTAAGGAAGCTTTGACATACTTCCTTCACTGCGACACAAACATGGGAACCCCAGAAGAGACAGGGAAGCAGCATCAGTAAAGATGATTTTTATTGCACTGACATCAGCCATGCTGCATGAAGCTCCCCTGCTGTGGAGGAGGTGGGAAAACTGTAGCAGGAACAGTAAGAGACAAAAGAAAATTATCTCACAGGTGTCTGTAATGAAGATGAACTTCTTCCTCCCTCCCTTCTGAGTTGATCTCAATGGGAAACTTTGCTCTTGTACTTCTCAACCTCAAACTAAATGAGGTAGCATGCTGCTCACACAATTTCTGGTGCATTTTAAAAATAACTATAATGAAATTGAAAGTTAACAAAAGGATTTGTTTGAGTGAATGCACCTGCATAACTCTGCAGTGGTGACCTACTTATTTTCGTTACTGCTAAGTATATAGCATGAGGGTCCTGAATCCTAAGCCAGAAGAAGTACTTTGGCCAAGAGGACCAGACATATCTCAACAGATCCAATTCAAAGCTTAAGCAATTATACAGTTCACATTTATCATGTACAGCAAGCTTCTTTTGAATGTAGGGAGATATGTCAGCTAATTACTGATTGTTTTGCAGATAGTGTCATTCATGGTCAGTAAAATACTGATTCAAATACTCCTTGTCTTCCAGTTCCTGTTTTAGCCAAAAAACGATGGCATAAGATACAGTTTAATAAGAGAGTATTCATTTCCCATAAAGGCTATCACAGGTGTTGGAAAATAAACAGCAAATATATTTGGACCTCCCCAGTTCATGTTAGGATCCGGTTTGGTCAACAAGGATAAGTGAACAGTACAAATTAGCAATCAAGTGAAAAGGTATGGAGAAAAAAAGTCAGGCAGGCAGAATGATAGTTTGGCCTCACATAAATGAAATTTAATTTTACTATTTTGTGATCTGGTACTGGAAGTCTATGAAGGCATTTTACAGACTGGTCTGAAGACAAATATTCTGTACTGTAGTCTAAACAAACAACTTTCAGACAAAGAAGTTGCCTGCAATGAGCCCTGCAGGTGCTGGAGCTTAGCAAGTACTTCAATGGCTCTGTGGTGGTTTTTTGTGCTTTGTTTGAGTGGTGATAAGAACTGCAGTCATCTCATTTGCTTTGTGGGCAAATACTAAAAAATGTCAGACTGATGGTAATAGAAAGGACTTCAGAACTTGCCTTGACATGAGGAAAGACTAAGGTGGAAAGCCCCTGACTTGTATAGCAGCTGACAGGCTGCTTCTTTCTTCATTCAACAGATGACAAATTAATTTTTTTTCAGCCTGTAACTGTCCTGTTGGGAAGTCAAGGTTCCAGTCATATCTAGTCATTAGGTACACAGAAATTAGCTTCTTCCTGGAAGCAACTGGAAAGTGAAGATCCTAGGGCAAATACTGCCTGTTGTTTTATGCTGGTCTGAATACATGTACGTTGGAGTTTGTTTCTGAATTTTCAGAGTGTGCGAAAACAAAAGATGGCTAGTTTAATGTAAGAGTACTCCCCCCTTGTCCTTTGGACTTCAGGTAAGTGTGCCAGGTAACAGCAGTAGCAGACAAAAAGGAGGCTGAGAGGAGACCTCATTGCTCTCCACAACTACCTGACAGGAGGTTGTAAAGAGCAGATGCTGGTCTCTTCTCACAAGTAACTGGTGATAGAACAAGAGGAAATGGCCTCACGCTGCACCAGGGGAGGTTTAGACTAGATATTAGGAAGAACTTTTTCACTGAAAGGGTTGTCAGACACTGGAACAGGCTGCCCAGGGATGTGGTTGAGTCACCATCTCTGGATGTGTTTAAGAGTCGTATAGATGTGGCATTGGGGATCTGGCCTAGTGCAGGGCTTGGTAGAGTAGGGTTAGTGGTTGGACTCAATGATCTTGACGGTCTTTTCCAACCTAAATGATTCTGTGATTCTATGATACACTGCCTTTTTTTTTAATGACCAAGACTTGAAATGCTACCAGAGAGACTATAGGAGAAAAAAAAACTAGCAAAAAATGTTTGAGGCTACACAATAATCAATTACAGAAACAAAAAGAGTGATCTTCTATGGTCTAAAGACCTCAGGAGGTAATGCCGACTGTAGGAAGCATTTGGAAATTTGCATACTAAAGCAAGCCTGACCAAAGCCCCCCAGAGCTGAGGATGGCTTTGAGGTCAGAGAGGTCATCAGCTAGTTCCTGCAAAGGAGCATATTACATAAAATGCACTGTGTGGGATCAAGACTCTTCTACTGCAGAACTTTTTAATGAAAAGTAAATCCTTGTCAGAAGCTTGTCTTTCTCAGTGACCAAATGATATTGAAATGATAGTTTAATCTTTTAGTCCTTGTGGAAGCATTTGCTGGCAATACATCTTACCCATGCCTAGAAAGAAGAAAGAGGTCATTCTCTTTCTTCACAGAGGGAATAAGGAGAGAAAACAGGATTCTACTTTTCCTAAAAGAAAAGTGTGTGTAAGCATGAAATAGCTGTTTATATTTGAATGATCACATTCCCTGGCTGTGTGCCCTTTGAAGCATGAGATAAGCCCCAAATAATCATTGTCTCTTATTCACTTACCACCTAAACCAATGTGAGCTCCCCTCACTCAAATCGAGTAACAATGAGAACTACTGTAGAGAAGTAAAGCAGAAGACAGAGATGGAGACTAGAGGTGCAGACTTTACCTTTAGTGACATTGTTAAATCCCCTCAAACAGAATCACACACACAGACCTCAAATCTGAAGCATTTACTTCTACATTTCAGTTTCTGTTGTGTTTTTGACAAGATACATTTCAGGCACGCCTGGTTTGTAGAGACCAGTAGTGAAAGCAATCCGTCTAGATTCTGCATTATTTAAATACAGCCTTTCTTTGGTGGTATGACGTTAAAAGCTCTCAAGAATCCTCTGAGCTGAACCAATTCTTCGTGTAGGCTAATGTACTGACCACAGACAGCAACAAGATAAGTGAACATACAGGCACTACCAGGACTGTAAAACTTCCAAGCTTCTGTCTCAACTTATTTGTTACAATTCTTCTAAGTAAAAATGTCCCATCTAGCCTGGAAAGCCATCCTCACCAAATGCCTTAAAACTTGAGAAAATATCTCTTTAAAACATATAAAGGTTTTCCAATTCTCTTTTTACAATTAGTAAGTAGTACATCTCTTAGAATGTCTCCAGCCTGTGACAGAGATAAGGGTGAGTAAAATTAAGTCCCTGAAAAAGCCTGCTATAATTATATCACTATTTTTCATTTTTACAGACTAAAAAAAATACTTTAATTGTCAACAACCTTAATTTAGCTTATTTGTACACAAGAAGAACACTGTAAATGTTGAACACATTCTACAGTTTTTAAAGCGTCTAGCATTGTGAGGCTCTGGTCTGTGAATGACACTCTGCTTCAAGAGTAAAATTAATAAAGAAAAAGAATTATCCAGTCCTTCCTGTACAAAAGGACAGAAACTGGCTCAATATTAAAAAATCTAATTATGCAACAAGGACATCTTTATGATCTTAGGCGGTTATTTTACCTGCTTTTTGAAATTGTGATAATAATTCAAAGTGTTATTCATGGAATCTTTCCTTCCAAACTCAAGGCATTTAAGCAAATTATAACATTGCTCTGTAGAGGAAGAAGCCTTTCCATCAGCTTAATTAGGGAGACTGGGAAACAGGGAAGAACTATAATTTTCGGTCACCATAAAAAGAGTGGAAAGACCTGCACCACAGAAAAAAAGACCTGAGAATCCTCTGAGCTGAACCAGTTCTTCATACAGACTAATGACCATAGAATCAACAAGGTTGGTGGACTTGGTCATATCAGGACTATCATGATTATATATCTTTGAAGCCTCTGGCTCAACTTCTGAGTGAAGATGATTCAGTACACTAGTCACTTGTTGGCCCATACTGTCCTCCAAAATGCGTCTACCTCCCCTGTGCTGAGAGTGTACAAATTACTTAGAAACTCCCATCTGTCCTGAGGTATCTGCTATATACATGCTTTTTCTAGGCCTGGTTGTTCTCCAAAAGGAAATCAGTAGATTTCTCTGTTTTCACATATTTTTAGAGCTGTTTTGCAGCTCTCGAATTTTGTGGGTTTTTTAGCAAATAAATGTTGACAAGTTTATATCCTTTCAATCTGTTTTACGTTTGCATAGCACTTTATGTGGGTGGAAAGTTCATACTCTCTCATTCTGATCCACCAGTGCAGGTGAGATCCTGCCGGTTTGTTTTTCTCTTGGCACAGAGGAAGCAAGCAACCATCCTCAGGATGGCTAGATTTCCAGGGAGGCTCTGGTGCAGGGAACAGAAGACAGAACTGATGAGTTGACAATGCCATGACCACAACCAGATTGATTTTGTCCACATTTGGTGAGCTAACTAACATTTTTAAAAAGGGACAGGAATGCACAGTCTTGATTCACAGGATTCCATTTTCAGAGGGATCTTGATAATAACTAAATCTAAAGCAAACATAGAACATCATTGGAAGAAGAAGGAACTGAAGATTTTCCATTACAGGAAACGTATGAATTTAAAATAAATGAGAAGGCAAAGCAATCCATCTGGGGAGATGCTAATCAAATTTTGTTCAAATTGGCAGCATCTCCAAACAAAGGAGCATAAAACATCTTGTAAGAGAACAGAACATTTTTGTTTGTTTGTTTCATGGTCACCCCTTGAGCTGGAAGACAGATAGGGAAGAGACTATGACCTCCATAATCCAAGAGGATATGGTTAGTGACCTGCTACATCACTTAGACACAAACAAGTCTATGGATGGATTACTCCCTACAGTGCTGAGGAAGTTGGCACATGTGCTCACCAAGCTGCTCACCATCATTTTTCAACAGTCCTGGCTAACCAGGGAAGTCCCAGTGAACTAGAGGTTGGCAAATGTGACAGCCATCTTCAAGAAGGGCTGGAAGAAGGATGCAGGGAACTACAGACCTGTCAGTATGACCTTGGTGCCAGGGAAGGTTATGGAGCAAATAATCTTGAGTGCAATTATGCATCAATTACAGGACAACCGAGCGATCAGGCCCAGTCAACATGGGTTCATGAAAGGAAGGTATCAGTCCTAGTGTGACCAGCAGGACCAGGGAAGGGATCATCCCCCTGTGCTTGGCACTGGTGAGGTCGCACCTCGTTTACTGTGTTAAGTTTTGGGCCCCTCACTGCAAGAAGGACATTGAGGTGCTGGAGCATGTCCAAAGGAGAGTAATGAAGCTGGTGAAGGGTCTAGAAAACAAACCTTATAAGGAGCAGCTGAGGGAATTGGTGTTGTTTAGCCTGGAGAAAAGGAGGCTGAGGGGAGACCTTCTTGCTCTCTATAACTACCTGAAAGGAGGTTGCATCGAGGGGAGGTCAGTCTCTTCTCAGTAGTAACGAGAAATGAGACGAAATGGCATAGAGTTATACTGAGGAGGTTTAGACTGGATGTTAGGAAAAACTTCTTCCTTGAAGGTGTTATTAAACACTGGAATAAGTTGCCCTGTGAAGTGGTTGAATCACCATCCCTAAATGTGTTTTACAACAGTACAGGTATGGTGCTTAGGGACATGATTTAGCAGTGGGCTGGTAGGGTTAAGTTAGTGGAGTTAGGTTAAAGATTGGAATGGACAATCTTACAGGTCTTTTCTGACCTGCATGATTCTATGATTCTATGGTCTTTTATTACTTCCAAAGTCAACATATAAGAGTGTTTTTACGGGACTAAAAATCCACAGAGTGGAACAAAACTAGAAGTGAGCAATACAAGACTCTGGATGTCAGAAGACCCAAGAACTCACCATCTCCCCTGCTGTCTGAGGATGGATCTATGTGTCTGTCACTCAATCTTTCTGTTGCACAGAAGGTGCTATTCATGTGACTGGGCAAAGATGACAATATTTGAGCTCCAAAATATAAATTACATTTCTTCAGGTGCATCTTTGTCATTGTGTTTTAGTGTAGAGTCCATTACAGAATCTGTTGATACTGTTTGCAGTTATTCTCTGGGCTCTGATGCTGCAATATTTACGTAATTCAAAGACAAGCAGTTATTTACTTTGGTAGGACTTCTCTCACCAGGTAATCTGATATTAGGATTTGGTGCATTCTCATTAACACAAACATTTTTTTAAAAAACTTACTTCTTGTCTGTGAAGTGATGGATACGTTTATGATATAAGCCTGTTACTTCTGTTACATTGAACTGACAACTCTTAATTAAAAGAACATAAACAAAACAACTGTTAGACTTGCATCCCATGAGGATTTATTAAGAAATAAAAATCAGCTTTCCAAGAAGATAAGGTATGGCTGAGGTTAATACCAATAGGGATTCTTACACTGAAATCAAATTTCAAGTGGAAATAACTGATGGAATGATCTACTCACAGATTGCCAAATGGTCCTAGAACTTGCATACTAAGAATAAGTAAATATTGCAGTGATAAAGAACAATCTGTGAGGTTTGGATAGTGTGATATATAAAATCTAACCAACCAAGAAATCTGACAAAAAGCTTATGTATTTTTGTTCCATTCTGGTTTTATTTTCTTAAATAATACCTAGAAAGTAGATTTATTTCTAAAAATGAACAGGAATTACTACAGAGTGATTTTATCTGAATATATAGAAGATATTGTCATATTTGCTGCACAAAACCTTTTTTTAGAACATATTTTATATGTTCTGGCCTACTAAAAGAGCTCATCATGTACTTCACACTGATACTTTGATTTAAGTGCTAGTGCATGGCCTAAAATGAGTGATACTTAAAAGCTGCCAGAAGCCCTGGTCACATCATCATTGAGCCATTTGCTGAGCACAGTCTGTGGTCAAAAGATATCCGTTCAATGCAGATGATTTAGGTTTTGGAGCAGTGTACTCTGATTGAAACAGTCTGCTACTCAACCACACAACCTCCTACTCACTCATTCACAGATTGCCAGCACTTACATCCCCTTATCTCAGGTGGAAATGACGCACGGCTTTCCACCACATGAAGCCCCCACACACTCCTTGTCATCCCTGTAGTTCCAATGGCTTGATATCACAGTGATAGGACAACAGTTCACTCGAGGAGGACTTTTCCCACTCAAGATGATGGGTGTGAATACCAGAGCTTTGGTTTTGGCTCCCAGCTCTACCATGGAGTCTGTGCATCCATGAACAAATCACTTCAGGACCCCTCTGAAACTTGTGTTGTGGGTTACCTGATAAGGCAAAACTGATCATTGATTCGTAGGCACTTTCAACATGCTTACATGTTAAGGCTGTTCACCAACTGTACTTGTAGCTGCATCACTCTAAAACAAAAGCAGCAGGATCTAAAAATCTCAGTGAAGAAGTACTTTAGCTGAAAATGCTGGGATTCCCTTCTGTAAAACATGGATGATGGGTTTTGTCTAGTTAGTGTATTTAGTCTGTTAGCTGTATGGAACAGGATTTCTCTACACATTGTCTTGCCTATGCAAGTGGTATCTGTTGCAATGTCCCAATCCCAATTAACACAGTAGTATAAAGTTAGGGTTTGCAAGTTCATAGTCATCCAGACACTTTAGTAACAGTCTTGCTTGTGCATGGTAAGACAAACTCTGCTTACTAGGAAGAATAACTGCCAAAGTTTGACCTTCTTTTCTGATTCTTCACACCCACTGCTCCTCTCTGGTATTGTTATAAGCAATCTGGTAGGTATAAGCCTTTCAAGAACTCAAAGGCTTTTCAAACATATGCTATGAAATGAATCTGCCTAATCCGTCATCCTCAAGTAGTCAGGGTTCATTCGTTAAATATTTCAGACCAAAAATCTTCCAGGTGACTACCCCTGAACATCACTAACATCAGTCACTGCTCTGGAAAGGAGTGCTCTTCAATGGCTCACAGAACAGCCTGTGGCTTTCCTAAGAAATCTGTCTTCTCTGTTTACCCACCATTTCTCTCTTGTGTCAAGGCGGGAGTGTGCTCAGTCTTACAGCAGCTGCCTAAACCCCTGCCTAAGAACACGCTGCCCCCACACCTTCCTTCTTCCATTCCCATGCTGCTTAGTGAAAACTGAGGACTGTTACAGTCCTGGACATCTTCTGAGTAAAGAGACTATGAAGCATCATGATTTTCAGTGGGGTAGATAAAACCCAATAAAGGTGAATGCTGAAATCTTTTTCTTCACATCTGTTTTGCTAGATGTGGACCAGAATTATGGAAAAGTCATGCACTGACTTGCTGTATTCCATAATCCTTGAGGATCTCTCTTAATAAGAGGATTAATTGTAAGAGTTGATAAATCGATGTGTGGGTCAGAGCACGTGATGATTTCCACTGTAACTAGAAGCAATATCACTATCACTTAAATCTATCAACTGTCTCTGCAATTCTAATAAAGTAGGAGCTTTCTCTTCCTAAAGGAAAGAAAACCAAAGGAAAATTAAGAGTAAACTTTTCCTTGCTCGTACACTTTTGATTAGTGTACAGTGGTATTGTTATTTAGAGTGCTGAAAGATGTTGTTGTAGGAAAGTGATCTATGATATTCTGAGTGTGTGTCCACAGTAGGTTTTGGTATGACTATATTTTGTAAATTTTTCAGATATCTGGTTTTGTAGTCAAAAAGCAAAATTTTGCACTGGGAAAAAAGAAAAAAACAAAACCAAAACCATGAGAAAAAGAGCTCGGTCACTGTCTTATCCTTTGCCATCAAGCAACACAATCAGTGTCCTCTGAGCATTAATAATTGTCAATAATTCTGTAGCCATCAGAGTTATCCTCTGTTAATAAGTCTAAGACCCAATGGAGGAGATATCATGGCCCACCTCTGCATTTGGATGTCAGTTAGCACCACAGCCCTCATCAGAAATGTTTGGTTTTCAGTTCAAAACTAAAATATATGTTCACCTTCTTTATAAGCAGGTAGTGCTGACTAAACAGAACAAGTCTGTCACTCTGGTACACCTGATCTGCTGTTTGAGATCCCCATATGTACTCATCTGTGACCTTTTCCTAAAAGCTGTGCTATACATGAAGTGGCATGGAGACACTAGCAATTGCAGTGGTTGCTTTATTGTTATTCACTCTAGGCTGTAGATGTTTAGCTGCAGTAAAATGTTCTAGTGAGCTGGTGACCAAAGGAAATTATGATGTAAAGTCCCTTGTCAGAACAAGATTGATTTCCTTTCCAGGTGTTTATTTTGGTAGACCACCAGAGAATGAGAATGAATTTCCTATCTCAGTCCAAACACCTAGTGCCTTTATTTTAAAAGATATACAGGTCCAAAAAGACTATGATGTTAGCAGGTCTCTGCCAATATGCAATGGTGAATGGGCGAATATAATTTGAGTACTATATACTAATAGCTTCCTGAATTCCAGGTCAGATGATGGCCAATAATTTTTTTCCTAATGATTCATTCATCATTATAAAAAGAAAAAAAACCAATGGCATCATAGTGGTGTAAGATAATACCTTTTACTTACAGTGTTATTAATTAGAAATGTACATCAAATCAATAAGTGATATTCAGTTTAACATTGTACTTATGTAAAAAAATAGTCTTAATGGAGTGTTGTTTATTCATCAATTTATGATACTTTAATATTAAACAGTAATTCGGGCTTCAGTGTCAAATTCAAAGTGTGAATATCTTGCACAAGGTCAGGCTTGAACCTGGTATTGTGTAGGGTTTTGGAGCTGAACAACAGAACTGTTCTTTTTCTGCCACAATACTGTGCTAAAATAGCTTTTATTCCTGGCTTTTCACTCAGTTGTTTCACCAGCTCTTTTTGTCTATATTTTTTTTAAAATATGTTAAGAGTTATAACAGTTAAAGCATACCATTTAAATGAGATTCAATATGCACATGTATTTTGTAAATTATGTGGTCATAGCTTTATATGCATTTGGGGGTACATATTTGTGTCTCAGATGTTTTTCCCTAACATTAGTTCTGGGCATATGTCCAAAATGAGGGGTCTTCTTTTTTGAACAGTAAGAACAATTAAAAGTCAAAACTTGCATTTGAAGTTCTACAGAGATTAATTGCAAGTGGAGATCTAAAGAACAGGTTCAGAAAAACTGCTCACAGGTTTTTGGAATATGTAGAATATTAGTAGAACAGTGGAAATATTTGCACATTTTGAAACACCATTTAAAAAATAGCTTAAAAAGTAAAAATAAGATTAAGCCTTTTGATTTTTTTAGTGGCCGGAGAACTCTGAACTTTTTAAAATTTGAAAAATTTAAGTTTTCTAATCTGAAACACAACTGTCAATGGGACACTGTGCTTGGAAAGAGAAAATATGCCATAGGCAGATAAATGGTTAACTAAAACATTTGGATAAACTCATAGTTTCATATTGAGTAAGAACAAACAAACACATAATAAAAATACAATTGATTATCTGAGAAAGACTGACACTTCTATGTGCGGTAGTGTAATACAGAATCTACAAAATTGGCTGTATCCCATTGAGGCTGAATATTTACTCAGTCAATGTATTTATACACTGTGAATGATAATGTATTGATCTAGTTATATCTTGCTAATAACATCTGGAAATAGAAGTGAGGTCTGGTAGAGACAAAAGAAGCAGAATATTAAAAGTACCTGTTGTTTTACCTTAGTAAGTCTGGTAGCAGCTGAACTAGTTGATTCTCTGATTGAATTGTCGACAGAGTTTGGCTGAAACTAAGGCTGCAATAGTAATTGATTCAAGATGATGAAGTGGAAATTGGTATAAAAATGGTATCATGGTGGTTTGAATTGATAGCAAGCTTCTGGAGTGTTTCCTCTTAGAAGCTGAGTCAGCTCCATTTTCCAGTTGTTATTCTATCAATATATTGATATGGAAATCTTTATTGTAATCTCAATATTTAACCCCAGAGTTCAGTTTGTATCATACCTGCAATCTTCTTTTTTTAAGTAGTAAAAATAGAAAGTTTAACAGTTTTAATTAGGTTGCTTTTGATATTTTTTGCCATGTCAGGTATCTGACAGTCTTCAGAAATTACTGAAGACTTACCTGTAATATGTTCTATTTACTACCTTCTCAATGCTTGTAAGAAAGAATCTGAGTAGTGCTGGTCCTGGATGATTTGCTTCTCAAGTACGGGTTGAAGTGAATATATTGGTTTAATTTCCCATTTTGTTTAATAAAGAGGAGAAAGTCATCAAATGTTTACCATTTAGAAATAGCAATAATATTTACCTGATAAAATACACATATTGAAGATTGTGAGACCTTATTTTGAACCTTACACAAACACTTATTCTGAACCTTACATGAACATTGCATTGCCCTACTGCTGTAAACCAAACTCCCCAAAGAGCAGCATTTCCTCATGGCTCTGTTGTCAGAGGCAGATTGCAACCTTGCATAAATGAGATCTAAGGCAAACAAGCACATGATTTTACAAACAGATGCCAAAATCACATTTTTAATTAAGCTGCAAGCTCTACTCAAAATTCTACAAACAAAATCGAAAATACATCCTCTTCCTAAGAGTTTCAAATTGTGCCCTGAGTTCTTCTAATATTAAGGTAAGGACAGAGTGCAAAAAAGCAATTTATTTTGATGAATTACATTATTATGTTTCAATTCAACTATTATTATATCCTGTAACATTTAACACAGTGTCACTAGAAACATTAAAATTGCTATAAATCTCACATATAAAGGCATGAAATCTCATTCCTGTGTTTGACTATTCAGAAAGTTCTGCTTCATTTCTGTTCTTTAATTACATTGGAGAACTGCAACTTCTGCCTGTTCTGTTTGCCTGAACACAGTGCCCAGTAGGCATTTGCATCCTTGATTTACCTGAGAGGTATCTAGAAGTCATAGTATACAGCTGATTTCAGAGCAATTATACATTTCACTGTCTTTGCATGCAGCAGGCTGTTGTGCGTTAGGACTCAAATAATATTAAAAGCCTGGAAGTTTTACCATAGGCTTCAGAATGTCTGGGTTGGACTGCAGGTTCCTAGCTCATTCCTCCATTTGTTTCCTCAGGAAAACTTGTGTTTCTGTCAGGAAAGAAACATCACCTGTCTGTCTAAACATGCTGCACTCACAGGCACAACCGTCTTGAAATGAGAAATAAAATTTTGCTCACTGGACTCAAACATGAATGTTTTCTTTTTATTTAGAATAAATAAAATAAATACAATAAAAATGACAAATTAAATTTAGAATTCAAATTGTATTTGAAGTGTGTGCCCTACAATTAGGGTCTGAAAAACCCCTTCAGCATTGAAGTGTAACTCTTCTGAGAAACACTCCCTGACTCCTGTTTATATTTAAGTCACATTTGGGTCATTATTTGATGGTCTCCGTGGGACTTAAGTTAGACAAAGGCTTTATGCTACTTTGAAATATAAGCATACACCTGCACAGATTGTAACATCTTTTCCTTTCATATTTTTTGTGTGGAGGTAGAAGCACTAGTGCCTCTTTTCAGAAGTGAGTTAGCGTTTCACCATGTGAATGTTTTTTTAAAAGAATGAAGATGTAGGCAACTGATACCATTCGCAAAAATAGCATACTGGTTTCTTTATTCAAGATCATATCATGTTAGCAGAGAAGCTGAGCATCTGATATGTAATCAATAAATGTGAGTGTTTCACAGAAGCAAATTGCCCTTTGAGAAGGAATTGATCTCTAAAGATCATACTTTTTAAAGTGTTTCATCTTTATGAATAAGAGATGAGGGTCATGTCAGAGTAGTAAAAGGACAGCCTGGAGAAGAGATATTATGTAATCAAATGCATTCATGTGTCCCCTCTTGCTATCTTAATTATATCAGCAAACTACAAGTGCTTCACCACTTAGAGCTGAGATTTTCATATGTTCCCATGTGATTAAGATGGAAAATCTCAGCTATTTTGTTGCATTTGTGCTTTTCCCTTCTTATTTTACTTAAACATGCTTCAAAATCCTACTATATTTCCATAGAATTCTAGATGCACCAGATTTGTCTGAGACATGTCGTGATAACACCCCAGCACCAAAGATTGAATCCTGCAGATTCAGAGCTAGAATTTAAATTTAAGAAGTACAGGAGACATCTTTGTATTTACTGGTTTTTAATGTAGCTTTCCTTATGTCATTTGTCTACAACAAATTAAATTAATCAAATAACCAGTACTGTAGAAGTACTGTAGAAAAGCTTTCCACTTAAGAATTATATGGTTGACACACATGAAGAAAGTATGCCATCATTTTTCATCAGTCTTTCTTGTATCTTGGAAGAATTTAATCTAATGTGGGTGTTCCTAAAAATAGATTATAACAATCATCTGCACTTTGAAATCCATGAAATTCTTTATTTTGTAGGTAAGATTTCGCTTTGGGGACAAAATGGGGGCTACATGAAAGACAGATCTCATTTAAAAGAGAGTTTGCTGGGAAGCTTGCAAGATACAGAAAACTTTAATTGCAGAAGTTAGTTCTGGACTTTGATTCTGCTACACAGAAGAAGTATTCTGCAGCACAGTGAATCATTGTAGCTGTACAGACTGGTGTACAAAGCCCACCACTTCCACTTACTACTGATGCTAATATTTAAAGCAAGGAAAATGTGAGTTGACTGAATTATGAACAGTAAAATACTGCCTGACCAAAACTGATCATATGAAATCTTACATGTATGTAAGACTTGCATGTACCTTACACTACAAAGCCAGTCTGTGACTGGCTGATTTTTCCTGAAAGCCTGCTTTTAGAGCCATCATCATGATGCTATCAACACGTGTGAGCACAGGCAGTTGCAGTGCTCCCAACAGAATAATACACCTCATTTGCTTGCTTGGGAAATCATGTTTTCTTCCCTGGGGATGCAAACTGAGTAGGGATTATTAAAACAATTCAGCAAAGCCCAGGATATTAGGAGCCCAATGCTGGTGGGAGATATTTAACCACACCGTGTACAAGAAATCAATCATGAATGACAAAAGCCCTTCTTTCATTTATGTCTTCCTGGAAGAATCTTTGTTTCTGGGGCCTTGAGTAGCAGAGAGTATCTATCATATGAAACTAGAAGACGCACAAGCGTTGAGGAAGCTTTGGTGATTTGGGATGGTTAGCTGCCTTCCTTCATTGGGGGCCTTCTGGGGACTCCCATTCAGCACTAGTTGCCATTTGTTACATCCCTTCAGTATATCTTTTTATATGCAGTACTAGACATATGGAAATCAATATATAAACTCTCACAAACTTGTGCCTGATTGTAAAATAAAAAAAATATTGATGAGAAACTAGATAACAAAAAAAGTTGAAGAAATTGGTTTTTATGCATGTAACGAAGCCACATATGTTCAAAATCTGTTTGGAAGTGATTCAATGCTACAGTGAATTTAAAATGCAGTATTTGTTATGGCTTCAGAATAGTCCCTGTGGATTGTTAGAAGGAAGACTGTTTTTGTGTTCACACAGGCACGATGGGATGGCCTGACAGGGCGCATAACCTTCAACAAATCCGACGGCTTACGGAAGGATTTTGATTTGGACGTGATTAGCCTCAAGGAGGAAGGAACAGAAAAGGTAACCATATCTTTTGTAAAACAGTGACAAAAAGCTAAAATGACAGGAGCATTCTCCTCAGCTTGAATCTCCTGTGCTTGTGGTAAAACCACCTGTTCTCAGGATTATTTAAATCAAAACAAAGCTACTCAAATTGATTTATTCGTTTACAATGTGTATCTTGCATTTCAAGGTATGGGATAGGAATGTGGGACTGGAAATAATTATGTGAATGGAAATAATTATTTTAAGTGCATGTTCTCTTCAGTTCTTGCCACTGCAACTTGGTGTGGTAAATTCATATACATGGGTAAACCCTAGACTTATCATTCTTGTACTGCTTGTAAAAATGTGACATGAGGAAGAGAGGAAAGCAGGTGCTGGAGCAATAGCCTCAGCAAGAGTTGAGGTGTTAAAAATTTCTCACATACTTGAGATTACCTTAGTTCTTTTTCCCTCACATTCCTAATTGTGCTGAAATTGTGAGGCTACAGAGGACTAAGTGAATAGCATCTTTGTTTGAAAAGAGAAATTCCAGTGTGATGCAATTTTAGAAATTGGTTCTGCATTCAAAAATATTCATTCAGGACACTTGGGGAAGCATGCCTCTGAAAAGAAAATAGTTGATGTCAAAAGATCTTATTTTTCTTACTTTATTGCTTAAGAATTCTCCTGAAGATGCAGAGGTATAAGGTGGGGAGAGCTTATTGACTTGCAGAGACCATAGGAAGGAGCTCAAAGCCAGGGATGCTCTTGGCCATGGTTCACACTAGCTGGATGGCACTGCTGGCATCCAAACCCCACTGTCACCAACCAGGGCCTGTGCTGGAAACAGGGGGATTTGGGGAACCCTGAGGGGAAGCAGGATGGCCTCATCCTGGCTCTCAGCCAGTTAACACGGGCTCCTGATGAGCACTGCTGGCCTTCCTCCACTACTGCCTAGGAGGTGGCTGCTGAGGGTGTCAAAAAATTTCTAACACAGATCATGTCAGCTGAAGACAGCATTGTCACTCACTCTGTGTATGCTGGCTTGATTCCAAATGATAACTGCTGATAGGCTAATTGAGACTTTAAAAGTAATTGCTCCCACATAGCTCTTCAGACTGGTTCTCTTCATTTTTAATGAAGCACTCTTTATTTTTCTCTGTACCAAGGCTGCTGGCGAGGTTTCTAATCATTTATATAAAGTGTGGAAGAAGGTTTGTACACAGACAGGTGATGCAAAAAACCTTTGGGCTGAGTCTTCAGGCTCATCCTTTGGGTTTTGACAGTGACTCTCATTTGCAGTTTAGAGACAACAGTCTATCTGAGCATATGAATTTTTCTGGTAGAATAAGCTTCATCCCAACTTGATAAACTGTTCATCCCAAATATTATAAGGACCTTGGCAGGATTCAACTTTTTCACCAGAATCCTTTTTTTAATTATAATTTTATTTCTTGGGATCCTTTCCCCTTTCTGAGTAGAGGCTCCTGGCTGCAGCAAAAGCAGTCCTTTTCTCAGCTGTTATCCTTCCTGATTCACCAAGTGTGGTAAATTATACCTTTTTGAATGTGTATTAGCATCATGAGCAGGGACTACTTTAACATACAGAGCTGAGGATTTTTTTGCCTCCCACAAAACATGTACTGTGCAGGCAATGTTTGAGCACTGTTGACTCAAAATTTTGACGAGTATGTTATTAGCTCCTTACAGAAAATAATGTAGATTATTAAGTCAGTGCTGTCATTCACTAACATACAGAAATTGGAACTAAGCTTGTTTATGAAAGAACTAAATTTTCCTAGGAATCTCAGCCCCCATATTCACATGAGGTGAAAAGGCACCAAAGTGGGAGACCAGCTCTGTGCACTGTTCCCCGCTGGAGGTAGAACCCATGGATGCTATTCTGTAAGGAAAAGTTAACAACAGCATTCACCCTATTTAAAGTGTTCTGGAGTCAGAAGATAAAAATTTCTTGAAGCACTTATAATTCTATTTTGTACATATTTCACATGGATATTATTTCTCACCACTCTCAAATACACAGCTAAAAAGACCTAGATTTTATGTTGTTTTGGGAGGCATATTAATGCTATAGAGTGGACCAGTGCAAAGCATCCTAAAGCATTCTTCGTGTTCTTATACTTAATGACCTTGTTTTAATCTTCAGTGAATCAGGCTAAGGCACAGAAGGCCCATTTCCCTCATTACTGGTGAATAGATCATCCTACCTGACACGCAGAATGCTATTGAACCGATCTTGCTTTTGACTCTAGGCATTTCGTACTATGCTGAATAGATTTAAACCAAATTACAATTGGTTCACAGTGCAGGCATGCTGAGAAAGGCATATGACACCTCTCAAACTTGTCACTAAACTGCAATAAATCCCCCAGATTCACCATAGTGATGTACTACCTGTACCTCATTCTTCCAGTGTCCCTCTGATCTCCTCCATCACTCTAATCAAGGTTGACCTGTGGTGTCATTCTTTTATCCAGATGTAGAGTGGTCTCCTGGTGTATTTTGTATGCAGTGTGACTGTGTCACTCCATGTTCTCCATGGTTGCTCTCCTCTTCCTGCTACCAGCCGATAAAGCCTATCAAGTCAGTAACAATGAGCAGAACGGCTTTTTTATTAACTCAGCCACCTTGGTGCGAATTCAGGGACACTGGTTATTTACTATATTCCTGGCATGGGTTGTCATAATAGCCAATATTTTATTTTGTGTGTGTTTTTTCCAGATCAGCTTCCCAACCTGATCTAGTTTTGGAAACAAAGGGAATGACCGGTAAATACTTGGGGAAAAAGAAAAAAATTTTTAAAAATGGCATGACTATCCCCATTAAGCATAACTTGGAAAAAAAGTTTGTCAAAGGTGAAAACAATGGCACCCAGGGACACAACCCAAATATTTATTTGAAATTATACAGTTATTACCCCAAATCCACACTCAGCAGGCACAAACTAATCCGCTGGCTTTGGTACAAAGGCAACACCATCTCTGCCTCAGCTAACAACCAAAGAAAAAGATTCCAGCCTGCATCTGAAATGGCTGAGCATCTGATGACAGATTGAGACCTTCAGTACACAGGAGAAGCCAGCAGGTTTTGTCTTAGACTCAACAGTTTCACTGGCAATTCCAGCAGGGAGGATCTGAAAGCAGATCCTTCCCAGGTACAGCTGAAACATGCTGGCAGAGCAGCTCAGTGATGCCAATGGCCCTGTGGATGGCCGATGTCAGTCCCCCAGGCCATCCCTCTGTTGGTCTCCACAAACCCAGAATACAAACCAAACTTCCTGAGCCAGGCCCTTGCCTGGAGTTTTCTCACATCAGCCCTCAGCCATGCTGTGTATGTAAATCCAAAGGTAAAAAAAAAAAATCCCTGAAGGTACTTTCAGACTGCATTTATGTTAATTAAATATTTACCTGACTAAATCAACATGGTTATAATTTATGCTGCCACAAAGTCTACATCTAAATCCAGTGAAATCATGAAGATCTTTCTCTTGAGGCTTTGAAATGGGGATTAAATATTGAAATTCTTCACTGTCTCTGGGGCTAGAAAGGAACTTGACTTTGGCCACTTACATTTACTCAGCAAATACTGATCAGTGGGTAAAATGGTATCACCTTGCTAGCTCTGTCATATATAGTAGTCAAGAAATGTCAGAATAATCTTTGCTAAACCTGCTGAAGGCACAGTGGAAACAAAAGGCCAGTGCCTCCATCAGTCTCCTTCAACATATTTATTCAAGCTTTTAATCTGTTGTAGTGGGAGAGGTCTTGCCATGTGTTTCAACTCTAGCATTTACAAAAAAGAATAAAATTAAAATCATACAAATGGACATTTGACATTTTTTAGAATGGAAAACATAGTCAACATGTCCCACTTTTGTAGCAAATTGGCTAATAGACATCACTATATTGACATGCGTTATACTCTTACAGTTTATGCATTTACACCTGCTTTTGAAAGGGCGGTATGTTCCCTGTGTTTTCTAAATCAGCCACTTGATGTTGCTGCCTTATTCAGGTCAACAGCCGTTTCCCTTCTCTAGCATTTCGTACTGCTGGTGTCCCTTTCTGTGATGACTAGAGCCAATGCACCCTGCTGAGGTGGTCAACGTTTAGCGAAATGTTTCAGCTCACTGCAGCCAGGCAGCCGCTCACCCCTTCTCTTCCGTGCAGATTGGGGTTTGGAACTCATACAGTGGCCTTAACATGACAGACAGCAACAAGGACCGATCAACCAACATCACCGATTCCTTGGCTAACCGGACGCTGATTGTCACCACCATCTTGGTGAGTCTTGCTGGCTGGAGGTGATGCCACCCACCGCACTGTAGGACACCAGCATTGATGATGGTGGGTTACAGGGCTCTGTGCAGATGCCTTTGCCACCTCTGCCCTGCACTTCACCACTGTTTTCCACCATAGTATACAATGTTTTGTTAAACTAGGCTGTTTTGAAGGAATATTTTTTTAATTTACACTCAGAATCCACATACACATTCATCTATCCATAAGACTGATTAAAAAATATCCTACTGTCAAAGACTGTCAGGATCATTTGCCTCCAAAATTGTTTATTTTACTTCAGTATTTCACAAACAAATGCTGTGTACTTTTTTCCCAAGAATTTACACATACAAATACTCAGCTGTGTAAGCAGTGCTCATACATCCTTCCTTTTTACTGAAAATGAGATGACGAGGAATGAAAGAAAGTAGTAAACAGTGGATACAGATTGAGGTGAGTCCTTGCAATGATAAATGGAAAACCTGCAACTGGGTATTCACAGGTTGTTCAACCTCATGCTTTCTCCCTAGCTAGTAATCCCACTTTTTTCAATTATTCAGCCTAATTCCTCAGGAGGAGGGAAGGAGTTCAAAGGCTCCCTCTACACTCCTATTGCCAGAACTCTTTTGCCACATTAAAATTCAGAAACCTTCTTGTCCTGATCTTCTATCCAAAATCCTTTAAAAAGAAAAGCAACAGGGTAATTTGCAATTGACCTGTCCTGTTCTCCATTCTCGCATATGAATGCCTGCTCAATTCACAGCTATTTTATAAATTTGGAGATTTTTTTCAGTAAAGATTTAATTCTCACAGAATATCCAGTTTTAGGTTATCCTTTTTCTGTCATTTAGGCTTCTCTCACCTTCAACATCCCTTACTATCCCATAGGGTGGGACAATGTAAAGTACTGATTTTGGACTGCTAAGCACTGCTTTAATTAAAGCCCCTGGGAGCTATGACTGGTCTGTTTCACTGAAAATGAGGGCTCTTATGCTTATCACTAATTGATTCAGTTAATCTGTTAACACACCTAAAACAGCTTCAAATGGACACAGTAAATTATTCCTTTCCATCTAATTGCAATCCATTTATAAAATATTCACATAATTTAGAGAAACGGATATAATCTGAAACCAACCTCATTTCTATTGTTACCTGTCTACTGTATTTTTCTGTAGGAAGATCCCTATGTTATGTACAAGAAGTCTGACAAGCCCTTGTATGGAAATGACAGATTTGAAGGTTATTGCCTGGACTTATTGAAGGAGCTGTCAAGTATTTTAGGTTTCATCTATGAGGTCAGACTAGTTTCTGATGGTAAATATGGAGCCCAGAATGACAAAGGAGAGTGGAATGGGATGGTCAAAGAACTCATAGATCATGTAAGATTCAATTATCTCTTTATTCTCCTTTTACCTGTGATATTTTATATGAAGCCAGTCTAAATTAAATGTTTGCTTCGGTTTTCATTTTTTTAAAGCCACCGGTCTTTTATTGGCATTTGTCAAAGTAGGAAGCCAAGTCAGTATGTCTGAACCAACAGTTTGCGGGTGCTGGGGGGAACCTCCACCTTTAAAGGGGCAATTGGTTCTGCCCACTCCTTGGCTACAAACTCCAAGGGCAAATGCTGAGCTTCCAGCTCACCGCTGCCCTGCAGCAGCCTCTGAGCTGTGGACATAGTCCCTGCCCAGACACTCTGGCAGTCCTCCTTTGCAGTCTGTCCAGTTGCACAGGACACAGCCTTGTGTCCCTGGTCATACCTCTCCTACTGCCAGGAAAGTCACAAATATCCCTCTGCCTGCAAAAAGAGCAGACAGAGTGCCATGTACCAAATCATACCCTAGCAGTGTTAAATTTTGTCACGCACTTCAAATTTATAGTCAAATTTGGTTTAGTTTTTAACACTTGGGGGAAAAAATGGAAGGAACAGTAGTGCATTTGCTGAACATGAAGAACCATGAGTATTTTCCCATTTGTGTTTTCAGAAAGCTGATCTGGCAGTTGCTCCTCTCACTATTACCTATGTAAGAGAGAAAGTAATTGATTTTTCCAAGCCCTTCATGACGCTGGGAATCAGTATCTTGTACCGGAAGCCCAATGGGACAAACCCTGGTGTTTTCTCCTTTTTAAACCCTCTTTCTCCTGATATTTGGATGTATGTTCTCCTAGCCTGCCTTGGAGTCAGTTGTGTCCTCTTTGTCATTGCAAGGTAAGTTAAAGATGTAGTTTTATATGCATCCACATTAGTTGCCTCTTCTGCCATAAGTCCTCCCATGGCCTCTGTGAAGTAGATAAATATAATACTATCCTAGGGGTTTTATCCAGTCCTAAACCATAACATTCTAGAAGGTCTTTTGGTATTTTCACATCTACAGTGCTATCACTTTTTTTGTATTGCAATGTGATGAGATTTTACTTTCCTTAAGGGCTTAACAGAGAGAAATAACCAATGAAATGTGTTGGCCTTTCTTTGTCAGTACACAAGACTTCAGCCAACTACATGTTGAAAAGCAGTTTATATTACTTGCATGTAGCACTTCACTGTTCCCCTAACAGTGCATGCGGTTAAAAGAGGATGTGAACATATTTTTGCTGAAGGATGTTAATTAGCTGCACTCATTTCCCCTTGAAAATACAAGATGACATGCCTGGGAACCTGAGAGGACAATCTGCAAGGTGATGTATCCGCAAGGCTCTCTCCAAGCGTTGTCCTGAGATGCACCCTGCCTGTCAGTGGCAAGCTCCCAGGGAAGTCCCTGTTCAAAACTAGCAGCAAATAAGTATACAAGCTTTTCCAAATGAGGCCAAAGCTCATAATGTTCTCAAAGGCAGGTGCACCACAAGGTTTGTGGACCAATGGAGCACAGTCACATTTCCAGAGGGCCAGCAGAGGACCCAATACCCTTGTCACTGAACTTTACCTTAAAAACTGTAGACAGCTGATATGGTTTCACAAACTGAATACAAGTTACTTACCATGGCCCCAGAGACCATGGACCACAGTTTTGGAATTACTTGCTTTGGCGCTTTAAACAAGAGCCAACCGAACATGCAAGAAAATTAGCTTAGAACTTTGTAGGGGAAATGGGTCATTTGAAGCCTACCTTTTTATATATTCCTTAATAAACCTGGACTCCAAACGATCATCGTTATTGTCCTTCTCTGCAAACAGGAGCTTCAGTTTCCAATCCTGTTTCGTTTGATCTCATCCTATCCTTAATTTTTCCTTTTCATAATTTAGAATATAAATACTTGTATTAGTGCTTCACAGAGATTCTAATTTTGGTTCTTTTTAGTCAGGATTCCTAACTAGTCTTTTCCTCACTTGTATTATGGGTTGTTTTGCTTATGCAGCAACAACATATTCCACATTCAAAAAGTACATGGAAAAATAGGCCAAGAAAACATTTATACTGTGAAACATAAGAAGTGAAGCAATGTATCGTTGGAATTCCACACATTCGCATCACAACATAGGTAACATAGAAATGGTGTGATTTCTTTTGCGAATTATGTCATTTAACCTTAAGAATTCAGCAATAATGTATATATCTCCATGTAAACACAGGTATTCAATGTCATAAAATAATTGTAATAATACTTACTAATTCTATTACTGTAGCATGTTCTACCTGACATCCACTTCTGTGTAATCCAGGTCAAATGAAGCTCTTGCTTTTTTTTTTTCTCCAATTCACTGTTTTCTTTTAATCAAAAGACACAGACCTGCAAAACCTTTACTCACACAAGCAGTTCTGCTCATGGGGGAACGGCCTCGGACATAGATTTCTCTGTGGTTCACTGCACAACCCTTGTTCCAGGTGGAAAACCTCTGTGAATGCTTTGTTTGTTTGCATGTCTCTGTACTGGTACAAAAGTAGAGAAATCTGTGGGTTTTGCTTTTTCCTTTAAATTGCTAAGAATGTGAAAAAGGAGGAGGGAATTAGAGGAGGAGAGGTCAGGGGTTAACTTATTAGTGTTGGCCCTAGGTAAAAGGGAGAGTTCATCCATTCCTGGCAGCTATGGGACTGTATACAATTAGTCATAACTTCCCACAAGCTCTTGCAGTGGCTCACTGTGCCATAAATAATAACTCTTACTGTATGCAAATCATGATCTCATTCATGACTAATATTAAATCTGCTCAACTGTGATAGATTGACTTTTCTACCGTTGTGTGCCAAGACTAAAAACATCCCATAGTCCTCTCCACCTCAGAACAGGCAGAAGGGAAAACAAAGCCCGAGTTATCCTCACCACTTCTATTTTTTAAATAGCAGCATCAAGTTTGCAAGAATAAATAAGCATCAGGGTCCTCTGTCTGCTCACAGAGCTGCCCACACACAGATGAATGACCAGCAGAAAACCAAAGGGAAAGCACAGCGCTCACAAATCATCAGCTGTGAAACCTGTTTGCTTTTCTCTTGGCTAATATTGTTGCGGATCACAGTGTAGCCTTTGGATAAATCCATACGTTCACTCTGTGTAACTGTGTTGGATTTTGTTTCTTAAATATTTCTAAAAAGCAGTAGGTCCAGGAGCAGCATAACTAATGAAGCCTGATTTCCCTGTAGGTTTGTGTCTCATGGTGGATTGTGATCACCTACTGAGGTTTGTTTGTCTGTGTGTTTGCTTCCCCTGCAGCTGAAGGATTTATAGGCAATCTTTCCCATGAGGATTAACTGATATGTAACAAGTTGTGAGCTCATCCTGCAGCTTCTCTCCTAGTGGGGCTACCACTGCAATGTTTCACAACACTTGCAGGACCATAATAACCTCTAAGGCCTTTACCTGTTTGTCAAATGTGGCTAAAATTATCTAAAAGCTTTACATGTGATGGAAGGTATAGACGCACAAACATTCATAATACACAGCACAAAACCCAACTTGACATAACTTAAATATATCAAGTTTGCATATCATTCTCATAACCCACCTATCTTGGAAAAAGAGGAAAAGATCCCCCTACTTCAGCAAAATAGTTAACATAATTTTCTGAATGCTTTTTTTTTTTTTTTTTTCTGATATAAACACTATTTTTCTAAACTCATACTTAAAACCATTGCCTGATTAGATCACAGCTTTATAGGCTGAAGTAAACAAACTGTGTTCATGTGTCATCCTCATATACTTTAGACTTTATAAATTTTATTTTACTACAGGAAGCTAAGCCGTTCTTAGTCTGTATCTATACCTATTCTCATCCCCCAATTATGTCAAGGTTTCTGTAAGATTTGCCAAGTATTCCAGAAAATAAAGGTTACAGTGATTTTAAGAACCTCAGGAAGCATCCACTTTTTTAACACTGCTGTAGTAAATTAAATAGTTAATGGCATTTTGACATCAGTTCATGGAAGAGGAATACTTAGAAATAACCCTCATAGACTGGGATAATATTTCTGTTATTTCTTCAGAGTTTTCAGCAAGTGAATAATTTGGTTTTTAGCCTTAAGTAACCCTGTCATTGTTATATTAATTTTTGAACTCAAACACTGAAGTTTTTATCAGAGCAAAGGGTTATAGACTGACAAAGCTCTTTTCCTAAGTAGAAGAGCAGTGAACAAACAAGGCATTTTCTGCCAAAATTTCCCTTACTGCTAATGGCATCAGCTGTGCTGTTGATGTTGATGGTAGAGCTAGGTAGATGAGGTGACAAGCAGTAGTGAATAATGTCACACAAAACTTATGTAAAAAGGTCCTTAAGTGACCTTGAGCATCTCATATTAGAAAACTCAGCACATCTACAGAGGAAGAAAACCAGGGGAGAATGGCCAGGAAAACAGAAGGCCTGAACAGTGAAACAGAACAGAATTGTAAGCCAGCCTCTTCTTAGAGCTCAGCACAGCAACAGAAACACAAGAAAATTAGCTTTTGTTTCAAGGAGTAAAAGAAATAGACATTCTAGTAACACATTAAAATATATCCTCAGTGCTATAAAAATCTCTCCAGTCTGGCAGAAAGAATTTTGCTGCCAGAATATCATTGCTGTTTTCTATAAACTGCTGTTTCACTCTTTTGATGGGCACATTTGTGTCCAACCTACTGGACATGGTTGTTGTCTTAAGCAATGCAGAACTCCAGCCTTAGGCTTCCCAGCCAGGTCAGGTAGAGTTATTTGTATGTCTTATTACTGTCCTGTATCAACACTCTAGCACACTCTTTCCCTGTGTGGAAACAGCACAGGACCTCTTCACCTGTATGATATTTTGCAACTCTGGCAACCTACAGGTCCTAATTCTGGGACTCTTGTTAAGGATGCGTTTCCCTAAGGATGAACAAAACTAAGTTGGGAACAATTTTGTTACTACATAACACTTGCTTCCATTATCCTAGCACAATTTTGAAACATATACTTGGGGATTGCTTTTATTTTAACTGCTATATGCAGAACTGTTGTATCATGAACCTGAAATCTACAACTTTTGTTGTGATGCTTAATGCTATCCTACTAGTAATGGTAAGACTGTGCAGCTAATGGCATCCTAAGCTACATACTGTTTCAGTTAGTGGGCTCATTATTATCAGAGCTCATTACTCAAGCTAAGCAAGGCACTCTGCTTGCAACCGTGCATAAATTCAATGCTTAATTATATTGTTGAAACAGTAATTAAAATGTATTGCCATTACAATGAAAATTAAAGCTATATTCATAAACTTCCTGAGAAAGTATGCAGCACACCACGCAGCAGTGGGAAGCAACAGCAGGCGAGGTACCGTGGGAAGAATCAGTTCTTAAAGGAGCTCTGCCGAGCACCACGCAGAGCAGAAGGGGCACGGTTTGTGGTTGCAGGATGGTGTGTGGGGAACAGAGCAAAGTTCTTCCATTAAAGGCAATGCCCTGCCTAATTCTCTCCCTGAAATGCCAATAAATTGGCCCTTTCAGGCCCTGCAATTTGCTCCCGAATGCCTTCCAAGGACCTGCAGCCTTTTCTTCTGCTGCCGCAGCAGCCTCGCGCAGGGAGAGCACGTTTGGCATCGAGCATCTGGACTGCAAACAGCAAACAATGGTTGCCTTTAGAGGGCTGCTACTCCTTCTTTGTTTCCTAAACCCTTTACCAAGGAGCAGCTACATGGCTTCCATTCGTCCCACCACCCCTGCAAATGTCTGTCTGTCTGTCGGCCGTGTGGACAGGCAAGCCAGGGGGCATTGCAGCGGCCTCAGCCTGGAGGGCTCTGACCTGAGAGCAAAAGGAATGAGGTAGTATCTCTGTACTAGATCCGGACTGTGAAAATGGCTCCTGGCTTTGCAGCACTGCTCCACTGCTTGCACGAGGCAGCTGCAAGACATCCCACAGCCAGCCTTTCAGCTGAGGTTTTCTTTTCTCATTTGCTTCATTAACCTCCTCACTTTGTGCATTGTTCAGCAGGTTTGCTGCCACTGTGTGTTCTCTATTTGATGTTTACAGATTGTTTCTGTTAACTGCCACAGGTTTACACCATATGAGTGGTATAACCCCCACCCGTGCAACCCAGACTCAGATGTGGTGGAAAACAATTTTACTTTACTAAATAGTTTCTGGTTTGGAGTTGGAGCTCTCATGCAGCAAGGTACACCGGTTACACTTCGTTATCGCACACGTCCCACAGTCTGCTCAAGGGCTTCTGTGCTGGTAAACTCCACCCTCTGTAAATACAGCATATACTGTAAAACCTGACCTCAGACACTGAGCAATAGAAGAAAGGAAGAAAACTACGTCCCACTGCAACCTGGACCAGGCAGAGGAGGGGAAATGTGAAACCCAGCATAGGGCTGCAGGAGAAAGGAGGCGAGCCACCTGAGAGAAAGGGAAGGGGACAGGGACACATGGGAGTTTCTGGAGCTGAAATGGAAAATAATTGCAAGAGAAATATGAAGTGGTTCATGCTGAAGTTGAGTTTATTGGTATGGAGGTTTAGCAACAGGAAAATGTTGGACTCCATCCCAGCGGAAACAGTAGCAGCCTTAGCTACCCTAGAAAAACTTTTATCTGCCAAACAAAATAAATGAATAAATATGCTCTTTCTTCAGAAGGCTTGTTAAGTTTGTTGGCACTCATCAAACACTTTGTTTAAAATCAAAACCAAACCTTTTTTTTTTTTTTTTAATGGCTTTTCTGCAGGTATGAGTCCCATCCTTCTGTAAATGCATCCAACCCTAGAAGCAGTAACTTAACCCAGACACAAGTGCCTGTTGCTGATGATTTGGGAAACAGCTGACATTTTGCTCAGTTGCCAAGGAAGGGCAGTGAAGCTTACTCCATTTGGAAAGTCAAACAGATATTTGTACTAAACACATTTGTTTATGGTGTGTACATTCTAAGGTTTCTACCAAAACTGGGGTCCACTGAAAAGAATAAAAGTATTTTCTAACATACATTTCAAGTTGAATCAAAACTGAAAAAAAAAACAACCCAAAAAACAGCACCCCATGACAACAACCAAAAAGGCAATCCAGAAGAAAGCCCAGAAGTGCTTTGGTATTAAATCCCTAAACATTTAAGTAAGGAATATAAAAACATCTCTGCATTTATCCAGGTACAGTTTATTCTTCCCTCTTTAACAGACATGAGCAGCAGTAAAAAAAAAAATAAAAATGAGGATTTTTTTCCTAGATATGGTTGAGAAGAAAGTCTGTATTGTACTTAAGGTGCACTATTTTTTTATTGGTGCACTAATATATTGACAGAATATAGACCTTCCTCTTGGAAATTACTTTGAAGGAGGTTGGATAAAGGAAGACCCACTCTGTTTTGCTTTTTCTTGGTTTTGTTTTTCTTCCAATTTATCAGTAAAGCACAGACTGAGGTTTTACAGTATCAGGCAGGTGTGTGTATATAACTGTGATTGCCCTGTGTGTGAAAGTGCCCCAGGATTTTGTGTTTTGGTGTACTGCCTTTTTTGGAGTTTACCATCATCCACAGCAAACTGTGGGATGCAGTGTCTGCTTGTTACCACTACCTTGGGTACATGACAGTCAGCCCCAACCAGACTCTGCTTGTCTTTCAAGAAGATTAAAAACAGAGCAAAAGAAAGAAAGACAGACAGACAGACAGAAAGAAAGAAAGAAAGAAAGAAAAAACATTTGTAAGGCAACACAAATGTTTCCATGTACAAACTTGTGGTGCGTGTGTTTGTAAGTGCATCATCGTTAATGTGAAGAGTTTGAACATGATGTGAGTGGTTGTGAACCTCTGCGTCTAGCATTACACTCTTTCTTCTTGGCAGCAGCTGCTTGTTATGCTTGATTGGAAGCCACTTGTTATTAAATTTTAAAATGTGATGATCAGACTTTCTCTTTTCTACAGAGCGTGAGCAAAGTCTGGATCAGGATTGGCTGTCATGTCTGCCATAAAAAGGCACTAGAGAGACCTCAGCAAGTATTGTCTCTGACCCCGAGTCTTGCTAGCAATGCTTTTCTGTAGACGTTACTTCCCCTGTTTTTCCCCTGAAAGTCTTGAATGTGTTATGCCTACTCTGAAAGTATCCAAACAGGGCACATTTCATCCAATCCATTCAGAGAAACTGTCGCTTTCAGAAAGGCAAGCTATACATCAGAGCCCCAGTTCAGCCAGGCGATGGGTCAGACCAGGACTACCTCATTAAGGAGAGTGCTTAGGGAGCAGTAGGTGAGCATGGAGCATGTATCAGTGCATTTTGCTGGAACTGAGGCCCTCGAAAAGGTGAAAATGGAAATAATTGTGAAAGTGATCAAAAGAGATGCTGGGCCTGCTTGGTCCAGCTGGGAGCAGAGTGTTCTCAGCACTTCACAAAAGCAAAACTGTAGCTCACTGCATAATTGATAGACTCTGGCTTGAGCTTAATTGAGCTGAATGTTTTCTGCTGCTTTTTTGCAAACTTTGCTAGAGGAAATCACAGGAGGTCTGGCATCTCACCCCCCAGATTCAGCTCGCAGGTCTTCTCTGACTACTCTCTTACTCCTCTGTAAGGCTGGGCTGGCAGATTTCATGGTTGCCTGTTAAGATATCTGCAAGGTGTCTGGCTGTTACGCATTACTGGGGTGTACATTGGGATCCAAGTGTGGAAATTATATTTGTCTAGCTGTCTAAGCTTAAAAAAATAATACCTTCAGAATGACCTGAATCAGCACTCCTAGAAGTCAGCTTTTGCAGGTAAACCCCAACTTAGAAATAAACATGTGCTTTTCCTGACTGCAACAATAAAAAAGGAAGATATTTCATTGTACTAAAAAAACAAAAATCTAATCTGAAAAGCAAGAAAGCACAACTAAGCACAAACATAAATCTAGGTAGAGCTACCACTCTTGAAATGGGTACCTTTAGATTTTGAAAATGTCAAGTGACAGTTTTTGCTTTTAGACTGCTGGCTTGATTTTAAATCCATACAGCACCAGGGCTGCACAGGGCTGCACAGGGAGAGCATCTGCTCTTGCAGTTTGGCAGTTCTGTCAACCTACTCAAACCCTTGGGCTATGCTTAGCTTTGACCTTTAAGAGACATGTCTACATGTTTACAAAGCTAAGTTAAATCTGTTTAGTTGTTGTTTGGAAAGTTTTTGACCTTTTGGTCTTTACCCCAAAAGTCAAATTCAGAGTTTTTGCAAAGCCTGAAAATATTCTCAGTAACATGTTTCAGTTTCTTACATAAACCGTTAAATAGCTGGTGAGAGATAATATGTCAACACATTTTTCCAGTAATAGAGAAATATTTGTCACAACAAAAGCTTTAAGTGCTGAGATCTCCATTCATAGTCACTTAAGTACTTTCTTAAGTCCATCCTTCAACAACAAAATTATTGTGCTTAACTTCAAAGATAGAAGTATTCAAGTGGCTGTCTAAATGCTTTGCTGAACCAGGTCCTTGAATCCCACATAATCAGCTAAGTTCAGTGAGGAAGCCTTTAGAAAAAAGTGCACAAATCTTATATTGCAATGCTTAGAAATATGAGTACCTGTGTGGCTTAGATAGTTTGTTTGGGCTGTTTAGATGCCATTTCAGAGCACTTAACACCCCTCTGTTTTGTGGGGGTTTCTGACAATGGCAGACCACTTTGATACTTGTTGGTTCGATATGCAGGCAGATCTGCTGAAACCTTTGCAGCAGTTACATACACCAGTTGGAGTGTTACATACACTATCTAAAACTTTGCATTGCCTTGTAGATCCAAAGGATATGTCCATTTGCCCTCTGAATTTTCAAATGTCAACCACGTGTGTAATAAGATGCGTGCTGGGTTTTGAGCTCAGGTTCCCACAGCCAATGAGTTCATTGGAAGCATATTGATTGCCCTGTTTCTGCTTAGGCACATCGATAGGATGCACAGGGCAGGTTTCCTGTGTAAAGTATTTCTGCCAGGCAGCTTGTAAGCAGAATAGCATTCTGCTAAAGATTTCTGATAAAGAAATTGATTGCAGTGTACTGGCAGAAAGGGATTCAGGAAATGGAGAAAAATACTCGTATACCTTGCTGGGGATGTAAGAGGTTAATAACACAATGAGCATTAGCTCAGAGATGCAAAGGGGCTTAGACCCAAGGATAATTCCATTTGTCATGTATCATGGCATACATCCCTTTCACAGTGTGTTACCATTATAAATGTTAGCTATGCATCTGTGAGATTATTGTTTAAATCATTTTATCATACTACAGCTCATAAAAGCATTCTGTGCCTAAGAACAGTCTGTGGTATCAGAAAAGGCAACTTTCAGCATCATTTTAACATGATTGTTTTGATGATATTGTAACAGGATCAGAGCTGATGCCCAAAGCTCTTTCTACCAGAATAGTTGGAGGAATATGGTGGTTTTTCACCTTAATCATAATCTCATCCTATACTGCCAACCTGGCTGCCTTCCTGACTGTGGAGAGGATGGAATCTCCCATCGATTCAGCAGATGATTTGGCAAAACAAACCAGGATAGAGTACGGGGCTGTAAGAGATGGATCCACAATGACATTCTTCAAGGTAAGACGGCATCAGCCAGCCCTATACGATCGGACTCCGGTGATAAATGGTGTGGCGGAATCACAGCACTTGGAAAGATTAGCGTAATAGGTAAATACATAATTTGCCCAATTCCATAGAGGATTCTTCAGCACTATTAATATAAAAGATGGGTGATTTTCCCCCAAGATGTATGGAGAAACAATCTGATGCTGTACTGCTGTGAGGGGCAAGCCCATGTCTTTGCTGGGGGAATCTGGAGGGAACCACGGCACAGGTGTGATGAAACTCCAGCTTGTTTCTGGGGATGGGGTCTTAGCTTCTTACAGCCATTTGGCAAAGATCACTTCTGAAGGTCTCATTTGCACCACAAAAATACTGCAGGCAGTGAACATGCAAGGTTGCTTGTCCCTTTTTTTTAAAATGGTCCATGGCCGGTATTACACAGACTCATAATATATAGGCCACATACAGACATGAACACATCTGTAAGTAAAAGAACATTTTCTGTGGCTAATTGCTTTGTAGATAACTGGATTCTTTTATTTTTACTGTTAATATTACTTACATAAAAATGGGTTAATCTCATTAAATGTCAGTGTAAAAGCCAACAGGCTATAAATATAGGATATATGCACAAAAATCCTGTGACAATTATTCTTAATTAGCAGCTTCATAGGTAGTCTCAGCAGGGAAGTTAAGCACTGAATGAACTGGTATTATGCTTTTCAATGGAGCATCTGGGAATGGTGTTTATAGATAGTCACACATGCCTTTGAAGAGGATGAGGCACCAAGGGAAAGCAGGATGTGGGACAAAGTAACACTCATGCCACACAGTTGTGCAGAAGTGAGCAGCTTCAGCCTCTGTTTCTGAGAGCCTGAGCTTTAACCACAAACCCTTCGGCTTCCATGTGAGACAAAGTGCTTCCACACACAGAGACAAAAAGGATTGTGGTAAAGTATTTGGACCATCTTTCAAAATGGAAGTCTTATATAAAGTCTTATATAAAAGGATGTTTAAGTCATGTAGTAGATCTGATAGTAGGCTAGTCCTGATGGAGCTGACAAGGGTGAAATGTCCTTGTAACAGTTCTCCCGTGGCTGAATACAAATGTTTCTGTACTGAAAGAAATGCACAAGCTACAGCCTTTTTCAGAGCCTGGTTATAGGCAGTTCTTGAAATCATGATCAGACATTTCCATTAAGATATGCTGGGAAACCAATCTGGAGATATTCCTGGAAATTGCATGAGGCAAGTACCAGACTCTCATCAGGAATATCAGGCAGTAGGACACAGCCTGTGCCACCTTCTGAAGGGCTCTGGGAAACTCTCTGGGTCTAAGAGCTCTTCACTGCCCCATCACTCTCATTGCTATTCTGAGGTCATATTCAGTGTCAGAAAGAAATCTTCAAAACCTGTTGCTTCCATGGTTTTTCAGAGGAAGTAGCTTTTTTTATTTCAGCATGAGAAGTCAGAACAAATTTCTAGTTTTACACTGGGTTGGTTTGTTGGGTTTTTTGCACTGTTAATCCATGAGTTTAAAATTCATAGGCATAAACAAATGTAAGCCTTTAAAAAATCTTTCAGACAAGGTGATTAAATATTTATATGCTATGCCTGCTGACTTACTGGAGCCTGAAATACACATGTACTCAAACAAACACTAGTGAAAAGACACTAGCTTTTGTACAGAATGGAGATGGATTTTCTGGCAGAGTGAAGGTGACATAGTGAAAGGTGCATGAAAAATACAATTTATCACACTTGTAAACCAGTGAGACAGATACAGTCTTATATAAAAGGTGTTGTTATTTTTATTATAAAAACCCTCCAAGATCCTCACAAGATTAGGATTTATTTATGGTGTCCAAAACTTAAAAATAAATCATGGAGAAGGTCTCTGTACAATAAAAACAATAGATACTCATTCATGCAAAAGGAAGACTGTGTGCTCTGTGAGGACATGGCTTTGCCTCTCTTGGACTGTAAAATACTGCATATACTTCATGAGCAAAGTAAGCACACATACACACACACCGGTGAGCTCAGGGCTGGGTTGCACTAAGGAAGGGCCATAGTTTCAAGTGCTTTCTATGCTGCAAGATTTGATTTCTCTTAGGGCTACGCCCAGTACTTAAACCAAAAAGTGCCAAGAGAAACAGCAGACTTTTTCAGACCAACAATTTTTTAAAGTAAAACCATGACACTCTGGGTGTTCCTTGCTATGGAGGAGAGAGGAACAAGAGAATGCCTGTCATGTAGGCCATGAGATGCAAAGACCAGATAAGTCTGGCAAGAGACACACATGGCAAAAGAATTACTGAAGACATAATGTGCAGAAAAAGAGCCTGGCATGAAGCAAACACTGAAGAGCTTTGGTTTAAGATTCTGTGCTTAAAAGTAGCAGGAGGAAGCTCCTGAAAGATGGTATTACACAGTGTACCTACTGGATGGGATGCAGGTTGGGAACCACATGAGAAAAGCAAAGTATTTCCATTGCTTTTCTGAAAACTTTATTTGTATCTATCCGAACTTGCATCACTTTTTATTTAGTCTTGTTCATAATGCCTATACTAACAGTTGTGGTTTTCCACTAATACCTTACGCTAGTATCCCTGCTGCAATAGTGTCCCTCAAAAAACTATTGCTAGAGGCAGTATTTCCAAGAAAGTTTCTGCAGTGACTATGCCTCAAGTTGGGCAGTGGGGGGAATGAAAACAAAAGCAATTGAAATAATTTGGGGGAAAAAACAGAGTTCTGACTTTGAAGGAACCTCAGAGTCAGCCTTCTCCCTGTACACACATCCCTATTCTGGCCATACCAGTTGAAAATACCGAGAAAATAGTGCCTGGACAGTTAAGGAGTGCTCCAGAGAGGGCACAGGGTTCTAAGCAAGGGAGTTTGCAAGACTTCTAGCAGCAACCACCATCTGTCTGCGTGTCGAAACTTGAGGAAAGTCCAACTGAAAGTAGGATGTTTCACATCCACAAATCGTGTCACAAATATATTTCTCCAGACTGCTGTCCTGCTCTGTTTCCAACATGTCTATAAATCTGCTGCTTTCTTGCCCCTTTGATAATATATCTTAATCTCATGTTGCAACTCTTGTCAGCTCCTACCTTCTTACGTGCAGATGTTTCCACTGAAATCAATGAGAATTCAAAGGCCAGAATTTGACATATCACCTATCCTGAAAAAAAATGGGAGTTGGCAAGTCAAGAAGGTCTTTCTTTGAAACTCATCCGAGTAAGGAATACATCCTTCCAGTAAATTCAATATCAGACTCAATTTACTGCATAAACTTAACATTAATTTTAAAAGCTGTTCCCAGCTGAGCAAAAAAATTGTTTCTACTAATAAAGAGCCATTTAACTGTCTTCAAAGTTTAGTGGCGTCCTGTGGCTTACCAAACTTAGGTGGAATTTAAGTGACATTCACAGGTATTGAATTTACAGGTGAAGCATATTAAACATTTAAACTCAAAGAACCAGAAAATCACCTTCTCACAGGAATTCCCCAGACACTGGTGTTTAAATAGCCTCTATGATCTCCACACAGAGAGCTTAAAAACAGCTATGATAGCTATCAACCAAAGATAGGATCCATGAAGGAACTGAGGATATACTGCCCCAGAACTGGGGAAACATAAGTGCATGGAGTACCTTCAACTCATGTTTATATTAAAAAGTCAGTTTGTGTGTGCCTTGCCCATGCTAAGCTGCAGCAGCAGCAATGGTAGGCTTTGCTATCTTGAAATTAAATAATTTCTATTGGCAGTTTCTAATGGTCCAGCTAGAACCACAGTCTGTGGTTCCACATTGATATTTAATCCAAGAGTGACATTGTGTGCTTAAAGCTGTTTGAGAACATACAAGGAATAGAAAAGTTTAATCATATCAGTACTGTGAGAGCACTTGAAGGTTTTTGGTTTGTAGGTGATATATCTTTAGAGTAGCAGGCTCCGGCACATTGCTGAGCAGGTTCAGTTATTCTTTGAAAATCCTCCAAGAATGGCAGAAGTGTGAACAAGGGGACACCGGCGTTGCTGTTCTCTGCACAGTGCCTGGATGCCTCAGGGCTCCTCCAGCACTGGGAAAGGAGTGGGGAGGAAAGGATGTTCAAAACTGTATGGAGGTTGTTGAGGCTTCTGGCATCCCTCTTCCATGTGCAGCTGGACATCGATACAGGACACACACACTTTTGCCTGCTGGCAAACTTTCCCTAACTTCAGTGTGAGAAATATGAAGCCCTTAAGTCTGGCTACAACGGAAATCAGAAAGTAGAAGTGTGCTTAGAAGCTGGTTTGGGTTTATTTCTCAAGCTTTATCCTTGAAGTACATGACTTCTAGGCAAGTGTTATCAATACTAAAGATCCAGTATTTAATTTATCATCAGGCTTTTGGAACAGAGCGTTTGCCCTGACAGGTACAATCAGAGCTTTTGAGTGCAACAGTATCCAGATGCACTAACTTAGCTGGGTTATATGCAGTAATCCTGTACCAGCATTAGCCCAAAAAAACTTCAAAGCACTTCACAGTCGTGCCAGCAATTAAGTCCTTGGCACTGCAAATGAAGCAAAACAAAAAAAGATTCCACAGCATAAAGTACAGTGAGAGAGAAAGGCTGTGGGAAGGAAAACCCTGCTACCAGGTCTCATTCAAGAGCTGCCATTGGCACCACTCACAACAAAAGCCTGAGGTATATTTTACAAGTGTAATTTGTGCACTAGTGTGATTCTGTGCCATCCTTTCCCCTCCTTAGAAATCCAAAATATCAACATATGAGAAGATGTGGGCGTTCATGAGCAGCAGGCAGACAGCACTGATGAAGAACAACGATGAGGGAATCCAGCGCGTGCTCACGACGGACTATGCACTGCTGATGGAGTCGACCAGCATCGAGTACGTGACTCAGAGGAACTGCAACCTCACCCAGATTGGGGGGCTCATCGATTCCAAAGGCTACGGCGTGGGAACCCCTATTGGTAAGATGCTTTCCAGCACAGGCGCTGTGGAGCACACCCAGCAATCTTCTCTTTGGAAATGTAGAAGGCCATGTGAATCATGTTTAGAAACCTTGCTCTTCAAAACTGTCGGGAGAGACACATAAGAAAATGAGAAGCAATTGCAAGATTCTGCAACTGCATCATGAACTTCCTTGTTGAGACCTAAGCAGAGTCTTAAGACTCTGTGAACTCTTTCCCAGGCTTTTTTAGCATACCCACTGTCCTTTTCAAAGATTTACTAATTGTAGAGAATTAGAAAAAGCATCATTTTTTTTTTATTTTTTTTTTTATGCTGGTTTCTTGTGAATAATCAGCACTGAGCAGCCACATCTTTTTCCTGTATAACATACTTCTTCATACTGCTCACATATGTATTTACCAAGCCATGCTCAGTTAATAACAATGCAATTTTATTGTCTTCAGGGACATTCAAGGCAATATAGGTTTACACAGGTATAACAGGTGAAGTATTTGGTCCCTCTGTTGCTTGGTAGACCAGATATAAGTAAGGGAGAAACACCACTTTGAACTGTGTTTATCCATGCTACTGAGTATCTCAGACAGATTGTCATGTAGGTAATGTTTTAAGTATATTTTTCCACTGGCTATGTAAGAATAGCCACCTTACCCTAAGGATGAGGATACAAAAGCTAAAATCCCAAATAAAAACAAATGTATGGCAAGAGTTTCATTACAGCTATAAAGCTGTCACACTTTAAACCAAGAACAATCAAGGAATAATTGGAACAGATGGTAGTCTTCAGAGAGGGTGCATCCAGTGGAAATACAGCTGTGAAATATATTTATAACATGTTTCTTGTATGATAAATGTGCCTTAATTTTTTTCTTACGGAGAACCACCAAGATTGAGGGGAATAGGTAACTCCAAGCACTGTGGAATAATTCAGTACAATCAGACATCTAAAATTTTTAAAAGATTGATTCCATAAACAGACAAGTCATGGAGATCCTTCCCCTATTCAGATGGACTCCAAAGGCTCTGTTATTTTTCTCATACTATTCAAGACTATTGATTGCAGAAACTGTATGAAAAAAAAACCAAACAACTTGTCTGTGACCCTTAACACCAAAGTTTCAGCAAGTCTTAACTGGTCTGCGTGCATCTTCAGGAGAATGCACAATCACAGGGCTAGGGTTTGCAGCAGCAAAAAACATGCCTTACACTCAAACATTTCATTTCAATGAATAAGCTAAATACCATCACCATTTGGCTCCCAAAGAAACAGAAGGAGAAATTTTCAAAGTTCTATGAATCCAGGAAACATACTATTTTATTTATCAGAGCAGCTTCTGCAAGTAAAAAACTGCAGATATAGCTGTCTTCCTATGACTTTGTGCTGAGTTAGATTAAAGGATATTTAGGCATATCAGGAAACATCTCCATTTATGTTTATTATGGAGCCAATGGGTCACAAAGCGGGGGGTTTTCACATCAGATTCTTGGCAAAGACCTTACTAAGGAAAAATCAGCAGCGATGATTGGTGGTGAACTTGATGCACTCTGAAAGTACTGCTGTAGCAAAAGCACCTCTAAGCAAAACCTGTGCAAAATGTCACCTTGGGAGGAATCTGGTTGAAGAAAGCAACATTTTACAGGTGTCAGGACAGGTATTAATTCCAGTGTCACTGCCAGTGCTGATGCTAGTAATTCTAACACTAAAGTTATTACCAGTTACTTGAGAGACTGCAAAGTACATGGATGCATTTCTTGGCCTAAGAGGTAGGTTGTTAATAGCTCAGAGGCCATAAATGTTATGCTGTATATTCAAAGAGGTGTTAAGATGGATTTGTGTGTGGTTTTAATGCTCACCAATAAAACAACACCAGTTCAACACTTCAGACACACTTGGCAAACTTTAAAAGCATGCACAGAAATAGAGATGTGCCTGTTACCCTCAAGATGAATTGGGATAATCCTGCTAGCAAGATAAACGTCACAAGAAAAAATTAACATCCCCACAAATCCTGTATTGTTGCTCAGGCTGCTTTGCTTTGCCTAACAGCTGTGTCCTTTCAGACAAGGGAAAATAGATGAGTCCTACAATCTAACAGACTCCAGCTATCAGGGCGACAAACCTCTTCTGTGGTAGAAATTATTCTGCTCTTGCTTCTAAGAGACATTGCTGTTTTCAGTGGCAATAATTTACTTCTCTGTGTAAAGACAGTGTTTAAGGTTTTTTCTTTTCTGTTTTGCTTATTTTTGCTTCTTTAATAGCATCCATAGAAATAATATATTCTTGCAGCAGGCATACTTTCCTTTCAAAGCTGGCTACCTCAAACAGTGGCTGCTGGTTGCTGGCTTCCCAGATGGACTTTGTGTAGTCTGACACATCTCCTGGCATCTGTGGTCACAGCATGTCCTAGCACTGGCAGTAAGATACACTGAAAAACAACTGAGTGTTGGCACAACAAATTAAGAACTGCAATGTTTTTCACACTGGTTCTCCTCAGACAATGCTGTGGGCTAAAGGAAATGGAAAGCCAAGCAGGGAACTTGTATTCATGGTACAATTATTTTTAATAGTGTCCTGCATGGCAATGTAAGAAAGAAAACTGAAGCTGTGAGGTCAAGTTTCCAAGGCTATTTAGATGCATAAAGACACGAAAGTGGTGACTAGAGAGATTTTCTCAAGTGTCTGTATCTACATGCATCTACGTGGTGAACTAAGTTCAGCTTAGGAAAATAGTCTTACTAATGTGCTAAAGGAAAGGAAAGGATGGATGGTAGTCAGCTACATGGACAAAGGACTGGCAACACTGACTGTGTTTCAGCTGAGACAAAAATGCTTCCACCTGTAGGAAGCCCAACATGGCAGGGTTTGAGGGCACACATCTACCTTCAGAGCCGAACAGCCTTTCTTGTAGCCCTCTCACAAAATCCTTGCGCAAACCAACTCCCACTTGTCAGTCAGAGTTAATAACAGTCTTGCTGCTATTGTTGTTGGTAACTTCAGCTTCTGGCAATATGGGAAAAGCTGATTGGTAGCAATGTCCTTTAACTAGGTGCTGCTCCAGAAGCAGGGAGAGGGGCAAGCCCCTCCCTTGCCTGCTTTTTGGGCTATGGACTTGTGCTTCTGCAAGAGCACAAGCTGGCAGGAGGGACCTAACAGGCGGCAGCGATTTTGGAAGATGGAGAGCCAGAGCAGATCGTGTGAGAGGCCAGCCTGAGCAGATTGAACTGCCCTGTGTGACCCCATTATTTGCCAGATACTGTACAGGCCCATTAACACTGCTGAGCCTGAAGACACATCATTTAGCAAGCTGTTGCCCTGAAAATAATAAGCATGGAAATAGTTGCTATTTTCAGCCTGCAGTGCAAATATTTTTGCAAGTTACGGAAAAAAGACTGGGCCATCTTGTGTTCTTATAAGATGTGAAGTAGCTGAAGTGGAGTGGTGGGCTTATGCAGATGTAAATGAGAAGAGAATATATCTGACTGACTATGAGCTTTTCTTAGCTTCTCATTTTACATGCAGTAAGAAAAATAAACAGATGTTGAAGCAAATAGAAGAGATGCGAAGCAGGAAGTCTCAGAGGATGCTCAAAGCAATATTCGAACATGATATGGAGGAATTACTTAACAAGAAAACCCACTGCCAGGGCTTAAATAAACCTTAGTAGGAGACCCTAGAAATTCTAATGAATTCTCAAACAAATTACTGCACCAAAGGAGCCTTCTGCTCTCCCGTCCCCAGGCCAGACACCAACAGACAGTTCTCTTCCCCCTTCCAGCCATAGAGAAACCAACTATCTCTAGCTGGAATAATGAATCTTGTGATAAGGGAACACTTTTGCTTCAGATAGCAGCAGCTTACTCCCTTTCTGCCCTCACTTTGCTGTGACCAGCATTAACAGGTCTTGCTCTCACCTTGCAGGGTCCCCTTACAGAGACAAGATCACCATTGCCATCCTCCAGCTCCAGGAGGAGGGAAAGCTGCACATGATGAAGGAGAAATGGTGGCGAGGCAACGGCTGCCCCGAGGAGGACAGCAAAGAAGCCAGTGCTCTCGGGGTGGAAAATATTGGGGGCATCTTCATAGTTCTC
The DNA here is from genome assembly GCF_020740795.1 of Apus apus. NCBI lineage: Eukaryota > Metazoa > Chordata > Aves > Apodiformes > Apodidae > Apus > Apus apus. Next base: position 93,689,902 of record NC_067282.1, on the reverse strand, counting down.
GCTGCAGGGCTTGTTCTTTCAGTGTTTGTAGCCATTGGTGAATTTATATACAAATCAAGGAAAAACAGCGATATTGAGCAGGTGAGTCATCCATTTCCACCTTGCTTTTGTTTCTGGGAGGCTGAGGTTTGTGGAGGTGACTGCATTAGAAGTCTCTGCTGGAGTGTGGATTTTGTATTGCTGAACTCTCACCACGCATTTCTGGCACTAAAGACAAATAATTGATTAATAAGAACAGGGAGGTACCTCACCCACAGCCCAATTAGTGCTGTTTAGTATGGCAGTGCAGAATAAGATCAATGAATTTTTCAAACAGTTTCTTCTTGATGTTTAAGAATTTGAGTATAAATTATGTTGGAAAGGAGTAAAAAACAACTGGATTATTTTTTTTTGCATATGGCATTAGCATAAGCTGTTTCAGTAACAACAGGAATATACTTCCAAATCCCAAAGTATAATGCTGTAGAAGGCATTTTTGTCACAGCCAGGGGTTTACACACTGTGCTGAAGCATGCACTTCAAAGCAGGGAGACCTACTGAAAGGTGATGGATGCCACAGTAAACTCAGATTATGGAGCCAAAGAAATTCTGGTTATAGCTCTACTGAAGCATAATCAGTAATTTAAAAGGGCAGAGGAAAAACAAAGGAAATGGTGTATATAAATCATGCCTTGAGTATTACAGCAGTTTGTGAAATAGAATCAATCATTAAAATAGAGTGTAATCATCCATTTACCAAACCACCAGCCACTGTAAAAGAAAAAAGGCATGAGCAGCAACTCAGAGTACACTTGTGAAGTAGTCTGCCAGCCCTCTTATTCTGCCTGCCCTCCCTGGTGCTGGTTTGGTTCTGGCCACCACCTAGACCCTGGCGTGGCCCTGTTTGGCTTAACTGCTGTGGCTGCTCTCATAGTGTTCACTTCAGCAGGACTTACTGTAGGGACAAGGTCACACTGCTCTGCAGGATGAGTGGCCACTGAGGCAATCACCAACATGTGGATTTACATCACCTGACTTCAGGTTTTTCAGACATGAGGCATCTACTTCTTAGCAAGGTGTTTAAGCTCACTTTACACTTTTAGATGAGAAAGGCAGGAGCTTTTCTGTAGGCAGTTTATCCTCTTCATTCAAGGTGTAACCCTGCAAGACTGATGATATAAATGCCAGAAATTACTGTTGAGCAAAATAACCTTAATGAAGCCAGCAGGGATGAGTGGAAGGAGAAGGAGAACATCTTGAACTCAGTCTCAGAGGTGCAGTTTATGCTGCATATGGCAGTGGTGCTGGGATGTGAGAGGGATTGACACCTGAGTAAAAACAAGCAGTCAGGACTGAGGGCCTCAAGAGAACAATGTCTGATTTTGGATAGGATAAATTACCTGTATCTTCTTGCTGCCGATAAGGGGTCACAGTAAGCTAAGGCTGCATGCCTGCTGTTCATACAGCTGAAAGGAGGTGAACTGAATCCTACCATGCATCTTAATTTTCCAAATGGCATTTGGTGTTATTTTATGTCCATGACACCTAATGACTATATCAGCAGAATTGCTCCTCACAGCATCCTGCAGGACAGGGCAGCTCCTGACCATGCAGACATCTCCACATGTGTCTGAGCAGGCTCTCCTTAAAGGCATTGTCTATGAACAACAGATGCAGTTCATGTGGAGCAATTTTTCAGGCCACATTAATAAAAGTGTTCCTGTTTCGGAATAAGTCAGAGATTAAAGTATTTTGTATATATTGCAGCTTTATAATTAGCACTTTAACCCTGTAAAACAGTTTTAAGACAAAATGTATGAAGAAGGTATAGATATCTGTTTCATTCATATGTCTCAGGAGATCTTTCAATCAAATATATTTTGGAGAACAGTTGCAGCTACTTAAAATGTTTAGTATAAATGTCAATATGGTGCAGAAAATCCCAGAAAATTTTCAGGAGTCTGAGAAATGCAATATATTCCTGAAGTCATAATTAAAGTAGACCCAAAGCTTCACTTCATGAAGGAGTGTTAATTTACTGAGCAATATGTTGGGTGAATAACAGTATTCAGGGATACACGCATACATATATACATATAGTGTTTCTGAAACTGCACTACTGTTTCACAGCAATATGTTGTTTATTATAGGGAGTCTCTGAATAATTAAAATCTTACATCATGCTTCTTTTCCAGAAGTAACTTTACAGAAATGAAAATACCAGCAATTCCACTGTTCCTTTCTGATTTCTCTCAGTTTGTTTTATTTTTATTCTGGTGAAATGAGAACCTTAGATGGAAAAATGCTATAGGGTGTATATTATCACTAAGCTAATCCAAAGCAGGAGTTGAATACAACCTATGACTTTTCTGTTTCCATAAGTAGAATCTCTTTGGATTTAAATAGCTTTTTAATCTCATTCTCATCCTTGTTTTTAATTTTACTGCTTTCATTTATTTATTTTCTCCATTTTTCTTTTCTTGCATGCAAGGCCTTTTGTTTCTTTTATGGACTACAGTGTAAGCAAACCCATCCGTCCAACTCCACCTCTGGCACCACCTTGTCTACGGAGTTAGACTGTGGCAAGTTAATCCGAGAGGAGCGAGGGATTCGAACACAGCCCTCAGTTCACACGGTGTAGTCAGGAAAGAAGAAGGTGTGTCTGATGGAAAGCATTAAACTTAAACAGTGCACATAATGGCGAAGGTTGTACTCACCAACACACAGTTAATGACTTCAAAGTGCCTCTTACTTCAGCAGGAGATAAGCTTATCTAATGCAAATTGTCAGAGTCCTGGAAATTTGGGCAGTTTAAATGCATATCACAGAAAATAATTACACCTACAGTGAAGAGTGAGTGCAATAGACTGTAGCAGATTTTAAGAATTATCGCAGTCTCTATGTACAATTGTTATCTTTTCATTTCATGGGGTAATTCACCTCTTTCAGGTAAGAAAAATTATTTGTCTCCTTTTAATCTTCTACCAAACTTGAGTAAACCAGTGACAGTCTCATTACTAAAAGCACAGAGAAACATTTTGCTTGTTCTCTGCTGAAGCATTCAGCAAATGGGCCAGGATGCTCTTTATAAAACTCAGAAAACACCCTGCAGGGCTCCATTAACTTTCTGAACCCTGTTATAAGCAGACAGAAATTTTTAGCTGGCATATCGTATTCCCAGTGTCAATATTTAATGAATTTTGATTCATCCATTTAAAATTCATTAACCAAAGCCTCCAAGTAACTATCATAGCACAAAATCATATCTATCAGTTAAATTTTATGCCATGTAACCATTAACATTTACGAACATATTCAACAAAAGCACCCTCAGGCACCCCCAGTATATACCTTCATGGAATAACTCCACTGACTTGGCTTAAGCACTTAATGCTATTCACTCTTGTAAAGCTTTGTAACATACAAAACTCCTTTACAGCAAAATCAAGATATCAATTTATATCAAGTAGCAAAGCCTTGGCATTGCTTTGCATAATTAAATGCACAAGGAAACTTTTGTGTAGGAGGTAAGTACTGGATGTTTTTAATATCCTGGAAGGATAACAGTTTGATTTCCTCTAGTCCTCATCTGGTCTGCAGACTGCAAGGGCAGTTGTCATTCAAAAACATGTGACAACAATTTGAGATACACAAAACACATAGAAATACCAGTTTGTAGGATGTCATGAGCTGTGGCAAACAATCAGTTTTTCAAGACCTGAGTACCTTTTATCTGTATGTCACAGAATCATAGAATCATACAATTATCTGTATTTCATTATATCTCACCTTACCGCCACACTCACCAATTCATTTCCCACCCATCACACCTACTCTATATTTTCCTACCTGCTGCAGCTCCTCCTCATCAAGCAAGTTAATGATCTGTTTTATTGAGGGGCCATTTCTGAACTCTACAGCAATTAGAAAACTTATTTGAGTGGATGCCTTCACATTCAGTCGCTGAAGTGCTGCAGCAAGTGCTCTGCTCTCCTATTGAATTGTTTCTCTCATATCTGGCTTCTGAGAAAACCTGGTGCATACAATGACCTGTGTTTTCCTTCTATTTATGTTACAATTTTTAATTAGAATTATTTATGCTGGCAGTAGTCTTAAGTATTTTTGAGACAAAGAGGTACTGCTCATAGCTAGGCTATATCAATTCTTTGCCAGGGCTCATCCATGACTGTGAGTGTTTACACTCCACTCCAGAGGCTGCAAGAAACTGTCTTGCTTGAAATGGCATTTTAACTTGTTTGAATAGCACCATGAAAGCTCTGGTTCTTCATAAAATGAGCCTTCTTACCAGCAAAGACCTGAATTAGATCTTCAGTATCCCTGATTTAAGGAAGCCCTTTTGTTTGTAGTTTCCCCATAGAAGAGACTTAAAACTAATTACATTCAGCTTCCCTCAGCTCTCAAAAGAGAAGGAAAATTCCTAATGTGTTTATCTCCATCATTGCCCTGCACAAGAAATCCTCTGGGTTGCAGTTTCAAGCAGTTTTCTAATCTCTTTTTCGATTAGTGCAGAATCCAGGAATTTTCTGTTGCTTTTTGGGTAAACATTTTCACATCTGTCAAGGAAATAGTCACATTGTTAGTAGCAGTCATAGCTTCCCCATGTCTAGCTGTCCCCACAGACAAACTCACAGACTTTGATTTGCCTTTGGGAATTACAAAGCAGCTCCTTCTTTCCCTAAGACAGCTCCATACCTAGCTACAAAAAAGTTATTTTTTTTAAGAAAAGCCTTACTTGCTCCTTAGCAGCTACACCTGCAGCTGGGGCAGTGAATATACTAATAAATTTGTGCTTGTAAAGAGTTTTTGCAAGGTTTGCCATGGCTCTGGGAAAAGGCAGGTGCCTTCAGGGTAACAGTGAACCTCAAGGAAGGCACAGCCCATTTGCCTTTGGCAGCATTTCCCATGAAGTGCATGGGACACAGGAGGACTCCTGCATAGATATAACAAGCTTCAAGAGGTGTTAAAGCATTCAAAGATTCTCTGCTCATCAACACTTTAAACTTCTAAGACCACAACACTTTGAAATTTGGCCACAAAAAATTACTCTGTTCACAAGTGCAGATGGTCACCATTGCCTTTTCCTAACTTGCAGCCTTGCAGCTGCATCCAGGACCCAATAATTAAACTGGATCCTTTCTCAGGTGTCGATTAGCACGGGGACCTTGGTGTGCAAACAGCACAGAGCCAACAACTCTGCCTGTGTTAGATGAGCCACAACAGACTCCATCACTTCTGGCACTGCCCTAGCTGTAAAGCATAGCTACAGCTATCTGGGGAGAAAAGTGGATATAAAAATACCCTTATGTTAGTTTATATTAATTTTTGTTTTGCTGTTGCTGCAGTTTAGTCAGAACTCCCAAAATATTAAAATTAATAAATGTTTGAAAAAAATCGGCATCTGTTTTGACACACAGAAACCACCTACCATTGAAAGCAAAGAGGCTGTGAATAAACTAGCTCCAAGCCACTGCCAAGTTGCATTTGGCTGGGGTCAGTGTGCCTATCTTTATTTAGTGGCAGTCCCTTCCCTCGTCAAGCAGTCTACAGCCCAGCTAGGCAAAGGTGCAGGGGGAAGGACGGAGAAAGGATAAAACAAGAGTAGAACAAGGGGGACAAAGGCAATACGATCACTGTTTCAGAAAGCCAGGTGGATTAACAACACAGGCCTGCACCTCAGAACTAGACCAAGCACAGCAACAACGCTTTCCCCAGCTAGATGGATATTTCCTCAAAGTACTGCCATAGCATTGTGTGTTTGTGTCATCACTCTCAGATCAAAGCCTTGAAGTTTCACATTTTCAGCGCTTCGGAAACAAAGGAGGAGGAGGAGAGGGAGAAGGAATAAATCCCCTCTCTCAGTGAGGTTCTTGCAAAATACAATTTCTTGGTTAAATTGTCAGGTCTGCAAATTCTCTCTCTTCAGTGAACATCAGCTTGAGACCCTCCATTTCCAGTCCAAAATCCAACCTCCAACCATGACTGTGGCCATCTGTGCCTTCACTGAACAGTCGCATTTGTGTTTAGATGGTTTGGGCAACCAGCAAGTAGCTTCACTTTTTTTTGTTTTTGTAAACAGGGAAGAGAGGAGCGGTTTATATAACGGTGGAAGAGTTAAAATAATCCACGGATTATTGTCATGCTGTCTTGTCAGTCACTGTTCAATAGGCTCTGACAGTTTAAAAGACTTAATTTAGTGATCTCCTCATGCAATTAGCCTTCAGTGACAGACTACTCAAACAGATTCTTAATGTGCCACAACAGCCATTAGCTCACTAGGAGAAACTATTTTGGATCTTTTTCCTTTGGTGCACACAAGTGCAAACAAGTCACTTTTCTTTCAGCAGAAGACATATATAAGTGTCCCAGCTATGGGTCCTTCACAGTGATGAGGGCACTGCAGAAGAAAAATCCTGGCTTCTGCACTTCCTTCTCTGTGACCTAGCTAGTCAGGTATTCTTGCAGAATAAAATCTGGCCCACATCCTTCATACTTCTCAGTTCTCCAACACAGTGCACTGGGTTGCTTTTGTTTGTTTTGTGTGGGGGTTTTTTTAGTTATTTTTGCAAGGTGTTCATAAAATACAATGGCAAAGTCTTGTTCCCAGTGGTAGTCCAGCAGCCTAAGCAGCAGATCAATAAAGCCTGACCATAGATTCTTTTTTGTCAGTCTTGTTTCCATTTTATTTTATGTTATTTTTAAAATTCTGAATATATATCCTAAAGCTTAACACAGTTTTCTGTGTGAGAGTGTATTAAGGATTTGGATGCTTCATGACCGAGCTTTCATAGCCTGTTGAAACGACCAAAGGGCAAATAGGAACAGTCTCACATCACATGGAGACCAAAATCTATTCTGTTTTTAAGGATGATATTTCCTCTTAGCCTCACATGCCATGTCCTGCCACATTTTTACACTGCTAGAATGAGAAAGTCAAGCTGACTAAAAGCAAAATGTGAAACTTATTACTCTCTTGTTAAATGTATTGCTCTGTGCCTATTCCGCTCTCATTCTGGGCGAGACTTCAAAAGTGGTCTTAACAGTGTGTAAAAAAATAGCTTTTTAAAGAAACCCTTTCTGTCTGGCTAACCGAACGTGATACAAAAAAGAACACTATATTACCCTTCTACATAGAACGTTAATGTCACCATCCCCTTTTTAAAGGCTACTGTAATTATGCTGCAGACATGCGGCTGTTCAGAGGGACATCTTGGGTGTCCCCACTGAATGTGTTCCTTGTCTGTGATTTTCCTGTAAATCCCACAGCACTCTGGCTGAGCTTGTACTCAGTACCACAGTTTTCTGTTCCTTGAAAAGTTCAGGCAATTCCAGTTCAGACAACTGTTCAGTTTCCTGATTGCATGCACAAGCTTGGACATAAATAGCTATTAATCTATACTTGCTGTGGCTCCTAAGAGAGTTCACATGTAACCACTCTTTTGAACAATGAAACCCCTGAAATTTTAAAGTATGATCTCAATTTGCTCTTTTAGACCATCTGAAGCTCTGAATGAAAGCAGAGGGGCAGAGAAAGTCCTGTGTCTCCCAGGTTTTTAATGTTCTTTGCCACCTTGAGGTGGTCTTCTTAAAGATGGCAGCATCTCAAACACGGGAATATGCATAAAATTTATTGGAGTTATACTTATATTCCTAACAACATAATCCCTAACCTTTGAAGAATCGGTCCAGGGTCTTAAATATTCATTTAATCTTCCAGATTTTGAGTGGCCTACTTCTATACTTTCTTGGGTGGATAAACATGAGCAATTTACAGAAAAGGTCATCGACAAGAACAATAATGTTTTTATATTCCATTTTAGATGTCACTGCTGTTGATGAACAATTAGGCAGAAGTTTAATTCTTAGATAAGATCTAAACATCAAAGCCATTCCTAAGAATATCCTGAAGTCTTTCTGATAATATTTACTTTAAAATTCAAAACAGAGTTGGAAGTGAAACCAGTTAGGCACTTCACAAATGATGTAGTCAGATATTAAAAACCTCACATACTTAATGTCAGCAATATATTTTAAATTTCTATTTGCAGATGTAAAATTATCTTCTTGGGACTATTTTGTTGATATGAATTGAAAGGCATTGTGATCTTTGCATAGACTGAATAATGTGAATCAGTTGGGACAATTAAAATACAAGCCTATAAGGAAGGCAGTAAAATGTGTTCATTTCATCCACAAAAATTATTTCTATATGCACATTGCAGAGACTAATCGCTTCTGCTAAATATACACACAAGTAGGTTATAAAGAAAAACTGGAAAAGAAAATAAAAAGAAATCTGATCTATCTTGAAAGAGGTTATGATCCTTTCCTTATTTAACATGGAGTTCTGGAATCACTCTGTAATCTAGTCTTTTAACGCTCAGTTAAAACTAAGGCAGTAGAGAGAAAATATCCATTCTAAGTCAGCCGCTTAAAACATACAGTTGTAGTAGTTTAGATGTAAGTGGTGCTACTTTCTAAAAAACCCTGAAGCAACACAGAAATAATGTCTGTATTAGAATGATAGCTGCTTCACCTGCTGCACCCAAAGGGCATGAGGCTGCAGCAGAAACCTTTGACTCTAACTCCAGTAACTCTGGAATCCCTATATTACATTGTCAAAGGGGACATCTAAGTGATAATTGCACCAGCAAATTCCTGGCTATTACCAGAGAGTAATTTGGAAAAAAAAAAAAAAAAAAAAAAGCAGCACACTGCCCTAGCCTATGTCTAGTACATTTTGCAACTGGCATGAATTAATAGTAGTTTAATTTATGCATACTTAAGAATTTTAGATTAAAAAAAAAATAATATCTCAAAGAAAGAGCATATCGAACTATAGACTGAACATACTATAGGATCTTAGTCTGAGTGCAACCCATCCCACTAATGGACACAATGATATACACAAAGTTATACACATTTAAAATATACTCACCCTCTGTTGCACTCATGTCTTGACCTCACTTGCAGAACCAGGGTTACACACATTATAGGGAGGGTTTATACTGGAAGAAGCACAGTGTGTGGGATTCACTTTTCTGGGATTCCTTTCCCACCTTAAATTATTTAACCTTGATCCAGGCCACTTTCGTACTCTCTTTTGCATTTGAAAGTATTCCTCTAGAATAGCTGGGTACTAGGAAAGCTTGGGTTTTCTCCTTTTCAAATGATATAGCTGTTTTCACTTTTTTTAGCCCCATATCACTGAGGTCACTATTGGATTATTAATGGTTAAGAACTGAACACTGCTAACATTGCATTGGTATCACTCTAGAAAATAATTTTTGATACAGAGAGCCATGTCTCTGTGCTGTTGCTGTCATTTTACAAGAACTGCAGTTTTAACCAGTTGATTTAAAGCTGGTCAGTTCTGCAGTTCTAAGAAGGGTTTGATAGGAAGGATTTATTCAACTAAATGAAGGTAAGGCAGTTAAAGCTTCATTTCACACTGCTACCATCACTCCATTTTATATATAAATGATCTATTCATACATATTTGCAAAGAACAAATTTTTTGCATTCCTAGATGCTTACATCTAAAGCCTCTTTGTGGGTTTTCTTTTGTGTCACATGTAATTATTCCAACTGTAGATTTTAAAGGATGTTTCCACTTACCTGAAATGTCTTATTTAATATTGTGATGGTAGGAAGCAAAAAGATTTCTGCTTTCTTTTTAAACTATTCAGCTGCTTTATTCTTGTGGTAATTTTATCTTTTCTTCAACACACAATATTTGAAAAAGATTCTATCCAAAGAAAGAAGAGGATTGAGGACTACGCTATGTTTTAGAAATGTCTGTTAATTTCATTAGGGGGAAATGACAAAACCACAAAGAAATCTTGAAAGATGTTGTGGCTTGTTTTCTCTAGTATTCCCAGGTTTTTTTCACAAAGGTACATGTGATTTTAAAAAAGAAGACCTTTTTATTCTTTCTTTTGAGGTGAGGCCAGGAGAAAATGTACCAACTGAAAAAGGGTAAGTTTTGTGATAGGAAGCCATCAAAACATCACAAATGCACCAGTGTTCAATTTCAGAAACATTCATAATCAGCTTTTGTTAAGCCAGAATTAAATTAAATTCAATGGAAGGTAAGTCAGGCAAAAAAACCAAGTTACACAAACTCACCTATTGTAGTTTAAGGGTTTATTCAAAGCTGGCAGAACTCAGCAGAGAAGGTTTCTGAGCCTGTCAGTAAGAGTTCAGGCCCTTGCTTCTAAAACCCACCATTTGTGCAAAGGGGATGATGGTCAAACTCTACCGCTGGTGAGAAGTGTTTAATGCCCTTTCTGTCTTCCGCCAGTGTCTTTCTTTCAACGCGATAATGGAGGAGCTTGGAATTTCACTCAAGCATCAGAAGAAGCTAAAGAAAAGGTCAAGAACGAAGGGGAAATCTTCATTCACAAGTATCCTTACTTGTCACCAGAGGCGGACACTGAGGAAGGAAACCATAGCATGAGCAAGAGAGACCCCTTTGAGGAAATATCAGGAACAAAACAAACAAACCAGAAACATTGCTGCCTACAAGTCGGTTGTGGTGGGATTTCTGAAATATAGACATTTACCTTGTTCTTCAGAAATTCTCTGTGGTTTCTTTTTTTTTAATCTAGAGGTACAACAGTTTAAATGCTCACATAGACTGATGTACTACTAATCATCTGGGAAGTGTCTCACAATTTCTTTTGAGATGGATTTGTATGCTCACCTGTTTTGCATCTTTCTTCCCCTCCCTGTGCATCGCTGTATGTGCTTTCTAAATAAATAAATAAACAAGAGACAGGGTTCTTTTTTCCAATAATCTGGGAGTGGAACTTTTTTTTTTCCTTCTGAAGAAATGAATGCAGTTCTGATGAGCACAGTTCTTTAGAAACCACAACCCAGAAAACCAAAGTAAAGATTTATACAATTAGCTACTAAACAATGACAATTAATTTAAACAATACAGAAATATCTTAAATACAGAGGTATCCAACAATGGCTCTTTTCTGTGAGAAACTTGTTTTTCCTTATCTTTTATCTTTTTCATTTCTTTTAAAACACATTTATTAGGTAATGCCATGGTTCCAGGTGCTAAATGTTCAAAAAGAAAACCCAAAATCACAAAAGTAATGATCACTGAAGAAAGGGAAGGCAATACTGGCACCATCACACTGCTGCTAGCTCCTGATACAAATTAAACAATTATTGACTTCAAAATGAAAATATCTTAGAAATAGACAAGAATATTCCATTTTGAACAAAGCTCAACCATAAAGATAACAACAACTGACCAGGAATACAGCCAGCTCTGTGGAATTGAAACCTTTTCTTGCAATGGCTAGAGGCACCAACAAAATGTTTTAACAGTGAAGGAAAAATGAGGTGTTTTTTTTGTGAATAAACTTCTTTCTGAAGAACAGCATTATAGCAGCAGATCCCTGCCATCCCTCCCCTAGAAAATTTTCCTTTGTATTGCAGTGAGGTGAAGCACATTTGTTTATTGCTGTGTGATGCCTCTGTGATTAATTGTGTTGTTTCTGGGACTTCTATATTGCCAGCTGGCTAGCTCTGAGAATGCCTACAAAAGGAAATGGGTGAAATGCAGGCACGTCCACATTTCTGGGGAGGAGAGTGGGTGCAGGAGATGAGTGCCCCTTGTGTCTGCAGCTGGGAACTGTATGCCAGCCTTCCTACACTCCATGATATATACACAAGCCTGGTCTGTCCAGGGCTATCCCACCACTGTGACTACCTCTAATCCTAAGGCAAGGCTGAAAAAATGGAACCAGAGGACCAGAGCCACCAATTACTTTTGTGCTCAGCACATGGAGCCAGGCAAGCCCGAGTCTTATCAACAGTATTTGCTTCAGCTTCTGGCAACATTCATTACCCAGGTGCTTCAACAAAGTGTTAAGTTTTACTGTCTTCCTTATATTCCCTCAGGGGATTTACTGCTTTCCATGGATTACCTTGCCATTTATCCATGGTCATTTCCTCTGCAAAAGGAGAAAGTAATGTGAAAACCTCACATCACCAGTCCCTGCAGCTCCCTCTGAGCTTTTATGCTATGTTCCATGGCAAGGTCAATCTGAAGAGAATGGTATTGCTTAGCAAATCCCAGCTTCAGAAGTGGTCTATTTTGATGTTCTCATAGACAAGGAGACAATTCTGTTCCTTCAGCCTTTCAACAGGAGTCAAAATTCCTAAAGGTCTTGCCATTATTACCACTTTCCCCAAGACTCTCTGCAATTACCCCATATCTGTCTCAAAAAGAGATGCCCAAAATTAGATCTGCTTGTCCACCCATGTTGAGTTGGGCATAAAAATTACTTCTTGTTTCTCAAAGGCCATACTGCTGCTGCACACATCTTGTGAAAAGGTCTCCTTGCCTTAAGTAGGCAAGCTGGGTGACCCCTCCATGATATCAGCAATGACCATTCCAATCTGAGTGTAGGGCCATGGCTGTATGGAACTGCTCATTTTTGTGATACCTTTTTTTGTTTTTTACTAGACTGTTTCTCCAGTTTGTCAAGATCAGCTTGTCCCTAGCCATACTTGTTGCTTGAACCCACTTAGCAGTGCCCATAAATTTAGCATACATATTTACCAAAAACTATCAATAAAGGAGATCCAGTTGTTGGAAAGACTTCTGTAGGCCTCCCCCAACCCAAGTTTAAAGTGAAGCTCTGAGAGTTAATAGGACAGTTAATAGCACTTTCAGCTACCATACGGCATATGTCATCTGGCCTATTGCCCTATTTGTTTATGAAAATGTCATGCAGGATAGGATCAAAGCCATATTAAGGACCCCTTCCCTCACCCATGGGACCCATGAAACTGTTAAAGAAGGAAATTAATCAGATTAACAAGGTCTGGTTTTGACAGATTCATATTAACTCGTACTCATTTCCTACCAATTACTTGCAAAATAGTTATTTCATGCAAGTGTTTGCCAGGCAACTGAATTTAAGCTGTCTGGCCCAAAACTCCCTAGATTCTCCTTTTCCTTCCTTTGAAGATAGAAAGTTTTATTGCTGCTTTCCAACATCTCTACTGTATGCTTAACTGCAAGCTTCTGGCTCTGCTCAGAACCAAAAATGTACCAGAGATGGAAAAGTGGAACATTACTCATTGAAAAGTACAAGGGTAGAATCAGGGTATGTAGAGATGCAGTTAGGAAAGCAAAAGCTGAAATTGGCTGTAGATGTCAGAAACTTCAAGAAAGGGTTCTTCAGATACCTTAACAACAAGCACGAACAGAAGGAGAATATTGGCCCACTATTAAACATGAGAGGTGGGCTGGTCACCAACAATGCTGAAAAGGCAGAGGTCCTCAACACCTTCTTCACCTCCGTCTTTACCAGTGCTGTTGGGTCCCCAGGTCATGAGAACAAAATTCCAGATTGATGCAGGCACAGACCCACCAGTGAAGGAAGAGTTGGTGTGCCAACTAGTACAGGACCTTGACGTGTACAAATCAACAAGCCTGGATGCTAGCCACCTGACGGTACTGAGAGAGCTGGCTGGTGTTGTTGTGAGGCCACCCTCCCCAGTCTTTGAGAGGTCACGGAGAACTGGCTGACAGGCCATACCCAGGATGTGGTGGTAAGTACTTTTTTCTCAAACTGGTAACCAGTCTCAAGTGGGTACCCCAGGGGTCGATATTGGGCCAAACACTGTTTAATACCTTAATAAGTGATTTGGATGTTTGGATCAAAACCACCCTGATAAAGTTTACAGATGGCACCAAAATGAGTGGGAGGGAGAAGGGAGAGCCACCCTCCAGGAAGACCTGGACAGGCTAGAGGAGTGGGCTAGCAAGAACCTTATGAAGTTCAGTAGGGACGTGTATGGTCTTCCACCTGAGAACACATAACCCAGGAGTATAGCACAGACTAGGATCCACTTGGCTGGAGCCCTGTGGAAAGTGTCCTGAGGGTCTTGGTGGATAACAGGTTCAACAGGATTGAACAGTGTGCTGCAGCAGCAAAGAAAGCCAACAGGATGCTGGGCATCACCAGCAGAGATAAAAGAAGTCATCACCTGGCTCTGCTCAGTGCTTGTCAGACCACACCTGGAACACTATGTTCAGTTCTGGTCCCTGCTACACAAAAAACATGTGGACAGATTGTAGAGGGTCCAGAGAAGGGCCACAAGGAAGATCAGAGGACTGGAGAACCTGTCATGAGGGAAGGCTGAGAGAGCTGTGTTTGTTCAGCCTTGAGAAGACAAGGCTTAGGGGAGATCTTATTACCATGTTTCAGTCCTTAAAGGGTGGCTACCAGGAAGATTGACACTCCCTTTTTACAAGGAGTCACATGGAAAAGATAAGGAGTAATGGGTACAAGTTACTCCTGGAGAGATTCTGATTGGACTCCAGAAGAAAATGTTTCACCATGAGAACAATCAGACACTGAAATAATCTCCCAAGGGAAGTGGTGGATTCCCCTACACTGGACATTTTAAGACTCAGCTGGACAAGGTGCTGGGCCATCTCATATAAATTATAGTATTAATTGAAAGGTTGGACCAGATGATCCTTGAGGTCCCTTCTAATCTGGCATTCTATGATCCTATGTATCAATCCTCCATGAGTTTCTCTCAGGAGATTCGGAGCAGTCATGATCTAGGAAAGGAAGAAGGGTCTCTTTTAAAATTACCACAGTAGGAAGCTTTAACATCAGTGCTTGCTTTTGAGAAGTTTCCTGCATGCTGCAGTGAGGCACTGAGCTGATAAGCAGTAATTAAGAAGAACAGCCCCTGGCCCTGAATGCTCATAGAGGGTCTTATTATAGATGCTTTCCTATGTCCAAAAGTACTTGCATTTATGTCATCATCGGGTTACAAAGAAGCCATTCAGACCCCTAGCAACTTTCTAATATTATGATTGAGGAGCAGGTTATTATCTATCAGTCTGCTTAACTCTATTGCTCTATCATCCACAGCTTTCAGCTAAGATACTTTTAAATTACTAGGTTAAAAGTAATAAAAGAGTAATGATCTGGACATTTTCATTATTATTTTTTAAAAGAACACTCTTTTGTGGCTTAGACCTTGAGGTTAAAGGATTACAAGTTCAATTTTTAAAAAATGTACTAGTATTTTCCCGAAACTAAGAGTCGGTACTTTGTTTGGTTACTTTTTACATGTCAACTTTCCCATCACTATTAGTGGTCTACCAATTATAAAAAGATGCTGGGGGAAAAAAATTAAGCTCTCTTTGCTGTCTGGAGAGAAATACGTGACCGTTGCAAAACAATAAATAAAGGATATTTGGTTCTTCTTTGATTTCCTTTCTTTCCTTATTTTTGTAGCTTGAAAGAGTCACGGCATATCAGGAAGTTTCTGAGTTAAACTCGGATGGCAGCTTAACAAGCTGTACTAGCTGCAAAGGAGCCGACTAACCTGCTATGATTTCATGAAGCAGCACATCATGATGTGTGGCTTTGCCCTTCCCTGTCAGCTTTGAGAATGCAGCTTGGTAACTGGTTAAAAACCCCCCAACCACTGTCCTTCTCAAAATAAATTTTCCCTAAAGACTGGGTGGATTTGAGGTGCGACTTACCCATGAAATGTAAGCTCCCTAAAACCTCCAAGCAGCCACAGACCACTAGCCTAAGCCATTGCTCTGCCTTCTCCCAAACCCAGAGATACGTTATCCTATCAGCCTGACGTGTTCTCAACATGCAACTCTCTCTCTCTCTCTCTCTCTCTATATATATATATATATGTATGTATGTATGTATAAAATCAGCAGTATGACACCATTTTGGTGGCCTCTGACTCTCACACTAATTGGCCTCCTTTTGAGAAACTATGGAAAGGATAAATATGAGACTATGCAGGAGTTCAAAATGCACTTGCTCCTGGTGCTTGCTCCAGCCCCAGGCCAGAAGTGACTCTCTGCCATGCAGAAGCCATTTCCCACGCTCCTGAGGTTTCCTCATGCCCCCATGAGCACAGTTTGCAGGATCTATAGACCTGAGGAGAGCTTAAAACCATCATGTCTCCCACCTTGATTCAACAGAATATTTTATATTTCAGTTAGCTAAAACTGTAGCTATGGAAAATGCTTAGGGATGCAGTTAAATCCCACTGGTATTTAAGTATTCAACCGAGTGCTGCCCTGATTCAGAGCTGTGACCTTTTCTACCCTCCTCCAAACATGCTTAGGTCACCATCTAGGCTGCTCATATGCCACTCAGACAGGTCTCAGCTCCACACATCTGTGCATATACAGTCCACTGTGTGTTTTATAGTCACAGCCATGCTACTCTTCATGTTTTCTGTATGTAGATGTGCTCAAAGCAGACCCGAATCCTTTTGTCAAGCACCTTCCATTCTGGAGACCAAGCTGTGTCACTAGAAATGTTTTCCTCAGCTTCTGATGCTACTTGTTAATTCACTTCATGACCAAGAAAGCAACTTTGTCCTGAGGGACGAGGGACAAGCACGGGACAGTCCTACATATCAACATAGCAGCAGATATGATTACTGTGACCTTTCTGCTGTATCTCAACAAATATTCTTTTCCTGCCTTTTTTCCTGTGCAGCAGCATGTGGTAGCAGAGAAGCCTGATTAGAGATTGCCCATTAGGAAAGCAAATGTCCTCGTTAGATCTCTATCTTGGCAGCAGCAGGCATGCATCCTTACTGTTTATAGAAGAGAAATACAATATTGATGGATGCTGTTACATGGCTTTACTGTGTTTCATTCCCCAAACAGCTGTGTTTTAGTGCCAGTTGATCTTTCCCATACAGCTACCCACCACCAGTCTGTGGGCTTAGTAAGGATTATTTAACATCCCTTAACTTTCTTGACAAGTGAGAAGACAGGCTCAGTGAAAAAGAGGGAATATTGGAAATACATTAGGGACAGTTTAAGCTGTGTGCTCAGGGCCCAGCCCAAAAGCAAGGCTGATAAGCTGCTGCAGAACAAACAGCATCAGCTTGCTACCTTTCAGTGCCATTGTCACAGGACTGCACCTGATGGGTCTGCTGCAAGCTTGTAATCCCATGGGGCATGTATTGACTGCAGAGCTTGTCCCTTAATTACTCTGTCAAACTTGCAGGAGCCAGGATTTCTCAGTGGTCAAAACTGCCACTATTTAGAGCTCCATCACTTACAGCTGTCAAATGACTGCAATTTTATTTTAGCTCCATTGATTGATAAAGATGCATATGATTTTGCCTGCTGATGAATTCTGACTTAAGTCATGCTCCTCTTCACCTCTTGTTACCTCCCCCCAATCCAAACTTTGTTAACATTAGCACAAACATTATACAGGATCTCTCCTTTGCATTTCTAGATTTCGATAGCAGTTGCTCAGCCCAGAAGATGAGACCCACAATCAGACAACCTATTTATGGTGTTTATGTATGGTCCAGAGCCACGTGTGGGCTCAGGGGCAGTGGCACAAAGCAGTGTCCCACAAACCAAAGTCTCGGGGAAAGCCAGATTTCCAGCCTGGTTCTGAATAATGTAAAACCCACAGATATCCTCAGTAAGGATTAAATATCCTTAGTCCTCCCCTTGCCTCTCAGTGGTGGAGGAATGTTTCCCTGGTTAAGAGAGGCTCTGTCAGCAAACCCCTTGGTTTTCTGGAGTCCTATAGCAGCCATGCACCACTGGAAGAATGTGGGCAATGCTACTTAGGGACAACAGATAAAACTCCTCACACTGGTTATGCCTCCAGGTCATTGAAAGTTTGCTTGTAACCTGCACAGGCCAACAAATGCATCACAAAGAGACTAGAGAAGGAGATAAAAATCTTAAACCAGCCAGGACAGCCATATGTTTCCTATCACAGCTGAGAGTGCTGACACTGTGCAGCAGGAGCACACAGGTGCTAGCCACCAACACCATGATTCATTATCCTAATGAATCCCAATTACAGCAACACCTGAACCAGATCATGCTGAGCTCATTCGCTCTGCAATGCATAAAGATGTGCAGCAGCCCATAATGCTGCTCAACTCCCCAGTGGTTTTGGATAAGGTGCTGTTCGGAAGCTGCTAGGTTTTCTGCTTCAGACAGACTTGCCTTTGATGATGGGGTATATACCTCTAGACAAAGCTTCCAATGCAAAGGGTAGCTTGGGTATGTTTTTGGGAGCTGGACTCTGCTGAATCCTGGAATTCTCCCTCTCAGCACTACTCAGGACAAAGGTCCTCCAAGGGGATGATAACCAGAAACCTGACTGACTGGGGAAATGCATCAGCAAACCAGCTTTATACAAAGGGCACCTAGAAAGTAAGTGATTGCTGGTGTCCTTGCTGGCTCTCCAGTCCTAAGACCTCTGAGAGGGCAACATGTTCATCTCCAAGCAAGTGTGGCCAGCTGCCCAGCTCTCCTCTCCTCTGGATTGTGGTGCTGTTGGGATTTGGGGAAAAGCTATATGTCTGCAATTTGCTTTTGAGTAACCCCTCAACTCCTTTTCTACCTTCCTTTCCAGGTGTGAGAAGAGGGCTGGCCTTGCCCACAAGGACATCCTCAGAGAGGAGTTTGTGAGCATTAGTGCAATTTAGTGCACAATGTGTCACCCCACCACCATAAAAAGGCAGGTTTTACAGGGCTTTGCATTGTTGAAGGTGCATGTTGTACCTCCTTGAGTGCCTTACTGAGCAGACCATCAAAAAGCAAGTGTCACCCATGGGGAAAGTCTGAGTGCCAGCTGTCCCAGGTGTGTTCCCTGGGGCTCCAGGGAAGGGCTGAGCTGACTTTGGGCATAGAAGAAGCATCACCAGGAATCTCAGGACATGTTTCCCTCCCTGCCAGAGCAGAGCAGCTTCACCTCTCTCTGTGCAGCTTTGTGTATCCTCAGCACAATCCAGATTGATGGACAGGTGACAAAATTCAACAGAGAGGAACAAGGATTGGTCTGATTGTGGCAGTTTATCATATTTTAGAGTAATGTGATGCCAGAAGCTGCAGCCACGCAACACTTGGCAGCCAGAATTGTGGGGGGAAGCTGCCACGACAGCTCTGCATCTGTAACACCTCTACCCACAAGTGCACTTGAGCACCTGTTACAGAAATGGGGATTTTGTTACTCATAGTCCCAGAACACTTCACGACAGGGAAGACTCTTAAAAACTGCAAGGAGAATTAGAGGAATAGGTGAAGTGCTAAAATCTGGGATGCTACTGAAGTTTGCAGATGGATAGAGTAAGGAACATTTACAAGGTTACTGGCTCTGCACTACCTCACCTTCCGAAGGAGCTCCAGGCTGATGAGTCATCATTCAGAGTAGTAATTGGTTCAAGTAACCCAATTACTCATCAATTGACCCATTTTATCTCCTTTGGGTTCTTCTTACAACTGACATCAGACTCTGCTAGTTATAAAATACATAGGAAAGGAGACATGGTAAGAGGTCTAGATTTTCCTCCCCCCAGCATTGCAATTTCTACAGAGCAAGAGTATAAAAAGCTGCCACGTCTAGAGTTTATATTGTGGCTTTGGTACTTAGTTCTCTGCTGAAAAGCAGCAAAAATATTCCATGGTTTCTCAATATCGTGAGAAAAAAATCAACTCTGCTGCAAAAGCATAAAGATTTTTCAAATTATTTCTAAGGATACCCTAAGAACAAATGTAGACTTCAAACCCTGAGCAGCCTACCATCTCTTCCTGGAAACAATAGTAAGGCAATATTCTGACCTCAAAAACCAGTGAGGTAGGACCAGATGAGAGCACTGTGGATGATCTTTTAACTGTGTGAACGGGTGTAGCAAATTAGCAAGACCAGAGGGAGAAGAGACGTGTATGGGGAGACTTGTTCCTGTTTGTTGTAGGGTGGCAATGGAGATGATACAGACTTGTAAAGCTTTGCTCTGACAGCTGGTTCCCAAGGAGTGACAGTGGAAAATTTTTAACAGATTATCCACAGATGGAGTTGAAACTTCTCCCTACAGGCTTTTACTCATCCACACAGCACCATGCTGATGAAAATAGTGACTAGAGAAACAGCTCTGAGAGATGTCCAGTGTGCTCGAGTCACACTAAATGAACCCTTAGCTCTTCCTGTCTGTGTAGGGAAAAAGATGTTTTGGTTTCAGTGAGAGTGAGCCATGGAAGGCTACCTAGCAATAGTCTTTTTGTTAAATCAAGTATAAGCTGTGTTGTTTAAAGAAATTAGAAGCCCAAAGATACAGGTAAATCCTAGCAGAATATTAAAAAGCAGTTGCTTAAATCAAGGGTATTGGGGGGTGGGAGGAGAGTTGCCCCAAAATGACATCTGTTAATGTGATTTAACTAAATTCTAATTACTTGCCTGCCATGTCTCTGGAAAGGGAGAAACATGAGAAACTATTTTTAATTCTGCCAGTTAAATTTATGCTTAATACATCCTCTATGAATGCTTTTTTCCTGTTCTTCATTCCCTGGCTCTATTTTTTAAACATCTTTATTCTGTAGAGAAAGAGAAGTTTGTATAAACACAGGTATCCCCAAACACTTGCAGTTCAGCTTTCTATAAAATATTAGTATCTTTCCTGACATTTAGTAGTTTGCATTTTTGGGTTTTATGCACATGTGCTTTAGATCAGTAGAGTGCTGAATTCTCACCTGGCTAGTATGTTTTCTAAAGTCCCTGCTTGCCACCTCAAAGCAAAAACTAAGTATCATGTCTATGCAGGATTAAACTAGCCACCTATTTTAATGGTGCCTGTTAAAGCATGTATCATATTTCAGCTGTCATTTTTTAAATTACAGCTTTTGCAAGTGGCACTAGAGGAGACTACTGTAACCTTTAACATCCAGTGGTAGATTTCCAGCAGGCAGCTCAGAAAATGCTGAGGAACTCTCTGATCTTTACAGCCATATCCTTCTTTAAAAGCTATTGCCCTATACTTAATGAAATGATAAAGCCAAAGAGAGAGACTTTTGCTCCTTGTAATGGCCAGCACCGAATCCCCTTTTCTTCAAAGAAAACAATACCTTTTGAGGAGGTAAAGTCTTAAATGCCCAGAGAAGAAAAATGGGTTGCCTACCAACCAAACAGCAAAAAAATACTGCTACCAAAGTTATCTTAAACTCCAATCACCCTTCTGCAGGTCAGCACGTTTACAGTTTCCTAATTGCTAGTGCAGTAGTTTTTCACGAACTACTAGCTCTAAATGAAAATGGAGGCTTTACATCTGAAAGAATGATGTCTTTAGCAGTTAATCTCTCTAATCACAAGGTTTCCTAACTGCTAATCTAGCATTTTGTTATCCAACAGGGATTTACCCTGTTCCATTCAATCAGATTGCATGTCGGATTAATGGCCTGCTCAGAAGGCAGAGGCTGGGTATCGGTCCCACACAGACCAGAGCTGAGGGTTGGAGAGAACATCTGCATCCTGCAAATCCTTCCAGAGGATTTCACACTTGGAAGTGTTGAGTAGGCTGCCGTTTATTTTTAATAAATAATTTGCACAGTCATTAATATGCATCTCCACCAGAATAACACAATTAAGCCATTCTGCCTCTTTTGAGAGGGAAGAAAAAGCACAAGGAGCAAGTGTCACATGCATCTGACAGGTGCTTCTCTTGTCAAAAAGCTGACACCACAGTAAGTCCCTGGAACTGACAGCTTTCTTTACAGACGCACTTGTTTTCTGCTTCCCCAGCTTCCCTTTCAAAATAAGTAAAAAATCACGTATCTTTCAAAGAAAATAACACCAGGTTAATTATAGATTAAACAATCTTTCTGTGATTACTAAATCAGTCTGTGCATCCCTAGGGGATAATCTGAATCTCGAGGAAAGCTTTTTCAGCATGCTGCCACTGTCCCTACATTTCCCAAATTGTTACCTACCTTTGTATAAAATAGGAAGTCAGAGGTTCTCTCACAGTCAGAGATTGAACCTGCAAAAATAATCTTTGCTAGACAATGAACATATAAATTATCTACTCATTTCTCTTCTTATCTGGAGCTTGATAACTGCAATCAATTTAGAAGGCCCTCAGACAATGTGGTGGTATAAAGTCAGATATAAAGATTTATCTGACTTTTTAATTAAAGACAGCAAACTTGTCCAACTATTGATGGCTAAATTATCTTTTTCAGTTTCTGTTCTTAACATGCAGAACACCAGCGTCTCCACCAACCTGCACAAAGCTTGGCTATACAACCCAGAGTTCACACAATGGTATTTTAAGGGTCGAGACCTGCTCACCCACAAAGAAGAGCAAACCAGACTACATTCTGTGGCAGCAGCACTTAGAGACAGCTGGCATTATCAAAATATAATTGTTTTAAATCAATTCCTAACTATCATAACCTATGTGACCCTTAATTTTCTAAGGAATAAATTCAGTAAATATAAGGGTTTTTTTCCTGTATTCCTTCTATTGCTTTTAATGAGACCTAATGCTAAGTGAGGGACATTCCACAGGAGGAAAACATTATTTATATTGCTTTTAGATTTATTTCTGCAGATAGTTACCAATGTATCACCAATGCACCTGGTGATATTCCATCATGCATGATTTAAAAAAAAAATAAAATTAAATTAAAGGCTGGAAAAAAATGTCCACAGTGGACTACAAATTTAGCAAATGCCTCAGTGAGAGCAAATATTCATAACAGCACTTCAGGGTATTTCCCTACCAACAGAAAGTAGTGAGGCTGGAGGTGTTTTTGCTCTTTGGGTTACCTGTGGAGGCATGGATCCACTAAGACAAGGTTACAGTCTCCAACAGGAACACTGGATGGGAATTCCCACACTGCTAGAGAATATACTAGCACCACAACTGGAGGCAATTCCTGATCTAATATATCTAAACTGTACCACATTATGCAGAGGCACCAGCTTAACTTTTTTGTTTCTGCATTTGACTCTATTTGCAGGATAGACATGTGCCTAATACCAATTTCTACCAAGGATTAAGCAACTTTAATCACTTGAAACTCATCCATAGTATTTAAATGTAGTAGATTTCAGGCAGACGGATGGTTAATTCTGGTAAGTGAATTTCATAGTATTATAGAACGGTTTGGGTTGGAAGGAACCTTAAAGATCATCTAGTTGAACTCCTCTGCATGGGCCAGGACACCTCCCACTAGACCAGGTTGCTCAAATCCCCCTTCAACGTGGCCTTGAACACTTCCTGGGAGGGGTATGGGATGACTGGTGAAAGTGAGTCCTGGTTTAAGCCAGGATAGAACCAATTTTTCTTTCCGTTAATTTCACTTTCAGTTAAGTCTCTTCTAAAGTAGCTGCACTTGCTGAAATTAATAGCGTATTTTCAGTCACTGTCTGCTTCTAGGACTGACAACACTGTTTCAGTTACAGCTAGAGAATGCAATGCAGAACCAAGGCCACTGCTTGGATCTGAGAAAACATTTTATGCTATTTGTTTTGTCACCCACCCAGCATTAACCCATGACAAGGTAATTTACAAATCAAATCTATATTCACCTTTTGAGGAAAGGTAAAAATTAACAGAACCTTTAAAGTGGAATACAGCTAAAATGCAAAGAGTCTGTACCGCTGCAATTCCCCAGGCAACCCTAATTGTTAACAACATCAAGGGAGCCTGATGTGCTGACTCTAAGGACACCAGCAGGGAGGATGGAGTGGAGAGACACCATGGCCAGGCTCTGTGGTAAACATGGGGGCATGAAGGTACTATGGAGCTGATAAGCTGCTCATTTGGAGACATTGGCTGGACTTTCTAATGACATGGGGATACAAAGGTCCCCTAGAACTGACAAGTCTCATATTTGATATCCGTGGCTACCCACTTCCTGAGTGGACACCACCCCCCAGTGAGCACAAGTCCTCAATTTTCTCTAGTCTATACCTTTAAAAGAGAAGTGAGAAAATTTTATGCCAATCATTGCAATGGTATGTATGACTAGAGTCCCTCCAACTCCACCTGTAAGATAACAATCCTATGAAAATGGCCTAGGAGGCAAAGGATTTTAGGGAAGATACCATTTCCAGGCCTTTGCTAGGACTACCCCCAACTTCTGGGATCAGCCAATGGGCTGAGCCTCTCCCCTCCCATAGGGATGCCTTTGGGTAAGATTCAAACACTTGGTTATGCTGGGTGCACCCCAGGAAACTTAGAAAGCTCCCTAGAACTCCCTTTTCCCTTTATTTTTCCTTTTTGTTTTTTCTTTTTCTTTTTCTTTTCTCTTTCTTTCTTGCTACTTTATGCATTAGTTGCCAAGGATGTGTATTACTCACATCCTTGGTATTTGCACCTGCTTTGCAGTTAGCTAATTTATCACTGGCAATCCGAAGAACTTGTGTATCTGTTCCTTCAGCAAATTGAGCTACTGTTTGACTTAGCTGACAGTGTTGGCCCTGAACATGGACCAAACCTTTGAGTGTGGCCGTGCTAGTTCAGGTGGTGGGCGGCTAGGCAGGTGATGTGATGTTACTAGTGCATCTGGACCTGTGATAGTCCAACACAGGTGTTGGGTGTGACCAGACTACTAATTCTGATTTGGGCATCACTCAGAAACTAAGCCCAGCTGCCCCCAGTCCCCCTAATATCTGAGGATTTTCTGGAATCCGAGGGGTTTACTTTTCACCAAATTATTTTAGGCCTTTTGTAATGCAACAAGGGGGCATCCACAACTTCCCTGAACAACCTGTTCCAGTGTTTTACCACCCTCACAGGGAAGAATTTCTTCCTAATCTCTAACCTAAATGTTTCCTCTTCCAGTTTAAAGCCATTACCCCCTTGTTCTATCTCTACATGCCCTTGTAAAAAGTCCCTCCCCAGCTTTCCTGTAGCCCCTTCAGGTACTGAAAGGCTGCTATAAGCTCTCCCCAGAGCCTTCTCTTCTACAGGCTGAGCAACCCCAACTCTTTCAGCCTATCTTCATATGAGAGGTGCTCCAACTCTCTGATCATCTTTGTCACCCTTCTCTGGATTCTCTCCAACAGCTCCATGTCCTTGCTGTGTTGAGGGCTCCAGAACTGGACACAGTACTACAGGTGGGATTTCATGTACAATAACAAGCAGCGACTGTAAGAAAGACGGTTGACTTAAATAAATAAACTAATTTTTAAGCTCTTCAGCACTATTCTAGCAAGATGACAGGCTTTACTGGACCACTTTTTTTTTATGCCACAGTAGCACAGCAGGCAGAAAGCTTATGGACAATTTATCTTTAGTTATTGAAGAACCAACTCTGTCATACACTCAATGCTTTACATGTCTGATACAATACTGCTTGTATCACCTTCATAAAACCTAGGAACTAGTTCACTGGAAATGTAACACACTGACCGAAGTGTCAAAACAGACACTTAGTACTTCAGTATCAATTCACTGTTTCCATAAATACTTTGAATGGTGGAAAACAAACATAGAGTACCAACAGTCACTCTGAAGGGCAGGATGATAATGCAAAGAGATCTTGCCAGAACTGAAAGCTCCTCTGACACAGGTAGGATTAAATTCAGGAAGGACAAGTGTAAAGCACCATCCTAACATGAGTAGCCAGCTGCCTACCTGTGAGACAAAGAGCAAACAAGTGTGCAGCAGTCCTTCAGAAGAGGATAAAAGGATTATAAATGACTGTCCATACTGCTGTGTGAGACAGCAAACGTGCCAGGCTGATATATGGCAGTGCACCTGCAATGGACACGCTGACACTTCTCTAACTCGTGTGCTCTGCTTTGGCAAGAGTCCAGCTGGAGTACTGTGCCCAGGTCTTTGAGATTAAAGGGACAGAAGATAAAGGATAGAAGTGACCACAGGCAGAGGTCCAAAAGCATCATCGCTGTGGGCAGGTGTGAGATCTGAGGTTGTTTATTCCAGTAATGGCTGAGGGGAAACATGATGATTTCCAAACATACAAAAGGTTCCTCCAGAGAGAAAACACTAGCCCCTGTCTGCAGCATGGGGACAAGGAGGAACAGATTCAGACTTTAGCAAGAAGAAGGACATTAATGACACAGAGACATGGGAGCAGGTTGCCTGGAGATGTTGTAAAAGGCTTGAAGCTGAACAGGCCAGACGTCCCTTAGGACTGCCTTGGTCAATGGGAACCTCTCTGGGGGAAGATAAAAAGACTCTAAACAAAGCATTCTCATAATTAAGGTTTTCTGAGTTGGCAGCACTGTCTGTCACACAACTAAGACAAACTTTCTGTCTGTCTCATGGTGGCCTGGAACAAGTGGAACGCAGCCCTGTTGGAGCATTGCCACACCCAGCAACCTACTGGGCTTCTACTTTTGCTAATGTCTGCCATTCCAAAATGCTGCCACTCCAAAATACCCTTTTAGAAGTAAAGCAATCTCCTCTGCAAGGCATGTACCTCAAACATAGTCACCTGAATACCCACAGCTGTGCTGTTGGTGCTTCCAGCACTCACAGGGACCAAAGGGAAGGGCTCGTCTCAGTACCATCCCTGACCCCACCACTTACCCCTTCCCAGGGCTCTACAGAGGGGAACAAGGTCCAACCTAAGGGCATAGGGAACCAGGAAGAGGGAAGGGGCATGTAACACAACCAGCCAGAGCTGAGCCAGAACATACTCTCTTTATTTACTTGTACACAGTACTGCAGTGCTTGTAGCGGGCTGTAAATTCCCATAATCCACAGGAAGAAATGATAAGTATTTCAAGTGCTAGGTAACATGGATAACATATGTCAGTAAATACTTTGATCCCAACTACTTACATCACAGGCTAATAGACTGAAATAAAGGTGCTCCTGCTGGTGACTAAGATGTTGTATAGGAAGAGAAAATCCTATGCTTGCACATGTGGGGAATGAGCTGTGAAAAAAATTGACTCTGAGTGAAAAGAAACCAACTGAGACAAAGCAGATATGGAGGGAAAATGAAGGAGAAGGGAGCTGACAAGCCAGAATGACAAGAGAAGAAGGAAAGGGGTGATTCACAAAACCCCAGATCTCAGTGCAAATGAGAGAAAAGCTGGTCTTGCTAAGAGCTCAAGGGTTATATTTTGACAGAATCACAGAAACCACGTAACTCCTTACTTGCCATCCTCCACCAGACAAAAAAAAAAAAAAAAAGGTGAAAAAAACTTGGGTTATGGTAAGTACACAAATGTTTTATTTTTCAAGGTTTGACCCCATGTTAAACCAGAGCCTAAGCCAGTGACACGGAGCAGCAAAGAGCCTGACTTTATGCCGTGACGAACTATTGGGTAGAGCAACAAAGAATACAGTTATGCTAATGAGATCAAATGTGACTTTTCAGTATAAACCACATTTCTGAAATTATTTATATCAAAGCTTTGCCTAATTTAAATCAGTCAAGGCAAGTGTATGAAGTGACTTTCCATGAAAAGTATTATCTACATCTAGCTGAGGTTAACAATTTTCCCAAAGTTTACATGAGAATCTGCATGCCATTTACGATTCATTAACCATCATCTGGCAGACTATTTGTGCAATGAATTGCTGACATTGTGAAACAAGCTATTTGGTGATTTAATGTAGACTTAAAATGTGACCTGTTTATAGGAAATGCATCTAAACTGGGTAAAATGAGGTGGTGAGCTTACTGCATAAGTCTTGTCTGATAGCTATTGCATCCTTCGTGTTTCTGCTTTTTTTACTTCTGAGGTTCTCTGCAGGAGGATTTTGATGGATTTTTCAGGTACAGATTTGAGCACCCTCTGTTCTGTAGTGCTGTTTCAAAATGCTAATAAACAATGATGCAGAACCAGAGCCAAAGCAGCAGCAAGAGGTGTCATTCTTAATAGATGAGCAATGTTTATTCAATTTAGCCAGTATGTTTGGGGGTTTTTTATAATAAATTACTGGACTCCTACCTTTATTTGAGAAATCCATTGACTGCAGATAGAAACTTACCATGATCTTTAATGTAAAATATTATTTTTTGTTTGAAACTAGATGATGAAAATTGAGGATTTCTGAAGATAGATTTAGCCCTTAAGGTGAAAAAATAAATGGAGACAATCTATTTTGAAGTGCCTGCCAGACTAACTCCCAGCTATAACATCTGAAGAAATATAATATCTAGCACTACTGGAAAGAAGAAACAACTTTTGCTTTGTATGCATAAAAAATGTTCTATAAGTTTTTTCTTCTGTATGCTTAGTTTTATGTTTATTGACCCAAGACTGTTATCCCTACTTCAGTGGTTCCATGTGCTTCCAGATGATCCCAAGCAGAAATACACATTTCCTATCTATGGAGCATTTCTGCACGGTAAGACTGTTTCTCTGCAAGAGCTCAAATTTCTGCTCTTGGTAAAACATCTGTCCAAGTTTCCTCATGCAACTGTCATACATTTGCTTTTATTCTGCTGCATTTTGCTTTATTGTGATCTTAAAAATACATAGAAGATTAATGTATCAACAGCAACATAGTAGTTAAGGTCATATGGGGATTTTCCCTTAAAATTCAACATTTCCAGTGTTATTGAAAAAAGAGCACAATAATGAGATATATATATGCAGGATCTTTTCTGCCCTTTCTAGACATATTGCATAGGGAGAGACCAGAAAATTGAACTGGAAGGAGTCTTGAGGGGTCACTTAGTTATGCAGGAAAGCACAGCTGCAGATATTCACGTATTCCTGACTGATGTTGATCTTTAATTCTTGCAGTCTACGAGGATCCTAAATGCCTCAGGGTGGTCCCTTTCTGTGGGTGAAGTAGGGACATCAGTGGTTTCCCAAGGGTTTTCCTGAGCCTATAAAAAGAAGAAATTGTGACTTTTTTGTTGCTGTTCATTAGATCAATAGCAAGTGAAGGAAAAGAGATAGGGTGCCTGGGTCAGAAATCTAATCCCATAAACTAAGGAAGGACGATAACATCAACCTCCATCTGCTTATGAAAACAGTATACGGAAGCAACTATCTCAATTTTTCCAAGGAAGGCATTTCAGCCTTAATTTTGATTGCAAAATACATCACAGCTACAAGGCCAGATGCATGCAGTACATTTTTTTTACTTTTACAAGCCAAGAATTCTTCATCTTTGCTCAAATCCTGCCCTTTCCATATAAAGCTCCACGTACCAACTTGATCTTTGAGATCTTCACTATTGAGCAACAGAGGAGTCAAACAGGTCTGCACTGCTATCATGCAGAAACAAAAGTGGAGAATTCAAATAAGGTTTTTCCACTAATATAAACAGGTGAGACAAAACTTTGTTTCAGAACTCAACAAATAACCCAACAAAGACCCTAAAATAGCCAGTTGGACACTGCGGATTTCTACAGTTACCCAAAAGTCTCAGAGGTAATAATTATTGGTAAGCATGTAATTTCCTATAAACAATCCAAGGCTGAAAAACTGGTCTACAAATTTCATGAGAGAGATGTTCCTTCTGATATTTTCTGTCTTATTTTGGCTAGATAAGAAAGGCCATGACTGATAAAAGCCTCTTAGAAATCTGGCACTTCAAACTTGCAGGCTGCTCTGGTTTAGATAGAAGCATGAATTTACAACTTTATGCAGATTTATTTTTTTTTTCAAAGAATATTAAAATGTGGTTGTCACTCATATCAGGTTTTCAAGCACTCATCATTTACTACATCATTTAGACAGAACTGCCCAGTCCCTAGATGTAATGATAGTACAGGACTACAAAAGTTTCCATCTGAAGTCAGGTCACATTATGTGGGCTAAGCACTGCTAATGAGTAAAATATAGAACCAAAATAAGCAGATGACACTTCCCATCCACTTAAAATAGAAACTACAAGTGAAAGCAGAGAGAAATCTATTGCCCCTAATTTACATGGAGTGGCCCATTTCAGAGGTGTTAAGCAATCTGATCAAGGTCACACAAGAGATCTGTGTCAAATTCAAGAATCAAAGTTAAGAATCTCAGTCTCATAGGAATTTGCAAACTTGTTTCTCTTTTCCTCATTTAAATCCTTAAATAATAAGGACAAAAGCATAACTAACTTGCCCAAAAGATAATAGATGCATACTGAAGGCTGTGCCAAATAGGCTTTTTATCATACAGACAGGCATAGTTCTGCTACATCCACCGATGAAGTCTTCTAGTTTAGATTGATGCTTCTTTAAACAATTAGATGAGCAGAACAAGCCTGAAAAAACATACATTGTCACTCTTATTGACACTAAGCAGTACTCTTCCTCAGGAGTGATGAAGTACATGCATCCCTCCTAAAGAGCATTGTACCTGTTAGCTGACCTTCTTACCTAAAATAACAAAGTACCCATTTGATGAGACTAGAGCGAGGATGCTCACGGAGCGATGAGCCTCATGCATGAATCCACTTCCCATGCCAAGGAGACAGATGAACAATGGCAGCACACATTCCTACATACATATGTGTGTGTACACGTGCAGCACACAGACATGCCCCCACAACGCTGCTCTTTCAGCAGCCCTGGGACTTTGCTCTGCAACAGGGGTGGCCTGAGGTCCCTGCCTGCCAGAGTCTGCTCTGCAGCAGTGAGGGACTATGGGAGACTACAGACATTTGAACAAGCTAGTGAGTTTGAGGGAGAGATTTCATGTGTGCTTTATGTAATGTAGTTGTTATTTTACCTACTAGTAAAAGAACAGCACCCAGAGGAATGGTGAGTTACGATACTACCCCCAAATTTGCATGGTCTGTGCTGGAACATGGCAACGAGTCAGCCATGAGATGCAAGCAGACTATGCACATATTTAACTCTAAACATGCACATGCTTCTCTTTCAGCCCCTACTCCTAATACTGTAGCAGCATTAGCTTAGCTCTTAAAACTAACTTTTCCATTACACATTTTTTCAGCAGCTAAAAAAAAAGTTAATTTTCCAATAAATTTCATTTTTTAATGTTCTTTTTTTCTTTCTTCCAGTTTTCTCCCTTCTGACAACACCTTTTCTGAGGATGGAGAATGTTTTAGGAAGTGCAGATAGGAAAGATGTGGGAGGGGAAGACAACTTTCCTAAAAACTGAGGAAAATGTGCAGGTATTGTTCATCTTGCTGTAGTTGAAAGGTATAATAGAGGTGAAGGGCAAGATGAGGGAAGAGAAAAAATAGAAGAAAAAAATAATTCCAAGCCTGTTTTTAAAAAACAAACTAAGTAACTATGAAACTCCAAGGTTTCTTGCAAGACAAAATAATTTGGTTCCTTTAGAGGCAACTGTACCCCTGTAATTTCAGAGAATATCACAGCTCAGCACAGTCAATCCTTAATCCCTCAACTCTCTACAAGTGAGAACTCCTCCCTTCTCGTCCTTCCTTAGCCACCTTTCCTGGTAGTAAAATCTTTCTTCACTCTTAACTTCTTACCTCTCTATCAAACAGCCTAACCATCAATACAGTGAGTTAAACTCAGAACAACTGTTCTAAGTTTGTGTTTAACTTTGAAACTGGCCATTTTCTTTTCAGAAAAAAACAGTGTGTGTCAGAAAACGTTTTTACATTTCTCATCTGTAACAGTTTGTCTAATAAAAGACTTTATCACTGTTCCCAAGTCCCACCTGGCTAGTGTTCTTACCTCATGATACCCAGAACAACACTAACTCTTGTCCCCTCCTCCCAAAATATCAACAGTGAATCCTTTATGTTAGAATTGAGCAACACTTGAAGGAACACTACACCATTTGGTGGAAGTCAGCTGTTTATTGGTACAAAGATGCTGGGAAAAGACAGATTTGATCATGTTACTCAGTGACTGAAGCTCTGCTTCAAATATTAGATGATAGTGTCTCTCTTAAATACCTGTCAATACGACTTATATGACACTCCTCACCCTACCATCTGACTCCTTTTGATGAATGACTTCCCACTATCTTGTGTGGTGTCTGGTCATCAAAAATGCACTTTGGGCTTGAATAAGTTTTTCTCTTACTTTGGTAAAGATAAGGAAGGGAATTTCAAAAAGTAAAGATATTCAGACACTTTTCACTTTTTTTTTTTTTTCTTTGTCTTAAGGTGATTTAAGAAAAGCAGCTGCATTGACTTTTGTAGATGGGCACAAAATATTTTGCTTCCTATATATGAAAATGCAATGGTGATGTAAAATTTTACATGGCAAAATTGGTGTAAAAAGCCTTTGCCCAACCTCAAAGCTGATGAAAAAAAAAAAAAAGCATTTTGCCATCAAGCAACGAGGACAACATTTTTCTGGTGGAAAAATTCAATGTTCCTTGCTCTGACTTGAAAATATACTCTGTCTACTGAAGGCTACAGGATAAACCTCCCTCACTGGGAGGTTTGGCTGATTCACCTGAAGGTTGTGCAGCCATTCAGCAAGATTTGGACAGGCTGGAGAGCTGGGCAAAGAGGAACTTAATGGGGTTCAAAAAGAGCAAATGCAGAGTCCTGCACCTTGGAAGGAACAACAAAATGCACCAGTACAGGCTAGGAGGTGATCTGTTAGAGAGCTGCTCGATGGAGAAGGACCTTAGAGTCCTGGTAGACAACAAGTGATCCATGAGACAACAATGTGTCCTTGTGGCCAAGAAGGCCAATGAAATCCTGGGTTGCATAAGGAAGTGTGTTACCAATAAGTCGAGAGAGGTCATGCTCCCCTTCTACTCAGCCTTGGTGAGACCTCACTTGGAGCATTTTGTCCAGCTCTGAGCTCCCCAGTTCAAGAGGGACAGGGATCTACGTGAGAGAGTCCAATGGAGGCTACGAGGATGATTAAGGGACTGGTGTACCTATCTTATGAGGAGAGGCTGAGAGACCTGGGGCTTTCAGTCTAGAAAGGAGAAGACTGAGGGAGGATCTAATTAATGTCTATAAATACATGAGGGCATCAAGAAGGCAGGGATAACCTCTTTTCACGTGTGCCCTGTGACAGGATGAGGGGCAACAGACTCAAACTTGAACACAGGAATTCCACCTCAGCATGAGCAAGAACTTCTTTACTGTGAGGGTTACGGAGCACTGGAACAGGCTTCCCAGAGAAGTTGTGGAGTCTCCTTCTCTGTAGACTTTCAAGACCTGTCTGGATGCCTTTCTGAGTGATCTGCCCTAGTTGTGTGTGGTTTTTTGGTCCTGCTCCAGCAGGGGGGTTGTCTCAATGATCTTCGGAGATCCCTTCCAATCCCTAATATTCTGTGATTCTGTGAAACCGGAGGTCTTGGAGACAGGCTGCTGCCTGCTGCTTTAGCTTACTTTGCAAAGTATATTTTTTTGCCAGCAAATCTCCCCTTCGGTGCTGCTCACCTCTCAACTCTGCCATGCAGAACAGCAGCTTTTGTGCTGTTGCTCCCTGTGGATGGCAGAGCCCAGGTTTACAATACGTGGGTCCATGCCTGGGCAAGCTGTAACCAACCGTATCTTTAAAAATAGGAAGATCCTAGCTAACAATCTTAACATTTGACTTTATATTTTTGTGGGGAATTCAGGACTACATAGAGTTGAATATTTTCCTTGAACTGTTTTTCTTCAATGTTTTCCGCATCCCCCCTCTTCCCCATCTTTCTTCTGGCTTTGTGTCTTTGTACAATAACATGGATAGGAATAGCATTTTATCTGGTAAAATGTGGAAAGTTCTTTTTGCTAGTAAGTTGTACATGTGGTATATGGCACAATCTACAGAATCATCAGCTCCTATTCTGGTGGTAGCTAGCAAAAGAAAAATCTTCCTAAAAATAACAAAACTGGTAGGGAGCTCAAGATCTGACCTTGGGAGACTCCAAGAACTGATATTTTGCTTCTCTCAAAAATTCTTTTTCATACAATAATAAAAATGATGGTGCAGGAAAAACAACACTTCATGGCTTGAGACAGTTTGCTTCAACAGAAATAAGTGGCGGAAAACATAGCTGAGGTGCCAATGAAAATCCTCGTGTATTTTATGTCAGCATATGTACATGCTTTGCCCTTCCACCTTTCATACAGTTTGTCTTGGTTTGAGACAGGAAGAAGTCAATTTTCTTTTTAATTTTTTTTTTCCTTCAGTAAGCTCTTTTAACTAGCATCAAGTTTTCCAGCTAGTGGACTGATAGTGCTGGAATGTTTATGTTACTTCCAGGACTTCAAGGTCACTTTGCTCTACTTGTTGAAACTGCAGTCTCAGATGCTACAGAAGCAGAAGAATTGTATTTGTAACGCCCCTGTAGGCAGGAGCAGACTTGACAGACAGCAAAATTGGCCAGAGATATTCCATTCCATATATCTATGTAAGCTCGATGTGAGGTCAGAGATCATGGAAGTCAACTTCCTTCTTGCTTCTTCTTCCCTTCTCTTCCATCCATTGCCAGCATCCAGGGAGGATTCTGTCTATCCATCACCACTGATCCCCAGACCCATGCATTCCTGACCCTCACAACTCTCCCCTCAGCTCCTGTCTGCTCTGCAGCTCTCTCCAGCAGCTCCCAGACATTTCAGAACTGCTCACAGCTCAGGAGATGCCCTGGGAGTTGCTGGGGATGAGAGGAGGTAATAAGGTTTTGCACATTTCTGAACACATTTGTATATAATTTTACATATTTTCTTTTATCATTAGTGTTTAATTAAAGCTGTCTAGTTTAGTTTTCAATCCAGAAGGTCTCTCTCCTTCATTTTCTCTCTCCTTCCCTACCTGGGTGGGAGGGAGAGGGGATCCAGAATATTGTTGTCCCTGGTTTAATTGCCAATCCTGAGTCACACCGTGACATTGTTTTTAGGTCCATGATCTTTCTCAGCAGCTATTACAACTGTAACGTGAGACATACTAAATTTTTCATAACAAATTTAAATGTTTGTGAAGATAACAGCTTGTACAGGCTCTGTACTGTTACAAGATAAATCACAAATACATTTTTCCTCTCCAGGTTAAAAACATGCAGATTGCCAGTGTGTAAACAAAACAAACAAACAAAACCCCCCCCCAAGAAAATAACAAAACAAAGCAACAACAAAAACCAAAACAAAGAACAAACACACACAAAAAAAGAGAAAAGGTAAAAAAAAGGAAAACATAAAGGTATTGTAAAAGCCTATGATAGATTTGGCTTCAACAGAGGTCTCTTCCACATGCTTTCCAAGTGACACTAGCCAAGTCGTGACTTCTTCCTGTGTCATCAGATGACAGGGACTATCTGTTTTTGGTGTTCTCTGTGCTTTGTTTCCATTTAAATTTTATGTTTTTAAGAAAAATAATTTCTCTCCCACAGTGAGTGTCTGTGTCTTCTGGTGATGAAATTAGGACTTGGAGCATTCTACCCAAGAAGAGACCTAGATATGCAATCTCGGCATAGGGCCCCAAGTAAAACAGTGAAGCAAGAAATATTCCAGATTTAGGGTACAGCTAGTGGAACAGTGCTATATTTAAGTAAAATTAAATACATATACATATACATATACACACACAAAATATAGCAGTCATTTAGGAAGACAGAAGTTGTTGTAGACTCAGTAATTCAGTACAGCACAGGGAGGTCCCGTCACCAGTTCTGAGGCAGCCTGGCCCCACAGCACCATACAGCACTGTGCCAGCTACAGGTTGCTGCACTGCAGCCATTCAGCAAGGTAGAAACGTCCTCAGAGTGTTTTCATGACAGGAACCAGTCTGGGTAAGCATTAGAGTGCAATTAGAGATTCCTGGTTCAGACAAATTGATTTTGGTTCCCATATTCCTCAGCTCTCCAGTTCTGCCAAGTCAGACAGAAAAAAAAAAAAAAACAACACACAATGAAACAGCTTACAAACAGACATAACAATTACCTTTGTTCCTAAAGAGAAGCAAAAACCTTGAAAATTCATTTTTTAAAGAAGTTAACAAAGAAGTAGCATTACAAAGCCCTATACAAATCAAATGAAGCATATGATTGGGAAAAGCCAACACAGATTCACCAAGGGCAAATCGTGTTCAACAAACCTGATGATCTTCTATGGCATACTAACCTGCTTGGTTGGCATGGGGCATGTGGTGGACATTGTCTACTTGGATTTATCCTAGGCTTTAGATACAGTTCCCTATGGCCTCCTCCCAAAGAAACTGATGTGTTACAGTCTAGACAAGTGGAAAATGCTGTGGGAGAGGAACTGGCTGACAGGCCGTACCCAGAGGGTGCTGATAAATAGTTCTTTTTCAAACTGGCAACCTGTCACAAGCAGGGTCCCCCAGGAATCAATACTGGGCCCAACATGGTTTAGTATCTTCATAAGTGATCTGGATTATGGGATCAGGTGTACCCTGATGAAGTTTGTAGATGACACCAACATGAAAGTGCACATTTCAGAAGGGAGAGCCACCCTGCAGGAAGATGTGGATAGTCTGGAAGGGTTTAACAAGGACAAGACTAAGGTCTTGCACCTGGGAAAACATAACCCGGGAGTGCTGCACAGACTGGGATCCAGCTGACTGGAGAGTAGGTCCATGGAAAGGGACCTGGGAGTCCTGGTGGACAGCAAGCGTGAACAGTGTGCTTAAGCAGCAAAGAAAGCCAACAGGATGCTGGGCTGGATCAACAAAGGCAAAAGTCTGAGCTATACAGGGTCCTGGGCCATGTTGTCTAGACCATGTTTTTGGCAAGAAATATTGCCAAATCAGATAGTCCTTAAGGTCCCTTCAAAGCTGGCATTCTATATTTGGAAGTGCTTCATCCATGACTTGCCCTAACTACCAGTCCTGCCAGTGTAGTGCAGGATCTAGACACCTCCTGGAGAGATGTTTCCAGCTCCAGCCCTGTACCAGCAGTGCTCTGTCAAGCTCAAGAAGATACCTCCCCAGCCCTGCTTCTCTGAGGGACCATGTGCCATCAGAGCCCACTCAGCTCCACTGGTGCTTACACCAGGGCTGAGCCTGAGTGCCTGCTGGGGCAGAAAAGCAGTGCTGTTCTGTGCATGAGCTGATGTAGCTTTGGGTTTACACTGGCAAATGCACTGTGCCTGGAGGTGCTCTTGAGACTAGGACTATACTTTCAGCCAGGCCATATCCAATCTTTGGGACCCACAGGAGCCAGGATTAGCATCTGTTATCAGACAAGACTGCCAGCAGCTATTTGGACAGCTGAGAAGAGAAGTCTATTGATTTACTGTAGGGTAAAATGTAGTGCAGTGTCCTCGACCATTATAATCCTGTTCTGTCATTGCCAAGGTTTTCAGCCTCCCTCTCTATCTCAAGCTCTTTTTTTTTTCTCTCATTATTTTTTTTTCCTTGTCTCAGGAGTATCTTTATTCTAAGCACTGGGCTGGACACCAGGATTTGTGTCTCAGGTCTATACAATATAGGAAGGCGAGAAAACAGCAAATCTAGTCCATTGTACTCCTCTTGACCAAGAAAGGGCAGATATTAGGACATCTTGTACTCCAAAAATCTATTAACTATCCACTTCATTCCACAGAAGCAGAATGGAATCAGGAATTTCTTATATGAAATTATACTAAAATCAAGATGATTTAGGAGAAAATATCACAAAACATGTAGGGACAAGCTTAAAAAATGGCACTTTTGGCAAAGAAAATTATTTCTTATTTAAGGTATTACAGGTACCTGTGAGGAACTGAACACAGCCATCAGAAATCAGAATTATGAATCTACTTCTGTGTTCCTTATATTTTGCTGGTCATGAACTGATTTTGCATATATTTGCTCAGAGGCTTAAGAAGAAGACAGAAAATAAAAAACTGAGAATTGCAGATATGATTTGAATTTCTAGGGAACTAAACCTCTCAATCAAATACTGTAAGAAACTCGCATATTTTTCTTTTCCCATCACATATGGTTTCAGTTTGGGATTAGTATTTCACTTAAAATTCGAAGTGCACATTTACTTCACAATAATAATTAAATTATTAAGAAATGTGATTGGAAAAACTTATTTCGAGGCAGTTTTTCTTATTTAGAAATGTAGTAATAGTTAAAAGAACCTGACTATTCCCAGTTAAAGGACTTTACACTACAGCATATTACTGACATTTATCTAGCTATAAACAAACACCCACTGAAGAGCAGCACGCTATAGTTAATTGAACAACAACAGTTGGGTGGGGGAGAGAGGAGTAGGAGGAAATAATAGTTATTTAGTTTAACTGGGAAAACGTGAAGAGACTTCTAATGCAGCTACAAATTCAGTGAGTGAAAAATACAAGCCTCTAAAGTTAGAAATAAATACAAATAGCAAACAATGTCAGCATCCCAGGACATGGTCTCAGCTAATTGATCAGTTATTTTTTTTTTGTTAGTGGTATCAGAGATTTGTAGCATCTGTGATTTAAAATTTGTAATTTTAAGAGAAGATAAAATTAATATATCTAATCAATATTGGTCTTTCTCTCTCTTTTCTTTTTCTTTTTGCCCAAAGAGGGAGACACAGTCTTATTGCCAGTAACCTGGGAGGGTAGTACTCAGCATTGCCCAGGGATGTGCCATTGAACTTCATGTTCAAATTCATCCTCAGGTACTGGAAGGGAGGTGGCTGCTGCCTGGGACTCCTGCTTGACTTCTAGCTCTCATGCCGTGCAGTCAGCAAGATCTCATTGCTAGAGAGGCATAGCTCCCATCTGTGGATGGGTCATGGTCTGGAGCCCCTGCACTGGTGGGGTGTTATGGTGGCATAAACCCAGGGTCCACGTGCAATCAGCCTTCTGCGTTGGGCTTCCTGTGGGGGCCCTTTCCCAGCAGGATTTGAGATTGCACCCTCAGATTGCTTGGCAGGTCCCAGGCTCAGGGGATGCTGAGGCTGGTAAGTCTTGTTTTTTCAACTTCAGCCAACTCTGATGCAGAAATGCAAAAGTAGGTAGAAACACAAATATTTGTGGAATGAAATAAACACTGCTACCCTGCATTTATTCTGAGCTCATCTCTGCCCTTCTTTTTAAATAACAAATTAAAATAATTTAATAATGTCTTAATTCCTAAAGCAAGCAAGTATAATTTATCAGTCTTTTATTGACCAATAAATAGGAACAGAGGGTAAATGTGGCACAATGCTGAAAAATCAGCACAGGTTGCCCTGCCCTGGACTATACTTACCTGTGGCAGGACAACTGCACCCGAGACAAGATGTCTCAGTACTCACCATATCTCTTTTTTTTGGCCTTGACTCCATATCAGGCAGCCAGAGAGAAGAGCAGCAATATCGACTAGAAGGCAGAGACTGACACCTTGTGCCCATGGCACCCAGCCAGCTCTGCACCCACCCCTGGCAGGGGTGGGGATGGCCGCTCCATGGCCAGCTCTGGAGCTTAGCAAAGAGGATGATGGGTGATTCAGGAGACTGGGAAACCTGGGAGTCCTCTGGACCTACCCCCTGCCCAAAGCTGGGTCAACTCTGGGGTCAGACCATGCTAATCATCTTGCTCAGTTGCATTTCGGAAACTCCAGCAAGGATGGAAATTGCACCCTTGGGTTGGGCTGGGCTGCTGCTGGGCACTGGGCTTAAAGAGGTTTTCAGCACAGATGCCCAGTGAATCAGTCCAAGCTTTAGAAAATAAAAACATTAGCTGGGAATCACAGATGGCATCTGTGGGTGACAAGGGACCAAGATCATAACCATACCTTTGTGAAAGGCTCCCTTGCATGGATGCAAGGGTTATGGGTTTTGGGTGCCTCAGCTTCTCCCTCTAGAAAAGAAGAGGTGAATAGTCACTCTGAAGTGACCATTTAAACTTTGTTGCATCGGTCATTTATGTAAGAAGTTCTTTCACAGTGGAGATGCCACAGATGAGACTTTTCTCCAGTGATATAGAGGGGAAAATACTGCATCTGAGCATTTCTATGTTCAGAATCCCCTGTCAGACTGTAGCCAGCATGCATTTCGTTTGTGGTTTATGGAAAAATATGTATTTCAGCACTTTTTCCAAAACTCCTTAGCTCGATCAATTTTAATCCATTTTCTATCTTTCCCCAGGGCAAACAGAGGAAAACAGAGATACAGGGAAGAAATGTAAGCAATATCTGTAGATGACATCTTTCAGCAGTAGCACTTCTAGCATTTGATAACCTCCCACTGACAGTCTTTCTTGCAGTAAAGGCTGTAACAAACTGTTGCTGGG
Organism: Apus apus; assembly: GCF_020740795.1. NCBI lineage: Eukaryota > Metazoa > Chordata > Aves > Apodiformes > Apodidae > Apus > Apus apus. The sequence goes on along the minus strand of NC_067282.1, from coordinate 93,650,074 downwards.
CAGAAGGAAAATGTCAAGCACATCATAAAAGTCACAGCAAACACATACCTCCAACTGCTGGAGGATTTATTGTAATTGTATATTTCTCCTTCGTATTGCTGCATTTTTGAACTCTCTAGATTTTTCACATACAAAAATTCAATGGAGTCATATTTATAAGACAAAATATATGCTTTTGTGAATCACTTCTTTAATTATTCTTTTACTATCAGTGTACCAGAAAGAATAGTTACATACCCAGTTGCCTAACAGAGTCTACCCAGGCTCAAATGCTCAGCCTTGTGCTGCCAGTTAAGGAAGATAACTTTCGACTCCTCTTCCCAAAGGCATAATAAATAAAAAAAGCTGGTTTGGCCCATATTTTTTTTCCTTAGGAAAAATAAAATCTTTTTATGGTTTGTTCCAGTTAGTGAACCTGTACTGCTCCTAGTATAGGAAGAGGTAGTATTTGATAACTAGGATTTTTAATTTGTGCTAATATTTTTTGTTCTATGGTACACGATGTACCTCTAATAAAGTAGCAAGCAAGTGCAATGTGGTAGGTGCTGTGTTCAGAATACAAATGAACTGGTAGTCTTTTGAAAAAGAGTAAATAAGAGACCTCTAGTGCCCAACAAGACTGAGGGCTGTAATGCATTCAAAAGAGCTAGCACAGTGCAATGGCTGAATTGTACGTGTCAAGAAATTATTAAAATAATTCAATGTAACTAAAAGCTCAAATATATTATGTCTTTCTAACATTAAAAATATACTAATAATAACTACATTTTTAAACTTCTTTTTGGAAAAGGAACTCAGGGTCTTTAGTTTGAAGAAGAGGAGGCTGAGGGGAGACCTCATTGCTCTCTACAACTACCTGAAAGGAGGTTGCAGGGAGGTGAGTGTTGGCATCTTCTGTCAAGTGAATAATGATAGGATGAGAGGAAATGGCCTGAAGCTGCACCAAGGGAGGTTTAGGCTGGATATTAGAAAGAATTTCTTTACCAAAAGAGTGGTTGGACAGTGGAACAGGCTGCCCAGAGAGGTGGTGGAGTCACCATCCCTGGAAGTGTTTAAAAGAAATATAGATGTGGTGCTTAGGGACATGATTTAAGCACTGAATGGGTAGATTAGGTTATAGTTGGTGGATTTAGGTTATGGTTGGACTTGATGATCTTCAAGGTCCCTTCCAACCAGGATGATTCTGTGATTCTTACATCACACAACTGGTCAGTGTGACTGACTCCACAGTAGAGGAGAGCTCAGAGGAGAGAGTGAAAAAAACAAAAGAAACAAACAAAAAACCCCAAAACTCATCAATGATCTCAGGAAAGAACATAATAAAGAAGGCTAAATTTATCTCAACATCAGGAAATCTGGAGGGCAGCCTCTCTTTTAGGTAAAACAACTGCACCAGTAAGCCATCAGGTTCATGCCTGGGGCAGGGAATCCACACACGGCTCAGCCCAACAGAAGGTATAGAAACTGGACAAACAATTAAAGCAAATTTTGGAGAGAACAATTATTTGAGCTGGCTTCAACCATATATTCATTCCTTCCCAGTGACTGGGGATGCCCTGTGTGGTGATGGTGAGCATATAGGCTGGTAACGAAAATCAGATTTGTACTGTGATTCATCATAACATTGCAATTGCTATATTGTGCTTGTGTTGTGATTTCAATACATTGCTGTGTCACTCTACGAAACTAAAACCTCATATATCACAAAATAAATCAAGTAAGTGACTTGACATTAAGTAAATTTGGTAACAAATACAATTTTATAATCAGTAGATTTGATATTAAACTCTCTTCATGTGGAATATCTAAAAGAACCTAGGCAGAGAGTATTGGCCTCTGACATCCACTGGTCAAGTTTATTCTGCAGAAATGTAAGCTGTAATTTTTGTGTCTTCATATTCCATATTGTATATGACACTTTGTGACAGCTCAATGTAGCACATAGTGCTCACACATATGGATTTCAAACCAACATACCAATTACTAACAGAAGCATCTGATGCATAAATGGAGGGAGTTATATAAATTATAGCAATTGCTGAATAGACATGATAACCGTGATTCTACATTTTATCATTTTTAAAAAATGAATTCATTTACTTTATTCTGAAGTTCAATCGCACAGGAGCCCACAGACCACACTGCAGCAGTTTTCCTGTCTTAGGAATACTCAGGATGAAACTGAGCTTCCAGTTGCCCCTCAGCACTGAGCATCAGCTGACCAAGGCTTCAGAGAAGCCGCCTGATGGCATCACTCCTGGTTATGCCTTAGCCTTAGCAACATCCCTTCCCATGATTTTGAAATACTCAGACAAAGCAGCATTGTTAATTGTGAGAAATAAGATCCTAATCAGATCCTACACACAACATGACATGTCTACAACAGAAACAGCAAGGACATAAAATCTACACAGGGTCAGACCAAGAGCCCACATACTACATTGTCTCCAGCAGAGGCTACAGCAGATGCCAGGGGGAAGCAGAGTGAACAAACATAGATGATGCTTCTCCTCATACTCTCTCAATAAACTCTCCCCCATTACTTGAAGTTAGGAAGCTTCCTAGTCTAGATGTGGTTGTACAGTAGCCTTCCATTGAGAGCTACTTCTCAAAGCATATGTCCAAGCTCTCTTCCAGCCCATGTAACATTTTATCATATACATATCATTTGGGCAAGATGACCAAGCCATTCATTAAGTGAAGATCCACTTCTTGTTTGCTTTGACAGGCTCTTTCCAACCCCTGCTCTTTACAACACAATTTCTTTGCCCTGATTCTGGGCAGACAAGCTTCTCTGCATAAACATCCCTCACCGGGATCTGGCAGCTTCCTGCCTGTTTCCAGGCAGGAACTGCAGAGCACTACCAGGCCTCAGCTCATCCTCCCCTGTGTCTGCCAGTGCTTCCCCTGTTGTCTCCTCCCTTCAGCCTGATGGGACATGGTTTAGTGGTAGACTTGGCAGTGCTGGATTAACAGTTGGACTGGATGATCTTAAAGGTCTTTTCCAACAAAAACGATTCTGGAATTCTATAAATAACAGTGGATTTCAGACCTTGCCAATAGTTCAGAGTTAAACCTCACCCAGCCTGAGTTTCTGACATCTGCTCATCTGCTTGCTTCAGTTGCTACATAAATTTTTTATCTGTTTGTGCTGCAACCATACAGGCCTGATAAAGAAATTAATGTACTCGAAATTACATATCATACAGATATAAAACAAAAAACATCGAAGGCGCCAAAACGCTTGCAGGTGCTTTAAAAGTATATGAAGACAGTATATCAGAGGCTTGCAACAAAAGCTTATCCTGTATCAAAAATTACTCTCAAGTGATTGCTGAAAATGCTGGTGTGGTCAAGCAACACTGAAAGCTGGTATAGTAAAAAGGCATCCTTTCAGAAATGGAAGCCATGTCAACACAAGGAAAACAGAAAGAACCATTAACTCTAGCTAGTTAAATAAAAAAAACACAATAAGGAAAATATGGCAGAATTTTTTTTATTTTTTTTTTTCAGACTTTTCCGATGCAGAAAATCAGGTGGTCTGTAAACCTGGAAATGAAACAGATGTAAGAAAAATACTCAAGCAAGTGGAAGCAAGTAGACCAGTTCTTTACACCTGGTCTCACTATGGGGAAGAGTAGATTTGCCATCTTGAGAAGTTACTAAATAGAGCCTGTAGAATAAACAGATAAAACAAATCATCACAGAATCACAGATTCATTACAGTTGGAAAAGACCTCTAAGATCACCTAGTTCAACTGTCCACCCAGAGGTGCAGGGGAACATCACAACCCACCCCCAGAACAACAACAACAAAAAACCCCACAACCACACACCCCACAAAACCAACAACACACACAATCCACAAAAACCCCACCGTGCCCTCAAGTGCCACATCTACGCGTTTCTTGAATACCTCCAGGGATGGTAACTGTACCTCCCTGGGCAGCAGTAATAACAAAAAATAACAATCCATGAAAACAAGACAGTTTCTGTTCAGGTCTAAAGGGTCGCAAATATTGATTTCTGAAGTAGTTAAGGGTGATGTGTTTCCTCCTGCATGAGCATCAGAGAACAAGAAAGTAAGTGACGCCAACCTCTGAGAATAGCCATAGGAAGCTATGGGGAGCTCCAGTTTAGTAACTGTGTAGGAAGCTGCCTGTAGACATTACATTGATTGAGATCATAACAGGGAAAGAACTACAAGACACCCAAGTGATGTGATAAGAAGGGGCAGTATGACCAGAGAAAGGAAGTTACAAACCTTTTAGAGTCCCTCAAAAAGGCTGTCAAGAATGTGGCTGTGAGTGAATCATATTTGGGGTACCAAAATGGGTTTGTGTAACACTACTTGTGCAAAGCTTGTTGTAAGAAACAAGTCCTTTTATTGATTAATAAGAGATTGAGAGATGGGAAATGAAAGGCAGGAATAAATTGTAAGCCTTCTCCATAAAAGGACTTGCCACATGGGTCCAGTAATGATCTCTGTGTTCAACACAGAATCATAGAACAGTTTGGGTTGGAAGGAACCTTGAAGATCATCTAGATCCAACCCCCCTGCATGGGCAGGGGCACCTCCCATTAGATCAGGTTGCACAAGCTCCACCCAACCTGCCATTGAACAATTCCACGGGTGAGGTTTCCACTACTTCCCTGGGCAACCTGTTCCAGTGTCTCACCACTCTCATAGTGAACAACTTCCTCCTAATGTCTAACCTAAATCTACTCTCTTCAAGTTTTACTTTATTACCCCTTGTCCTCTTGCTACATGCCCTTAAACATGCTCATAAATTGTCTGGAAATGGAAGTGAACTATGGGGTAAAGATTGTTGATGGTAATAATTCAGCACAGTAAAAAGATAAAATGGACTATGAAGAGCTACAGAAGGAGACTGAGCAGCTGGATGGTAAAACTGGCAGATTAAATTCAATGTTGTTAAAGCACAGTGATGCATATAGGGAAAAATAATCTTAATTAACCATACACGGTAATGAGCTCTAAACTAGTTTTGTATCACTAGGGGAAAAAAATCCAGATCCATAGTGAACACATTTTATGAAACAGCTCTGTAATCAGTGGTGGTCAAAACAATTAACAGAGGGTTAGAATAGAAACTAAAACAGAAGGCATCTGAAAATGGATATACAGCAGAATTTGGGATATAAAGTGAAGAGAGATAAAACAAAGTGGGAATAAGAAATCTGTTATGTATCCTTTTTCATAATGCAGATGCCTAAGTGTATTCAAGAATCAGTCAGACAGAAGACGTAAATGCAAAATAAGGGAAATTATTATTATTATTGTGTGTGTGTACTTAAGCAGTGACACTCACTATTGTGTCAAGTGTACACTTTGTCCAAAAAAACAAAAGAAACACTAAACCATTTAAGAGAAAAATGTGAACGCAATCTTGGGCTCAGGAAGCCCATAGCCTGTAGATTCCCGGGAGGACATACCAGGGGAAGGAAGACAGCGTATTTGTCAAAATGGTGTAGCCACTGTCAGAAAGTGCACACACAGACAGATGCATCCATGTACAGTCATTATTGCTGTTCCTACACTGTCTGCAACATGAATACCAGCAAGTGAAACCATGAACAAGGGAAATTCAAATAAAAAATAACTGCCAGTCTGCTAGGAGTAGTATGCCAAGAAATTTCTAAGCAAAAACTGTATTTCTTCCTTCCTCCTTCATGATTCTCTGCTCTTTTGCATTCAGTTTTCCCCACCTTCACTCAAAAAGCACATGTTAAGTTCTTTCAGGAAACTTAATTAATATGCATTTTATTTACTGACTGAAAGCATTGCCAGAATGTTAGTATGTCCAAACTAAATGAGATCAGTAAGTTGTTTTCAAAAAGATTGTGGAAAACTATTTGTCCCGGTTCCAGGGGAAAAAAAACGTAACTTTTCTCAAAGGTGAGAAATTTATCCCTTTTGTTCCATTATAATTTCAGAAGGATAAGAAGTACCAATAACAGTATGCTCACATAGCTTGTATAACAGTCTTTTTCAATGTCCCTTAAAAGCCAAGTCTCAGAAATTATCACAAGAGTCAGAGCAGACAGGGAAGACCCCATTATATGCAGTTGGAGATACTGTATTTCAATATAGAAATTATTTTATTTTTAAAAAAAGGGATGTAATTTAGCATATAATGTGACGTTTTGGATGAAACATTCTGCACAGGTATGTGCAAATATTAAAATATGGGTTCAAAAAGCTGCATTGTTGTTCTTAACTTACAAAATATTGTAAGACTTAAGATCAAAATTTCACAATAGACCATTTGGCACACTATCTTGCAAGGGGGAATAACTTCAAATTAAATCTTTAATTAGTACAGCTTTTAATTATGTTAGTAAGTTATCTTTTGTGGTTACAGTCTTGGAAAGCATAATCTCAATGTAGCTGAGACATCCCACATTCTATAAATAAAACACGGAAAGGACTCAGTTTATTATACTGAAAATCAGGGGAACATTTGTATTAATGTATTACAGCATGAGCTCTAAATAACATTTATGACAATTTGTAAAATCACAGGTTTTCGCTAATTTCACTGAAATTATTTGTGGCTCCAAAAAGATGTGAACATCAATTACAGATATTTAAAGTTCATTTTGAGGTACCTGATGGTGACGACCGTAGTAGCCTCATCTCATTCTAGTTGCTTATTATATTTTCCTTCTTCCTGGATCTTTGGAATCAATGGTCTGAACTGTACAAAGGAAGTATTTACTTATTGAGACTCATAGGAATAGTCTATAATTATCTGAGCAACTATGACCTGTTTTCCTAAACCAGCCACATTTACTAAGCTCTAACGCATTTCGTGACAGTGCATGATAAAGAGTAGTGTATTATTGCTGGAGTATAAACTGTGGGTCACAAAAAAATGCAGGGTTCCTAGATCAACTGGGACACAGATATAAAAAAAAAAGAAAAAGAAGGATCTAGGTGAGGGAAGCTCTAAATACAAGACAATGGGTTTTTTTATGCTGAGAGCAGAGAACTGCAGGGAGAACAACATTGTTGAATGAAGGACATCAAATCAGGGTTCAGGGGAGCTTTGCACTAATCCTGTGTCGTAATGACAGCTTAAAAATTTGGTACTTTGATGAGTTTCGAGATTGACTTAAACCTCTTTAATTTGGCTTGCTGGTATTCAATCTTTTAACTTTGCATTCTTAATCAAAACTGAAAGCAGATCTTTAATCTTGCATGTATAAAATGGAAGATTAGAGGACCCTGACCTGCCTCTGGTAGACAGCTGTTTGCTTCCATTTTTCCTTCTCATTCTCACAGTAATATCAAGTAAGACCCATTTCAAACCAGTAGGAAGGTCTTAAGAGAAAAGGGAAACTACATAAATATTGTTTGACAAGACAAATCTGAACACCTCTCTGATTTCAGTGAAGAAGTAAAATCCATCAGAGCCTCTGTGTGTTTCTTTTAAAACGTTATTAAAGTGATGAGAAAAGAATTCTGTTTAGGCCAGGTTTCTCACTGAAGAGAGCACGCTATATTCAGATTTCATTTGCCCCTAGAACATTTCAGACGGCTATCGGCTTCAGTGCCTACTCAGGCTTAAAAACACACAATATACAAGTAGGAGTCTACAACATACTTTATAGAAATGTAGGAACTGACTTGCAGATAAAAAAGTAAATTTGTGAGAATATTCTACCAAATAGGTCTGGTTTGATTGTAAAGACTTTGGGGTAGGGACAGAGCTTTTTAAAATGAGAAATGCATACAGTAGCTCTGCTAAAATGGCTGGGTGCCTTTACATCAAGAAGCCCCTTTAAACCTATTTAGTATTTGAAAGAGATCATGGTGGCTTTAAGTCAGGGCACCTTAGCTGGCCCCAGCTGAAGGAACCTCACAGTGGGACTTATGGGAGCTAACATGGGACTTCGAACCAGTACTTCAGCAGGCATGCAAGGCATCACAAGGTTCTGTAACCTCTCTTGTCCTCATGCCAGTGTGTTTCTAGTCCTCTAGAGTACCCATGCAACCTCCATTGTCAGAGCCTTTGAAAAGGCAGAGTAAATCCTCTGGACCCAGGTAGTTGGGACACTAGGCTGGAGGCTTCCCAGACTACCAGGCTGCTTTCTCCTGAGACCAATCTGGTAATTCAACTCACTTTGCCACAGCAAGATGGCCCCATTCCACGGTTTTATCTCAGACTTGGCTCGAGGAGAAGGATCACTACATTATGGGTGATTTAATTAGTCCAAAAGTGAGTGCGTAACAGGCATTGCTAATTGCAAGGGAGATCTGGAATTAAAGGGAAAGTCACCTCTCTCCTGTGAACTTCATTTATTCTCCCTGTGTCGAGTTCCCTCACTTGTACAGAAATCTCCATGTCTGAGTTGCCTGACAAAACAATTGCTGATTTTCACTGCATGTAGCTGAGCTGAAGTCATTAAATGTCATTAAAATCTTACTCAATTGCATTAGGAGAACAACAATCTTGATTTCACAATTAATTTTTAATTCTTTGCACTTTCCATCACAGTCCTGCATGGACATGCAACCATGCATGGTTGATCATGAAAGTTATCCTGGTTTATCTGTTCTTGAATTATTCGAGTTACTTAAAAGGAGAAAAAGTCTATGGAAAAGTCATTTCCTGAAGTTCAGTAAGAGTTTTGAACTATTTCCAACTTAATTTTATAGTGGTTAGCTAGAATTAAGCTTTTCTTAACCAGGATTGTTTGCTTAAAGAGCACATACAGTTGGATAGAACAGCAAAAATTATTTGGGGTTTTATTTAAAGGAGGGGGGAAAAGTCAAAAAGAGAAAGACATTTTCAATAGAGACCAGCAAATAAACACTTGGAAAAATTCCTCAGTGAATAATAATAATAAAAAATTCCTCTAGGACTTCTGATGTCATGATTATTTGCTGTGCATTCTTAAGCATTAATATTAATGACACAATCCAAGGACTAAGATGAGATCTTCCTCCCTCCCTTGAGGAAGGTAGCTCAGGATTAAGAAACCTTTTAGAAGCAACCCTGACCAACACTGCTAAGATCTTTCTCCGCCACCTTCCTTAATGCAAACATACACAGTTCCACTTAATAATCTCCATATTTAGCAAGAGGTCTATAACTGCCACAAAAAATGTAAGATTTATTTTTTTCCTTGCAGCTGCCTCTGTCACAGTTCTTGGTCTTTGAAAGGAGCAAGAGAAACTAGTATGAATGACAAAGATCTTTAATTCTCAAATTTAATATTGGAATGGAAAAAAAGTTTAGCAAAACAGAAGTTGGTTGTTCAGCATTTTGGAAGTTACAATTGCTGTTTGAATACGTGAGAAATGAAGAAGTTGAAAGTGTTCTGTAAATATTCAGAAGTGTCCCCACATCCTTCTTATAATTTCTGGAAGCATGATCAGTGAAGTCAGTAAATCATCATGTGATCAGGCAGGCCCAAATAGAACCAAACAACAGCTGGTATTGAAATTTTATTATTTATTAGCTGTTGAGACACTGTTACTCTGTTACTGCTTTATTTATTTATTTAAAAGTATAGGTTGTCATGAAAAATTATAGTAACTTTTATCACCATCATTATCCTCACACAAAATACAGTATTTAAAAAATAAATAATTCAGTGTCTACACATACACAAATTGATACACACACATGCGATTACTGCAGTGTGGTGGACAAAACAGATCTGTCACCTGCAACTTGATGGAGAAAGAAAAGAAGGTGCCAACCCAAGAAACCAGCCTGACACCAGTGATCCCTTTCCTCTCTCCTCAGTCAGACTGGTGGCGTCTTTCACCCTTAGCTTCTGAAAAGTGACTTTTTCTTGAATTCAAGTCCTACTAGTACAAACTTTTTCAATACTTGGTGGTGACTCTTGGTTGTGGCTGCCTTCTACATTCCCATATTGCAACTGGCTCTTTTCCTTGGAGATCTTATTTTCCTAAGTAGGTCTCTTTGCAAAAAGGAGAGAGGAATGAGTAAGAAAACATCTTTGCTCCACTCCTTTTTAACTTCAAACCAAGTAACCCTCTGAATTAGGCTTTCACTGATATTTAGTATTGGACTGAACTATTGGACTAACCATTTCAAATGACTGCAGGAGCTTTCCTTCCGTCTACCTTTTTGTTATCTGAAAGCCTACATTAAAGTAGATCAAATTAATCCCCCTTTTTGGTTTTGTTTAGTTTTTTCTTCCTCTAGACATGTTGCCAAATGCAGGCAACAGAGAGTAGAAGGAGGAAGTAAAGAACTGAACTATGGGATCACTCCTCACAGTCTTGCTAGGCTCAAGTTCAGCCAAGTACTTTGCAGAGGGGAATGGTGAGGGTAAAACTCAGAGTTTCGGCACAGCTTCTAGGCTCAGCTGGCAATATTTAAGGTATATTGGATATACAAGCACTGTCTGAAGACTAGGGCAGCCTCAACTACTGAAACAGCCTGTTATAGGCTTAGTTCACTAGTATGTAAAATGGGAGCTATGTATTTACTGGTTCTGCAACACTGTTAAAATGCATTTGTTAACACTTGAAGCACATACAACTAGTAACATTACCTGCTATCCAAAATCCCCAGCTGGAACAAGACTCTGCTTTTTAAGTGTTCAATGCAATGTAGACTTACTTAAAGGATACCTGAGAAATAAAAAAACAAGACTTAATCTGCTATTTACATTTGGTTTTATTCCACTCTCTAACACTCTCAAAATATTTTATGCCCACAGTTGCTATAAGGAATAAAGCTTTAACCAAAAAAAAAAAATCTCTATATGATTTTTCAGATTTTCTTTCAGTCTTTCTAACTACCCCAAGAAAGTTATTGAAGAACAGTGACAGGGTGACTAGAAGCTCAGCAGACTTTGATCTGCTTACCTCATCCAACTTAACACAGATGTCTATGGGCTGTCTGGATGTGACCATCCACTCCACTTGGCCTGATGTTGAACTACGGTTGTGCTAACTTATCAGACCTGTGGATGGGTGCTTGGATGGAAGCACTGCAGAGGGCACTATCCAGTAGCTACTGATTCCTGCTTCCAAGCTATTCACCATCTAGATAGGCAAGAAGTCTGGTTTCAAAGCTGCCTTACAATAGCCTTCAAAATATGACACCAAACTTGTCCATGCCAATTTATACAATAAAGGAAGAACTACTTCCTTTTACCAGTTTGTAGGTTCCTCTAATTTCAACGTTATTTCCTGATTAATTTTTCCTGAATTAAGAATACTTGTTTCCCCTCACAAACTGCTTTTGGTTTTTCTGATGTATTTACTGACTACAATATGGTTTCCTCCCTATTTGTTTCATCAGTATGATAGTTCCCAATTTTGCTTAGTTAGCTGTTGGCTTTATTTTCATGCATAAAGGGGGCTTTGTGGTCCAGCACTTTAAAATATCTTCTTTTAATCTGAAGTTCCCATTGCCCAAGTTAATCTTACCAGAATAAGAGTTCTTCTGAGAAAAAACATCACCAAAACCTTAAACTCTACTACCTACATGTACTTCCAGGCTTCCCTGCATGAAGCTGGAGAGCTGTCAAAGCTTTCAGTACCATCGTTTAAAGTTATCTTTCCCAAATTTGCTAGGTTGACTCGTGGCTTTCCATTGGAATAGGTCTAAAGGGTGTTTTGATGTCCAGTGCTGTAATAGTCCTTCTTGTAATCATGCACCCACTTCAAGTATAATAGTAAGTGCCATCAAGTACAGAAGACATCACACGACCCTAACAGGTACCACATATGGGAGAGACACATAATAGAAATGGTACTGAACACCTATCGTTAGGCAACCAAATCCCTCTGCCAGCATCATTGATGGCAGCAGCAAAATTAATCACAATCACATGTACTTTACCTTGGAGTTTACAAGGCATCTAGTCCAATAGGGATACTTCCGCGCAGCAATCAAACTACATCCTGCAATTACTGTTCCCACAGTGAGCCCCATTCCTCTGAATTTCTTCACCATGGGGAGAACATAGAATTCGAAAGCATATCCACCGAGCTTTTCCAGATGCTTCCATTTGTCTTAATACTCATTTTACAATATTGTTACAAAGCCTTGTTATAACCTACATTTTTCTGGCCCCCCCCACCAGATCCACTAACATTGCAGCCAGGTTACACTCCTTAGCCATGAGACAGTTCAAGAGCAAAGCTGAAGAAACTACCTGACTTTTTCAATTCCATGCTAGCATCTCTCTACAGAAGAGAGCTGAAACCCACACATCCCGTGCACCAGCGGGCCAGATGAGAGGTGACAACAACTCCATGCCATTACAGAGCAGATCTGGCCTCAACAAGCAGAGGGACTGCAAAGTAGCCCATGCTGGCTTCCCTGCTTCAGATTATCTGTGAAGGAGGTGAAGGCTGCGGATGTCAAAATGCTGTAGCTCTTGAGCTACGCATACAATTTGCCCTGCCATGGTAGTTTATCCATTTAGATCCCTGACTGCTCAATCCTAACACTGAAGACAGTGGGAATAATGGAACATAGCACAAAAGCACTTATTTTTATGACCACCACTTAGTAAAAAATAAAGATCTACCATATCTAATTTACAGTTTAGGGTTACTGTTTTAAAAAGCTGAGATGATTATGCCATCACTTAAAAACTGTGTGGGAGCAACCATGAATAATACTACATCACTTTTTCATGTGTTTTACTTCCTATCTGAATAGCAAAAAAATAGGTTTTGAAGGGGATAAAAATAGCAGAAGAAAAGCACAAGAATTTTCTTCAGTCTTGCACAATATTCTTCTGATTTATAAAAAGATAAATCATAAACCACATTTTAGTGAACAGGGAAGAGAATATAGTCCTGGACCCTGCGAATTCATAGACTTGACTGGTGGTACTGCAGGATGGTGGTCCTGGAGCACACACAAGATTAGGATTCTTCTTCTGTATAACTAGTTGCAAACTGGGAGGAAGAGAAAGGCAAAAAAGATATTAGAAATCCAGGGAGATAGTGCAAGGGGTATTTTGGGTTTTTTCCCTTCATTAGATGGCTAACAACACTGAAGCAAGGTCTGTGATGTAGCCAACATCTGTCAGTTTCCCATCAGTGATTCCGAACATACAGGATGTTGTGGTGCCAAGCGACATCAAACTTGCCCATCAACATTGTTCAGACTGACTTGAGATTCAAAAGGAAATTAAAACCACCATTGCTTCTGAATAATTGGACTTTTAAAGTGTTTTTGCAGGCATTCATAAACGCATCAGCTGGAGTGACTATGACTCCAACTGCTACAGCTTGTTTTCTAACAGGAGAACGAAACCCAAGAAGTATATTTTTTAAAAGATATAAACTTAGCACAGGTAACTACCATGTGTTTAGCACTAACATGACTCTATCCAAGTGACAGACCATCTGTAGAAGATGGCTATGAATGACCAGTTTCAACAATCTGATGCCTCCTGCAACAGTATGAGAAATCATGTTTCTCCCTGCGGTATTTTTTCTGAAAGCATTTGCACATCAAAAAGTCGTAACCAAAATGCCAACCTCAAATTGCAGCTGTTGGATCTCTCAGCATCAAATCACAACTCCTTTGGAAAACAAACCCAAGCTCCCAACAATGCACAGCAGCTGGGTTCTTGCTGTAACAGTTTTTTTGATTGATAGATGTCCTAAATTTGTGAACCTGCAAGCAAAATCTCAGCCACAAGAGTATCTCTGAATGTACTGGAATGACTGCATGGCAAGCACCTCAGTTGCAGCACTGAGCTTTCCTTCCCCCACTTCATTTTTACTCCATTAAGTGCTTCACAGGGTAACCCAGTCAACAAAGAATATTTCTGGGATCAGATACCAGATCTTCACATCAACATAGGAAAAGAGTAAAGAAGGGTTAATGCATTGTCTTGTTTTACTGCTTGGTTTCTTCAGTGTTTCAGGCTGTATTATCAGAGTTTTACAATCCAGTGTTAAATATACTCTCTGGGCTAAAGTGTAACTTTTTGACTTCAGGATGGAGCAGAAATAGTTTTTGCCAGCTCAAATAAAAGATTTTTTAAGCTATTATTGAGATGGGAATTATACACTGGTTATTTCCCATTACTAAGAAAAAAAAAAAACCACATTTGAAATACTTGGAATTTTCTCATAAATGTATAGTAATATGTATATCAGCTTTGAAATACGGATTTTCTTTTTTATGATGTATGTGCTTTCTTGCTTTTAACATTTGCATCTTAATACCTCAACAACAAAGACTGTTCTACATATTGCTCAAACAAAAAGCTGTTTTCCAGTTTAGCTTTGTCATTTTTCAAGCAAATTAATAACCCAAAAAGCACTTATATTACTGCATCTATAGGAAGAGTTACATAAAAAAGTAATAGTATTTTTGGCAATGTTATGTCAGAAAGTTTTTCCATATACTCATGAAAAAAACATATGGTAAAAAATTACTGTTACCATCTCTGTGTCACTGACTTTTCAAGCATTTTATCTATATAAGCAATGAAGAACTACACAAAACTTCAGTCTACAACTGAAATACCAGGTGCAACTTCTTCCTTCTTTAATATACACTCTTAGGCTTAATTTAGCATACTGACATCAACATAAATGATGCTACCATGGTTTTTCAGCACAATAGTTAAACATAGACATCTATTTTATCTCAGCTAATTCTTTCTCCTTCCTCCTTTCTTGTGGGCAGCGTTACATGGCATCAGCTGAGAGCTGCAGCTGATGCTGTATAAAAGCAAATCCTTTCTTCTAAAGCCTGGTTTGTTCAGTTTTAGACCAAACACTTGGTACCACCTGGTACTACTTGGCTTGTTTGAAAACAGCATTCTTCTTCTTCAGAGCAGCACCCAGGAAGAAAGTCCACCAAGAACAGGGAAAGAGGGAACTGAATCATCCACAACTTTGTGGAAATTACCTTCCAATACCTTGCTGAGCGGTATGCACAAACTGGCAAGATCTTAATTTCTTGACCATTAACTGGGGATGCTTACAGTAATTTGATTTAGAAAAAGCTTGATTTTTAAAGCATAATCTGTTTTTTCCCATGTATATTTAAAAGATCCAGTGTTGCTGCAGAATGTAAAAGTGTTCTATTTAGAAAAAAAAAAGTTCTGTTTTAGAAAATATGATATAAACTCCTTAAGCTAACAGCACAATTAATATTACAAAGGTGCTAAAATACCGTTAGGCCAGGTGCCAAGACAAACTTTAATGTATTCTCCAACTCAGTTTTACTCACGATGCAGAAAGCCTTGGGGAAAAATGTCTTAATTATTTTTGCTGTTGTTTTCATTTCTGTGTTGAATTCAATTCCATGAGATATGATATACTTCAAAAATGAAAAGTTACAGATAGGATGCATGCTTTTGGAATTCACACAGAATCCAGTATAAGAACATCAGTAATCACCATGCCACACTTGCATGACTGTAGAAATTAATAAGGTGTTAAACATAATTTGCAGGTTGAAAAGACAGATATTGAAATTTACCTTTAAAAAAAAAAAAAAAGAAGAGTTCACTTTTCCACTTGCTTTTCTGAAGTTTTTAAACCAACAAGTGTGGATGTATCTGTTCTCACTTTCAGAAGTACTAATGTGGTATCATGCTGCCATCTATAGTTTAAGGAAGAAAACAGAACGTACAGTTAAAATTGTAAGAAAAGCCACTGGATCCTTAGCATTTGTGGAATGCAAATGATCCGGGCTTCTCAAAGGATGAGTAATCAAGAGAGATTCACAGACACATTTGCGTGCTCACATTCTAGCATACTGAGCTGGAGTCAGGGCCTTAGTTAAAACATCAGCAAGAGCTCTGTAAGGAGCCCTAGGTTGGACTAAAACCTAGTTGGCTGCCCTTCTCCCACCAGCCCCATCCCAAATCAATGAATCTTTTTGATGAAAAAGCATCTGTTCACATCATGGGCACAAATAAAGGAAAAAAGCAATACTACATCAGCACTTCCTAAAGTCAGGTTTTGTTTAACTGTATGAAACAGAGGTTTTCGAATCTAAATTACACAAGACTCCCACTAGCCTGTACTTTCAAGCAGGTGTTAGCAGCTTGGAAGAAAAAAAGTTACAGAAATAAAATCTTCACATGGAGCTGATGGAGAAAGGCCAGAGGAGGGCGATGGTGAGAGGGCTGGAGCACCTCTCCTACGAAGACAGGCTGAGAGTTGGGGTGGTTCAGCCTGGAGTAGAGATGACCTCCAGGGAGATCTTACAGCAGCCTTCCAGTATCTGAAGGGGCTACAAGAAAGCTGCAGAAGGACTTTTTACAAGGGCTTGTAGTGATAGGACAAGGGGTAATGGTTTTAAACTGGAAGAGGGGAGATGTAGGTTAGATATTAGGAGGAAATTCTTCACTGTGTGGGTGGTGAGACACTGGCAGAGGCTGACCAGGGAAGTTGTGGATGTCCCCTCCCTGGAAGCGTTCCAGGTTGCTCTGAGCAACCTGATCTAGTGGGAGACAACAGATGATTTTAAGGTCCCTTCCAACCCAAGCCATTCTATATTTCTATTATATATTTCGTATCCCTAATTATTCAGGTATCAAAGTTCTTCCTTTCTCAAAGCGGCTCTTCATGAAGTTATACACTTTTGCAGAAAGCTGAGTTTAAATAAAGTCAAGTGTTACAAATTTCCATTAAAACAAACCTAAAAACCTCTTTTCCTGTTAAGAAAATAATGGAAGAGTCTTTTCTGATGTGGAAATCTTGTAAACTACCAAACTACTATCTGACAGTTCCTGGTTTTATTTCCTTTGGTGGTTTTTGTTTTGTTATTTTGGTTTTTTGGTTTGTGTGGGGTTTTTTTTCTTAATTAAAAAACAGAAAACAAAAGGTCCTTGTCTAATTTGGTTCTGTCTTAAATCCCAAAAGCAGATGACACTTTTCTGATGTCCTCTATAGTATTAGAAATACCGTAATTTTCACCTTCTAATTCTGGAATGTTATGAAAACATTGGTCAGGTTTTCATTAACAAAAATGTGCAAGTTACAAGAAGTGTTAAATTAGTACTAGAGCCTACAAAATCTTGTTAATAGTTTTCATCTGTATCCTCATTAATGTTGTGGAGCTTTTGTGTTTGCTTTTACACATCTTGAAGGGGAGAGACAGAGAAAGCTGGAAGCTTTTCACTGGCTATAGTGCTCAGAAAAAGCTGCTCACCAGCTGACAGGGGAAAGAACCCACTACCTGCACACAAAGGATACTTTTACCCAATAACTGCAGTTCAAGAGTATCCACAAGCAAGTCTTCAGTTTCTAGTGAACTTTAAAAATATAATCTCAATAATTCCTAGTGAACATTGACCATGTAATGTGTGTTTCTCTGCTTGACATTGCCAGAATGAAGTATTGTCTGAGCTGCTCAGCTCCCGTTTCCTCTACAGAAGAGATCCAAATACAGTCAGGAGAAGGATGACACATATGTTAACTCCTACAAGGAAGGCATGGCTTAAAGAACTCCAGGTACTCCATGACATTTGTCAATCCAGCTGACTAGCAGATGCTAGCATTCCTAATGGCTTCAGGGAAATTATTTTCCTTTTCATATATATATTTATGTTTATTGCTCAGTGCACTTCTTGGTAGTAACATCTTTAAGTGTGCTGTAATAGTGCCAATAAATTATAGAATAAGTAAGCATTATCTCACTAATATAATCCACCACCAAAGACACGTTCATTCTTAGTCTAAAGCTATTTTTCCCCTTCCACAGTCATGCTACCCCTGCACATAATCCAGAATGTCAATCTAATTAAGTGTTTTGTAGGGAGCAAAACACTGCCCTAAAACTAAAATGAGATTATAGTTTATCTTTTACTTTGCAAATCCTGTTATTGGGTTATCTCACATCCCTTAATCAAAATCTTTTTGGCATAGGGATTATTTGTGTATGTACCTACAATACCTAGCATACATGAAAGCTATTTTTTTTATTGTATCCTTAGAAAGCCACACCGTATTCTGAACAAGTACTATTATAAAATATTATATCCTCCACTTTTGTTCAACAGTGGAGAAGGGAGAGACAAGTAAAAAAAATACCTTCTCTACTCTGAACTAGAAATAAATTGGGTTCTAGCAAGTTCTCCTGCCAAATTCTGTCCTGAATCCTTTCTGGCTCAGCAAGAAAATAAGCACTTTTTCTTCTTTATTTTAAACCTATGACATGGCAGAACACTTTCCCACAACAAATACATTACCTGGACCTTCATACACCACCTTGTTCTCAACAGAAACTCTTGTTTAAACATCCTTTTAATTTCTAAAGCTTCAATCAGAGATGAACACTGCTATCCCTGTCCCATCCCAGTTTACCTAAAGGGAGGGAAAAATGACTGCTAGTGCCCACCATCTGTCACATTAGTATTTACAATTCAGAAAGATTAAAAATAAAAATTAAAAAGCTTAAGTGCAGCATATACAAATGTAAGAGGCTTAAACAGCATAGCACGTGTTTAAATAAGCTTTTACAATATCCATATTAATGAAGTTTCTTTTATTCAAATTTCAGCTAAACCAGCCCATTTTACCTGCCTTTTTTTTTTTCCCTTTAGTTCTGTCCCCAAAAATTCAACCCATAGTAAATCTTAAGGTACCAATATTAAATACTCCTTTACACATGCTGGAGAATTGCATCTGTGTGCTTTTGAGACTCATTCTTTTGAAGAAAACAAAGAAGAAATCAAAATTCAAACAACAGCATATCAAGCAGGCATAATGTCCAGCTTGTATTTCAGTGTCAAAAAGGGACATCACTTTGCTCTGTAAGGATCAACTTTTTGGTTTACTTTGAAACATTTGTCAGAAGAGTATTACAGAACTTTGTTCAAAAACTGTTTCACTTAAAGCAGGTGCTTTTACCATCTCTTCAGCTTTTGGAGCCATTTTGCTATTTCACTTCAAACAAATATCCCTTAGCTCAGTCATGCTCAGATGAACACCCAGAGCTCACATAAAGGCTGCCTATTACCAGAAGTTCCTCATTTCTTAATTCCTAAAAAAGACCCAGGGACAGAACTAATTGTTCAGTACTGATCTCTGACATATGTACCTTTTAGCTTTCATCACTGTTGTTTCTTGTTGAGGATTAAGAGGAGTTTTAAATGTATCACAGACTCCTGTGTGAAGATTTTATGTTTCTGTAAAGAGGAACCACACTAACATTCTTGTGCGAGCTTGTGTCTTGATTCTAAATATCAAGACATGCACAACATGCTAACTAAATCCAAGTGACTACAAAATCCAAGGACAAAACTGGCCTGGAAAAGGAGCTTTCACTCCCTTATTGATTATAAAGCAGCAAGTTGAACCTTATCTATCATCTTGCTTTCCAGTACTTCCCCCAAAAAAGGACTGTTTGGACATTTCATGAAGGGTAATTTCAGACTTGAAAGCATTAAGTGCACAGGTTACAAAAACTTCAAGTGAAGCAAGAATTCTAACAAAAAGCTTTCTTTGCAAAGTAAAACACAACACTGAAAGCCAAGATCCAGTATTACAGTTTACTGTTTAGGAGGTACAGAGGGAGTAAGTGCAGTTTTTCAAGGGTAACTTTTCTGCAGTTCTGCTGATTATCTGACAGGATCCAACAGATCTACGATTACAAAGATGCTTTGAGAAGCTTAATAAATATATATATATAATTACATTTCCCCTATGATAAACCTCAGTCTCATGCACTGACCTATACTATGCATGTAAATCATCACCTCCAAGTTTCTTCTATCCCATTAATTAGCCACTTACATCTTCTCTTCTTTAATTTTTAAAATAGTAAAAAAAGAAACAAATATCAAATTTTTGCAGAAAAGAAAATCCATTCAAACATAACAGAATACAAAAAAGTCAAATAAATTTACAGGAAATTGATTCCAACTCACTAATACTTGCTTTTGTGTGTATTATTCTGGAACTTATAAACTATACATACTACTTTGCTACTGTTTTTACATAAATTTTAACAGTACTACAGAATTGAGTAACGCACCAGGAAAGACTTTCACTGCAAAATATTTGTACAAAAAAGAAAAGCCTTTGTAGAAAGCATAGTGGTTTTTATTGTAGTCTTAGAAAATATTGAATTATGAAAGATACAAAATCAACTGTTGTAATTATCTGTTTATTTTACAATCTGTATGCCATCATACTCTTATGGCTTTAAGATAGTCTGTCCAAAGTATTTTAAAACATGCTTTAAGAAAGTATTTTACAATTTCAAAATTGAGTATTTCTCTACTGAAAAAAACACAACAAAACTCCAAAACATTTACCTGAGAATTCTGTATCATAAAATTGTCATTCATTCTTAACTTTTGCAAGTTGATGATATAGGCTATAGAAGTCAACATGCAACTTGTAGGTCTATTTAATTAAATAAATATTTTTAAAATTATTTAGATGAAGCTGGTTAGGAAAAAAACCTACCCTCCAACTTCATCAAGTTCATCATAGGTTTAAAAACACAACATGAATTTTTACCATATGTCAATGACAGTCATGATTTCTGCACTGGAAGTCCTGCACAGATTGCTGGGTGGAATTCAGACCCTGGCTGATCACCAGACTGCAAGAGTGGAGCACAACTCTTTGGTGGATATTCTGGCCTCTGAACTTGGTAATCACTGACATTGTTTTCCAACACCCATAGCCAAGTGTGTCGGGGGTTTGGACCACTGGATATGTTTAAGTTCCCAGCCAGTCATTCTCTACATATATGCTCCATCCCTTTATAACAAACATTGAACCCAAGGAATTCCATTTCAGAGTATGTGTACTTTTAGGACAATGCTATAATGCCATTATCCACGTCATTTCAGATTATCACCAGCTTTAAAAGTAGTATTATGCATGGAAAGTAGAGAGGTTTGGGGCCTTCTGATTTGTTTTTCACTGTTTCTTGTTGGTTTGCTTTTTAAATAAAATGGAGCCTTAGGAGCAAAACACTGCCCAGGCTGGCAGCATGGGAGGAAGGATTAAATTAGCCAGGCATATATGGATGCTGGATAAAAAAATCCAGAAAGCTTCATGAGTAATACACATACAGGATCAACATACATAAATGATAGTAATTTAAAAGAATTTCAACTCTGCAAATATATCCAAAGCTGTAGAACTCTTATGGTATCTGCCATATAGTATTTCTTTCTGAATTTCCATTACTGCAAGGGCTGTGATTTATACAAGCTATTCTCTGTTAACATACAATTTCCCCTTAAAAAAGTAATTACATATGATGAAAATCCAAGGATTTTGCTAGAGATTTAAATAAACTTTCAAACCCATTGGTGAGGTAGTGTAGTCACTTGAATTACGCGCTGGTTATAAGAAGTACTGCTGAAATCTCTCAAATTTTTCATTTTTGTTTTAAATAAGTGGCTTAATAGTCTTAATATAGTTATTAATGCTATGTTACCAAAGGGAGGAAGGGGGGAAGGAAAAAAAAAAAGAGCCTTGTCAAGAACAAATTTTGCCTCACTCCAAGATAAAACTTCAAAGCAGTATTTACAATAGTCCTTTGCTTAGTCACTGCCCACTGTACACGCACATTAAAGACACAAAAAGCTAATATACATTCTGAGGTAGGAAATGAAGAATTCCACTGGCTTGTACAAGATTCTTCATGTTTTGTAAACCAGCAAAACCAAAACTTTTCTGTGGTGAGGTTCAATACTTAGTTCTGGTGTGAGAATAGTATCTAAATAACAACGCATCATTAGTACACAATATGCATAAACTACCATGTAAAAATTTAAAAAAATGGGGATAATTTTTAGTGGCTGAATTTCTCCTTTGCAAAGTAAATAAAGGAAATCCCTCCATCTCAGTTCCTTATTATACTTTCTGTATGTTTATACTTACAGCACAAGCCATTGAAAATGTACTAGGCTTAGCCATAAAAGTATCCTGAAAACTAAAATTTCATTAATGGTCCCAGTGATCAGAGAACAAATACATTTGCCCATCATTTTAGGTAATCAGGCACTGAAGCCCAGGAATTTGATGCCTGAATACCCCCCCAAAAATTAAAAAATCTGTCCTTAAACTTTCACAATACTTTGATTCCAACTTATCACAAACAGCAGCAGGCTTTAAAGTGCTAGGACAGTTAATTCACAAGACAGCAATGGATTTTAACAAGCATATGGGATTCAGATGCCAGAGGATCCAATGCACACTAGTCTAAGACTTGCATCAGTTTCAAACTTGTGCCTTTCCCAGTATGCTGTTGTTCCTGCCACATAATTTAGGGAAGAGAGCAATATGCTGCAGCACCTCTGCTGTTTGAGTTGAACTGTCTTAACTACATACTGGAGAGCTAAGACAAAGGCATATATTCAATAAAAGCTGGCTCTGGTACAGGGATGGGAACAGCAGGAAGCAACAAGCTGGTTCCAGAGTGCACCTGCCAGAATCTCCCCATACTGTCATGTTATTTAACCCATGTATAAAATAAACATTTTCAGAGCTATACGCACTTCTTAAAAGTTTGGCTACCGGGGAAAAAAGAAATCTTAAAGAATTAAGAATTCCAAGTATAGAAGTCATTGTGCATAAACACATATCGGGAGGCTTTTCTTGAGATGCAGAGTGGCATTAGGTACTGTGGCATAAATCAGAGCAAAGGCTGCTCTTTACCTGAATGAAAGCTTCCTCACAAATAAACATCTGTGCACAGAGTTTACCTGTTCCAACAGCTTTCCTAAACTCTCCTTGGCCTCACCACACAGAAAAAGCTCCAAGGCTGACACACACAATTTACACTCTAGAACTACACAGAGCAAATCCAAAGCTTGCCAAGTAATAGAATGACCATGTACTTGTCAATGTAGTTTCAAAACACAAAAGTTTCATCTTTTCTTTCACTTAAGTTACTTTGCAGTAATGCTCAATCCCATTTTTAGTTGTAATGTTGAGAGGCTGGCAATAGGGAGAGAACTGATTCACTCATCTGTAGTGCATTTGTCAGTCATTTGCTGACAGAAGTCTGTGATACCACCACTCTGCCCACACTGTTCTACAAGTGAAGTTTTCTCCAGTGTTCTTACAGGAACTGGATGCAGTTCTTGTACTTGATTGTATGTTGCATCACACACGCTTTTCACGCACTGATAACAAGAACTCTGCTCATTTGTAGGTGCAACACCTGAAAGACCATCTGTTAATTCTGTACATGCTGGTATCGCAAGCTCACTATCAGATGGAGCTGTTCGTTCTCTCTCCGGGAACAAAAATGAAAGAGGACAATCTGAGGAAGAATATTTTGCAAGTATTTGTATTTGCTCGTGACTCAAGGCTGCTTCCTTACACACCTGCTGGCAAAGTCCAGTGAGATTCTGCTTTGTCTCACCCAGAGTTGACAAAATGTGGTTTCTTTCCTTCAGCAAGTTCTCCTTCTCATTTTGCTGCAAAAAGAAAAACAGCATTTTAGTCTGCATTTTAATGCAAACACTATGGTTTATGTTCCTATCAAAGCTAAAACAAGGCTGTAAATAATCTGGTTTGCAATTTGGTAGTAAGGTAAGCAGCAATAATATCAAATGCCTATCAAAAAGGCAATCCTAACCTCTCTAGAAGTGCCATCAACTCAGCCACTTGAAGTGATTTTTCAGACACACAGCTTCTTCAAAACTCATGTTGGCAGCCAAAAGAGTAATTTGCAATTATTAAATAAATGAAACCAGCTTCACTTACTATAAATATTCCTGAAACACTAATTCTACAGGGTAATCATTATCACTGGGCCAAATTAAGCAAAGCAGTCTTCATAGAGGTTTATATTGTAAAAGTTTAATGTTGAAAACCAGACATCACATTTTCATTATTGATACTACTCTGGTAGATTAAAATAAATTCAATTCTAGAAAATGCCAAGTCCATTGTAGAACAAACAATGGAGTTGAGAAAAGTTCCTAGGGTAAACAGAAAATATAGAAAAGTTAAAAAAATAAAACATGCTGAAACTGTAAACAAAATATTTTCTCTGGAAATGTAGCAATCTGATCTTTCAAGGCACTGACTAGAACAGAAGTTAAAATAATTTAAAGAAGAGGAGGAATGACAGATTGGTGAACTGAAGAGACAAGAGAGGTGCCAGTAGATAGGTAACCTACTATTGGAACAGGAAAATAGCTGCTGACTGCTTGAGTTTTATTTACATAGCTAACATACCTAAAAGTGGCAAATACCTCTCAGACGTGAAATAAGACTGTCCTTACAAGTAGCTTACAACCTAGTTAGTAATGCAAAAGGATTCTCCAAACACAGGGCAGCAGAAGCAATGGCAATTCTCTAATTAATATCAAGTAGAAAAAAAAAAGTACCAGTTATTAAAAATGAGCCTTTTTTTGTTTGTTTTTACTTTAATATCATTATTTTTTCCAAGACCTATTATACAACTGTCTGAATATGAAAGGACATTGATAACTGAGGCCTAATGATGGAAAAAAGAAACATTTGAATAAAGAAAAATGAGGAAATCGCAAAGGACAGGAAACAACTAAGACCATAATGAAGCAGTTGAAAGAAAAGGACCAAAAAAACCCCCAGAACAAACATGCCACACATTTGGAGTTTTTTATTAAGATGCAGAGTTTTGAAAACATACAAAGCTTTGAACAGTTTTTAAGAAATAGATTTTAATAATACACACTGTGTTTTACTACTATTTCTATGTCAGCTCACTCTTAGGTTAATTATTTCCAATGCTTTTCACATCCTCTCTTGCAGAAGAAACTCATACTGCAACCTCTACAACTTCTATTTGAAAGAACTAGCTACATTTAAGTGGGATTTGGCAAGAGAAGCAGTTTTTGCCAGTCTTTTTGCCTAAAATTATTAGAAACTTTGCTAATAAACTACTATTTGTCAGCGTACTGAGAGCAGCTGTTGCCAGATCTCCCACTCTGAAATCACTTTATGCAAATTTTGGGTATGTAGAGGGACCCAGCTGTGTATTACGGACTGATGAAATTATCTAGACTGCTGTTTAACAAACTTAACATTCAGAAATGCTTACTTCATTGTAAGTTGCCCACCACCATCTGAAGTTGTTGACAGATTAATACATTTAAATATTATTGGTTTCTTGAGGTCATAATAATCAAACTGAGCACTCTTTTAACTCTTCTGGTGAATAACGTATCTAGTTCACACACTTCTTCCCTCTGCTATCATATATATAACAAGATCTCAATTACTATAAGCTGTGATCCAAGAAACGTATGACACACATCCTCCTCCTGAGCTCCAGAATCTTCAGGAAAGGTCAAGTGAAACGACCAAACCTAATTCTCCCAGGTAACAGTCACATTTAGTACCAAACAGCATTTTTATTCAATAAGTAGAGCTTATCAGAAGACTTCAAATTTTTCAGAATCACTTGGGTAAGAAGGTACCTCAGGAGCTGTGTAGTTTAACCTCCTGCTCAAAACAAAGGCAGCTCTGGGTAAGATCAGGTGGCTCAGGGCTTTGCTGAGCCACATCACAAAAACATCCACGGAGAGAGCATGCACAATCTTCTCTGGGTAACCTGCTCCATTGCCTGCCTGTCCCCATAGAAAGAAGTGTTTCATTATATGCAATTGAAACCTTTATGGCAATGTCTCATTCTTCTGCTGTGAAGTACTGTCTTCAGTCCCAATGGCTACACAACCTTAAGGACCTATTAGACCTATTAGGTCTGCTACAGCCATCTCTCCTCCAAGCAGAAAGCCTATTTCCTCTGCCTCTCATCATAGGAGTACTTCAGGCCTGACCATCTCAGGGGCCTTCTACTAACCTTGCTGCAGTTTGTCAATGTACTTCTGACACTGGGAGGGGTCAAAAGAGGGCAAAAGATTCAGTCTTACACGTGCTAAGCATATATAGGAGTACAAACACCGTTCTGGAAGCACTGCTGTACTCCTGTTAATACAGCCCAGAACACTGGTGGCCTTTTTTCCAGCCTGGACACACTGCTGACCCATGCTCAACCTTCTGTCTGCCCAGATCCCTAGGATCCTTTTCAGCAATGCTATTCCCCAGCCCATCACTCTACACATGCAAAGGGTTAGTCTGTTCCAGGTATAGGACCTTGCCAAGAAACACCAAAAAAAAAATACTACCTTTTAATCTGAGAGAACAAAAACCTGACAAGCACCAACAAATATAAATTAATACAGGACATGCTGCACATACTGGAAGCCAGGATGAGGAATTGAACCAAACAATATTTCCTAACAGGTTATAGCACTGAGTATTGTCTACTTGTCAAGAGTTTTCAAACTATAGCTACACCATATTATCTTCTCTCAGAGCCTCATTACAGAGGATAGCATGCAGAGATCAAAGCCTAAGGAGGAACCAGTCTGAAGTCATCATGCATGAAGCAACCTGGATGTACCACGCAACGCCCTTCTCAGATGTCTCTTTTCTTCCACTCACCTGGAAATTATGCCTAGACAGGTCAAGTTTCTGTATTTGTGCACAACTTACACAAATTTGATACATAACATCAATCACTGTCAGACATGCTCAACAGATTCAAACAAGGTTTTTTCAGGAAGTTCTGAAGAAACTTACTTGCACTGTTGTAAAAAATAAGCAACCGGAACATATTTGTGCCTAGAGCATGAGTCATAACTCAGACCTCACTTCACAATTCTCAACTCATTGTCTAAACCTTGAACAGTGATACCTGTTGAACAGCAGATAGTCTGTTCTAGCACAGCTCCACAGAAGAAAGTATATTATACTATGATTATCAGTCACTTAGTCAACTACAGGTTTAATTTTGCAGATAAATCTCTCATTCTCACCCCCCTAAATGTTGCACAACATTGACAATATGACAATAAAAACAGGAAGAAAGTTCTGAACTGTCAGAAATGCAACTTCTCCCTTCAGTCAGAATAATAAAACTGTTATTAATGTGATCACCTGACTTCCCTCCCTCAAAGAGCATCTTCTTCATTCAGCACTCTGAATGACTTGCTCTGTACACTCATTAGGACTGTATGGCACTGCATTACTTCCTCCCATGCCTATCTCCTTTGCTGCAGAAGTGTGTGTAGTGAAAGATGATGGATCACTTCAGGAAAATAAGTTACTAGCTCATGGCACTTGCATTAATTTTATTTTCCTTTTCTCTGTGAGGTCATAAGGGGAAAACTCCATAAACTCCATAAACAAGAATTATGAGTACAGTAACCCTAAACAACTGAAATATTTAGTGCACATGGTATGATCAATTATGTAGCCGAGATGACTGGGTCAGAAATCAAGACCAGAAAAATGCCACTCACAATTATTTTCTTGTCAGTAGAACCTCAGATTATCCACATTACTCTTTAAGTTAAATATTTATCTTTTTATTGCCTTTTAAGAAGGAGAAATAATATTAACAGATGGCTGCAGAGAAATATGGATGCATCAGTTCCTCAGTTACAATCTTGATACAACTGCTAAAAAGGCAGCAGCTTCCTGTATTCTGCTGTATCTTTTGCCTTTCTGCAAGGATCTCATGTTCAAGATTCAAGATTCAGGAAACAGTTCACCAGCCCATGTTGATATGTTACAAAAAACAATACTTACACAATTAACAATTGCATAACTGTAAAGTTGATCATGAGCAATACCATGAGCTACCATGAGCTGAATAACAACAGCACAAAGCAAGAAAGCATAAAGAGGCGGAAAACCAAGTAGAGCTCAATGCTGATGGGCTTCAGAAACAGTGTTCACCAAAAATGATGCTTTAATGAACTTTTCTTTGAATTGAAACAAGTCCACAGAAGGAATAATGCATTTACTTTAGATTAAAGCACTGAAAATCCAGAACTCTATAAATCTTTTAAGACTGATCTAAGCTCAAGTGGAAAAGGTAGTAAGCCACCTCACTCTCAAACTATTGCCAAATGTTCAGTCAAGAAGTTTAGAGAAAGACTCAAGTCAACAGTAATGAGCATTTATACATACCAGTTTTTCAATTTCAGATTCAAGATTTTGTATGCAGTCAAGTTTTCTCTTACGACATCGCTGTGCTGCAATTCTGTTCTTACTTCGTCTTCGTATATCATGAATACAGTCCAATTGTTCAGGAGTTAATTTATGCATTTTCAGAAATGACTG
The DNA here is from genome assembly GCF_020740795.1 of Apus apus. Taxonomy (NCBI): domain Eukaryota; kingdom Metazoa; phylum Chordata; class Aves; order Apodiformes; family Apodidae; genus Apus; species Apus apus. Next base: position 93,621,969 of record NC_067282.1, on the reverse strand, counting down.
GAAGTCATTTCTGGAAAGTGAGATAATCCTTTGTGCATTAAATGGCAGTTTTACCTAGAATGTAAGATAACAGTTGTAAATCAAAGGTGAACATGATATACACAAACACCAACAGGCCAATTCAAGTTTCATTTTAAGCATTCCTTACCACACAACCCATCTTTCTTCCTATATCTCAGAGACAAGAGTAAGCTAATGTAGCTATCAGGTGGGATTTCAACTGGATGAGTTCAAACACTGATGAAATAACTGAGTACTTGGCATATTTTCACTTGATCCTCAAAAGCATATTTGGAGTAGGATGAAATTATCCATGCACACAGCAAATAATTAGGTGATACACTCTAGGAAAATAAGTTCTGGTCAGGCAGTGCACAAAACAGGTGTCAAGAATCACTAACAGAGTCAATGGTTCCCCTAAGCTGCTAGTAAGACTATATCCTTCGTACATTTTTATACCTATAGTTTTATGCAGGAAAAGTTCATCTGAAACAGACAATTACCTAAAACATAAAAATTAACAATATTTGTCTTGTATTTCTTCTGGAGAAGAGAGAACCAGGCTCTTGCTACTGTCTGTACACCTGAGCTTCAGAAGGAGCTTCTGAAACATATACAGATCATGAAATTCTGATTAATACTGAAGAACATCTTTACCACTACAAAAAAAATAGCCACACATTATCAAGTATTTGACTAAAGACACTATTATAATCCTTACATTTGAATATATTAAGCAGCAGAGTATGTTACTTCGCTGTGGTCGAAGACCTGAATTTAGTTTAAAAAGCAGAGAAACCTCTCCTGTGTTTGGCTACCACCAGCGACCAGCAAAGAAAATGAGAGTACTGCCCTCACCAATGATGCCAACTACTTCTTTGTAATGTAAAAGATGAGGAATGTATTGTCACAGAAATAATTCTAGGCATATAGTAAAATCTTTTGGGATTAGACTACTTATGTATGGCATCTGCCTAAACACTAACAAAACAATGACATAAAGGAAAGAAGTGCCAAGTAATTTTCTGCAGTTAGAGAAAGAAATTTAACATCAGTTTTAGAAAAGGCAATGCTATTAAAGCTGTCTTAAGTACACAGCTACCAAAGCCAGCTTGAAACCTTAATTTTCATTTTACAGTAAATCTGAAATATTTCTTTCTCACCTCCCCACAACTCAAAATAAAACCAAGAAAACTGTTAAGTTTCTATAAAACAAACATTCCAAGAAGTATAATTGAAATAGACAAAAAAAATTATGAAAAACTTCCCATGCCTCGGTTTAAGACTAACAGCCTCTTCTGATGTAGTTTTTCCAGAAATACATGGAGATCTAATACCTAAGCATCAACCACTTCAATATCCTATCAAAAAATACTTTCTAAGTCTCCCTGAATTAACAGTGACCTGCCATATAAACCTTTGAATGGTTATTTGAAGTTTCATTTCACAGATTTTTAAAACAAGCAACCACCAAAAAAAATTGGAGAAAAGGAGACCCAGAATTAGGTTTTTGAATAGGGCCTTGAGAGACAGGGAAGCAAAGGACACATCAGGATGTTCTTACCTCACACTCTTGTTCTCTTGCTGAACAGGATTCACTGTCTCCCTCGGTGTCAGTTTCCGAATCCTCTCCTAAACTCATCACATAATTGTAGGAACACTGTTCTTGTTGTTGTCCCTGAACATAATCTCCACTGCTTACTTCAGAGTTGTTGGAGCATCCTCCAGTACTAAGGTTGCTTATAAAGGGGCAACTGACGGAATTCAATGTTGCAAAAGTTCGTTGAGAGGAAGGTTCAGGGCTTTCACTGATCCTGATACCCAGCCACGGACACTCTGATTTTTTCCCTGAATATACTGGCTCTTTTGAAACTGCAGGTGGTAAATGTATTTGACAGGCTTCTGTGCTGTAAATATCACTCCAGAACCCTTGAGCTAGATGTTCTGCTATCTCTCTCTCCACACTGCTTCGATCACCAGCTGATGTAATGTTAGTGGCTTCCCTGGTGCACAAATTGCTACTCGAAGGTGTGTCATCTCTACTTGCAATTTTGTCATTCCCAACTCCAGTACCTGATACAGTTTTTTCAGCTGAGACTGTGTTATTTTGCATACTACCAAAATTGAAGTTACCATATTGCTCACAGTTACGTAAAAAAGACACAGAATTGAGTCCATGAGGTGTGGCATGGCTTTGGGGGAAATCAGCAACATCCATTTTCTCCACAGGACAGGACACATTCTGAGCCACAGAATCTCTCCTTGCCTCTTCCTTTTTCTCAGTGCTCTCCTCCCCTTCTTCCATTTTTACCTGAGTCTCCTCACATTTTGAGACCAGCTGCATAGGTACACACTCCTGAGCTTTTTGTATCCCATCATTATCAGGTATTTCCTTCTCAAGAAAAGTTGCACTTGGTGCAGCCTGAATGTCTTTAATACTGGGACTTGACTCTGAAGTATGAACTTTGTCATTTCCAAAAGCTTTCTGGAATTTCCTATACTTTGGGCATTGGGAAGATAAACTGGAAGTATTACCCTTTTCTGAGTGTACAGGATCACATGTTTGACTGGCATTATCTTCGAGAGCAGGCAATGATTTAGAATTTTCTTCATCTTTACCAAGCTTTGTGTCAGGAGTTTGAATATATTCCTTTTCTAAAAGTTCTTCTGCTTCATCATCTATTTCCAGGTCTCCATCATCCACGCTGCCAATTTTAGGGTTTGTTTTCCGACAATGCGGTGTGCAACACTTCTTCCTAGGACATTCCTGCTGATCTGATTTAAAGTCCAAAAATTTGAATTTGAGAAACTGAAAGCAAGACTCTTCAATGTTGTGTACACCCAAAAATTCAGCACATTTGCAAACTTCAGAAACATTGTCTTTGTTTAAAATAAGTTTAGCTGTGTATGCAAACTGAAGCAAAGGACTAAATCCTTTCAGTGTTACCTAAGAAAAAATAAAAAAAGTAGTATGGTAAATATGGATTTAAATAGAGAAGCACACAGAACCCAAATTTACCTGTGGACAAACCATGCCAGCAGGATACAGTACAAGACAAAAGTAAATTTGTTCTACATTTGTTTCTGTAGAAAAACTTGTTTCACACATTCTGAAGCAAACCTGATACAATTTTATCCTGTCCATTTTGGGGCAATTATCTTCTTGCCTGTGATCACTCTCTTAATAAAACTTGCTGACACTACATTATTAACAAGTGAAAAATATTGCTATACACTGAAAACCAGTAATTGGATTCCAACTTCACAAAGACATCCTTCAAACCCAAGTTGTACATTACTCAGTCTAGAATAAGATAAATGCTGCTGATATTTAACTGTTAACTCACTAAAGAGCAATTACTGTTATTTGGTCAGTCTTATGCATATTTATATAAAAAGGTCTGAAAAGATGAAATTTGACTACACATTATTTTTTATTACTATTGCCATTGACCCTTTTCTTACTTTCATAGCTGGAAAGAATTCTACCCAGAAACCACCCCAGAACAGTTTAAAGCCTCTTTGGAGTAGGTAGTTTTACTTATTTCCATCAGTATAATCTCAGTTTTTGCTGCAGAACAGTAGGCTACCAGGCAATCCAAAGGAAAAAAAAAATCCTGTATCTTTACAAACTGAACAAGATCATCTTCTGCACATGAAAAAAATACTATGCAATCAGGCAGAAAGCTGTAAGCAAATAATTGTATTATAAATTACATGATGCTTCCTTTAGTCTTGAGAGAGAACTAGAGAATGTAGTTATGTTCATTATTACCACTCAAACTCAATTCCATATTCTGCCCCCCTCCTTCACTGAAATGAAGAAGACTTTATGCTGATTTAAGTGCTGTATTAATGCACTAACTATACAGAATTTGTTCTGCCGGCAAGATAATTAACTATACATGCAATTTAATTTGGGAATAATTTGAGGGTTTGCTTTGTTTTTTTTAGTGGTTGGTTGATGTTTTTTTAATAAAGAACACATAAACAACACATGAAAAGAAGTTGAAGAGTTCTGCACCGAGGCAGTTTAGTAAAACTGTTGAAAACCCTTATGACCCATTTCAAGAATTCTTAAAATAGCATTTTAAACACTCTGGAGATAAGTTTTCTGTTTACACCACCACATTAACTCATCCTTAATAATGTGGGGAAGGAGAGTGTAAATAACAGTGTATCCATAAGCAGGCAAGAAGTATTTAAACTTAATCTAGCTAATAAATCATTAGGGCGGATTTACAAACAAGTGACTTTCATGTATGAAACCAAACAAAACAAGTACAATATTTCAAAATTGTACAGTCTTTCTATATAAGGTAGAAACATTTATTGTTAATAACTGAAAGGTTCAAGAGGGGAAAAAACATCCTGTATTCCTTTCACTTTCTCTTACTGACTTATTTCAAACTATTTAGCAGTTCCCAGAAGAGAAGCTCAAGTTGCAAGTCTTCAAACACTTTTACCACGTAAGTGATCAAACCAAACTATTAAAAGGTGAGATTCACTGTTAGTATTTTTGCTTGCTTCATCAGTAGGTTTAGTTATTACATTATTAATAGTAAATTTCACTAAGAGTCCTCTTAAGTCTACTTGTAGTAAATATCAGAATTATGTTCCTCCATTTTCTTTACAAACTCTGGTCCCTTCTAACTCTGATTTCACAGGTTCACGGCAACACTGTTGCTTTGTACCAGCTACTATTTTTCCCCTCTCCAACTTTGATATACACTTCTTACTCTTCCAATTCCCTATTTTCTCTATCATCCCAAAGCAAAATTCTCACTTTAACATCAGAAGTTTTACACACCACTTATTTCCCTCTTCTGCTCCAAATCATGGGTTTATGTTCCCCAGCATCCTTCTTCCCCTGACTACTTAACAGTCAACTCTTCAGATTACTGCTACCATTGAGCACAATCTGAGCATATGGAGGCTCTTCACTTTTCATCTGCAAGCACAGCATTTCATATCAAACTCCAGTCACTCGCTTGCCTCATGCCTCTTATAATTTAACTAAATTCCAACCAGAATCTTTAAATATCTTAGATGTGCCAGATATGTAAGAAGTTTTATTTCCTATGTTGAGTTCTGGCTCATTTCCACTGAATGTCTTTGAACATAATCTAATGAATATATTTGAGAACATGTATTTGGGGGGGCAAAGAAAGCAAGTAGTTATAATACATTTTCACAGTCTTAAAGTTAATAAAACACAGTAGAAAAAAAAAATCAAGCTGCTAACATGTGTAAAAAGGAAGGAAGCTGAGTAGAAGAAAATTGTTAACAACAGCAAGAAAGGAATATAAGTACAGTTTTATCACGTAAACATACAAACCCAAATCTTCATGATACTAATATAAAGGTTTCACCACTTTAAACTTTAATTTGTTCATTCTTTACTCCAAAATTATTATCTTTTCATACAGGAGGATTACTTCTGCAGTACCTCTTTACCATTTAAGGCCTGTTTGTTGACAAACTTACATGCTTTGAAACAGGTCTGTAACTTTAAAAGTAATATATAATTACTTAAAAAAAAGTCTCCCCTGTACATTCCCCAAGACAGCATACTCTTATCTTCAGTCTGATGTACATTCTGATCTGTCTAGCCTTCACTTTAACCAACAGCAGCTTTACAAGTTAGAAATTCCTTCCCTTAGTTCTCTTAACCTCTCAGCTGGGCAACAGCCTATTGTAATACAGAATCGAACAAAACAGACTGGAGGCTCTGACAGGTGAAACACAGAAGGGAGGGACACTCACCTCTTCCGGTAAAGTGATGATAAGATCAGTATCCACCTGGCCCACAATTCTTGAAAGGAAGTAACTGCTGCAAGCTGCAAGCACAGCTTTGTGAGCCCGAAATCGCTGATCTTCCACTAAAATAGTAACATCACAAAGAATATCTTGCTTTCTCTGATCATCAAGACTGAGAAGTACGTTGGTGCTGTGTACTGAAGATTCATATGCAAAAACCACACTATTCTTCTCACTTAGAGACATTCTGTATCACAAACGGTAGTGTAAGACTCAGCGGAAAGCATGCTTCTGTTCTTCCAATCTGGAGGAAGAAAAAAACAAGTCGTACACGTGAAAGTCATATCCAACATAATACTAAAACATAATAAACAAACTATTAAAGATGTGTTGCCTTATGTTTTTAAAACAAAGATTAATACTCAATATTTTGTACACATTAATACATAAATACATACTTATGAACATTTGAAGTACCCAAGTCTTAGTATACATATCTTAAAACACTGCTTTAGTAGTTTCACAGATTGAAAAAGGGAACTCTTTTTCATGTGACTTCAGTGATAAAGAACAGATTTTTTCCTCAGTAAGTGTTTAAGTCATAACTTTACTGTAACACCTAAAAATTATTTAACCTTTCAATTTTAATTATCAGTATATTCTGACTCCAACATTATAAAAATATAAAAAGAAATTAAAAAAACAGATGCATTCAGCCAAAATTCAGCAAGAGTATGCAAGCTACTTCTGTTTACTGATTGACCCAGCACAGAATGTGTTCTGTCTGCTTCCAAAAGTTGCCTGCCTAGTAAACCAATCAGGAATTGGTAAAATACTCTCATTTTGTCTATAGTAGGTTGGTACTTTGTTTTTAAAGCAGATAATTTCTCTTATTTTCCACCTGCCTTAATTCCCTAACGCAGCCTTCCCTCCCCCCGCTCATCAATAATATTTGAATTGTCATGCTTGTTAAAAGTTTCTTTTCCTAATCAATCAGTAAGATTCAGCTCACCTGGTGAAAGAGCAAAGTTCTGAAATAACAGTATTTATTGGATAACAATAGTAAAAGTTACATGACATGTAAAACACTGCCTTGAAATAAACTAATACATAACTGAAGCTATTACTCAACTCCTAGTCTTTGGGAAAAAAAATTTTAAAAAGTTCTGGGAAAAAGTACCTCCCTAGGGAGTGAAAAGTCTAAAAGCATTTCCCAGTTTGAGCTTTACTCTGTATTTCTTAATTTGTGTCTTGTGTGTATTGAGCCTTTCTTCCAAAAAAAAAACCCAAACAAACAAATAAATAAATAATAATAATAATGTTTCTGCAAGGAAAATATTATATTGCTAGGAAAAGTGTTACCCTAACAAACTAAGCACTGAGATGACACAGGACTCTTCAACCCAAGCGTTACTGTAACTGAACACAGTTGCTGACTACAGACTGACGCAGGCCTACCCAATCACCATATTGCTCAACAGAGGTTGTTATGATATGCCAGCTCCCAACAACAATAAAACTGTAGCCATTGCAAATCTTCCGTTTTCAAATATGGGAAACTTTCACAGCAAGGGGGAGGGAGGAGGGCATGGTGATCTTTAAACACAGTAGGGAAAAAGCCATCCACCCTGCCAGTTATACTCCTAGTTACTCACTACTCAAGTTATTTTTGTGGCATACAGGCATTTTTTAGTGAACTTTTGAACAGAAAGAGAGAAGTAAAAGATCCACATTTTCAATGGCAGCAGTAGCACAGTACCAGTCTGGACTTGGGTAAAGTGTGGTACATCAGCATTATCTATGCTTCCTGCTCCCTCATGGAACACACTACACTCAACTTCACAGTCAACTGTATCACCAAAATGTTCAGATCATAACTTGGCGAAGATGAAGAAAGTAAGTCTGTTTTGGGGCATTTCCTTAAATATGCAAGATTTCATTTTGTGAAAATAAAAATTCTGATGAGAAAAAGGTTACACAAATCAGGCTTTTCCCCATTAAGCAACAGCTGTTAACCCTAAAGGGCTTATTTTTGGAAGCAAAAACACAGATTAGACGTTTTCATATAGCTAATGACAAGACTGAAGAGATTTGTTTACTTAGGAAATATTTAATTTTCAGTCAACTTAAATGAGAATTATTAAATAATTCCTTGTGAAAGCTATTAATGAAATTCTATTATTGAGGATTAGCTTGAGTAGTAACCAATAAAAGTAATGTATTCCTAATTTGTTTGCTCTATGTTCTTTAACTTGTCATATTCATCAGATACTACAGCACACACAGTTTAGCAAAGTATGAGACTGTATTTTTTACCAAAAAAAAAATAAAATCAAAAAGGAACAGAGGACAAAATAAAATGGAAGACTAAATTCTCACAGTCCTCAGATAAGACAACCCATGTACCACACATGCTGTTCTTGGATCCCTTGTAAAATAAAAAGTTCCAGTATCCAATTCAGCTCATTATAGCTCCACAGCATGGAAGGCTAAAAGGAAAAGTAGTTAATTTACATAGATATATGCAAAGAACATTCTACCCTACCCAGACTGAAAATGCTGGTTGTAACAAAAAGCATCAAACAGGAAAGGGAAAATGTAACCACTGTAAAAAGCTGTAACACTTTAGAGAAGTACTAACAGAGGTCAAACTTGTGAATGTCTTAATTCAGTTTTCCAGTTGTGTAATAAAGGCATAGTACCACATTTATTATAGTATTTGTCAAGACAGCCAACAAAATTTTCCACAGCAGTGCAAGTTCAAAATACACTTGTCTGTAAGTAGATCTGTTATATACACATCCACAAGACTTGCTGTTGTACCAAAGAGAAAGAGTACATCTCTTCTATGAACTGTTTATTTTTTTCTTCTAATTTAGCTATTCTCCTGGACCACCAAGATTCTTAAAATTAATTTTATTTATGGATGGACAAAGAGAGTAAAAGGTGTGGAGAAAAAGATTCAGTGGTGCTTTTTAACTTACGAGCTCATGCTGCAACTGCTCTACAAGGACAGGGCCCTCTAGGCTTTCTTCCTGCCTGTTTTACATAATTTCATTTTCTACAACTATTATCCATGAGATTTTTTTTTCCCCTCTCAGACAATTCAAATGAAAGCAGCAACAAGTTACTAAAGAGATGGAAAATGGACACTACAAACAATGCTAACACAAAGTATTTTTGTGGAAACCAGGCTAAAACCCCTATTCTATGCTATTTTTATTTTAAAATTAACACTTAAGCAAGGAAAAATAGAAGCAGGCACACATAACTTGTAGAAGTATTCCAAAAGTCAGCAGATGACTGTATACTTAAATCACTGCTAAGACAGTGTCAACAACCACATGAGTGTATGCAAAAGTTGCTAAAAAACCCACACATGCAAGAATATTCTTTAAGATGTCTGACCCAGCAGTTACTATCAAAACTAAGGGGAGTCCAAGATGATCTTCCAAAACTTAAAATAGTCCTTACAATCCAAGTTGAAAGCATTAAAGAAGAAACAACATGAAAGCTCACTAATTCCATAACCTCAGTTAGTGGAAGAAAACTAGTACTGTCAGTACAAAAGCATTCCTCACATTCCTCCCACCTGAAATTCTGAACACTTAATAATCTCATGGTCTGTAAAGTGGGAGGCAGAAGGGTGGGGAGGGAAGGGAGAGAATGTATATAAACATACATGCATGTATCAAACCTACATAAAGGAACACTTGAAGCTGAATGAATTAAATTCTGTTTTGAAAAGACAACAAAGCATGCTACTAAAGACAACGAAGCATGTTACTATGAATTTAACACTCTTTATTGGACAGTGATTTTGAGATTAAAACCGTTTGGCCTGAGGGCAAAAATATTTTCTCCTAAATACTAGTTATAAAACTTGATTCTGCTTTATCAAAGTTAAGTACGGCAATTTTTCCTCCCTACTAGCATAATATTCAATAGGAAAATTATGTTTAACAGTTACATGTAAAATTACCATATTTTCAATAAATTTAGATATATCTACTTTCAATTGACTAGATATTTCAAAGAATGTAAAAAATACTATCTTAATGAGACTAAGCACTGCAACAACATTTTAAGAAAGAATACACATTAAAGTACACAGCGTAGAGATTAGAGCAAGATGCCTACCAACACTCACTAGCAAATACATATCTCACCCGATGCTCATTTTTCTCATGCATTTAAAGTTATGAACTAGCTTACATTACTAACACGGAGGTAGCTGTCACGTATAGTAAGTATAAGGGACTTTAAAATTAGACTGCAGGTTTGCTCATCCATTTGCTTACAATTGGTAGGGTAGCAATTACTGCTCTTTAACTCCTAGTCGACTACAGAATAAAACAAGTTAGTTAAATGATCCTCTGCTTCTTTCCCACACAATTTCTGCTTTCAGGAGTCACTTGGCGCAGATCTTTAAGTAAACTATAAAGTCTCCCCAGCTGATTCTCAAAAGAACCCAAATATATACTCCAAAGATAACATTATGGCTGAGACTATGTAAAGTTTCAAGCAACAGTTGTTGCTAAGTTCCAGGAAGAAAGTAGTAATAAAGAATATTATGCAAGTGTTCAGGGCCAGATAGGATGGAGTTTTGAGCAACCTGGTCTAGCGGGAAGTTTCCCTGCTCATGGCAGGGGAGTTGAATCTAGATAATCTCTGAGGTTCCTTCCGATGCAAACCATTCTATGATTCTGTGATTCTAATATTACCTTGCAATAGATAGCATAGGAGTAGGAACATATTACCAGGACAAAACGCACAATAGCATGTGGTATTTCTCATCCACACACAAATCTGGCACAAGGTAGATAAACTTAACAAGCTCAGCAGCATTACGGCAACACATAGAAGCCTGCACCCAACCTCCTGTATTCAACAAGAAAAGTGTTATGCAAGAGCTGAAGGAAGCATTGAAGACTCAAGTTGTCAATGAAGCTGACAAAAGCATGCACAGAAACCAGCTCACCTCCATACACTTGTCATAGGGCAAGAGAAATGCTTGATGATTAAGTATGTCTCTAAAAATTCAGACAATTACACAGTCCTGGAAAGGGTTCTGTATCGCATACTAAAAAAAAAAAAACCAAAACAAAACAAAAAAAAAACCATACTTCTGAACATGTTAAGTAAATCTAGAAATACTGCATTATATATTAAAAAAATGTATATATGCATTATATAAATTAAATGTTATTTATACAAAAATGAAACCAGTAAATGTCTGCTACAATAGTTCTTCCAAGAAAACCGCTCCCTAAAAGTCAGGGTTTTACACAGCACCACTTTCTCAAGTATTTAATGCTAAAGAGTAATTTCCCCCATTATGCAAAAACCAGCAAAACACACAGTGTATGTATACTGACACCAAACACCAAATTGAGCATTTTTTTGTGTTATTGAACCCAAAATTCACAAACTTGCCATGATGAAGTCCTTAGTGTCTGCAAAAAGCAGACAACAAACAGAAATCCCACTCAAAGGTGAAAGTTATATGGCTAACCAGAAGCAACGAGATGCAGATGTTTAGACAGCATCCAAAACCTAAAAAAAATAAAGAAACTGTACCACCCATCAGCTTACTGCAAATATTAACATCAGCAACAGATATACCAAATCTTTGCCACTTATCCAGATGCCCACTGGACAACTACCAAAGCCTCAGCTTTTCTATAGAGAATTTCTAATACAAATGTTCTGTCAAAAATACTTTAGTAATTAATGCCAAACATCATAAAAATCAAACTACTAAATAAAACATTAGAATTTATTTACACTTTAAATGAAGATTTAAAAATAGTACCTTGCATTTTGCATCAGTTAGAAAATCCCCCAAAAAAGCCAAGCAGTTTTCGACTCAGCTTCTCAGTAACTTAGAAAAACAGTTCAGATGATAACATCAATTTTGTAGCTTATAGCTGGCTTACTGTACACCTGCATCACTCTTCAGAACAAAGAAAAAAACAGCAGCTGGAGGTGTCTCTGCCTGCCTAGGACAGCTGCCAGGAACTCTACCACAGAAAAACTTAGAACAACAGTTAAGAGGGCTAATGCAGAGACAAATCCAGTGTCCTTTAGTTTCTACACAAACACCACAAAAACTGAAAAGGGTGAGATTTTAACATACAAAGGGCTATGCTTTACAGCTAAAGAGAGTGTTTTTCACATCGGACCACATGACATGGGAAAGATTCACTGGTGGCACTAGAAGAAAATGCACAACTAGAAAGAATGAATGAGTCACAGAAATGAGATCCATAGGCTCTGAGACACTTGAAGGCAAACTGCCAAAAAATACTAAAGTGGCTGTTAAAACTGAGATACAGGTTTGAGAGGGCAAATCACTTTAATTTCTGCTTCTATTTGCATTATGATACACTTCTGATTTGTGCACACATTTACCAAAATCATTTTTTAACATTCTGAGGTTGAATATTTCAAGCGTCCTTAAAAATACTAAATCAGAGCACAGAAATCCATGGAAATCAATAATGGTCAGGCCTTTACTAGTTGGAAGGGTTGCATTTTCAGGAAAGACATAGCTGATTTGCCAAACTTACAATCTAAACTCTTGGCACTAAACCTAAGAACCTGGAAAAAAAAAAATAAAAATCCAGTATCTAATGGTCACCAAGATACAATGAGAACTCACATGCATTTGCATTCAGTTGAGTCTAGCATCCAAACCTAATCACTGTGAAAGACTCACAATCAAATAGAACACAAGACTGTACTTTGTTACCATCACCTGTAATGACTTAATAGCAAGTGGAGTAATAAACCTACACCACCTGTCTTAAGCTTTACTAAGATACCAATGGTACTAGCAATAGCTAAGCGAAAGTGTATGAGCTATAGGAGTTACATCCTACCATCCATGCTTTCTTTTAAAGAGAAATAGGCTCTAACTTATTTTCCATCAGTCAATAACTCCATTTCAGGTACTCCTAAAAAAAAAAAAAAGCTAATCTTTTATTCCTAGACTCTGATTATGTGCCTCTACCGTCACAAACAACTCAGTCTACACATACAGCTTTTTTTCCTCACCTTCAGCTACCACAGATTTCCTGTAAATGATCCAGCCCAAAAATTACCCAATTTACTAAAAAAGTAAACAAAACCCTGTTCCTTAGTCTTTTCCTACTTAGTGAGCAACCCTCTACTACTACCATACTGGGTATCAACCCTCTGTAGTAATCAAAATAACCCTCACTTGTACACAAGTAGAGATCTTGAAACAAAAGAAAGCAGAGAGTGAAGCTCCCCTTCAGTAGGTGCAGAACCTAAGCAGGACACCAGTGCTGTCACTGCTCTTTGAGCTGGTTGAACTTGGACACTCAGATGCAATTTCAGGTGTGATCACCATCACGACAAAACTAGCAAGATAAATATATCACCTAGCAGACAATAAAGGTCTGCTCAGCTGACACCATGCTTGTAATATATCTGTACTCTTAGAACACTTTAAATTCCTGAACAGTTGGAAAAAAGACACTGTAGACCCCAAAAAATAGCTTGAAGAAAAAAACCAAACAACCTCTGGGTGCTATTCCTGACTTCTATGCTGATCTGTTGAGCAAATTCCAGTAGATCACTTGTCTTGGTCAGTTCCCTTAAGGTGGACATCTACTTCATCCTACAAAAAAAATTCCGTCATCCACAGATATAAAGTACAACGGGACAACTATCATTTACTACCATTAAAATCAGTCTGGATAAGAGACCATTTCTCCAAAATACACTGCAAAGTCTTTTTTCTACAGTTTTATATCTATGTCCTTGCACCCAGCTACCTCTCCTTTTAAGGAAATAAAGTTATTGTACAGATGAATGCCTACAGCAGTTAATAGCTGCTGATTCATGTTATGCTGACAAGGAATGAATAAGCATTTTAGTTGTTCATGCTTATTGCTCTCCATCTTTAGTTCTAAAAGACTTCAAAACAAAAATGCTATTAGAAAAAAGCAGAAACTAAGCTTTGCTTCTTAAGAACAATGCTTCCTCTTCTAGAAAAAAGTAAGTCTCATCTTCAGATGATTAGCACATTCATAATTAAAATTCTAAATCGCATTCTTTATTAGCCTAAACACCTGGATGGTATTGTTCACAGCTTAATTACATAAATAAGCTTTAAAAAAAATTATTAGGTTGTACTTCTGAAACATAACTCTTACCACAGCACTTGGACTCTTGTCAAGTCACAAACAAGAATTAAAAAGAATCACGGGAAGTCTGGCAAGTTTTAAGTCTGCACTGAGAGCCTTGATTTGTTTTCCAGGTTTTATGCCTGAATATTCACTTTTTTAGTATTTGCAAGCTATATGAGAGTGTGGGTGAGGGGCAGAATCTGAGATTCCTAGTAGCCACAAGATTCTAGAAGCTGGGATTTTGAAGGAAAAAAGTGAATGATTGATACTGTGTAATCATATAAACTTTCCACAAAGCAGAGGTTTGAATAGTTTCCCTTAGAAGGTGATATCAAGCAGTCCATATCAAAGACAGGAAAAAAAAAATACTACTGCTTTGCAGTTTACCATTATTTCATACAACACTAATGGTTTAATTCTTGGATTAGGGATAAAAATGCTAATGTTGGATTTGGTTTGTTTCACTGCTAAAACTGAAGTAGAACTGAAGGGATTTTAGAGGCTCCTTTGCAAGAAAATCCCATTATTTATAATCCTTCAATTCTGCTAGTATTCAGAGTTACCCTGGAATGATAACAACACTGCACAGACTTCCTGAAGGTGTGGTTCACCTAAAAGAACCTCAAAACACCTAACAACAAAAACTCCACAAATATAGCACCTAGGAAAATACTAGTAGAAACTGATTTTATCTTTGTAAAACAAGAACTAGGTTAGAGAATAGACTGTTCACTTAGAATAAGGGGCAAACTGGCACAATGTAAAGTTTGCACAGCTAACATCTACTATCAGCTCTTCCCTTTAAGGACAAATACATTTGCATGTATAGCTACATATTCTACTCCTTGCCACAGTTAAACAAACCACATGAATTACTTTGGTTTAATGACTGTCAGAATCCATTCACATATGCATTCAAATATGCATATCAAAATATTTATAATTAATACTAAATTAACTATCTGTGGCTCTAACGTATCCAATTCCAACACAGGAGGACATAAGAAGCAACCTGAAGGAACTGAGAACCAAATATATTGGCAAGTCAAATATAATACTTTCTGGAAATTATATTAATAATCTTGTTTCTTGTATTAGCTTTTTAACTAAAATTTGTTTCCACAACTGTTCTTCACAATACATGAAATTGAAACAAAATTATGCAAGTATTTTAGACATAAATCAGGAAGGACTTCAGAGGCATTTCTATAAAAACAGAAAAGCACAAGCTGATCAGAAGTGGCAATATTTATACAATATGGGAAAAAAGACACAGAAGACCAGACTTCAAATGGAAATTCTAGTAAAGACCTTCACCAAATCACATAAAGTTGTGTGTCAGTTCTCCCGTGAGGAGACTGTAGACTATGTCCTACGTGACATACAATGTTAAGACATGGCCTTACTAGTTGAGCTGTAAGTAACTATATCTGAGATGGAACCAAATGAAATACTGATCATAAAGGAAGCACAAGCAGGGATAGCAAATACTATCTATTTACTTATCAATTGCCTTTAGTCAATGGGCCAAGACTGGAATCCAAACTAACACCTACAAACATTACCTGGGCAGTTCAAATGAAATAATTCACAGATAAATTATCTCAACATGATTCTGTATATTAACTGAATATTCTGAAGACAAAGGCACCCACTTAAAGACATTCTGAGTGACTAATACCCTAGGCTACTTCTTCCACTCTCCAGTATGTCTAATGATTAAACTCAATTTATTTGTATTTCGCCAATGCTTCTAAAGTCAATTTGCCCTTCATAGTGCACTTCCCCCTCCTTTTTAAAGCTTCAGTAGCTGACCAGTACTCTGTCCTGCTAACTTACATTTATACAAAATACTAAGGTTTCTTTGTGTTACTTAACAAGAACAAAACTTCCCTCCATCCTGAAAAGGGCCTTAACTGAAAAATACGATATACTGCTGGAGATGGTGTTACTTCTGTGATACAGTCCATGATCCGATACAGCAAAGTGAGCCCTTCAATTTTATTATTTTTTTCCTCTCCACTTGATACCTTATCCTCACTGTGCTCATAGGCTGCATTCATACAACTTAGTATTTTTTTCAGCAGTTATTTTTTGCTCACTTCAGGTTTTGTTCCTAGCCACATTTGCCTATATTACCTACGGCTTAACTAAGGATCGCACAGAAATAGTGCGACTTACACTATAAATAGCACAAAGGGGTTTTTTTACCCCTAAAAGCTCCCCCATGAAACTTTCAGTGGTCAAATTCTAAGGGACAGCTAAAATGTCAGCACTCAGACAGAAACGTGAATCCTTCGACTAACCTACCACTCCTCCCCTTCACATCAGCACATCCAGTGCAGGGAGAAAGACAGGTCTACAACTAAAATTAAATCTATGAAGATTTTCTATGAACACCTCTTGTCATCTTACAAAACTGGGTGGAGGGGGGGGGGAAACATCATCACAAGGAGACCTGGCAAGCTGCCTTTCCCTAAACCACAGGACAAAGTTATCTGGGACTCATACAGCTCATGAGCAAAGATAATGTCTATTCTATGTGCAATGAGAGTGCCACTTGATCTAAATTCTCACACAGGGTATAGTTTTTAATACTAAACAATTCTTATATTAATATAAATAGGATTGTAAAACCTATTAAAAGCAAATAAATACCACACCAACATCTTATGTGTTTTGAGTATAAAACATTAAAAAATACATAGATGGAAGTTAAACCTCCACTTCAGCGTCTTGGTCAGAATCAGGAGTGTGATAGTGAAGCAAACTTCCCAAACAGCCCACTTAATTTGCTTTTAATCACTTCACAAGATGGACCCAGACAACAAGAGTAGGTTCTTTTTTTACACTAAATCACACTTGGAAATGTACTCTAGAAGTACTTTCAAAGAAGTCCAAATACTAAGGGATTTGGTAGTTAGCTCAAAGGAAGCCCTTCTGAAAATCATACAAGGTGGATAACCTGTTTTTAGCAAGAACTTTCTCTCTGCAAATCTGCCACTTTTGGGCCCCACTACCTGCTAACGTACACACAGACCTAGTCACACAAGTTAGGGCATACAGCAGTAATTAAACCATTAAAATTATCGTTAAAGTTAAACTCATAAATGATGAAGTAAGATTTCTAACACCTTCGTTTCTTTAATTTGGACTCCGCATGTTTGACAGGAATACACTCTTGTTTTCTCTTCAGTGTGGCATAATGTTTGAAATTAAAGAATTGACTCTATTACTCATGTACTCAGAGTGCTTTGTAACCTTAACCTGCAATCTTTCTGGATTGCAGTTATTCCATTATTACAGTCAAATACTATTCACACATCGAAAGTGCCTTCCTGAAGTGCCTTGAGTTAACCTGTCAAAAGTTACCTCGTGATGAAACTGTACAAACAGTTATCTTCACTTTACCTTTACCGGCAAAACATGTGCTTTTTTTTTTTTTTTTCGTTTTTAACTCCACAAATGTCTAGAAAGCGCAGTTGTATTTGAATTTGGGATCAATGCTGTACTGCCTTACTAAAATGAAGAATGTAAACATAATCTGGCAGAAAAGCAGGTGACAATTCCTTTATAATTACTACGTTATCAGCATGCCCCAAAGCATGCCAAGTATCTCACTGTACGGAACAAGACAGACAGGATTTGGATCCCCTTGTTTACGGCGTAAAACCAAGCCTCCCCCAGCTCTTACGGCAGGAAACAAGCACTACACACACCAGCTGCACGTTTCGCCCGGGCAAAGCGGGGTTCCTACCGGCTTCCCGGCCGGGCTGAGCTGCCCCTTTCGCACAGGACCGGCGGCGCGGGAGAGTCACGGGGCGCTGAGTAACGCCTGGCTGCCCGGCCCGGTGGCGGCGCCGGGCGCAGGCCTCAGGGGAAAGCGGGAACACCGGGAGCACGGCACGGAGGGGCTGCCCCGCAGCCGCCCACCACCCGGCGCCCCGAGCCCACAGGGCGCCTCGGCGCCGGCCCGCCGCTCCCCGCGGGACCCCGCCGCCCTCCCTCGCCCCACCACCCGGCAGCGCCCGATCCCGCCGCAGCGGAACAGGCAGCTACGCCAAAAAGGCAGAGCGAACAGGAGGAAGCGAAGGGAAGAGGAGAGGGCCGGGGGGCCAACACCGCCAGCGCCGAGGCGCCTCGGCCGCCTCCTCCTCCACGCCCCGCGCCCGAGCGGCGCTGCCCTCGCCCCCCCCCCCAGCCTCCCTCCAGCCCAACAGGCACGGGACCGACGGACGGACGCGCGCGGCCGGCTCGGCTCAGCTCAGCTCACCTCAGTGCCTGCCGCCTCCCGCGCGGGCCGGAGGGCAGCGCCGGCCCAGCCCCCCCCGCTCCTCCTCCTCCTCCTCCTCCTCCTCCTGCCGCCGCCGCCGCCGCCCCGGGCCGCCCGCTGCTGCCTCGGGCTGCGGCCCCACTGCGGCGCGCGCGGTCAGGTGACTCCCAACAACATGACCCCCCCACACACCCCCCCCCCCGCCACCCCGAGTCGCGCGCACACCCCGCCCGCTGATTGGCCGCCCGCAGCCCGGCGCACTGCGCGTGCGCGCCGCCGCCAGCCTCACCACCCCCTCCCTCCCCCCCCGCGCCGGGAGCCGCTCGCTCCCCGGGGGCTCTGCCCGCAGCCCGGGGCTGGTCCTGCCTCCCGGCCTGGGCTCTGGGCCGGTCCGTCGCCGCCGCCGCCGCCTCTCCTGAGGGGAAAGGGCTTCGCGGGCGGAAGGGGTAGTTGCCTGTGAAGGGCGGGTGTTGCTTGCTGGGAAGTGCTGGGGGCTGTGCCGGCCGCGCAGCCTCGTGTGTCGTCTGAGGAGGGGCGGGCCGGGCCGGGCCGGGCTGGGCCGGGCTGCTGGTGTTTGACTGGTGTCAAGCTTGTAGGAATGCGGTGCGTGGCCTGCGCTGACAGGTGCCAGCAGTTAGGCGGGCAGTTAACAGGCCTGGCCAGTAACCTGGTTAGCGACGCCTGTGGCAGGAAACGTTAAACTGACGTTTCGTAAAGGTACGGTCTTGGGGGAGCTTTTGCTGCTGTAACCTGCTGAGGCTGTGTTGTATGGTCTGGAACGCTTTCTGGAAGCTCAGGTTGCGTTGTTCATGTGACGGTGATTTGGTGGAAGTGTCCTGCTGACAAGACCTTGTCTGAGTTGTGGGTCTGATTCGCCAGCCAGCTGTCGAGCTCTGTGCTGCCCGATGGAAGGGGAGATAGGATGTCAAGCGAGGCAAACAAATACTGCGGAGCAAGTTGGGGTGAAGAGATAGCCTTCAGCTGGCAACCGGCGCAGTGCTAGAACTGAAGATGGTGCGATGATGCTGTTGGGTTAGTTATTGAAAGGCAGACTTGGATGTCCAGTGCTGTGTGTCCTGTTTTCAGGTCCCAACAAGTATTTTTGTGTGATCCCATCTACGTATATAAATATAGTCTCCTATAGCTAGGAGGGTGTCTTAGAAACTGCTGCTATTACTCTGTACAGGACAGAGAACTTTCAGTACTTTTGGGCTCTGGTAGATACTTGGCTCCTCCAAAGCAATTTAGGAGTAGCAGGAAGGTCTTCTGCTAAAAATAGCCAGAGGGCAGCTTGTTCTCACCAGTATCGTCTTCAAGGCATTGTGAAGGGAAACTGATTGAAAGATGGAAAATGCTTCTCCTTATTTGTATATTAAAAAAGAAGAAACTACCTGCTGGGTTATGTGGTTATCAGAGGGATGTAAACTCCATGAGCCTGTTTATTCAAGGACATCATTGAAGGCAGCCTCCTTTCAGAAGCTGATATTCTGAATAAAACATTAATGGTGGTAAAGATGCACTGCCAAGAATACTAATGGGGATTTCATTGTTACAACACTTTAACAAAGTTTAGCAATTTTGTTTACATTTCAATTGTAAGTTTGCATTTATGCTTCAAAAATAAAGCAGATAAGAAATACACAGTCTGTCTTACACTGTATCTGAGTGTCATTTAACTTTCTCAAGCTGCTTTTACAGTAGACGTTCTAAACTTCACTTTGGCCTTCCTGAGAATTTTTGGGAAAGTGACACAGGTAGGAGGTCTGGAGGATCTAGAACTGATTCCTGCCCAGTGAACAAAATAGTTTCACAACAAACTAGAAAGAAACTTTTCAACAGCTTTCTTCAAAATCATACCAGATTAAAACTGATGACAGGAAATCCCTACTGCTTTATTAGTTTGTTTGCTAGCTGAAGAGAGGGTTTGGAATGGTATTTTTAAGTGAGGCATGGCTGCATTTCACTGACAGGCTGCATTTTTCTCTGGATTATTTTAAGTTCTTTAGGCTCAGTCTTGTATGGGGCATTTCTTAGTATTTCTTTTTCTCTATCTCTTTAATCAGACATCTTAATTAGCACCCAAAATAAAAATTACAACCCAAAGCACCATAAAAGCAGATGTGCAAGCATACCTCAAGTAGCAGTTTCAGACTACTTGCTCAAAACTTCCCAGTTGCTCGAGGCTCTAAGAATTCATAGTACTTAGTCTGAAAATTGTGCATGCAGATTAAAAAGTCTGAGAAATAAAAACTGTGTTTTCCTCTGTTAACAACGTTCAAGATAGATATTAACACCAGGTGAAAGTCATTCTTTTTGTTACACCAGCTGTATGCCTGGCGTGTAAACTGTGAGCGTCTTCGAAAGTGACACACCTTTCATGTTATTTTACATGTGCCTGAATTCTTAAGAGGCTTTATCAAGTGCTAGTACAGCTGAGTAACAGTTGTCTTTTGTTAACTGACAATCATACAGAACAAAAGTGCCAACAATCTCCCGTGTTGGCTGTACATAAGATTGGTCAAGCAGTGCTGTCTCTGAAAGGCCTGCAGCAAACGGGAATATATATCCATGTGATCATCTGTGCCAATAGCTGGGACAGAAGTGTTCCACCTATGCCACACTGGAGCTGATGAAGCAAAGAGGGTATCACATCAAAAGACATGCAGAGAGTATGAGGAAGAGCAGCAGCATGAGGGGTAGGACCAGGCAAGGAATGGAAGATTCAAATATCATTGCTGAATGAAGAGCAAATCTGAATATTCTGTTACTATTTTTAAAATACAAACACTTGTTGTCTTTGCTTGTTCATTTTACACACTGATGTTGTGAGCATTCTCTGAAGGAGGTATGATGCCTTTGAGGTGAGAAGAATCCCCTCCTAAGAAGGATTGCCTTTCCAGTCCCCTCTTTTCCTTGGGAATTCTTTGGCAAATCTATTTGCGTGTATTTCTGCTAAAGAAACAAGTTATATCCAGTGCTTCATAAATCAAAATAACCTATCTTACAGTTTTTCTCATCTGTAACACAACTGTTATTCCTGTGTTTATACAACTCCCGTATTTTGATCAAGCAAGAAATTATTAGTGGCCCAAATTTGCTACATGTTTTTGATCTCAAACAGGATTCAGCAAAATCACACAGTGGAGGGAGGGTGTATTGAACAAAATTCTGCATCTTTCAGTTTTGACAGAGGCTAATACAGATTTTTCTTCAATGATTGTTTGATAACTGCCTGTCACCTCATTAAAAAGGTAGCATTTAATTATTTTTAGTGATTAGTTTGTCAGTACATTTCTCAGTACAGCTAATGTTTCATGACAAAGTAACATGAGCAATTTACTGGCAAGTAAATTTAAGAGTAGCTATTTGATAATGATATCCAAATAGTACCTTTTTTCTTGAAATTTCAATACTGCCAGTTTTTAATGTATTCTGAATCTAAGTTTCTACAGTTCCTTTTATGTTTTCTATGACTTGTTCTCATTCTCTTACATGTGTTGGTAATCCTCAATCTGATAGTACTCAGATGTGAAGAAAACAACTTTAAAACAACTTTTAGATGGCAAAAACTGAATTGTAGAAATACAGGATGTTCTTGATGTTTAAACATAACCAGAAAACTCAAAATACCAACTACTAGATAAGCAGGATTTGAAGGTTTTTCCTGGTCTTACACTTAAGTTGTTTTTTTTTTTTGTGGGGAAGAGATAAGAAATAAATCAAAACAAAAAGAAGTAAATAAAAACAAATAGAACTCTTACTTTGCAGATTGGCTACCAAATCTTAGACTGACCCTACCAAGAAGGGATCTTCAACTCTTGATCTTGGAGATGATGCAATGCTGACTTCCCGCACAATGGGGAATAAAATTCTGGCGTAATAGGTTGCTTCTCACTCATAGTCAGACTGAAGAATTAAATAAGTACTTTCCTCATTGAAATTAGACACAACTGGAGGGGGGGGGGGGGAGGAAAAACAAGTCCATTCCTTTCCTAAAAAGGAGAAGTAAAACCAGCAGAAAAGAGATCTGGGAGCAAAGCTGAAGAAGAAGGAAGCATGTCTTCCTGCAGAGGAATAATGAATATTTTGAAGATAAAACAATACAACTGAGATAATAAATGCTCACAGAGTTAGTGAGCATGATAACAGAAATAATATCATCAGGAGAAAAAAAAAAGAGTCCATATTTTTCCATTAGATTTTTATTTTATTTTATACAGTCATGACATTGAAGGAATTTCAAGTCCCTTTATATCAAATGCTATTATTTCCCTATGAAGCCTGGCTATGGCTGTTTCTTTGCTAGTGTTGTTCACTGCTTCTGGCACAGTAGATGCAGCAACCTCAGTTTGTTACTTGATTTCACAGAGCTCTGGCTAGTCTATGGATGGGTAACGGCCCAGAGAGATTGAAGTGGTCTAATCCCTGGAGGTTAGTTATGTTGACTACAAGGCACAGCCTAAAATAAGGAACACTTAGGCCATCTTTAATGTATGTGATACCTTCTGCCCTTGCCTTCTCATCTTATGTTGAAGCTGATTTCATGTCATAGAAACTTGGCTAATAAATTCTGCAGAGGTAAATTGCAACATAGCCCAAAACTGAAGGTGAGATTCATCTTGCTTATCTTTATCCATCTAAAAATTTAGCTGTCTAGTCTATGCTGCTTATCTAGGCTCCCCTGCAGTCAATGGGACTAGATAGGCATCTCCAAGGGGTAATTCTTCCCTTTCTATGGTAGGTGTCTGAGAAAGGCATGATGAAACTCCTTTTGGAGATCCTGTCCCACACCTTTGTCTGTGGTGGGAATGTGGATACCTGAGGCTAGGCTAGGGGCATTATTCTCAGAGGACTATGCATTAATTGAACCTGTGCCCCCATACTGCTCGAGGTTGTTCAGAATTCTCTTGAGCTAAAGGGTTGTGAAGCCACTGAGGTGCTAAACACCCATCTTTCCTGGAAGTGTTGCAAGCAGTAAGTTATGTTTGTGCATGTGCAGCAATTAGAGTATATCCCCAGAGCAGAAGGTTTTCCATGCATACGTACAGAAACTGTCTTGCACATCTGCAAGACATGCACACAGTGATGGCAGATGGAGTGGGAAAAGATCCCAACTGGTCTTGCTGAAGCAACTCCTGAAGTTCATGGTCTGCTTCTGCTATACCTTTGCACTCATTGACAGCACAAGAGGTGTCAGAAAGCCACCTGGTGGAAGCTGCCACCCTGGCTTCATGGGGCAGAGGCTGAAGACCCTGTTGTACACATAACCATGTCAAATATGACTTCTGTAGGCATCATATAGAAGACTAGTCCATTTACACCCCAGTAGATGAAAACCAAACCACTCACCACTGTGAACTTGCAAACACAGAGGCTGTTTCTTTAATCTACACTGAGATAACATAGATTTCTAAGTGTAAATTGAGCTATCAAGGAGCTACTATGGTATGTGATGTATTTAAGTGACTGAAACCACACAGATATGTCAATATGTACAAGCTGAAAATCTGAATCTTAGTTTAAAATTAATTTTAAAGTCTTTAAATACATTATTTTACATTTTATTTCCATACTACCTGTTGCTGTATGCCTGTGGTACTGTTCTCGTTCTTAGGATATGCCACTTGTTTTTCATGGTTTCTTGCTGAGATAAGTCTTTTGTTCATTCTGGGAAACGATAAAACTGGGAAACTGTTAATCATGGGAAAATATTTTTAAATTCCCTGTTTATAAAAAAAAGAGGAAAAAATGCTTTTCATCAAAAGTAAATCCTATTACAGTAAATGGTCTTTTTAAATGCAATTATGACTGATATTATCTTAAATCCAAAGCTAATTTGGTCCAAACTGTCATCAAAGCTTCTTTAAATGAAAACTGTCCTCTCAATTAAAAACCAGGTTTTTTCAGATATTGTTTTTAGAAACATCAACCTTAAATTAAACAGTAGTATTTCAGTAGGGGAAAAAAAATATATTTTTTTTTTATTGCAAAGAATGAGAATTTATTTTTTTTTCCAATTCTGTGAGAAGGGTTATAAACCACTTGTAAATATTTGGGCACCTCAATATAGGAAAGACATCAAGGTGCTGGAGCATGCCCAAAGAAGGGCAACAAAGCCAGTAAAGGGCCTTTAGAACAAGACTTATGAGGAGCAGCTGAGGGAACTGGGGCTATTTAGTCTGAAGAAAAGGAGGCTGAGGGGAGACCTCATTGCCCTCTATACTACCTGAAAGGACATTGTAAAGAGGTAGGTGCTGGTCTCTTCTCTCAAGTAACTGGTGATAGAACAAGAGGAAATGGCCTCAAGCTGCACCAGGGGAGGTTTAGACTAGATGTTAGGAAGAACTTTTTCACTGAAAGGGTTGTCAGATGTTGGAACAGGCTGCCCAGGGAGGTGATTGAGTCACCATCCCTGGATGTGTTTAAGAGTCGTATAGATGTGGTGCTTGGGGATATGGCTTAGTGCTGGATTTGGTAGAATAGGGTTAATGACTGGACTCAATGATCTTGAAGGTCTCTTCCAGCCTAAGTGATTCTGTGATTCTGTGTAAACAATAGCAAAACTGTGGGAAACAGATTTAAAATCATCTAGCTGTGAAAAATGAAGTCGGCTTAGATAGGCTGAGGGAGGTGAATGAAAAGGTCAAAGAATGAGAATTGCAGCAGGACAGCTAAAAAAGCCCCATCCTGGCACTTAGGTTGAAAGAGGAAAACAATTTAATAATGAAAAATGGACTTGCTTTCTTTCCTGGAAGCCTGGAGTGAAACTGGCAATGGCTGTAATTTTGTCAGACAGCAATGCCTGACCTAAGGGACCTGGGAAAACCCCAGAAATGTTAAGGAGGTGAGGTGAAATTATTGCAGTCAGGCTGTCCAGACCAGGCATTATCACACAGTGGCTCTTTTGAAGCCTGGGAGGAAACCTTCGGGTGTGTGGGAAAGCCAGTGTATGTCATCTGGGGCTGGATGAGTGTTTGCAGTCTGGAGTAATGCTGTGGGATCGCAGCTGCGTGGGCTTTAGATGAATGAGCTCTCTGCAGCAGAAAACCACTAATCCTAAAACCATCAGAAACTGAGATTTCAACCAGATGCAGATCAGCAAGCAGATTCATGGAAGCACCGAGGTTTTGGTAAGATGGAAGGAGACCTGGTGAAGCACCTATTGCTTGAGGGGCTGAGAATGTGCATTCACAGGACCACAAACTAAATGCACAGCAACCCCCACTGTTTACGTGTGCTCTTCCCCCATGAAAGGGTCATACTGAGTAAGGGAGTCATCAGAAAATACCTTTTATGGTACTAGGGAAATAAGAGCCCATCAGTTTAATTTGTACTACAGTAATTGGTAGACTCCTGAATTAGTGACTTGGGATGGCCTCACTGCACACCCTTAGTTTAGGAGGACCAAGAGCTGGTAGTGCTTTATTCCCATGTGAGTTCAGGGCTCTTCTCTTGCTTTTACCCTAAACTGCTCTGAGGAGTATGCTACTTAGTGCTACATTATCAGGGCTATCTGGAGTACTGGTTTGTTGCTCTGCTAGTAAAATGCAAACCCTCCCCACCCCAGATGAAAACCCAGGAAACATGCATTCTATCTGTGGAAGGAGGTACCCTGAGTTTCCTTAAATTACAAAAGTGTTTGTGGGTGAGACGCCTGAAAGTAGGAAAGAAGTGGCTTCTCTCACACACATATAGATTCTTAAATCTCTGCAATACTTGAAAGTTTGAAACTTTGGCCTGATTCCCTAAGAACTGTAGTCATACCCCTGAGAGGAGAAGGATGTTGAGTCATAGTGAAGAAAGGAAAGAAAGGCTGAATGTTTTTCTATTACAATCATCCCAGAGGTCAGACACAACCAAGATGTACAGATGAACAACAAAAACACTGGTTAAATGATTCAAAAGGCTAAGTTTTCTGGCATTAGAAAAAAACATTTCCGGCATTCTGAAAGGAAATGTGGAAATGAATTGTTATTCCAGTGCATCTAACCATATTTACATTTTGGGCCTAATGCCTGAAGACAGATTATTTTTGAACTGTTTTGGTAGAAAATTTCTGGAGGACCTACACTTAAGCTCTCTCAAGGCTACTGTAAATATTCCAGGACCAGAATGGAGAACAATGAAACTGCAGTTGCTCTTGGAAATGTCTGACAGTGGCATAAAGGAGAGACAACGTGTGACTTTTTGCAGCATGGTAAAATGTATTTTTTAAAGTACCTAATTAAGCTACTCTTTAGCTTAAATAAATTCTTCATTGTCACCCAGCTTGCTACACAGGATGATTGTAAAAGTGAATGATGTGTTTGAAGAACTGGCTAAGATTGGAAAGCATAGCAACTTTAGGAAAGAACTGTACATTCAAATACTTGGGTAGGTTTTAATTTCACAGCATCAGATTCTTATAGTAACCTTGTACTGCTGTATTGATCACACAGTGACTTGCCAGGAAGACAGTTTAACTGTTCAACGTATTAACTCTACCATTACAGCTTCCTGAAAAGGGGATTTATTTTTCTGAGGTTGTACCTTTTCCCATTTGTCATGAGATGAAAAATTGATTCAGTGCCTGCTTCTGTTTAGAGCTGCACATTAAATGCCCCACAACAGAAGCTGTTCAGTTTCTGGGACTCGTTACTGAGTTGGAGGCTCAGTTGAGAAACTGGAGTGATTGTTTGTTTGTCGCTGTGGTGATCCAGTGAGAGGAGGGAGCTAATCTTCACCCATCTGCTGTGTCTATCTGGATTTCTCTCCTGTTCTCAAGCTACTGGCTAGTCAGCTCATTGTGTGCTTGGGTGTGACTGCAAGCTGTGATGAGTCATGGTTTATGTGCACAACTCATACCAAAAGGAAAATGCAATTTTAACTCTACTTTTGATTTTATCTCTAGCTTAGTTCTGTGAAAGTCACAAAAAGCCCCAAATTGCTACACACAGCAAAAGGTAACCCAGGGCAAATAAGACACAGAAAGAGGTCTCGCCATCAACATGCGAAAAAAAGAGAGAAATATACCTGCCATTCTCTGTACTGGGTCTGAGTCTGGTGGAGTTTCTTCTCAAAAACAGAGCATTAAATGATGCACAAAGTAGTGGTCATCTCTTCTCAGAGGAGGAAAGTTGCTGAAAACTGCAATATGACAATTGCAAAGTGTCTTTGGAAATCAGGAACTTATTATGGGAATGATGGTACTGATTATATGGTGTCATTCCCTGATAACTTGGTTCTTTGTTAATTTTTTGTCTTAAGAGGTGTTGCCCAGGACAGAATAGCCAGTTTCCTACTGTTCCTGCTTTCCCTCTCCCTTCTTTGGACAGCTGATGATCCAAATCTGTGGAGACTGGTTCTGCCAGCACTGGAGGAGACTTACAAACTTTTAAAGAAATCTTTTGGAGTTGAGTTTCTCACTGTGCAAGGTAGGAGCTTCTTGAAACCACTTTGAAATTATATCTCAGGAACACACTGTTTCTTTTCCTTTTTCCCTTCACAGAGTCACAGAAAGGTTGAAGTCAGGATATTTGAAGAAGGATATGAACTCTGGATATTATCTGGTCCAACCCCTGTGCTCAAGCATGGCCACCTAAAGCTGGTTGCTCAGGACCATGTCCAGATGGCTTTTTAATATCTGTAGGGATGGAGATTCCAAAAGATCTCTGGACAACCTGTGCGAGTGCTCAGTTACCCTCATAGTGAAAAAGTGTTTTCTGGTGTTCAGATGGAGTCTCCTGTTTTTCAGTTTGTGCCCATTTCCTTGGTCCTGTCACTAGGCACCACAGAAATGAGCCTGGCTCTGTCCTCTTTGCATCTTCCTTCAGCTATTTGTGCCCACTGATGAGATCCCCCGCTCAGTCTTCCCTCAACGGGGATGAAGTACTAAAGAAGGGCTGAAACAGAGCAAGCTGCCTAGTCAGGGACTAAGCTGACATAACTACTCAGCAAAAAATTCTGGTGCTCTTCTTGCTACTGTCAAATGATTACAACACTTTCTGAGACTTTTTTTTTTCTCAGTCAAATGTGTCAATGTTGCACTTCATGACAGTACGGGTCTTAGGTACTTGTTGGAGCCTGAGTTATGTTCCAGCTAGGGCTTACTTGGCCTGGGAGCTTTTCAAAACACACTGCAAAAACACCTAAAAAAGCCAGTGAAGACTTATTTAAACAGCCTGGGCCACACAGCAGCCTCCTGATACCTTATGCCTTGTGCCAGATTCAATATCCAACCTGAACAAACATATCTTAGGCTTGAGTGTACTCATGAAAAGCAGCCTGTGACTATGTAGGTGTCAGTTCTTACTGCATATTTTATATCTTTCCTAAAATGAGGCCCTATATCTTGTTTGCAAGCTCACATAGGGTCTTTAGTTCCCAGAAGAGACCAGCTGCATTAACAAGAGTTTGGAGGAGCGAGGAAGAAGGAAGGCAGAAGGAAGGAAGGGCTGCTGCTCTACCAGAAGGGTGGGTGAGAATCAAATTTGTCTGGGTACTTGTTTGCACACACACTTATTTCCTGATAAGGAGAGTTGCAAACATGACCTTGAAATCCCTGCAAGGTGTTTTCCATCTGCTGTTTAGCTTAGGAAATTAATTTTCTCTTACTGCTTCATGTGCCACTGTGATCTCTTTTCCCCTGTACAAAATCCTCACCTTTCTGTCTATCTAGCAAATTCTGGCTATATTGACTCAAAGACTATCTGAGTACATAACAGATTGTTCTAGGACTTTGTGCAAGGCTGTTGTCTGTGGTACAGTGTACTCTACAGGAGGTCAAGACCCTACAGTCTTTCTAAAGGATGTGACCATTTATAGGAGCTTTGGAGCAATGTCTTCTCTACCTGCTTTTGCCAAGCAAGCTGCTACTGTTGGGGTTGGGGTTTCAAGAGACAGCACTCATCAGAGCAGTCCGCTGTTGACTAACCTTTCAAAACACTCTGGGCCAGTTCAGGGCTTGTGAGTTGCTCAAGGGAGCAATGTCCTGCGGAGTGTGTTGTACCTCTGCATGTTACCTACTTCTCCCCGTGTCACCTAAGAAAGGGTTGGAAAAATTTGGATTCTGGGGTTCAGGTGGAGTTTTGCAAGTCATGGTCAACCTGTTTACATCTCTGTGCAGCCACAGCAGAGCACAGTCATGTTTGGTCCTGATAAGATAACAGCCTTCAGCTCTGGGGGCTCATTTGCATGCCTTCCCACCATGTGAAGGCAAGTTACTGCCTAAGAAAACGCAAATGCCTTGAAATTATGACAAGTGCTGTAGATCAGAAATTAAAGTAATTATCTCACATGAAGTCCCTCTAAGAAAGAACAAAATACTAATGTTCTAGTTCAAAGCTTATGAATCGCTACCCGGTAAAAAAATTACTCCACCTGTCACATTTCATGTCCAAGCTCAAAAAAAGGGGTGAATGTACTGAACTGAGGCAGCTAGAGACTGTGTTCTACAGTGGTTATTATACAACACTGTCAGATATATTATACTGCTCATTCGTTTCAGACAGAGAAATGCAGCAGAAACTGCACAGCTGGCACAGTTCCAGGAGAAGAAATCTTAAAATGATGGTTTAAGTAATAAAAACATGGTTTTGGTTGGGTTTTTTTTATGCAGAGAGTAGACCAGAATTTGATATATTTCTCTTAATAAATACATGCAGAAGTTGCATATGGGTAGACAGCAGTGACTATGACCTTAGTAACAGATTGTAAGGCATAGGTAAGAATGAACAATCCAGGGGTGTTTTTAACAATGTTTCTGTAACAAAGCAGTAAATGAAACAGAAGCATTCAAGAAGCCAATGAGCTGTCACTCCAGCTGGGAATGTAGGCCTTGGCACTGGCTTTTATAGCCTACGCAAGGTTATGTTTAGGCAGAATTATACAACTCTAGGGTTGTGTGCTAAATCCTCAAAAGAGGGAGTAAAATGGAATATAGCGTACACTGAGTCCCTCATCTGCTAAGACATGTAAGAGAGCACATGTCAGTAAGCAGAGGAGTAGCACTACTAAGATCTGAATGAGCAAACTTTAAAAAATATATTCAAATTATATCCTGTTCTGTTGCATATCGGAAAATATCAGAGAATTTTTACTCCATCATTTTGCTTTGTGTTATTTTAATACTGCTTGGCAGTTTAATTGAGGGTACAGTATAATTTAGAAGACTGAAATGATGTAGCAAAAGGGGAGGGAAACTTCCAAACACTGATCATACAAAACAAGTAACAGCAGATATTTTGTATAAGAACAGTTTTGAGAAAATTCTGTTGCATCATAATATATAGTAACCAGTTTTACTCTCTTTATTAAATTACCTTTGTCCCCAACTGGTCCCTAGATGAGGCTTCTAAACCCACCTACTGAAGTTCATTCAGATCAGCTAAAATGTAAACTGATATATAAATGAAACACTGAGGCTCTACCAGTTCTGTCTCTCATTGTGCAAATCTTGTCACTTTGACCAAGAGAGGTCATGTGTCAGCACAGTAATGTTTATTTGGATTAGTAGCTGTTCTTCTACCAACAGGAAGCTTGTAACTGCTTTTATGTTGATGGCAGTTGTATTTGTAATGGTATGATGACTAAGCTTCATGTGTTTCTTCTATTAATACAAAGCTGTCTGTCATGGATATCAATACTTGCTGTCATATAAAGCAAGAAATGCTTTAGATAACCACTTAAAAATTGGTAGAAACTTCTCAAAATGCATGTTACAGTGTAGACTTGGTTTTAAAAGTTCTCCATTGTGCAGTGCCAAGGAAGCCTCTTCTGTCAGGAGATGAACAGCTTGCTTGTTTTTTGTTATTTGCCAATTGCAGTGGAAATGATGCAGCACAAAAAAAACTGCTGACTGAAGAGCCAGTTTTATTTTCTAGGTACTTTCTGGTTTTGAAATAACAGTATAGGTTATCACAAGTGGTGCAGTCCTTAGAATTCAACTTCTGCCAAGTTTTTATGCTGCTGATGCTGGTAAGAATAGTGAAATCTACCTTAGAAGCAACTTCTTAAGTCATAATATTTTCAATATTAAATCTTAAATTATGTTAAAATTATATGTCTCATTTATATTTTTTGTCATGTCATTCCTTAAATGACATGATATCTCAACAGTTATATAAAGAATAATATTGTGTATTGTAAAGGAGCCACCTGCTGCTGCAGATAGCTATGAGTTACTAAAAGAGGGGAGCAACCAGAAAGATGTGTGTTTACGTGAATTGGTGCCAGCTGACAAAACACTGGTACTATAAATCATTATACCCCAACTAGTGATAAGAAATATGATGAGTCTCTGACTCAAGAAAGAAAATATTTTCACTAGATGAGGCCTGGGATGGGTCTATCTGACAAGCAGAGCATGACCCTTTGTCGTGTTCTAAAACCAAGTGTCCCTGCAGAGAATTGAGTAGCCTCACACCCAGGGAACTTTCCAGTGGTTGGCACAACCCAGCCTCGAGGGGATCTGCTGTGCTCAGTGTCTGTCCTCAGAAGGGCCACTGTACCAGCTGGGGTCTATCCATCCCTTTGCACTTCTACCCTAGGTTTAGGTAGGACATCTAGCTTATACTCAAAGAATCAACAAAGACTTTTTTAAAAGTTTGCACTTAAAAATTAAAGAGCCCCCATTTATTTGTAAGCCTTGTTCTTCAGTTTTTCTCCTGGGGAGCCAGAAGTTGTAAAATATTAATCAGAAAAAAAGGGAAGGAGGCAACTTCACAAATCAAAGAGCTAGTGTGCCTGTATTTATCCTTGGGATTGCCCCGACCCAGGTGCAGGACCTTGCACTTAGCCTGGTTGAACTTCATGCAGTTTGCATGAGCTCACTTTTCAAGCCTGTCAAGGTCCCTCTGGATGGCATCCCTTCCCTCCAGCATGTTGACCTCATCACACAGCTTGGTGTCATCAGCAAACTTGCTGAGGGTGCACTCAATGCCACTGTCTGTGTTGCCAACAAAGATGTTAAACAGCACCAATCTGAGTACTGACCCTTGGGGAACACCACTGACCGCAGGTCTCCATCTGGACATCGAGCCATTGATCATCAGTCTTTGAGTGTGACCATCCAGCTAGTTCCTTACCCAACGAGTGGTCCATCCATTGAATCCTTACCGTTTCAGTTTTGATGCCAGGATGTCATGTGGGACAGTTTTGAAGGCTTTGAACAGGTCCAGGTAGATTACATCAGTTGCTCTTCCTTTGCCCACAATGCCGTGATCTCATTGTAGAAGGCCACCAAATTATTCAGGCAGGATTTGCCCTTGGTGAAGCTGTGTTGGCTGTCGCCAATCACCTCTTTGTTTTCCATACGCCTTAGCACAGCCTTCAGGAGGATTTGCTCCATGATCTTGCTGGGCACAGAGGTGAGACTGACCGGTCTATGGTTCCCTGGGTCTTCTTGTTTTCCCTTCTTGAAAATAGGAGTTATGTTTCTCTTTTTCCAGTCAGCAGGGATTTCTCCAGACTGCCAAGACTTTTCAAATATGATGGACAGAGGCTTTGCCACTTCATCAGCCAATTCCTGGTTACCTGAAACTGAGGTCCACTTACATCAAGAATGTTTAACTAAGTATTATGTTCCCATCTTTCCTCCCAAACATGGCTCCGTTTGTTCCATCCTTCCGTCTTTGACCTGAGCATCCTCTCGGTGCCTCCAGTTGTATTTCTCAGTATGCACAGGCAAACCACAATTCAAGAAAACTGGTGCCTGGTCCCTGCTTAAATGCTCTGGTTGGGTTTCCAAGTGGCATGTCCTGTGTACCCAGTCTGCAAGCACAGTGCATGTAGCAGGCACAGTTGAGGCCCAGCTTCCTACAGAATGCAGCATGCTGCCCGCTGACCGGGGCACCTCACTGAAAACAAAGTGCTCAGCCCCTTATCTCACGGCTGTGAATTATATCAAAAAATATAAGCATAAACTTCGGGTGAGGAGCCCCAGTACACAAATGTTAGGGCCCTGTTTCTTGTTTACTCTCCCCCTACTCACAGATTTTGCAGTTTGCTGCCCAAGGACCCACTTTCAACATGAGAAGATCAGCATTCATCCTCCATGTGTGCATTTTCACCTGTTTAACCTATCTTCTGGTAATGGGCACACTGTCTTTGAAGATCACAAGACTTTCCAGTTTTTTCCTCTGAGCACATTTTGAATGATTTTTGGTAGAAGTTACTAAAAAGTCTCAGACTAGAAAACTGCCATCACCAGTTTTCATTACATTCCCTTCTGTTCATTAGTTCTCCAGACATTAGTCTATGTCTGTTAGTCAAGCAGGTACTCTCCTGAACACATCACAAGGATTTTCCTTTAATCTGTGTGTGTTATTTTAAGCTTGTAGTTGATGGGTTATAAAAATAGGCAGCAGACCATTAAAAATGTGCAAATTAGCTTGGGTTAAACTGAGCTTGTTCAGATGCTGTCAAGGTTTTAAACAGCAAAATACAACATATTGCCAACTCGGCTAGCTAACCTCCAGGTTCAAGATGTGCTTGATTCATTGACTAGATGGTGACCATATTTGAGCAAGTATTTTGGGATATATTAAAAATGAAGCTTCATCCAAAGAAAAAAATGGTAGTGAGGTAGATAGTGGCCTGAAAAATCCTTGCAGTGAAAGCATGAAATTTAACCAGTGATGGAGTGAAGCAGAATTAGTTAACCAAAACTCCTCTGGAAAACAAATTAGAAGAGTGAGGAAGTTGTATTGTTGTTTGAAGTTAAAGCCATCCTGCTTATAGAAACTGTTGAAGTACAAAATGTGCTTACATTATCAGCTAAGGGCAGGAAACAAACTTATAGGAAAATGGGTTCCAGGTAGGAAAGGTGTCGCCAGACTATCAGTGCCAAAGCAGACATACTAGAGATATAGCCCTCTCCCTATCCTATGGGTAGTGAAAGAGAAATAAGCTTATACTGGGGAGAAAAGTTGTTGCTGCTGGTTAAAAAAAAAAAAAAAAAAAAGAAAAATTTTAAAAAAGGAAGGGGCTCTGAAAGGCAGATAAATCAACTGGTCAGTAAGAGATTTGAAAGCAGAATAATTATAAAACAAGTAGTTTATAGCTAGAGACTCTTACAATCAGGGGAAAGCTGAACATGAAGAAACTTAATTGGCTGTTAATAAATTAAGACAGTTTTTATGTTGCTACCACTACATTGCTTTTTTAAAATAAAAATTTGGTGTGACTATTAAATTCGTTTTCTACAGAGAGGGAGAAACTCTTGGAAAGCCACCTGAGAGCAGCCTGGAGCAGTTCTAATGAAAAACACAAATGGCTCAGTTCACAAAAGGAAATGAGGAACTAAAATTTCTAGCAGAAAGAACGAGTAACAGAAAGGTTCAGTCCTGAGACTGCTTATAAACAGCATTCAAATCAAACATTCCTGCTTCATCAAAATGGATTGCTGGTGCATAACACTGATGCATGGATAAACTGCACACAGATTTTCCAGAAATAATTAGGCAGAGGAGGGATGAAATTGGAGCTGACTTCACAGAATATATCCCAGCTTAAAAGAAAATTAGTAACAAGATCCAGGAAGGAATCACCTGGAATAGCAACTGAAAAAATAAATAGCAATCCAGATCAGCTTGCCAGCTGTTCAGAGGGAATGGACACAGTGGGCTGCAGGTGAGGGCACGACAAAGGATGCCAGGGAGCCCAGGCCAGAGGTCTCCCTCCCTCCTGGGTGTGTTCCTCCTTCTTGGAGTCCCCAGGAGTCCCTGCAGAGCGGAGGTGAGTCAGCAGATGTGTCCTGGATTTTTAGGACCTACAGACTGACTCTGGGGAGGAGAGTGGTAGGTGATCACTGCATGCTTTTTCCTCATGTCCTGTGCACATGAAACAGTCCAAATGATCTTGAGTATCAAATGATCTTATTCCACTTCAAAGAAGCTTCAGGCTGAACCCTGAAAAAGCTCAAGTTCTTCTTGAATATAGGCACATATGTAGTACAGACAACTGTCCATTTGTATCTCACACATTGTCATTGCAGCACTACAGTAATAGTTTTAAAACTGTTTTCTAACATAAATGTTTTCATTGTCTCATTTGCTTTATCTCCTCTTACTGTACAATGCCCTAGAACCTCCATGAAGCTGCAGGAGCATTTGGTCTGCAGGTCTGAAGTCTTTTTGGCTCCATCTTTGCCACCTGATTGTGCCTGTGGAGCCCTAGTGACAAATGGCTCAGTTTTCTGTCCTCTGAAGACCTCTCTGCTTTTTGCCAGTCACATGAAGAGCAACAGGCAGAATCAGCCAAGCAGGGTGAGGAGCAGCCTCTTTTGCTCCACTTTCCCCTCACAAGTTGGAGGTGGCTCTGTGAGGAAGGGAAGTCACACAAACCTGCTGCACTGTAGGTGGCACATAGTGGGGCTTGACGTCAGACCCCTAAATTAAAGAGATTAATGACTGTAGCTGCACAGACATACATACCACATGGATTTCAAGTTCTCTTTCATCGGTGCTCAGTTTGTATCCATGCCATACCCACCTTTATGTGGTTGGCAGAATACCCTGTCCGTATGCATTTGGTTTCTGAATGGTTTTTTTCAAGTGAAAACAGAACAATTCGATGCGGTTGTTACTCTAAATCAGACTTTTAGGTACTTTTTATGTCCCCATAGCATGACTCAGAATACTGGGAGTCTAGTCTTCACAGCCTTCCCAGAAGGCTAATACTTAAGTGTGGAGAGCCAAGTTTTAAGTGAATGAATGGCTCTTTTGTAAGATGCAAGATGTGGTAAGTAAGAGGCCCATGGAGACTCAGCTGGTGGGTGCCTGGACCTCAAGGTCAGTGGAAAAGTAAAAGACCTCTGTAGGAGGCCCTTAGAGTCTGAATAAAGGCCTACTCCCTGCTATTGCCTCTGTTCCCAGAATAGCATCAGCTCCACATAACATACAATCGGAACTGCTCACGTCTTTTTTGAGCTGGGGCACTTTCTGTGTTGTCCAAGTCCTTGTCAGATGTTGGAGGAGATCGTCATACAGTCTAAATTTTCAAAGGTGAAGTCTGGCTTACTGTGATGTGTCAATTTGATTTATTTTTTTTTAAAAAAGGGGATTCAGAAACCCTATTACCCAGTCCCTGAGAATGAAGCCCTGAAAAACTACTGCATGCTGCTTACCAAAACACTACCTAGTTCTAAAAACTTAAGTTATATAGTTAGCAATCTAAGTCCACCATGGACCACTCTTCTTCTAACCTCACCTTTTAGCTGGCATTGGCTCTTGTAACTGAAAGGGTGTTTATAAATTATTTTAATACATAATTGAAGAGGAACAGAAGGTTTTATTCATTCATTTTTACATAAAAGTCCTCAATAATGCTCCAGTAAGGCTGAAGATTATGTGTTTCACAAATCTTCTGCTTGCTTCAGACAGATAATAAGTAATTGCTACTCTTGAAATAGGAAAGTGCATTATCAGACAAAAAGGTTCAAATGCGTAAGATTCTACTGAAATAGTCATATTGTTTGTTCAACTGTACATATCATAATAGTTCTGAGCTCACTGCCTATCTTATAAAGGCACTCACTCTACTAAGTTGCTTAACTTTTGTAAGCATATGTTTTAATATTCCTGACTTGATAAAAAAGAAGAAAAGGGGGGGGAAAAGGAAGAAAAAAAGAAGAAAGGGAAGGGGAGGGAAGGGAAAACAAGACAAATAAGGAAAAGCTTTGGTTTTGATTATTAGTGATTAATAAAGCAAATCAGAAAAGTAGCAATGGGTTTTAGCCAAGTTTAAAGGCAGAATATTCTTCCTTACTGGTGTTGAATCATTTTGTATTTGGACATGATATTTTTCTCCTTTACAATTTAAAGTGGCCAAATGAAGTGTATTGACAGCAGGAGAGAAGAAAAATGCAAGATGAATTCACAAGCAAATCTGTCTGTGGTTATCTATGCCTGTCTGAAGAATGCATTTGCGGGGGAGAGAATCTGTCTGCTGGACAGTCACAACTGCATTGACACTCCTGGGTTATGGAGTAAGTTCAGCCTGGAAATATTTTAGCTCTAAGTCTCTACTTACCACATGCAAACTTAAAATTTCATATGCTCATTTGAGCAGGCATTCATGTTGGCAGCAGAGAACACAACTTTAACTCAAGCGCTCCTCCTCTGCCCAATTCCTACACCAAGAGTAGAGGGGAGGCAAGGCTATTTTGAGAAAAAGGAACCACAACTCTGAGAAATATTTAATTTCTCTATCTCATCTTCGAAGCAGCTGAGATCATCTTTTATTGGAAGAACAGGGAGGGGTTTGTGAAGGAAGAGGAAAGGAGGAATCGTACCTATAAGACAGAAACACCCGTGGCGTTTTCATCCTAGTCCAGTATTTCTGAAAAAAAATAGCCAAAGAGAAGAAAAGCAAGAGGGGTATTTCTAAAATTCTTTAACAGTATTATGCTGTTACTTTTCTGGTCAAGAGCCATTTTTAGATGTTTTATAGTGCTTTATTTTTATAGTGTTTCATAGTGCTTTGCAAATGTTTGACATTTCTTCTGTGTTTGCTTGGGTTTTTTTTTTAAACTCGTGTAGTTCCATACAATGACCCTACAAAGCCACTTCATAAGGGTTGGCATGGCTGCAGTTGTGCGAGTGGGAACAAATGTACTTACCAGAAAAGACAAA
The DNA here is from genome assembly GCF_020740795.1 of Apus apus. Classification (NCBI taxonomy): domain Eukaryota; kingdom Metazoa; phylum Chordata; class Aves; order Apodiformes; family Apodidae; genus Apus; species Apus apus. The sequence goes on along the minus strand of NC_067282.1, from coordinate 93,584,167 downwards.
AAGGAATGTTTTCTTCATTACTTCTAACATCTTATGCCAGCTCCTGGCTTGTTCAGCAGCTGCAGCTGGACCTAGACCCACCTCAAGGTGCTGGGGAGAAAGGTGGCCACGTTTTGTATGCACCTCATAGCATGAAGATTCTCCCCACTACAAGGTGTGGTGAGGACTGGCTTAGCTCAGTGACAGGCAGCACAACAGAAAGGCCCTGATGCAGTGTGCTGTTTAAACACTGCAAACACGTAGTTTAATCCCAATGAACTGTCAACAGTTGAGTTTCGAGCTGAGGTGCTGGTCTCTCTGGCCTTGATCCAGCAACATACTTCAGTGCATGAATAAAACTTTACGACTCTGAATAGTCCTATTGGCAAATCAGTGGGAACTACTTGTCACTTAAAGTTAGGTATGTGTGTTCAAGAGATTTGTTTGATGTGGCCACAGTGCCCCACAGTAAGTGCTGTGTTGAACCAGGGCCTAAATCCAGTTTACCATGTGGTGCCTTCTTGGCGTTGCTGATTACCTATCAGGCAGCCTTGCATACTTAAATGTGGACACCTTCATTTCAGAAGAAGTGTTAAACACTTATAAATGCTTTCTCATGATAAAAATTCAGTGATGATTCCCTTTTGGACGGGAATATAGTGGTAGATTTATATCCAAGCACTCTGACAGTCAAACTGTGAATCAACAATCTCTTGAATAGAAATTACAGGATTAGGGGAATATCATAAGCATCTGAAAACACTGCATGTACAGTCATACTCAAGAGATATACAGCCATCACAAATTGCTAGTAAAAATGTTGTTCATTGCCTTTGATAAAATCCTGCTTATGTTTTCTTTTTTTTTTTTTCCATACCTCACCTTTATGTACAGTGTAACTAGAAGTTTCTCTCTTGCCAGCTTTCAGCCAAAAGACAAAACATAAACTTATCCTTGTTAATGGAAGGGGAATTCTGAAACAGCTAAGGTAGGAAAGTAATCTACTTTTTCTGACCTTTTTCATTTCAAAACATTCTAGTAACCCAAATTTTCAAAAAAAGTGATTGGTTAAATAAACCGTGGGGTGCACAAGAGCCATCAAATTCCTTGCTGGTAGAACAATCCTAATACACCAGCACAACCACTTTGGGTTGTTGAAACTCAAACTGTGGCTAAACCATTGCCCATGCATTAGGGCACTCTTCCGAAGTCTAACACGTCCCATGTTCAGATTACTTAACCTAAATAACAAAGAGAAAACTAGGAAGGTAACACTTGTCTTTTATAAAAGTGTACTTTATGAACACCAGGCCATATGGGATTTAAGGGATATTAAAATTTGCCAGCAAAAAAAAATAAATACAGTAGTCAGCTGTTCTGTACTGTGTTATTTAAAGCATATTTGATACTTAGTTTTTGTACCATTAAATAAAAACTTTTTACACAAAGTGTCTGAAATCTGTTAGTACCGTCTAGTACTTTGAAAAAGTAAAGCCATATAGGACAGATTTCCAGGCACATAAATCCAACTGAACTCAACAGACATACTTTGGACAAATTAAGATATTGCTATATAATTTGTAATTATTATGAACTCTTTCAGCTTTTCTGGGATGCTAGATCTCATTTTACCTGGCTGTTCATGTTAGCTGTCGTCCAGTGTGTTGTTGAAAGCTATACCTTTGTGAAAGTATCTATAGTAGCTTAAAAATATTTTAAAATATTTGATACTACTCTTTCAGTAGCTTTGTATGTGATCAGATGGTAAGAAATTATTGTACTGTCCTATACCTAGACAACAGAAAGAATTAGTAGCTATGAACACTGACAGAACTCCACTTGGATAAACGTAATTTTATAACCAAAGCATTTTCTGAGGAATCTGCTTCGTAGTGATAGTGGTAGATGTCACATTACCCACCAGAGGGAGCTCATACAGTCAAATGTAAGGGTAACTTTTACGGACATAAACTAATGAGAACTATTTAAAGGGTTATAAATAGATCGAAGCACATTTTTAGCAGGTAGTGCATAGCTGGATGTAATTTATATTAGCTGGGAACTGCTATGTGCTTTTATTTTCCTTGAAAGAATACTCCTTTCTCGAAATTATTTCAAAAAGAAATGTCCGCATTCTTCTTGGTAGAGATAATTCATAACCAGGTAAAACTTCGTGTGTGAGTAGTGGGATTTTTTGTTTTTGTTTGGTTGTTTGTTTGGTTTTTTATTAGACTCACAACCAGGGACTGAGCTCACTGAATAAGCCTAATATTTAGAACAGTATTTATATGAATGTGGTTGCATGTGCCTCTGTCTTCCGTGGATATTAATATTTACCTTGTGGGGTTTTTTTTGTACTGACATCTAAGCAGCAAACCTATATACACATGTACTTGTACAACATGAATACAAAAGGGTATGACCACAAGACAGTCAGGGGTAGTATAAGTAGGCAGTATTTTTAAATGATGCATTTGCTGCTTTCTACTCTTAAAGATTCAGAGTAGTTGACTAATTTCAGGTATCCAAGCACAGCAGAGAAATGTGACAGACAAGAGTCAAAGGAACAAGCTGGGGAGAGCACTGCAATCAAATGGTTGAGGGGAAAGTCCGCAGCCAAAAGCAAATCTGGGCTGTGCACTAGGATGTATCATATGCTTGTAGGAAAGTCATGAGACAGGGGTGGAAGGTTTTTCATCATCTCATGCCACTGTCCCTTCATGTGAGTTACTGGGGATCTAGTTAATAAAAGCACCAAACTCTACTTGTGCAATGAAAGCAGCAAAAACCCATTAGTGGGGATGCATCTATATCTATTTCAGTACAAGAGTGCTCTAGTGTCAGTGTAGTTTTTACTATACATATGCTATTTATCAAGGCTGTAATTAATTTATCTTTAATGCAAATACAACAGTTGGCATGGTGTTGGGCTCAATGGTCCTTATGGGTCTCTTCCAGCTTGAGACAGGATTCTGTGATTAGCAGAATAGTCACAGACTGATATTGGTTATCCTTTCTGTAGAAGAACCTTCTGCAGTGCTGTGAGCATCTTTATCACAGTATAGCTCTTTTGATACTAGGTGTATCAGGCAAAAATATAACCTTAGATGAAGTAAATGTTCCAGTATAAAATCTTTGTGTAGACTAGGCTTGGAAAAGCCTGGGAAACATCCAAACAACAGCTTCTTCATTTTGAGCTAGGAACAATAGCCTTTACATCTCACTGCTGCAAGCCATAAGAAGCAGGAAAGCAAGCAGTTAAGGCACACAGCCCACTCCCCAGTTCCTCTTCCTAGCTGTAACTACTTCCTTTCCATCACTTACAGTTCTCATATCACTTTACTCATTCTGAGCACCCAGGGCACAATCTGGCATCTGGCCACAAATTTGTCACATCAGCACTCACATCCTCATTTCACTTCCCTAATTTCTGTATTAAAATTCAGTAAAAAATTCAGAAAAATAACTAAATCCACAGACCATCTGCTCTCACATTTTCCTAAACAGTTCAAAGACAGCCTATCTCACAGTCTGCACCTGCACGTTGGCCGAGTGCCTTGCTGCCATATACCAGCACCAAAACACAAAGTATCGTATGACTGTAATGTTTGGAAATCATCTCAAGCACACAGTAATCATCAGACCACGTCATGAGATCACCAGTCAATTGGGTCTGAACTCCAGAGTGATGCTGCTTACTCAGTATGGGGTACAGATGCATGGGTTGTGGTCAGGGGGGGATTAAAGGAACTGAGCATTAGAAGAGGGAACTGGTGATTGGCATGTAGAAAAGCTGAGGGCCTCATATGCTAAATCCTGTGCTTCCTACAGAGTAAACCACTGTATTGTGCACTGTAGAAAGCCTGGGTTGAGTTTAAGAATAATGTGTTAATGACTGTCATCTTTCAATCATATGGGTATGATTAACTCATGACATTCCTTGTAAGGAGCCCTGAAGAACCTAAAGGTGATTGGCACCATCCCAAGCAAAGTGGTGGGTTTTTTTCATTCTTACAAAGCAAACAATTTACTTGAATTTAAATTGTCAGCTGCACAGTTTTGGTGTGCATCTGAAGGACCATCTCAATAACTCCCATTTTAACACTGCAAAAGCAAGGGATTCCAGTGGAGGAAAGGGTAAGATTGAGGGCTGCCAAGCCCACGCTGCCTTGCTTCCCTTCTTCCTGAGTGAGCACTGTGGTACAGTCATGCAGTCACAGTGTTTGGTCTTGTCCCAGAAAAGCCCAGCAGGATGTACAACAGGGGCCAGCTTTTTTTGGCTGTTGCTTGGTATTTGCTCTGGGCCTTCATTGCTGCATACATTCCAGGTCTCTCATGAAGACAGTTAATAGTTTCATCATGGGTTGCCCAAGCAAGTTCATCACTATATTATCCATGCATATACATGCCAGGACACTCTAACAGGAGGGAGAAGGCCCTCAGGGCTGTGGGTATAGAAGTATATCTGTGGAAGTTATGAGCATGGGAGACAAGTCATGCCAGCATCCAGGTTTTGTCAACTCTCCTCACAATCCTGCTGGCCAGGGCCAGCACTCCTCCTGCTACATCACTGTCTGGACCAAATGTCCCTTCCCTGTGATCCTCTTCTTCAATCACTGCACATCTCAAACCCACCACAAGAAGAGAAGCAAGGCTTCTCCAGACATCAGTCTCCCCTGCCCCTCTAGACACTTATGTCTTGTGTGTTGAATAAGCAAAGAATTTTCTGTAGGAAAAAACACCAGGTGACTGCATGACTAAGACTGCATCAGACTAGCCCATTTCTGTGAGGTGGTCTGTGGCTGAAGTTTGAGCAGCAAACAGGCACATACCAGAGCTCCTCAAGCACATAGGCCAAAGGATGGCTGAGGACACCCTTGTGTTGTACCCTCATGTATTTGTACCTGCTAAGAAGAGTGAGCAGTGCTCACAAAGGCCTAGATGGCAATAAAGCCTCTGGGGGGAGGTGACACACTTCCAAAGATCATTAATTCACAAAACCAAGCAGAGTAAAGAAAATCCTGAAAAGGGAAACTCTTAAAAAGAGCCACCAAACCCAAGCCTGTACATCCTTATGTTCCAGATTATCGCCCCAGTCTCTCTGTTTCAAGACCGCATGAGTCATATCCTTGCTAACGGGAATGCTTAAATTAAGCTTGTTCAGCATTTGTTACCATGGAAGGAAGTTAGTTAGTAATACTAGGAAATGGAAAGCACAGGTCTTGTTTTTTTAAACCCATGTACTTCGTTTACTGTTGTCTTAAGTGGTCTGAAGCAAATGCATTTGTCATGGCCGTGGCATGCTTACTTTTGCTAGCCTGAGTAACCTGGATACTAACTAATGAGAGACACACTTTACCTGTCCTACAGGCCGTCTGTACCTACCTGCAAGCATTTAGTGATTTCTGTTGTCATCTCAGCTTTTCACGTGCCTTTCTGACCAGCTGGTGGATTGCAAGCACGAGCCTCAGACCCAATGCTGTTTTGCTGAATGCAACTGCAGTTGTCACAGGCTGTAGTCACAAGTTATAAAGTTGAAGATTCATTGGCAGTTGAACTCAAAAGCTGGAACTGACTTCTAAGTTTTTGGCTGAAATATGATATGCAGGAACATCTTTGAAATAATTGTATGAAGTATTTTTTTATAGTGCTGTACTTACAATGGACCTAGCTAGCAGAACAATTGAAGGTCTCCTTAAAAAACAGAAGGACAGAAATCATATTACCTATTTGGAAAATACAACACAAATATGAAAAGTATTTTCTTAAAAAACTTAATTTCAGCTGCTGAGTCAGCAGAGCCACACAGTTCAAAGTATTATGTAGAGAAAAAGTCAGCATGTCAAAATTGGAGATTTATTGAATATGAAAATGTTTATCATTATTATTCTCTTGATTAAAAATCAGGAGATGGATGATAGATACAGCAGTTACCTGTCAGAAGGCTGTTTAGGCCATTTTTAGTCTTGGCAACATTTGAATGATTTTATGGGTTATGCTGACTATTCTGTATTTTAATGTCACTTGCCTATTAAAAGTTTTGGAAAATCCTATTTATCTACCCTCTCAACTGAATCCCATTTCACTCCTATTTTTTCTTTACAATTTGTTTTCATGAGACACTTTAATTTTTCTTGCTTGGTACTTCTGTTTCAGTTTTACTCATTCAGGTCATGATGTAGCTTCTGAGTCATTATTCTCAAGCACATGAGCATCCATGCTGGCAGGCAAATACATTGCTACAAAGCAGTTATTTTTTACTTTCACTGTAACTAATATTAGGAAGAAAAATTGATTGCAAATAGCCACAGTCCAGATTAAATACAGATTTCTGATTTAGTTTGGGATTTTTTAAGAGTTCCATATTTAGCCAGGCTGGTACCTGGACCACATACCCAGGTTTGGTGTCTGTACATCTGTAAAAATATTTGCTGAAGATTTCCATACTGGTCAGTCTCTATAGGTTAGAAAAGTCATATTCCCTGGCTGCTCTCAAATTGCTATATGTCACAAATAATGCCCAGCTTCCCTTCTCTACATGTCTTTGGCTCTCCCTCATGTTTTGCCCAAGGGGTATGATCTGATCTTATTCTGATATTTAAAACATAATGGCTGCACTTAAATAGAAAATTTCAAGGTGAACAAAGTTATCTGTAAGTAACATTCTGCTGTCTGATCCAACTGCATCCAAAGCCAGTCTGCTAATGAAATAATTTCATGTACTTTGTGCAGTTTCCAATAAATTCACTGAAACCACCAAACAGACTGGCTGGCATTTTCAAAGCTACATAGAAAGATCTGTGACTAAATAAACAAATTAATTTTGAAAATGACAATCTTGTTGTTCAAGACACATAACTACAGACAAAACTAAGATATGCCAGATTACGCAGCACCCTGTTCTCAAAGGAAAACCATGAAGTCTGTCCACGGTATGTTTGCCGTCAGCACAAAACTCAGACAAGGCTTTTCCATCACTCCCAGCCTTAACATCCCAAGTATTTTTCATTCATTATGGGTTTTTCCTCTCCACCTTTCATAAGGCATAGTGAAAATCAGACCATCAGTTAGCAAAATGCTCAGAAAGAAGTATAGTGTTAAGCTGGCCATGGAGCATCCCAGCAAAAAGCACGTGCCTTAGAGTGGTGATTTCCCCTCATGTCTCTGCATTGGCTGGGTAAGGGAGGAAGCAGTGCCAGGCATGTGTGCCACCCCCGGGGCTGGCAGCTCAGGAGAAGTGGAGGTAACACTGGGCTCTCCCATGGCCTCCTCATACTCTCCCCCCTGCCCTGTCAGGTGCTTGTAGTAATGCAGAGCCTGTTTTCATGCCTGTGCTGACTGCAGGGAATACTCTAAGTACTCAGAACAAAGAAATCGTTGAATTACAACCTTATGAAGATGTAACAAGATGCATCTGTCAAGCAGAGTTGAAAATGCAGCGCGAATAAAGAACATTCAGAATATTAAATGTTTTTTTTGATATCCACTTTTAATGAAAAAAATACTGTATGAATAGAAATGGAAGTATAACAAAGAATTTTCAGTTGATCTAGGAAAATACAGGGATAAATAGAGCAAGTACAACTAACATTTTACTTCCAGGTTATTCATATATCACATAACTCATGTCCGTACTTACAGCCACTTATGTTTCATACAGACCAGAAAGTAAGAACAAAATATCCTCACAGTACTTTTACTGACATATTCTCAGTTGAAACTATGATGGTAGTTTCATGTATTAATTTTTCATTTCTTGCATGCCAAAAAGTACAATTAAAATACTCTCAAGCTATCTTTATGCTTAAGGAAGGAAAGTTTCATCTCATCTGTTTCCTTTTAATTTCATAACTTGCAAATTATTACTGGCAGTACACTCGTTTGATTAAAAAATAACTACATCACTTCAGTTTTCAATGTGCTATTTTTCAGATTTTATACAGCAATAAAAAGTTGACATGGGATAATAAAGTATAGCTTTTACCCCTGAGGAGATCCATCTTAAGATAACTTCCAAACACTTTAGGCATGAGGAAAATTATTAGAAAAATCTTCAACCAAACTAAAATTAACATAAATGTATTCCATATATTACCATTGTCCCTGCTCTATGCCTTAGTATGGTCCAAATTCCCAACACAGAGACTATTTATATCATTTTCTAGTGTGTCCATATCTTCTTAAATTGGAAGAAATATGTTTAGAAAAGAAACATGATCTACTAGAACATATAATGGGGATAGGTTAACTTCAATTATGTTACTTGAAATAAAATATCCATTATATAATGGATGAAATATCCATTATATTAAGCTACTGGCTGGCAAGCATTAAATCAAATATAGACTTCTGCATACTCTGTATCTGTAGTAAAGTATTGTAACATATTAAACAGACCTTTATTTTAAAATATCTTTCCAGCACAGGACCAATCCTGTATTAACTACCTCACATAAGCTAGTTGAGAGTTATGAGGACCCCTGTCTTTTTTGGTACTGTATTCTGAGCTTTTCCAGTTGCTCTACACACTGCGTCTGGGCCAGCTTCAGTGTTCGGTTCTCCTCTGTCAGTTCTGCATACTCTTTAGCCAGCTGAGCAGCATCCATGCTTTCTTTTTCCACTTGTTCCAGCCTGGCAATCAGCTCCTTTCTGACGATTATGAAAAAAAAAAACAAACAACAACAAACAAAAAAACCCCACAAACACAAACAAAACACAAAGATTAAAAATGGCAGGATGCAAAAATTTGTTGTCATGTGTCAGGTTAGAGCTGGTCTATAAGTTGTTGATGTGGTATTACCTGAGCTGTTGTGGAATAGAGGCCTAGAAAACTAACTTGTCACAGTCTTTCTTTTCCTTTTAGAAGATGAAACTGCCAAAATCTGTGATAAATTTGTTGTTCATCAACCAATCCTGCAAAATGCTGGATTCAAGTATCTCTAATTTCAGTAAGAGTTGAACATGAAATTAATGGGGGAGAATCAAGTTACTGGAGACTGCATGCTAATATTTTGCCTGAAGAATAACCATTTATTCTTCTCTCAATACCAAACAGATTTTAAAGAGAGTGAGGGGTTTTTTTGTTCAGCTGGTTAGCTTTATCAATAAATTCTGTGAAGCACACCTGGTTTCCTTTCCTACTTAAAAAAAAATAAAAATCTGGTAAACACTAGCCATACGAATATGAAGTATATATATTATTTCTGCAATACGTTTATGCTCAGTTTTCCACCATCCCGGTAAGGAGGAGTGTTAGAGCTGCAAAGCTGACCCCTCCTGGGCTTTTTAAGAGCAGACACAGGCAGATTCAAGCTGTTGCTTCTTTCTGGATGGAGTCACACAGTGCTCTTTATTCCCAGAGCTGGCCAGGAGCTGGAGTCTCCTGTATAGTATCAACTGAAATTACCTCAGCACAAGTTAAGATAAAAGAAGTCTTAAAACAAAACACACTGAAGGCATGAGTAACTCTCAGGGTATCTAATCACTCTCCACTTAGTTACAGAGCAAGCTAGCCTGGCCTCTGCTTTTTTTCCCCTCTAAGTCAGATCATTTATTCACCCCTGCTACAGGAAGTCTCTTCTAAAAGCTTTTTAGTTCTTTTGATCATTCTATCTCAGAGATTAGTTAATCTTTAACTGTTCATAGCCCTGTGACTTTATTTCTCAGTCATGTCAAAACAATGCTTGTAGATCATCAGTGGGAAGATGTAATGCCTTCAAAGTGGACAGCTTTTGCTGCAGTCGTTAAAGGAGCCCTCTTGCTAAGCTGGGTCACTGCTTTCAGACAGGAAGTTCCTACAGATTGATAATTCTGTCACCATGGGTCAGAGTATTCATGAAATGGTAACATTTCAGTAACTGCTGAGTACTTACATTGCTTATAGCTGCAAAACTACCACTTACAGCAGCAAAACTGTAAGCAGCTGAGTTCAAAAAAACACTTCTATTTGGCCTTCTCTTAGGATCAGTTTGATCTTCCTCTGTCTTTGCTACAGCTTCCAGGGATAGCACCGTTTGCCCATGGTTTAGCTGACTGTTTACAGTCACAGTTACTGCTATTCAAGGAGTCACAAGTTGGAAGAAAATCCTGGCACACTCATTTCTCCCAACTGTATCTCCCATACAAAAAAATAAAGGAAGAGTTAGTAGACATTGCAGCAATTTTAAATCATCCCAAAGTTGCAGTACACAGAAACCCTTCTAAAGCTAAATAGGTTCACTTTGTTTTATACCACTGAAGTAATGCATAGCAGCTATGTTGCAGAAAAGTCTCATCTCTTTCCTTTCACCAGGTAAAAGGTATATTTGGTCAGGTCTTCAAGAGAAAATATAAAGAGCATATTTTTGTGCAGCAGAATTCTATTAACATTTGGAACAATTTCATTGTAAAAATGTTTAAAGCATTTAAATTAATTTCTCTTTGCTTGGGCCAAACTAGATCAACCAGTTTTCAAATTGGCCAAGATGAACTGATCTTGCTAGACAGTTCAATATTGCAGCTTCTATTAATGGGACATAGGCTACAAATGAGTAATTACATGTATGCTTTAGAGAGTGAGAAATGCATCTGGGAACAATGAGATTTTCCAAGTCCAGCAGCTTTAACCACTTCAGTTTCCTAGGGCATCCTCTTGCAGACTTTCTCTCTTAAAACCAAAGGAGAGCTTCAGCAATATTTCTTTGCAATTATTCTACTGGTGCAATGCTGAACTAAAGGATTAAATTAAGCTCTTTCAAATTACAAACTATTGACTCAGAGGTGTTTCTGACAAATTAATTCAGAATAATTCCTCCTTCCTTTTCTTAGATGCTGTAAACACACTAATAAGAAATCAGCATCTTAAAAGCAAGTAAACTTTTTCCATGGGGACTTCTACAGTACGTGTAGAAGAAAGGTACTATCTACTCTATTTAGACTTGAGCCAGGAGTGGCATTGACAGACCGTGTGCAAACTCAGACAGCTCTATTAATGAATGTCAGTCCTGACTCGATAAGATGAGGCTATGTGCGGGCATGGCTTTTGTGCTGCTCTCCAGTAATACTTAAGCAGCACAGATAACTTTCCCCCTGCCACCCTGGGATTTAGCTTTGCCATGAAACAAAACAGAAATGCAGTAAGATCAAAATATACTCATTGCTGTAGTCCACACTCCAGGACCTCCCTCACAGAAAGCAGTTTCCTTGCAATGAGGTAGTGAAATTGCCCGCTTCTGAGTCAGCAGAACCTACTTATTCCCTTCCCATCAGGATCAACACCTGTTTACAGGGTAGGGTGATGTTTCAGTCAAATACTGCCAGCCTGCCACAGGGATCTAAAATTAGAGTACCAGGGAATTGCTAAATGTTATGAATGGTGTGGTTTACGAAGCTCACAAAAAGGATGAGGACAGTAACTAACATTTGCCTCTGATCTAATCCAGGATTTGAACTTAGCTTCCAGAGGTTAAAGAACACCATACTAAGCTCTTGCACCATCTAGCCTTTGTTGTGGATGCTTAATAAATAGATCTAGCAGTGTGTAATCTGTATTTTCTGTTAATGGTTATCCTGAGTTTAAATATTAACAGCATTGATAAGGTATTTTCTATAATGGTTCTGAGATACTTGAAGCTTTTAGACTATCTGTAATGTACACTTTAAGTGTTCTTTTTTGGGGAGGGGCTTGGGTGGGAAGGGAAGATGAGTGTGATTTGCAACCAGTAAACTACAAGCCCTACCAGAGCAGAAGAAACAAGCGTAGTCTTAGGGTAATTATTTCTCGTCCTGGCCTTAATGACTGACTATGCAGTGAACACAATTCCTTTACAGTAATATTCACAGTGAGTAAATACCAAGAAAAATGACAGATGAAGCAGATAAATATATGTGGAGATAAGTGTATTTGGAGATGGACTGGACTCAAGGAAAATGGCTTCCACAGTGCAAAGAGGCAGAATTGTCTTTCCTCTGTTGTGAACAGCATATTCAGGATCATGCATCTGTGGTACTACACATTTCATCTCAGCTAACATGTGTCTGTGTGTTCTGGTGGCTATAATGTCATTTACTCTTCCCATATTTGACATGGCTTTCATGTCAGGAGGAATCATGAGACCCGTGAAGTAGTTGCTGCACTTGCGTGTTTAAAATCTAATTATTTTTTAAAACAATGAGTTTTAAAGTAAAAATGTTTTAATGCAAAATTAAAACAGCCTGTTTTAATGTAAAATATGTCTTGGTGCTAGCACATAAAAGGTCCATGAGTATTCATCACTGTAATGGGGCAAGTTGAGGTTTCTCTTTGTATTAGACAAGCTGTAATTTCCACTATTTGGCAAGTAAGATATATTTTGGATACATGTGAAATGGTGAAAAATCAGGTCTGAAATTGGAAGATTATTAAGATGAAATATTGCCTTTATGATTTACACCCATCTTTTTCTGCAGCACCTGGAAGTCTGAAGACTACTTGTCAACAGTGTTGGGAAAGACACTCCAGAAATAGTGCACCTGAAGAAACCATCTAGACTTGAGACCTTAGAAACAGTCCTATTGCCATGATAGCATGCTAAAGCATATGGAAAGATCCCACAAAATTAAGCAGACATCCTTACTGTGTGTCTACTGTAGTATGCGTAACAGAAGGAAAGAAATCACATACATGGCAAAGAAAAGGAGTGATCCTAAACTAGGTGGTGATAAAATTATATTTTCTGGAGACTTATATTAGAATTTTCTGGGGGAGGAAAAGAGAAAAAAAGCCAGTGCTAAGAATATAAGATATAGCTAGCAACCATGGCAACTCTAATATTTAACTACATAATACAGGGTCATTATCTAGTAATAGCAATATAACAAGTGCTCAAAATAACCAGCCATCCCATCCCTTTCACCCAAACTTAGATACCAAAAAACATCTGTTATGGAAATACATGTGTGTTTGTGGAACATAAATTAAATTACATTCTGTGACCTAAATGTGGTTTAGTTCTCGGTTCCACACCCTTTTCTTTCTTTTCGATCATGTCTTCCATTCCAGAGTGACTTTGTCTCTTGTGGTACATACTGCTGGCAGAAACAGGAAGAGTTTGAATGAAGACAGCAAAAAAAATCTATGATGTGTTATATCAGCAAAAAAAATCTACCCAATGTTCTTTTAAATTCTTTCAATTTCTTGCTTCCTTTTGTCTTTTTTTTGAGTGACTTTTTCCTCCTTCTTCTTTGCTCTGTCCTCTGAATTTCCCTTTTTTGAACTTTCAACTTGACTTTCTCTCTCATTTCCCATTTTCCTGTGAAACAGTTGTTTTCTCTCCCTGTCCCAGCCTAGTACCTTATCTTGCCACCTGCATTGCATACAAGAGGAAGGAGCAAATAAGCTCTGTTCCTGCCCTGATCAAAACCAACCCCTGTCACTTCACACCACTACCTTTCTATACTTTGGCCATACTGGATCCTCACAATTCAGTGAGAGACAAATCAAGTAGAATTGAAAGCCTTTAAAAAGTTGCAAAAGAATAAATGTGTTTGACTATTTAAAAAAAAAAATGTTATTGAAATTTTTATTTCTTAAAAGTGTCTCCTTTAGAAATACACCTGAATGTATTATTTCATATGTTGCATTGAACTTTGGGGGCTGGAAAAAAATTGCTTAGTGTAGAATGAGTACTATGCCATGTTTTGTTTTACTATGAACATCCAACACCTGTATGGACACTTATGTCAGGTTAACTTAATATTATTTCTTCCTTCTAGCCAACAAATAAAAAAAAATTTGTTCAATCCATTTTCTGCTCTTTTCCTGACAATCGTTGTCTTCAGTATTCTGTGTGCACAGTGACACACAGGAAGCACTACATGTGCAGTTGCTGCCAGGTGGGACTTGACATTTTAAATCCACAGATAAGTTGATCTGTGGAGAGGAAGTTGGGAGGGCTGGGAGTGTCACCATCCAACAGCACTTCTGGTTGTCTTCAGTAAAAGTGTACACTGAAGAACACTGCACAAATTGTTTGCTCCCATTACAAGGGACGAAACTCTGTCCATTTTATCAAAATTACATTTAAAAGAAATGGACAATAGATAGCAGATGTATTAGGCACTTGTGAATCTTTATTTCCATATATTCAAATTCAAATGTAGAAGATAAAGACACCTGCAACAGGGACACATTTCAGAGACCCATAAACAACTCCAATTTGATTATAACTGCTTTTGAGGCAAAAGGCTGTGCATCTCATCAGACTTCTCAGAAAAGTCAAAGCATCCTTCCCTTCTGAGGATGGAATATTCAATACCTATGCCATCCCAGCCACTGTAATCCATTCTTCTCCTCTTCATTCAGCATATGCTATCCATAAACTTCCTTAACTTTCAAACTGTTACTGTTGAAAACATTCTTTAGGTATAAATCAGTGATCACTAGACCAAAATTCTCTTTTACTTCTTGCTTACTCCTTCACCCTCACAGTTACACTCTCTTTCTATCTAGTTGTTTGTAAAAAGCAGGGTTAATGTGTTCAGCTTGTGTATGCTTACATTTGTGTAAAGCTATATGTATCCTAGCAACTCAGTAATCCACCTTCCAATTTAAAAAAAAATTTCATGCAATGAAGAAGTCCGAGTTAGTTTCTGGAAGGTCTTATAGAAATGGGCTGCTGCAGAAAGAAAAGACATCCCAAAGGGGAAAGAAAGGCAGTATTGCGAGACCTCCTCCAAAATACTACAAAATAGAGAATGTACTTGGAGGGAGGGGTCATAAATAGTTCTCACCTGGAGAAAAAAAAGCTTCAGCTGACACGTGCAGCTTTTTCAACCTCAAAATCAAATACCCACAGTGCACCAACCTGCAGGAAATTAAGCATCTTCAATCCCAGTGCTTGTAGGACCAGATTCAGATTAAGAGATGTGGAAGGTGGTGAAAGGTGCTGCACAGGTTTTTGTCATGTTTAGGCATTTCACAGCTACACAGCATGTGACTAGCTAGGCCACAAACAGGTAATTAGAAGGCACATAAGAATAACAATAATATAATTCTGTTTGCTGCTTCATTCAGCCACTCTTATTTTAACATATTTTTAATGGGGCATGAAGTCTTTTATCCACAGAACAGGTTCAGCCAAGGTAGCAGTAGTGGAAGCTTCCTCACATTGTTCCAGTGTTGACACCCACTGGTGGACCAAAGGAAAATGCCAGCCTGAAACCCCTTAATTTATTCAGGATAACTGCTACTGACAGGCTGACTTCTGGACTCAGAGGTTGATAAGGATAGTTCTGAGCTCAGATAAACAATTTTGTGCAAGTATCTGCCATTCCCAAGCAGTAAAATATTTCTAATTCAGGTAATACTACAGACTCCACAGATAAACGAAAATGCATTTTATTTTTTTCATTCTAGTAAGTGCAAGAATATATATGACAGTCCAGCTTTCAAGGGGCCCACGCTTACTTTATAAATGTGCAAAACTGATTCAGAGATGTGTCAATAAAATTAATAATGCATTTATATTTGTAGACTATAAATACCAAAGGATTTAAGGCTGCCTTTGAGTTTATGTGTCTGAAGTTAATCACTTCAACAGCCATTTAATATTTTATATTCCGTTTGGATTTTCAGAGAAGACAAATGCACGTGGTTTCACTGAATTCCCTTGTTTGCTAAATACGCATGTGAGCAACTTATATTAGGCAATCAAATTTGTCAAATCATTGCAAAATTATTTTAATTAATTATCTTCTCTACATCTTTTTAAATGCACCAATTAATTTTGATTGTACAAGTTCAAATAATAATGAATCAAATGCAAACACTGGGAAAATGTATTGTTAATATCTTCTGGTTATTTTTTCTTCTTTTTTAATTTTTGTGCCAGGCTGTCAGCAACCAAGTGCCATGCGAGTCCTACAGTGGAAGGGGATTTGTTCTTGGAAACCTCATCTAGGTTCAATACTTTAGGCAACAACTAACTATATTGTGTCTGTAGCCATCAACCCCAATAAGGACAAGTCTCACTTTCTTAACTTGCATAGTCTGAATTCAAGGAAACCTTTGGCTATCTTACTTGTAAGGCTACAGGATTCCATGGATACAAACTTGGGTAAACTGCATGGTCAGCAGTGTGAAGATTGCTGTGAAACAGATACAGTGGTCCACCTTCTACTCAAAGCTCACTCTTCAAATGAGCTCTTTCTACCCCTGATTACAATGTTTCTGTTCACACAGCATTTTGAAGAATGATGGTCTTTTTCACAAGAAAACTCAGAGGTTGACACTGAGGTAACTCCCTGAGGAAGGCAACACTGCTTGAAGTCACCCTCAGTGTGAATATAAAAATAAAAAAGCATTGAAAGAGAAAGTTTATTTAGCAGTAACTGTTATTCCTTAGGGTTGGCTGTCTGCTAAAAACTTTCACCTTTCACTACTCATTCTCTTTCCTCTCTCTAAATTTCTTTTTCAGGTGTCTTGTGGAAAGGAACCGAGAGTCACAGAGTAACATTTAGTAGTCACACAAAGATGACAGGGGTATCAGTATAGGCCACAGACAAGAAAAAAAGTCTGTAGCTTTTGCACCTTGGGTATGAACACCTAAAACACCAATGTACATACAGACAATGCACCTGAGAGAATAATGTTGTCAAGTATTCTAAATCTAACTGAGGATCTATTATACTCTTTGTTTAAACATGTAAAGTTAAATTGAAAAAAATCCCTAAAACTAAAAAGGGGACTTGCACTGGCTGAACTAGATTGTTTTATGACCAGGAGGCTGTATCACTGAGGGTCCAGAGCTAGGACAACTCCTAGTGGTCCTTAGTGGTCCCAGTTGATCCTGTGACCTGATGGCCTAACTGTTGTGCTGTACCATGTCTGTCAGGCAGAGGTATAAGTTCAGAAAATATCATGTGAAACCTTCACATTTAAAACAATGTTTTACAAAGAGAATATACAACAGTAAATACATTGGGAAAGTGACTCACTTTCTTTCTTCCAGCAGAGCAATTTCTTTCTTGACCTCATGGTACTCTTCTGCTATTTTGCAGTGTTGCTTATACACCTGCATAGATTCCTTAGAGTCATGACAAGGAGGCAGTGGCTTTAAGAAAAGAAGAGGAAAAAAAATAAAAAATACATATAGTGCTTTTGAATTAACTATTAGGAAAAAAACACTTATTTGAAATATTCAATTTTTATCTTAATTCCTTTGAGAATATTTAAAGATTTTTTTTGGCCTAACTGCAGGATACAGTCAAATATTCCTAGTGATGGCCTTTCACAGAGGGAAAAAAAAATTACTTCCTTGCATAAGAATATGCATAAACCTTCAACCCTTGTAAGGATTTTCCTTGTCAAGTTTGTAAAGTATCCCTGAGATTGTTCGAAGAAAAATTTCTTCCTCATGTCCCTCTTTTTCAGCTACAGTGACACAAGAATGCTAAAGCTGATGCCTGGGTCAGACTCATAAAATACATGTGTGTCTTCACTGCAAAAACTGCAACACTGAGCACAAGCTCTTACTCTCCAACTGTGCAAGATGAGAAGACATAGAAAGCTATTGACTACACACTTTTTTTCACAGTGGCAATGCTTCTTCCAGCTTATTACTAAATGCCACAGGGCCGTGAAGTGGGACACTAGGGCTGATTCTGCTGGACTCAATATTTTTACTGCTGACTCCTGTGCAGCCAAGATTTCACAATGGGTTCTAACCCAGCAGTGTCTCAAACTGTCAGTAGCTTGCTCAAGATCATACTCAGTTTCTCTGCATCTCTGTTTCCTATAGAAAAAGGGGATATACTTGGTAGAAAAGTTATAAGAGTTATATCAGCCATATTTGCAGTGTTTTAAATTTCCCTGAGATGTGTAGGTGAGACTGAGAGTAGAAGGATGACAGCAAATTAAAAAAAAAAAAAAAAAAAAAAAAAAAGACACAATGAAGCAAAAGTACTTCACCTCCTAACCTAAATACTGACATTATTGCAGTAAGGCTTTTTTTTCAATGCACACTGGAGGCAATAAATATGGCAAATTAAAGCACTCTGTCTGAGGACTCCTCGTAAGAATTTCAGTCGATATCTTGAAAATACAGTTTGGTTAAATATCAGTGGGTTTTGTTCCTTAAAAAGGATTCAACTTTGTTCAGGCTTCAGGCTTGACTGTCACATTTTGGCTGTAATACTTTCAGGAAGTAAAGTATTTTTAAGTTATTAGCCATGAATCAATTGACTGTAAATGAACTCCTAATAGCAAGCTTGAGCCACCTGTTTGAAGCAAAAGGAAGCACTTAAAATAGTCCCTTTACTGTCCGGTCAAAGAACATCCAATTGCCTTTCATAATATAAGTAGATTATTTTTTATTTCTTGCTGTCCTACTTCGACTTTTCTCTGAAGCATAATATTCCTTCAATGACATTGTTAGGAAAATAAAGTCTTTAGACTTTTCCTATTTATGATCTTGTAAACCCTTGTTAACTAAACTGGAAATTTATATTACAATAAACATGGTTCAGAGACAAAGATAAGGAATATTTTTATCCAGGAGGTAAGGTAATTTAACTTCAGATGTACCCCAATGCACAGGTGTAACTAACGTATAGACCTTGCAAGTACTTGTAGATGGTAAGTGGTTTCTCACTAAAATTTTAAACCAGACACTCATTTTCCATGTTATAAATGTAAAAATGCTGTGGCATAGGTGTTTCATATCACCTCATCTTATTCTCTCTGAGCTCAGAGAATCTGGGACCCCAGGGAAAGGGCAGTACATTACTTGATGAATCTGGTCCCTAGGAAAGGGCTTTTAATTTCATTTCAATGTGGTTGAGCAATAGCACCATTCGTACAGCCGCCCAAATAATAAGCATAAATTTAACAAGACAGAATATAGAAGTCTCAGTGCTCTAATCCAAGAATGCAAGGGTGAGCCAAAGTAGCATCTCTGGTATCTACCAGAGATCAGCAAACAACAAATGTGTCACAATAAAACAATTTTGAACCGTACCCAGTGGGAAAGTCCCCAAACAGTGATACATCAAAAGATTAAACAAGCAAACCTGCTTTTGCTTCCAACTTAGTTTCCACAAACCTAGCTGGTTTAAACCAGTTTAAAAATTAAAGCAGCATTCAGTTTCTATATTCCAGCTTCCCACTCAAAAGATATATATAGAGAGCTAAAAATTATCTAGTCATGCTGAGACTTAGTATCTAATTCCCACTTAGAACCAGTTGCTGACTTTGAAACCCTTCCGTTTTCTTACGTTGATATTTTATCATTCAAAATAAACTGACAACGAAAGGCATAATCAGTTTACTAGTATTCTGTTCATACAATGGTTTTGTCTTGTCTGATGCTATCAAGCACTGTATCAGTAACTCTTTATTATTATTTTGAATGTATCTTTACATTAAAATGTAAATTTTATTAGGGTTTTATCTGACTAGATGACTGGAAAATTTTGTTTGCTCTTTTTAATTCTGAAATTTCAGAGGAAGGTTTTGGAGATATTACCTACACTGTCCATGAGTAATTTCTGCCCATTAGAACGTGAAACAGGGTTATGCATTCATTATTTAACTAACACCTCTGCTTATTCAGAAGAAAAAACTGAGACATCCGAGTCTGGTCAGTTCTTTGTTGGTCACCAGAAAATGCAAGCCAACACAAAGCCAGAAGGAAACAATTTTACATGTCTAACAGCCTACTTTTTTGACATAAAAAGGGTGCAAAGAAGTAATACATCTGTTCCCACCAGGAGAAGAGTTTTCAGAAGAAAGTAGGGCAAATTCCTGAAAAGCGTGCCGAAGCAGAGCCAAAACTTGCTTTTTCCAAAAAGGTAACTCCAACTAGCCAGAAGATTTTTACAGTACTCACATATTTCCGTAGAAAATGAAACAATAACAGAACAGTAACAGTTGCTGGACTAGCCCATACTCATAAAAATGGGAATAGAAAGAACCTGCAAACTCAGTGAGTGCACTCCCCTCTTCTCAGAAGCAAATCCTTCAATTCACAGGCTTGCCCAGCTCTGCTTAGAAAAACTGAAGTCCCCTGCCTCAGTTGTAAGACTGGCCCAGAGCCTCGCCGAGGATGAAAAACATTTTTGTCATTTCCAGTTTGGTTTTGTTGAAGACATGTTTGTATCATCCTTTGTCATTCCAGCACTATCCTTCATCCAAATGGTGGTTCTTTGTACTTATAGAAGGCTCTCACGTGTTTGTGAAGAGCTACATCAGTGAAGCTCCTTTCCTCTAATTCATCCTAGATGAAACTTCCATTTTTCCTAGCTTTTCCAAGCAGTCTTTCTCTGCTCCCTATTCCACCTGGAATTACTTTTTAGAATTCCTGGCCAAGCAAGCTATGGGAAGTGTTGCAGACACAACATATATAGAAATTCAATGTCATTACATTTTATATATATATAAAAGCATACCTGGTACATAAGCAAAAAACACCCCTGCCAAAGAAAGTTATATTTAATGGCAACAGTTGCTACTTTTAATCCTGCTTATTTCAGGATTCAGTGTCATCCACCCCCATTTTCCTGTGCTGGTAAAATATGTGCACACAGCATCTCTGATTTGGTTCACAAAGCTGGTACAAAAGCTCCTGTTTTCAAGTGATACTAGTGGTCTATCCTACTGTGCTCAATTTTCAACAAGGTCTGATTTTTCCTTGTATATTGTTGAATAACTGACTGTGACACTGACAAAGTTTCTACAAAATCCAGCAAATAGACACTAAGAGATCCTGTTATGTGCTGTTCTGTAACTGTACAACTTTACAAGACATATGCATTGTTTATTTAGATTTTTGGTTGCAATCAGATATGAAAGATGCTGGAAAGTGATATGCAAAGGCAGTTGATGAAGAAATAGAAAGACCCTGAGCAGTTCCGCCTGTTTTTTAAGACAGGTTGAAGGAGCTTTCTAATTGAAATCTTTTCTGAGGACAAAAAAGCACAGTTTCCAGTAAATTTTTCTCTTCACTCACATGACAAATTATTTTGCCTTGCTGAGAGTGGTATAGTTGATAGTGCCACCCAAGTGTTCAAAAACTTTAAAACAGTTTCTTTTTTAATGCACCTTCATTTGTTTGCATGTATGTTTTAGTTCCACCGTGAAAAAAAAAAAAATAATCAAAACTTTCTCCTGAAAAGGTTAAAGTTTAAAGAAAAAATTGTATCATGCATTGTAGCCAGCTGAGCATGTGGACTCATCTAGAAAGAAGTCTTTAGTACCGGTCTTATTTTGAGCAGCATCTCACTTTTCGTACATTTGGTAATTTTCAGCTAAACTATTCTGGAAAATCAGACAGTTGAATGCCAACATTTTGCATATGGCCCATGTTCATTATATGGCTTTGTACACTTTTTCATGATGGAGGAAACAAGATTATTCCAAACAAAAGTGATAGCTACATATTGTAGCTTCCTTTTGATGTGCAACTGGACCTCTTCAACCAGTTTCAGATACCTAGTCTAGGATATATCTTGGTCAGTCCAGTTTTACTATGAAATTAAGCAGTTCTCTTTACTCCAAATAGTTCAAGATAACTGGATGGGAGCAATGGAGACTTTTGCTCTCCTTTCCTGACAGATTTTTCATTCTTTCCTAATATTAGTATGATGTTCTGACATAAACACCCATGTCTTACATAATCTAATGTAAGATCACAGTTATCACAGCAGCATTACAGGAGACTTATCAAGTTTATAGTCAATCAAATCTAATTATAGAGTACGACAGTACTCCAGGATTTCTCCCGGAGTTTAACACATATTAAAAAAATATAGCATGCCCTTTAAAAACAAAGTACATTTTTAAACTGTCTAAAATCATTTGTATGTGTCTAACAAGAGTCTTGGCAGTCAGTAGATGCAACAGTTCCATTATCAAAGTTCCAGAGTAAACAAGGTTTCTACTAAATGCTTCTGCCATACACACCAAACTGTCCCTTTCATAATATTTTCATTGCTTCTTTTGTACAGAAATATCCCACTAAGGCATGAAATACTAGCCACTAACTTAATAAACTGATTTTATAAATGTTTGGAGCACTTTCTCCGTTGCAGCAATTTTATGGTCATCTAACATGATTTATCTCAACAGACTTGTAAAACAATATATGACACAAATGCCTCTCTCAAGCTCACAATCTCATGAGAAGAGATAATGAAGAATTACAGAACACCCTGTGCATCCATATGTGCCTTGTGCTCTTCCCTCTTGAGCATCAAATTCCCAGCTGGAATAAAGACTGACAAAGAGGGAGATGAACTGAGCAAGTGATGGGAAATGCTGGGAAAGGACAGACAGCACACAGGGCATAGAAACGCAGGTACTTCACACTAGATACCTTCCTCTATATTCAGCAACCTAAACAACAAGACCTTAGATGTTGATGTAGGTGTCTAAATATAGCAGCTAACCCGTAGTAGAGTGTCTGTCAGAGCAGCCACTACCCACTCTGCAGCTAACCAAGGAAGTGCCTTCCAAGGCTCGGTCCAACTTTCACACCAGGCAAAGGTCAACGTTTCCCCAAAACAAACTGACAAGTGTAGCAAGCCTGTCCTCCCTTTGCTGCCACCACACTGCTCGTACAAGGGCGGTGGGGGAATGACACTGAAGCCCAAAAAGGCAAGTGCTTTAGCCTCATTCAAAGTGTTGCTTGTCAGTGTGAAAGAATAATTTCCAATACTGCAAACAAAAGGAATCGAAAGCAGTAAGTTTATTAATATGAGCTTTGCTTCACTGGTAACATATAAAGAATTTCTTTGTAGTTTTTTTAATAATAAAGCTGCAAAAGAGACCAGGCTTTTCCTGCATATAGCTTAAACTGCTCTGTTCTCATATGTAAAGATTTTGTGTCTGGTTGACGATATACGAATTATCTTTTTAAGTAAAAAGCAAACAAACAAACAAAAAACCAAAAATACCAAAAGCAAAATGTTTGAGTCAGAGAATTGATATTATTTTCTTACAAATTGCTTCTTGAAATTTCTTCCTCTAAGAGCAGTAGAAAAATGTAACATTCAAAAAGGTAATTGGAAAAGACAACACTTTTGGTCTGAACCTAGCTAGTAGATCACAACAGTAGACTGATCATTTTTATTCTTCAGAAAGAAGCTGTAACTTTCAACTAGAATTGTCTTCTAGTAAAAGTTCTTACAGAGAATTTGCATTTCATCTCCTAGAAATAATTTTTCTGTAGTTAATCCTACCTCTACCTCTGTGAGGCTGGCAGTGATGCTTGGCCAGCAGGGTTTATTACCCTGTCAGTGGGAAGCTGCACTCAACTTTCCCCTGCCATCGGATACCAGTGCCCAGGGAGTGGGTATGGTAGGATCGTGGTAGGAAAAGTGGGAACAGTAGGTAATTCTGCTCAAACAGCCAAGTTGTCTGCCAGGGCCTGACATAGAAGGACAAGGGCTTGAAGCCTAAAACAGAGGTGCAAATTGCTTGGTACTCAGGCTGTGGTCTGCTGCCTGCATGCATAAAATTCTAAGGCTCTTATTTTCCAAGTCACTGGGAGAGCTTCCATAGCTTTCAAGCTGCTTTCAAAATCCAGCCTGAGGATCCGCTAATTTGGCCTTTTGTTTGTTTGTTTTGTTTTTAAAACAGGTTTCAAAATTTTCCCTCCTGTGTTTGAAACCTGGAAAGTAAATACTTTTTTTTTTTTTAGGTGTCTATTATTAGATAGCCACCTACCCTGCATTTATAGTTTGCTTCTTTAAATAAAATACAAATGCTTTGGGCCGTATTTATGGCATGGTGATGAAAATCTTGTGGCTCTAGATGTGATATTTTTATTATGAAAATATGTACCAGCATTCTTATAAAATCAAGCATTTCAGGCTGCTATGCCACAGTTGATTAAAGGGTTCGTTTAACATGACACTTCATGTGTACTGCTTTTATAGTATCTAACTTTGGGATAGAGAAAAGCATGGATGGAATGACAAGGGAAACCACCATTCAGAACTCCTGCAGGTCCTGGTGAAGCCCATGTTGTAGCTTGCTTCTGTAATACAGGAGCTGTTTCAAAGCTGGTCTGCTTACATTAACATAAATTGCAACTGCATCCTATACAGGGCTGACACACCTTTAGTAGTTTGGATTATAGCAATTTAAAAATGCAACTAATAAGAAAATATAACTAGCTGAATTATAACTGTGTTGCAGTTACTGCTTGTTTGACATTTTAAAGCTGTATAAACGCAATGGAATTACATCAAATAGTCATAACTTGAAAAGGTGATCCAGACAGACAAAAGCAAGGAAATTCAAGTTTTTGTTGCTAAAGCTGAATGCACTGTTACCTCTGCATCAGCTCAGAACCCTGTGTTGTCTTAACTGCCTCTATTTGAACATAAAGGCATCTAAATATGAACATGTACTTGAGCTTAAAAAGCTGAAGGACTAAAGGACTAGGCTAAAGCACTACCACCAATTTTATACTTTCATGTGGATGAGTCAGCCAGATAGTCGTTGTAAGCTATCCTTCCAGCTACCTCAATGTTACCAGAAAAAGTATCTGAAGGATAATAGAAAGAATATCATCTGAATCAAAGCCTTCAATTGTTTCTTTGAATTTGTTATTGTATTGAGATCATGAGAATAAAGGAAGAAGGTTCTCTTGAAAAAAAATGTGAGGTACTTAACAGACCAAGTGGGTGTACCTAGTGGAACAGTTCTTGTGTGTACTTTAAAAACTTTTACTGAAGGGCTATTATTTATCCAGCCGACTAACATTTTCAGAGGAGCAATTCTGATCTATCATGAAATTATACATTTAGAGTACATTATACATTCTGGAAATGGGTCTTACAATTCCTAATAAAAAAATCGTCACTTAGCCTGTAAATTACGTACATCTAACAGTAGTAATTTTGGTTTTTATGTATCAATAGCAATAATGATAATCATGATTTGCCTTTTTAGAGCAGTCTTCACCCACTGATCTCAATGTTCTTTAACAAAAAAGGTAAAAATTCCTATTTGTTCCTTTAATCTTTCCTACTCATGTCTAAGGAGCCTGCCCCTATTCTCAGGATTAGAGAGATAAAGCAAGAAGAGTCTCTGTCATCCTCCATTCCTCCTTCAGTCATCCTTTTTGATGAGAGCAGCAGGAGAGAAAAGCCAGTCCTTTAAGTCAGCAATGCCTGCTCCAGTTGATGGGGACAGGAAGGATGACATCATTGGACAACACAGCCTGCTAATGCCTTTCTCAGTTTACACTCAGGAAACAACTGCCTTCATATTGAAATATCAGAGGAAGTCTAAATGCTCCTGGGAAACAGATGATCTGAAGTAGTTTACAAAAGCCATCAAACACTCCAGAACTGCCACAGAGGAAAGAGAAATAAGCCCTGGATACAGCACAGGCTCTGTGCCTGGTGAACCATGGAGTCACCATCAACTGCCAGCTGATTGTCCAGTGTACTGGGACTCCATTGTACTCTGCTTAGTTACCTAAGATTAGAGATAAGATGGCACCACAAAATACACCTTTGCATTCTCTTGGAATGCTTCAGAGAAAGCTGATCATACTGATCTTAGTGCAGCCTGTAGGCATGAGAATATAATACCTGGCCCATTCCTTCTCTCAACAAAACCACAAGGACTCTTTTCATTGCAGTGCAGCAGTACATGCTGTGTTTTGCACATGAATTGTAAAGAAAAAATTACAAAGCAGGTGAGATTGTTGAAATAGTAATTCCTCTGCAATTGGATTTAAAATGTCAAATCTCTTTGTCTGTGTATCTTGAAAATACAATGTTTTCTTCTGCGGAAATATACAGTCTCATTACATGTTAATAGATGAGAGAAGCACCTCTGAAAATGCTCACCTTAGAGTAACAACTAGAGGTATTTTTAATTATAATAAATCTAGTGAAAGTGAAGTAGAACTGCAATTTTAAAACAAAAAAAACCAAACCCACAAGAAACCCCAAACAAAAAAAAAAAAAAACATTTACCTGAAGCTGCTGATCTAGTTCTGGAAATGCCAAAGGGAAGGAGTTTTCAGAGGAAGCATCATCTAAAAGGTAAACGTGATGTTAAATGTCAATGTCTACCAAAAAAGGCATTTCAAATTATCTGTTTAATGTAGTTCTACATTGCATAAATTCACAATAATATCAAGATCCTGCAAACACCTCTACATCTGCTTCTCTTTCTACACTTGAGGTACCTTAACAGACTCCTTGAAAACACTAGTGGGTTGGCAATAAGAAAATGTTTAGCTGCTGGAAAGATAGAAAGCCTTAGTTTGTATTGCAGTGATTAAGGAAAAAAAAAATAAAAATAAAAGGCAAAACAAGCAAAGCCAGTTAGAGCAGTAGAACATGTGATAATATAATAAAAACAATAAATCCAAACAATCTTCCTGAGCTCTCCACTATACTGCAAAATAAAGAACCTTCTAAGGACAGAATCCTTACTATAAAGAGTTCATTACTTGAATGAAGGGAAAGATATCTTCCCCACAACCATACAGTGACCTACCAGGACTAAACCAACAATTATAGAAACCTTTTCCTTTCACCACTCAGAAGCAACCAGAAGAACACACAAACCAATCTAGCAATCCTGTAGCTACAAAACTGTTAGTTACACAGATGTAATTAGACTGGGAAAGGCACCACAAATTTCTCCATACTGCAAAATAATCTCTTTACCCTAACCTGTAGATAACAATCCTTATGGGCTAGAGCTAGTTCACTCCTGGCAACAAACGAGACTCTGTTTTTATTTATTTATTTATTTATTTTTAGTACAGGCTTCCAGTAAAGGTGGGACAGACTGCACCAGTTACGTCAGTGTTGTGATGTGGACACCTGCCCACTAGTAGCTGGACTGAGATCAGAAATGTGAATCATACTTGGTAGCGTCACAGCAGCCACCGCAGTATTTCTTTCTCAGTGACTTTCACACTATCAGTTTTGCATTGGACTGTGATGACTGTTTATGTATCTTACTACAGGTTACGGGAGGTGAAGAGAAGCTTACTGTTAGCTAGATTGCAAAGTCAGTTATTTGTAAGGTGTCAAAATTAAACAAGGATGGCTCTCATAGGGGAAAGCTAACTTGCATCAGAGCCTGCAAACTGCTGTCTGCTGGCAGACTTGTACACTGCAACAAAACCCCAATGCGATTAAGAGGACTGCATGTCAAAGCAGGATTTTGAATATTCTTAAAGAGCACAGACTAGGATTTAAATTATCTATCAAATATTTATCTCTTTATCCTCTCCTCAGTGGTCTTACAGCAAAGTACATTACAAGAAGCAAGGAAAATAAGCCACCTTATCCTATGAAGAATAAAGATACGGGCTAACGTACTGTCCAAGCCTTACTTTAGCTAACGTAGCTAGAGCTGGGCACCTCTAGGAAGAGATGCCCAGAGAAGAAAGGAGAATACAGAGGTATAGAGGACAAAAGCAAAAGCTTTTGAACTTCCTCAGGATACAAAGTGAAGTTCTGTATTTTCATGGGGTACTGGTCTTGCCAGTATTGTCAATAAATCATACCTGCCTCCTCTCCCACTTCATTTTTCACACCATGTCACAAACATGTCTATTCTGTAAAATACTTAAATTGCTTTAATTGTTTAGAATTGTACCAGGCTGACATATAATTGTTTACCTTTAATTTGCTGTTGTTTTCTTGTACAATATTTAAAAATAGATTAATATTCTAAAAGAAGAAAGATGAATCATATGGCAAGGCTAAAAGGAAGGACAGAATAAGACTCAGTCAAGCTAGGGGTACAGCTGCTCTACAAATATTTGGCTGAATACCTGTTAAATATTCTGACAGAGATATTGGACCAGAGTCATGGACAGCAGTTAAGCTGCAATTTGTTTTGACAATTCCAGCACACCTCAAACAATTTTAACTTAAGAAAAACAAAGCAAAACCAAACCCAAGAATTAAAAAAATAATAATAAAAAATTGTCAATAATTATTTTTTCATTGTTTGAAAATTAACAACAAAAAAAATTATGCAGTGACAGAATGTTAGAAAATATATTGGACTATCTTCAGAAAAGAACCAGTAAAAAAAAAATATGAAACATTTTTAAAAGGATAGAACAGAAAGAGAAATTACTATAGAGGAAATCCTTTCAATAAACAGATGTTCCCTGCTTATTTTTTGAACACAAGTGACTGAGTCAATGGTACTAAAAATAGAACATTTTGGTATCCTAACCATTATGGCATACCATAGTACATTTTATAATGGGCCTGCCCTAGCATCTATTGAACAGCTGCTATGTTTTTTTTTAGTTATGCTAGTTTAAGACTTGTTTAAATCATCATCAGATGCGCAGAACATAATCAAGAAAAGCTAGGGACCTCTGAAATTTTCAGCTGACATATTTAGTTTACAAAAATTAACAGAAATCCTCACAGCTAACTGCAATCTTGTTTTCCATAAAAAGAATAACACAAAAACTTTCCCCGCAGCTTCCAGTGAAATAATTTACTGCATCAGGTTAGTCTCTATTTCACTGTTGTCAAAGTAACAACCACAACAATAACAACAAAAATCACTTGGTAAAAACTAAACATGTTTAAATTTCACACAAGGGGAAAGCAAATTGCAACAGTAATTTGCCTCCTAAAATTTTTCAAAAGATGTTTTCAGAAAGTCAGGAGGAAATGTATGAACTCTTGCATTTTCCACCAAAAGAATTACTACTGCCCTTACAAGCTGGAATACTGGGTGTTACACAGGAGATCAGACAAAATCACATTGGCTTCTAGCCTTAAAAATCTATGGCTCTGAAGATCAGAAACATTGAAAATGTCTGAAATGTCAAAGAAAATATTCTGAAGATCAAAACACTTTTGTAAGTATCTTCTTATATGTTTGTGTTTGTTCTATTCTACATCTCCTTAGCTAGACAACAGAAATAATCTCTTTTTGTCCTTTCTCAATTTACTGTCAATACATATTGAGTGCCTAGATTGTCACGAGGAATCACTGATATAATGAAATACCCCCTTGTCCTGGATTGAGTCAGTATTATTTTTTATAATAAAGTTGGTGGCTTTTCTGTATCACAAAAACTGGAAAAGAACTAAGCTGATTCTTCACCAGATGCAAACATTATCTCACTCCTGTGGTCACTATTTTACTGCACCCTTCCTTGTGTCTTGTAAAAAAGAAGAAGATTGATAATTCAAGCTGGTTGTTGAAAACATAATTTGCTTTAAAAAAAAATTTAAAAATCAAAGAATGTAACTTGTTCTGTCTGAAAATGAGTCAAGATTCTGATCAAAAGAAAACAAGAAAGGAGGAAAAACCATACATGTGAATGTTTCGGCATCCCAGCAAACTCAACAGCACTAACATGTGATGTGAAAGAGTCAGATCAGGGACTTAATCAGCCACCTAAGTTCAAGTATCTGCTGCACGACTGCTAAATGAGTAGCAGCACTTCCTGATTTCCCATGGATCCCAAAACTAATTCTGAAGGTCTAAATTTAAACGTGCACTAAAGGTAGAAGAACTGTACTCTGATTACAAGCTAAACTCCGCACATACAGTTGATATTTTATTCACCAAAGACTTGGTTCACGTGTATGGAACAGCTTGACCTTCATGTTTGTTTCATGTTTGTTTTACCAGGTTCATAAATTCACTCCACTTGTTGCTGAAAACTGTCATTATAAAAGAGAGTATCTGAGGGAGCATCTCCAGGGAAACCACTTCCTCTTGCTTTTCATTCAGTCGGGCTGAGATAAAATAACCTTCTACATCAGACAAAGCTTTCTGACTATTCCTACAGCAAAACTAACAACATAACAAAAGAAAAAGCTGCCCAGACAGCGCACCTTCATGCTGAAATGATGTCATGGGCAGCTGTGTGTCAGCTAAACCTAAGCTGCCCAGCCTCCACTGTCCAGGTGAGCTCTTGTTTCTCTGCTGATAGCACCTATTAATACAAACATGAGATGAGTTTCTAATATGTGGTACTGAGATCCATGCAAGCCACCTGATTTATAAGTCTGAACTGTATTAAGACTGATTGTTGTATTAGAAAAAGCTTACTACTTATCAGTGATGTCCTGATGCATTCAGTCCCCTGTTACATGCTAATGTTGCACATTTGAGAATGAATCATGCTTTCTGGAAAGCTTCACTTATTTAATCATGTTCTGGCCTCCTGGAGATTCTAATATCCCAGACCTCCCTCATGCAGACAAATGAGAAAAACCCTTCACATTTCACTGTCTGACTGACACAATGTCTGGTACAATGAAATGTAACATCCCAATCTCTTCCTAGCTGGCTGCTCCATTTAGCTGAACTGTAGGCTATGGGCAATAGTTAAAAGAATGAATAGTTTAAGAACAACATCTGATTTTCTTGCAGTATAAACTTGCAAATTGCAGTTTCTCTATGATCTTCACAAAGATAGACAGAAATAGAAGATAAAAATTTAAATGTGTTGAAAGTACATTAAGGTTGCTAAATCAAGCACTTGAAATTTAGGAAATGCCGATCACAGCTCTGCTTCCTTGAGTAACTGAGTTATGATCCAATCTTTAATTATACAATCAGGTACTATTTTTTTCTCCTGCATGCGTGGGCAAGTGTATTCAGATCTCTTCCTCCTAAATTAAAGAATTAAATTGGTAACATAAGTAGGCTGTTATCCTGTAGGTGGATCAGCTCTTTAACAGGAAAAGTGCTCGAGCTCAACTGCAGCACTGCAACTCACCGTGGAACAACACTGGAAAAAGGTGTATTGGGGTCCAGTCTTTGCCCCAGGAGGGTGGTGAGATCCAGCAGCTCCAGCCCTGGTTACTGACAGACAAGCATAGACTCATTGAATTCATCCTGGAAGGCTGTGTGGCTAAGTGACTGCGACTTGGCACTGCTGCACGAAGCTCCCAGGCTTCTATTCACAGCCCTGCCTGACATGACCTTACACAACCTCGCAGTTACCTCACTCATAAAATAGTGGGGAACGGTCACCCAGGAATAGGCTATGAAGGCTTGCTCAATAATAAGAGTTGTGGACCTCCCAAAAATAGAAACAGCCCATAACAGAAGATATAAGAGCAAAACCCTCCTACTCCACACACCTTCACCTAAGCTTAAAGCATCCTCTGATGAAAGCACGGCCACTATCCCTTTGAGTGTATCCCACCTGAGTTCCTGTCAAACTTGCCAAAGATCAAGCCACTTACTTGGAGGTTAGGTGTAGTTTTAGGTAACTAGCTTTGTAAATTTCAGCCATATGTTTAGCAATCCCCACTGGTTTTCAACCAGCACATTATCTGCTGGAAAGCCTCGGTTGCCATTACAACAAAAATGAGGATGGAGCAGAGGTTTCAATGTTCCTATTGAAAAAGTAAGCATTGCAAAACAGTCTTGCATGATTAACTAGAAAAGGAAAACATTCTTCATGGTCACTAGGGGAACAAAGGTATGAAGAGGAGCAAAATAAGTCATTTGCAGTGCTTGCAAAAATATTGCATTGTTCCTCTGTTTGTCAGCTCCATTGTAAGATGCATATTTTGCCTTTGTTGTCAGTGATTTTTCTGGGGAGTGCTACCTAATTTCAAACAAATAAATTACTGGTAATTTCAAAATCAGTCATTCATGTCACTAGCAGAACTCTTCAGCTAGATAAGCTTCTCAGCTTTGAGCAATTTGGTGTAGTGGGAGGTGTCCCTGCCCATGGCAGGAGGATTGGAAGTAGATGATCTCTAAGGTCCCTTTCAACCCAAACCATTTTTTAATTCGATGATTCTATGAGTCAAGCTTTTATTCTAGGAAGGAAGAAAATGAAGAGATGTTTACCTATAAACTTTCCCTTAGAAATGTACACAAAACAAATCCACTTGTCTTTTCCTGTTCCTACAAAGTTCCTGTTACAATAACTCTACGTGGTTTAAATAAATTGATGTTGATAAACTACAGCCTATTTTGAAACACTTACTTAAATTTTGGAATACTATATTCAGTTTAACTTGCATTAGTTTCCAAGTGATTTAAGATAGGCTGAAATAATGTTTCAAATTCATTAATTCAAAATGGTACCTTAAGCCAAACTGGTGCAATATGGTGTACAGACACACCCTGGGAAACCAATGTTTGATGCCAGCTTAGTGAACTTGAGCAAAAGAGCCAAACATAGATATCTATATATACAGGAACAAGAGATACACTATAAAACTGTCTTCTTCTATAGCACCTGCTGATGGGCTGCTCCTGAGACTTTTAAGGAACTGGCCAGCCTGCTTTCACATTAAAAATACTGCACAAAGCTGGCCAGGATTTCAGTCATCGGGTGTTGACTGACAAATAATATAACACAATTAAATTATTTCTTGTACACTCAGGATAAGTCAGTTCCACTCTTGTAGGTCTGTTAACACAAAATAATCTCTAAACATCAGTTGAGAGCAGTTTCTCCTTTCGCTGCTCCTCACACCCAGTGCTTGGTTACAATCCTAGCCAGTGAGATAATCACCACCCAGAAGAAACATTCCATTTCCCCTTTTTATATCTAGTTATGCTGCCAGTTCCTCCTAGTAAGCAGTTGTACAGCCCCCGGAAGGATAATGCAGCCTTACTTGGTGAAATCTGTCAGTGTGCCTTTCAAGTGTGGCAAAATTTATGGAAAAGCTCAAGACAAATTCCCTCACCACTTAGCCCTGGTAAAGGGGTTTTTGCATGTATGTACTGTAGTAGTACACAAGCATCACCCAATGCTTTACTATCACACTTAGAGCAGGTAACTCCTGTATGAACTCAAAACTAATGTCACTGTCAAGGAGAAAAAAAAAAAAAAAAGATGAAATAAATCTAAAACAATAAGGAGAAAAAGAAAAGTCAAGTGTAGAATATCTGAAAGTCTATCTGTTTAATGTTTGCAGCTCATCTTAAAAAAGATAAATATTTATTTGTACTCTCTTGATTCAACCATGACTTGCTGAAAATTTTCAAACCTGATCTAAGTTTCTTTCCTTCGCTTTCTTTAAATATATGAAATGTAATAACCATATTCACACTTGCCACTAAGAGCAAGAGTGGAATTCTTGTGATATGGTAAAACACTATGCTGGTTTAGACCTCTTGGTAGCCCCCAAGGGAGATGTCATACAGAGGAGAACATGGCACTACCTTTACTGGTTGCTATTTAGTTTCACCAGTACTCACAGAGATCCTGCACTGCATACTGCAGGAACACTGGTGTATATATACAGTAAAGGACTCAAAATTATGCAAAAGTTTAGCCAAGTGCAGCAGAAAAAAAAGATCACCTTCCTGTAACTGAGTTTCTGTCCCTAAATGAATTACGAGCAGGATAGAAAAGAAAAAAATAAAAGATGATGCAATGTTAAGGAAGCTAGGCTTCCTGCCTTTCATGTCCTCTTCTTCCAAGCTATTCACAACCTTGTCATTTCCTACTGGTGTCTCTTGTCACAAACCACTCTACCCTCTTTGATTTTCCCATGGTCTCAGCTTTCCCTGACTTGCTTTCAGTGTCTCACATAAGCTTTTTCCATAATTTGTAAGAGCACTCCCTTTTCTTTAACATCTCTCTCCAAGATTTATCTTTGCTGTAATTGCTGTAAGAAATTTACCATGTTACTGTATCTTGAGATGAGAATGATTCATTCTTACTTTCTGTAATAAAAATGTAATTACCAGATTACTTTAATTTATTAAATAAGGGCATGCAGATAGCCACATGTACTTCTTTATATTTCTTGTCCTAATCTTTCCGTGTCACTCATTTTTATATACTGAAAGTTTCGTGCAATAATATATGAAAATGTTTGGTTTAAAATTCCTTTGCAGAGGGGCTGAGATTCTATTTCAGGCTCATAGTTGCAAATTAATACAACACAACAATTAGCTAGGAAAGATAACACATATTCTAAAATATTTTTTAAATGAGAAAATTGTATTCAGGCTGAGGCTCTACACACACAAAGCTCGGGAAGCAGCCTCAAGTTATCCTACAGTGCATACCATCCCATAAAGCACTCTTCAGCAGTGGGTTTCAATTATCATTATCAGAGATGCTTAAATTTCATGCCATAAACACATCTCAACCTCGACTCCAGGCACTCACCTTTCACAACAGCACAGTCAATTTTGGGGGAGTGCTTCCCAGCTTCCAATGTACTTTATTTCAGTCTAACTTCTGTTGTTTGGCAACAGCTATCTAGACCTTAATAATATTTACAGTGGAAACTACTAATATTTGTCTATTCCAAAGGTCAAAGGGTCCATTTATGTACAGGGTATGTCTGGGGAAATTAATGCTCAGTCAGCACTAGCTGACAGGATAAAGATCAGTGAAATTTCTGCTGCTTTCTCAGGGAACATGCCATGTGGGGCATCCGTTTCCTGAAACCTTTCATCAAGCTGGGCACATGTGTCACTTTCTCACCTTCCTGCTGAAGGGAAAGTCTCTTCCTGCCCTAGCCTCATCCTCAATACAAAATGACCTTTTACTTTTCCTTTTTTTTAAATTCATTAAAATCAGACATACGGCATATGCAAATAAATTTGATTGCTAATTACAGTCCAAAGTATATTCCACAAACCACTGAAAGAAAGCTAAGATCTAAACTGTGAGCCTAGTGGTTTTGGCCCAATGAAATTGTTCATGGAAATACTGAAAGCTATCAGACAGGATTCAAACTGATCATCTCCTATTACTCAGGACAAAAATACAATACAACCATAACACTGGGCTTCATTTTATATTTAAAAGCAATTATTTCATTGTGGCTTACTCCATAAATTAAACTGTACCTGGGGAGTCATTCAGGCTGAAGGCAATTCGTACTGGCTTATCAGCAGGTACCCTGGCGGTGGTGATCATGTGGGCACTTGAGTCAATGCTTTTACTTGTTTGTTCCAGCTGCAATAATACAAACAACATATTTATTACAGAGCATGTGACACCATTCAACAGTTGAGTTCTAATGCTTTTCATGCATTCATAGCTACCCTTCTCATTCTTGCTAAGCAACGTTTAGAATCAAAGCCAAGGGAGTGCCATTTCACTTTTCCACTTCAAAAGGATTTCAGTGAAATTCAGAGCAGAGACTGCCTTTCTTTTGCTATTTACAGGTTAGAAGAATGATGGCAAAGGAAGCTTCCCCTCTCCTCACCTGCTTGCTCCCCGCCATTTCCCCTTCAGCAAGCCTTGACTCGTGGCAATGCTGCCTGGTTCTGAAGGTGAAGAAGGAAGAAGGGGTGGGGAGTTGAGAGTAACATGACCCCAAGCCTGCCATGTGATTGTAAACGTGCACACCACTCCACATGGTGTCAATGAGGAGGCACCCATCCTCCTACCTTCCACCCAAACTCCCCCAGTCAAGCTGTGCCTGATAGTCACACACTTAATGGTCAGGAAGTTACTGGGTCTCCAAACCTTGGTGGTGATTCTTCAGTGGAACTCTGTGCAGGTGTGGGGGTCTGTCTGCATGGGTTTGCCTCCTGGATTGGGACCTTATTCAGTCCTCAGTCTTTCTTCTGAGACCGCCAACTCCCAAAAGTTGTTTTACTGAGATGAAACCCTGTCCATTAAGAAAACTGCTAGATCATTTCAAGCAGGCCACTAAAAACTTGTTGAGCAAAAAAAGAATTGGCTACTACTAATTAAAGCATCTCTGAACACTCAAAAATTGTACTCAGAGCTCTACTATGTATATTTAACCTTTTAAATGCTCAGTTTTGGTTAAACTGTATTAAACAGTTGAACACAAACTGAACCCCTATATAGTTAGCACAAAGCTGTTAAATTCACAGATATTAATCTTCTGATTAGCTGCATGTGTAGAGAACATGAAGTCTGTGGGATTTCATGCATGCAAAAGATCTGCCCATAAAGAAATTATTTTAGGACTGAATACTATGCTATCCAGAGTGCATTGTATCCATACCAACTTTGTGGACAATTATGAGACTAGCTTTTAAAGCACCATAAAAACTCCTCAGTCAATTAGAAACCAAATTCTACAGGAAAACACAATGAATTCAGAAAATTCAGGATATGTGTCGGGAGACAATACCGTACTTAGCTAGTGAAAACAAAACCCAGTTTTCTAAGCCAAAAGTCTTTCAGTTTTTCAGTAAGGTAGCTATTGTATTGCATGGAAATTCCAACAACTTGTTCTATTTACACTTGGAAGTCTCAGGAAGCCAATAAAACAACACAGTATTTCAGGATTATAATCTTCTGTGGTGATGTATAAGTGAATCAAATTTTTCCTTGAAATCACAGACTTGCAATCAGTTGAAGAGTATCAACTTTGCCTTTGGCCCATTAATTTCAGTGCTTTCTTTTAATTTGCTTTGTCTCTCTGTGATACAGTTAGCCTGTAGCAATGCTACATAATAAATTATTTTACGTGCACAATCTTTTCTTAAAAAAAAAACCCAAATATTCTAAAATCATTAGTCTGAATAAATCTTATTTGAAGATTAATGTCTCTTTCTACTAATACATGAAGAACATCAGGGATTGTTCTTTATTCCAAATACATAATCAATATACAAAAAAATTGAATTAATATCTATTAGGCAGAGACAAAGAAAAGTCAACTGTTGCAGTGTATATTTTTGGATTGAGGAAAAGATCCTTGGAGTCAACTGAAATATTCAATTCTAAACTAAGTAATTTTTACCTTCTCAGCTTTATTGATCTTTTTTTCCCCCAGACTCTCAATTTATAAGAAATACTGAGATGTCTCATTGTTTTTAAAAACAACAGAACTATCAATCTAAAATTCTTTATCGTATTTCCCCTCCATGCCTCCCAATACAAGGTG
Source organism: Apus apus (assembly GCF_020740795.1). NCBI lineage: Eukaryota > Metazoa > Chordata > Aves > Apodiformes > Apodidae > Apus > Apus apus. The sequence continues at coordinate 93,547,396 of NC_067282.1, read as the reverse complement.
AAGGAAAACAAACCATACCAAACCATAAATTTTAAATTATAAGCACATGCTTTAAACAAGGCTGTTCATTCTGTGTTGGTACACATTCCCTTGACATCTGCTTACTATCTCAAGTGGTGTTCCATGTAAGAGTATACTTAATATTTTGTATCGTAGCCTAAGAAACTAAAATGATGCATTATGCTAGAGGTTTTAAAGGTTGTCATAACAATATTGCTAGGAGTAAATCTGTTGTCTTATCCCAGTCACATACTCTGTGGTCTGTGATGTCTTTAAATCACCTCCTTTAAGTAGCTACTATGTTAGAGCGAAAAACAATACCCCTTCAATAAGCAATGGTGAATTCTATCATAACACAATGAGTGTTTTCATTTTATTCCAATTCACAAAAAGAAATCTCATCTTAATATGCAGGAATTGCCCTGCTATCCATTTTTTTATTATTATTACATTTATCCCTTCACTCCCTTTTGTGCAGAATCCTCAAGCTCTTCATCACAAAATGGGAACAGAGAGGGATAGAAGCAGCCTGTGTGTAAATGAGGTGATACAGGAAACATGCAGTTTAACTGCCCCCAATTCCCCACCTGCTTTCTCCATGCCTGAAGAACGATATCTCTGTAGACAGAGATGAGGGTAAGTGGGCAACCTGGAATTTAATGAGATTTAATAAGCAGCCCCCTTCTTCATGACAATTGCCTGTAGAACTGGTTGCTGTTTCTCCATTAAAAATCTGCAGCAGAATTCAGATTAAGTCCTGTTACAGCTCTATCAATTTAGTTCAGTTTTCACACCTGTTGCCTTACCTCACTTAGTGGAGCGTCTGCACTTGTATAATCCAGGGCCAGCCACTGCCTTGGCTTGTCGTTGCCTCTATGGAGTAAAGCTTCAATAAAAGAAAAAGCTGCACCTGCTGCATAGCAACAAACTGACAAGGTCTGAGAAGCTGAGACAGCTGTCAGGGCAACATGCTGCTACCTGCACTTCCCATAGGCTTTGCTGTCCCAAAAGATCACCCTTTTCCACTTTTCTCCACAATTCTGTTTTCCCTTCCTCTCCTTGCTAGGGACGAGAGATTCTGATGCTGTCACGCTTCAGGGAGGAAAAAATCCTTCTGTCACAGGCATTATCAAGCAGCAAATTGTGGCGAGCCCAAGATTTTTAATTCATTAGTCCTGGCAAACCTAAAATACAAACAGACTTGCTTCATAGGACAGGAATGTTTTCAGCATGACCCAATCAGTGTCTGTGTCTATTCCAGCAAACTGGCAAAGATAGCATGACTGCAGTCAGCAAAAATGTCTGCAGCTCCAATCAGCTTTGGCTGACACTGCCAACTTGGACTGGCTACAAGCAAACTATCAAATGATAGCAGCAACTATCAAAGCTAACAACAAGGGATGGGCTTGGTGTGTTAGGCTAGGTTCACACTGGCTTTGGTCAAGCCAGGCTTGTCTAACAGCAGATGATAGCCTGCACTTCTGAGGAGGCAACAGGCAAATTTCAGAATGTGTATGCTGTGAAAGCGGATATATTTAGAGATGAGCTGGTGATGGCAGTGATAGCTGAGGCTGACTAAATCAGAGATTTGACTGAACTCAGAGGATTTCCTAGTGTAACTTCAGACTGCTTTTGTCAGTTTTGAAACCACAGGCAAGCAATTAATAAGATTAATTTATTCAGCTTACACTTTCATTTTCTGTAGTTTTGTCATACACGTACTGCCTACATGACTTCTCTGCTTGATTGCTATCACATTCATTGGAACAAATGGAGAAAATGGAGAACAATTATGGAATGATTATACAGAATATCTTTATATTTATTGTCCTGTACTTGAAAAGGGGGTTCTCCTTGTTTTATATTTCAAAAATGTATTTTGAAAGTATATTTCGTATTTTCAAATTCCAAATAGAAGAGTTTTATCTAACCCAGATCTCCTGCATAGGCACATTGCTTGATTCTCCTGGCTCAGCTGAGTTATAGAGAGGTTGCAGGACAAATAGAGTCATGAAGGTCTGAAGACAAATTTTTATCCTTCCTCAGCCTCTCATCTTCTGATCTAGCTCGGGATTGATCTAATCAGTGCAAATCTCAAGAAGCCAGCAGTTGCCCTCATGGCCTCAAAAGACCTTTTTCATATTTTAAATTACTAAACTGCAAAGATATTATACCCACACTGCCTTTCCCCATCAATGGCCCAGGAAAGGTATCAGTTACACTGTTAGTTAGGTATCTGGTGAGGCTGGTTTTTTAACTGCAATGTGATTTCAGAGCAGACTATAGGCTCTGGCCCAAAGAGTTAATGAAAAGTGGGACTGTGCCTCTGACTGCTCTATTTTGTCTTCTCTTGATATATTTCTAAAAAGACTGAGAGTTTCTCCTTGTATATCTCCTATGGAAGGAGAGGGAGAGCAAGTTGTCTCTGATCACAACCATTATTGCAAATAACATTCTACAGCTCAATACCATCAGCAGTTGATATTGACCTCCAGCTTCAGGTCCAATTACTGTGTAAGTATTTGTTTGAAGATACAGAAAATCCTGGCTCTGGAGAGGTCACTAAAAATATTCTGCTTCCGTTTCCACCGAGCCAGGGTTTCCCCCAGATTGCAAGATCCTCTTCTGCTTTGTATGGACAGATAGTATTTAAATGGAATGAGTGCTTTCATTACATGCCATTACAGTAAAGCCTAAAAAAGCCTCTCTATGTAAAATCTTAAGACAAGGCTATCTTCAATAGCCATGACAGCAAGGGTCTTAGACAGAAATGATGGCTGAATGGCCCCAGGGTGGTTTTTCCAGGTGGCTCTGACACTCCACATTTCCAGACTAGCACTTCAGTTTTATTCAGTTTAAATAGTATGTGCACTTGCAAACTGAGTTAATAAACATTGTGTTTCATATCCATTGTATACATGTTTTTAAATGTCAGTGTTTCCAATTAATTCTGTATGATTATACACACTGTAGAAGAGAAGATGGAATCTCCTTTTCTTCACTTAGTATTCACACTCCTCTTCTAATAGGGTGTACTGCTTCTGAAAGCTATGAATCATATGCTAAGATACCACAACTGCACAAACCAAAAGGGCCCTCATTTGCATTTAAGTATCAGTTCCATGCTTTATAGTATGATTAGTCACCTGAAACTATTACTTTATGGAAGGTAGCATGTTTTCAAAATGTGAGAAAATTATAGCGTTTTGTATAGAGAACATTAAATTTGAAGCATCAGGATGAATAATTTGACTGTAACTGTTTTATCATCTATTCATTATTGAGGCTATGATGCTAAGCCCCCCAACAATATAGATTTAAACAGCATGTTTTGAAAGGTTCTCTAAGTTACTTCATAATAATAAACTACTGAAAATCTCAGTTTTAAACCATGGGGAAATTGAAATCCAGAGCACTTCATTTTCATTACTTGCTCAAATTAATAGTCAAAGGCATTGTTATTTTTGGGTAGAGATAAATCCCACTTCTCTTCTTCACTTTAAGGAGGTGACTAAAATGTGTGCCTCTAGAGAAAATTGCTCTCCCATTTATTGCAACACAAAAAAATATTTCTTTGTAACAGGCTGCACATTGCAGTCTGTAAGGCTGACCTTACAGTCATATCTGTAAAAAAATTACAGAATGCTGACAACTGAAGTTTTTTAATGCAGGAGCACAGGCTGCCCTGTTTAATTTCCACCATACTCTTAAACATCAGATGCATGGTACCCAAGCAAAGTTTTTTCAGTCTTGTATCACATCATGAAATCGGTGATATGCTAGAAAAGGATATAATGTCTTATTAATCAAAAATGCTGTAAAACCACTCTGGGGTTTACTGATATTCAGTAGTAGAAACACGCAAATTCATAACAATATTTAGGATGAAGTATCAGTTATTCTACACATGTAAAAAAAGCCAGTATCTGCTATCTAATAAAACACCTGTTGCCTTCCCCTTTTTAGCTGTGCTACTTTCAATTCATCTCAGTTTCCTAGTATAAGTAGTATTTTAGTAGCACATGACCTCATTCACACTAAAATGGTGTTTCACAGATTGCCAATTTAAAAATACATTTAAAATATTCTAGCATATGGAAGATGTTCCAAGTAGAAAATAAAATAAAAAAAAAGCTTTGTTTAAAACTGCACACAGAGCAAAATATTAATTTTATAGATTCCTCCAAGTACAAATGAAATCCCATTTTTTATGATTTCTGACTAAACTACTTCTGCAACAAAATTTGAAAAAAAATTCACTGTGGGAAGAATTTGGTCCCCTTTACTGATATTGGAGCTGATAAGGGTGAAGCTGCTCTGTGCTATAAAGAATGTTTTTGAAAGCATAAACATTTGTGAGTCACAGATTACCTGTAGAATTTCCAGCATCACTTGGATTGTATGACTCAGAATCTGACAGATATTAAAAGCTAGATGATACATTCAATTTTTCTGCAGTGGTAATTGAATTAGTGCCTTCACACCAGCCATAAAAGAATTTCTTTGTTGATCTTATCTCTTCTTGCAGGCTATAAGGATAACCATTTCAAGTCTGCATGGAAGTGGGTAGAGGAGTGTTTTTTTCTACACCAGCACTTATCCTAGGTGAGATCAGACCATCTAATATGATGTAATAAAATCCCAATATTCCCAGCTAGAAATCCAGAACCAGAAAAGAATAATTCTTTCTTGTCTTGTGGATAATGGAAAGCTATAGATCAAATACACATTATTCAGTCTTGTGCCTCACTCGCGACATAACATCCCAAGTCCTGAACAACTGGAGCAGCCAACAGTGCACTTCATTGATGTTCTTAGATACTACCTCCAGCCTCCTTGACTAGGTACTATTTTAACACAGGGAAAATAATGTTCTTTCCTCCAAGCTCAACACTCATAAATGGCTGAACCCTATCAGATGAAATTAAGTCATTCAAAACAGCATGAACATACATTGAGCACCAACTTAAAAAATAGCACATAAGAAATTTTATAATTAATGGAAAACTGATATGCAATAGCTGAACTGCCTTCTATAGGATCATACAAATCCAGAGAGGGATATTGTTGCAGAGAAATTAAAAAATGGGTTCAGTCAAGGTAATGTGGATTTACATGAGTTGAAAATTTTTACACTTGCCTTACAACCATCTGGAAATAACTAGAGCTTGAATCATTTGAAAGCCAGATTCAAAAAAACTATCGCTTCCACACCAACCTTTGGGAAGCTAATGCTTGTGAGAGGAAGAAAACTGAAGCCTTTGAGATATGATGCTGACAAAGATCCTTCCTTGTGTATCTCTTGCATGGAAAATAAGATAAAAGCTGGTTAGAAATATTACTGGAAAAGCCTCACTGTTGTCAGAAATCAGCAGGTGCAAACTTACACACTTCACTCACATTAGCATAGAGATGGAAATAACCTTTAGAAGCTAATTAGAGGAAGAATGGTGGCATGTCATCTCAACAGGGAATGATGAAGGAGGATATGGATTGACAGGTGTGCAGCAATTCACTGGGAGATGAGCAGCTGAATGTTCAAAGCTAGCCTTGGCTAGCACTTACTAGTTGGAAACACCAGCACTTCCTCACAAGCACTTCAACACAAATGCATCAATTTTACTTACCAGCTGTGCCACTAAACCACATTAAACTGTCCTAGGATAAAATTATAATTCTGTCATATCCATGTAAAAGCAGAGTTTTGATTTCAATTTCAATTGAACTTGCCATCCTTAAGGGAATGTTTAGCTTACCTGAACTCACTTAAGAACTTACCTGAAGAGGGTACTACAAGACATTACAGACTCACTTGCTGATGATGGCTGGAGTCAACACACTTTTTCATGAAGTTTTGCTGCTATATGGAAGAAATCAGCATTCAGAAGAATGTGGTAAAATGCCTAGCAGCAGCTGGTATTCTTCTCATACTTGAAACTTCACTGTTGATTCAGCACTGAAACTGCCTTAGTTAATAGTGCCAGCTGCAAACATAGACATTTAGAAAGAATGCTAGAATACATATTAGAAAATTTTTTTCATTACTAAATAAGCTTATAATAGTCCAGGAAGACCTCACACCTCCTCTGGACATTTATCCTCCTTTCCTTCCTGAAGAGAAAATATGATACAAACAGCAGGAACAGAGCAGAGTTCAACACTGTGGTAGATGGATCAGGCACGTGACTATCATGCAATGACAGGATGTGTGTGCACTAATTTATCTTATTCTGTAGAATGTACCACACTAAACAAGAAACCATCACAGTACAATGTCAAACACTGTCAGAATTATGACCTGCCTCCCTCTTTACATCTGGTTTGCAACTCTTGTGCATCTCTGTCATAGTTTTTAATGATGGATGCTAGTGCCACTTCCCCCCAGGAACACAATTCAACCAAAATTGCTTGTTCCAATGGAAGATACTATCTTTTTAGAAAGACACAAGGAAAAAAAAAAAAAAGACTATGCTCTCACAGTAAATTACACAAAACAGTTTCAAAGTCTGGGTTACCCAGGCACAGCTCCTGTCCAGAAAATGAGTCTACCAATTTTCTACTGTAAGGCAAACAAGACTAAGTGGGGTAAGGGCAGTAAACTGCTTCTTTTTCATAGGGGGAAAAGAGCATTTGGAGTTTTTTTCTTTCTAAATTCTTACTCTTGCCCCTGAGGCTGCCTGCAATTGAAGGACCAACTGCTACCCTTTTGTCATTATTAATGCCACACTCTTATCACAGGACTTTAAGAAGGAAGAAGCTGATATTCTTGTGAGCTGATGTACAGGACTAAACCAATGATATTAGTAGTCCAGAATATTCCCACATTAATTCATCCACACAATACTCTTTCTTAAGTGTAATACTTCCAGGAAAGATTTGATGTTACCTAATTAACATTAGTCAGGACAATACATTACTTTGAGAAACAACATAATATTGATATTTATCACAAGAAACAAATGCATATAGGCTCTGCCATCAGTTGCTCACTAAAAATAAATTAACAAAATACCCAACTTTTTGTGTGTGTGTGACTTTGAATACTCCACCAAAGAGAATTCCAGTCGTTTTATCACTTAAACTGAAATATGTCTGCTATGGGATTTTTGACAGATTAGCAGTAATGACTCCCAAACACATTGGTTACCTTTAAAAAACCGTAATTCTAGACAGCAGAAAACAGACATTAAGTTGTTATTCCTTTATTTACACTTACTCTATATTAGGCACAGAAGCAGCCGTCTATAGAGAGACCTGCTCTTCAATGCTGCCCCTTAGAGGACACATTGAAGAAATTCCATCTCATGTTGAACGCAACACAAGGCAATCTAAGGAGAATGGTATCAGGACAGTGTAATGTTACACCACTTGAAGTCTATTGACCATTTTAATACTGACTGTTCACCAATATGGCATATTAATGTAAAACTTCTTCACCACTTTAAGAAATTGCCTTTGCTGCAGCAATTTTTGTCAGAAAAATGAACTTGATTACCCATCCTGCCTTCATGCAAGCCCTTCATGACACAATGGTATCGATTTTATGTTTTTCTTCATGTGGTCATCCACAACAATCCAAGAAAAAAAAAGAAATTTACGGACTAAAGCTGTACTAATTAATTGTTCTAACACCATGAACTGCAATGCAGCCTGCTACAGCTCCTGCCGGAGCTCTTTACATCCTGATTCTTGTCTGAGAGTGACAGGAATGCCACCTTTAGAGGCAGGCAGGAGGGAATACCAGTCTTTAAATTATCAGAATTGTGGGCTTATGATAAAAACATTTAAGAGTCTCATATTTCAAAATATAACACCTCTATGTTTGAAGTTTCATCATACTTTGAATGCCTTTAGATCAACAGTCCATTTCACATTAAATGTTATGAAACATAAGACTGCAGTCACATGTAGCTGTCAATGGCACAATGAGAAAAACTGTGAGATATGTGGGTATCACATAGATTTTTGGGGTAAAACTGTATATTCCAAGTTACAGTTCAGATCACCAACATGTCTGCCACTTCATTATTACAAATCTCCAAGCACAGTGCAAAATTAGAACATCACTACTGAAGTACCTAAAAAGAAAACTATTCCTGTTTTCATAGAATCATAAGGGTTAGAAAGGATCTCTGAAGATCAACTAGTCCAACGTCCCTGCTGCAGCAGGAACAATTAGGCCAGATCACACAGGAACACGTCCAGACGGGTCTTGAAAGTCTCCAGAGAAGGAGACTCCACAACCTTTCTTGGCAGCCTGTTCCAGTGCTCTGTCACCCTCCCAGTAAAGTAGTTTTTCCTCATGTTGAGGTAGAGCTTCCTCTGTTATAGCTTGGTGCTGTTTCCCCTCGTCCTATCACAGGGCACCACTGAAAAGAGACTGGCCCATTCTTGACACCCACCCTTCAGACATTTATAGACATTAGTAAGGTCCTCTCTTATCTTCATAAGAATATTTTTTCCCCTAGTAAAATCACTGTACATGATGTTAGAAACATACACTTTGTGTTCTGCTGTTTCAGCTTGGACTGTGATTCCAGTATGTAAAATCAATTATTAGCTCTCAAATTCATAACCCATTAAAAGTCTCATCAGAACTAACAATTTATTTTGTAGTTCCCCTGCACATGCCAGTGGTGACTGCAATTCAGTGTTGAAGAAAAACTGCTGGTTAGACTTTATCATAATGGATTGTAGGCATGGAACACAATGAAGTTCCCCACTAGGTGTGAGAGTTCAAATTTCAGGGACTCTGCAGGCTTGAAAGGCAGGTGTCAACCTGCTGATGAGTGCAAAGAGAGTTACACTTGTGTTTTCAACAGCACCATAAATGGAATCACACTGCTGAATTACTGCTTTGGTTTTCCCATCTTTCCCAAAGATACTTTTCTGGACCGTATTCCACAGTCTTTTTCTGAGTTCATGCACAAAGGAAGTCTAATTGTCAGATCTCTTCTTTTATTAATCCAGCAAATCAAGTTCAAATGAAAAAAAAAAAAAATCAAAAAACACAGCAGTATGTCTTGGAGTCACGTACACTGCCTTCCACCACTCCCTTCTATGAAGGTGGTGTCTTCTGGGCCAGCCTATCCAAAGCCTTTGTAAATGATCAAACAAGACAGTTGCTCTCCAGAGCTTCTGCAGGTGTTGGGAACATAGATGACTCCCTCCTAAACCCACAACATAGTCATGCTCAAAGGAAGAGAGTGATGGGGTGACTTGCTGCCACATATTGTCCCACTTCAAGCACTGGCTTAATGTCTTCTGCTGTTTCTTCACCAGCTCGCTGGCAACAAGGACATCTGTTAGTGGATCAAAATAACTGATGCGGTGCTCTAGTGTATGTTTTGGACCATTTTCATGCGAGAGAATGATTAACAGAGAATCTGACATGTAGTTTACTGATGCCCATATTTTAATCAATAGAACTCAGAATCTGGACCATAACATGCATTAACAAACATTGAGACATTCACTTGACTGTACTGTGTTAAAAATAAATTAATTAATTAATAGACATAAATGCATCACAGGGAAAAATCTATTCTTTGCTAAACAGTGAACACCTAGCTTGCAGAGTTGATAAGATGACCAATACTGATGAGGAAAACCAGTTAAGACAATTTTCTTTCAAAAGCAAAAAAGGCAGAGATTTCTTTATTGCTCAATTACTCTTTCAATCTTAACACCAATACCGGGTTCTGAATTAAATCTGGCTGATAGCCAAAACGGAAAACCAATGATACTGCTGAGTCAGTTGCCACCTTTGCCTTGGAACTTCAGTGTCTGGTAACATCCTTTTGCCTCCCTCAGCTTAGTTTTCTCATTCTCATTTCACCCATTCGTTGTGCAGTGTGCAAAGCATTCAGAGATCAAATAGCTAGCCAATATACACACAAGAGTGGACAAAGAAATGGACTATTTCAGTAGCTGTACATATCATCACAGAACAGTGCAAATATTGGTTCCTGCTGATCAGAAGTACATTAAGGTGATTTTCTTATTAACAAACCTCCAGGACATAACTCTTATTTTATTGTACATATTACAGCATGAGTACATTCCCAGTTGCCGGTCTGTGCTTATTATTTATACGTAAACTGTGTTGCACTGCTTAAACAATACTTTGGTAACAGTTCATAAATATTTTATTCATCTATGTTACTTTGTTCTTCTCTACTGTGGAATGTAAACAGCAGTCTTCAACTGAACAGGTTATTTAGGCAGCAAGCGATGTGTCTACTGTTGAAGACACAAGATCACACTTTTGGGACTTAGCACGCAATACTGGGAAAAAGTCCCAGTGTGATACTCCAAAATTTTGGCATGAATCCATTCTGTGGCCTTTGGCTTTTAATACACGATGGCATGATTCCCTTATTCATACATTGTGGCATAGTATCTTCTGTTTTGGTGAATCATATTGGAAAGACTATGCACTACTGTGTGAGCTATGATTCTTGGTTACAGCTAGGAAAGTTACACAGTGCAGAAATGAGGGCTGAAAAGGTGTCTTTGGAAATCTTTTGATTCACAACCAAGCACAGATTCAGGCCAATTTCCCACCTGGTGGTAGATATATGGGGCTGAGAGAGTAGCCAGGAGATAATGGGGGACACATTCCCCAGGTCATGCTGGTGGGTCACATAAGGAGAGTGCTCTGCAGAGCCAGTCCTAATTCAGAGACCAGTGAGCCAGGAGACTCTCACTGACCTGGGTTCTGGAGAATTAATGGATTTCTCAACAGGTCTATTCAGATGACACATTAAAGAGTACTAAAGTTAATCCGCAAACAAGAATAGGGACAAAGTGAGAAACAAAATGTGGAGTTACTTGGACTCTCACTGACCTGGGTTCTGGAGAATTAATGGATTTCTCAACAGGTCTATTCAGATGACACATTAAAGAGTACTAAAGTTAATCCGCAAACAAGAATAGGGACAAAGTGAGAAACAAAATGTGGAGTTACTTGGACAAGGCTTTTGAAATTATTTGGGTAGAGAGAAACAAACTACTACAAACTGGGAAAACCTCTGTCTTTGTTCTGAAGATCTAGGACTGTGTTAGATAATCCTTAGAAAATTCCAGATTGGCTATTGAAGTCAAGGCATGACACAGAAAGAAGACCACAGATCTCAGTGGCCCAGGTGCCAAGCAACAAGCTGTGGTCTTGATCTCAGAATCCTCTTTTAGCTATAATTTTTCTGCTTAATGTCTGCAGAAAAAAATGCAAATCAGGAGTGGTAGTAGTGTGCAGACAGTTGTTACTTATTTTACTCTTCATTACTTCATTTGGGTGCTATTTCTAGAGAAGTCTGCAGCTATTTAATGCCAAGCTTGCCACCCTTTTCCACTACTTTCTACCTTTTCTAATTACAGCCTAAAATTATTGTTTCCCTCACTCCCCAGTTTGATGCTCTTCAAGTTTCCACATGCCAGAGGTACTGATAATTTCTTCCCACCTCAACAAGAACAGCCAAACTTTCAATAAAAGTTGACTTTTATTTCCAGGTATTTCCAGGCTCCTGGACACTCCACTGGAAAAAAGTTCTCATACGACCACTCTGAAGAAAGATGTTTCTCCAGCCCTTATCTGATCCTGCATTTGACTTCCTCATGCAAAACAGAACTCACCCTCTAGCAGACATACAATTTTTGTCCAATTATGCTTGCTTTTTTATGACATCAAAACCAGAAAGCTCTCAATAATTTTTCTTTCTCTCATGAAGCAGATACTCTTCAACTGTATTTTGGTGTGTACTGTCCCTGTGCCACAGCAGGATTTTATACCTCAATTGTACCTGCAACACAAAATTAATACAAAGAGTATAGATTCCTTTCTCAGAATATCATCCTTTCCAACCTTGTTTGCTTAGAGGAACCTCTGGATTCTTGCCATTTGGGCAGGTAGAATCAAACATACTGCATCCTTAACTCAGCTGGGGACTGTCCTCACTATTTTAATATGTCAGCATTTTCAAATAATTTAATCTACTGATCCCAAGCAAAGGCAATACTCCTCTAAAATCCTCAGAAGTGCTTTCCAGTGACTTGAGATAACTGGATTAGCTATAGCAGAAAGCACATATACTGAGGTATGAATACACAGATGGCAAGGAAAACTTGTGTTGCTGTCTAGCTTGCAATCCTCTGCACCAGCAAGCAAGATAAAACCAGGATGAGGGTAGTGTTTAACCCAGGAGCCATGGACCAATGACCCAAGAAATACTTAGTTGATTAGAGTGTTCCACCTCATTATGTCTCAAGTGAGATAAGCACAATCTGGGAAAAGCTGCTGAAAATGCTGCTAATGTTACCAAGAGAATTACATTCACCCTGAATGTTTAGCCCTCTGTGGTTCACAATTCTGTTTAAAGTATAAGCATGATTCTCTGCAAGCTAGCTATGGTCCTCAGGCTTCCCTCAACATCAGTCCTTCCATCCTCTCAAAGGACGGAGCCAGGCTCTTCTCAGTGATGTCCAGTGATAGGACAAGGGGCAATGGGTGCAAAATGGAACATAGGAGGTTCCATGTAAACATGAGGAAAAACCTCTTTAATGTGAGAGTGACAGAGCACTGGAACAGGCTGCCCAGAGAGGCTGTGGAGTCTCCTTCGCTGGAGACATTCAAAACCCACCTGGACAAGTTTCTGTGTGATGTGCTCTGGGTGATCCTGCTCTGGCAGGAGGGTTGGACTGGATGATCTTTCAAGGTCCCTTCCAACCCCTAAGATTCTGTGATTCTGTGAACATGCCACTCACATTTTTTCATTGGCCAGATGTCAGTGCTTTTGGACAAACACAGTCAGATGTTATTTTCACAACTTCAGCAGATACTTTTCTATCCCTTGTATTCCAATTGTTCAGGTTCTCACTGCTGAATAGTCAAACAGAAATAAACATTGTGTCCTTTTTATGAACTTCCTAAGATCTTGTTAAAGTTTTACCATCCTAAAATTTTGCAAACATGTGCCTACAGATAAGCTGGGGATTTCCATGTGTACAGTAATAGATTTTGGCTGATGAAAGGGCAGCCAACTACCAATAGCGAACCCTCTGACCTTTGGATGGTCTTTTAGCATGGCAGTGTCTGTGAAGAATATAAATGGTGTAGAGTAGCTAAAAAAAGATCAAGGCCAACTCAAAGTCGTGATTAGACAGTGACTCCCAAATAACTCCTGAGTTTAAGAGAGATGTTTAGTGATAGTTTAATACGGAGTAATGTATAAGCATATATTCATAATCACAAACATATATATACATTTTAGCTTTAGTGGTATTCTGGTGTGAAAAAAAAGGAAAAAGGTAGCTACCATAAGCTTCAACAGCACTGTACCCTCAGGGCAGTTCCAGAAATATTTAAAGATGGCATAAGGCCACACCACCACAGAAAGACTGCTGCTCTGCCTCTGTCCTTGTGCCAGCCCAAGGTTTTGCACAGCCATGTACTGAGCAGGAAAGCTGAAGGCTGGCCAGGCTTCTTTTGGGTTAGTCTTAATGCAGATCAGTTCCCTAACCTGGTTTATCTCATGGGTACACAAGTGTTTGGCAAGAGAGGATTTGAGAGAAGGGAAAGAAGAATGCAGAGGTGAAACAAGCAGCCAGAGATGGGACTGTTTGTGGCCACTGTCTAGAATACTGGATCTGGAATGTGGAACCATTAAGCAACACTGACTTTATGACTCTGCAGTATTATGAATAGAAACTAACATGGGTAAATTTACTTCTCCAAGCAAAAGCAACACTTAGAAAGAAGCCTAAACTGGAATTAACTGGACAGCCGATATGCTGAGTAAAAAGAGTTGAGTCTTTCACCCTTCAAGTTGCTTATTTTATTTGAGCAGAGCTGACCTTACAAGAAGCACCATGCAATGTTGAAATGATTACTGTTGGCCTGCATGAGCTGACTTTGCTTTTTGCTGCAGTTCCAACATTATGCAAGCTACATTTCCTTCATAAAATCACTTGAGAGACTAATTCAATAACAGTGTTTTGATTATTGAAGACTCAGAAAGGGAATGTCACCTTCTTAGTAGGACAAATGCCCACAAGGCTATCGTGCTACATTGCCAGGCAATAATTACCCTTGATTTAATTTCTGAGCTAACATTTACAAAGGTTCTGACAAGGCAAGTGCTCTGGAGAGGCCATCGCTGAAAAATCAAAGAGCAGAGTTCAGAAGTTATGAAAAGATAAATATTCAGCCTTTCTTGTTATGGAATGGTTATAAGCAGTGTAAACCTGATCAAGGAAGAATAATAATGTAAATGTATACCATTGAGCTCAGAAACATTTTTAAATACAAATCAATACTGTTTGGGGCATTGTACTTTAAGCCCAAAGCAATCCACCTAGGCAAGTTACAGGATTCTACAAAAAAAGAGCCATGGACTTCCTGGCTGAAGACTTCATAATTTCCAGGAAGCCATTTCATCATTTAACCATTCTTTTGGTACTCGTGATAAGTCCTGCAACAATGAGGAAGCTATGTCCAGCTAATGGCACTAAGAATGCAAAATATATGGGAAAAAATGACAAAACTTGAAAGTGCTGATCAATCACTATGGACTTGCCTGAAGTTATGTAGGGTATTAGTCCCAGAGAACTGAAACACATCCTGCAATTACTGATCAGCAGTCTAACCACTTGAACTATCTTTAAAATCATAGAATCCCTGGGGTTGGGAGGGACCTCTAAAGGTCATCGAATCCAGACCTTTTTAACTAGATCAGGTTGCTTAGAACCTCATCAAGCCTGACCTTGAATGTCTCCAGGGATGGGGCCTCCACCACCTCTCTGGGTAACCTGTTTCAGTGCTTCACCACCCTCATTATAAATAACTTCCCAGAATATCTCTGACGAGAATGCATCCAACTATTGGTAAAATGCATGTGACTTCATGCTCATGACTATGAAAAGTCTTCTGCACTGACTTCAGACTAAGTACCTCCTCTTATATTCATGCCTAATGATAGATTACAGAAGTTGCTTTATAAAATATAGTGTCTGGTATTTTGGCTGTAGAACAGGATGGACATTTCCTTTCTTCCTAGCTGCACTGTGGTGTGGATATACTGGAAGAGATAAGAGAGGGATAAATGTGGTATGCCCCCTATGTCAAACCCCAGCACTTCCTTTTGGTAGTGCCTACACCACTTTTTCATGATAGTCAGGACTGACTAGGTTCCCACTTCTGTTTCAAGTGGCATTTGCCTCTGAGTACTTCTAGCAAAATTGCATATAGATTTTTTGAAGTTCATTCATGGGGTGCTTTATGTAGTTTTGCTCTCTATCACCACTCTTCGTTACACTGCCATGGTGCTACAGATTAAAAATTATTGACTTTTAAGAATTTTAGGATGGCAAAATTAACCCATGTGGGTCCTTTTGAGGTTGCTTAAGCAACACATACCAAGTGATTTAATTAACCTTGCAGGTGACATACCTGTGCTGCAGAGGTAGAGAAAATCTCTGCTGGGTTACAGGCTTCAGTGCTGCATGGCCTAAATGCAGTATTCTTTCTAAGGCCTTGAAGTTCTTGTCTTGAAACAGTGTGTTTGATTTTGTGTGGCCCAGAAGCCAAGATAAAACTGACAAAACCTGAAGCAGCTCCACTCTCCCCTGGCTGGACCACAGCTACTTGTAGAGAGTCAAGGTGAGCCTCCAAAGCACTCTGATGTCCTGTAGCACACATTTTACTTGGGATTACCCTGGATAATGAGGAATTGACTGTACTTTATACTTCTATCAGTACATTTTTATTAAATTTGAACAAGATAGGTACATAGAAAGTCAAATACTCAACTGGACTCTGCAACGCTACATGACCATTTTTTGCCATTAGTGACAAGTGCTCTGAACTGTTTCTGAGACATGTATCACTAAATGTACATACAGAAATGGCTGGGAGACAGTATGTTGAACTCGAGAGTGAAAGAAAAGACTCTGAAGGAGCCAGCATCACTCACCATCACAATACTGTGCATCACTTCACTACATGGGCTATGTTTCCTACAGAACACCACCGTTCAGCACCCCTGACACAGAGACGGAGAGTTATACATAATATGATGAATCAAACAACGACATCTTACCTATTTCAGAAACACGTTAACTGGGCTCTTTTTCTTTTAAATAAATGACATGTTATATGTTCACTGGAAAAGCGAGATGAACCCCTGGCTTAATTTACCTAAAGCAAAACGCACAGCCAACAGGACAAGCCAACCTGTGAGATGTGTTCACCTGATTCGTGTTAAAACAGAACAATGTTAGAGTCACAGGGTGAAGAGTAATTCTTTGTGGAACAATGTTAGAGTCATAGAAGGAAGAATAATTATTTGTGTATAGTATTGCATACTTTTGTACACAGTAAAATTGTTATCTTTGCTTGTGCTGCCTGTTTTTGTATAGTGTAACAAAATTTTTATCTTTTGCTTGCATGTTGCTCTTTTATTGAGGATCTTCTGCTTGCATTGCATGTGATTTTTGTATTGTGTAGCAGACGTTGCGCAAACATTTTTTTTAGCATAGACCGGCTTTGCTGTTAACTGCGAGAATGTTATAAAGCAGATTTTTGGAAATAATTAACATAAGCCGACCCTTTTCTCGCAATAGTAATGCATAGGTATTAGTCAAAAAGATAAAAACTAAGAGCTGGCACTCTTTGGCGCGCGTCTTGGTGGAGCAGAGGCTCCCGGCGTGCCCAGCACTGTTCGCTTGCTTCCCTTCGCTTAATAAACTACTAATTTGAATAAAATATCCCACTTGGGAACGAGTCATTTATCACGAACCCATCCCTCAAGCCGGCACCTCTCCCTGCTGCCCGTTCCCTCCCTTTGAGGCCTTTCCCCAGCAGCCAGGCTCCCACTAGGCGGGCTCAGCCGAGGCCGCAAGGAGGGAGAAAGGCCGGGCGAGACGCTGTCTCCGGGGACCCGTTTCTGAGGGAAACCCTTCCGACCGAGGGGCAGGGGCCCCGCCGGGACGGGCGGGCACGGACACTGACGGGCAGCCGAGACCGGGCACCCCCTCCCGCCGCTCCCCGGGGCGAGGCGGAGCGCACAGCCCGGCCCCGGCGCTGCCCTCCGGCCTCCAGCGGCGGCCCCGCCCCGCCCCGCCCCCCCCTCCCCATCCCCGGGCGCGGCGCTTCCTGCCCGCGGGCAGCAGGGCGGCCCTACCGCGCCTGCGCGCCGCCGCCTTCCCTCCCGTCGTGCCCGCTGAGCCGCGGCGTCTGGCCGGAGCGGAGCGGAGCGGAGATGGCGCTGCACGTCCCCAAAGCCCCGGGCTTCGCCCAGATGCTCAAGGAGGGGGCGAAGGTGAGGGCGGCGCGGGGAAGGCGCCGTCTCTTCAGGGGGGGCAGGCGGGGCGTGGCGGCGCGGGGAAGGTTCTGGAAGGCCTCGGGGCCTGGCGGCTCCGCGCGCCCCGCGGGATGGGCCTGGGGGGGGGGGGGCAGGGGGGTGTCGCGGTCCCCGCCCCGGCCTGCGGCGGCCCCGGCGGGGCGGGACGGAGCGGGGGTGGGACCGGGACCGGGACCTGCTCGGCCCCGCTCGGCCCCGCGCCGCCGGGGGGCGGGGGCAGCGCACGCGGCCTTCGAGAAGGCTCGGCCGAGGCTCTGCGGCCTCCCCCCCCTCCCCTCCTTCCCCATCCACCTGCACCCCCAGCCTTGCGTCCTCTGCCCCCCCTGCCCTGAGGCGCTGCCGCTCCGCGTCGCTCGGTGCGTTTCCGCCGCTTGGCAGGGCCGCGGTGCTGGCCTGAGCCCTGCCCGCGGTGCGGGAGCGAAGCCGGGAAGGCGATTTGTCTGGGAAGCTGCTGTAGGTGGTGCCCGGCAAAGCTACCCCGGGCCCGGTAGATTCATCCGTTCAGAACCGTCCCGCTTGCTCTCTGCCTTCCCTGGCTCTTGTTCTGTGACTGTGCCCGTAAGGAAAGAGCCTGTGCCAGCAGTCGAGAGCAGCACAATTATTTTCCATGTGTTCTTTTTCCATAAATTCATTTTCACTGAATTTATATATAACATAATGTGATTTTTGGTAGTAGTCAAGGGCTGTGTCTGATAAAGCAGAAGCTTTCTTTGAAAAGCAAGCAAGATTTAGTTGTGTTTTTTTTTTATTGCAGAACAAATTTTTTTAAGAAGTCCCTCACTTATTGTAGCTACTTAATAAAAAGGGAGTCAGCAACTCGGAAGGCCCTCCCTCTGTTTTTCTTTTCAGAATCTTTCTTGGAGACAAAGAATGGCAAATGTCAAGAGCAGGGAAACAAAGTGGCTTAGATTCTGGTTTTCTAGTGGAGAATTCGTGGTCAGAATAGCAAGAACTGTCTTCTACAAAACAAGGAGGCAGCTGTCATTCTGGAATGTTTGGTTTGTATTTAGAGGGCAGGAAGGCACTGGAATAGGTTACCCAGGGAAGCTGTGGATGCCCCTGGAGGTGTTAAAGGCCAGGTTGGATGAGGCTTTGAGCAGCCTGGTCTAGTGTGAGGTGTCCCTGCTCATAGCAGGGGGGTTGGAACCTGATGATCTTTAAGGTCCCTTCAACCTTAACCATCCTATGATTATTAGAGAGTGACTTTCTCTCTTATTTTATGGGACATGCCATACATTTTGCCCTGCTCTTTCTTAAGACCCTTTTTGGGGGTCCCTCCTTGTCTTAAGGCTTCTAAACTGAAGGCAGGCTAATTGGCTTCTCAAGCACAAATATTTTATTAATCGTTCCAATTCTGAATTTTCAGACCACACACGTTGGAATGTAGAACTGAGTAAAATTTTTTTTGTTCCCCACAGGAGTACAGAGCTTTGAATAAAGAAGCATGTACAAAACCACATGCTCACAAAACCCTTGTCCCTCTCCAATATGGTATTGGTTATTTTTTGTTTCCCTTTGACATGCTACTGTCTGTTTCGGAAGACTTAATAGATGCAGAAGGTATTGAAAATTGAGTGACTATTCAAATTTCTGATCAGAAATTTATTTTGCCTACTGAACTGCTTAGTTGAGAAGGATTACACAGTAGTCCTTTTCTTACTCTCTTTGGGTAAGGTTTAGCTTCCATTTAAACTGTAAGTGAAATACCGAGTCTAAATTAGTCAAAAACATTCATGGACTCAGATTATTGCTGCTTTGATGAGGAATGACTAGGTAGTCCCTCTCTTTTTGTTAGAAAGCCTAATTCTGAGCAGGACATTTTTCTTTTTAGCATTATTCAGGCCTAGAAGAAGCAGTCTACAGGAACATCCAGGCATGCAAAGAACTTGCTCAAACCACCCGTACAGCTTATGGACCAAATGGTAAATAAATCCTAGAATTATTGTAGTGTTCTTGAGTAAAATGTTATTTTTTAAGGCCAAACCCACCTTGACAAAGAAGCAACTGTTTGTTTCTTGGGGAGACACATCGGACTTGCTCCAGAACTCTACAACGTAGTCTTTGTGGCTATACGGCTCAGACTTGGTTTAGTTAGCTCTGGAGTTACTCACAATGTGCCTGCCTTTGTCAGGTTTTTGTACCAGTTACTGTGTCTTTTTTGCTGCCTTACTGCTGTATGGAAGACCTACAAAAATCAAAGTAAAGACAGTAACTTGGTGGATAGTCATAATGAACATAACCATACCATGTCTGGTCAAAGATACTAAACAAAAGGTTTTGTATAAATTAATTAAATTATGTACTAATATTTCTGAAAAGAAGACTACTTACTTAGAAATAATTGACTTTTCATTAATTTAACAAACTTCTAAGTGTTATTTTGCAAAAATCTTTTAGGTTCTTAAATTATAAGTGGGGCTAACATTTTGGTGTGTAAGATATATTCAAAAGTTATGAAACAGCATCTGTGTACAACATTATGTTTGCCTAATGAATTATTTTTTCTTTTTTTTTTTTTTTCCTTGTTAGGAATGAACAAAATGGTTATCAATCATCTGGAGAAACTTTTTGTTACAAATGATGCTGCCACTATCTTGAGAGAGCTGGAGGTAAAGTTTTTGTGCATCAGAGGATGTCAGTCTTGAGCTAGTGTTTCTGTTCGTGAGCTGCTATCATTTTCAATGTTAATAAGGAAACACATGTTATCCTCCCAGATTATTTACATATATCGTTTGGTAAATGATTTTTTCACAGGATTTGAGTAAGGTCAATGTGCTGTACCCACAGTGAGGAGAACAACTCCTTTGTAAAGCTGCATTAAGTAGTTGCAGGAGATGCTTAATAATTGCCTACTTTTTTTCCCCCAAACCAGGGTAGATTTAGAAGAGGATATGCCTATACGACACAATGTTTGAAAACCTCTGAAGGAAGTAGCCCTTAATCTTTCAGTGTTGGTGGTTGTTGGTTCTGTCTGCTTAGAATCCATTCATTGGATTTAAGAAGCTAGGGATATAGCAACATTCTCCTGTGAATACAGTCAAAGTGTGGAAACACTGACCTGTCCTAACTTTTTCTCTTACTATCAAATTCATGCATATATCACAACACAATATTTTACTGCATTCTGTACTGACTGATAGAAATAGCATTAAATATTTCTTAATGAATTGTCTTTGTGTTCAGTATAAGAAAAAATGTGAAAGTCCCAGTTCTGTTTTTAAAAAATAGTCGTTGGACTACCTGCTTAATCTAACAAATCTTGCATGGTACTTTCTGGGATAAAATGATAGCTGCTCTATAGATTTTCAAGAACACAGCATTTATGTTGCATTTCTTTGAAAGAAAGGGAAAGCAGTGCAGTCTTTAAGCGGAAAAAACACTAGAATTAAACAGTGATTTAGACATCTGCTTCGCTTGTTACACATACAAATTCAGCTTGAGGATCTTTGGAGGCTGCTTTCCTCCTGCAGAGCTTGACTGTGAAGCTACTGTATCCAGTAAGAATAACACAATCAGTGTTGAGGATGTCTAATTCTTGTTGTAGCGGGAATGCTTAGTTCTCCTTTTTTTTAATGTGTATTTGTACTTGTACTTATTAGGAAAGTTAGCCAATTAAGATACTCTGTGGTACTTTCTTCTCCTATTCTGTGCATTCTTGGTATCTTTAGATACAACTTGAAATAAGAGAGCTTATACTTGATGCACAGAAAAACGTGAAGCTGTAGTCAAGGTGGAATGTTGGTAACTATGATGTGTAACTTCTTGTCAAGGTCCAGCATCCTGCTGCAAAAATGCTTGTGATGGCTTCCCACATGCAAGAGCAAGAAGTTGGAGATGGAACAAACTTTGTCCTTGTTTTTGCTGGAGTTCTTCTGGAGTTAGCAGAAGACCTTCTGAGGATGGGGTTATCAGTTTCAGAGGCAAGTTACACTGTGATTGCAGTTCACAGAGCCTGAATTCAGATTGCTGTTGGTCTGTATTCTTGGTTCATAATACTGTGAATCATCTGCTCCCTTCTGAACTTATTTTTTAGATAGAGGTGTATGAAGAAGAACAGTATGTTTTGCTGCTTGGGATTGCTTTTTTCCTTTGTCAGCTTTTGCATTTCTTAATGTTCTATGACCCTTTGAAAAGGATTAGGAATGCACAGTGAAGTGGTGTAGTGAATATTTGTTATTTCCTGCATAGGTGATCGAAGGATATGAAAAGGCTTGCAAGAAAGCCCTAGAAATTCTTCCAGACTTGGTGTGCTGTTCTGCAAAGAACCTTCGAGATGTTGAAGAAGTGGCATCTTTGTTGCACACTTCAGTGATGAGCAAACAATATGGCAATGAACAATTTTTGGCAAAGCTGATTGCTCAAGCCTGTGGTAAGTGAACAAGAATAGACGTGTGCATGCATCTAAAACTGAGTAGTTTTGCTTATAGTCATTACTGTTGTCTTCATGTGAGATTAAAAAAAATTTAGTTTGTCAGGTTAAATTGGATGGAATGCTTTAGCCTCTGAAATTAGAATAATCTTTCTTGCATAGAACTCTTCTTTGGCATTGTGGTTTAGAGAAGGTCTGTGTTTTCTAAGTATTTCTAGAAACAACTTTCTAGTATTTTTAAAGCAGAAGTCCATCTTTATCTTTTTTATCATTAGGAGGATATGTTGAACTTCAGATAAGCTGTTACTAGTCTCAGCTGCAGGACAATGGAAGAGAAGACTGTAGTTGTGCTGAGTTGTTGCTTTCTCCCTTTAGATTTCCAAGAAAAAAACTTTCATGTCTAGTTTAAGTGTTTTCTCAGAATGTTCTGTGTTGGACTTGGCTCTTGAACGTACATGTGTAAATGGATTTTCAGGTTTAATTTTACCGAGCAGCCTGAATAGATATTGCTTTCTGATTACTTTATTGTAAAAACAACAATTATTTTCTATAGAATCATAGAATGGTTAAAGTTGGAAAGGACCTTAAAGATCATCAGGTTCCAACCTGCCAGCTATGAGCATAGTCACCTCCCAGGTTGGACAAAGCCTCATCCAACCTGGCCTTAAACACCTCAAGGGAGACTAAAATTGCCTTACACTGAGGCAGGAATCTCAAAGCATTGAATCTGAGTACTTCAGAAGAACTCCAGACATTATTTATGGTGTTACTGTTTTAATTCCTTAATCAATACAAACTTTTTTTTCCCCCAACAGTTTCTATTTTTCCTGATTCTGGTCATTTCAATGTTGATAATATCAGAGTGTGCAAAATTGTGGTAAGTTGGAAGAAGCTAGCTTTACTCTAATATTAGAGTAAACAGTGTAATGAAAGTTAATTTTTAGATATTTGAACTTTGCAAGTGCCTCTTCTAATCTCAGTTGTGTTGTAGCATGTAGTTCTGGAAATTGTCTCTACATTCCTTGTTTAGTGACCAGTAGTAGCTTTCAGAAGTGAAGAGCATTAATATTGAAAGTTTACACTAAAACAGATACATGAACTTAATTATACATTAGGATGTTGTTGTTTGCATCTGTAGAAGCAGTCACAAGATTAGGATAAGATGCAGCCTGGCTGAAACGTAGCAGTCTGGTCTTGCATTCTTTTTGTCATTGGGATATTAGGCCTCAGTATGATATGTAGGATAGAATTGTAGTTTACATCTACTGTGAGATTCCCCCTGTGTTGTTTGTTTGGTTTTTTCCCAAGGTAATAAATACATAAAATTTGAGCACAGAAAGTGAGTGTCACAGACCTTAGCCGGGAGCCCCAACTAATCTTAAAATAGGAATCTGTAAGGCAATGTTTGATGGTACTAGATCAGCTTGTCTTATTTCTTTATGCTGCAATGAGAACTTAAGTTACTACATTCAAGTGAATATAAGAACTGCTTTTCATAAAGGGTAGTGCAGCTTTCTGACAAAAAATTATCAATAATGCAACTTTTCCCCCATTTCATTTCTTTCCTTTCAGGGTGCTGGTATCTCTGCTTCCTCAGTACTGCATGGTATGGTTTTTAAAAAAGAAACTGAAGGAGATGTTACTTCTGTCAAAGATGCAAAAATAGCTGTTTATTCCTGCCCTTTTGATGGTATGATAACTGAAACTAAGGTATGTAGAAGCTCAAAATAAGTTACATATCTATTTATGCTCATGTGCTCTTATTTTAGACTTAACTATAAATATTCTTGACACTTGGTGATTGAGATATTTCTGTTAAAATTGAGTTCATTATTTTAAAAAAGTTCATAGAAAACGTCTGAACCTAATTTTGCTTTACAGGATTTTTGGGGTTGGAGAGGTGTTGCTTGTTGTTTTGTTGTGTTTGGGTTTTTTTCATTGTTATTTGAGCTAAACTATGTCCTAGAATGTTTGAGTCTCAAGGTTGCCTAGAAATGCTAGAATTGCCCTTTTTTTTTTTTTGACTTGTTTTACCCCAATGCTGGGGAAGGGTGGCAGTATCATAAAATAGGATGACTAGAGGTTTGGATAGATTGGGAGACGAAGTTTTAAGGCACGTGGTGAACACTGGATTGCTAACAGTGTATGTGTTTTACTAGGGCACTGTACTTATAAAGAATGCTGAAGAACTGATGAATTTCAGCAAGGGAGAAGAAAATCTAATGGATATGCAAGTCAAAGCTATTGCCGATAGTGGTGCCAATGTAGTAGTAACAGGTGGCAAAGTGGCAGACATGGCACTTCATTATGCCAATAAATACAGTCTTATGTTAGTCAGGTAAGTACCAGAAGAGCTTAAAAACATTTGATCTACCAGGTTTATGAAGGTACTTGCCATATTGTCTTGCCTCTTAAACAAAATATTGCAGACTGTTTGGTTTTCTAGTGGATCAGAACCTGAGCTGCCATGTGGTTGTTTCACAGCTTATGTTTCTTGAGAGTATTTCACCTCTATGATATCTAACTGGGGCATAATTTGTGTATATAGTACTGTTATTCTTGTTTAAGTGTCTTTATAGCACTACTGACATCAAGAATACAAAATTTTGTGGATGTAATAAAGAGGCCCTCAAGGGCATGTAAGACTATACCATAGTGGTTGTTCCTGATCACAGTCCTCATGTGATGCTTTAGCAATTATGAGATACACCTCCCTGCATCCCTAACGCAGTGTTGGATTAAAGACCTAATTCTTAATACTTTTTAGTCACTTTTGTGGGCCTTAAATCTTCTTATCTATAAATAAAGCATGTTTGTATGTCTTGGAAATACAATCTGAAAAAGCACAGATCACTAGTAGCAACTCTTGCATCTCAATCAAGTAAGTGATCCTTTGTTGAAAGCTGTAGCTTTGGTGGACTCCAAAAACTTTCAGCTTCTGGAAATGAAGCATGATGCTGTAATCTCTTGCATGGCAAAGAAGGATTGTTATGGAGGTGAGGAAAAGATGAATTCAAGTCTTACGTACTAGACAGTGAAGTTTGATGATTTCTATGTATTTGAGTTACTTACTTATTTTTAAATTCTTAGACAATAGTCTTTGGATAGCATCCCTGAAAATATTCATAAAAATAGATGAGTGAATTTTATAACTTGATGCAGTAAATTTTGATGGTTGTCATTAGTTTACAAAATGCTGCTTAGCTAAGAGGATAGTTTCTCAAGTGTTAACATTAGTTGTGGAAACTTGTTATACAAAGTCTTTTTTTTAATTCTTAAAGGTTGAACTCAAAGTGGGATCTGAGAAGACTGTGCAAAACTGTTGGTGCAACAGCCCTACCCAGACTGGTATGGACTTCTCAGATGATGAGCTGCAGGGAGAGAACTGATGAGCAAATTAACCTCATATCTCTTGTTTTCCTTTCCAGACTCCTCCTACTCCAGAAGAAATGGGTCATTGCGATAGTGTGTATCTGTCAGAGGTTGGGGATACACAGGTTGTTGTGTTTAAGCATGGTATGTATGTCCCATAGACCTCCTAATGCTAATGTTCTGGAAGTATGATGTCCGTATGTGTTTGACATCAAACAAACTTAGTTCAGTAATGCACATGTCTGTCTGAACAGAAAAGGAGGATGGTGCCATTTCTACTATACTAATTCGTGGATCTACAGACAATCTGATGGATGACATAGAGAGAGCAGTGGATGATGGTGTAAATACTTTCAAAGTACTCACAAGAGTAAGTAACTGGAACGCTTCAATTATGGAAACTGAGCTATGGATTGGTTTGAGGCAGGACTTAACGCTTGCTTTGTGCTCATTTGCTACAAAGGCTGTCACAGATACATGATTAGCTTAGGAGTCTTCTTGAGAGGTAGAGAAAGCTGTGTAGTAGTGAGTTGTAGAGAAGATTGCTGCCGACATCCTTATGAATGCAGTGTACATAAAAGATGGTGCTCAGCATGTAGTGCACTCAGTTTTTCAGTAATGAGGTGAGTTCTTGAAGACAGAGTAGTTAGTTTTACCACTTTCTAATGGCAGTCAGCTCTTTGTTGATAATACTCCTTTTTTGTTTTGTAATGTTCCTTGAAAACTAGGCACAGAAGAAAAGTTAGCTTTGTCACTGGGGATTAGGAAGAACTGACTGGTTGCAAATTAAACTTCAGTTGATCAGTGACAAGATGTGCTTCTGTCACATTACAGATACACTTTTTATAGGTGAAAAAAATAAGTTCCCCAGAGTGTTTTTTCTGAACAACTTTTGTGGAGGTTTGGTTTGTTGTTTGTTTTGGGTTTTTTTTTAATGCAAAATGAAATGTTTGTGTATTTGGCTTGAAAGGTGGCATGCAAAAAATGTTAAACTTTGTTTGATGCTTAATGTCCTGAATATACCAACACATGCATGTTGATGCAGAGTACAGAAACAGCCAGAGACTCTGTAATTACAATTGTCTCCAAGAGTTGTCCGAACATCTGATGTATGTTGATTACTTTTCTGTTCAAAAGCCTAGTTCCCAAGTAAATGCTGGTTTGCCAAAGGTTATACAAAATGCTTTATTTAAGAACAAAGCAAACCCACCAAAACCCAAACAAATACATCCAATATCTTGTGATACTTGTTGACTTATTAAACTTAGTGTACAGTAGCTTGATTTTCTGCATGAAGTTTTCCAACAAGTTAAAGACAGAAAAACCTAGGATTTCTATTGTTAATAAGCCAAGAGTTGAAATTATTAAAACAAAACAACCCCAGACACACACCCCACTGCATTATTTTTTTCCTTTTCCTAAGAGAAGCTCTTTTTCTTCAAAGACATTTAGCATGAGTGAGTAAATTCTGGTCGGTTTCTCTTACAGTTCATGTGTGTTCTGACGTGAATTCTTAGTGAGTCTATGTGGGATAAAGTTCTATTGCATTCTTCTTGTTAGAGTGTATAAGTTCTAAAAAGTAAAAAAATAATACGATGCTTTAGGCAAAACTTTGCATTTTTGGGATGGTGTGTTCACAGGATAAACGTCTTGTTCCTGGAGGTGGTGCAACAGAGATTGAATTAGCCAAGCAAATCACATCTTATGGAGAGGTACAGCAAATTGGCTTTTTGACTTTTATATATGTGCATATGCAGGTGTACTTCTATAAATATATGACTTGCTTATAAATCAGTTAAAATTTGGGGGGAAGATACCTGCCTGTCTTACAGTTTTTGAAATGCTGACATGGTTCTTGGCTTCACTTTAGACTTGTCCCGGGCTTGACCAATATGCCATCAAGAAATTTGCTGAGGCTTTTGAAGCCATTCCTCGAGCACTGGCAGAAAACTCTGGAGTAAAAGCTAATGAGGTCATCTCTAAGCTTTATGCTGTGCATCAGGAAGGGAACAAAAATGTTGGATTTGATATTGAGGTAAACAGTCTATCATGTTACTTGGTGCTCTGGAATACAGAGTTCTATTTAAAGATACTTCTATTGTTATGAAGTATAGAGTAATTTAAATAATTTAAACTCTGTTTTGTACAGTCTAGAAGAATAATTTAGTACAGTTGTAATACTGTAGGGTTGATCGTTCTTTTTTTTCCATGAGTGAACAGTGACATTCAAGGTAGTGTAATGGCAAAGTGAGATACTGAATACAATGGAGAATAAGTCTGTAGTAATTTCTTAATTTTGTATTCCTGCTTATGGATTAGGAATGAAGGTTTTGTGAAGGGAGAAGGAGATAAGTGATAAATTTTTTCTAAACCTGTAACCTTGAAAACGCAGTAACTTGCTAGGTGGGAGCCTGAGAATGATGTTTTTTCCTCAACAGGCCGAAGCTGCTGCTGTGAAGGATATGTTGGAAGCTGGCGTGTTAGATACATACCTTGGAAAATCCTGGGGTATCAAGCTGGCTACAAACGCAGCAGTAACTGTCCTAAGGGTAGATCAGGTAAGCTTGCAAGTAATTTGGGTGCTGAGCTGAAACCTTCCAATCAGTGTGCACGGCACTAATGCCAAATACATGAATCTTCTGGGATTGTGAGGTGCAGAAGTATGATACTTGAAAACATGGTTTATATTCTGAAAGCCAGGAAGCAGTTTGTTGGGATGTTGCAATCTTGCTGCTTCTGTAGGAATGCTATTTATGCCTCTTTTTTTTTTTTTGTTAACTTGAAAGTTGATACCTGTGTTTAGAAAATTTTCCTAACTTCTGTAGGAACAAGATGTAACACAAGAAACATTTTTGCATACGTTGTTTTTACAAAAAAATCCCAATTTCTAGGAAAAATGGGATGACAGAAATCTAAACTTTCTGTATTTTGTGGAACTTAAGCAAAAATGTATTTGCATGTAAAATTTCTGTAGATTATTATGGCAAAAACAGCAGGCGGTCCAAAAGCCCCTAAGCAGCAAGGACATTGGGATAAGGATGACTGGAAAGATGAGCCTGAAAAATAGTATGCAGTAAGCTCTGTTTCTCTAGCAGAGAGCTCTGTGTGAGTGCATGCATGGATATATTGACGAGCACGTAGCAGATCATATCTTTCTTGAGGACACATAACACTGCTCTCTTATGTATGCTGATTGCTACCTGTTGTATTTGTGCTTTTGTGAGTGAATTTTACTCCTAAAACTGAATTATTTTTGACAAGTGCAATTTTAGTTTTACTTACCGGTATAGCAAGTGGAGGAAATGAGGCTTTAACATGGTAGCACTAGTGAACTTTATGCTTTTCAAGTGTGATGTTTAGACTCAGTAATTCAAAATAGCTCTGGTAATTCTGCTTTTCATAGTATGCATCCTGCAAATAAGTCACTCAGCCTATTTTAGCACTCACATTTTGTAGTCTTAACTAACTGAAGTCTTAATTTGCATGCAAAAGTGAGATAAGAGCCCTTTTCTGTTTATCAGGGCTCAGCATTTGCCATTTTCAAGAAAAAAAAATAACCACTTTGTGAAAATCTCGATGAGATGGATAATAATATTCACTGGCTTAGGTTCAGAGTGGGGAAACTGCATGAATTTAGTGAATGTTGACAGGATCATCTGGCTGTAAGAGAGAATGGGATAAGAGTTTCATTCTAACCTTGTCTTTTTCTACTTCCTTGCTATATTCAAGATCATTATGGCAAAACCAGCTGGTGGCCCTAAACCTCCATCAGGAAAGAAAGACTGGGATGAAGACCAAAACGATTGAAAAACTTACCTGTACTTCTTTAAGTTACATGATTATGCGAGTTTTTAAATATTCCAGTTGGAGCCTGTCAGGACGTTTTGCTCTGTTGCCTTTAAGTTATGAACAGCGTCCCTTGGAGCACAGAGCTTCCAACACTTCAATAAACCTACGGACTGTTAAAATGTTAACTGTCATTTTATTTGGACTCAGTGTGACGTGTTTGTTTGCCATATGTGAATATGAAGGCATTTTTGTGGGGATGACAGTGAGCAGGTGTGGTGGGCTGACTTTGGCTGGCTGCCAGATGCCCCCTCCTCACCAGGACAGAAGCAGAACATGCATTGAAAAAAGCTCATGGTTTGAGATAGAGACTGGGAGATCATTTAGCAGTTTCTGTTGTCGGCAAAACAGACTAGTGTGCAAAATTAGTTTATATTGGATATAAAGTTATAGGATGAGAAACAAGAACAAAATCACCCTCCAGTTCACCTCTGTTTCTTCCCAGGTTTAGCTGTACTCCTTCACTCCTCCTCTACCTTTTCTTCCCTGTGTAGGGTGGAGGATGGGAAATGGGGGCTGTGGTCAGTCCGGAACAGCTCCTCTCTGCTGCTCCTTCCTATGTGAACTTCCCCTCCTCTCCTTCCACAGGATACAGTCCTTTATGAGGTGCTTCACATGAGGATGCTCTGCCTTAGGTTACAGTTCATCAGAAACCACTGCTCCTGTGTGGCTCTCTGTGGGCTGCAGTTTCTGGCAGGGAAACCTCTAGTCTGGGCTCCTCTGCAGCTTGCTTCAAGGGGACACACCCATCTGCTGGGGGCCGGGAGGCCTGTGCAGCTGCTGTGTGGAGGTTCACCATCTTCATAGGCTGCATGGGGAGAACCTGCTCCAGTGTGGTCTCTCCAAGGACCACAGGGCAATCCTTCTCAGGTGCGTGGAGCTCCTCTTGCCTGGCTCCACACAGGGCTCTCACACTTCTCCCTACTCGTGGGCAGCATTTTGCCCTTTCTTATAGGCTTTGTGAGGCACTGCCAGCTTTGCTGGGGGGCTCAGCTGTGCCCTGCAGTGGATGCACCTGAACTGGCTTTGTCTAGCATCAGGCCTCTCCTCATGGAGGCCACATCTGCAGCCCACTCTAACATCTTGCCACCTGCACCCAGTAAAGTTCATGAGGGAGATGGACCATGAGCCAGCTGTGGGGTCCTGTTAGCTTCAGGAAAGCATCATCTATAATTTTAGCTCTTTGAAAGTATATATATTTTAAAGAATATTGCAATAAGTATGGCAGCAGGTCCATGCCTACATTCATTACTGTTACATGCATCTACTTCATCATCACCCTTGAGTCCATGCTCCCAAAATGGCAGCTTGAGAGCAGTGAACTGCATCTCATTCTAATGGCCTTAAAAATAAACACTGAGCAGCAATAGCTAGCATGATGCAGGGGGCTGGAATCTTTCAACTGAAGCCCCTGTTAAGATTCTTCTTGGCAAGTAAACAAACAGCCTGTGTTACTTGGAGTAGCTTGAAAGGAGAACTGCTCTTGAAATTCAAGCCACTTAAATAATTAATCCATTTATTACTCTTGCCAGTGCTACTCTCACAGTCAGAAGGGAGTGGAAGGCTAAATCAAGTCTGGATCTATCTTATTACTAAATAAGGCTGCCCCTACAACAGCTACGTTAGTGCTTGCTTTATAGGCAGTTGCTGGTGTGGCTGAAAAATAAACTCAGTAAGTTTTCAGGAGGATTAGCATACTGATCTAGTCAGCTGCACAAGTGCTGCTGTTGATGGCTGTAGGGTAACAAGAACACAAAAGACTGCCCATGTTTTTTAGTAAGGTTGTTAGGAAAAATTCACTGAGTGTAAACCAGCTGCTGCTCTAGCATGGAGGAGCCAAGATGGTGTTTCTAAGCCCCATGTGAAGCCTAGCCTTAAGAGACTTTCAAAGTTACAAGTCACTGCAAGACTAGTTTTCTTACCCCTCCAGTGCAGAAAGGCTACACTGCAGCGCCTGTAGCAACAGGGATATGTGAGCTCTTGGACTTGCCAAAATACCAGCGTAAGGTTCCCATGCAAAAGAATTCCTAAAGAGTTTGCAAACTGAAGGCTCTGTTGGCCATGAACCAGTGGTGGAAAGAGCTGAAGCTGAATTTGTCTCAGCTCTCAGATGTGTAGGAAGGAACAGTGTCTTATGCTTGGAGCCCAGCTCTAAAATACACATGGAACAGACAATAGCTGAGATAGCTATAGCTCAAAATTATAGCTAGTCCCTCTAAAGTGAGAGTTGTTGATTAAGATGTATAGGGAACTAAAAGTAGCAGCTGCTTGTCTGTGCCAACACAAACATTACTCAATAGAAGCTCAAAGCTGTAATTCTGAAAAAATCCTTTTATTCAAAATTAGTGAAAACACTGGAAAAAGTGTTACTCATTTGTCAGTGTGTCTGGGAAGCACAAAGCATATTATTGAAGTTCTGTATGGTAGCTCCAACCTGTTAACAAGATGATTTGCAAGTCCCTGCCTTCCAGACCATGTGAAGATGGCTGCACATACGAGAAAACAAATTACAGCAGTCGCTCATAGAAAAGGAGATAGGCTTGTGAGCTCAGCACTTTTGATGCAGATACAGCCTGTACATGGGTATCACTGATGTGGAACCATTGCCCTTTTACTAGTTCAGTTTCTAAAGCTGTAAAAGGAAGAATTTGGGAGTAAGAGTTATTAAGAATTAAAGCAAGCAATCCTGTTAGTTCTGCATAAGAAATATTTTGTGAAATGTTTGCAACTATTTACCTTGAGGAGTTTGTCCTCGAAGGACAAGGTCAGAGAGATGGTTGTTCAGACTTCTCATTTTAGCATAAGCAGTGTAGTGCCCAGACCTCATTGTTCCACTGTGTTCAACAACTCCATAGAGAGAGTACAGTACTTTTGTATTCCCTTCAGCCACGTTCTATGAAAGCCAAAGTTTAGATGTGTCAGTCAGGTACTGGGTTTTAAACAAGGCTTGAATATAAATACTTTGCCTTGTTTGCTGATGAAAAGGAAGCTGGTCATTAGAGCTTCATGCAAGCACCATGGCTGTGATCAGTGGAAGTACACTGACTCAAGCACAAATTGTACTTGCAAGTAACTCTGTATTATCACACATCATTTAAATTTTTGCAAGCATTCTACAAAGATTCTGCTAAGCACCTTAACTATGAAAGCACATTAGAACACAGCAAAGGAGAATCTGATGGTTTTCCCACTTACTTTACATTTAGCTGTACAGAAAGGAGCCAAGTCTATCACTTCTGGAAACTTGATATGCCTGTTAACCTTCCGTAGATTAAAGCCAGCCTTAGACAAAGTAGAGGAAAACCCCATAATGTTACATTTTAACATTTTAAAAACATGCTTAGTTACTAAATGTTTCAACAAAACAAGATTAGTTTTACATTACACAAAAATGGGCAACATTGGGTGGATTGGGTTTTTTTCCTACAATGCCCAAGGTTTTCTAGCATTACCTCCTTTCCCTGACATGCTGCACTGGAGCACAAGTTAACATGTCTCTTCAACTCACTCTTAAGGTTACTTAATGGTAGCAGAAGTGAAAAAAAAAAATCAGTCCAATGTACTATGTAACTATAAGCACATTTTGCTTCTCAGCTACTGTAATATGCCTGAGGATCTAATACCATCAAAGCTAATATAACTTCTTCTCCCACCTTATTTAAATAAACTTTCAGTATCAAACAGGAAAAACAAAAGGAAATAACCAATATTTCCTTAATTATGTTACAGTCTCTTGGAACAGGTTGCACATTTCCATTTTCTCTGTGACATTGTTATTCATCTACTTAAAATCACCTCCCTTTTTTCGACCAAAGCACTGAACAGTTTTAAATTTAGAAGAGGCTATACTGTCTTTCATCTTCCTTTCCTCTTTCTTGAAAAGCTAAAGCAAGCCCTACATGAAAAATTTTCCTATAACTTGGAAAAAAAGTTGTTCATATACAAGACTTAAGTTGCATTGCTTTCCAGCCTCCCCCCCCCCCTTCCAAATCTACTGACCTATTATACTACATTCATTTAATAAGGGATCATATTCTATCTGTACTGAAATTTGAGAGTCCACGAACAAACTACTCTACTAACAGGAAATACATAAAGCTAAGATACTGCTGAATACAGTAAGTGATACAAATATAATATATTGCAAGTAAGTTCACAGAACAGTGCTTTCCAGAAAACTACTGGAATATTATTTCGGAAAACAAGATTTTTAACTCCTCAAAGACCCACAAAAACCAACAGTGTGTATAAATGCCTTCCAAACCTTGGGAAAAAAATCCAAAACAAAACAAAACAAGCTTATAGGAATTGAAAATATGCTAACATTAGTTCTGAGTTAAGCTAGTACTATGTGCATAAATGCATATTAAGCTGATACTATTTTTGCAATATCAGTCTGCCACTTACCTGTTGAAACCTCTTTAAATGAAGAGTTAGAATTGGAGGAGCAAGAGAGATTAACATCTGCTTTTTGGCATTAGTATAAACATACTTCTTTTCACCTGCAGAAAAGAAAAACTCAAATGATTAACATGCAAACAAATGTTACAGTGAGAATTTATTTATTTTCACTATTTAGACTGTTATAATGTCATTTACTACAACAACTAAGAAACTGAACATGCCTCTCTTCAATATCACTTTAAATTATGATCTGTACAACAGCTGCCATCTTGCAGATCTGGTATCAACACTCACACCATGTCTGAGCAGTGTCAGCACAAGGAGGATGAATTCTTGCTTGTGTACAACTCTCATAATCAGAAATTGTATGCAGCTTTTATTGGCCTTTTCAGCAAATGCCAACATGATTTCCCTATGAATGTCACAGAAAAATTTTTACATTTGAGAAAGGAAGTTATCTGCTAACAAGCTACTCCCTACATTCATCCACATGATGATTTTTTTACTGACAAGCCCCTTCCCTCCCCCCAAACCCACTCCTCTTTCCTCACTCTTCTTTTTCATTCCTGCAGTATTCTGTACCCAAGCTTGTCAGCCTTCTGTTCTGCTCAATTGAGAAATCATTTGTATTAATCTCTGTGAAAGATGTTCTCACAACCTACCCACTGAATACCTAGTTAAACTGATCCAAGTTAAAGTTACACAAATACCACTTTAGGGACATTCCCACCCTTACCCACCCAAGAAGCAGATAGAGACAATTAAAGGTGTTTTTTTTAAAAGGTAATTTTGCATACTTTTTATGTTGTTCTTTGGTCCATTATGTCTTTGTGTACATACATCACAGAGTAGTTTATTGGTCTCAGTGAGTTTTTCATTACGGGTAAATTGATACAAACAGTGATGGATTGAACTTTCTTCCGGGTTCAGATCTTCCCTGTTTGCAAGAGTACAAAATGCTGTTTCTGGATCGTCAGTTGATACTTCACGCATCTTGGTGGGAACACTTTGAAGGTCATCTAAAGTACTCGTATCAGATTCAGCATTGGCACCCAAGTGTAGTTGTGAGAAGTCAGTAGCAAGGCCTTCCTCATCTTCATCATCCTCATCCTTCAAAGATAGGTTGTCAAGGCCATTGACAAACTTTGTTGGAGAACCTAAGCTTTCCATAGAGAGATCCATGAGAGACTCATTTTCTACACACTCTTGTTCTGGCTTTCCTGTATTTTCATGCATACTCTGAACTTCTGTACTCTTTTCCTGTATATTCAAGTCTTTTTCAGTTAAGCAGTGATCTTTGCAATCATTTGATGATTCTTCTTGCTTCATATCAGGAGTTTCAGAGTTAGTTTCTGACTCTGATTCCTGGTTATACTTGACATCCTCTTCTGACTGTTCAGTTGCACAGATATCTGTCAAGTGAAGAACCTTTCCTTGAAGCTTTTGCTGGCGGCGCTGGTTCTACAAATTGGAATACGTAATATACAAAAATTAAAAAAAAAAAAAGAGAAGAAGTTTAAATTATCTTTAGCATTTCTTACCATCTCTTTATCGAAATTTTTGTAGCTTTGCCATAGATACAAGGGGCAGGAGGGAGAATAATCTATGATTTAATGACCAATCAAAGGCGATCAATTCAACCAATACTGAATTTTTCCTCAGTCAGGTATAGCTCCCACTGCTGCTCCTTCTCACACAGAATCTACAACACATAACTAATGATTATCTTTTTATTTTCCAAATCTTTTCGTATTCATGTATTCTAAACTTAGTGAATATTATTGTAATCAATGACTGGAGAACAGCTGCCTGATACAAAGTAACACTACTTCAGGCAAGCAACACAAATTCCACATTCCTCTGGATACTAGCTTACTTCCTAGCACAGACAGAACATGTAACTTCTTAATAGCAAAGAGGTAGATACTTTTCAGCTGTGCATTTGAGTAAGGAGAAATTCTAAGCTGTCTCTCCTTCTTCATCTAAACCCAGGAAGCAAAAATAATCTGTTTTACCAGAAGTTGCAAGCACATTATTAATAAAAGTGAAATACTTATCAAAACCAACCTTGGCTTCCTTTTTGGCCTGTTTCTTTCTTTTTTTCAGAAGGTGCTTACTTGTACCAGGGGTCTCATCTCTCTGCTTAAGGTAACAGTCAGTGTTTTTATCCTCTTCATCTTCAGATTCCTTTTCTTTATTTTTTTTAACATTTCTCTCATTGGTAATTTTTACTTTCTACAAAAAGCAAAAGGCACCAAAAAAAAATCAAAGGAGCAGAGCTGTTACTGTCCTGAATAACAAAATAGTATTTCAAGGAAAACTAGGGACGAGATGTTATCTACGTTTTCAGCTCAAGATACAGCATTTTAGTGACTATAACATATAACTCACTCCTTTATGCCACCCTAATGTTTACAAAAGAGATGTCTCACTCCAGAGAGAGTCCATGTGAAACAATGACTTGCAGAATGAAACAGTATGAAAAATTATATAAAAGGCCACATTTCAAACCTGTAAAGGTGCAACATTACTTTTAGATGAAATCTCATTAAATGGAACAAAGAGTAACATTTTATACAAGTGGAGACATTTTCAGTTGAACTGCCTGCCACAGAATTCATTTGCTTCTAATAAAATTGAATTTGTTCATTGCAGAAAACATATGATCCCTTTGGCTGAGAGCATCTAATTTCAAGACATGCTGAGAGCATCTCAAGTTATTGACTTGCTAGCTTTTGTGTGAGCAGTGCTACATAACAAACCTGAAATATTACATATACAGATTATCAATATTAAATGTAAAGGAAATAAAGTATTTTGAGTGTCTAGAGATTGACCAAATAAATAAATATTGATCAATTAAGTATTCACATACTATCCTACTGATGTCTCTCAACTTTATTCAATAATCTGAATATTATGAGAAGTATTCTTGCACTTAGTGGATTAAAAAAAGTAAAAAAATACAAGCATTCAAACAACCACTAGGCAGCCATCGCTGTAATGCTATTTAGTTCAGTTTTACATGAGTGAAGATGAATTGGGAAACACTGTTGTCTGCAACTCAGTCTTCTAAAAAAGTGAGACAACATTGAAGCATACTAGATTATTTCCTAAACCAGTATCTAAATCAGAAACATCAACTGACAAAAAAGCAACATCACCAACAGACTATCAGTGATTTTCTACAGACAATTTATGAGCCACAGCTTACAGGAATGAGTCTCATTAAAATCTTATTCTCCATTTTTCTGGGAAAATTTATAATTTTAACTTCCAAAGGAGACATTTAGAAAGATGCATAAATTCATCCTCCAATGATTATATAAGTGTTTTCATATAAACAAAGAAAAACTAAGCCAGAAAGAAAGCATGTGCAATTTCTTACCTGATCATCTAGTACAGGAAGCGACAAATCAAGGAAAGACTCATGGACCAAGGATACCTTTAAATGAGTATTTAAGAATTCACTTTAATTTTGTTTGGAAGTGGCTGGCTTGTCATCAACAGGCTTATTTGTATGTAGCCTTGTCTGCATTCAAGGAATGTTTTCAGTTGTGCATACAAACCTAAAACACAGCTAATCTACCTTCACAAACAGCTATCCATGACCAAAATCTAGCATAACCGTATTACCACAGAAATAAGCAAGAAATATTTTTACAAATTTCATTTTTCTAGTGGCCTTGAATATGAGAACCCAACTTTAGGCCTACGAGATTGATACCTGCTATCTGTCATGACACTTATCTAAGCCCCACTAATACCCTTAATTGTTTCTTTCTCAGGATGCA
Source organism: Apus apus (assembly GCF_020740795.1). Classification (NCBI taxonomy): domain Eukaryota; kingdom Metazoa; phylum Chordata; class Aves; order Apodiformes; family Apodidae; genus Apus; species Apus apus. The sequence continues at coordinate 93,510,254 of NC_067282.1, read as the reverse complement.
TTATCCCAGTACTGCCTCCTTACTCAAACTATTCTTCTGGCAATCCCGTGGTCATTCCAGTGTGTGGATGACCTAATCATATGATGATAAAGGAAAAAGCCTCTGGCTGCATATTGCTGGTAGCAGAACAATTCATCCACTCTACAGTTTGTGGTGCTGGAAGATGTTACCAGGAATCTGAGAATCAATTCTTCTGGCAGAGGCAGCTTGCTGTTGCTGACCTCTTTTTCTGGAATTCTGAAAGGGACTGAAAGATGAGCTTCATAACACATAAGAAGAAAGATTTCAGCCAAACCATGCCTCTCTGAAAAGCATGCTGCCAGTCAGCTTTTAGAAGTGTATCAACTGAAGCAAACCTCTCCAATTCCATTTACTTCTACCTATACTTGGGGGTTTTCCTGCAGATTACATGGAATTATACTCTAGGCTATTCAAAACAGGTAGTTTACTTACAGTTCTGCATTCATCACACATAATTGTACTGGTTAATTCTCCACCAAAGATTCGATCTACAAAACTTTGTATTCCCTTTTCCTTTTCGTATTCTGAGAATTTACAAAGTATACATGAAAGTTAGTAATATTACATATAATATACTGGCAGATAATGTGGTTATAGCATACCAAATACAAAAAAAAAAGAAAATTAAGCAAGATGAACAATGGAACGTGGTAGTCTGTTCCAGTTTTGCCAGGAAGCAGAACAATATTAAATGAAGATGCTTTTGGGATGAGGGAGAAAACATTTGAAGATGACAGTTTGAGTGAACCAACACCTATTTTTTCAGAAGTTCCATATCCCAGTAAGAGTTCCTGTTTTGTTGCAGGACTTAACTGTCTGAACTTAAATAACAAGCACCAAGTTTTGTCTCTATAGGTGCACTGTAAGCAAAGCAATTTCCTCGAGTTACATTTTCAGTGTAACACGTACTCTGAACTTAAACTTGCTCTTCATCTTCTAACCTAAGTGATGTGGAAAATTTCAAACATCCTTCTGTTCAGTAGTTTGGGTTTGTCGTTTTTTTATACCACTGTTAAGTAATAACGAACTATTAGGACTGAATTACTACATTAATGTGCTAATATTTTAATTTCTTACATAATGTTTGAATGATTGAACACTACCAAACATATTTTAATGTACAATGACTACAGATTCAACTCTCTCTTACTCTGTTAAGAAGTAAACACCACCAACATCAGCAACACATTTAAATAAATAGACTGATGCTATTGAGCCATATGTTCTAGATACACATATATTTGAGACATGGCATAAAGTTGTACAATTAAACATGTATCTCTTGGTTTATACTAGTGTTACTTTGGGTACTTTGCTGAAATATTCCATTTACCGTTAATTTTCTTTTTAAGTTCTTCTTCGTTTTCTTTGTTAGAGTCAGTCAAAGCCTTCAGTATTCCAACACTTACTCGCTGAAATTTTCAAAACAATACACACTGTAAAATTTCCTAAAATAATTCAATTAGATTTACAAAATGTTTAAGGTGGAGGAAAAATTTAATCTTCAACATTTAAGAGAATCCATACTAACAACACAACTGCCTGTAGAGACACAAAATACTTCCTACAGATTTTTAAAAAAACCCCAAACAACTGAGGAACAAGCTTGCAACCACAGTTTTGTAATTTAGTATGCAAAAAAAAAAATTAAAATCATTAAAAAAAAAATTAGTCTAGGATTAAATACTTCCGCATATTAAGCCTGGAAAAAACAATTATATATATATATATATATATATTTATATTTATATATATATATATTTCCACAAGTGAACTTTCAGGCATTTCAGAAATTAAGACAAAAGGACGTTCTTTATGGTGATTATATATACTCCAAATCCACTATTGCTATAGAAGTTTTGGACAAGTCTATCTATTTCTGAAGGACAACAGACATTTATGTTAAAAGTACTAAATCAACCAAAAACCTTTAAAATAAGCAATACGGAACCATTTTATTTTATTAGAAAAGCACAGAGAATAATCAGTACACTGCTTTCCAAAAATGGAGAAAATATCATTACCTTAGAAATGTGGGGGGGTTTTTTTTGGGGAAAAAAAAAAATAAAAAAATTGTGTCCAATTCTGGAGGCCCCAACACATGAAGGACATGGAGCTGCTGGAGTGACTCCAGAGGAGGGTCACAAAGATGATCAGAGGGCTGGAGAACCTCTCCTATGGAGACAGACTGAGGAAGTTGGGATTGCTCAGTCTGAAGATAAGAAGGCTCCAGGGAGACCTTACAGCAGCCTTCCAATACCTGATGAGTACTACAGGAAAGCTGGGGAGGAACTTTTCACCAGAGAGAGCAATGAGAGGACAAGGGGGAATAGTTTCAAACTGGAAAAGGGGAGATTTAGATTAGACATTAGGAAGAAATTCTTTACAGTGAGGGTGGTTGAGACACCCGCACAGGTTGGCCAGGGAAGTTGTGGAAGCCCCATCTCTGCAAGTGTCGAAAGCCAGGCTGAATGGCGCTCTAGGCAACCTGGCCTATTGGGAAGTGTCCCTGCCCATGAAGGGGGGTTGGAACTAGATGATCTTTAAGGTTCCTTCAACCCAAACCATTCTAAGATTCTATGAAATGTAAACAGTGTGTGCAATATATGTAAGAGATATAGGCCACAAACTTAATTTAATAGTTTTGTTAAATGAAAATAGTAATACCCATGGTTGCCCCTTCAAAATCCCACTGCTTAAAGGCTGCACAGTCCTACAGCTGTGTTGCTAATCTGCTTCAAGTAAGAACTATGGGTAGCACAAATCACTCTACAGAGACAGATTTATCTCTGAATACATGTTCTCTCTCTCCTGAGCAGGAGAAAAAGTCTTGGTATGGAATATGAAGAAGAAAGGTATGCACAGCTAGGAAATAAGCACTTACTTGGATTTCTTCTGCTCTCATTCCATCAAGTAAGTAACGAAGCAATTCATGACTGTCTTGCTGCTGATAACCTTTAAATCGTATTGCTCTGTTAAAAGGAACAGTTACTGCTGTGAAGTATAACCGAACTTAAGACAGACAAAACAAAACCAATTCTATACCAGACACAAAAGGACAGTCTCGAGCACAATGCATCTAAAAGCAGTTAAGTCTCTACATATGGTATTTTCTAAAAATATGAAGCTTGCTAACCAGAATATGTCACTGATTATTTTTTATTTTACTTACAGTCACAGAATCTCAGGGGTTGGAAGGGACCTCAAAAGATCCAGTCCAACCCCCCTGCCAGAGCAGGATCACCAAGAGCACATCACACAGGAATGCGTCCAGGCGGGTTTTGAATGTCTCCAGTGAAGGAGACTCCACAACCTCTCTGGGCAGCCTGTTCCAGTGCTCTGTCACTCTCACAGTAAAAAAGTTTTTTCTGATATTTACATGGAACGTCCTATGTTCCAGTTTGCACCCACTGCACCTTGTCCTATCACTGGACGTCACTGAAAAAAGCCTGGCTCCACCATCCTGACACTTCATTTAGATTTTGCTTTTCTTTCAAAACTTGCCAAGTATTACATCAGTTGTATATGCTGTGATGTGAGCTCAAGAAAAGAAAGGGAGAAAACTGACCTTCTTTTTAAACAACTTTTTTTTTCATATTTACTATAACATGCAATTGCACAGATACTCACTTTTTACAAACCTGAGCAAAAAGTTCCTTAGGAGTGACTACCCCTTTTTTTGTGTCTTGCATTTCCATCAGGAACTGATACATGGCTAATGTCAAAGGACCCGGCTGATCTAGCTTTATCAGTTGAGGTTCCTGTTTTAAACAAAAGCAACAAAGGAGTTTTGCCTTAATTTGGTGACAGATCCTTATGGCGTTAGTTTTTCCTTACCTAAACAATTCCGTTTTTGAAAACTTTATTATACAATAGAAAACACAAAATACCAAAATGGCAGTAAGTTAACCTGACAAAAAACAATCAACATACAGCTTCTCATGAGATGGTACCAAAACACTGGGCTAAGAATTACAAATTATTTATTGCCTAGTTGCAACTCTGGATTTCTTGCTTTTATTAAGAAAAAACACAGTTTCTTAAAATGCACAACCCTTCATTCCCAGCCAAATTCCTAACTGTAATGATAAATGCATTATTCAAGTTAATGCTGCAAACATCCTCTAGTTTCTTATTTTGAGTTTAGATAAGTGACACTATTGCAAAAGTTACACATTTTCATCCTTTAAATAACTTAATCATCATGTATGTACCCTTTTGATGACGACTAATACTTAAGAGTACTGAATAAAAAGTACAAAGAGTACAGAGTACTCTTTGACTGGAAGACCTCTGCTGACTTCAGAAGCAGCTCTGTGGAAGTCAATGGTAAAGTTCCCACTGATTTTAAATCTTTGTCTTGTTAGCATTTAGCTGAAACAACTTTTAAAATTGAGAGATGAGTATTGCTTGCTCCTTTAGCAGATTGGAAGGGTAGCAAGAAACACCATGGAAGTTGAAGCATACATACTGTGGATAACTCAGGTGACTCGATTTTAACTGATGTGCCAGGCATTTTAGCCTCTTTAAGCAGTTCCCTCAGGACTGGAGTTTGTGATAAATTCTGTAGAACATAAAAGAAAGAAAAAAAATTGTTAACTGGGGAACAAGAGCAAGAGCAGCCAGATCAGCAGCAATTTATTTTTCCCCAAACACGGAATAAGAGTGTTTACATATACAGCTCTGGAATACAGCTCTGGAAATTCTATCAGTGTTTAAAGGTACATTCCATACAGCTAAAGGGAATTCCATGTGTGCTCTCTCTATATTACTTCAGATTGCAGAAACCCTAAATGTACCATTCTTCTACAGACTGATCTTTTGGCACTCTATTTACTAGTGTCTGTTCCTAAGATTAAAAAGTAAACACATATTTGCTTGGTTTAAAAAAAAAAAAATCAAACCATTTGCTAGAACCTGCAAGTACTGTGGGAATTCTGAATAAAGCTTCGTTATCAAAAGCCAAAGAGTACAAAATTACATGCTAGTTTCAATACACATAAAAAAGCAAGTTTATTCCATCCAAACATTACTTAGCTGAGCAAGACATTTAAGATGGCAATGCAGTGTTGCTCAACCTGTTAATATTTACTTTCATTTGATTTCCTGTTGCTGAGAGAGACATTTTTGTTTCAGTACACACCCATGGTGTTTGAGTATTAATCTCTTGCATTCTAAAACGTCAGCAAGGGTCATGTGCCAGACTATTTTATTTTTTTTACTAAACTAGGAAGTTGGCATGCTTAATCTGTATCAGTGAAAGACACTGTCCTTCAAAGACAGAGCAGTTTGTCTTATCTTCCCTTAGAGCAAGTCTGAACCTGCAGCTCCACTTCTTCGTATTTCTCCAGGCCAACACACTATTTTTAGAATGAACCCATCATTCCTGGCAGATGAAAATCACATTCTAATTGTGTCATTGTACAATACTGGGAGTGGAGTTGTTGTGGGTTGGTTTTTTTGCTTTTTTTCTCTCGCTATTAAAAAAAAATTAAGACCAGCGATAACTACCATACCTGCATCACTGCATTAAAGAAACATGTATTTCCCAAGTTACTAAGTCCTTTCACAGCCACTTCCAAGTTAGTACTTGAATGAGAATTCTCTTCTTTAAGGGAGATTTCTTTTTCTTGCTCATTTTTGCTGTTTTTTTCCACTTTTTTATTTTCAAGCCCTTTGTTCTCCTGTTGTTTTTCTGCTGAAACAAATTTTAAAAATACCACATATTAAGCCAGTAAAAGGGAATGGGCTAGGAAACAGTTATTGTAGGCAGCAGCAATCTACAATGTTTAAAACTTAAAGTTATGATAATTAATTCTGTAATTGTATAAATGTAACACTACTGGAGTTAAAAAAGAAACAAAACAAACAGAAAAAAGTACCAAGAAACCCCTGAAATGCCATTTCAGATTAGCATACAATTTAAATGTGCCACTTGGCCCACAAGCCATTCTTGCCAGCAATCTCTGAAACTCTGCAGTAATCTGAATTTTCATTCCTGTTGCAAAATCACTTATATTAGGGCTTTATAAAACAACCAACAAGATTGCATCCGAGATAGCCCTTCTGACACGGCACTACTGTCTGAAATGAAAGGCACAGGCCTTCACTGTCAAAACATTCTCATGTTAATTTCACTGACCTAAACAGACTAAACTGGAAGATTTATATTCCTCAAGACACATTAAAGATATTTTTCAAAAAATTACTTTGTCGTATAGCTCAAAATGTTAATGACCTGTTTAATAAAACCCTAAGGGAATTTCAGTCAAATTTCAGAATAACACCCACACTGGCTCTGCCAGTTTGGCAGTCAACTATTGAAAAGGTTTCTGATAAATAAGGCTGTGAGCCAAGATTAATTTTAAAATAAAGTAATGCCAGCTCGGAGAAAGCAAGGAAATGAGGCAATACACTCTTTGCAGATGGACAATAAACGGATGGACAACAGATGGAACATGTGAAACAAAGAACTGCACAGGCACTTCTTCATTTTTCAGTTCAAATCTCAAAAGAAATTTCTGGAAACCAATATGATGTTTAAATATTATATGTAGAGAAACTACACGTCTGAGGAAGATTAACCAAAACCGCTCAGATTCTGCTACTTGTGGGAAAACCCCAGCAACTTCCTGGACAAATACTCAGAGACAGCCACTTGGCACTGCTGGATGGTTATGATCTACAATTTCACCTAAGCATACAGAATGTTGTTTGAATTTTGATAGCTATGACTTATATAATTTTTTTTGATAGGCAAATTCTTTCAAATCTTCTAGTGGAAATGCCTTGTACAAAACCAGTTTTTCTGCTGTGGAAACTGGGTTTTTTTTGCTGGGTTTGTTTCCTTTTAAACAATCATGTTTTGCACAGCCTGCTTTGCACATAGACTGCAGGCTGAACATGCTGTTTTAGAGAGTTCTGAATGTACTGCAACTACCTACACTAAATGTACAGACCCAGCACGCAAATCCTTTTGTATACTCCTTCCATTGGGAAATACGCCACAACAGCTGGAGACTTAGCCATTCCAGCTGATACATTCACAAATACCTACAGATCCTTCAGATCTCAAGACAGACTGAGCAATACTGACGAATAAACACAGCACTTCTAAGTACTGCAAGTCAATTCTTTACTCACAGAATAACTGAACGTCAGATTTTTTAAAAAACATCACAATTAAGTTGTATTTTCTCCTCCTGTTTCTGTATTTCTGGTCTGTAAAATGTTAGGGGACACTGAGCAAAATCCTGGTCCAATTAGATCTGTGGGCTAGGACAGTGCTTGTGCTATCAGAACTTCGACCAAAAAAAAAACTGGAATAAATTAGCTTTCCCATTTACCACAGGGCGATTCAAAAGTTATCTAATTTAGTGTAGATTCTTGATGTACAGATCCATCTACCAAATTTAAGGGAGTTTCTGATTTACTGTATATATACTAGAGTTACTTACCTGTATGTGATGAGCCAGCACAAACTTGTTTTCTAATATAATCCACAGTCTGACCCAATCGGGTTGAAGTATTATATGGGACTTCATTATCGCATATGTAGCACCTGTCTCCGCCCCGCCCGCCCACCCCCCCAAGAAAAACAATTAATCCTATTTTTTTCTATTGTTTAAAAATTCTAAACTATTTGCTCATTTCATGCAATTCATTATACACAGCTAATAAAATTACAAGATTTATTTTAAGACTTAGAAATCTTAGAGAAGAGTTCAATCTAATCCTGATTGAGAAAGCAGAAGTTTAAAAATTATCTTTACTATATTATTTCAGTTACCACAGGCTGCAATTTACAAATATTAATTAGAACCTTAAAAGGTGTGCTTAGAAACCTAGTCTGCAAGAAGAAATGCAGGAAAAAAATTGCCAAAATTAATAAACTAAGATATCAGGTCCCAAGGAAATGACTTACAAATTTTCACATTTATTCATGACTCCTTGATAAAACTGGCTCAGCCTTTGAAACCCTGAGTATGTATTTATTGTCTGCCTAGTTAATTATAAAAACAGGTATTCTCACTCCTCGAATAACAAATTATTGTTACTTCCCTGGAAAATTTTTACACATCATAACCTTTCATCCATCTAACATTTTTACAGGAAGCTTTCAAGGAGTCAAGTAATTGGAAAGAAGTTTTTTCAAAAATGACTGTCTGACCAGTGAGAGAAAAACAGAAAGTAGATCCAATTGGTAAGTCATATCAGTACTGAAAATACATACAACAGCAACTGTTGTAACCCCAGATGAGCAGAACAATTAATTACTACAACTCTCCTCTTTCTCTCAATGTTCAAAACCTTTTCTTTTAACCATTTACAGGTAATATTGAAGTCCAACTTCAACCATATATGTAGGCACACTATGGAGATTTGTACATTCGTAGCATTAATAAATTCTGACCAAAAAGGCTTTTGCTTGCATGTACTAGGCCCACTGTGAAATACGTTCTTCATTTTAGGTTTGATTCATAGCAGTAATTTATACCCAGTATCAATCTCTGAATAATTTCTTGTGCAAGTTAGTACAACTAGGAAATTATAGAAGCAAGCAAAACATCTTGCTTAGACATCTTCCTCTCATTTAAATATCATTTGATTTAAAAACTATTTAAGTTTTGGAACAGAGAAAATAAAGCCCTTTAAAACCAGAATTTTAAAACATACTTAAATTCACAAAAATAAGTTCACAACTTCATTAGTAATATATATGTTATTAATGTCCATTTCCATTCTGGAGTTCATTAAAAATGCTGATTGCTGCGTATAAGAGTGCTAAATATAGTAATGGATAGAGACAGTGTTCTATAAAATTAACATAATGACAAATAATAAGTTTTTTAAAAGGTTCCAAAGCAAAATAGACACTTCTTATGTAAGGCACAGTATTTCTGTATGGCACAGGTTGGGAAATTAAAGTTCCCCCTTACATAGTAATGTGCTACTCCTTTTAAGAATATTCCTCTCAGAAGAATTCCTTTTAAGAGAGATGGATTTTTTTTTTATTGACTGATCCAGTAGCATCTTGTATTTCTACAGTTGTGCTTCTAAAATATATATATGGTATTAAAAAGTCATAGTTATTGGGAAAATGAAAGTAATTAAGTTTGTCACTAACTGTGCACCAAAAAGTAGCTTTTCCCAAGGCCCAGAGTTAAGATTTAGAACTGCATAACAACATACATTTCTATACATCAGTATTCTGACCACACAAAAGCAGTAAAATATGAAGTCAACAGCATTTACTAGGTGGTCAATTCCTACTGTAATTATGAAAGCTTCCTGGTTATAAATTTTACAAGTAATATTTACTCAGAAAATCTCAAAGACTGCTGGGAATTTTATGTATGTAAATGCTTTGCAGATTTCTAGAGATAAGTCCTAGAACTCACAAAGAAAACACAAATTATATCCCAGCTTCTATCTAGCTATTTCTTATAACTGTTGTCTGACAAACTCACCACACACTCCAGTTGTCCAAACTGAGAACCAGACAATGGGGATCTGATCTCGGCGTTTTATAGTGCTTTAAAGCATGCTGTTCCTGAGAATTTCTGCCACAGCCCTATAATGTTAATAATCAGAAGTGTCACAAAATCCAAACATAAAGTCAGAGTATAAACAAAGCATTAACATTAAAATAGGTTATGTTAAACTAATTAAGATGAAGAGGTGGATCTCTAGTTCAAGATACTTATTTCTGCACAGAGAAAAGTAACATATGGCACGCAGAGTAACTATAAAGCTGCTCGAGAACTGAACATCTAATTTACAAATTCCAGTTTCGACAGCTTGAAGAACAAAACGTCACAAAACCAAAAACCTCTTCAGCATGCAGAGTTCGAAGTTTAATAAACTAATTATAGCATAAGATCTTATTGTAAAAATCACAAAATAGGAGCATCAACAGAAAATTTTATTTTCTTAGCAAAATAATTGGGGTTTTCTAGGAAAATAAGTCCTCAAGATGGTGTTTTAGCCTTAAGTCTGCTATATGCTTTTGTGTCAAGCTTCTAAGTATTTCATTTGCAATTCAGAGCAGACATTTTTTTTAGCACACTGAAGTATATCAAACCATTTACGTAGCACCATCTTTAAAATAATAATAATAATAAAAAATATAATAGTTTAATTTGAAGCTCTCTTGTTCCTCTATATTATGAGACACTGAAAAATATTAAGACAAATAAACAGGAAAACAAGAGATACCCTATGGCCACATTTTAGACATAACCATATCGAAGGGCCTTCATCAGTCTCCTCCTCAGATTTCTCTTGTGTCTTATTGTCTGCCTTGCAGTCCTGACAAACATGCCATTCCACATTCAGCAGTGCCTTTTTCAGATGACCTTGTTCCAATCCTTTACGAATATGCTTGCACACAGGTTCTACAAAATAAAAAGCACATGAAGAAAATAGGTATCATAACGAATGCAGATGTCTCTAGGTTTTAAAGATACAGGCAGCAATCCAGAAGCTAGGATAGCTTTTCTAGAGCCAAAAAACATTACCAGTTCAGCAGATGTACCAGAAAGAAACCCTTTGTTACCCCCATTCACAATCTGGAGATATTGTTGCTGCATCCTGAACTACTACATTACTAAAAAAAATTTCAAAAACAGCACTCAAATCTACATGTAGTCAGAGAAATTGAAAAAAACCTTCAGATACAAACCTACCTACTGTGCCAGGCTGTGGGCTTCTATTATTGTGGCGTTACGATTCCCACACCTCCCAGGGAGCAGCCACAGCCCACTGCCACGGTTCCCAGTCACCAAGGCAGCACCTGGCTGGCCTATAAAAGTGGAGATCATGGAGGTTACGCTTCCAGCTGAGCTGCCTCACTGGAATTATGCAGTGGACTATGGTAAAAAAAGAATGTCAGAGTCATCCTACCTATACTGTTATGCCTTCACGCTACAATACTACACCCTAATTGGAGCTGCATCTTCTGGGCATGGTGTGAACTCTTATTTATTTAACCAAACTCTGCTAATAGTGGTTATGCTGAGAGCAGGCATCTGAACAATTGAATTCTTGATAGTAGAGATCTTATTTATTTTCTGTTTAATTTTTAAGGTTGTTGGTTATACTGTCACTTGAGTGAAGACGCCTGTAAGCTTAAGTCACACATAGAGAAACTGCAAGTGACAGACAATGCATATGCAAACTGTTTTAAGTTCTTCCATATAAAAAATGAGGAATGTATTTTTTTTCTTCTTTTTTTTTTTTCACACATAGGTTTCTAAAACATTTAGCATTATCAGCCTACAGTTCTTCTTTATTTGCAGTTACAAATGTCTGTGTCTGCAAACACAGGGTCAAAAATCTGACAGTAAAAATAGTTACCTCAAAAGTTGAAAAAGCACAGAGTAAACAAACCCATGCTAAAAGAAAACTGTTGTATGTACTTGGAATGTCAAAAAAAATAAATCACAATTTTGTGAAACTGTTCAGAAGCATTACATAGCTATTGACATAATTCAACTGTCTTAAGTCCTTTGCTACAGAGGTATTTTGATTTTTATTATTGCTATTTTGAATGTAACAGCTCTTAATCTACCTTTGTGGAGGATAAGGTTACAGCCTCAAGATAGCAAACTTTCCTTGGCATAAGCTGAAACTGGTGAAAAGTTTCATACCTACAATTCTGTTTCTGTCTGAGATTACAGGATTTTACCACAGTACAAATGCTAGCCAATAAGAGCCAAATACAGATATTCAGAGGCATTCTTCATGCCTTTTTAAAAGGCACAGGCTTCACCTACAACTTCAATACTGTGTTTTTTAGACAAACCTTTTGTATATTGGTCCCTACTATACAGTGGAATTATTCACAATTATTAGTCTTAGCTTACATTTGTGGTTTTACGGGACTTTGTCAAAGTAAGCTAGCCTATTTTTAGCCAAAGAAGTGAGATGCTATCAGCAACTGTACCATAACTAATTTTCCTGCCAGAGAAAAATAAGAAATGGTCATAGCGGACATTGATCTTGACTCTAGGGAAGTTAAAACAACAACAAAAAAAAAGCTAATAACCTGTAAGAGACAGAAGCTACCACAAGACCAGGACAATCAGGAAATCAAAGTAGAGTAGACTTGAATTTAAAACAAACAGGCCATCACACCGAATCTCTTGGCCACAACTTTAAGTGCCCTCTCTCACAGCTAAATTAGCATGGCTCAACTTGTTTCCCAAGTTGGGATCAACAAAATGATGGGCAAGACACAATCTGTGATGTGGAAGACAAGGTGGTAGAATAGAATGCTACACAGCAGAAGCAAAAACAAGAGCTAGCATAACCAGGATAAACAAGGTAACAAATAAAATTTCAATACGGGGTGAGATCCAGTACAGCTAGAAGGGTAACATTAACAATTCTGGACTTTCTCTGAAGGAACTGAAGGTGAGGAAGAGAAAAGTTTTAATCAAAAAGCACTATGACCAGAGAGCTGAGATGTTCAGGGCCAGTACTATGTTAGTTGTTAAAGACAAATGGTTTCACAGAAATATTTTAATTTAAAAAAAAAAAAAAAATGAAGTGAAAATCTCCTGCAACAAAATTTTCATCAGGAAAATGCTATTTAACCCATCAGGACAAGCTTAGCAGCTGACTCTACAAACACTTTAGATTCTAAGGAACTTTATACGATTCAATACAATCTGCATACCAGTAAAGAGCTGTGTGTCTGTTTCTTGAAAAAAAATATAAAAAATCCTAGTTTTCAAGACACAATTATTATTTTCTATTATAATTAGAAAGTAGCAAAACTAATGTTTCTTGGTACACTTGAGTTTCAACTATAGAAACTCATGCTTTGTAAATGAGACTTCAAAGCCAGTGACTAGTGTAAAGGACTTGGAACACGCATGAGTTTTCAAGTCCTCTTTGAGATTAAAGCAACAGTAGGACCACAGATGTCTCTGAGAAAACATACCCAGCGCGTCCAGAGATTCATCAGACTGTGCAGTTTTGCTTTTGATGCGTTTCTTTCCCATATTTGTAGACTGCAATTTTTCTTACACGGAACAGTGACCTAGCAAAGAAAAACAGCGGATTAGAAGGTAGGTTTTGGTTTTACTTGTTCATTGCTAAACAAGAAATTATTTCTATGGCCAAGATGTCCTTTAAGGTGAATTAACTTGTAATTTACATTTTTTAAAGAAAATAAATACATTTATACTGTACCATGAAACTGCTGTAACTGTTGTAGAGGCAAGATCACTGTGTGAACTATAAATACTAAATTATTTAAAACCTTAAGTCAAAAGCATTGCACAAAAGAACAAGATGGGAAAGTGTAAAAAAAATTCTGTAAACCTTTAGGACTTGTACTCGAACTAGTAACACCAGGATTTTAGGAAGAAAAACAAATAAAGAGTTTGTTACAATTAAACATTGAAGTTTCTTGCAACTACAATTTTTCAGTTTTCTTTCCCACAAATTCCTTGTGTCTTTGATGAAGTCTGACACTTGCAATGTGTTATAAATACACAATGGGAGTTCATATTTTTCAGTTTCTTCACTGGGGGAGATTTATCACCACCTTCCCAACATCCCAAGCAAATAATTCAGATACGGTCTGCTATTTGCTATGTCTGTAAACCCTTCTAGACAAAAGTAATCTGTCACTACAGAATCTGAAGCCAAGTGCTTGCCTTCCAAAAGATGGCTACTGCACATACAGTGGGACATTCTGAAGTTCTAGTCTGTAGCCCCTGTAAAGCCCTGTGCCTTATCTCACAAAAGATCACGTAAACTTAAAAATCGATGTAAGACAATGAAAACATGCAAGCTGAAAGGGTTCAAAACCAAGTCTCCGCAGCCTTATGCCATCTTTGCAGGCTGGCCTAACGCTGCTGCACACCCTTGATGTAAATCTGTTGGTGCACCACTAAACCTGACTCGTAACACCCATCTTGTCTAACCCATACCTTCTCTTGTACTCAGCAGCATGGCAGCCACAGAGAACAGCTGCCAGCTTGGAGCTGTCACAGCTGAAAAATTAAGCCAGCCGGAGAATCAGAGAGAAAACAAGCTGGGAAGCATTCAGATGTGGAACCCACAGAGGACTTCTTAAATGAAGAAGCTTTTTGAAGCATGCTGTTAGGGCCCAGGTGTTACCTGGGAAGCTGGAACTCCATCAAGAGTGAAATTATCACCTTTTGCAACTTAGCATTCAATTCGTTCAGGAAAAGAAGTGACAGCTCATCCAACATACTCCCTCTGCAGCATTTTTTTTGTTTGTTTCAGCAAAAAGATACAACACTTGATGGTACGAAAACGGCTCTAAAACCTTAAAATCCTGGCCAACTTATTCTGCTCTCACTAGGATAACAGGGCCACGCGTGGCTGCTGGCTTAACCCACGCTGTTGGCTGGACGGACCTGTCCGACGGACTCCTCACTAGCCTCTTCCACGGAGTGGCTCACGGGGCGCTAAAGCAACGACACGACCGTCTGATCGATTACGTTGTTAACACATAAAACAGGGCTGCCAGCAAACGACCGAAAGCGCCCCTGGGTCGGACGGAGACCCGGCAAAAACGCCCACAGAGCCACGACTGCGCACCCACCCCCCCGGCGGCGGCGGGGGGCCGGAGGCCGGGCCCCAGGGGTCCCGCCAGACACCTGCCGCCACCGGTAAACCGACACTCCTGTCCCGGGGGCGGCGACAGGGAGCAGGTGCGCCCCGGGGCGTGACACAGACCGGCCGGGCCCTCGGCTGGGCCCCGGCCCGCCCCACATCACCCGGTGCCGCGGGTCGGTTCGGGCCGCCCACGTGCTCCCCGGCCCGGCCGCCGCGCTGCCCCGCCCCGCCTGCTTCCGACGGGCCCGCTCCCGCCTCCCGCGCCCTCGTGGACTCGGGAAAGCCGAACGTCCCGGCAGGAGCGGAGACTATCGGCGGAGTGAGCGGCGGGGCGGGAGAAGGAGGGCGGCGGCGCTGGCGGGAGCAGGGGAGGAGCGCAGGGGAGGGGGCCCCTGTCCCTCACCTGCCGCCGCCGCCGCGGGACCAGCAGCTCGGCAGCGCATGGCCGGCTCTCGGGGCAGCCCGGCAGCTTCGCCCTCTCCCCCGGCGGTTGGGCGGCGGTCACCGGCTGCCATGCGCGCTTCCGGCGCGCTGCATTCTGGGGCCGCCAGCCCGCGGGGGCGCGGCGTGCGCGTGCGTGCGTGCGTCTCGCGCAGTCTCCTCCGCCCCGCGGGGCGTGCGGGGGGCGGGAAATGCGGGAGGTGCGGGAGGGAGGCTGCTGGGGACGGGGCTCGGGTTCCTAGGCCGGGCTTCCTCGGTGGCGGCGGGGATGTCCCCGCCAGGTGCGCTGACGCCCGCAGCCGCGCCCCAGGTACGCGGGTCATGCGCCGGGGAAACGCAGCTGGTGACAGCCCGGCGCCTGCCGTGCCTCGCGGCGCCGGCGGGTCTGCGCGCTGCCGGCCGCCCAGCGGGGACGGGTGCGTTTGGGCGGGCCCCGTTATCAGGACCAGCATGATTGGCGTGGGTCAAACGGATGGACGTCGTCCCTTGCTCGAACCCAGTGTTTCTTCCCTGGTTTCTTATCTGCGTAGGAAACGGCAGAAATGAGTAACCGAGAAGAAGCCGGGGTGCAGGCTTCGGAATTAGACTTGCTCTCTAGCATGTTTCCTTACGAGGAAGAGTTTGTTGTGACTGACCAGCTGGCTGTAGCAGAACTGAAGCACTATGTTGAAAACGAGTCTGCAGAGATGCCATCTTCAAAAGTTCAGTTTATACTGAATGTGAAGCCAGAAGCCCCTAATGCCTCTACGGTATTGTAAACACCTGTTTTTCCAAAAAAAAAAAAAAAAAGGAAAAAGTGGGATTTTAATGCTTACTTGAACTGAACACATATTCATTTATTTTTAGGTGGAATTCTCTATGGCCTGTGCTTTACCTTTTAAATATCCCACCGTTCTACCAGAAGTTACTGTGAGGTATGGCATTAGATAGAAGTCCAGCTAATCAAAACACTTAGAAGCTATGGTGTGCTGCCTAAATGCAGTTATAATAGGAAAGAAAAAGTTATTTTTTGTTTAACCCAGATGGACAGCAATGTTGAAGAAAATCAAATCTACAAGGTTATGATTTCCCTGGTGTCCTCAGCAAAAAACTGAGAAAAATGGGAAAAGCATAGAGGAATGCCATCCTCTGTGGAGAGGGGTTGCTGTGTAGATACTGTTCATAGGCCTGGCATCTTGTCAGTTTGAGAAGACTTAACACTAAATAAAAGACTGAAAAGTTGCTTGATGGTCTTACTCTTCCCTTGTCAAAATGTTACTACTCCAGGCTTCTGATAGTTCTTTTTGAAATGTTTCTGATTAAAGAAGTGGATGAGCATATTGCGGAAATTGGTTCATCTGCCATACTTACTTTTCTAGTACCTTTTTCTTTATTTTGATTTATAGATTAGTACTACTGTCTGTGAACTCAACTAGCACACTGATTAAATACTAATTAAAACCTTTGCATAGCTAATATGACTGAAGTATTGATAGCAAGTGCATGCCATCTAAATATGGCCTGATTTTTTGGCAGGTTGAAGTAAAACTGTTTGAAAAGTGTGTTAAATTGAAAGTATACTAAACTGTATTTGTATTTTTCTTTAGGTCATCGTTATTAAGCCGTTCTCAGCAGGTTCATCTGAACTCTGACCTGAAAATGTATTTGATGCAAAACTGCAGTGGTGAACCGTGCATGTTGAGTGCAAGGGAATGGGTTAAAGACCATGCAGCTGCTTATATTGACAAAGAGATTTCGTCTTCCTCAGTGGCAACATCAAATGCCACACAGTCAGAAGATGTCACGTTCACTCGGCTGTGGATCTACAGTCATCACATTTATAACAAGCAAAAAAGAAAGAATATTATTGACTGGGCCAAGGAGCTCTCTCTGTCAGGGTTTTGCATGCCAGGGAAACCGGGTGTTGTTTGTGTTGAAGGTCTGCTAAGTAGTTGTGAAGAGTTCTGGTCAAGGTTAGTTCTTCTTTGTACTTGAATGCCGTTAATAGTTAGAATATTACGTTTTGTGTTGTATATATGTTTGGAAGGTGGGAAACCCAACCACCTTCCAACTTATAAAAGTCTGCAAAGTATTTGTATTTATCATAATGGATTCACAACTCTGAATATCCACTGTACTGTATCCACCATCCACTACTAGTACTTCACTGTCCACGTTTATTTGTTTTCCTCTGTATTTCACTGGTATGGTGATGGACGGCAGGCAGTACCCATCATGTTAGATACCTGTGCTGTTCTTCTGGGTGGTGCACCCTAAGTGAACACTGCGTTTCGCTGTAACAGTTTAGAGAGGATGAGAAATGAGAATTCTTAGCACAGGGATGGCAGAAGTGAGCACTGAAATTTAAACCACGTTTTCACGAATTATTTTGTAAGGAATAACATTAAGAATCCTGAGGAAGCACAACAAAACAAGTTCCTGCTTATGGAAATGTTTGCATGTGAGTAGTATTTATAGGACCAGCTAGAAAACCATTATCTCTGTAAAGATAGAGGTACAAATTAAATGTAATTATTTCTGTGATAACAGCTATTTCATAGTACTTTTTAAAACAGTCTTAATTTATAGATTTGTATTTCTCCAATTGCTTTCAGAGTAAGACGATTGACGTGGAAAAGGATCCTTATTCGACACAGGGAAGATGTTTCTTTGGAAGGGGGAGGGCATGCTGAGATTCAGAAACAAAGAAAGTTCTCCACTTTGGAAGAAAAATGTTTTGATGCACATGGTGCCAGAGGAAATCACATGGATTTGGGGCAGCTGTATCGGTTTTTAGAAGAAAAAGGATGTGCTGACATTTTTCAGATGTACTTTGGGGTTGAAGGGCAGTGAAAGGGTTGAAGATCAGCACAAGTCCAAGTGCCTACATTTGTAAGTGAATCCTTGTAACAGATAGTTCTGCAGCAGTTGATCAGAGAGGAAATTCATAGTTCAGGTTTCTAAGATGAATCCAGTTTTTAACGAAAACAAATCTTCGGTGAAATCCAGAATAATAAAAATGACTAAATGAAAGCTTTGCATTTTAAGGACATTTAGGGTACATACCTAATGGCAATGAAAGAAAATACATTTTATAACCAGCTGGGCAGTTACAGAATTATAGATGAATGAATAGATAGAATTTTGGTGAATGAAGTATTGATATCTCAGGAGAGGAAATGGGATGTTTACATTATTTGTTACTGTTTACATACACTACATGAAGACTTTTTTGTAAGTCTTTTATTGTACTTCCTACCTGAAAGTATATTAAGCCATGAGATCAATGTTTCATTACAAAAATAAAAGGATGGAACAAGTTCAAAGAAGCCTTCTCCAAGTGAACAGCATGAGCTAGGAGAAAGTTCTTACACAAGCTCCGAGGCAGAAGGACTTGTGGAAAGAGCGTGTGTGCAGATGAGAGGGGTGCTGTGCTGGCTCCGCTACATTTGTAGCTGAGGAGCCTGCTCTGTTTACCCCTGTGAAAGCAGAAGCTTACCCAGGGTTGGGCTGCCTGACCGTGCACTCCAGACCATTAATGGGATCCTCGCCCAGAGGAGTTCACAAGGTTGCAGTACACTAATGTACATTCTGCTTGAATATGTTCTTCAGTCTGGTTTCAACAAAGTTGTATCCATGAATGCTAATTTGTTTCATTGGTTATGGACTCTGTATTAAAATCACTTGGGTGTACTAAAAGGTGGGCATTGATTGCTTCTCATGTCGATGTACTTCTGCGTGGATCTGGGAACATTCCTCCCCTTCAGACCTCCGGTGTGGGCTTGGGCACGTTTTCTGGTGACACTGGGCATCGATTTCATTCGACAGGTGCAGATTTACCTCAGTTTGACACCTACCGCGCCTCAATAAAGGTCCCAAGGTCTGCTTGCAGATCTGTTGGAGGGTACAAAGTTTCAGGCCAGTTCAACCAGCTTACACCAGCGCCAGGTCGGGCAGCTGCCTTGGCGCTTATTGCACTGTTCGCGCTTTCCCGGCCGGCCCCGGCGCACCTCTCACACACGCGTCCCGGGGAAGCGGGGCTGTCGCGCCGCCCCGGCCCCCCGCAAGGCACCGGCCGCCCTCCCGGCGGGGCTGCAGCCGCCCCGGGGCCCGGCCCCGCCCCGGAAGGGCCGCGCTGCCCGCCCTCCCGCGCTGCTCCTCGCTACCAGCCGTTGCCCGGCGTCGCCGCCATCACCATGGGGGGCAAGAACAAGCAGCGAACTAAGGGCAACCTGCAGGTGAGCGCGGCCCGCGACGCGGGGGAGCGCCGGGTCCCTGGGCCCGGCTGCCGTGCGGCCTCGGCTGGCGGCTCCGGCGGGCCCTGCCCGCCCCGCCTCGGCGGCGGCCTGCCCGAGAAAGGGCGTGGACCTGGGCCTCAGGCTTGGGGCTGGGACTTGCGGCACCGGCTGGCGCGTTCAGGCCGCCCGTTCTTCCGCTGGCGGTGCCCCGGGGAGGGGGCTGCGGGCGGCGGCGCCTTCGGGCCGGGTTGCGGTGGTTGGGGCGGGGGCCGGGGCCGAACTTCAGGGGCGACTCTCGGGCTGAGCCCGTGCGTCGTGGGAGGAGGGCTGCGCCTTCCCGTGGCGTTTGTGCGCGTTTCCCAGGGTAGGGGAGCGTAGCGGCGAAACCAGCTCGGGTAGAAGTTTAGTACCCGTGTATGTTTTCTGTGGAGAGCCCTGGAGGACACCTGTCGCGGTGGTGTCCCCGCCTTGCCGCCGGGCCTGAAGTGGTGTGGCGTCCATCAGGTGTGGCGCTGGCTCGGGGAGAGAGAGCTGCGGGTGAGGCGGTGTGTTCAGGTTATGTTATGCGATGTCTACAAATCCTCTCCCTCTCGTGTATTTAGAGGGGAGCGGGAAATACAAAGGAGCATGTTCTTGTAGTTGAGGTTTCACATGCAGAAAAAATCGCTTAGTCTGGAGATAGAGTAGTCAGGTAAGACGTGGCGAGTGTACCTCAAGAAAATCAGAAAAAGTATGATGTGCTTCAGCAAGTTGTCATTACTTTTAAAAAAAAAATCAACAAACTCAAAAGTTCAGCTGTCACTGGGAAATAAAATATATTTGGACTAAGGTATCACAGAGAACATTAAAACATCAGCTGATTTTGAGACAGTCTTAATAAAAGGGTGGCTGACATAAACATGAGCCATGAAAGTGGTGAGCAAGGTGTTGACTTAACTGGGGCAGACTAGAAGAGATACTGAACTCCAAAACACTCACTGTGACACTTACTGTATTGTATTATACTGTGTTACATATGAACCTTTTTGTTTCCTTCCTCTGAATCCTTCTTGGCACGTTTGTTGCAGGTAACATCCTTTGTTTCATATGTGTTCTTATTTTCCCCATGACATGAAGAAGCATTCCTTGGGAGCTGTATTGGTCCATATGCAATAACATGAGAAGAACTAGTAAAAACGGAAGTAGGGAAGGAGATTAAATTGTTTCTTAATATACTGTTCATTTAGATAAGGACATTTCTGTTATGCTTTTTTGCATATGTATAAAACCAGTATACTTTTCCATAAGTATTCATGGCTTAAAATCACTATGAGAGAAGGGAATGCTTATGAGGAAAGGCTGAGGGAGCTGGGTCTCTTTAGCTTGGAGAAAAGGAGACTGAGGGGTGACCTCATCAATGTTTACAAGTACGTAAAGGGTGAGTGTCAAGAAGATGGAGTTAAGCTTTTTTCAGTGATGACCAGTGATAGGACAAGGAGTAATGGATACAAATTGGGGCATAGGAGGTTTAAGGTGAATATCAGAAAAAACTTTTTTACTGTGAGAGTGACAGAGCACTGGAACAGGCTGCCCAGAGAGGTTGTGGAGTCTCCTTCACTGGAGACATTCAAAACCCGCCTGGACACATTCCTGTGTGATGTGCTCTAGGTGACCCTGCTCTGGCAGGGGGGTTGGACTAGATGATCTTTCGAGGTCCCTTCCAACACCTAGGATTCTGTGATTCTATGATTCTAGAAAGAATAATTATTTTCTAGGTCAAACTTGTATGTTTAAAGCATCGGGGGCCTTTTTTTCTGAGACTTTGTTTTAAATAGAAGGTTAATTATACAAATAAACAAGTTCATTGTTTCAGATGCATGATGTATACAAAGTAGTGTAAAATGACTGAAGTAGATAACTGACTTCTGTCCCTGTGTTTATGTCAGCCTTCTAGCAGTGGCCGAGCTGCAGAACTGCTTGCCAAAGAGCGTGGAACAGTGCCTGGGTTTATTGGCTTTGGAACATCTCAGAGTGATCTAGGATATGTTCCTGCAGTTCAAGGAGCAGAGGAAATAGACAGCCTTGTGGATGCTGATTTTCGAATGGTCTTGCGAAAACTTTCTAAAAGGGATGCCACGACAAAATTAAAAGTGGGTGTATCCTTTCTCCCTCTTAATATTTTTTAATTGGAAAACAGTAACTTTTTCTTGGAGGTGGGGGAGGAGTACATCAAAGTAGCTAATACTAATTTCATATGGGTAAATTTTCTAGAACTGTGATCTGTAACGAATCTTGGAAGACTTATAAAAAGTTCCGTCATACAATGCTGATGGAGCATTCATAAATTAACTCTATAGATGCTCAATTGAAATAAATTAATTGATTTTATAAAAAAGAGAGTTGGCATGTTTGGTAGAAGCTGGTAGATTACAGAAGTTACCTATCTGAGTTTTTAAATCATGCTCTTGATGTCTTGTTTTTAGGCTATGCAGGAATTTGGAGCAATGTGCAAGGAAAGAGAAGGGGAAGTTGTTAAAGGAGTTCTTCCTTACTGGCCAAGAATTTATTGTAAAATCTCACTAGTAAGTATTTATGTATCAAAATGAAAAACTTCTCTGCATGCTTCCTTTGAAAACCTCTAAGGCAGTCTTCATTGATATATTTAATTTTGTTGAAGTTACTGACTTGTTCTGGGAAAAAAATGTGAAAAGTAATGTTCTTATTGTGGAGAGGTTTCAGTGTTGACAGTGGGTGGCATCTTGAACTGTTTATGCCTGAACTGTACTTGCTGGATGGAGGTAGCTGTTCGTTACACCTTGAGGTTAAAAAGATGAGAAGATATTTCTTATGAAAAATGCTTTTGTGTAGATTCTAGAACGGCTGAAGAGAATCTACTGTACAGTTAAAATAATTATAAATGGTAACGATAACGGTATAAATTATATACATATATGTAAATGTATAATAATGTTATACAAACTTATAGCATTATATAAAAATATATAATTTCATTATATTATTATATAATTAATATTATATTATATTATTGCTTGTTTTTATCTAGGACTAATATCTGACCAGACTTAATTAAAAAAAAACAACCAAACATACAACCCACAAAAAACCTCACAGAAAAAAACCCAACCCAACAACAACAAAATAAAAAAACCATGCCAAACAGGAAAAGACTATATGTAGCCTGATATTCCATAATTTTCTGATGTATTGAATACTTCTTCAAATTATCTGGACTGGCTGCTGTTGGAAAAGTGATATTGGACAAAATTAATCTTATTCTCATCTCTTAGAGCAATTCCTATTGTTTCTTTCAGGAGTCAATAGCAGAAAAAGTCATGATGTTACAAATTCATACTGAAATAATGGTGCACCATTTGTGTAGGCTTATGGTCATTTTAATCCAAAAAATGTCTTCAGGGCTTCCTGTTTCTCTTGTCTTTCTGTTAAATGTTTATATGAAGTGGGAATGGAAACTGTAGTTAGGAGCATGAGGAGAAGGTTAAAATTTTGAATGTACAACACATTGGAAATAAGAGGCTGCTAAGTTAGGACTCTGCTTGTCTAGGGATTCCATGTTGCTGTTCAAATCCATATAGCACAATTCATTGTGAAAATAGCTGAACAGAGAGACAGCTTTTTTGGTTATCATTTCTGCTTTGACGTACCTGGCATCAAAAATCGATTTCTAAAAACAATAACCCTTTCTCTCTCTCTCTCTCTCTTTTTTTTTTTTTTTCTCCATTTAACAGGATCATGATCGTCGTGTTCGAGAAGCAACTCAGCAATCTTTTGAGCAACTGATTCTTAAAGTCAAAAAGCACTTAGCTCCTTACTTAAAGACTATCATGGGATACTGGCTGATTGCTCAGTGTGACACTTACTCCCCTGCTGCTTCTGCTGCAAAAGTAGCTTTTGAAAAAGCTTTTCCTTCAAGCAAACAGCCTGAAGCCTTAGCATTCTGTAAAGATGAAATTCTTAATGTGAGTTTATATATTTAAGGCTTTTTGTTGAGTATATATCCGTTTTTATTACAAGTTTAAAATTAAATTTATCCTGCCCCCATCTATTCTTCATGGTTAAATTTCTTTCTCATCTGAAACTTTGCTCCCACTAATATGAAGAGAAGACTGCGACAAAGATACACCCTGTTTTTCTGACTTGTGGTTAGAATGACTGGAAGCAGAGGAATGACTATGACGTGAATTTTCTTGCATACGTGTCTGTGTAATGACACTTGATCATTCCATAGTGTTGCTGACAGGTGGAATAATTATGCTGGAGCAGTTCAGCTGCAGCAGCAGAGAATTAGGGAATGTTGAGCAGTGTTTCAGAGAGCCTCTACAAGCTTCGGTTCTGACCAAGGTTAATGCTCTTCTGAGCATTCAGGAAACTGAAATGACTGAATTTAAAAAGGTGAAAGTTTGCATTGCTGGCCCATCATATGCAAACTTAACCATTCTGTTTTATCTCAGTTTGGCTTCTTTTTTGCCAGAAGCCTGTGTCATAGGACTGCAACTTAGAAAGTGTTATGAAGTCTTGATTGAAGCACTGCCACAGTTACTGTGTTCAGCAGAAGTCAATTAAGTTATATTTTTGTTTGCTAGCATGGCTGAAGTGTGTTTAAAGGACTTGACCTAGAGCTTGTGAAGTTTTATTGTAGAGCTGTTTCTGAATAATGTATAGATTATATTACACAAAATACTAAATTCTGATGTGTATGTTTTTCTTTCATCTAGGTACTTCACGATCATCTTCTGAAAGAAACACCTGATACACTCAGTGACCCCCAGTATGTTACCTTGCTAAAATGTATATGGTTTAAGTCTTGGTCTCTATTAGGTTCTTTGTCCCCGGAGGCAGTGGATTTAGATTTGTTTTGAGAGAGAGTACTTATTTGAGTCCATATCCCAGCAACTTTATTTGGGACTAAAGTATAAATGGTTTTGAAAGTGTTATCAGTTGTCTAGTTCTTGTTTCAGCTCTTTTAGGAGTAGCATTTTTAGGAGTAGCACAGCTGGAAGATCAGATTACTGGAAACTCTTTCTAACGCTTTATAATGTAATTTGATATCAGTAGACCGTATGGAAAGTTTACATATTTACATTGCTTGCATCTGAAATCAAAAGAAGAACACAGAAAACCTGGAGACAATTTAGAAGAGCTTGAGAAGCCTGCTGATTTATTTATAGTTGGATTTAAATTTTTTGTTTTGTTTTGTTTTCTGAGAACTGTACCAGAGGAAGAAAGGGAAGCCAAATATTTCCGGATTCTGACCTGTTCCTTGTTAGCTTTAAAAAAGTTGCTTAGCATGTTGCCAAAGAAAGAGATGCATTCACTGGAAGAAAAGTTAATGTCACTTCTGTCCCAAAACAAATTTTGGAAATATGGCAAACACAGCATACCACAGGTGATTTTTTAAAAATTTCTTCTCTATTTTGATTGGTTTTAGTTAAAGGAAATACACTGAACCTAAGCAAGTGCTAATTACTTGTATCCTGCAGGAATGAACTTTGTACTTCGCTGAATTGTGTTTTTGACAGTCTTCACATTTCTAAGCCTTCAATAGACAGTATTGCTTTAAAATCTGCCAAATACACTAGTTATTTCTGTGTCAACAACATCTATTTCTTGGCAATATGCCGTAATTTCAAATTAATATAAAAGGTATAAGCTGTGTCAGCTGACTGCATGTGTTCTCAGTGCTTTTGTATTTTTGGGTTTTTAAGCCATTTTATTGGTCTTTGAAAGTACATAGAGTGATGGATTCGATCTGGTGTTATTTTGTTAAAAATTTTTAAGGTGCTTTTGGGAAGACATGCCTTTTGAGAAGTATATTAAAATAAAATTTTTCAAAACAGGTTTATCACTAAACAATTTAATTTAAAATATTAGCCAAGCTTATAAAGTAATTATTTTTCTTAGTTTTAAATAATATTGAATCCTTTTCTGATGTGATATGATATGGACACTGCATGTTATAAGCTACAGTGACTTGAAAAGGAATGTTATAAACTGCATGTAGTGTCAGAGTGTTGTCATTTGACTGAAATTTTGTTTTGCTGTGGCTTTTATGTCAGGTTCGCTCAGCTTTCTTTGAGGTGGCTTCTGCTTTTTGCCGGTACTTGCCTGAGCTGGTGAAAGCTGAAGCACCAAGAGCTTGTCCTGCTGTTCTTCTCAGCATTGATGACAGTGATGCAGTGGTGTGTCCTGCTCTTTGGGAAGCTGTACTTTATGCTATTGCCACTATTGAGGTAATATGGGAAACCTAAGGGGCAGATATTTTACTCATATTTAACTTTCCACCAAGTACCAGTGTTCTGTGTGTAGAATTAGGAAGAACAGCTTTACTGTGTTTTATTTACATTTAGTAACATGAACTTTTCAATGCTACTTGCTCCTTCTTCCTCCTTAAGGTTTCAGTGTAACTTTCGACTATGTTGTATCCAGCATGTCTGAAAATCAGGGTTGTTTTATATGTTTAATAAAGTTAATCTGAATACCTCTGATTAGAAATAGTTACTAATATAAACAAATATACTGAAAACCTTTTTTTTTCTTTTTTTTCTTTTCCAAAGAATGTTACAAAAACTACAGTGCATTTTTGTTTGTTTTTTTTTCCCTTCTAATTTTTACCTTCTAATGCTTGGTTCTATAATTGTTTTTTTAAAAATTGTAAGTGTAATACCAGCTTTGAATTTATTAGTAGGATGAGTGAAGTTGCCAAAGACTGGGATAGTTTGAGGATTTAATGCTGCAGATCTCTTTTGTAAATGGTGGTATGAACTGTAGCAATTAATGAAGAAAAATAAATACCTTTCTTCCATTTGCTATGCATAGAGGTATTCGGAACAATGATAAATCAGATCAGATGACAAAAAACTTTAGGCTGTGGGTGTGCCAAGGTATTTTGTAACCATCAGAAGATTTTTGAGGGGAGTTTTGAACTTAGTGATGCTTCTAAAGTTAGGATTTTGAAATTGCTGCTTATTCTTAATACTAAAAACTCAGAATTAAATGCAGGACCTGTTATAATAATGATTTTTATGAAGCATCCTTAAAGCATTACTAAAGACAAGTCTTTAATTGCAGTTTGCTAACAAGGAAGATCCATTGATTTTAAGCAATACAGAAACTGTTTTTTCATCTTTACTTCTTAAATTCACAAGCTGAAATAGGGAGAAAGTGATTTTAAAAAATACTGGCAAGTGAATTTAAATTTACAATTACTTGTTTCAGCTACAACACAGGGAGGTAGATTAAACTATCTTGGGAGTTCTTCCACTGCAACATAAAATCCCAGAATTGTTTTGGTTGGAAAAGGTCTTTAAGATACCAAGTCCAACAGTTAACCTTGCACTGCCAAGTCTACCACTAAACTGTGTCCCTAAGTGCCACATCTACGCGTCTTTTAAGTAACTCCAGGGATGGTGACTTGACCATTTCCCTGGGCAGCCTGACAACCTTTTCAGTGAAGAAATTCTTCCTAATATCCAATCTAAACCTGCCCTGACACCACTGGAGGCCATTTCCTCTCATTTAATTTGCTGTAAATGTATTTCTTCCTGTAGGACTGTTGGAGTCATGTAAATGCCAAAAAGGGAGTTCTACCAAAGCTGTGGACAGTGCTTCGAGAAGGTGGACGAGGACTAGCTACCATTATATACCCAAATCTCTTGCCATTTATTAGCAAGGTACCTCCTGGCATTGTAGAACCAAAGCTGGAGTATTTCAGAACTTTTTTCAGCTCTATGATCCAAGGGTATGAACCACAAATTCATGTATTTATTTGAAATCGGTCTCTTTTACTTTTGAGAATAGGACAACTAATCTTATTTAAGCATTTAAAGATAATATGTCATTTGGCTTGAGGATATTTAAATATACAATAATTCTTTATTTGGGAAAAGACTGGTTTGACTATGGAGAAAAGACTATGGAATTTGAAAATAATATTTTAAAAATACTTCTAAATATCCAAAATTAGAGTCAGTTCTTTGTGTTATCCTTGTCTTTGTAGCCTTCTACCTTCTTTTTGATTTTATTACCTCTCCATTACTTAAAGCATTCTTATCTTTCCTTGTCAAAGCTTTGTATTCCATGGAAAGTTTTAAAACAGAAAATTAATTTAAAATTGAGTGTCTTTGAACATATCAGGCTATTCTCACCAGTGTGTAATTATTACAGAGGTTATTTGGGATTAGTGTTGTGTTTGTGAAATTTCCTATATGCAGGAACCAAAATTTTTGTGATACTGGTTTTTAAAGGATTGAAACTGCTCTGATGTTTTGCCTTTAAAGTACATCAAAACAAGCTTTCTATCAAATCTAATTTAAATAGGTGTATGTGCATTGTGTACTCACAAGCATATATGTTACTTTATGTAAGACTAAAATGTAACTTATTTAAGCAACAACCAATTCTCAGCTGATGTTGTCATGGCCATTAGCAGAGCTCTCGGAGAAGAGACTTATGTATGGGCTGGTTTTCAAAAAAATATAAGATTTTATTACAAGTAGTGGAATAGCTGCCATATTTGTATTGTAATTCGTGTGGTCTAATTTTCACTAAAAAAGCAAACAAATCAGTGCTGTTCAGACTCAAACTGGCAATGGTGAAACTGTCTTTTGGTGGATTTTTAGCTTTTTTCTTTTTTTCTATAATGATGGAAAATGACAGCTTGTAAACGTCTGTGGGGTGTGTAGAAAATTGCAAAGCAGTTTTGATAAACAGCTGAAACAGTACTTCACTGGAAGTGTTTCCTCTTTACATAAATATTTTTTATTTATGTTAAAACTAGATTGAAAAGTTATTAAAAGCCTGGATTTATTGTTCTGACTTTTAAAATATGTCTTATTGAATTTGTTTTGATTTGACTCCTATCAGTGATTCTGT
The DNA here is from genome assembly GCF_020740795.1 of Apus apus. NCBI lineage: Eukaryota > Metazoa > Chordata > Aves > Apodiformes > Apodidae > Apus > Apus apus. Next base: position 93,482,085 of record NC_067282.1, on the reverse strand, counting down.
GGTTCTCAGATGGGTGTTTTCTGGAGAGAAACATCATAACCAAGTTTACATTAATTAACTACATTCTGGGTTTCTCAGAAGCACAGGTGACTGAACATGCCTTTCCTCTGCTGCTGCCTTTCAATAGGTTGTCAACTGAGCGAGCAATTGCCAGCCCTTTGGAAAGTTCAGCAATTATAACTGCATTCATGGAATGTTTGCGCTTTGCCATACTACAGAAAATAGAAGATGACCAGAGACAAATTCATCAAATGCTTATAAATGACCAGGTATTTATTAGAAATACTTAATTTTGTTGTGTGTACATTTAGTAATTGAAAGTTAAAGAAAAACTGAAATTTATCCAAGGATTTACTTCTCTGTTGAAGGTTTCACTAGATTTTATGAATAAAATAATGTTACTAAATTTAGTAAGCTTTTTCCTTCCTCTAAAATAATCCCTCTTACTGTGCAGTTTGTTTTTTTTTTTTTAAAAAAAAAGAAGCATCCCATCTTGTGTATTTATATTAAGCGTTCAAGCATGAGTAATTCTGATGTTTTTGGAATTGCTTCTGGTATGTTTTTCAAAATTACAGAATTTCTTGGTATTATAAAGAATAAAATGATCATCTAGTTGGATCAGTGTTCTAAAATAATTTTTTGTCTTGATAGCTGATTCCTCTTACTGATGCTGTACTTAAGGAGCCTAGGTTACAAAACGGACCATTATTTTACCAAATGGCAGAAATGCTGAGCTCCTGGGAAGCTAAAGCAGAACTCTCCAATGATGATGGCACAGATGAAGTTTTCCAGAAATTGTTGTCAAATTTTTGGGACCATCTTTTAAAAATGTGTGTACTTCATGTTGATACATTGGATGCTGATGAGAAGTCATTGTTTGCCATATCTGGAATGCTAGAAATTCTTCGGAATCCAAAGAGTGCTACAAAACCAATGAACAGAAAATCTCTAAAAATCAGATTTACAGATGAAGAAGAATCTGAAATAAACTCTGAGAATGGAAAGCTCATGGAAGTGAGAAATAGTGACTCTGAAATACAGGCTGACTTGCAGCATAGTTCACTTCGAAGGAAAGAACATTTAGAGAATTTAGTCTGCAACCTTGCTGAACTGAGTATCGTTTATGTCAATGAACGGAAGTCAGAACAGCATTTGAAATTTCTTGCTGCCCTGCTAAAATCTTTTTCTTCAAACAGAGTTTTCCAAGTACTTTTAGAACAGGGAAATGAAGCAATCTGTGCTGAAGCTGAATCCCAAAACAAAATTAAAGCTCATTATGAAAGTCCATCTGTACAGTTTCTGTATATGAATTTAATAAATTGGCTGAAAGAAGACTGGAGGAAGGACACTCACTTTCTGGTTGATATTTTGTACAGCGTGCTCAATTGTTGCAATAGTAATGATGAAAGGAAGATAATTCTTGATGATTTAACGAAGGTATGACTTGTACATTTTGTTATTAGTTTTTATCAAAGTGACTGCTCTTCTTGTGTGCGTTGGTTGGTTAATAATTTTATTTTGCGGCTGTGGAATGGAAGATGTTCTACAGGAATTTGGACAAAGTCAGCGTAAGGAAGGTAGATTTAGGAAAGGTTGCCGTGACAGTGCTGGGGTGAAAGGTTATGACTTATGCCATATAAAGGGACATCAATTTTAAAAAAGCAACATGAAAATTTAGCTTTAGTTCTTGCTTCTTTATACAGTGTGCTTTTATACTAGTTATTGGTGGCCTTTCTCCTAAATATAGTGTTTATTGATCGGTGTGGTAGAGGAAGACTCAGAAGCCAAAAATAGAATAAATAATAACTGTTACTGAAACATAACAATTTCTGCTTTACCGTGCAGAAAACAGCATTGTAGAACAGACAGTGAAAATGGTATTAAATGCTTCCTATTCAGCAAAACATTTGTTAAATATTGTGGACTTTTGTTTTTGTTTTCAGATGGATCTGAAATGGATTATTTTTCTCCAGATAATTCAAAAGGTACTACTTAAAATTTTTTGTTCATATTTTGCATAGTTTTGAATATTTCCCTGCTGTTAGCACTGAGATCTGCATGGCTTTGAATTACTTTTTTCTAATGTATTTAAGTAGTGATAATTTCCATAGTTTGAAAATCTTGTAGTAATATTTTCAGATTTTTGTTTGTTTTAGCTGCATTTATATATGGGGACAATTCTTAGAAATGAAACATTCATATAAAACCAAAAGCATCTTTGTCCCTTTTATTTTTGGTCAGTTTGGTCTTTGAGCCAGGGTATTCCTAATTTGTTTCTGGTCATCCCTTCTAAGCTAGAGAAAATGGAGTTGGATGCCAATAATTTAAATTATTTCTATCATCACCCTTATGTTGTGCTTCCAAGGAAAAGATAGTATACTATTTTTTTGCATGGGATATTGAGAGACTGACATTGAAGTGATTACCTGGAGTGAAATATGAAGTGTATTAGAAACTTTTGGACAATAAATTTTATTTACAATCCAGTGCGTTGACTATAATACAGTTTCTCACAGATACTGTGTATTTTAGGAATACTCAGTTTTTATGATTTTGTAACTTAAAATGGCTTATCACCAAAATAATGTTTTTCTGATTTGTGACCTTCTAATTTATTTATTTATTTAGAGAAATTCAGATGCCATAAATAGATTTTATGGTTTTTTGTCAGCCAACCTGGTCATCCAGAAGTTATCTTTCTAGCTCAAATGCAGGCATTCCTTGGGCTCTGTAGTCAGAGAAAAGGAAACAAAAAAGAGCTTTCAGAAGGTGGCTTGTTTCACTCTAAAATAGAGCTCTGACCTAGCCATAGGTGCTGTTTCTGACCAAAAAGATACGTAGGGGGATTGTTGCAGATGTAAACACCTAAGGACTTATTGTTTATGACAGATGATATGATTACTATTCTGTGTGTGTAGGTTTGTCATACCAGTCTTATGCTTAGTTAGTAATAAAGTTAATACCCTCAAAAGTTTATTCAAATTATTTTCTTGCGATTCAGGCATGCTCAAACACAACAAAATTTTCCTTAGTCTCTGCCTGGCTGAAGGGAGATACACTTGGAGAAAGACTTGTAATGCTGGCAGATGATCTGTGTCACCTGGGTTTAAAACCTGTAACAGCCTCAAAAGAATCACCTTCTTCAGAAAGGTGGACCCTCCTGAGCTTAGTGTTGTCACAACACATTAAACATGGTAAGCATATTTATTCCTTGGAGTTAGTGATGTGTAAATACTGCTCTTATGCTTTGTAGAAAGTTAAAAGGAATTTGAGATCTTCCAGAATACTTAATTTTGTAACATCTAGGCATTCTTCTGGGTTTTTTTTTGTTTTCTTTTAGGTTTGTTTTATTCTTTACCTGAACTGATTAACCATGTCCAGTTTAATTTAATAAAGACTAACTTGAAGCAATATCATTGCGATTTTAAACAAATAAATATCAAAAGTGTACATGAGAAGAACACAGTTGTAACTGTATCTACTCAGTTGTAGGCTCTGAGTTGTTAAAACTCAGAAAAGGGGTCTTCAGTCATTGTGGTGCTTCCCTGCCAGGGGTAGGTTGGTGCTCAGCAATGAAAAAGCAACACAGTTTATTAGATTCTGCTGTGAAAAGAGCAAAGGACAAATTACAATTATTATATCATTGGTGTGCATGTATCTTGAAAACTGCCTTAGTTTTGATCACTGCAATATTCTTCTTCATCTAAATGTTTGAAAAGATGTATGATAGAAGTAGTGTATGGCAGGGATGGTTGGGCAAATACAGTGACCTCTGCTTGTAGACACAATAAAGCACGCTAGAATTTTTCAGCTTGCAATGAAAGTGATTGGGGATGGTGTTGGGGTGAAGAGCTATAAAACCATAATTTGGATAGAAAAGGCAAATAGGAAGACCTTTTTAATTGTTTCTTTAAATGGAAGAGCCAGAGGTTGCTTACAGATTTTTAGATAGTAGGCTTTAGGAAAGAGAAAAATGTAATTCTTCATACAGTTCAGAATTAAAGGAATTCATTGCTACAGGATGCTATGGAGTTTGAGGATAAAGGAGATTAGCCTACTTTGATACAGTGAGAAAGGGACTAAGCATATTAATGGAAGATGGATCTGATTGGGTGCATTAGGTGCAGTGGTCCAGGTATAATCTCCAACTCATGATTGTGAGGATGTAAGAAGGCATAAAAAGGAAGGGATCACTCTGCACTTGCTCTGTTTTATATACCTTTTGTCTAAGCTGCTTCAGCTGGTATAGAGAAAGGATACTTGGCAGTGTGAAACTTTGGCTAGGTGATCCTAGATGACTGTGGAATAAGAAAGACAGTTTAGCTATATGTTAGACTGAAACTACTTTGCAATTTATTTTACATTCAAAATTAGTAAATAAAATTAGTAAATAAAAACCAAATCAGTAGATCTTAATGTGATACCTTTGAATTATCCCGTTTCTCAAGTAATCAAGTGTGCTGTGTATTTCCTCTCCCCAATAGAATCTTTGATTGGTGAAACTTTTGTTGAAAGGATTATTGATAAACTTCAAGAAGCCCTGTCTAAAGCTAAGGATCTTTCTGAAGCTGGAAATACTGAACCATCAGTATCTTTCATCTGTGATGTAGCTTCAAGCTTTTTCAGCTCCGTTAAAGGGTGCTTACTGATGCCGTCCTCAGAAGACCTGCTGCTTACAGTCTTCCAGTTGTGTGCTCAGAGGCAGGATGTTATGCATTTAACAGGTAATTTGGAAAAAGAACTTAAACTAAACTGTTTTGTTGATGATCATTACATCTAAATTCTTATTTTTAATTAAACAAATTCAGGTATATAATAGAATATTAAGTTCACAGACACTGAGCACTTGCATCTGTAGCTTATGCAAACATTTGTGCTTTAATTTACAATTCCAGTAATTATTACTAAATGTCAAGTCCTGTACATATTTACAAGGATTTTAAACTATTTAATGTTAGTGTCCCTGTGCTTTGGCTATCTTTGATGCTGTGATATTCTGTACTTTTTGGAGTGTTACATCAACTATTTAAGGTCTTCCAAGTACACAGAATGAGCTTTTTTTTGTTGTTATTAATTCTGCAGTGTGAGGATTCTATGAAAAAATGTGTGCAATCACTGCAGTAAGGATGCATACATTTATTCTGAAACTGTTTATATTGGTCAGGTTGTTCTAACAAATTGTGAGCTATTCCTGTCTCCACCAGCATCACGGTTTCAGACTGAGATCTTAATATGTATTTCTTTGAATGCAGAATTTGAGAGTAATACATTGGTATATGCATTTACTGGCATACATAAATAGGAGTCAGTGTTGCAGTGTTGTTGTAGAAGTGAAACAGGATGACACCTGAAAACAACTGATGCTTTGCAAGTGAATACTGATGTTGTGAACGCTCAGTGTTTTTAAAAGATCTGTGGTTTTGAAGACCATATGAACATGGTTTAGTAGGCAACAGGAACGTCACTCTTATTCTCAAATAAAGTATTACCTGTCTGTCAGAATTAATTTAAAATTGCTCTATGACAAGAAGCCTGTATATTTACTCTTGGTAGTTATTTCATGTAAACACATAGAAAAGAGAATTATTTTCCTGCTCTAGGACCTTTAGACATGTAATTATTACTGTATCACAGAATTGTCAGAGTTGAAAGGTACCTCTAGAGACCATCTAGTAAAACTCCCCTGCTAAAGCAGGATCCCCTAGAGCCCATTACTCAGGACTGCATCCAGGTGAGTCTTGAATATCTCCAGAGAAGGGGACACCACAACAGGGCAGCCTGTCCCAGTGCTCTGTCACCCTCACCATAAAGAAATTTTCCCTCATATTTAAATGGAACTTCCTATGTTCCAGCTTGTGCCTTTTGCCCCCTGTCATTGGGAACTACTGCAAAGAGTGTGGCTCCATCCTCCTTGCACCCACCCTTTAGATACTCGTAGGCATTGATAAGGTCTCCCCTCAGCCTTCTCAGAGCTGAAGAGTCCCAGCTCTCTCAACCTTTCCTCATAAGAGAGTTCTTCCAGTCCCCCAGTCACATGCTGTAGGTTGTGATTTGAATTTACCTCTTTGTGGTGGTTTTGTTTGTCATTTTTTCTTTTCTCTTCCCTACAATAGATTTACTTGTATGTAAATTAAAACACACTTGGATGTCTGGTGTAAATTCACTTGTGCGTCAACTTCAGGGTATGCAGAAACAGAGTACCTTTTTGCATAAATCTGCATTGTGGGTCAAGAGTCAAGTTCAGTCCTCCTCTTTGGATGTTAAAAGGTAATTGTGATGTACAAGTCCATTCCAGAAGATGTTTTCCAAAACAAAGTATGATTAGTTCTATACTGTTCTTTATTTAATTGGTATCTGTGTTACTGAGAGTTTTTTCAGCCAGTCAAGAGATGAGAAATGTGGCATAGAGCATAACTTAAAATGCCCTTGGTATAGAATGCATATACTATATATATATAGCCTTGTATTAGTGTAAAGCAAAGCACCTTGATTTTACTGGATCCTGACAAACTTGTTTGAAGTGTTTTCTCCTTTTCTTAGCCTTCAGGTTTTGATCTCTGAAGTTAGTGATTTGTTGTCTCAGCTTATGGAAGCTGGCGAACTGTCTGGACATCTTGTGGGAGCTTATGTTGAGCATGTCATGCCAAACAAAACTGAGTGGGGGAAATTGCATGAGTCCCTATCCACTGAGGTATGAAAGTGAAAATGGACTTGTACATGCTAGTCAATCTTACCTCAAGTCTCTGCCCTTTAGGGTGATAAGCATTCTTTATTTTGACATGGTACTGCAGTTATGAATATGTATGTCTGTCTAAAGGTTCTTTTCAGCTTCTGTCCTTGACAGAGGACAAAATCTGTATGTTTATCCAGTACTGCTGGAGAAAATTAAAGTCTGTGAAATTACCCTTTTCTGCATGGAACACCAGCAACATACTCTATGAGTCAGGAATTTTGTCTACAATACACATGAAGATGTTCTTATATTTAAGTTAATTCTTCTATAAGATTTATTTTGTGAAATATAGCAATATCTGCAGAGGAACATAATATACTGACTGTCAACAAAATGCTGACATAAATAGATTGGAGAATAGGGAAGCACATAATTTTTCTGTCCAAACACTGATCTTCAGTAACTACTGTTTCTTGTAAAATGCATAGAGTTCTAAAGATGCATTGTAATTTCTGAGG